>NC_133537.1:289121237-290462487 GCF_048544455.1 Silene latifolia
TAGGGTTTACATGCATCATGCTATAAAGTTTTTACGGTAGATGTTGGTCCACTTACAATTTAGCCTGATTAGATTCGGGTGAGACTTTAGGCTTAATGACCATTTTTTTGTTGGGAACTTTAGCAGTTTGTTAATATGGTCGATAATAATATTGCGTCATTTTCATTTATGTTCATCTCAAGTGTAAAAAGTTCTCTTTACTCTTTATATAAGTCTATGGTAACAAACTATAAAGAAAAAAAAATTGTCTATTGGTAACAAACTTACTAAAATATTATAAACGGTCTATTTATTAGTGTGTATATTGTTATTTTATTCAAATATTAAACCCCGTGTAATTTTATCCCCGCGAGCTAAAATTATTATAAATCGTATTATTATCATTTGCAAATACTACGTCTAACTATATTCGTATTATTAACATATTTTAAATATTACTTCGTATAATAATCCGTGCAATTTTGTATGGGTAAGAAAGGGTGGTGGGTGAAGATGATATGGGCTTGCATGAAAAAATTTTTGAGTAGTGGTAACATTTTAGATTACTTATAGACTATGTAACAAACTTTGCATTAGATGGTAGTGATTAATAACATAAATTATATGTACGCTGAATTTCTAATTATAGACTTATTTACATTGTCACGACGCCTATTATTATTACGATCCGTGCATTTTCTGCACGGATATAAAACTAGTTGTACGGATTATATTGTATTTGTGCCCAGTTCATTGTTTTTATATGATACTCATATTCATCATTAACTTCCTTATATATTGCACACTTTTTGACATTTAATTTTTCTTCTTACCAGATGTTAATGACAATGTTTATCCTAATTTCGATTTTTCTCTCCTTGCAGCGCAAAAAAATAATGACAAGTCGATGATCGGAGGGAAGGATCAACAAGCAAGCAAAATTATACGAGTATGTGATAAATCTAATTTATTTATTGAATGAACAAATGTTCTGAATTCTTACAACTGTATATTGCTTTCTAATATTTTTGTTTGTGAGTGCAAGAGTATTGTATGTGGCCTGAATTAAGGACCTATGTTCTCAAAGTGTCCTTAATTAAAAATAGAATATGTAAACAAATGATCGAAACGGAGAGATTATACAAGTTTTTATAATTTTTATATTGTTGGCTCAAATTTAGGAAAGCCTCTACTACGGAGTATATCCTAGGGATACCCTCATGGCCTCATATCATTGACAGTACCTCCAATGTCTTTCGCTTTCGACTTATTCTACTTGAATGTTTTCCTACAAAGCATAGTTTCCTTATAGATCAGTATTTGTTTTAGCTTTCTTATAAATTTAGAGCTGTTCAAATGCGGACTTGGGCCGGATATGGGTCGGACCGTGAAGAAAAAAGTTGTCCTTTAAGACCTTAGTGGGTAGGCTGGGCCTTAATTATGGGCCAATTATCCTTGCCCTTGCCCGCCCTTTAGTCAAAAGTCGGGCGGCCCATGGGCTAATGGGCCGTAACACGAAACTGTAATTTAGATGTTTTATTAATTAAAATATATAAGGGTACCCAATATATAAATATTTTCGTTATATTTTAACCTTTATAATTTGCGTATTATTTTAGTGTTCCACATCCATATAAAATTGATATAATTTTCTTTGAAAATGTCTTTCTTTAAGAGTAAAAAGTAAACGATTTAAATAGTAAACGGGCCAAATGGGCCGGCCCACAGGATTTTCTTGTTTTTCATACCCGTTCATTTAACTTGGCGGGCTGGGCTTGGCCCACCCTCTTAATTTTTCGGGTAAAAAATTCTTGTCCAAGCCCACGTAATAAGCGGGTTGAACGGACGGGCCTAATGGGCGGGATAGCCCATAAACAGCTATACTTATAATATACTATTAACACTATTTTATTTGGGATCTAGCAGGTTATCTAATAGTTATGTGGACAATGTCGAGATGAGAAGCGAGAAATAAGCTATTGTTGTTAAAAGTTCGTATATGATCGATACTGAGACTTAGATCAAGAATTAGTAATTTCTAGGAAAAATAAGCTATTGTTGCTGAAAATTCATATTTTTTTTCCGTGGCTTTGAATATGTAAATTGACTACTATACTCTTAGGGTAGTTGTGAAAATAGTCTACTACTACTATCTACTACTCCATAGGGGAACGGAAAAATTAGAAAGAAATATTCATCTTTAGCTTCTGTACAAAGTTGGTGTGAAAATTTGACTAACCTCACACAATCACACGCACTACTCTTTTTTGGGAGAGGAGATTCTCTTCATTTTCTATTCTCTCCATTTGCTTCCATTTCCTCTAATAGAACAATATTTAATCATTATCCACTCTTAATCTTTTCATTCAACTGTCCGTTAGATCATTTTGAGACGAAATCTAGACCATTAATAAGAAATAAAAGGAAATAGAGAGAGGAATAAATGGAGAGAAACTCAATTGCTTTTTTGGTATATTGATATAATTTACACTGCCTTAATGAGTTTTATATAGAGGTGGCAAACGGGTAATCGGATCAGTTTCGGTTTGGGTTCTTTCGGATCGAGTTATTTCGGTTTATCTTTTTTTTTTCGATTACAGTTCGGTTCAATTCAGGTTGGATTCAGTTTTCACTTTTAATCGGTTGTAGATATTTCAGGTTGGTTCAGGTTCAAGTTGGGTCAATATCGGTGCAAATAAGGTTCGAGTCGGGTCAATATCAGAGCAGATGAGATTCGAGTCAGGTCATAATCGGATCGGATGTCAAGGGATTAGGTCTTTATTCAAAAGATTGGATATAATACGAATAATTTTTTTTAAAAAGTAATAAATAATGTTTTTTTGCATAACTACGATATAATATTAATTCATTGACGTCAAAAGGGTGACACTCATGTACAAAAAGACACCCTAAATGTGACGCCTAGGTACATTCGGGTCATTTCGGGTTTCAATGTTGGGTTTATGTCATCAATGTACTGGTTGAAATCGGTTCAGGTATATATCGGTTCGGATTAAAACAATTCAGGTTGAAACAGTTCAGGTTCATTCGATCTTGGGTCTATTTCGGATATTACAAATTCGGTTCGATTTCGAATCAATTCAGGTCGATTTAGATTTCGGGGTGAAGTTCAGTTATACCTTTCGGGTGTACGGTCAGGTGTCGATTTGGATATTTTCGATCGATTTTTCGGGTTCGGTATGCTTTTGCTAGGGCTAGTTTTATATAAGAAAAATAGCTAACAACTACCAGAGTAATTTGATCAAGGCTTGAATATCTACAAATTATAGGAGTTTGTAAAGTAATCTAATACTCTTAACCTTATCCTATGACTATAAGATTACTAGCATCGTAATTTGGTATGTAATGTTAACAATCTTGATATATATTCTATTTGTAAAATATTTCAAATATTCTATCTAATATATACGATTTTTCAAACAAATGTCCTAAAAACACATTTTGCTCGGATCTATACGGTCTGTTTCATGGTGTGAGATCGTCTTAATTTTAAACTTGTGCAAGTTATTACCTATCACTAATAACATATGGCTTAAATATACGCAGTATATATATATTGGAGGTATTATTCATCACTAATATCATTTTTCAACATTTTTATGCACCAAGCAATTTTATCAACAAATATACTTTGCCACGAAGCAAGATAATAATTTGTGTAATTAGGATTACTATAGACGATCTTACCAAGTTGCATAAATAAATCATTTTCAAGGTTTTGAAAATAAAAAATAACGTTTAAAGTAAAACTAAAATCGATACAAAAAATTCTAACAATTAACCCGTGCATAACAATATCATTATTATGTATATAAAGAATGTTTTTTTTCAAGAGATTACAGATAGTTTAACTTCTATTGACTTTTAAATGATGTGAGAGTTCCCAGCTTTTTTAAACTCCCTAATTCTTACGTGAAAAGATTTGGGTTAAATTAATACTCTTAAAATGATAGAATTGGACTCCGTGTCTTACGTGTATCATAATAAAAATCGTCAAAATAGTCAAACTGACAATATTAGGATATATCTACCGTGGGTTCGCACACGTATATGAACATCAAGCACTCAATTTCTATGCTTCATTATTGTTCCTATTTGATTGCATAATCTGATATAAATAAAAATAAAAAATTGCTTATTGTTATTGTATGATAATCCGTATGATGTATGCATGTGAGTTTTATAAGGTTTCATCGTTATTATTTCTTATCATATGGACTATAACTATGACGTTTAAAAAGCTTCTTACAAGAGTGTAGAATAACAAAGATTAACACTTAACTTCGACAATACCTAATGATTAGGTGATTTCAAGCCAAGAATACTGATCGTCAGATTCGTTACTTGACTTTGACACAATGTAAGTGAGTTCAATTTTCTTATATTAAAAATATTTAATATCGAGAAAATACATGATAATAAGGCTCCGTTTAGCAAGATATTTCAGGTATCTGATTTGGTCAAAGAAGTTTATTTGACCAAAATTCCATGTTGTAATACTATGGTTTTATGAGTCTTTGGGTACTCTCTATCGAGTGGGGTTTACTCTGTCGAGTAAGTAGTTTTTGACGCAAAACAGTAGTCTGCCTGTAGGGTACTCGATCGAGTAAGTTGGGTACTCGATCGAGTAGGGGGCACTCGATCGAGTAAGTGAGTTTACGGGCTGAGTTTTGACGGGTTTTGTTAATGATGCGAGATTAATATATAATGATACCGTCACTTTTCTTAAACCTTTTTAACTATTCTAAAAACCTAATTGAGAAGAAAGGAGTTACGTAAGTTCATCTCATCGCATCATTAGCAAATCCCCAAGGCTACGTTCATTGGATCATCTTGTTCTTTACACCGTTGTGATCCTTGTGTCGAGGGTAAGCTTTTCATATAAATTTTATAATGTTTTGTTAAAGTTGGCCCTAATTGGGTGATTTGGGGGTTTCGGGTGGTTTATGTGAATATGGTTGTGATTGTATGTATGTATGATAGGAGGAGGATTCGTTGAGGAGAGATTCTGACTTAGCCGCTTGATCATCTATGGTTTTTGCTTTCCAGGTAGGGTTTCCCTACTCAGTATTGGCTACATAAGTTGTTGGTAATTGTTGTTGTAACTGTTGAGTAATTATACTGTTGGATTGGTTTTGGTGTTGTTGATAGTATACTGTTGATTGATTGTGTAACTGTTTGTGATCTTCGGGGCGCGTCCCTGGCTAAGTGGAGTCACTTGCGGGAATGGCTTCACGCCCTTGATTCGCCCTCTGTGGAACCTGTCACGGAGGGTATGTGCACATTAATGAACTTGGGTTTATCGCTCGATGGAGATGAGCGGGGATTTGGTGGGTACGGCTGCGGTCCCCTACTGGCGGCGTGGAGTGCTTGTTGCGATGGGTACTCTGGCAGGACTACACACTTTGGTGTGTAGTCAGTTGTGTGGAGTTTGGAGATGGAGACTGGGGATTTGTGTGAACTTGCTTGAGCTGTTTGTGACGTTGTTTCTTTGTGGCATTTGTTTTTATGTAATTAGTCGACCCGTTTAAATGTTTAAAAACTGTGGTGATCCATTCGGGGGTGGTGAGCAGTTATTGAGCAGGTATGAGCTGATGTGTGTGGGATAACTGGGAGGAGTCACCACGATGCAGTTTAGAAGTCTTCCGCTGTGTCTGATAGTTTTATAGTCTTTTGATGGTAGACAGTTTTGGAGAACTTGTATCTCTTTATCAGTTTTAGTTTTGGCATGTAATCACGTTAAACGTTATTTACTATTTAAGTATGTTTCTTTATTGTCTGATGATTATCATTGCCTCGGGTAACCGAGATGGTGGCGTTCCTATACCTGAGTGATCCTGGTAAGGCACTTGGAGTATGGGGGTGTCACAAAGTGGTATAAGTGCGACAATCCTGAAACCTGTAACCAATGAACCTAATGAATATAGGGAGTCAAAATAAAATGAACTCGGGTAGAAGTTGTAGGAGCTAATGCAAAGACTTGGGAGACGTCCTAAAGTCGCGAACTCGCCCTACGATTTTGAACCGGTCACCATGGGATATGAGTCGGGATCGCTATGTGTTTATTTTATGAATTGTGTACCTATATAGTGATGTGTGGCATGAATTAGTGTGATTTTGTATGTTGTTGGTTGGAAGCATGTTGTATGATAGTTGGTTTACATTGTTGGTTGGAATTGTTGAAAAAGTATATGAGAATGATGAATGATGTGGTGGAAAAAGGAAGTAGTTCATATATGATAATATGTGATGAATAATGTATTGCAGGATGAATTATTTATAATGTGGCAATCTTAGTAACAGGAGATTCGGCGATGTGATATGGTTATACATGATTTTGTTCCGTAAAGTTATATAATAAAGCTGTATACTATATGCATGCGTTAGATAAAGTGTATGATGGATGATGGATAATGTTGCTTAAAAATATGATTTCATGATTTAAGCATGTTTATATGACTGAAGTGGATTTTTATAATGTTGATATGTTAGTAACACATGAATGGGAATTTTATGTTATATATATTATCATTGTTTTTATGTAAGGTTATAGAATAAAAGCATGTGGGCATTACATGAGTGGTAAGTTGAATAATGTATGTGCATGATGGAAGTTATTGTTTGACTTTTGTAAATAGTAACATGTGGTTAGGGATACTGGTTTTATGAGTATTGAGTTGTTTTTGTTTATCTTGTTGTTGTTTAAGTTGTTTGGAAGTAAAAATCGAATAGTTATGTCGTCTGATTACAGCAAAGTTGTCTTTAAACTATTATAACTTGAGATGCATAAATTATTTTGATGTGATTCCAATTGGAGGTGATAGCCTGTTTTTTTACGATTCTAATGATAGGTCACACGCCCAAAACGACCAAGAAACGAGTGAGTTATGACTGTTTTAAAAAATTTGGACAGTGTTGAGAAATGCTTAGGGTACTCGATCGAGTGGCCCTCGCTCGATCGAGTGAACCTCTTGTTACTCGATCGAGTAACCCTTACTCGATCGAGTAGTCCTGGTAATTTGTTTTATGTGCTTCTGACCTCCACCTACTCGATCGAGTAAGTCACTCACTCGATCGAGTGGTCTGTACTCGATCTAGTGACCCCTGTTCCGGGTCATATGCTTATCTTTTGACTTCGTTGCCTATTATGTTTAATTCAAAGATGTTATTTTGCTTCTTTATGCGTTATTTCACGTATATGTTGGTCCTGATGCGTAGGTTACCCAATCTTATGACGTAAGGAGTGGCACCCGTGGTGAGTATGAGTTCGGTGGGAGGACATGAGTTATATGTGATTGTAGTATATAGTGGAAAAAGAAAAGGAAAATTGGTAAGGTTTATTGAGGCATAAAGCATGTTTTGTGAGAGGAGATGAGTGATATGATTGTGTACTGAGTAATGTAAAAGTAAGTGAAGGTGGACAAGGGATGATGTGAGTCTAAGGAACGTGAGAATGAAAAGAATGAAAGGAAGGATTGGATAGTGGCAACTTGAGATGTGTAAAGAATTATGGAGGGAGATGGTTAGATTGTGTTGGTTAAGAATGTATGTAGGAAAGATCGATGTAGAGGGATGGAGAAGAGTGGTATATAGTGAACTTAATGGAGACATGTCGCGATGTGGATTTGCAGATAATGAGTGAGTTTGGGAATTTGTATTATCAAAAGGTGAAACTAATGTGTGATTTCCTTGGGAAGTAACGATATAAAAGGGGTGATTGGTGATTAGTGTGAGTGATAACCTGAGATGGTCTAGACTGATTAGTGATAAGTGTGAGTGATAGCATGATAAGAGAAAATCCATAGTAAGAAAGAGTGAGATGATACTGATATGAAATAATGAGATGTGAGTTTTAGAGCAATGAGAAGGTAACCGGAGCACTAAAGACTTAGGTAGAAGTAATAAGGAGTTGAATGGTTAATTGATTTTATCGAGTGTAAAAATAAAAGAATGAGGGGAGTAAAACTAGGAAAATGTTCACCGGAGTTATGTGATATTAAAGTAAGGAATCGTCGAGATGTATGATACTATCATGAGGATTTGAGTTAACAGTTATATAGGAGTTTCAGGACAACATGATTAGTCATGAGCTTCGGGGAATTAAGGAAAGTAAGAAGCCGAGTAAATAATTCGCACGATATGAGATCTTGGTGGTGAGTTGGTTGACGATACAATTAAGGATGGATTTGGAAATAATGTTGAGGTAATTTGGTTGATGGGTTTGATGCTCATTATTTGGGATGTTAACCAAAGATAGGAAAGAAACCGTGATGTTTAGAGATGAGTGTAAGAGGCTTTATGGCCGAACGATGGTAGTATTGAGGTGTTGTCACTAGTGGTTAAGGGAGATGATAAATAGGAAAGATGGCCATTCTAAAGAGGTTGATTTTGTAGAGACATGATTGATGTGTATGGTTGTGAGGGAACATAAGATATGGTTATAGGAGGCGGTTGCTAGTAGTTAAGTATTAATGTTATGGTTACGTTTGGCAGAAAATGATTGTTGTGCGAACGGGAGAATGTGTTATGAGGGGCATACGAGTTAAGCTCGGGCGAGAGGTAACCTTTATCAGGTGGTAACTTACGTGATCAGGATTGACTGGTTGGATGTCATTACGGGTCTAATATGTATATAAATGTTTGTGTGAGGTTCTTACCTCACGGGAAGTGGTATGGTGTGATAGTTATAAAGCTGTTATCTGAATGTTCTGTAATATATGTTGGATACGGTAACCTAGTGGAATGATGATTAAAAAGGTAATAATTTGAGTGATCTGTCATGACTGGTTATACTTAGCTTGTATGTATTCATGATATATGTTATTCCGTGATATGGTAAGGGGATGATATTCATGAGGTTATTACCTGTTTAATTCATATAATATGTTGCGTTGTGATTTAGTAAAGTGGATTTGAGTAAGTTTTTCTTGTCCGAGAAGTTATGCTGAGTCAGTGTTTATGGGATTGTATAAGTTGTGATGTATATCGGTGTGGTTGTGGTGCCTCGGCTGGTGATCCGGGCACGGTACTTCGTGTTGTGATGCGGGTATTGTCGCGCTGCGATGCGGCTGTTGGTGACGGTGTTGTGATGCCGTCACCGATTGTGGTGGAGTAGGCGGGATGATTATGATACGAGTTCTCAAAAGTACATACCAGTTATACATAGATTGTTGTGTTGTTTGCTGCTGCTTCCTGTGAGTTTCGGTTTGTACAGATAGACGGTTGTTTTGTTTATTGATGTTTCTTACCAGTTTCAGTTTGGGAGTGAGGGTAGAGTATGGTATGGAAGAGAGTTATGAATGTTTCGTTGTTGTCATGGTATAGTGATATTTTGTTGATGGGACACGATTGTGAGAGGTTGTTCTGATAATTTTGATCTTGTTTTAAGATGAGGCATTATACATAGTCATGGTAAATGATTGGTGGAACATGTGTTGTACTGATCTGGACGCTGCAGGTGGTTCATAATCAGATTTTGAGACAGTGAGTGTAGGGTGTTGGGAATTAGTGTCATGTTAAGTTATGTATGGGTTTTGCGGTAATGAAAGAAAAGAACTTGAGGATCTAGTGTGAGTGTACGTAACAAGTGTGGATCGTGAGTTAGGCTTTTGGCCATAGGAGTTTTATATAGTTTATATAGAGAGGTTTGTCGTGTTGCGGTAATGTGGAAGAATTGAAATTTTGGTTAAGCTAAGGATTTTGTGGTATAGGTTAAGTGGTGTGCCGAATGAATTGAGGTACGAGAGCTGTTTAAGTAAGAGAACCAAGGATATAGGAATGGTGAGTGTTTAGATTATAGGCGGTTACCTTTCACATGCGATGGTGATGAGGATTTTGGGAAGTATGACAAATGATTTAGTATTAGAGAGTTACGAGGACGTAACATTTATCTTAAGAGGAGTAGGATGCGACAAAGAAAGTTTAATGGTTGTACATGTTGTAGTAGATTTGGAAGTTTGAGTCTTGATGTAGAATAAAAGATTGATTTGTGTTGTGGTTGATTTTGTTAAAGGTCATGGTCGTGCTTGTAGTAGTGTGATGTCCAGGAGTGTGAGAATTCTTCGATAGTGTTGACAGTTGGGTGAGGATGTTTATGAGTAAGATAGTGTAGACAGTTGGGCGAGGATGTTTATGAGTTTGATAGTGTTGACAGTTGGATGATGATGTTAAGTGGGAGTAAACTTCGAGGATGAAGTTCCTTTTAAGGGTGGTAGAATATAACATTCCGATTGATGTTTATGAGTGTCTTGTTATTGGATTTTCTAGTGGATAATATGTTACGGAGCTAGCAGCGTTTGTGGATAGTAGTTGGTAGTGTTTGGAGTTGGTGTCGAGGGAGACTATAATGTAGTTGATACGATATCGTGAGCCGTGTTGTGGAGGTAGGCATAGTTGGTGGAGTTGGTGTTAAGAGTTCATGTTTTGTAGGTTGGAGTTTTGTTTTAAGTTCTTAGTTGCGTTGTTGTATTTTGATATAGTTAGTGTATGTTTTGAGTCGGGTTGAGTTTGGTTTGGTAAGTAGGTTTTGAAGTTTTATGTTGAGTTTTGTTTTTGTTGTTGTGTCGGGAGGGTGTCAGTGTGTTTTTGTTTTGTTGTAGTTTGAACTTCGGGGACGAAGTTCTTTTTAAGGAGGGAAGACTGTAATACTACGGTTTTATGAGTCTTTGGGTACTCTATCGAGTGGGGCTTACTCTGTCGAGTAAGTAGTTTTTGAAGCAAAACAGTAGTTTGCCTGTAGGGTACTCGATCGAGTAGGGGGCACTCGATCGAGCAAGTGCCTTACTCGATCGAGTAAGTGAGTTTACGGGCTGAGTTTTGACGGGTTTTGTTAATGATGCGAGATTAATATATAATGATACCGTCACTTTTCTTAAACCTTTTTAACTATTCTAAAAACCTAATTGAGAAGAAATGAGTTACGTAAGTTCATCTCATCGCATCATTAGCAAATCCCCAAGGCTACGTTTGTTGGATCATCTTGTTCTTTACGCCGTTGTGATCCTTGTGTCTAGGGTAAGCTTTTCATATAAATTTTATAATGTTTTGTTAAAGTTGGTTAAACCTTAATTAGGTGATTTGGGGGTTTCGGGTGGTTTATGTGAATATGGTTGTGATTGTATGTATGTATGATAGGAGGAGGATTCGTTGAGGAGAGATTCTGACTTAGCCGCTTGATCGTCTGTGGTGTTTGCTTTCCAGGTAGGGTTTCCCTACTCAGTATTGGCTACATAAGTTGTTGGTAATTGTTGTTGGAACTGTTGAGTAATTATACTGTTGGATTGGTTTTGGTGTTGTTGATAGTATACTTTTAATTGATTGTGTAACTGTCTGTGATCTTCGGGGCGCGTCCCTGGCTGAGTGGAGTCACTTGCGGGAGTGGCTTCACGCCCTTGATTCGCCCTCTGTGGAACCCGTCACAGAGGGGATGTGCACATTAATGAACTTGGGTTTATCGCTCGATGGAGATGAGCGGGGATTTGGTGGGTACGGCTGCGGTCCCCCACTAGCGGCGTGGAGTACTTGTTGCGATGGGTACTCTGGCAGGACTACACACTTTGGTGTGTAGTTAGTTGTGTGAAGTTTGGAGATGGAGACTGGGGATTTGTGTGAACTGCTTGAGCTGTTTGTGACGTTGTTTCCTTGTGGCATTTGTTTTTATGTAATCAGTACTAACCCCGTTTAAATGTTTTAAAAACTGTGGTGATCCATTCAGGGGTAGTGAGCAGTTATTGAGCAGGTATGAGCTGATGCGTGTGGGATAACTGGGAGGAGTCACCACGATGCAGTTTAGAAGTCTTCCGTTGTGTCTGATAGTTTTATAGTCTTTTGATAGTAGACAGTTTTGGAGAACTTATATCTCTTTATCAGTCTTGGTTTTGGCATGTAATCACGTTAAACGTTATTTACTATTTAAGAATGTTTCTTTATTGTCTGATGATTATCATTGCCTCGAGTAACCGAGATGGTGACGTTCGTATACCTAAGTGGTCCTAGTAAGGCACTTGGAGTATGGGGGCGTCACACATGTACCTTATTTTTTTGTAATGGTTTGGCAAGTAGTTTATTTAACCAAATAAGCTACCTGAAATGAAATGTTACCTTGAGTATTATTTGAGATTTCTGGTACATTCTTTGATTTGATTTTCCGTTTTTACCCCTTAAATTTATACTATTAAATAATTATCATATCCTTTTATGTCATTTCGTCAAAATCGGTTAACTTTTCAGTTAGTTTGCCAAACACTTTTTTATATAATCAACTACTTTATTAGTTCATAATTTTCGGCTACCTAATCAATTACCTTTTCAGGTTTCAGTTAGCTTTTCAATTTTCAGCTACCCTTTCAGCTAATTTTACCAAACAGAGCCTAAATGTATTATTCAACAACTGTTTATAAAACATAATAGTACGAGTGGCCCATGCATCGCACGGGCATTAAATCTAGTAAATATATATTTGAGACTTTTTTCGAGCGACGTGGTAGTCTCCAAGTTTTTAGAAACACTTAAATAAATTTTAATTTAATAATTTACAATTTTTAAATCAGAATAAGGAATTAATTAATTCTTTACAATTTTCCTATTAGAGTTAGAAATTTATTTTTAATATTGGTACACTTATTATTTTAAAATTATTACTTTTTTTTTCAACTTTTCTATTAAAATTTTGATCACACGGACTAAATTTCTACTACATTTATTCAAAATGTACTACATTTCTACTATATCTATTTTTATTGTAAATTATAATTTATAAAATGAACCATATTCAAATTTCACTGATTGTAATGTTAATTTGCTTGCATATTCGTAATGCGGTGGATCCGAATGTAATACATTATGCACAATCGTTTGGAGTACTACTATTTATAATAGCAGTGTAAAGTTGGGTATTAATTTGGTGTTCCATGGCATATTATTTTTTTACAAGAGAAAAATAGTTTTTCTCATGTTCATTATAATTAGGAATTAGCTGCAAATTAAAAATTATTATAACGAACGACTCTAAGTTCAGATTATAAAGTTCAACTCCTTACAGTTCGGTTCACTTAAGCTTCTATACGTTTATTTTAGAATATTAAAGCTCATATCATACTCATTTTCTTATAAGTTCATTTTAACTCATAAGTTCAGTTCAACTCCTATAAATTCAGTTCGATGAAGTTAAATTCCTATATATTCCATTTTTTTTTTGGTAAAATGTAAGTAATATTATACCAAAGTGAGCCACCAACAGATTACATCAATTGTTTTTATAGTACATGTAACACCCCCATTTAACTATGAGCCTTTACTAGACATTCCCAATTAAATAGGTGTGCTACCATCTCAATTTCCTGAGGTAGTAGTACAAAATATAGCAATCCAAAGTACTTTATTAATTAAATTACTCAAATGATCTTATTACAACTTAAATAAAATACAGTCTTAAATTAAATTACAAAACTCGCAGTGGAAAATACATGTAACTAAGTCTTTATTACATCTTCTATAAAACTCGTGAAGATCTCTATCTTTGACTCGTCAGTCCACTCATCCCAATCTATAACCTGCCAATCAAACTGCTCCCCAATATTTGGTTCATCATAGGTGTTTACCGAATACACGTCAACCCAACGGGAGCCTCGGAGGATGATCATGAGCATGCGTTGCATTTGCATTTAATATTGTTTAGCTCCCGTCCCCGTAACTCCAGCGCACTATAACTAACTTAACATACTAACTTATCCCAATCAGAGGTTACTGTACTCATAAGGTTAATCCTAGACTATAAACAAAAGTGTGTAACTACTGAAGAATAGTATAAAATAATTTCCCCATTCTCATAAATATATTGCATAAAATTTCGCCTCAAAAACCTCAATTCAATCCAATAACAAAAGCATCTCATCAACATTTTCATACCTTTAGTTACTCACTTACTAGTTCAGGTCATGGAATTAGGCCTATGAGTACAATACTATACAAACCACTCATTACGCATTACTCAAATTATCATATAGGTTTACACTTCATCATTGCCCAACTGTTGCTATATTCCATAATATCATAACCTTCTCATCCAACAACTTCGTTCATCTAATACTACATAACAGATGATAAGCTATCGCACAGCTATGCAAAAATACCCTTTGGTACAACAAATGAATGTAGTATTTAAGGGGTCGAATTCCACAGAGAGCTCGGTGGTTATTATTTAGTTGTTATGAAATGAGTCTTATCTTAGTAGAAAATGGTTGGTAGGATTGAGTTGGTTTATAAATAATGATGTAAGAACTGTGAATAAAATAATGTATGAAAGTATGCAAAAACAATATGATTAAAAGATTGTCTAGGAAAATCGGGTCACACATGCAACTTTATAAATGTTTCATGTTAAACTCGGATTAGATAACGTTAACTAATTGTTTAGGCTTAGAGATACCCACCTTACGACATTAGTATCAACCATAGACCGGGTCCTAGAGAAACTCTCGTCCATGACTAGGTCGTCCTACTACACATGCTTTGTCTAATTCGGTTTCATGCCTCTCGACTTTTAGAACGAATGAACAAACTTAATCTATGAATAAGGCCTTAAAAAAGATTAAACATTATGGTGCAAACATGTGATAGAAACAATTTAGACAAAATTATTATCAACCTATTTTAACACGTTACAGATTTGATTTTTGCGTGGTTCCCTTCATTCCCTAGATGTGAAAAACTACTCTAACATGTTGAAAGTGTAAACTAAACTAATGCTAGGTGAAATGATAAATAACATAATTAAAATAAAGATAAAATTACCTTGAATGGAAATAGAATAACAATTACAAATGGAAATAACTTGGAAATAACTTGGAATAAATCTTGAACTTTATAATAGAAATGTTGTAATAAACTAATAAAAACTAAACTAAACTACTAATATTTAGAGAGAATTTTGGAATAGAAATATGTGTAAGAATTGTGAGAGGTATCCCCAATGGTCGAGCATAGGCTCCTATTTATAGGAAAACAATAGAAGTAACGCATGCACCATAGAGGAGCCAACCCCGATCGGATTTGGCAACCCCGATCGGGTCGTAGTGTCCATCACTTTTCTCTTAATTCCGTCCGTAATTGCAAATGGTATCCTATGTTGACGATTAATGCCTTGTTTAATGGTGCGATTAAGAGCATCTTAATAATTTCCAAGCATCCTAAGCTCTCCTTAGCATCCAATATTTTCCACCATAATTTGGACTTTGAATTTGGGCTTGACTTTGCACATTGACTTTGCTTGTATTTTCATTTTGATCCAACAATTTCTTCATGCAAAATCCATACACTTCCAACACTTAGCCCAAACTTGTGCTCTTACTTAGCTTATTTCTTCTAGTAGCTTATTTGTAATATTTTAGCTCCAAAAAGCTTAAGTACCTACAAAATGTGACTAGATAAGCAAAGATACTAGAATACACATATTAGCTCATAAAACACTAAGATAAGTGCTAAATGACATGTGAAATAAAGCTAATATAAGGGGTTAAAATGTATAGAAAATGCACTTATCAAACTCCCCCAAGCTAAGTCCTTGCTTGTCCTCAAGCAAGATCATCTCAACATTTCAAATCCCAAGTAGCTAACAAGCAATTGATTCAAATCCCGAAACAACATGGGCATAAGGATAAGCAAAATCATGGATGATATTTACATGGCGGCATAGCATGGATGACTTCAAGTAAACGTTTCGGCTCTTGCATGATATTTTGACTTCCGGACTCTCACGATCCACTCATAACTCAATTTTGTGTAAAAGATATTTATGTGAATAATCACTCAACTATCCTCGACTCATGAGAGTGTGCCGCAATCTAATATGCTAATCAATCAAATCATAAGCCAAAATAATCAAACGCAAGCAACAACCATAAAAGGATGCTTAATCCAATCCAAATATCCCAAATAGAAATCAAATTGACAAATGACTTCTTACATTACTAATCATGAGAAATTCTCCATAAGATATTGATAAACACATGAGAACTCTTAATAACACAACCACTTCTTCATTTCTTCCAAATTACAACACTTTATTCTCTTTCATTTTTTTCTTTTTCTCCCTTTTTTTCATTCTTTTCGGACTCTTTTTTTTTCTCTTTTCTTTTTTCCTTTCTTGCTCCAATTCTTTCTTTCATAACTCCGGAAAACAATGACATATCCGGAAAACCAATTTCACAATGATATAGATTTTAAAGAGCATCCCAATTTTGAGCATCCCATCACCAAAAGAACTTAGCTACTAGCTTAACAAGGGTAGGCTATTTATATGTAGCTAGGGAATAAGAACATGTGAAAGGGGTTAGAAAATGGGCTAATTTATCAAAGTGAAAGGCTTCAAAAATGTATAGCAAAATGAAAGTAATGCTTAAAGAGATGAATTAAAGACCATACTTGTGCGTTTTGATGTAACACACACCATAAGGAGACCTACCACTCACGTAACCGGGTATGGATGCACCGGCCTAAGGAAGCTCTACCTTACCATCTTGTGGCTTGCAAAAAGTCAAGATCAAGCTTACTTGGTCCAAAACCCATCTTCCACCCACTATGTCAAGACATCTCCATGCATGCCAAATCACGTCAAACATAGTGAATCACAAGCTATCAAGCTAAACATGGGATAAACAAAGGGGCATAAGTAGGACAAGCAAAAGATTAGAGCAAAAAACAACACAAATTTTTCAAAAATTCTCACTAAATCTATACTAACTCAATGCAAACCAACTAATTGTTGATTTTTTTCAATTTATTTGAAAGCAATAAAATAACTAGACACACTAAATAGCTCCCCCAAGCTAGAACATCACATTGTCCTCAATGTGTAAAATGGTGTTAACCACGAAGAAAGACAAGTAAAGCCAATCAAGAGGAGATGGAAATGACACATGCGGAAAATAAAGAAAATAAATGCATACTCAATTTTAGAAGCCTCCCCCAAGCTAGCTTGAGAAGGGGCTTGGGAACAAAGGACTTTTGTTGCTTAAAAAGTTCGTCAAAGCCCTTAGAAGCATATCATATACCTGCGCATGAGCAACATGAAAGCATATGTATGCAATTGATAAGATTAAAGCATGAAAGAGTAAGGGTAAAAATTTATAAATCTTATCAATGGGCGTAAGAGAAACTTCAAGAGATGAAGCATCATGCTTAAGACCATAAAATAAATCGTTAGAGCAGAAATTATAATCATATATGGTCTCAAATGGGTGGCATAAAGAATAAAAGAGGAGAGGGTCATCAAAAATAGGGGATTCATCCCACTTAATTTCCGTATTAAAATTGGTTAGCCCTCTATCTTTCTCGAATGGATCAATACATCCTCTACAAATGAATTGTCAAGTGGGTCAAAAGACTCGGGAGAAATCTCATTAGAATCACAAGGAATCTCGACAAATTCATTTTTAGAAGGTGACTCATCTACTATGGGGTTAATGTCATCAACATGAGTCTCTATATTTTCTATTCGAATGCCACTGGGGGGATTTTAAAAGATAAAATCGGACCATCATCATCATCGAATAAATCAAAATCATTAGATTGAAAAGACTCACATTAGGGAGGTGAAAAAGCAAAATGAGAGAAGATAGGCTCACGTTATCTCGGTGTCTCTTGAGAATTTTTTGCCAAACGAGCCTGTAACACTTTAAGCTCCTCTTCGATGCGCCAATAATGGAATTGGCGTGCTAATTCCCGACATTCGGAAGCCATGAAATCTAAGAAATTCCAAAGTTCCGACCCAATCATGTTGTAGAGACTCCCATTACTCAATTTTAGAGCCAATCCACGGGTCTCAGAATCCATGCCACCAAGCACGAAATGACCCAAGTAATCCCCATCAAGGACATGTCCAAGGGAGATAAGACTATCGCAAAAGTAGTAGAATCGGTCAAGATAGTCAGGAAAAGGCTCATCTTGGAGTGGTGGGATTAATTCGTAACACATTATGTAAGGCCAATAACTTTATCACCTACAAAAATAGGCACTAAAACTACAAGAAAACCATGAGAATATCCCAAGGAACAAGTGTTCCCTGAGAAAAAATAAAACAAGATAAAATTCAACAACTAATTAGCAAACAAAACCGTCTCCCCGGCAACGGCGCCAAAATTTGTAGGCTATCGCACACCTATGCAAAAATACCCTTTGGTACAACAAATGAATGTAGTATTTAAGGGGTCGAATTCCACTGAGAGCTCGGTGGTTATTATTTAGTTGTTATGAAATGAGTCTTATCTTAGTAGAAAATGGTTGGTAGGATGGAGTTGGTTTATAAATAATGATGTAAGAACTGTGAATAAAACAATGTATGAAAGTATGCAAAAACAATATGATTAAAAGATTGTCTAGGGAAATCGGGTCACACATGACACTTTATAAATGTTTCATGTTAAACTCGGATTAGATAATGTTAACTAATTGTTTAGGCTTAGAGATACCCACCTTATGGCATTACAATCAACCATAGACCGGGTCCTAGAGAAACTCTCGTCCATGACTAGGTCGTCCTACTACACATGCTTGTCTAATTAGGTTCCATGCCTCTCGACTTTTAGAACGAATGAACAAACTTAATCTATGAATAAGGCCTTAAACAAAGATTAAACATTATGGTGCAAACATGTGATAGAAACAATTTAGACAAAATTTTTATCAACCTATTTTAACATGTTACAGATTTGATTTTTGCGTGGTTCCCTTCATTCCTTAGACGTGAAAAACTACTCTAACATGTTGAAAGTGTAAACTAAACTAATGCTAGGTGAAATGATAAATAACATAACTAAAATAAAGATAAAATTACCTTGAATGGAAATAGAAGAACAATTACAAATGGAAATAACTTGGAAATAACTTGGAATAAATCCTGAACTTGATAATAGAAATGTTGTAATAAACTAATATAAACTAAACTAAACTACTAATATTTAGAGAGAATTTTGGAATAGAAATATGTGTAAGAATTGTGAGAGGTATCCCCAATGGTCGAGCATAGGCTCCTATTTATAGGAAAACAATAGGAGTAACGCATGCACCAAAGAGGAGCCAACCCCGATCGGATTTGGCAACCCCGATCGGGGTCGTAGTGTCCATCACTTTTCTCTTAATTCCGTCCTTAATTGCAAATGGTATCCTATGTTGACGATTAATGCCTTGTTTAATGGTGCGATTAAGAGCATCTTAATAATTTCCAAGCATCCTAAGCTCTCCTTAGCATCCAATATTTCCCACCATAATTTGGACTTTGAATTTGGGCTTGACTTTGCACATTGACTTTGCTTGTATTTTCATTTTGATCCAACAATTTCTTCATGCAAAATCCATGCATTTCCAACACTTAGTCCAAACGTGTGCTCTTACTTAGCTTATTTCTTCTAGCAGCTTATTTGTAATATTTTAGCTCCAAAAAGCTTAAGTACCTACAAAACGTGACTAGACAAGCAAAGATACTAGAATACACATATTAGCTCATAAAACACTAAGTTAAGTGCTAAATGACATGTAAAATAAAGCTAATATAAGGGGTTAAAATGTATAGAAAATGCACTTATCACCAGACATGGTTCAAGAAATGATAAAACAATTTTATGAAATCTTGTTGTAAAACTTGCATTTTCAGAAACTAGAAATCAAGTTATAATTTTCAAAAATCACTATTAAATAACCGTTAAGCTTCTTTTTGAGTTTTTATACTTTCCGTAAAATATAAAGAATTTTCATAATATGAGAAAAGGAATCAAGTCTAAATCTTAAAAGATCAATTTATAAAGATTTTTAGAATCCAGTTGGTCTAAATAGAATCTGGTCAGCAATTATCAAAAACTTGGGTCAATTTGTAAAAATCACAATCAAATATCAAAATATGATGTTGAAATATGGCTTATCAATTTAAAAATACATATGAATCTTTTAAACAATAGAGTTGGAATCATGCATAAAGCTTAGGTACGTTTTAAATGACAAATTTTACAAAAACATGGGCCGAACACAAGACTATACAGGAGCAATCTAACCACTGTCCACTAAAATATTTATTACTCATAAACCGTAAAACGTTTAAGCATGAAACTAACGGCATTGGAAGTAGAACTCACTGGGATGTTACTCATAAAAATGTCGACCTTAGACGATAAACAGAGAACAAATGGCAGCCAGATCAAAATCGGGTAAAAATCAAATAAAACGAGTTTAGCTCTAGGTCACCCTTTACTAAGTTGTAAGTCCTTACAAGTATCCTCCTATACCCAAATTATCGTAACTCGGTCATCACACTCCCCACACGGCTAGGCATCTATCCTATTACATTCCTTATACCATACTTATCCCTTACATTACAAGTACATAAGTCTATATCTCATCCAATTATTGCAAAACATTATAACAAGCATGGTTTCGAGAAACATGTACCGCATATTACTAGACATGATATATAATTCATACAATCATCACAATTACATCCATCATCCATCATATGTTAACAAACATTTCATAAGGCAATATGCATACAATTCTCAACCATTTTACATCTCATCCATTTTACTTATCTTGCAATCTTTCACCCTGCAGCGAAGATAGTAAATAGTATACAACTGACTCATAGATATATTACTACTAACTACCCACTCTCTTATCATTTCCCGAGGTGACCGGTTCAAAACTGAGAGGGCCAAGGAGTACGAATTAAGGACGTCTACTTAACCGCACCGAGGGCTCCTAACAGTTCCTACCCGGGGTTCTTTTTATTTAGACGCATCCTAAGTTCATTGGATTCATTGGTTTAGGCCTGATGATCGTTCGCTCTAATGCCACTTTGTAACACCTCTATTTAACTAGGAGCCTTTACTAGACATTCCCAATTAAATAGGTGTGCTACCATCTCAGTTTCATAAGGTAGTAGTATAAAATATAGCAATCCAAAGTACTTTATTAATTAAATTACTCAAATGGTCTTATTACAACTTAAATAAAATACGGTCTTAAATTAAATTACAGAACTCGCAGCGGAAAATACATGTAACTAAGTCTTTATTACATCTTTATAAAACTCGTGAAGGTCTCTATCTTTGACTCGTCAGTCCACTCAACCCAATCTGTAACCTGCCAATCAAAATGCTCCCCAATATTTGGTTCATCACAGGTGTTTACCGAATACACGTCAACCCAACGGTTGAGTAGGAAAAGCTACACAAAAACAATAAATAAATACATGACAATATTAAATGCAAATGCAACGCATGCTCATGATCATCCTCCGAGGCTCCCGTTCATCCCGCCAATCCCTGGCCGGCGTAATCTCAATAACATCCCAGAGACAAGTCCTGCAGAACCAGCCTGGGGAAACCAATGCAAGTGTTCATGATATGAAATGCAAACAATATTATACTTACCATCCCAGACACAAGGCTGGGGAAACCAAATCATAATATAGTCATCTCAGACACGAGGCTGAGGAATCCAGTTCATAACCATCTCAATGTAACCATCCAATAATCATATATCATCCATCATAATTCAAACAATGCAACCAATACAAACAAATAATATCATCCAGGTAGACATTAAAGTGATTGAGTAGCTATCCTGCCTCAATAGCAAATTCCGAGTCCAAGCAATACAATAAAAATATAACCCAAAGGCGGTTTTCCGTAAATCCAACACCTATCCAAAGTAATAATTGTACAATTACTAATAGCTAATCCATATAATAATGATTAAGACAAGAATCTACCCCAAAATCACCCAAAAACACATTTAAACCGCACGGTCAAACCCTTGGTCAAGGCGGTCAACGTCTGGTCAACGCCAGTCAACGGTCAGAGGTCCGGGTCAACGGTGGTCATGGATCCAGTCAAGGTGTCACGGGTCTAGATCAAAGTCACACGAGTTAGGGTAGTCAACTGTATATTTTAATATAAGCGATAATTAATGTTCTTGAAACGGTTTTTATAAAAACATACCTTTCAATCTTAAAAAGTTAGTGTGAGATGCCGAAATAACTTGTTTCTCCTTATCTCCCCCTCTCTAGTTCTCTTTTATGATTTGTAAAAGTGAATAAAACTTGTTGTTTGCTATTGTATATATAGTAGAAAAGTAATATTGTTTTTAGGAAAGTTTTTAGGTTGTAAGATATAATAATATTATAATAAAATATCTATGGCAGGTAATATTGTTGTTTGCTTTGGTTTTGCATCCCCTAGTATGCAAGATCCGAGACACTTTTGACCTCACTATGCAGGCGTGGTACTTAGATGATGGCACCATTGTGGGTGATACTTTGGAGGTGGGGAAGGTCTTAGATTTGATTATGGTGGATGGCCCTCGTTTTGGATTGCATCTTAATGTCTCCAAGACGGAGGTCTTTTGGCCTGTTGAGGATCCTCAGAGTCAGCTTCCTGGGGTTTTCCCCCCTTCTATTTCTCGACCATTGCGTGGTGTTACAGTTTTGGGTGGACCTGTCAGTGCTTGTCCTGATTTTAGCAATGAGATTGTGGCGAAGAGAGTAACCAAGACCATTGAGCTATTGGATTTGGTTGCAAGGATTGAGGACCCGCAATGTGAGTTGCTTCTTCTTCGAGCTTGTACTGGTATTTCCAAGCTCTACTTCTCACTTCGTACTTGTTCCCCTAGTGTTTTTGGGTTTGTCCATCTTCCTTTTGATGCCGCTCTTCGTTCTAGCTTGGAACGTATTGTCACCGTGTCAGGGCCGGGTTTTGGGGATTGGCAGTGGCGTCTTGCTACATTTCCTCTTCATCTTGGTGGTCTTGGTGTCTATGCGGCGTGAGATGTTTTATTTTATGCTTTTATTGCGTCCGTTTGCGTCTCTTTGGTTTTGCGAGCTAAGCTCCTCGGCCCTTCCCGGTATTGTAGTGCCGGCCTGCTTTTGATGATGCGCGGTGTTTCTTGTGACTACGGGTTCTGGTATATTAGGTAACCTTAGTGAAATTCGCCCCCAAACTTATGAAGAAATTGGCGAGATATTTATTTCACGATGGTTCCGCCGCCGTCAGTCATTTTCTCTTTGACACCACGCTTGACTTGCTTTATGGCGATCTCGGCGGGGTTCTCACTCCTCTGATTGGTTACGTGCGGTTCCTATCTCGGGGTTGGGTCAGACTATGAACGGGAGGACTTACCGTAGTATGTTGGGGTATCGTCTGGGTGTTCCGTTATTCACGGTATCTAGGCCCTGTCCTGCTTGCTCTCGGGTTTTTGCTGAGGATGTTTTTGGGGACCACGCTGTTTCTTGTACTGGTATTGTGGGCGTTAAACATCGGCATAACCTTGTCCGGGACACTCTTTTCAACATCTGCTATAGATCTGGGATTACTGCGGGAAAGGAGGTTGATATCGATTTGGTTGATGGGCATGGTGACTCTCTTCGTCCTGCGGATTTATTGCTTTATTCTTGGGACAAGGGGCGTGATGTGTGCGTCGACTTGACAGGTTCTTCTCCTTTGACTCAGACTGGGATGACGGATTTTGTGCCTGGCCGGGTTGTCACTGATGCTGCTCAGCGAAAGTGTGCTAAGTATGGGGATTTGTGCGCGGTAGCGGGTTATGGTTTCCTTCCTTTATCTTTCTCTTCACTTGGGGAGCTGGTTTCGGATGCTGTTGCCTTGCTCAAGCGCATCCAGAAATTCTCGGTATCTCAGGATGCCGGGGCTCGGGTGGCCGCTTACATTTTTACTAGACTTAGCTTTGCTATTGCTAAGGGTGTGGGAGCCCAGATTGTCTCTCGGCTCTCCACCAATTTCATGTAAACTTTTATTTTTCTTTTAATGAAAGCTGCGCGCATCCTTTTAATAATAATAATAATAATAATAATAATAATAATAATAATAATAATAATAATAATAATAATAATAATAATAATAATAATAATAATAATAATAATAATAATAATAATAATAATAATAATAATAATAATAATAGGATATAATATTATATTATTAGGAATATTATAAGAAGGTGCGAAATTAGGAAACTAATTAGCGCGTAACATCACTCAGCGAGTTCCGCTTTGCACACTGATTTCAAACAGATGTCGTTTCTTCGTTACTTATCAGAATCAAGCTTGTGGCCATGCGTTGGAAACTAAGACAATAAGCTTTCGTCTCAAAGTTGAATCACCCTCATCGGAGATTTACAACTCTAGATATAACCGTTTGAAAATGCCTCTAAAACAAGCGGTCACATTTCCAACTTATAACACATTTGCTCAAG
This sequence comes from Silene latifolia, assembly GCF_048544455.1. Lineage (NCBI taxonomy): Eukaryota > Viridiplantae > Streptophyta > Magnoliopsida > Caryophyllales > Caryophyllaceae > Silene > Silene latifolia. The sequence continues at coordinate 289,145,487 of NC_133537.1, forward strand.
TTCCTTATTATTCTTTCATAGTCTACACCACTCCTAAGCGTACACAAATGGTCCTATTACTATAGAATATGAGAGGTATTACAGTACATCCTCATATAACATAAAACAAGGTACTATTTAACTAATCCGTTTTCTATAATAATCCTCATTAATTCTTCCTTTGTTTTGCATCATCTGCATCCTATTAAGGATATCGTGCTTCACTGCTATAAGCACACCTTCTGGCGTGACCAGCAAATCCTCCAAATGACATTTGTTAATAGGATTGAAGCCTAAAAAACATGACCTAAATTATGGGGGTTAGTGTAATGGAAGCGTAAAAGAATATATAATATACGGAGTATTATTAATATCAACTCAAATACTATAACAACAATATTTTTAAAATAACTCCTGCTTATACCCTCACGCACCCACCAAAATAAACCATTTATAAAGCATAGAACAATACAAGATTTCATGCTGTATGATTTATGGGTGGATTTTACCCTACCATTTATAAAACATATATAGAGTACATTATTGTAAAATAAACATCGGTAATTTCAAAATGTAATGATGTAAATTTAAGTATGAAAATACAACATAAAATAACACTACAAGAATTGAGGTATAGTGAAATGATCGAGGACTTTTATTCAATACCCTAAAAATTTTCAATGTCATAATTTAGAATTGGGGAAAATATTAACTATCGTGAGACGATAGAGGACTTCGATTCAATTTAGATAACTCATGCATCTCCACATCAAGTTATTCTATTACTCTTTTACTATGCAAATATGATAAAAATAAATAAATAAAAGCTCATATGGAATAGCACATATTGGTTCAAAGACGATTTTCAAGCATGGTGAGCCTCTAAGCTTTTAGAAACACTTAAATAAATTTTAATTTAATAATTTACAATTTTCCAATTAGAATAAGGAATTAATTAATTATTTACAATTTTCATATTAGAGTTAGAAAATTATTTGTAATATTGGTACACTTATTATTTTAAAATTATTAACTTTTTTCAACTTTTTTATTAGAATTTTGATCACACGGACTACATTTCTACATTTATTCAAAATGTACTACGTTTCTACTATATCTATTTTTATTGTAAATTATAATTTATAAAATGAACCATATTCAAATCTCACTGATTGTAATGTCAATTTGCTTGCATATTCGTAATGCGGTGGATCCGAATGTAATACACTATGCACAATTGTTTGGAGTACTACTATTTACAATAGCAGCGTAAAGTTTGGTATTAATTTGGTGTTCCATGACATATTATTTTTTTACAAGAGAAAAATAGTTATTCTCATGTTCTATTATAATTAGGAATTAACTGCAAATTAAAAATTATTATAACGACCCTGTTTTTTTTTTTTTTTTACTTAAAGTCACACCATTTAATTTTAGTTCTAGTTCAGATTATAAAGTTCAATTCCTTACAGTTGAGTTCAGTTAAGGTTCTATAAGTTTATTTGAGAATATTAAAGCTCATTTCATACTCATTTTCTTATAAGTTCATTTCAACTCATAAGTTCACTTCAACTCCTATAAATTCAGTTCGATGAAGTTAAATTCCAATATATATATATATATATATATATATATATATATATATATATATTATAAAATGTAAGTAATATTATACCAAAGTGAGCCACCAACAGATTATATCAATTGTTTTCATAATACATCCTCATATAACATAAAGCAAGGTACTATTTAACTAATCCAATTTCTATAATCCTCACTAATTCTTCTTTTGTTTTGCATCATCTGCATCCTATTAAGGATGTCGTGCTTCACTGCTATAAGCATACCTTCTGGCCTGACCAGCAAATCCTCCAAATGACATTTGTTAATAGGATTAAAGCCTAAAAAACATGACCTAAATTATAGGTGTTAGTGTAATGGAAGTGTAAAAGAATATATAATATACGGAGTATTATTAATATCAACTAAAATACTATAACAACAATATTTTTAAAATAACTCTTGCTTATACCCTCACCCACCAAAATACACCATTTATAAAGCATAGAACAATAGAAGAATTCATGTTGTATGATTTATGGGTGGATTTTACCCTACGATTTATAAAACATATATAGATTACATTATTGTAAAATAAACAAAGGTAATTACAAAATGTAATGATGTAAATTTAAGCATGAAAATGCAACATAAAAGAACACTACAAGAATTGAGGTATAGTGAAACGATCGAGGACCTTTATTCAATGTCCTAAAAATATTCAATGTCATAATTTACAATTGGGAAAAATATTAACTATCGTGAGACAGTAGAGGACTTCGATTTAATTTAGATAACTCATGCATCTCCACATCAAGTTATTCTATTACCCTTTTACTGTGCAAATATGATAAAAAAATAAAAGCTCATATGGAATAGCACATATTGGTTCAAGACGATTTTCAAGCATGGTGAGCCTCTTAATAGTTTCGTACATCCAAATTTTTTTAGTAAAGTTACTAAACAATCACTACTACAGATACAGGCTATAACAACGGTTAAAAACCGTTGTTATGTAAAAACGCGGACGTTGTTAAAGCGTCCGTTGTAGTAGGTTTTAACAACGGTTGGTTTTTCTAAGAAGCCCGTTGTGAAAACTATTAATAACGGTTTAAAGTAGAAAAAACCGTTTTGGAAAGGGTGACTAAATTTTGGTGGGAAAGTTATAACAACGGTTACAGTATAAAAAACCATTGTTATAACTAAAAACAACGGGTTTTTTTAAATAACCGTTGTTGTTTATTTACCTCCAAAAAAAAATTTAAATTAAATATTACTAGATGCATGCATTATTACGGCGGCCTGTTATAATTCTGACGCATGCATTATTACTGCCAATCCCTGCATATAAATGGACAATATATGGAATGAGAAGGGTTATAAGATTTGAAGCAGAGATATGATGGCACAACTTCCTAAACATATATTAATTAAAAAACAACTCAAAAGACACATTACTTAGTATAAATACATGCATTATCTCAACTAACATTCCATTATCTCACTATATATCTCCAAATCCTAACTGCTAAAACAAACTCCAAACCCTAAATCTTTCAAACAAACTCCAAACTTCATCAACAATACATGATACCATCCGTAAGACTGTTACTATGACCGAGCACAACAGGAGTTTCATCCGCCGGTTGCTAGACATCGAGGACATGTACAAGAGCTACCTTGAGGACGCTCGGGCCGCACTCAAGGACGCAAAACAAAAAGGCTTGACAGAGCAGCAGTTGTTGCAGCTATATGACGATATAACAACTGCTGAACGAAACCTCCAAATAGCTAAGGAGGAGAGGATGGATATCATAGAAGAGAATGAGACTCTCTATGCATATCTAAGAATTACATTTTTATCAATGTAATTCTTTTTTTAATTTATGTATTTATGTATTTATATATATATATATATATATATATATATATATATATATATATATATTAATTAAGTTTATCATGCATTCCTCTCTATCATCTTGCTTCTTCTTTGTTTTATTTTGTTTAATTTATTTTACAAGCTAATAAACGCAGAAAAACAACAGTGACAAAACTAATTAAGCGAATAATACTTAGAGAAAGAACATAATGATCGATAAAAACACATGCAAATGAAATAATTAGAGAAAGAAAATAATGACTGAGATGACAAAACCTAAATTAAATCATGCATATTTACCTGATAATTAGATAAAGTAAGAGACGATGAAACCAACAGTGACGGCGAGATGATAAAGAGTTGATGAGGAAGAGAGAAAGAGACGATGAGAAAGTGTGTTTGTGTTTGTGTATGTTTATTGTGTTTGTGTTAGGGTTTGTGTGGTGTGGCTATAAGTCTGTGTTTGTGTGGTTTATAGTATGGAAAATATTGACAACGGTTGTTAAACATAAACCCGTTGTCATTACAGAAAATATTAACAACGGGTCCATAGTAAACCGTTGTTAAAAAGTATTAACAACGGGTTTATAAATAACCGCTGTAATTACTTTTCACTAACTTTGCGCCAATTTTGCGCCAAATTATATTATTAACAACGGTTGTGCATGTTTGAGCCGTTGTTAAAACCTATAACAACGGTTATGGAACCATAACCGTTGTAATTAGTTTTAGTAAAATTCGCGCCATCCGTTCTACAACGTCTTATGGTGATTTTCGTGGATAAGCGTCGTTAAAGGGGCGTTGTAGTTGCCTGGATTTGTAGTAGTGAATTCAGCACAACACACAAGTTAGGATGAAAAGTTAAATGTTTTAAGTGTGGGTCGAGGATAGGAGCATAGTGTATTTTTAAAAAAGGATGCTCCCTCATATCCAACTAGATCTCTATATTTCTTTTTTTTTTTTTGGTATGATTAAGTGATTTTTACAAGATACAAAAAGGGGGTTTTCAATGGAGGGAGTAGTTAGTGTTTTGATGACTAGGTTTATTTTCTAAGGGGTAGGTTCGCTTTTGAGTGGTAAGAGTGGTTGTTTGATGTGAGCCGAGGGGTAGGAGTAGGAATAGGGTATCGTTGGGTTGGAGGTGGCTGTTTGAAGGGGTAATGAGATTGATTCTCTTAATTGGGATGTGGTTAGTTAAGTGGTAAGGGTGAAAAGAATAAAAACAAAAACTTACTTGTGAAATGGGGATAGGAGCATAGTATATTACTAATAAGGAATGTTGCCTCATATGCAATTAAATGTATAGATTTCTTTTGTGGCATGTTCAATTGATTTTTAACGGGATACAAAAATGGGGTTCCAGGGCAGGAATTAGTTTTCTGTTAAGTAGGTTGATTTTCTAACGGATAAGGTCATTTTTGGGGGTGTAACGGGTGTTTCATGTGAACCATGGGTAGGAGCAGAGATAGATGTGGTTGTTTCAAGGGGTAAAAAGGGTAATGAGACTGATTCCATTAGTTAGGGTGGTTAAATTAGTTACATGGTAAACGTTAGTAAGGTGGAACTAAGGTGGCTTTGAGAAGGTTGATTAGGAGATAATTTTATTAATAAGTTATCACTTGCTACAAAAGTCAAACATCTATCAAATGTCAGAAAACTTATTGAATGAGAAGGAGTACTTTATAAAATTGAAAAATATACACGTACCATGAACCAAAAATTAAGAACATCTGGAGTATCATTTCAAATGCATATATATTAGCCATTTATCATATTTTAGATACAAACATAAAAAGAAAAAAGACGTACGTTAATGATAAGTAATAATTTAGCGTCATTTTACTCGCACTTATATCTTATTTGTAACTCAATTTTGTGCGCTTCATTGTTTATAGCTCATTTAAATTAGTAATTTGTAACAGTTAGTCATCGTAGTCATATTTATTAATTAGTCGGATATTTATTTAATATTATTATTAATATTACTTTATTATAATAATTTGTAGGTAAGGCGAAATAATAAAGAGGAGATTCGAGTAAGTAAAACGAGATGGAATTGAGACGGGTCAAAGAGCGGAATCGTATCGAATGAAGCAAAGCAAGACGGGGATTTTGATAGCCGATTTACCAACATATAAACCAAGTGAGTTTCAAAGTCAACCATTGACCTTGGGTAATTATGTTGACCAAAACTCCCTTCTTTCTTTCTCTCTGAACTCCCAGACCCCGACCTGCAACAACATCAACACTCCATCACCATTTTTGTCCACCATATCCAATTCCACGCATCACCTCCATCATACTCCATTAAACCCAACATCGCCACTTCAATCCTAAACCACCATTTCACTAGTTTTCCGCCATTACCATCAAAATAAACCAGACCATCTTCATTCACAAACCCGTCTGCAAACACCCACTCCCTCACCATCATCCTCCACCATTCATACTCGCACCAACCCCAACCACCATAGCAACCCGACATCACCACCACCTATGCTGCCAAACCCGTCAACAACAAAACTTCATCATTCTCCTCAGCCACCATTAAAATCGACAACTTCTCAGCATCCACCGCCACCGACAATCATAGCAGCGGCCGAGCATTGCCTCCGTCGTACAAACACCACCAGCATCAACAACAACCACGGCGACAACGAATCTGGCAGCGGAATGAGGAATCCGACAGCAGCATTCAACTTGATATTATAATTGCATTCCCAGACGGGCACCCGTCTGCCTCCTCACCGGCTCACAACAATTCTTGTACTCCCAGACGGTCAACCGTCTGCCGCCTACCCCACCGGCTGGGAGAACATCAAAAATCCACCAAGTTTCCAGGAGGTTCCCAGCCGGTGCCACGACCGGCGGCCGGTGGACCGGCTGAGCCCCCTTTTGGCGATTCAGAATCCCTTTCCCCTTTTCCTTTGTTTGTTTTAGTCGTGTATTTGGTTTTAGGAGGTGAGGAGATTAATAGGAGATTATTACTATTATTATTATCATTATTATTAGGACTATTATTATTAGTATTATAATTATAATTATTATATTATTAATTCTATTAAATTAGTATAAAAAAAGATACACCTTACATTTACCATCAATTAGACTACCTTAGATATTAGACTAAAAGGAGTTCATCTTTCTCTCAAATATTTGAGAACCCCAGTTAGAATATTTCTCCTCTTTTAATTTTCCTCTTACCCAAGTTGTAATCTTTACTCAAAAATTAATACAATTGTTCTCTTGTTTATCCAAGTTCTTCCATCAATTCAAAGTTTCCATGTTGTTGGTATAATTCTCTCCCTTAATTTCATTTGTTTACATTTACCTTCATTCAAGTTTATGTAATTGATTATTTAAAGTTTATTGGTTAAACTTTAACTAATCAACTAACGATTGTAAGCAAAACAAACGAAACAAACAAAAGAAGAAGAGACACACGGATTTTTGAAGTGGTTCAGTTTCACAAGTCGAAACCTACGTCCACTATTCTCGATTAATAAATGTAGTACCTTTCTACGGATTACAAATTTACTAACCCAACTCGTACAACTAACTCTAGCTGTAACTCAATGAGTACCGTTAAATACTCGAGTGACTAACTTACGCTAATAAGAAAGCACTAATGATTCTAACAAAGGTTCACGTTAATGAACAAGTTAAGAATTCAACTAAGCACTATTATCTTATAACGATAAATGAAGAACGAGTATGCGAGTTTTATGACACACGACCTTTCAAAATTGCAAATCGGATTTTCTGCTTAAAACACACGGTTTGCTCTTTAAAGATGAAAATAATTTTTATGCTTAAGGTCTCTATTTTAGATGTTGTAAATAGCAAAGTATTTATAGAGAAGGAAGGATTAAGCTACACGGTTTCTGCACAAACCCTAATAGCCGAAATAATAAGACATAATTACAAATTATATTTCCTTATTATCTCTTTCCTAAAAGCCTTAAAAGATAATAAAGAATATTCTAAAAGATAGAATATAATCTTTCCAAATAATATATTTACTATAAATTCTAAGATTATGATAAGATTTCCTAAATCAAGAATATCTTTTATCATAAACAAATATATTAAGTAAGATATATAAGATATGTAAAGATCTTATTATAGAATAAAATCTTTACCTAATATCTCTTAGGCAACACGAGAAATCACGGCCCATAAGCTCGTGAATCGTGCAAACCCTAATCTTAATATATAATTAGAATTTAGGTTTTAGGAGAGGCTATATGGAAACCCTAATTAGTAGTAAAGTCAAACTCATAAGTTGATCCATCATAACCACCAATTAACGCTTACCATAAAACCGGACTCCTCACTAAACCAGGCTTTATTAAATAAATACTTTCATTAAAACATTTAAAATAAACTTTAAACAATTGTAAAACAATTTTCGAAACATTTATAAGTCGTGTATAAAAACTCAGCATTTCAATGTTATAGTAGAAGAGCTATAACATTGAGCTCTTTTACTAGTAATGTTATAGCTGCAAAGCTATAACTTTACTAATCAAGAAACTCATTCTTGATTACCATTATGAGATAATCACCTATGCTAATCTAATATTCAAGGAGATCTTCGAGTATAGGCTATGTCATCATCCAAGCTTGATAAATCTTTAGATGATCTTCATCTTCACATAATACTTGAATGAATCTTGAATTGTTTTGATCTTGAACGAAGGCTTGAACTTCTCATGCAATTGTCACAATCTTCTTTGTTGCTCATAATAGGTTAGTTCTAAGATACTTAACAAACGATTACACACAACAAGTATATAAAATGTAAAATACCTTGACATCATCAAAACATAAGCATATTAGCTATATGGTCCAACATTACATGATTAATTGTAGAATCCATTTTCACACCATGTTCATGATTAAATAATTCATCTTTACTAATTATCTTGTCTTAGTAGAAATGATTAGCGAGTAGTCTTTTACTAGGACTCGGTTTGACCCAACATGAGTAATTCCATTAATTGATTCACATAGAAGCTAATTGTTGGGGGAGATTAGTAAGGGTAGTCTAGAGGGTTGAATTGATTTATGGACCGATTTTGGGTAATGTTGATTTGTGACCCTTGTCCACAAACGAGAGTTGGTTAGGTTGGGAATCGGGTACCCGGAATTTTGTCCTATTGCTAACCTAGGTTGAGACCGAAAGGGAGAACCAAGGGAGGGTACCTCTAGACTAGCGTTTGAAATCGACCTCCGAGAGGAGGAGTGGGATGACCCGGAAAACGATGAGGGCTTAATGACCTTAGCCATTACTAAGCCACCTTGGGAAAATGCATGTTCTTAGGGTAGCCGGGTGTTGAGCTAGGGATTCCGACCTTCGAACCCGAGAGGGGGGTTGGTGGGTAGTTCTAGTGTCCTATTTCGAACTCGAGAGGGGGGTTTTAGGCAAATTAGAGCCATCTCCTCCTTGCTTGTCTACCCGAGTGATTAGCCTAGGGAATTGTAACGTGGAATTATGAATCGTTGTGGGAGAACCGAGTTCTAGGCTTTTCTTATCATTTGATTTACAACTTAATCCTTTGTTGCTCGTTGTTACTTCTCTTGTTTAATTGCATTTTAATTTGTTAGTTTAGTTGTTAGATTATTATCATTACCTTATTATTGTCTACTTAGCTAAGCCTAAGAATTAGAACGATTAATACTATTCCTAGCTCCTCGTGGGATCGACCCTCAATAGTGTAAAACGACAATCGTGCACTTGCGAGGTATAATTTGATAACCATCAAGTTTTTGGCGCCGTTGCCGGGGAGTTCGGCTAGATATTAATCGTTTTATTCTAGTTTAGACTAGGTCTTTCTTTGTTACTAATCCCTTTCTTGAGTAGTGGAAGGTGTTTTAGAAGAACCGGCTTATCTTGAGTTCTTTGATAATCCATTTGGAATTCCCGAAGAAGCAACAATGGCCGCGGTTCCAATAAGGGATAATTTGGCTCCGAAGAAGGTGGTGAACCCAAGTATTGTCAAACCACATATTCAAGAAAACAACTTTGATGTAAAGGCTACTTTGTTACTGATGTGACCATAATTAGCGCATATTTAGCTCCCGAATTAGCCTTGTTCCCATGCTTTTTAGTGCATATTTGGGTCATTTATTGTCTTTAGTTCTTTGTTTTGCATATTCTTTGAGATTTTGATCCCTTGCTAGGAAAGGAGTAAGAATCTTGCATTTTCATGGCAAAACGAGACTAAATTGATTGAATTCAATGACCAAGCATCAAGGAGAGACAAGATTATAAGGCCTTTGTACATATGATAGTAGATGAGCAATGTTGAGAAAGGATCCTTGCATCCCCGAGGAAATCCCCAAGGATTTTATGAAGAAAAGGGAAGAAAAGAAGAAGAAATAATGCTGAGCTACAATCCGTGCGGCTTCTCCACAATCCGCCCGTCCTCCACAAGCACAATCCGTGCGTCTTCCCTCAAAGACGCCCGGTTAGCAGCCACCAGAATCCGCCCGGATTCCCTCGAAGACGCCCGTCTTCCCCCGCCTGAATCCGCCCGTCCCGACTCCAATACGCACGGATTCCAGTACAACGAAATTTCGTCTTCTCCAAGCTACAAAGAAAGAAGCCCTTCCTTCGAAAAATACCGGCTTCTCTCTGCTCAATCTAAAAAGTGTAATTACTAGTTTAGCCCTTAGTTAACCCTAATGCATCCACCTAATTTCCATTATAAATACCCCATTAGTCTAATTAGAAGAGCATGTTCTTCTTATCAATAATTAGAGTAGTTAGTATCAATCAAATCTCTCTTTAGTTTTGTAATCAACAATTAATCAAGTTTTAATACAAGTTTTATTTCATTAATCTCTCTTTTGTTCATCCTTTATTTTGGGTAATTGAAGATTATTTGGGTTATTATTGGGAGATTGACAACCTCTCAATCAAGCATCAAGTACTTCTTTTATTCTTTGCTTTATTATTGGAATCATTAGTAGGTATAATTCTCTTAATCCCTTTTTAATTATTGTTAATTACTTTCATTTATTCATCATGTTTCCTTTTGTTGGTATGATTGACAACCTTGCTAGCATGATCAACATGATAATGAGTGAGTAGTGACCTAGCTAGGGTTAATGGGTAATTAGGGGAAACCAACATGGGGAATGATTCATGCTTAAATTAATATGCTTTCATGATTTATTTGCTTGCTTGTTTTGATCTCAACTCATGCACATGTTATGTTTGATGAAATGTGAGCCTATGAATCCTTGCATTTTTTACCCATCACCTATCTTTTCAATGAGACTTGTAAGACATAAACCAACTCGAGTCTCATTAGACCATGCATGTTGTTGAGTAGGGAAGATTAAGTCGACTTGTAGGTGTTGTATAATCTAATCGATTCGGCTCCGGGACCCAAACTTTCCTAGGATTGTAAGATATAACCCAACTCAATCCATCACAACAATAATTGCTTGCTTATAATTTGAGAATATGTTTGTATGATCAATTCCCATGATTCCCCTATGACCCCATGATACCCTAGTGCTTTTTATCAATTGTTTACAACACTTTTAATTCATCTTGCTTATTTACTTTCATTGCTATTTAGTTAGTGACCTTCTATATCAACCCAAATTGTGACACCCCTAAGACACCACTAGTTTCAATAGAAATCTCATCTCAATTCCCGTCCCTTGGGATCCGACCTTTACTTGCCTCTTTACTAATTGTAGAGTTGTTTGTGAAGTTATAAATTGTGTTTTGATTCAGACGTGACCCAACGACAACATCTTTTAAATTGTGAACACGAAACAGACCGATCAAAAATGGCGCCGTTGCCGGGGATCGAACCCGGGTCACCCGCGTGACAGGCGGGAATACTTACCACTATACTACAACCCTTTTGCAAGAGAAGGTGAGGAGAACCCATTACAAAATACCACACAAAATCAACCTACAATGCCTAAGTTTTCATCACATTTCGTACCCACCGAGGAGAACCTACCCAATGGTACTCCCACACCACAACATTTGACCGGAAATTTTATTGCTAAATCCGCCTTTATCCAATTAGTCGAAAGGAGCCAATTTGGGGGGATGCCTAGTGAAGACCCTCATTCTCATATGGAAACCTTTTGTGACTATTGTGATGCGATTTCTCAAACCGGTGTGACTCAAGACCAAATTCGATGGGTCTTATTTCCTTTTTCTCTAATTGGCACCGCGAAACAATGGTTGAAGGGCCTTGATAAGGCCACTCTCGGAATAGATTCTTGGAAGAAATTGGCTCTAGCTTTCTACAAAAAATTCTACCCACCGGAAAAGACTAACATGCTAAGAGCTCAAATTACGGGTTTTAAGCAAAGGGATGAAGAATCTTTGTATGAAGCTTGGGAGCGGTTCAAGGGAATTTGTCGCTCATGTCCTCACCATGGACTTAGCGAGTGGTTCTTGGTACAACAATGTTGGAACGGTCTATATGAAGATTCAAGGAACATTCTCAACATGGGATCAAATGGAATGTTCACCGAAGTTGATGACAATCAAACATGGAACAAGATTGAGGAAATGGCGGTCCATAACTCACAATATAGTAGACCTCGCAAGGCTACTAGAGGAGGAAAGCATGAAGTGGACTCCGTTACTCAATTAGGTGCTCAACTTAGTGCTCACATTGACACAATCAATTTGAAGTTTGAAAAAGCTATGGCTAGACTTGAAGAAGCCTCAAAATCACCAAAGCATCATGTTAATGCCATGACGGCATCCTCATCAATCCCAAGTGGGATATGTTAGAATTGTGGAACTTTGGGACATGACCAAAGTGAATGTAGGGGAACAAATGAACAAGTGAATGCTTTCCAAGCATACAAGAGTGGTACCCCTTATTCCAACTATTACAATGAAAACACCAAATTCCATCCAAATCTCTCATACAAAAGCCAAAATGTTCAAAACCCTCAAACAACATACACCCCACCTCCCATGAGAAACCAAAATCAAAGACCCTTTCACAACCAAAACCAAGGTTACCAAAATCAAAATCCATACAATCACCAAAATGACCAAGGTTTTGATGTTCAAAAAGCGGTCCTCCAAATGCAAAAGAATCAACAAGAGTTTTTCACTCAAATGCAAAAAGATAGTCAAGAAAAGGAAACCACCATCAACAACATCCTAGCTCACACCAAAATGTTGGAAACCCAATTGACTCAACTAGCATCTTCAAGCTCACAAAGACAAAAAGGGCAATTACCACCTCAAGGTAATCCCCCAAGACATGAAACGGTTAGTGCCATTCACTTGAGAAGTGGTACAAGGTATGAAGCACCGAAGAAGCAAGTTGAGGATGAAGTTGTGGAAGCTAGTGATAAGGAAGAAATTGTGCAAAACTCCAAAGATGGAGAATCATCAAAAGAAGAGATTTCAAAGAAAAATGAAGACAAGGTCAAGGAGAAGAAGCCCATTGTTATTAGACTTCCTTTTCCAAGTCGTCAAGCCAAGCCCAAATTTGATGACCAACTTGGAAAGTTTATGGAAATTGTGAAGAATTTGGAAGTCTCGATTCCTTTCACGGAATTAATCAATCACGTGCCGGCCTATGCGAAATACATGAAAGACATCCTCACAAAGAAGAAGTCGATCCGGAAGCTTGAGACTATCGCCTTCACTAAGGTGAGTAGTGCAATACTTCAAGGGAGTTCACCTCCAAAACTAAAGGATCCGGGAAGCTTCTCAATACCGTGTACCATTGGCGACACCACGATCAACAAAACCTTATGTGATCTAGGGGCTAGTATGAGTGTTATGCCGTACTCGGTGAGTAAAACGTTGGGGATGGGAGAGCTTAAATGCACCAATATCACACTCCAAATGGCCGATAGATCGACGAAGACACCATTAGGGATATGGGAAGATGTTCCCGTACGAATTGGGAAGTTTTTCATCCCGGTGGACTTTGTTATTGTTGATATGGAGGAAGATTCCAACATTCCAATCATTCTAGGAAGACCCTTCTTACACACCGCGGGTGCGGTGATTGATGTAAAACATGGTGAGCTCACTCTAGAAGTGGGAGATGAGAGTATAACTTTTAATCTTGACAAGACTATGAGAGCTCCCCGTTTACATGAACCGTGTTTTATGATCAATCATTATAGTCGGAAGGATGAAAGGAAGAAGTCGAAACTCCAATGGAAGAAGAAAATTGAAGATGCTCCATTCAAAGAGCAAGTGAATTGTGACAAAGAGAGCTTGCAAAGCTCATCAAAGTCGAGCAATGAAGAGGATGACCTCATTGGCCAAGAAAAGAAATTGGGAGAATTGTCTCCACCAAATCAAGAGATTTTCAATGATCAACTTAATGAAGTTTGTGGTCTTTGGGACGACGAATTTGAAGGGATCTTTAATCCCTACATTGGTAATGCCATCGATCAAGACCGATAACAAGGGCCAAGTTCTATTGAAGACCTCTATCATGATAATGAACAAGCATTTGATTACTTTTTCAAGGTGTTGAGCAACATCAACAACACCTTGGACATGCCCCCTTGACATCTCATCAAGAATGAGAGTTTGGTGGAGTCCTCCCTAAACCACCATTTGTAAATATTTCTAACTCCCTAACTTGCATTTCAATTCTTATATTGAATTTTTTGTTATTTTTGGATTTTTATACTTTGATCAAGATAATTATTGTGTTTGAGAGAAGTGAGGGAGGGACTAACGATTTCAATTAATGTGTAGTGCTTTAGCTTAGTGTGGGGATGGCAATTGCCTAGGCTTTCCATGCCTTAGTAGTGCCTCCACAAAGAAGAACACGAGATATGAAGAAGAATGGAAGAATGACAAGGGATATGCATTGTACACGGATGGAACTGAATCCGGGTAAAAAGGGGTCGAATCCGAGCGGATTCAGGAGAATCCGCCCGTCTTCAGGCAATCCGGGCGAGTTGGGTAAAAGACGCACATCCTGAAATAAGCTGAACTTTTGATATTTTTGACTGTCAGCGAATCCGGGCGTCCTGCATCCTAATCCGCCCGTCTTCAAAAATCCGCCCGTCTTCTTGGCTGAGGAAAACAAGAAAAATCCCTGTAAAGGAATCCGCCCGTCTTCTGCAGAAGACGCCCGTCCCGTGTTTGCAAATCCGAGCGTCTTCACAAAAAGACACCCGTCTTTACTAAAAGACGCCCGTCTTTAGGCGAGTTTTTCCAAACCTAGAAAAGGCAGAATCCGCCCGTCCCGAGCAGAATCCGCCCGTCTTGCCCCTGCTTTTCAAATATTTAGGGTTTTTTAATCCCCCTCCCACCTTCATTTCTTCATTCCTTCATTCATAACACTACTCATAAACTCCAAAACCCTCATCCTCCCCATCACAAAAACAAGATTCCTCAACAACATTCACCAAAATAAAATCAAAACATCCTTTTAACAACAAATCAATCACTCCTTCTTCAACAAAAATCAAAACCAAGCATAAAATCTTCAACCTTTGAGTCGATTTTTGAATTCATAAAGGCAAAGCCTTTCACCTTTAAATCGATTTGGGTGCACTAGAAATTGAAGATTTTTCACTCTTTTCTTGGTTTATTCATCAATGGCAAGGATTAAGGGAGCAACAAAAGCAACAAAGGCAAAGGCACCAAAGGCAAAGACACTTTCATTAAGGCAAAAGAGTCTTCAAGCAAAGAAAGCATTGGCTATGGTGGTAGCTATCCCAAACTTGGAAGTACAACAACAACAACAACCTCCCATGGAAGCAACAATATCTACTACTCCGGAAATTGCTCAACTTTCAAATTATCCGGAGGTAATTTTCATTTCCAAATCCCATAGGGACACTTTTGCCAAGTTTTCTAGAAAATCATTTCAATCCACCAAGTTTATTTGTGAAGATACCTTAAATAAGTTGGGTGTCCTTGAGCAAACTAGAGCCTTCTTTAAAGCCATGGGGTTGGAGAAATTTTTTGAATCAAAAGAATTGACATACCCCTCCCTTACCTTAGAATTTTTGAGTTCTTTGAAAGTTAACAAGGTTGAGACTATGGAGACCATCGAGTTTCGTCTAGCTAATGTTAGTAGACGCATCTCCTTTGCGGAAATGGGTGAAGCTTTGGGTCTTAGTGATTCACCGAGTTATTTTAAGAATGTTGGCAAGTATGACCCCGACCCTCTTTGGGAGGCGATTTCCGGAAGGAAATTTGAAGACTTTCATGCTAGTCGTGCTCTTTTAGTCCACCATCCGGGCATAAGAGTATGGCACATGGTCATAGGGAACACCATAATTGCAAGAAAATATACCAACCATTTCACCAAACTCGATTTTGTTCTTCTTGAGTCGGCTTTGAACATTGGAAGGGAACACACCAAGCCTTTCAACTCTCTAAGGCTTTTGGTGGATAGATGGCTAAATATTGATTGTGGGAAGAAAAGCACTACCGTTATTGTGAATGGAGGCCTAGTCACTATCCTAGCTAAATACTTTGATCCTAACTTCAATAAGGATAGCAAGTGTTGGGCCCTAAATTATCCTGCCTGACCTGATATAGGCCAGGCAACAGCCAAAGACAACTTCCAGGCTCTAGAGATCTAAAACCAGGCATTACTCCAAGATTGACAGGCACTAAGCAGGAGTTGATTAAAGACAAAGCGAGAAATAACCAAGACACTGAAAAGATAAACACCAGGCCATTGCAGGCAACAAACAAGCAGTCTCATATGTTCCCTACAAAAAGGAAGACCAATTCCGGAAGGCAAAAATATAGGGAGCGAGTCAAAGCAACGGCTAAGAAAGAAGCAACCATCTCCGGGTAAATAGGGGACATTCCCTATTTACCGGGGAAAACCTAAACGGCACAAAGGGATTGAAAGCAACCACCTATAAATAGAAAGTGGGGAAAGACAAGAAGGATTATACGAGATACCATCACTTTTACTCATATACTTTGTATTCTTAAGCAATATATTCACATCACGCCCGATACAACAATACTCTGTCAGGCTATCCAAAATCATAGTAACAATCACTCCTGGCTTGGTGCCCGTGGTTTTTTCCCTTATTCCCATGGTTTTTCCACGTATAAAATCCTTGTGTCATTATTTATTAGTACATTTTTACATTTAATTACACCAATCGGGCAAGTTATTCGAGTTAGATCACCCTACATATAAATCCTGGCGGGACGCTCTAGATCATGAAAATCCTGCTAAAACAATTGGCGCCCACCGTGGGGCATCTAACTCAAAAATAATCAAAAGCCCACCATCAAAATACCACAAAAAACTAAGAAAAAATGGCAGGAGATAGCATTGAGCAACAATTAGCTTTGCCAAACAACATTGTTGGAGATGGAACAATCGAAACAAAAAATGATCCAGTGAAGTCAAGTGGCAAAATTGAAAGAATCAGAATCCCACCCTAAAGATACACTGGGAGGAAAAGCTTCAGGATCAAAATTGAAAGTCAGCCTGGCACACCATTCTCCTCCATCATAAGGAACATTGACTTCTCCAATATTGGTACTCCAACTCCATCCAAAGCAGGAGAAGAAACGGACTCAGGAGAACTCCAAAGTCAAGAACTCCAAGATCAGACTAACACAGCCATTATGATGGCTATGCTCCAGGAAATCCAAAAACTTCATGAGAGATTTGAAAAGATCCCAGGAGTTCCTACCCCAATTGAAGAAGCAAATCCAGAAAGCTATGCCGATTCTCCCTTCGTGGATGAAATAGCAAAAACAGACACCGCAAAGAAGTTTGTGATTCCCTCAATGAGAATCTATGATGGAACCACTGATCCACAAAACCATGTTGCCTATTACAAGCAAAGAATGCTGGCAGCATCAATTCCCAATGAACTACGTCAAGTCTGCATGTGTAAGGGATTTGGAACAACTCGAATGGACTGCCTTGCAAAGTGGTACATAAACCCGCCAAATGGAAGCATCAAGTCCTTTTTTCGACCTGGTCAATTCTTTCAATCATCAGTTTGCCAGCAGCAGGGAACTAGAGAAGAGATCCGGTGACTGTACGGGGTTAAACGAAGCCTGGAGAATCAATCGGATCATACATGACAAGATTCAACAAAGAAAAAGTATCAATCCCCGGATGTGATGTTGAACGACCATTGAAGCTTTCAGGCAAGGGCTACCCCTGGACAGTGACTTTTATGATGAAATGACCATGAAGCCCTGTCATACCTTTGAAGATGTCCAAGCATTAGCCATAGGCTATATCAGTCTGGAAGAAGACAAAGGCTACAAGGCGACAATGCCGACAACAACTCGAGGATATGACAAAACCAACAGGAAAAGCTTTAACAACAAAGGAAGCAATTCCAGGCCATCTCCCTACGCAAGACCCGACGGATCGAAGTCAACTATACACATGAACAACGAGGTAACTCCTATACTTATCCTCCTGTCCAGGAATATAACTTCTCTGTTGACATTGCAGGATTGATCAAGAGACTTGACCATATGGGAGACATTGTCAAGTGGCCAAAGAAGTCAGACAACCCCAACTCAAGAAAGGATACCACCAGGTGGTGTGAATTTCACATGGACATAGGTCACACAACAGAAGAATGCTTGGGATTACGGAGACAAGTGGCTTACCTGCTAAAGAAAGGATACCTGAAAGACTTGATGCAAACAAAGAACAAGGAAGATGACGGAACAAGAAGAAACACAGAAAGGCAACAACGTGACCTACCCCTTGCACCACCCATTTATGAAGTCAAATTCATCAATGGAGGATCGAAAATTTGTGGTCGACCAGTTAAATTTGCTAAGAAAATTGCCAGGGAGTCAAAAATGAAATCTCCTTTTAAATCTATCAATTTACCTCAAATTACTTTTGACGACACGATATGCGGGGTATTCCGGACCTCCACCATGACAGACTTGGTAATCACCATGCAAATAGGGACCGCACGTGTCATGAGAATCCTGGTAGATGGAGGCGATTCAAGATAAACCCGATCATGCTTGATGTCCTTAAAGCAATGAAGATTGATGAGAGCCAAATCATAAAAAAGTCTAATGTCCTAGTAGGATTCAGTGGAGAAACAAGAAACACACTAGGAGAAATACACCTACCCACATATGTGGAAGGAGTATCTTCATATGAAAGATTTGGAGTCCTGGACTCGCTGTCATCCTACAATGCTATATTGGGAAGACCATGGATCCACAACATAAGAGCCATACCCTCTACCTATCACCAGTGCATCAAAATACCAACAGAATGGGGAGTAGCAACCATTAAAGGTGAACAAAAATCTGCCCGGGAATGTTATCCGAGGCATTGAAGCCTTCCAAGACAGGTAAGTCCTCGCCTAGCAATTACAGTAGACTGTCGGGACAACTCATGTGGCAGAAACCAAAATGGAGACTGATCAAGTAATTTTAGACCCTGAGTACCCTGACAGGCATGTCTTTGGTAGGATCGATGTCCCCGACAATATCAGACCGGAATTAGTAAGTTTTCTTAAAAGTAAATCTTCATGTTTTGCCTGGTCACATTTTGATATGACCGGAATAGATGCCAATATTATTACACATAAACTAAATATTGATGAGTCTTATAAGCCTGTCCAGCAGAAAAGAAGAAAATTTGCCGCTGAAAGACATGCCATCATCAATGAAGAAGTAGACAAACCATGGACATGGGGATGATAAGAGAAGTCATGTACCCCGGTGGCTAGCCAATGTAGTGGTGGTTCAAAAGAAGAACGGCAAGTGGAGAGTCCGTGTAGATTACATGGACCTCAATAAAGCCTTGTCCAAAAGACCCATTTCCACTCCCACACATAGATGCAATGGTGGATGCCACAGCAGGACATGAACTCCCGACATTCATGGATGCCTCAAGTGGATTCAACCAAATCAAGATGCACCCATCTCGATCGGGAACATCTTGCATTTATCACAGAAAGAGGCATATCTTGCTACAAAGCAATGCCTTTTGGCACGAAAAATGCGGGGGCAACATACCAACGCCTGGTCAACACAATGTTCAAAGATCAAATAGGGGACACCATGGAAGTCTATATTGATGACATGGTAGTTAAATCAAAGAAAGTCAAGATCATGTCGGGGACTTGAAATGACCTTTAAAATCCTAGAAGATTTTAATATGAAACTCAATCCATCCAAATGCCATTTCGGGGTATCCTCAGGAAAATTCTTGGGGTACATGGTCACCAAAAGAGGAATAGAAGCTAGCCCAGAACAAATAAGAGCCATACTAGAACTAGAATCCCCCAAGTCAGTCAAAGATATTCAAAACTGACGGGACGAGTTGCGACCACTGAATAGATTCATTTCCAGATCATCAGTAAGATGCAAGGCATTCTATGACCTACTCAGGAAGAACAAAGCATTCAAATGGTTGCCTGAACATGAGTCAGCCTTCCAGGAACTCAAAACATACCTGACTACACCTCCGTTACTTGCCAAACCAGACAAAGGAGAACCCCTGACAGTCTACCTATCAGTCACAGAAACAGCAATAAGTGGAGTCCTGACCAAAGAAATTGATGGCCAACAACATCCAGTCTACTATGTAAGCAAAAGTCTCCTAGATGCAGAAACCAGGTATGGCCTACTTGAAAAATATGTACTTGCTTTAGTAATGTCCTGTACTAAACTTCGACCCTATTTTGAAAGTCACCCAATCATTGTAAGAACCAACTTGCCTATCAAATCTGTCCTGAGAAGGCCCGAGTTGTCGGGAAGAATGGCAAAATGGTCAAGTACAAATCAGCACCTATGATATAACCTTTGAACCCGGGA
Source organism: Silene latifolia (assembly GCF_048544455.1). Lineage (NCBI taxonomy): Eukaryota > Viridiplantae > Streptophyta > Magnoliopsida > Caryophyllales > Caryophyllaceae > Silene > Silene latifolia. The sequence goes on from NC_133537.1 coordinate 289,165,694, forward strand.
CGGCAATTAAGTCTCGGGCACTAGCAGACTTCGTGGGTTGAATTCAGCCCTACCCTAGAACCAGACCTCATAAAAGAGGTCAACCTTCTTGACACACAAAAAACAGACCAGGAATGGATTCTCCATGTAGATGGGGCAACAAATATGAAAGGCACTGGCCTAGGATTAGTCCTAAAATCACCACAGGGAGACCTGATTGCACAGGCTGTTAGTTGTGAGTTCAAAGCCACGAATAATGAGGCTGAATATGAAGCCCTGATTGCTGGATTAAAGGTATGTATAGAACTCGGTGTAGCAAACCTCAAGGTAAAAACTGACTCTCTTTTAATTTCCAATCAAGTTAAAGGAGTATATGCTGCAAAAGATTCAAAAATGATACTCTATTTGGAATATGTCAAAAACCTTTGCAAAAAATTCAAAACCTTTGACATTGACCAAATACCAAGGGACTTAAATACCCAGGCGGATGCCCTAGCCACTGGGATCAAATTTCAGCCCTTTGTGTTTGACAAAATACCCATCGTCCACCTGCTGGAACCAACCATAGAAAAGCTCGAACGAATTTGCCCTATTCGGGGAAGATACAAATTCTGGACTAAACCTTACTATGATTGGTTCCTACGGGGATACTCCCGCAAATAAAAACGAAGCAAGGGCCCCGAAAATCAAAGCATCCACTTATACCATTATAAATAACACCTTGTTTAAAAAGTCTCAGACTGGACCTTACTTACGTTGCCTGGAACCAAATGAAGCCAACCAGGTTATAGAAGACATACATAATGGCTACTGCGGAAATCATAAAGGTGGAAGAAGCCTGGCAAGCAAAATTCTCAGGACAGGCTACTTCTGGCCAACCCTGAGAGCCGATCGCATAGCATACGGCTCGAAATGTGAAGCCTGTCAAATCCATTCCCCTACATCCATCAACCATCAACTACTACATTCCATCTCGGCCCCTACCTGGCCATTCATGAAATGGGGCATGGACATAGTAGGAAAGCTACCTCAGCGCTGGACAAAAAGTCTTTATGCTAGCAATGACTGACTACTTTTCCAAATGGATAGAGGCAGACTCTTACAGGCAAGTCAAAGAAAAAGATGTCATATCATTCATCAAAAGAAATATCATATGTAGATATGGAATACCTTCAGAAATGATCGTGATAATGGGACACAATTTGTGGGAAAAAAAAGAACACTAATTTCGTGCACAATGGAATATCAATTTAGTCACATCTACACCAGGCTACCCTAAAGCCAACGGCAAGCGAGTAATCAAGCAACAAAGTAGTAATCGTTGTTCAAGAAAAAGTCGAAAAGAAGAAAAGGAAGATGGGCGGAAGAGCTCCCCTAGTTCTATGGGTGACGGGACCACACCCAAAACGACCACAAGGCCAAACACCATATTCCCTGGTCTATGGTCGTGAAGCGTAATACCAATTTGAAATTCATGTGCCAACTACCGTATGCGACCTAAACACAATAGAAGAAAAAGACCCCTATTACAAGATAACCTACTCTTAACAGAGGAACGAGAGATGCGGCCAAAGTCGGGATAGCCGCCTACCAACAGACAAGAGCAGGAGTTACAACAAAAATGTCAATATCGAGTATTCAAAGAAGGAGACCTGGTATTAAGGAAAGTTTTCCCAAACACCAAAGAAAAGAATGCAGGCAAACTAGCCCCTACATGGGAAGGCCCGTACTTAATTGATTCAATAGTGGGACAAGGAGCTTACAGGCTACAAACTCTGGAAGGAGAAATGATCCCCAGATCTTGGAACATTCTCCACTTAAAACTATTTCATATCCGAGAAGCGGTAAAACTACTCACCCTATATACATGTGCCAAGTTCCATACCTGCTATGTGCTAAATTACTTGCCTATCATTCTTAATTTCACCTAAAACTTTATTTCAAATCCTGAAAACTTGTTTTACGCCTTCTTTTTACTTATTATATGTTATACTTTAGGCTTAAACAAATGTTCAGGATTGAGGGCCACTCCTTTTAACCGAACAAAGCATTTCTAAAAATGCTCTAATTTGGCACCTGCCCGCTCGACCCATAAAATAAACCGAGCTCAAGTACATAAAAAGACAAGTACAAAGGTGGAATAGACCATAGTACTTGTCAAAAAAGCCCTCTCGACAGCCGAGGGCCATAAGCCCTCCCGACCAAAGCAACCACCCTCATTCTTAAAAGCCCTCCCGCGAGAAAAAGCCACCATTCCCCATAAACACGGGAATGAGGGCCATAAGCCCTCCCGACAGGCATTATTCTAACAAAAATATCACATGAATATACAGGTACAAATTCCAGTCAAAAACAAAGAAAGAAAATCAAGAAGGAAAGGACATATATATTCAAACCTACCCAGAATACATCCTTCCAGTGCAAAAAGAACACACCGTTCATTCAGGCCAAGCCAACAAAAACCAAAACAAATCCTAAATCATTTGTTCAGGGGAACATCCCCCCGAATAGGCCAAAACAACACAAACAAAAAACAAAAAATATTTCAAACTAGCCCACCTTGGACACGATAGCGAGAACCAATCCCCTCATCATGACCTCTTCTTCTTCATCTCCATCCCCTTCAACATCACTATTTTTCCCTTTAGATGGAGGAGAGTCCACCTCCTCATCAGCATGCAACTTACAAAGCTCAGGATACGTGGTATTGAGATCACCCAATTCCCGATCGGGATTCCAAAAGGCGACTTCAGCAGGCTCTTTCATAGCATCCACACGACCCTTGCCAAAGAAATACAGGCAAAGCATCTTTATACCTAGCCTCGAACCTCATCCCTCTCCACTGCCAATTCTTCATTTACCTTTAATCGCTGCTCCGCATAGCTTTGTTTTTCACCTTCAATTCTTCCCGGGCAATATCAAACTTGGCTCGAAGAGCTTTCAAAGCATCCTGAGCGATTTCACTTAGCAGACTCCACCAAAGAACCGAGCCTTCCCCGCCTCATTATCCTCCTTCAACGAATGATTCTCGGCCTTGGACACCTCCAAATCGGCTTTAAACTTGTCAAAGATCTTTTTTCAAGATTTGTACCTCCCAATCAAGGTATTTTTAGACCATGAACGATTCCAGTTGACAGGCACTCCTCAAAGACATCATTAACATTCTAAAAACAAAAGAAAATGCCCATCTAAGCCACAAAAAAAAAAAAGAAAACACACACAAAAACCCACAACGAACAAAGACAAAAAATATATACCTCCTGAAGCATGGTAACCAGGTTGGCAAAGATAATCCCGGAACGATACATAGCAGCCAAAGCACGAGCGAAGCCTCCTCTGCGCTCGATACTTGAAATAAGGATCATCAACCACAAAAGCCCGAGCCTGAATTTGATCCTTAGCAAACTGGACCTCATCCATACGAGCCCCGACTCCCCTGACCTCATGAACTCCTCCCAAAGACTCATCCACTCTCTTCCTCTTCTCGGACGATCACTTCCATCCACAACCTTTTCGGCGATACCAACCGAGCTCCCGCACAGATTCCCGAATTTGAAAAAGCACTATCACTCCCCGTTGCCTCACCTTTGCTCTTTGACTTCTCCCCGTAATTTGAGAAACCCCGCCTTCACCAAAGAGGACCAAAACTAGCAATCCTGGCAGAAGCCTGGTAGCCGCACGACGAGTTTCTAAAATCAGCAATAAAAGCATGGATCCAATACAGAAACGAGAATAACAAAACAAGCAAAAGAACTTACTCCCGATGAAGATGCCCCTGGAACCTTAGTGCTCTTCACGGGCTTATAAGTGCTCAACTTAGCCTTCTTAAAACGAGGCATAGCAGCTTGCCCCTGACAGGCGAGGCCAAGCCCTCTCCTCTTCGAGCAACGCCATAAACGCTGCTATCCGGTCAGCCGACCCCTCAGCATCAGGATTATTCACCCAATCATTTACTAAAAGAAAACATGGGCAAAGTAAGCAAACTCTCCAAAAAATACTATTACCAAACCAAAAATTATGCAGGAAAGAAAGATTACCTCCTTCAACAAATTTGGATAATTGAGATAGTCCAGTCGGGGCAATTGAATCAGCCTTGATAAACATATAAGTTTGAGCCCAGCCTTTATCATCCCCTGAATCAAAATTGGTGATCAGGTGAGCCATCTTTGACCTGACCCGAAAATTGAACCTCCCAGTAGAATGACTCTTCAGATGATAAACATTCTTAAAATCATCCAGAGTAATAACCAACTTATGCTTAGAACATAAATGCTCAATAGAATGGACAATCTTCCAAACCATTGGCATGAGTTGAAACGGAGGAACCCTAATAGCCCTAACCACCTCGGCCATAAAAGGAGAAGGGGAAGTTGACCACCACCCCTGAAAGCCCACTCAAAAATACAGAACCAACCCGGGCTACTCCAATTAGCCCTGATAGGACCATTCTCAGGAATCCAAACCTCAGCCCCATGAGGAATGAGACCCCTGCCCTTGATATAATGCTCAAAAGCAGGTTTCAGTTGATTAGCCTCATGGAAAGAGACTGCTAAAGCCTTATTAGGAGAATACTCAACCCCCTTATAAGACATGGAGAATCTCGGAGGAGGAACAACCTCCACCACGTCATCCTCGGGAATGACTTCGGGGACCCCTCAACCTCAGCAAGCCATTTCAACTTCAACGGAACTTTTTCAACCTCGGCAGAGCTTTTGAAGTCTGCGCCCTTCTCCCGCCACCAGCCATATATTATTTTTTCTAAAAGATGAAATTTTGCAAAGGAAGAATTTTTTAGAAAGAGAAAGAAGAAAGTTAGAGATTGGAATGTGAAGACATACACGAAACAAACAAGATATTTATAGCCGCAAAACCATAACGGCTAGGAAAGCAAGTGGTTAAGATCAATCATGACTCTCCTAGGGTTTTGTGAACCTACCCTATTTATGGCAAGTAACCGTTACAAGAAGTTGAAGCAAACTCAAATTCTGAATCCGATAGAAAGTCCCTGCACAAATCACTTGCCTGGCCCAAATTTTTATCTCCTCATTCCTGGCCAGACCCAATAAAGGAATAAGAAGATAAGGGGCAATTGTTGGGCCCTAAATTATCCCGCCGACGACTGATATAGGCCAGGCAACAGCCAAAGACAACTTCCAGGCTCTAGAGATCTAAAACCAGGCATTACTCCAAGATTGACAGGCACTAAGCAGGAGTTGATTAAAGACAGGCGAGAAATAACCAGCAGCCTGAAAAGATAAAGCACCAGGCCATTGCAGGCAACAAACAAGCAGTCTCATATGTTCCCTACAAAAAAGGAAGACCAATTCCAGAAGACAAAAATATAGGGAGCAGTCAAAGCAACGGCTAAGAAAGAAGCAACCATCTCCGGGTAAATAGGGGACATTCCCTATTTACCAGGAAAACCTAAACGGCACAAAGGGATTGAAAGCAACCACCTATAAATAGAAAGTGGGGGAAGACAAGAAGGATTATCTGAGATACCATCACTTTTACTCATATACTTTGTATTCTTAAGCAATATATTCGCTTTCATCACGCCCGATACAACAATACTCTGTCAGGCTATCCAAAATCATAGTAACAATCACTCCTGGCTTGGTGCCCGTGGTTTTTTCCCTTATTCCCAGGGTTTTTCCACGTATAAAATCCTTGTGTCATTATTTATTAGTCTGTTTTACATTTAATTACACCAATCAGGCAAGTTATTCGAGTTAGATCACCCTACATATAAATCCCTGGCAGGACGCTCTAGATCACTGAAAATCCTGCTAAAACAGCAAGTATGAGGCGAAAGAGGGTGGTCATCTCGTTGATATGCATACTATGATACACAAGTACAAGTGGGTTACCCATAACCCTCTTGACACCAAGTATGGATGGCTCACTAGTGAGGCTAGATCTTTCACTTTGCCTTCAAAGATTTGTCGATTGAGTGTCCATCGGACCAACTATCTACTTCCCCTTTCAAAAGAGGCTGAGTACATTATCCGACAACAAAAGGGTGAACTTGAAATGCCCTCCTCTTCCATTGTCATACCACCCTACCCTTTCGAGTACCAAGAGTTCAAGCCGGAAGGTGTTGAAGCAAGAAATGATTATTTGACTCTTCTCATGCAAAAGATGCACAAGCAAGCTTTCGAAGATCGGAAGAATGCTTACTTAGCCCAATATCCACCCCTCCTACATTTAGCTAGGCAAGGACTACTTGACCCATCATGTCCTTTGCCTAGTTGGGCGGATAGAGAAGTCCTCTTTCCGAGTGCATCTAGGGTTGTTCCGGGTGATAATGAGGTTGTCGGTAATGAAGAGGTTGATGATAACATTGATGAGGAAGCTAGTGAAGAAGGAGAAGAGGATGATGAGCAAGGTGAAGAAGAGGATGATGAGCAAAGCGAAGAAGGAAGTGGCAATGAGACCACTTCTAATGAGGAAGATGATGATAATGATGATATGATGGAAGATTAGCAAGCTTTGCAGGCTCCTACCCTCTCAAGGTTTGTCTATTTCTCTCTTTGTTTTATTTATTTTTCTTGATCATTGTTGGAGTAGTCCTAACACCATAGAGGACTAACACCTCGGTACTTTTGAGGTGTTCTCATTTTATTGTTCCCACTTTCAAAATCCAAAATGACAAATTAGTTTCATGCATTGCATAGTGTGTGCATGAACTACACCCATCCTTAGGACATTAGCAATAATGTCTAACTCGGTTTGGGGAAGTCAATGCATACAAAACGGGAGGTAATCTAAATTATCCTCTCCGTCATAAACAAAAAACATGCATCCTGTAGTGTAGATTAGTGTAGCTTGCATTTAGTGTAGAAATCATGCATCATGTTTGCATAATTTCCCATCATTTTGGCCATTGAGGACAATGCCCATATTAGTGTGGGGATGGGGAATTCTAACTTAACTTTTATTCAAAAATCAAAAAAAAATTGAAAAATTTCAAAAATCCATAAAAATTTGAAAATTGAAAAACCCAAAAACATGTTTATTTCTTTTGTAGTGTAGTCATGTATATATTGTTGTATATATTGTGTTTGTTCTATCCTTGTTCACATTGATTGACTACGCCACATCCGAGACATGAAGATCATGAAGACCGCATGGTGTGATCTTTCCAATCTCCTTTTTCCTCTTTATGTTAATGACTATGTGGCTTTATTTTGATTGATGCGGTATAACAATGTGAACTTAGGACTTGCATTTAGTTTATATGTCATATTAGTTGATAGAATCACTTGCATTAGGATGTATATAATAGTTGCATCATGGCATATAGTTGCATTTAGATAAAAAGTTTTGAAAAGTGCCTAATTGAGAACTTTGACAAGAGCAACTAAGCCATTACAAATACTTTTTCAACTTAAGACTTTGCCTACTAGAATGGTTGTAAAACACCCTAGATTGTGTCATACTAGTATCTTTTGACCCATGATCCAAAGCCTAGTCAAGGGTTTGCATGTGAGTCACCTATCCAACCCCGTGATGCGATGTGGACTTGGTTAACTTGTATAGGTGACCTTGATTGACCTTGTGGTAAGGCAACCCAAAAATACTTTCTATCAATAAGTTTGAAGTGCTCATTTCGAAAATTTTGTTATGTGGAAGTAATTTATTGCTAAGGAAACCTCAAATGTTATGAAACGATGAAATGTTGAGAAATTTAGTTGTTTTGATGGAGGCGTACAACTTCGATGTGCTTTGGAGAGGGATCCATTGAATTGGGCCCCCACACGGTTGTGAATTCGACCGCCTAGAGACAGAGTAACTATCACCCCGAAAAGCTATTGTCTAGAGGTTAACCGGTTGCCTAATAAGCGATTGGCGAAAGCAAAGGACACTAGCCCGGAAGGGACAAACCCCATCTTAAATTTTTGAAATGTGAAAGGTGAATGAGGTCAATTTTGAATACTAGTCATATCCACCCTTTGTTTATAACGATTTGAGCATTTCATTCCAAAAAGCCTTTTGTCAAACCACTTTGTCGAGCTTGGGACGATCCATGACCTTTACTTTTGTAGAGAATTCGAGATTCGTCATGTCATATGCTACTAGCATCATAGGGATCATCATTCCACCACCATCCGATCGCTCTTGACGAAAGCATTTGGAAATTGAGGACGAAAGTAGTCTAGTTTAACACCATTTGGAGGTGATTTAGTGCCATCCTCTTAGCCTTAGTAATTTGTTGAACTAGTATTTGTGAAGGATTATAAGCTCTTAAATTTGTTCTCTTTTAGTTGCCTCCGCCACTTGATGAGGAAGTGGCTATTCCTTTTTGTAGATGCATCCATTATTTGATTTTGTGTGCTTAATGTTTGGATGTGTCGCCATTTTGGCAAGACCCACCTTGCCTTGCAAGAAGGCATCCTACCTCATGGTTGTCTTGTTGTGAGTTGAAGGAGCGGAGTGAGACCCGCTAATTGTCTCATATCGGCTATGTTATTAGGTTAGTTTAAATAATGGTCCTATTCTTTGTCACCTCTTTACTCGGGACGAGCAGAGGTTCAGTTTGGAGATATTTGATGTGACCATAATTAGCGCATATTTAGCCCCCGAATTAGCCTTGTTCCCATGCTTTTTAGTGCATATTTGGGTCATTTATTGTCTTTAGTTCTTTGTTTTGCATATTCTTTGAGATTTTGATCCCTTGGTAGGAAATGAGTAAGAATCTTGCATTTTCATGGCAAAACGAGACTAAATTGATTGAATTCAATGACCAAGCATCAAGGAGAGACAAGATTATAAGGCCTTTGTACATATGATAGTAGATGAGCAATGTTGATAAAGGATCCTTGCATCCTCGAAGAAATCCCCAAGGATTTTATGAAGAAAAGGGAAGAAAAGAAGAAGAAATAATGCTGAGCTACAATCCGTGCGGCTTCTCCACAATCTGCCCGTCCTCCACAAGCACAATCCGTGCGTCTTCCCTCAAAGACGCCCGGTTAGCAGCCACCAGAATCCGCCCGGATTCCCTCGAAGACGCCCGTCTTCCCCCGCCTGAATCCGCCCGTCCCGACTCCAATACGCACGGATTCCAGTACAGCGAAATTTCGTCTTCTCCAAGCTACAAAGAAAGAAACCCTTCCTTCGAAAAATACCGGCTTCTCCCTGCTCAATCTAAAAAGTGTAATTACTAGTTTAGCCCTTAGTTAACCCTAATGCATCCACCTAATTTCCACTATAAATACCCCATTAGTATAATTAGAAGAGCATGTTCTTCTTATCAATAATTAGAGTAGTTAGTATCAATCAAATCTCTCTTTAGTTTTGTAATCAACAATTAATCAAGTTTTAATACAAGTTTTATTTCATTAATCTCTCTTTTGTTCATCCTTTATTTTGGGTAATTGAAGATTATTTGGGTTATTATTGGGAGATTGACAACCTCTCAATCAAGCATCAAGTACTTCTTTTATTCTTTGCTTTATTATTGGAATCATTAGTAGGTATAATTCTCTTAATCCCTTTTTAATTATTGTTAATTACTTTCATTTATTCATCATGTTTCCTTTTGTTGGTATGATTGACAACCTTGCTAGCATGATCAACATGATAATGAGTGAGTAGTGACCTAGCTAGGGTTAATGGGTAATTAGGGGAAACCAACATGGGGAATGATTCATGCTTAAATTAATATGCTTTCATGATTTATTTGCTTGCTTGTTTTGATATCAACTCATGCACATGTTATGTTTGATGAAATGTGAGCCTATGAATCCATGCATTTTTTACCCATCACCTATCTTTTCAATGAGACTTGTAAGACATAAACCAACTCGAGTCTCATTAGACCATGCATGTTGTTGAGTAGGGAAGATTAAGTCGACTTGTAGGTGTTGTACAATCTAATCGATTCGGCTCCGAGACCCAAACTTTCCTAGGATTGTAAGATATAACCCAACTCAATCCATCACAACAATAATTGCTTGCTTATAATTTGAGAACATGTTTGTATGATCAATTCCCATGATTCCCCTATGACCCCATGATACCCTAGTGCTTTTTATCAATTGTTTACAACCCTTTTAATTCATCTTGCTTATTTACTTTCATTGCTATTTAGTTAGTGACCTTCTACATCAACCCAAATTGTGACACCCCTAAGACACCACTAGTTTCAATAGAAATCTCATCTCAATTCCCGTCCCTTGGGATCCGACCTTTACTTGCCTCTTTACTAATTGTAGAGTTGTTTGTGAAGCTATAAATTGTGTTTTGATTCAGACGTGACCCAACGACAACATCTTTTAAATTGTGAACACGAAATGGACCGATCAGTTACAACTAGTCCAAGGAAACCAATTCGGAGGGGGAGCCACCGAAAACCCCAATGAACATCTTAATGAATTCATGGATAGTTGTGACATGTTTAAAGCAAATGGAGTATCGGAGGATGCAATCCGCCTTAGGCTCTTTCCTTATTCTTTGAGGGGGAGTGCTAAGGAATGGTTGAAGAGTTGTGAGCCCGATTCACTTAGGACTTGGGATGATGTCTCCAAGGCCTTCTTGAACAAGTACTTCCCACTACAAAGGACCGCAAGAATCAAGAGTGAGCTTCAAGGCTTCACCCAACATGATGATGAGATCCTTTACGAGGCATGGGAAAGGTATAAGGGACTCCAAAGGTTGTGTCCTCACCACGGGGTCGGAGATGATGAGTTGATCAACAACTTTTATGAGGGGTTGAGCAATGAGATGAAAATGAACCTAGATTCCGGCTCGGGAAAAAGGGCATTAGACAAAATTAATCACAAGACGGCCCAGGAACTTATTGAGGAAATGTCTTCCCGAACTTTTCATTGGAATAATGATAGGCATAAGAGGAAGGGAAAGTCAACCGTCGAGTTGGCTAACAATGTTGAGGTCAAAGGGTTAATAGAAGAGATCAAGCAACAAATTGCTTTGTTGAACTCTAGTAACACCTCTAGAAACTCTTCATCAAGTAGGTCTCAAATGTATTATTGTGAGATTTGTGGAGATCAAGGGCATCCACCAAATGAATGTCCTTTGATGATGGGAGAGGCAAATTGTATGGAGCAAGTGAATGGAGTGTGGGAATCAATTCCGGCTAGACAAGCATTCAACAACAATCAATACCATCCCGGAATGAAAGCCCACCCAAATTTTTCCCATGGCTCACAAAATGTCCAAAATCCCACTTTCCAACAAAATCCACAATTTACACCAAATTTCCAAGCCCAAAAGCAAAATCCCACCTTCCAACCAAGACCACAATTCCAACCACTAAATCAACCAACCAACCCACCATTTCAACAAAATTCCCAACCGTTCCAACAAAATTCTCAACCCTTTCAACAATCCACCCAACCTAAATCAAACATGGAGCTCATGATAGAGCAATTGATGAATTCTCAAACCCAATTCATTGCTCACTCTAACCAAAGGCAAGAGGAGGCCACGTCTTCTATCAACCAACTAATGACTCAAATGCAAGCCTCCCACAGAGTGACGGATAATCAAATCTCTCAATTGTCTTCTCAAATAAGTCAATTTCAAGCGTCAAATGGAAAGTTTCCGGGTAAAATCGAGGAGAACCTAAAGACCATTAATGCTATACATTTGAGGAGTGGTAGGGAGTTAGAAGACCGGGTGTTCGTAAAGAGGAAAAAGAGTCGCAAACCGGAAGTTGTGGTTGAACCACCAAAGGTGGTTGAAGATGATCTTGTAGAGGTTGTTGTGGAGACTCCCATGCTTGTTGATGAACCCACCAAGGTTGTTTAGGAACCCAAGCAACATGTTGTGAGACCATACGTGCCACCAATCCCTTTCCCTCAAAGGTTGGAAAGAGCAAAGCTTGAGCAAAAGTATGGGAAATTCATGCACATGATGAAAGGTGTGAACATCACCATGCCTTTTATTTATGCCATCAAGGAGATACCCGCATATGGAAAATTCTTGAAGGAGTTGATTTCCAACAAAAATTCCTTGAGTCCAACAACAATGGTGAATTTGTCCAAGGAATATAGTGCAATCTTAATGAATGAGTTGCCCCAAAAGCTTGAAGATACGGGTAGTTTTTCTATCCCATGCACAATTGGATCCATTCAAATAAAGAGGGCCCTATGTGATTTAGGAGCTAGCATTAGCTTAATGCCTCTCAAGATTTTCAAGAAGTTGAAGGGATTTGAGCTCTCACCTACAAGAGTATCTTTGCAACTTGCGGATAGATTGGTGAGGTATCCAATTGGCCTAGTGAAGGATGTTCCACTCAAAGTGGGAAAACTTGTGTTACCTTGCGACTTCTATGTGATGGATATTCCCGAGGATTCCAAAACTCCAATCATCCTAGGGCGCCCTTGCCTTGCTACGGGGGGTGTCGATTGATGTGAAAAATGGCAAACTATCTCTTCAAGTTGGTGATGACAAGGTAGAATTCTCGTTGGAAAATTCCATGAAATCTCCTTCTATGAGTGACTCTTATTGTAGAGTGGATGTGTTGGAGGATTGTTTGAATGAGCACAATCTTGAGCCTTCACACTTGGATCCATTGGAAGTTTGTCCAACAAACAAGGAGGGAAATGGAGGTGATCTTGTATTGAGAGTTGATGTTAAAGGACATTTGGGTGAAGATGATTCAAGAGAAGATGAATTTGAAGACCAAATTAATGATGAGATTGAATCATTCTTGAACTCTCCAGATTCACTTGTTCTAAGCTCTTTTGAAGGTGCACCTTGGTCGGATAATTCTTCAAGTGATTGGGAAGCTCAAATTGATGCCTTAGAGGTCGCTCTTAACGGAGGTGGAATGGAGTATACCAAGAGTTGTGAGGAAGATGAACTAGGCCCTCCCATATGGGACACTTATGAAGACTCCTTGCAAAATGATAAGTGTGTAGAGGGAAGTTATGAAGGGCTTGATGCCCCTATTTTGAATGTCTATGATAATGAGGAAGACTCCCCACTACTACCTCTATACGAAATCTTTGAAGAAGAAGAAGTGCTTATCCATGACAAGTGTGGGGAAGAAGGAAAAAGTTGGGAAATGGAGGTTGATGAATTCGAACTTGCAATATGGGGAGAGTTGAGGAGCCATGAGAAAAATTACGACATTTGTAGTTTTGACTCTAGCTTGGAAGAAATTGAAGCTCTCATTTTTGAAAATGATTCGGTTCAATTGGAGAGTCAAAGAAATAAGGATATAAGTGATAGCATCATGAACCTCAATGTTGAGAAGTTGACTCCTTCACCTCTTATTTCCCACCATTCTCCTTACTTAGATGTGCATGAGGAGGTTTCCTCATTTTATGAGATTTATGAGATGCCGATCCCTTCACATCATAATTACTTCTTCAAGAAGAAGGGTCCAAGCTATCAAAAGGACCCAGGAAATGGTACAAAGAAGAGTAAAAGAAAGAATGGCATGAAGTGTTGGAGAAGAGGTCGGGTGAGGATTACTATGGCATGGCATTACTTGTGTCTAGTTGAGGGTTTTTCTAGAAGCTTTGAACGTCTCCTTCGTGCCTTGAGTGATATGGATCATGCTACTTGGGAATTCAAATAACAATTTTGGATGAGAGGTTTGGTGGAGTCCCTTAAGAACCACCACATTGTTCGTATTCTCTTCCCTTGCTTTATTTATGTTTTGGTTGCATGTGCATTTATTTTACTTAACCGAATAAGAGTTAATCTAAATTAGCTCTCTTTGCATTCATGTAGTGTAGTTTGCATTGTTCTTTAAATTTAGCATATAGAATAGTTCATGCATTACATTCATTAACCAAAAACCACTAAAAATTTGAAAAATCAAAAATTCTTCAAAAACATGTATTTTATTTCAAAATTTCCTCCACACATTTATTTCCATAGGAAATATGTAAATAAATAAGTGTGGGGAGGAAATTCCATCATTAAAAATACCAAAAACATGTTATTTATTTTCAAAAATTCAAAAAAAATTAAAAACATGTCTTTAATTTTGAAAAAAATTGAAAAACACAAAAACATGTTATTTATTCTTCCCATTCTCTCCCTATACTTTGTTCCATTGAGGACAATGTAAATTTCAAGTGCGGGGAGGGAAATATCGACTTTGTGCATATTGTTTATATATGTATATATTTGCTTGTTAATTTGTGAAAAATGCAAAAATGCCTAAATATTAAAAAAATCAAAAATTTCAAAAATATTGCATTGTTTTTATTATATATATTGCATTTATCCTAACCATTTTGATAGGCAACATATGAATCATCGGAGAAGACGCTTGGTAAAATTCTTCCAATTCTTTCTCTTTTATCCTTCATTTCCTTTTGTGTATATATAAGCATGGAGGAGGACGGGATATTTGATGTGGGTGTTCCTTTTGGAAACCGTTTTGGATATGCTTGTGTTGTTGGTGTGTTGTTAGGACTAGAAATTGTGTGCATTTAGACTAGAAGTGTATATATGTATGTGTTCACTCTTGCATTCACGTAAATTGATCATATGTGTAGTTTGCATTCATACACGTTGCATTTCGTATGTAAATATTTGCATAGGGAGTCTAAATGTGGAGGGCATATGTTGCCAATGATGATAATTTGTTTTGCCCGTGTCATTTCCCTCTTGATAGCTCGTGCCTTTTGATGACACATGTTAGGGTTTTTGCTTGCAAAAACCCGGAAGTCTAGCTTAACAACCGAGTTGCGACCACCATGTGAGACCGTATTGGACCCGAGACTTGACCTAGGTCTGACATAGCTACTAAAATGTGAGGATAGACCCTCCTTAAGGGCGGTCCATCAAACCGGTCCCGTCTAGGTCATGAGAGTAGTTCTCCTTACGTGGTATGTCATGTCAAAACGCATAAGTATGGTGCTCATTCCTTACCGTAGAAGTGTCAATGTGCATGTTGAGATAATTTTGTTCAAATAAAGTAGCCTCTCATAGCCAAATAAGCTTATTTTTCACCCATTTGATCATTTTTCCCTTTTGTTTACCCAATTTGTGCCTAAGCATTGTCATTTCAATTGCCAATAAAATAACTACATTCCATAAACATCTCACCTTATTGAGTAGTTCATCTTTGTAGTTGTTTGGAGGAGTATATAATTGGGTAGGAAATTTGATTCTTATAGAGGTGAACGGTCCGAAATATCACAAAAGTGAAATGAAGCTTGATGGTTGGCCAATTTTGCATTTGTTAAGTAGGTTACAAGTGATAGAAAAGAAAAAAAAATGAAGAAGAAAAACAAATAGAAAAAAGAGAAAAAAATGAAATGAAAAAGGAAAAAAAAGAATGTTTATTTTTGTGTTTAATAAAGGGTTGGTAATTTGCAAATTGAGTTTGTTTTGAAGAAGTATTGAATGATTTTTGGAGATGGCAATCTTGCCATATTTTGTGGAGGAATTCATTTGCATTGGTTGAGTTTAGTGAATTGGTTAGATGTGGCGACTACTCCATCTTTAGCCCCACATTTCCTAAAAACGGTGCTTGCACCAACCCCTTTTCACCGAACCCAAGCCCTATTACAACCCGGTTGTCTCTCTTGTATGTGCATCATTTGACATTTCTCTTGCGGAAATTGGATATAGTACCATATTAGATTGCGGGTATGCTTCGCAAGTCGAGTTAGGAGAGTGATTTTGGTTACTTTTTGTCACAAAAATCACCCCGTTCTTTCATTTGAGTGACTAGTGAAATCCTTGAGAGTCGGTCTTTGGTCTCCTTTTGGCCAAGGGTTTGATATGGAGTCGAATCTTGAGTGTGTCGTGTCATTCTTGGGAGTATAGCGAAGTACTTCCTCTTTCCCGCCTAGAATTTGTTTCTTAGGCACCCCGTGTTGTCTATTTTGGTTACTTGAGCTAGAATTAGGGAGTCGACACCTTGGTAAGACCCGGAGACGACATCCTCCACTAATGACTCTCTTTCTTCGGTTTTTGAAAACAAAACGACCGCTTAGATGAGGAAAGCGGTTTGACTTTTTGTAGATGCATTCATTGTTTGTTTCGTGCTTCATGATAGGATGTGTCAAAATGTTCCGCAAGCCCCCACTTGCCTTGCATCGAAATGCATACCTCATTGTGTTTTGGTGTGAGTTGAAGGGACGGAGAAGGCCCGTTAATTTCCTCTCATCGGATATTATTAGTTTAGCTAGTCTTTTATATTAAGGGTCTCGGTTTAGTTTAAATGAGCTTACTCGAGGACGAGTAAGGTTTAAGTGTGGGGAGATTTGATAAGTAATAATTTAGCGTCATTTTACTCGCACTTATATCTTATTTGTAACTCAATTTTGTGCGTTTCATTGTTTATAGCTCATTTAAATTAGTAATTTATAACAATTAGTCATCGTAGTCATATTTATTAATTAGTCGGATATTTATTTAATATTATTATAAATATTACTTTATTATAATAAATTGTAGGTAAGGCGAAATAATAAAGAGGAGATTCGAGTAAGTAAAACGAGATGAAATTGAGACGGGTCAAAGAGCGGAATCGTATCGAATGAAGCAAAGCAAGACGGGGATCTTGATAGCCGATTTACCAACAAATAAACCAAGTGAGTTTCAAAGTCAACCATTGACCTTGGGTAATTATGTTGACCAAAACTCCCTTCTTTCTTTCTCTCTGAACTCCTAGACCCCGACATGCAACAACATCAACACTCCATCACCATTTTTGTCCACCATATCCAATTCCACGCATCACCTCTATCATCCTCCATTAAACCCAACATCGCCACTTCAATCCTAAACCACCATTTCACTAGTTTTCCGCCATTACCATCAAAATAAACCAAACCATCTTCATTCACAAACCCGTCTGCAAACACCCACTCCCTCACCATCATCCTCCACCATTCATACTCGCACCAACCCCAACCACCATACCAAACGACATCACCACCACCTCTGCTGCCAAACCCGTCAACAACAAAACTTCATCATTCTCCTCAGCCACCATTAAAATCGACAACCCCTCTGCATCCACCGCCACCGACAATCATAGCAGTGGCCGAGCATTGCCTCCGTTGTACAAACACCCCCAACATCAATAACAACCACGGCAACAACGAATCTGGCAGCGGAATAAGGAATCCGACAACAGCATTCAACTTGATATTATAATTGCATTCCCAGACGGGCACTCGTCTGCCTCCTCACCGGCTCACAACAATTCTTGTATTCCCAGACGGTCAACCGTCTGCCGCCTACCCCACCGGCTGGGAGAACATCAAAAATCCACCAAGTTTCCAGGAGGTTCCCAGCCGGTGCCACGACCGGCGGCCGGTGGACCGGCTGAGCCCCCTTTTGGCGATTCAGAATCCCTTTCCCCTTTTCTTTTGTTTGTTTTAGTCGTGTATTTGGTTTTAGGAGGTGAGGAGATTAATAGGAGATTATTATTATTATTATTATTATTATTAATATTATTATTAGAACTATTATTATTAGTATTATAATTATTATTATTATATTATTAATTCTATTAAATTAGTATAAAAAAAGATACACCTTACATTTACCATCAATTAGACTACCTTAGATATTAGACTAAAAGGAGTTCATCTTTCTCTCAAATATTTGAGAACGCTAGTTAGAATATTTCTCCTCTTTTAATTTTCCTCTTACCCAAGTTGTAATCTTTACTCAAAAATTAATACAATTGTTCTCTTGTTTATCCAAGTTCTTCCATCAATTCAAAGTTTCCATGTTGTTGGTATAATTCTCTCCCTTAATTTCATTTGTTTACATTTACCTTCATTCAAGTTTTGTTAATTGTTTATGCTTGAATTACTCTCTTTTGTTGTTAGATTGTTATTGTCTCTATCTTGTTCATCTTATTCATGTTCACCATTGTTGTTTCTCATCTAAAGGTTGAACCTTTGGGTGATTGTGTTAAAATTTGAGTCTTTTTGTCTCAATCCTTGCCCTTCTTAGTTAAATTAGCATTACCTCTTAGATTTGTTGGGTTATTACATGATTAATTGTAGAACCCATTTTCACACCATGTTCATGATTAAAGAATTCATCTTTACTAATTATCTTGTCTTAGTAGAAATGATTAACGAGTAGTCTTTTACTAGGACTCGGTTTGACCCAACATGAGTAATTCCATTAATTAATTCACATAGAGGCTAATTGTTGGGGGAGATTAGTAAGGGTAGTCTAGAGGGTTGAATTTATTTATGGACCGATTTTGGGTAATGTTGATTTGTGACCCTTGCCCACCAACGAGAGTTGGTTAGGTTGGGAATCGGGTACCCGGAATTTGGTCCTATTGCTAACCTAGGTTGAGACCGAAAGGGAGAACCAAGGGAGGGTACCTCTAGACTAACGTTTGAAATCGACCTCCGAGAGAAGAGTGGGATGACCCGGAAAACGATGAGGGCTTAATGACCTTAGCCATTACTAAGACACCTTGGGAAAATGCATGTTCTTAGGGTAGCCGGATGTTGAGCTAGGGATTCCGACCTTCGAACCAGAGAGGGGGGTTGGTGGGTAGTTCTAGTGTCCTATTTTGAACCCGAGAGGGGGGTTTTAGGCGAATTAGAGCCATATCCTCCTTGCTTGTCTACCCGAGTGATTAGCCTAGGGAATCGTAACGAGGAATTATGAATCGTTGTGGGAGAACCGAGTTCTAGGCTTTTCTTATCATTTGATTTATAACTTAATCCTTTCTTGCTCGTTGTTACTTCTCTTATTTAATTGCATTTTAATTTGTTAGTTTAGTTGTTAGATTATTATCATTACCTTATTATTGTCGACTTAGCTAAGCCTAAGAATTAGAATGATTAATACTCTTCCTAGCTCCTCGTGGGATCGACCCTCAATAGTGTACAACGACAATCGTGCACTTGCGAGGTATAATTTGATAACCATCATATGTGAACATATTATATGGAACGCATGAAATGTTAAGTGAACTAAAATACAAATGGATTGTCATTTTTGTTATGTTTTACCAATTAAACATCTCAAAACTACTATCTAAAGGAAAAAAATTGTCACCCAAGTGTCAATTAGTTTAGCTAATCAAATCACAAGTTGAAGCAATAATGGTTGTTAATCAAATTACATTAGCATAAAATTGTCCTACAACCCCCCTCTATACAATTGTGGATGTGGGCCCACCTGCGCGCCGGTCTACGGACGTGCAACGGTCTTGAAAGCCACGCTCGGCGGCGTAATAGATGCTGTCTACAACAATAAAGGCTAAAATGTTCTTAAACATTATACATTTAGACTTTAGCCAATTACTTTAGAATCCGTGAAACGCACGGGCAACATACAGACCTGTCAACGTCTGACCCGACCCGCTCGAAATGTGTTTTCTAAGGTAAGACCTGGAAAATCGCGACCTGTGAGACGTTCGACCCGAACTCGAAATGACCTATAAATTTAGGGTCGAACCCCGGCATAAACGGGTCAACCCGTTAGGTTAAAGATAAATCAGAAATTTTGTTAAAAAATTAATATTTATATATTACATTTGAAATAATAATTAAAAAAATAGAGTGCTTGACAGGTGTTTGAGGGCAGGTTTCAAGAGTGTTGGTAAGAGACCAAAAAGAACATTAAAAATGAGTAAAAAAAGCTATTGTAGATCAAGCGGTTCTAACTCTGAATTGACCAACGCCACCAAACGATTATTAAAGCTAAGTAATGATTAGATTAAATCAAGACGAGTTGGAGTGATTGGGATTTTGAAAGAATCTAGGTTATAGGGCAAATCAAATAAAAGAGTATAAAATAGATTCATAAAGAGAGTCCCACATTAGACAAATGAGTTGCTTATTGCTTTTGTACATTGAAGTATGTTTGATTTGGACCTAACTAATACCCACCAGAAGAGAAGTAATGCAAAAGAAGGCAAAAACATTAATTTTGTGCTAGGGGGAATCATAAAGGGTCCAATAGAGTGGGTTGACAGGTGTTGAGGGCTGGTTTCAAGAGTGGTGGTAAGACCAAGAAGAGGATTAAAACTGAGTAGAGGAACATCATTGAAGGTTTAAGACACTATTAAAAATGAGTAGAAGAAAGTCATTGCAGGTTCAAAACACTTAGCTGTTAAAAGCCACCAAATAGAGAGATCAGAGTAAATCAAGATGAGTTGGCGTGATTGAGGTTTTAAAAGAGTCTAGGCTAGACGTCAAATTAAAGGAATACAAGGTAAGTAGAAGGTGACAAGAAAGAATCCTACACATTGTGAATCGAAGGGATGACCCACAAAAATATGGATGGTGCTGATCTAAAAATAATGGTGACACATGCCACAAGAAGGTAAAATAGGCAAACACTAGGGGGATAGAGTAATGTTAGGAATATACTCTTACCAAGAAAGCCACAAGAAAAGAGAAATACGATGCTGAGTACGAGTACATCATAACCATTTAAGGTTGGCCCGAGAAAATAATGGTAAGGTGAGGATAAGAGCGGTTTTAAATATAAGAGTGCCCTAAGTATAAACTTTTAAAGGAGCACCTAGAGGTGATATAACAGTCAGGGTTAAAACAAAAATGAGTACCAAGAGTATTTTGATGATGGAAAAAAAGCAAATTAAACTTATTGTCAGAGACATGGACAATACAAAGGACACAGACGCATGGTTGAGGTAGGGAGGAGAGGTCCAAAAAGAAGGGTCTAAGAAGCCTAAGAGTGTATCACATCTATATTTCATTTATCATACTTTAGATACCAAGATCAAAGGAGAGAAGACAAGACATGTACATATTGTATGTAACACAATAATAAATGATCTAAAATATAATAAATTGTTATTTTTGTTTTATTTTACCAACTAAATCTCTCAAAACTACTATCTAAAGAAAAAGTGTGTCATTCAAATGTAAATTAGTTTAGTTAATAACCAATGATAATGACCATTATTCAATTTATGTTAGCATTAAAATTGTCTATATTCCCTTTACACAATTACCCTCACACGTTATATAATTAGGCTATGTTTGACAATGCATTTCAGGTACCTGATTTGGTCAAAGTAGCTTATTTGACCAAAATTCTAGGTACCTTATTTTTTGTAAGCGTTTGGCAAGTAGCTTATTTAACCAAATAAGGTACCTGAAATGAAATGCTGCCTATAGTAGCATTTGAGATTTCAGGTACCTGATTTGATTTGATTTTCTATTTTTACCCCTTAAATCTATACTATTAAATAGTTATCATATCTTTTTACGTCATTTCATCAAAATCAGTTAGCTTTTCAGTTAGTTTGCCAAACATTTTTTTATATAATCAGCTACCCTATCAGTTCATAATTTTCAGCTACCTTATCAGTTACCTTTTCAGGTTTCAGTTAGCTTTTCAGTTTTCAGCTACCTTTTTAGTTAGTTTTACCAAACAGAGCCTTAGACAATTATTTTAGAATCCGTGCAACGCACGGGCAACCCACTAGTGGAGTAATATAATAGAATTAACATGGAAATTGAAAGAATATTATTGGAATATTATCTCTTGTAATCTTCTTGTTATAGTATAACCTAGATATTGTATCATCATATCATATCATATCAGATCATATATTAATCCTCTAAGTCACTATTGACATGGCATCATAAAATTTCATCTAATATGACATGGCATTTCATGAGAGCATCTTAATATCTCTTTCCTAATTTAATATATTAATCCTTTAAGCTCATCTTAAAACCAAAAAAAAAAAAGATATACTACTAAAAAAGATATAACATGGAAATTGAAAGAATATTATTGGAATATTATCTCTTGTAATCTTCTTGTTATAGTATAACCTAGATATTGTATCATCATATCATATCATATCAGATCATATATTAATCCTCTAAGTCACTATTGACATGGCATCATAAAATTTCATTTAATATGACATGGCATTTCATGAGAGCATCTTAAAATCTCTTTCCTAATTTAATATATTAATCCTCTAAGCTCATTGATGTGACTCATAATTGTGCACATTTAGTCCCCTAATTAAGCCTATTTTGCATACTATTACAACATTCCATAGCCATTTTATCCGTCAATTGCTTTCTATTTTGCTTTCCTACCGCCTTGTGCTTGTTTTATAGGAAAGGAGACAATTAGGCGGAAATTCCCGTCTCTTGAGCTTATTTGGAAGGACATTGACAATCTTGGTTGAACAAGTGTGGAAGAAGAGGCAAGAACTAAAGACCAATATTGCAAGAATAAGAAGTATGCGAGAGGAAGCACTCTGAACAGCAATCCGAGCATCCAAAGCTTCAAGACGCTCGTCCTATGCCCCAACAATCCGAGCGTCCCGACTTTCAGCCGCTCGTCCTACCCTGCCTAGAATCCGAGCGTCCTACCCTTGTGTACGAGCGGACCATGGCGTCTTCAGCAAGGATGCTCATCTCTCCAAAATACTTGCATTTCCCTACTTAGAACTTAGAATTGTTAATTACTAATTTAGCCTTAGTTAATCTAATGAGGCACTACTATATATATACCCCATTTTGATGATAATAAAAGGGGGCTTCCACATTAGAAAATCCTCTTAGAATAGATTAGGATTAGATTAGATTAGATTACTTATTAATCTTTCCACAAATTTCACATTAATCTCTCCTTAATTATTGTTCAAGTTTATTACTTTTGGGTAATTGAAGATTGTTGGGTTATTATTGAAGGATTGACAACCCTTCATCAATAAATCAATTTCTCTTCTTTTATTCTTTGCTTTATTATTTGGAATTATCTCAAGTTTGGTATAACTCTTTTACCCTTTACTCTTTATTGTTTATTTCCCTCATTCTCTTATCATGTTTACACTTGTTGTAATGATTGACACTATTAATGACATGTTCTCCATGATAATGAGTGAGTAGTTTCCTTTAGCTAGGATTAATGGGTAATTAGGGAAAATCAACATTGGGAATAATCATGCTTAATCTAATATGTTTTCATAATAAATTTGCTTGCTTGTTGTGATGTCAACCTATGCATATGTTATGTTTGATGAAATGCTAAGCCTATGAATCCTTGCATTTTTACCCATCTCTTATCTACTCAACTTGACTTGTAAGATATAAACCAACTCGAGTCTTGTTAGACCATGCATAGAAGTGATTAGGAGGAAAGTAAGTCGACTTGTAGATGTTGTACAATCTAATCGATTCGGCTCCGGGACCCAACTCTTCCTAAGAACCGTAAGATATAAACCAACTCGGTTCCTCTACAACATTAATTGCTTGAAACTTTGTAAATATGTTTGTATGATCAACACCATGAATCCCCTATGACCCCATGATATCCTAGCACTTTTAATCATTTGTTTACATCCTTCCTTTTATTGCTTGTTTTACTTTATTGCTTGCATTAGTCTAGAACAGAACTACAAACCCAAACCAATCGTGACACTTGCATAAATTGAGATAGATAGACTTAGAACCAAAGCACACCGTCCCATGGATCGACCTCGACTTACCACTAACTAGTTGTTTGTTGAGAATTATAAATGTGTTTTGATTGGGTGTACAACGACACGCTCACGATCAAAAATGGCGCCGTTGTCGGGGACGGTGTTTTGTGATTAAGTTCTTACTTGTTTGTCTATTTTAATTTTGCTTTCAACTTGAGAAACTTGTTCCTCAAGGATTGTTCTTACCATTTTTGTGTAGTTTCCATGCTTGTAGTTGTATCTTTATCTTGGCTATAATGATGACACAAGACTTGACATATGGAGTATGTGGTGGATCTTTTGAGTATGACTATGGGTATGGGGAGTTTGAGGAGCAAGTCAACACAAACCTACCTTACTACTCATACAATGAAAATCCTAACTACTACCCCAATTTTTCCCACCAAAATCACCACATCCATTATCCACAACAACCACCTACCCAAAACTCACTTTACAATCAATTCCAAATGCCACAATATGAACACTTTGACACATACCCACAACAAGATGATGAACCCATTCAAAATGTGATTCTCTAAATGATGGGAGAGCAACAAAATTTCTTCAAACAAATGCTAGAGGAGAGCCAAAAAAGGGACAATGTTCTTCAAGGCATTTTTACCCAAGGTGAGGAGTTGGAGATTCAAATTGCCCAAATGAAAGAATCCCAAACAATCACTCCCCACCATTCCTTGGACATTGATCGTGAGTGCGAGTTTGAAGGATTTACCTTTGATGAGAATTGGGAGGAGCCAATCTCTCTAAGCTCTTATGAGTATGAAAGTGTGGTATTTGATGAGGAAGATATGAGGTTGAGTAAGCCAAGTACTCTTAGCCTTTGTGAGTATGAGGGTGTGTCTTTTGATGTGAACTTTGAGATGTTGGAGAAAGAGTTGAATGAAGCGCCCATCTATGATTCTTATGAAGATAGATATGATGATAAAATCGTGCTTTACAAGAACTCATGGGGTAAGGAAGCGGAAGTGTATGAGGTTGCTGTCCTTGAGGAACCTATCCTTGAGAAATTTGAGATATATTATCATGAAGAAGAATATTCCTTCCTTATCGCCCATGAAGACTACTTTACACCCACTATGGAACCTATGATTGTTGGAGATGACGTGGATGTTAGAAATTATTAATCTCATTAATTTACATATTCATATATGAAACAATTTATTTAGTCATAAAATAAATTTTAGATCTTATGCATGCAAACATAAATAAGATAAGAGAAGAAATCATTGTTCTTACAATATGATTTCGGTTTTATGGGCACCAACAAGATCTCCTTCTTTTTAGTTCTTGAGCTTTCCAATAATGGATGAACATCCATGACTTCAAAATCGAAGCCCTCCAATAAGTAGTACCCAAGACTATCCCTAAATCCCACAAACTAACATGTACTAGATATTTGTAATGTGGTTTACCTTAAAATCGATTACTAATACTCATATACTACTACTAGTATTATTAGTGTTTGATTTGTACAAATTTAATTCATAAAACTTGATTTTATGAAGAACAAGAGAGAGAAGGTTGTTGGGTTTTCATAAAACATGAGAGAATGAATTATGGAGAAAAATCTCTCTATCTTTATCTCCAAAAACCGGTGGGATTAAGTGGTTATGGACCATTTTTCTTTTTCCTTTTTGTCTTCACAAGACAAATTGTGTAAGCCTTTGTCCATAGTCATGTCACTATCAAGTGTCATAGACAAATGAATAAGACAAATGAATAAGACAAAACTTCTAAAATTTGCCCACCAATTTCGGTTTTGATGTGTAATATGGAGTCCATTTTATTTTTGTCAATTGTACAATTGTATGTCATGTGACATGTGACATATCTTATGTCATGTTTTAATTTAAAATGCATATTTAACAAATTAAATATCATTTACAAATTAAATAAATCACATTTAACAAATTGACTAGTAATTCAAAATTACTTTCTCATAAAATGGTCATTTAAATACTAGTTAGTATAATTCACAATATCTTGTAATTATAACTAACTTATCACTCTCATCTCGCGTGTTTCGCAAACACCGATTAATTTTAGTAATATAACTTCTTAAATTACTAAATAAAATCTTATTTAATCACATTATAATAAGATGTCATTTTCTCTCTTATGATAATAATTTGTTCAATTTGAAGGAATTAATTAATCTGTATCGACATACAATTGATTAACTTTTTTTTTTCAATTAAGGGAATCGTCCTTTAGGTGTGACCTCAAGGGATCAACTGATCACCACCGTCGCACGAAAGTAATGTCAAACTCTAGCCAGCCAATCATTACCGATATGTGTGGACCAGTTGACTATATATGTTATGTATCATCCCTTTCGTATTCTTGATATGAGATTTAAATATGTGATCAATATGATCGACAATTGTGATCGCATTATTGTCGGGGACACTTACTCCAACAATCTCCCACTTGTCCTCGACAAGTGTGCGTCACCAATTCTCTTGTCATAGAGGACAAGTGTGCGTCACCAATTCTCTTGTCATATTACTATCTCTCACTCAATGCAAGGTGTCTTTCGGGTCGTACTTGCAAGTGATCATATCGAGAGTGGTTTCCTCGATCGGGAGAATAACTGATTGACCGGAAGTTTCTACCATAGAAACCTTCCGAGCGTGGCCACGCATTTCCAGTTCATTACTCCTCGAGTGGCCCTGAGATATTGTTTTAACCCTGACAAGGGGGTGGACAATTCCTATCGCACTATTCCCTTCGACTAGCCACAGCCATCATAACCTAAAATATGCCCATTTGACCCCATTTACGAAGGTCGTAGTAACATAAATCAAAGCTAATCTGAAACTGTGCCATCTTAGGCGAACAGTCTTTAGTCAAAAGAATCGACTCATTAGAATACTATAGTAGCTCTCGCCACGACCAGGCTATATAAATTTGCTTGAACTCTATAAGCGGTCACTGCCCGACAAAGTGTTCCTAACAGTCTGCCTATGTGATCGACTAGTCATCTCAAATGAATGTATGGCACTGAACTTGCCATCAATCGCATCACACTCTAGTCACTTCGAGACTTCACCTCATACAAGTGACTATGGGCGAATACTATGTTAATCCAGGATCACTTTAACGGGTTTCAATATCGTCATACAACCCGTTCGGATGTAACAAAGTATAATAAAAGAGTTTTAAAATAAAACTCGAACGACAAATGCGATTATCACATATGAATAGTCAATGCCCGATTATTATTCCATATTCTATAATGTAATTTGATCTTGTATGTAGTTGTTCATCTCAATTCAATTGAAATTTCATGACTCATCATGTTAAGCCTATGAGAAGGCTTTGGTTAGTAGGTTTTATCAACTTCTTGTACCTTAATCAACCTTACTACATACTCGTTTTCCTTTGTAATGTATACATTTGCATTACAAAACTTTTTAAGTACTTGTCGAGATCCAATCAAGACATAGGCCCTCTAGCCTTAGAATAGCTCCCACTGTTTTCACAGTGTGCGGGACTCATCCTTCTTGCACATCTCATGATTGCAAGTGTACTCAATTTCCGTTGTAAATATTTCTCATTGTTCTTTATTGCCTAGAACAATTCTAGAAAATCTATTTCTTAGATAACATCGTCACAATGGTATCTTAACCATCCTAATGTGTTTTGATTATGGTTTTGTCAGAAACCATGCGCAATCTCAATTGTCAATTGTCATTTGTGTAACCCCCTTACACAAAATTTCTTCAAAAACACTTTGCATTACAACCTTAATGCTTCTGCAAGCACTTAAGAGTAATCTTTATGGCTTACTTGGTAACTATTACTTAAATTCGATTTGAAACAGTTCACCATACTCAAAGTATATGAAGTGTAATACATCATTTCCTATTTAATTGATTCGGCAGCGGAAGCAAATGAAATCAATCAAATATGTTCAATTCGATTGAACTAGTCATGAATCTTATCAACATAAGACTCCTTATTTGAAGCTAATATCATGTGGATTTATCTCCATAAATCCAGATATTAAAGATGTACTATATTTCTCCAAAGTCTTAAATCATTCGCAATGATCAATATTTCATCCACATATAAGACTACTAAAATTTCCGTAACTCCCGCTAAACTTCATGTATGAACACAACTTCTCGACTTATCGGGAAAATTTTCATACCATGATCAAATCGTTGATTCCAACTCATTGATGTCCTACTCAAGACCCTCTCTTAAGTTTCACATTAACTTAGGATGACAAGAATCTACAAAACTCAAGACATGTATTGAATACATTCCTTCTAATTGAAGAAGTGGGTTTTAGATTCACTCACTATATGTATATCATCATAATGAAACACAATCCCTAAAAGATCCAAATAGACTTAAGCATTTCAACTAGTGCAAAACCCTTTGCCACCAATCAAGCTTTGATATCTAACAATTCACTTGGAATTAATTTCGGATTTTCATGGCTCTAAGCCTTGTATTGAGTTGTGACTTAAACACACTCTCATGTAAGTCATATGTTCATTACTTTCCAGAAGTAACTTGAATCAAACAATTTCTTTGTAAGTTGTAAGCTCTTTACTTTCTTAAAAGTAACATGGATTCATCATCTTCAACAAGTGATGAATTTAACCTCCTAGGTTTTGAAGAAATAACGTTTTACACAAAACGTCTCATGTAGCCAGGAAATACCAGTTTCTTGCGACATAACATTATTTGTGGCTCTTGAATAATTTCTCCCACTCTGTCTTCTAGAAATAAATCTGTATTTTAGAAAGACAGCTTCACGAACCATAATCCCGTTGTACTCGTGATTATAGTAAGGGGAAAAAAAATGACCATTTGTTTCTTTTGAAAACTTACAAACATGGTACTCTACCATTTCATATCTCATAAGATTCGTTTTTGATTTAGTGGAAAAATAATTTAGACAAAATGATAAAACCCCAAAGAGGATCAAGTAACTCAAAGTAACTTGATTGAAGTCCAAACCATATCGAATAGCGTTTGATTTCATAATCCAACCACACATTATCCCATAATGCGTGATAAGAGAGATTAATTTGTGATACTATATCACATTTCCTTTGGCTTATATCAAAATCTTCACTTTATTAATCCCATCACGACTAAATCGTGATCCCTGGAACTCTTTGAACTTCTTCAACGATTTCTCTATTTACCTTATTAAGTGAACACATTAGCGTCAACTTAAATCGTTGGTAAAAGAAAATGATGAACCTATTTTGGATCAATGATTTACAACCTCGATCTCCTTTTTAACCAAAAGGCACGAGACATCTTGCTTTGAATACAAGATACGCATATACCATAAGATCTAATGGTTTTAAGAGTACTCGATAACTCTTTGCGTTCATCATTCCAGAATTTAAAGTTCAATCTTGGGTTACCAATTTGAGTCTTGCATCATCTACATGATATGTCATTTTAGTTTGGTTTAGAATATAATCACCTTGATAATGGGCTAGCCATACATCAAATCATGGTGTATAGGGTCACAAAAGTGAAACCTCTTTTGTATCTTAACAAGTATATATTCTTATTTAGAGTTTATGTACTTAATAGTCATAATTAAGTACAACTATAAACCCAAAACTAGATTGATTACATAATGACTCTATCTCTCGACATTATTTGATGTTAGTCGTCATATTATAATCATCTTATGTATCGAATACAATGATGAAAACCACCACCGGTTTCTAATATTGACGAAGTAGTACTAGCAAAATTTATGTCAATCAAATACACATTTAAAGAAGAAGGTCCCATTAGATGTCCCACAACTAACTTGTTTATTCTTCAATAATTTGGGGTAGTTTCCTTTCTAGCGTCCAACAATTAAGACAATGGATACTTTATCGGTCGGGATTGATAGGTTTAGTATCGTTATTCTCAATAACTTTACTTTTAACATTACCTTGTATCAATTCCATTCTAATTTTACTTCTTTAAAACCTTATCCTTTTCTTAACGGTTTAAGAGAATGCTCCCACTATAGATACCTCATTTCTGCACCTCCCGCAAACCACCCGGTGATGATTGGGCCGCATGTTTGTTACGCGGAACGATTTGTGACAGTTCGTAAGTTTATCGTCAAGTGATTGCTCAAATACTGTTGTCTACCTCTTAGTTGTCATCTACGCGCCGATACGGTCGTTTTGACAGTAATTAGAGTACATTTGGAGTCCGGGCCTAAAACCGTCTTCATTTTCTGATAACCGTTAAATCCCGAGTCAGAGTGTTCTGGAATGTTCCGGATATCTCTATTCCATATTTTATAAATATTTCACAATCTTTAAATCTTCGGTAAACAATTTCCCATAATATTCATACAAAATATTAAGGAAAACCAAATTATTCCGTCCTTCTATAACTCAAACACGGAAATCTTTCTTCCGCAGGAGGAAACCACTTGGGAACAGACGCAGCAGGTGCTGCGCCTCTTCCAAGAGACGCAGTGACTGCTGCGCCTCTTCCCAGGTCCTTTTCTGCGTAATTTTCGTATCTTTTCGAGATTCACTTCCAAAGACTCTCCGAAACCCTAATTCCTTCACGTGATTAGTATAAATAGGAGCCTTCGCTCCTCATATTTCTCACGCGAGTGTTCGCCCTTCTCTTCTCCCTTTGCATTCTAGACCTTTGTTCTTACTTTTTGGCGTCTACGTGCTTGAACATTCGACCACGTAAGCTCGGATCCTTCTGAGTACCAGCCTCGTTTGCATAACCGACCAATTTGACCAACTCCACATCAATCAACTTAATTAATCTAATCGTTTTCCTCTTACGAGGGAACTTTCATATTTGCATTATAGTTCGAGTCGAGCATCGCTAATCGATAACTTAGTCCTTCTCGTTTCGTCATACATGTAAGTCTGAGGGTGTAAATCCTTCTTTTATTATTGTTCTTTACTTTTGTATCATCATTAATGTAAGGTTTATGTCGAAAATACCTCTTAAAACCGATTTCTAAAACCGTGCTTTAAAACCTCTTTTTACGGATTTCCAGAAGACAAACCGTCGAGAAAGGACACAGCAACTGCTGCGTCTCTTCGAAGGAGCGCAGTTCCTTTGGTCGCCTCTTCGTGAGGCTGCCGCAGTTCCTGCTTCCTTTCTTCTTCCTTCGTCCTCTGTAATTCGTTCGTCAAAATTTGTTTCGTTTGTTTCCTGTTAATTCTTTGACATAATATCTTATCATCTCACATGTATATTATTTATCATTCATTCACATGTTTAATTCGTCATTAAATTCGACTTAAATCCCTAATAATCCAATATTTGCGGGTTTTTGTCATTAAATTCAATCCGGGTTGTAGAAATTCGTTTTGTTCATATTAGGTTTCTGTAATTCACTTCTTTGATATATTTTCATCTGTCTATTGTCATATGCATCGCATGTTCGTTGTTAATTTGTCATGTTTAACCTATTTCATTCACTCATGTCGCTAATCAATCATTCGTTCGTGTAAATAATTCGTTTGCATCCGTCTCATCCATGTTTTATTGCCTTTTATGATCATTAATCACATGTAAATAACCTGTTAATCACTTTCATCCGAGTCGAATATCATAAATAATCCTTAAACTCACCGATTAACATTAACGATTTGCAGTTCCGGCTTCACAGCCAGAACTCACCCTTGGAACAGACGCAGCAACTGCTGCACCTCTTCCAGAGGGCGCAACTCTGCTGCGCCTGTTCCAGGATGATTTCTGCTCTGAACTCCGTTGTTGCCTGACCTAGTTTATTAGCTTACGTATAATTAACTATTATCCATATTATCACCTTCTGACTCCTTCGTTAATTCTTTTGATTCATTCTTTTATTCGTTTTTTCCAAATTATCCGTTTTGAAGGTATTTTCGACATAAATCGCCTAATCCATTGTAATTATTGTAATTTTCGTTATTGTAATTTTCTTTATTATATTTATCATTGTATCTTATATGATTTGTATGTTTTCACATGTAATTGAACATTAAATCCTACCTCGACATTAATTGTTTGCTAATTACGTGTCAACCGACTTAGCCTAATTCTCATATGTTAGGATTAAAACTTGGATGTTGCATTGCATGCATATAATCGACAATATATCGAGTATAGATGATATCCCTAATCATTAGTAGAGGCCGCTATCGAGGCGGGCGGGATTAGGTGTTCGATCAAAAGAGCTTCCTAATACGTACCCTCACCCCTTACTCCAGATCTCTGTGAACATCCGTGTTCATTGGCATCCACGAGAGTCATTCTAGACATAGAATGCTAAGGGTAACGATTGCTTAATTCATGTCACTACTTTGTGTCTTGACATGACACGAGGTATTCGAACGGTTCCAATTTCCCATAAAGATTGGTGGCGACTCCAACAAAAATGCAAACGCTTGTTCTCTTCCTCCCAAGCGCCCCCGTGGGCCCCCCGCTGTCCACAGTTTGGCGACTCCGCTGAGGATAATACACTTACGTATAGCCAAGGGTGAAACTTGAACAAGGTTAGGGAATAGTTTATACAAGACAATTGTCGGTTTTCATAACTCGGTCTTCCTAGACCGTTTCATTCGGCCTTCCTAGGCCCAACCCAACCCATTCGACCAATCGTCCCGTCTAAACGGTCCTAATTCTTATTTGGGCCTAAGGATGGATAGCGATTGACGTCATCCATACTATGATGCTTACTCTTGTTTGTATCTAGGGCCTTCACTACTAGAGGAAATGGACTAGGAATCGGCCTTACTCTTGTTTGGTACGAGCCTCTCCACAGACTTCGGGTTTGATGGTTCGGTATGGCAACCCACCCTTTAAACCAAAACCCTTCTAAATGCACTCAGCATCCCGTTATAATGCTTGTATAAATGTTTGTACTTTACGGATCACCATTTCTAAACGAAACCATGACGATTTTTGCAAAAATCAAAACCTTTTTTTTAGTCAAAACTTCGAAAAGACCATTGGATTAGTGCAAAACCCAGTCAAAACTCTGTCCGTTTGTCGAGTCAAAATTCGGGCCACAAGCCCATTTCAAAACCTCACTTCGAGTCCACTCCTACAACTACACTATAGTTGACTAGGATACACATTTTCAAAATTTTGTCCTTTCTTCAAAGCCCACTCAACACAAGTGGCACACACCCACTTCACGAGTCAAAACATTTCTTCTTTTAGCAAGTGTGTTGGAATGGTCGATCGTGTTTTGATCCGTCGTCGATCTCTTATCCAGTTTTCATGATGCCTGGAACCAGCAAAACAAACCTCCACCAACTTCAAGATGGTAATGATCGAATCCTAGCCGCGCTAGCCCAAGTCCTAGTTACTCAAGACCAAGTGTATGATCGCCTTGACACCATCGAGGGACGGATCCATGCCATAGAGGGGAGATTGCCTCCTCACGAGAGTGAAGTAGTGGGCGACTACGCGGATGAATCCAAGGACGAAAATCCTCCCATGGGACTGACTGTAGCTGAGAAAAGACTCCAATACTTAGAGGAGCAATTGATGTACCTTAAAGGGGATGACATTTATAGGGAGAATAATCGTAAGTATGAGGCCGTCAATTCCAAATTGCCAACCAACTTCAATATGACGGATATCCCTAAATTCAAAGGGCACAAGAACCCTTTGAACCACATCCGTGCCTTCAAGGATTACATGTCTATCAAAGGCATCAAACCCGAGATGTTCTTAAGGATCTTTCCTTCATCTCTTGACACCATCCCAAAGCAATGGTTCTACTCTTTAGAACACAAGAAGATCGCTACGTGGGAAGATGTCGCGATCGAGTTTGCTAAGCAATATGCGGATAATGCCGAGATCCAAGTTAACATGCGCACTCTAGAGGTTCTTACCCAAAATGACAAAGAAGGATTCACCGACTTCCTAAGTAGGTGGAGGAAGACTAGTACCCAACTAGTTGAACGCCCGGATGAGGCTACCCTTGTGGAGAAGTTCGTGGACAATCTGAAACCCATTTATGCCAATCATTTGAGATACCAAAACATCAAAACTTTCAAGGACTTAACCGTACTAGGGACAAGGATTGAAGATGACATCCGTAAAGGGCTCTTGTCCAAAACGGTAGGTCGAGGATATCAAGGCTCAACAAGTCGTTCATACGGCTCCACTAGCAAGTCTGATGAAGTTAACCTTCTCGAGCCATCCAAGAAAAGTACCCCACCAAGGAAATTCACAAATCTTGGGGATACTTACTCCAACGCTCTTAAGAGATTAATGAAACAAGGCAAACTCCAACCCATAGGACCCACTCCCGAACCTGAAAAAAAATCCAAATTCTGGGACGAGAACTCGTACTGTGAATACCATAGGGGTAAGGGGCATGACACAGAAAAATGCTACAAATTGAAAAATGTGCTTCAAGACATGATTGAAGATGGTCGACTACCGATACCGCCGGGAGGTAAACCCAACAACACTCGGAATCCTCTTGGAGTTCTAGTGATTACAAGTGACGAATCTACCTTAGATTGTTCACACCTCATTTCTCCAATTGAAGATGAAACCCATGCAATCGAGAATAAAAGGTTCTACTCTACTATCTCCCCTACCATTTCCGACTTCATCACATGGGCAAGGAGTGTGGATAGGCAAGTTTGGGAATTAGAAAATGTGGTGACGACTTTACATGATCCCAACGCAACACCCAAGGAGCATGTGCCACTAATCTTCTCTCAAAACGTTACTATGCAAGAAATAGTCGCCGTGGTTGATAAACTAGTCGACCAAATCGTACGACTAGAAGATAAAATCATGAGAATGAGGGAACTAGCTACAATCAATGGAGTTTGGGCCGATGATGATGAAGACGAGTACCTCATCGAAAACTCCCTAGTCAAGGAAATAGTCCAAAATGGTGAAGACCAAGATGTGGACCACCTAACTCGTTCAGGACGTCCATATCAAAGCACTACTCAAAATGGTCCAACCAATGTTGTCCCACCAAACGATAACGAAGATGACTCCACTGACCATTTGCTCAAGCAATTACAGAAGATAAAGGCTGATCTTTCAGTCTGGCAATTAGTAGCAAGCTCATTCCCACATCGCCAAGTTTTACTGCAAGCTTTGGCCAAACTAAATGTAGCACATAACTCGACACCCGAAGATGTAGTCAACTTGGTCTTCCAAGAATCACCGAAGCTAAGTAATCCTATTACTTTCTCAGACGAAGATTTGCCACCTTTTGGCGCTAGTCACAACTTAGCTCTTTACATCACTGTCATTTGTCTAAAGAAGAACGTGCCAATGACCTTGGTAGATGATGGCTCTGCAGTCAACGTCATACCCCTCAAAACGGCATACAAATTAGGCATGAAAGAGTCGGATTGGACCCCTACCAATCAAGGTGTTCGCGCATATGACGGTACACGACGAAAGGTGGTAGGACTTGCTAACCTAACCATAGCCACAGGGCCAATGGAGCGAAAGGTTAACTTCCAAATAGTGGACATCGAAGCTTCCTTCAACATACTCCTAGGACGACGTTGGATTCACGCTTCCAAAGCAGTGACATCCACCCTTCATCAAAAGATCAAGATCCCACTAAATGGCAAAGTGGTGACGATCACTTCGTCACCCATCAAAGCAATAATCGAAAAGAAGTCGAACAATCAAGTCCTTGCATTCAAAAGATATGAACTTGGGGGCTTCCAAAGCATAAGTGTCATAGAAAGCGAATTGGCACCCTTATACTATGATCCCTACTCCAACTTGGTGGTCAACCATATACTCAAATCCCAGGGATACTTCCCTGGAATGCCTTTGAACCCTACTCGAAGAAACACCTTCGCACCATACAAGGAAGGCAACTCAAAGAGAATACCACTTGGACTAGGGTACAAACCCACTAAAGAGGAGGTTCTCGAGATGCTCGCTCAAGTTCAAAACCTTAAGTATGTAGGAGTCCAAATGCGACTCTATCTCCCTACCCTAAATGGGTACTTTGTTAAAGAAGGAAGTCTAGAACTCTTTCACGGATTTCCTGAGCCTTGGCATTATCTCGAGAGGAAGCTAGCCGGAATCGAGATCTTTCACGATTGCTACTTCATCCCTCCAGAAACGGTTCCTACCGTCAAAACCCGTCAAGCACCTTGATTAGACGAACAAGCTGTTAGTCTATTGTTCGTAGAAGATCGATTTGTTAGAGCCGCGCAGGATGAGATCATTACCATGATACTTCAAGACAATCGCTTCAACCCCACCGCGTTAATCCCAGAAACTAACGCAAGTCAGCAGAAAGGATGGAGAAAATCAATCAAGTGGACCAACAATCAAGGAAGACTCTTCAAGCTCACCACTGGAGAAGGAGAGATGTTCAAAGGAGAACCAGAAGACGATGAGTTCGAGTCGGAGTCGGAGTCAGAGTCGGAGTCTAGAGAAGTCACTAGGGAGTCTCCTCCTGTCGTCATCCCCATTCCCTTTGTTTCTCCTAGCTTAGCCTCGAGTAGTCACAGTAGTTCGGGAAATGTCCCAACCACTGTCCCTTTGCCGCCCCTGACCACAGATCAGATGGCTTCTTTGTTTCAACTTTTCTCAAACTTTAATATGAATAAATCAGGTTTTGCTTACTCTTTGTGTTATCTTGAGTGCAATTATGTTTACGATGATACTAAGGATGACTAGGAACCAGACTCAGTCGAAATACCTCCCTACGTAGCCAAAGAAATACTACAGGAAAGGGAAGGGGGACCAGTAATAGAGGACACCGAACCCATCAATGTAGGAACCGAACTAGAACCCCAAGAACTTAGGATAGGGACTACCTTGAGCTCAACCGAAAGGCCCGATTTCATAGACCTCCTAAACGAGTTCAAAGACGTTTTCGCTTGGTCCTACAAAGACATGCCAGGGATCGACAGAGATATCGCCGAACATAGAATCCCGATTAAGCCAGGTTTCAAACCTGTAAAACGGAAGCTTCGACGGATGAGAACAGAATGAGCTCTCAAGATTAAGGAAGAAGTCGATAAGCAATTCTAGGCCGGGTTCATCAAATTTTCCGAGTATTCTGACTGGGTAGCCAACATAGTACTTGTACCCAAAAAGGATGGGAGAATCCGCGTTTGTGTTGATTTTAGGGACTTAAACAAAGCAAGTCCTAAAGACGACTTCCCTCTACCACGCATTACTATCCTTCATGGATGGGTATGCGGGATATAACCAAATCAATATGGCCATAGAAGACATGCATAAGACCGCCTTTGTCACTCAATGGGGAACCTATTGCTATACGGTCATGCCGTTTGGATTGATCAACGCCGAAGCTACATATCAACGCACATCAACTACACTCTTACATGACATGATGCACAAAGAAGTTGAGGTATACGTAGACGACATGATTGTCAAATCCAAGGATAGAGAGGGGCATATGGCGAACCTTCGCAAGTTTTTCGCAAGACTACGAAAGTACAACATAAGGCTCAATCCTCAGAAATGCACATTCGGAGTAACATCTGGCAAACTCCTAGGATACGTCGTTAGCCAACGAGGTATAGAAATAGACCCTTCCAAGATCAAGGCTCTGATCGAAATGCCACAACCTCAAACAGAAAAAGAAGTCAGAGGATTCCTAGGAAAAGTGCAATATATAAGTCGATTCATATCGAAACTCACCATGATTTGTGAGCCTATCTTCAAGAAGCTCAAGAAAACAGACCACACCATGTGGGATGATGATTGTCAAAAGGCATTTGACCGAATCAAAGAGATATTGGCTAAACCACCAGTGCTCATGCCACCTCAACGAGATCAACCTCTTGGTTTATATCTCACAGTAACCGAAACAGCCATGGGTGTCTTGCTAGCTCAAACCGTAGGAAGTGAAGAAAGGGCTATCTACTACCTTAGTAAGAAGTTCTTGGAGTACGAGTGCAAATACTTACAGCTCGAAAAGACATGCCTCGCTCTTGTGTGGGCAACGAAGAAGCTACGCCATTACGTGCTTAGCTACTCTGTCAAAATATACTCCAAAATGGATCCAGTCAAATACCTCTTCGAGAAACCCGTCCTCAACGGACGCCTAGCAAGATGGACTTTGATGCTCTCAGAATTCGATCTCAAATACATGCCTCTGAAAGTAATAAAAGGTCGTGCCGTTGCCGAATTATTCGCAGAAAATCCCATCAATGATGCACAAACAATAGATACTTGGTCATTTCCAGACGAGGATATACTCCAAACTGATGTAGACTCCTGGGACCTTTACTTTGATGGAGCATCCAACTTAAGAGGATTTGGAATAGGAGTGTTGCTCATTTCTCCTGAAGGCGAGCATACACCAATCTCTGTCAAACTCGACTTCGAGGTGACAAACAATCTTTGCAGAATCTGAAGCTTTGTCTAATTGGACTACAAGCGGCAGTGAGCTTAGGCATTAAGAACCTCCGAGTACATGGGGATTTATCCCTGATCATCAACCAAGTTACGGGATCATGGAAAATTCGAAGTGAAAGCCTAGCACCTTATCAAGCTAGAATAGACCAAGTTACCCAATTCTTTGATCACGTGACCTATCTACACCTACCTCGGGAAGAAAATCAATTTGCAGATGCTCTTGCAAAACTCGCATCTTTGATTAATATGCCAGATGACATGGTGGAGATGCCTTTATGCATCACACGACGGTCAGAACCAGCTTATGTACACCAAATCACCGATGAAGAGGAAATCGCACAGGAACCCTGGTTCCAAGCAATCCTGAATTTCAAGCTCAATGGTACCTATCCACCCGATATGGACAAAAGGGGACAACGAGCTATACGCCTTCTAGCTTCCCAATACGTTCTCATGCAAGGAGAGTTGTACAAAAGAACACCTCTTGGTGTAATCCTACGTTGCCTTGATCATTCACAGGCGCAAAAAGTGATGGAAGAAGTCCACGATGGAGAATGCGGTCCTCACATGAGTGGGCCCATGATGGCAAGGAGATCACACGTTTGGGATACTATTGGACCACAATGGAATCCGATTGCATCAAATACGTAAGACATTGCCACAATTGCCAAATCTTCGGGAATGTACAACACGTCCCTCCTTCATTGCTCTATACGATGACATCTCCTTGGCCATTTTCTGCCTGGGGAACTGACATAATCGGGAAGATAACCCCAGCCGGAACAGGAGGCCACTGTTTCATCCTAGTGGCAATCGACTATTTCACCAAATGGGTAGAAGCAGCTTCCTACACTAGTCTAATGGCTAAAAATGTGGCAAAGTTCATACAAAACAACATCATCTGTCGATACGGTTGCCCACATGAGATCATTAGTGATAATGGATCACATTTCCAAGCTGAGACTGAGCAATTGCTAGCCAAGTACAAAATTAGGCATCACCACTCTTCGCCCTATAGACCACAGACTAACGGCGCAGTAGAGGCAGCAAACAAGAACGTTGTCACAATTCTCAAGAAAATGATTGACAACTATCGAGATTGGCCAAGCAAGATACCTTTTGCTTTGTGGGGATATCATACATCTGTTAGGACGCCCAATGGGGCTACCCCTTTCTATTTGACTTACGGCATGGAAGCTGTACAACCAGTTGAGCTAGAGATACCATCCTTGCGTATTCTACTCGAAAGTCAAATCCCAGAAGCCGATTGGCAGAGGGATAGATATGAAGAACTCATCCTCCTGGATGAACGTAGGCTACGCGCCTTGCATAATGTCCAAACATATCAAGCACGTATCAAACGAGCTTTCAACAAAAGGGTTAAGCCAATAGGTGGTTTGGATAAATTACTCTACATAATTAAGGAATTATGTCTTGAATGTTTAATTTATAGTTGATGCATTTTTATTTTAGTTGAATGAATCGTTGAATGGATTTATTTACGTATTTTTGCAATCGGTTGTAATTTGTAATACCTAGTGTGGCCTTAGTTAAATTATGTTTTCGTAATGATGGAAACATAATTTTTATGTAATTTGAGATCTCGTATCTCCTTTTGGTTTTCTTTAAGTATTATGGTTTTGATATTAGAATGTAAATAGGTTTATTATGTAATTTTTAAATTGTAATTTTGAGAAGACTAAAGATGGAGATTGGATTCCTCACTCCCGCTACATGGACCAAGATAGAACATCAAGACAAGCTTCTCGGGTCCTAGGATGGATTCCAAAGTTGTATTTATGTTCATTTTGGTAGATAGGCCACACTAGGACTTTATTTTGTTTTACGTTTTTTTTCATTTTTATTGCTTTTCATTCACATGATAGTTAGTGCATCATATTCCGCCTAAACCAAACCACCTACTAAAATGCATGAAAAT
Source organism: Silene latifolia (assembly GCF_048544455.1). Classification (NCBI taxonomy): domain Eukaryota; kingdom Viridiplantae; phylum Streptophyta; class Magnoliopsida; order Caryophyllales; family Caryophyllaceae; genus Silene; species Silene latifolia. The sequence goes on from NC_133537.1 coordinate 289,205,371, forward strand.
TGACTCATATAGATTGAATGTTAGTTTTCATAGACATACAGATGTCACACAATTTTAAGCCATCATCTTAGTTTATTCATGCTCGCATGCTAGATATTAGTTCACTTAAAATGAATTAAAATAAAGTTGATGGGATCTTCCTCTAAAACTGAAATTGAGACTAGTCTTTATAAGGGCAAACATCTATGAATCCCTTCTTCGTCGGTAGGCATATAGGACCTTACTCTCCATATGACCCCTTCTACGTTGGGTAAGTAGTTTGTGTTGACTTAGTTTACCTCAACATTATAATCCAAAGAGTTTCTCGTGATTATGATGGACTATAGATAGAATTTACAGAAATTTATCGACCAAGAATTCTAAAAGTAGAATTAGCCAAGAGGTTGGCTTATCAATTTACAGATAATTGAGTCTTGGGATCATTTATATAATTCTTGAGGGAGGTCAATTGTATAAATCATAACGATGAGAATGCTTATTATATTTTTCTTCTTTTCGCAGTGTAGAATATGTTTTATTTTGATAATACTGTTACAACAAATGGCTGGAAAGAACGAAATCCCTATGCCAAGTGCCACACTTGGACGCGAGTCCTGGCTAAAAGCTTTCATGGACCACATGAATCAGTTCACACGTCTGAAAAATGACGGGTCCAACTTTGCGGACTGGGAGGCATCATTGCGGAATGCTGCCATTGCTGACGGTAAGCTCAAGTACTTAACTGAGCCAATACCGGTAAACCCAGGCCCCAATGCAGGAGTTAACGAGTCACTTGCTTATAGTGACTTCGTCATGGAAGTGGGTGCGATAAAGAACGTACTCATCTTTGCAATGGAAACCAATTTGCAAAGACACTTCATTGCCCAAGGTGCAAACAAGATTTTCACCACGCTCACAAACGAGTTCTCAAAAGCACCGAGAATCGTTACTTATGAGCATACCTGTCCCTTCTTTGATGCGAAACCCCACACATTCTTAACATGATTGAGAATGTTGAGAAATTGGAGGCACTTGATTGCAAAATCAGTGAGAGCATAGTCATTGACCGTATTCTTCATTCACTTCATAATGGTTTTGCCCTTTTCAGGGCAAATTACTACATGAATGACATGAAGAAAAGTCCTCATGAGCTACACTCACTTCTCGTACAGACCGAGAAGGATATGAAATTGAGTGGGAGCATGAAGCAAGATGTTCTCTTGATTTCCAACAAGAATAAGGGTAAGGGCAAAGCTCCTGGCGACCTAACTGTAGGAAAGCCAAAGTTTAAGAAGCCAGGAAATGGTAAGAGTGGGCCTGGTGAGACTAGTGGCTCACAAGGCAAGATAAAGAGCAAGGGCGGTGACATTGAGTGCCACCATTGTCACAAGACTGGACATTGGAGGAGGAACTATCCCGTGTACCGTGAGGACATAAAAGCAGGCCGCGTCACTCCTGTTGGTATGTCATCTTATATTCATATGATTGAGATTAACCATGCAAGTTTCGGAACTTGGGTACTTAATACTGGTTGTGGTTCTCATCTGTGTAATCTTTTGTAGGGCCTAAAAAACATCACGCCTCTCGGAAAGGGTGATGTGGACCTGCGAGTCGGGAATGGAGCTAGAGTTGCTGCAGTCTCAAAGGGAACATACGTAATCCAACTCCCTAGTGATTTTGAGTTATATTTATATAACCGTTACTATGTACCCAGTTTGTCTAAGAACATTATTTCTGTTTCCGTACTTGATAAAGACGGTTTTTCATTTTCAATAAAGGATAATAGTTGTATTTTCTCTTTCAATGAAATGATTTATGGCAAAGCAGTTTCCATGAATGGAATTTATATCTTAGATCAAACCACAGATATATTACACGTGAATAATAAGAAATTAAAGGTTGGTGACAAAGATCAAACTTATCTATGGCATTGTCGAATGGGACACATAAATGAAAAACGTGTAAAGAAACTCGTCGAGAATGGGACTATTCCCGCATTCTATTTTTCTACATTTGGCACGTGTGAATCATGTCTCATCGGCAAAATGACTCGAATTTCCTTCAAAGGTGTTGGAATGCGCGCTAGTGACCTATTAGGACTCATACATACTGACGTATGTGGACCTATGTCAATTACCACTAGAGATGGCTATAGATATTTTATAACTTTCACGGACGATTTGAGTAGATACGGATATGTCTACTTAATGAAGCATAAAAGTGAGTCGTTTGAAAAATTCAAGGAATACCAGAACAAGGTTGAGAACCAACTGGGAAGAAAGGTTAAAGCACTCCGTTCAGATCGGGGTGGCGAATATCTTTCAAATGAGTTTGATCAACACCTTAAAGACTGTGGAATCGTTTTACAGTTAACTCCACCTGGAACACCTCAATTAAATGGTGTGTCCGAACGGAGAAATCGAACACTACTTGATATGGTTTGATCCATGATGAGTCACATGGTAGTACCTGATTCATTATGGGGTTTTGCTCTTTTGTCAGCTACTCTTATACTTAACCGAAGTCCGACTAAAGCTGTCGACAAGACTCCATATGAAATGTGGATGGGAACGGTCCCCAACTTGTCCTTTATTCGGGTTTGGGGCTGCGAGGCTTATGTCAAGTGGAGACACGAGGATAAGCTCGGCCCGCGATCGGTCAAGACATACTTTATTGGTTATCCAAAAGGAATGTTTGGTCATTACTTCTATTTGCCTACCGAACATCGAGTTTTTGTTGCGGCTAGTGCAAAGTTCTTAGAGAAAGAATTTCTCGAGAACAAGTCAAGTAATAGAACCTTCGAGTTGTCGGAGATTCAAGAACCAACAACCGAGGAACAGATGGAGGAAGTTGTTCCTTCAACTTATGATACGGTCAATATTCCTTAGGAACCTAGGAGGTCGGGTAGAGTCTCTAATCCTCCAGACAGATACATTGGTATGGTCGAGGAGAGTGACGTTTTGTTCCTAGAGAGTAATGAACCCGCTACCTATAAAGGTGTCATGACCTGTTCCGACTCAAAGCTATGGCTTGAAGCCATGCAATCCGAGATGGACTCCATGTATGAGAATGACGTATGGGATCTAGTTGATTTACCTAATAAGGTAAAACCTCTTCAGTGCAAATGGCTTTACAAAATAAAGCATTCTGTAGACGGGCAACCAGATACCTATAAGGCACGACTAGTGGCAAAAGGTTTCACTCAAGTGCACGGATTGCATTATGATGAAATTTTTGCACCTGTAGTTATGCTACGTTCCATTCGGATAATCTTAGCGATTGCCGCTTTTCATGACTATGAAATTTGGCAAATGGATGTGAAAACCGCCTTCTTAAACGGTTATTTGGAGGAGGAGTTGTACATGGTGCAACCCGAAGGTTTCATAGATCCGGAAAATCCTAAGAAAGTGTGCAAGCTTAAGCGTTCCATTTATGGACTTAAGCAAGCTTCTCGGAGTTGGAATCATCGTTTCGACCAGGTGATAAAAGAGTATGGTTTCACTCGATCGGTCGAGGAACCATGCTTATATATCAAGTCGAGTGGGAGCAAGATTGTTTTCTTGATATTGTATGTCGATGACATACTCTTGATTGGGAATGACATTCCTCTCTTATCTTCGGTTTAAGGATGGTTGAAGAACCATTTCCAGATGAAAGATCTGGGTGAGGCACAACGCATATTGGGAATCCGTATCTACCGAGATAGATCACGACGGATGTTATCACTGAGTCAGGAGTCTTATTTGGATAAGATTCTTGAAAGGTTCAGCATGACCAACTCCAAGAAGGGGAACCTTCCAATGAATTCTGGGATGCATTTGAGCAAGTCTCAGTCACCCACGACGCCTAAAGGGATTGAGCGCATGAGTCGTGTTCTTTATGCATCAGCCATAGGATCAATCATGTATGCCATGATATGCACACGTCTAGACGTGGCATATGCATTGTGTATGACGAGTCGGTACCAAAAGAATCCAGGTGAAACACACTGGATAGCTGTTAAAAACATCCTTAAGTACATACGGAGGACTAAGGATAGGGTATTGACTTATGGAGGAGATACTAAGCTATGCGCAATCGGTTACGCAGATGCTAGCTTCCAAACGGATCGAGATGATTCAAAATCTCAGTCCGGGTTCGTCTTCACTCTTAATAGTGCTGCAGTCAGCTGGAAGAGTTCCAAACAGGATGTTGTAGCAGGTTCTACTACTGAATCCGAGTACTATGCCACTTCAGAAGCAGCAAAGGAAGTTATATGGATGCGTCAATTCTTACAAGGACTTACGATAGTTCCTAGTTCGAATGACCCGATCACCATCTATTGTGACAATAGAGGTGCCATCTTCCAGGCTAAGGAGCCAAAGTCTAGCAACAAGCTAGACATGTACATCGGAAAGCTCACCTGATCCGTGATTACGTGGAGCAAGAGGAGATAGTGATTGATAAGATAGCTTCGGATGACAACATCGCGGATCCTCTCACTAAACTGTTGAATTATGATAAGCATGAAGGGCACGTTATTTTCATGGGAATTAAACGTGTTCCTGAGTTTTAGTAGTTGATTATGGATTCGATACATTATCTTTTTCATATACTATTTATAACTTCATCGTTTTATTTCATATTTTTTTTTTCATGTGGATTGTACTGACAACTTTGAACGCCACAAAGTGAACTGAATTACATTATATTTGTTTTGGTCCGTAATCGCCTACATGAGCTGATAACTCTGGCTATTATTTTGTGAAGTTGATTGATGGTGGGTTCAACGAGCCATAAGTCAAACAGTTGGCTGATCGATCACAGATACGAGTTATAACGATACCTCGTAGGACAAATTTTATGACAACGTAATGGAGTGCTAAATGTTTAAAACATTCGGTGCCAGGTCGTGGATTGGACGTCCATCGTGTTTCTAGAGTCGATTCTTTTGACTATCGACTGTCTCTTGAGATTAAGGCAGTTTTTGGGTGACTTTGGTTTCTTTCTCATGGTCTGCCGTAACAGGAGGCTAAGCAGATTTTTGCTAGCTCATTTCATACTGTGCTTAAATTTGCAGGATTCGAGTTGAAGAAAATATCCAACCTTTATCAGGTTTAGTTATTTCTCAGGGCCACTCGAGGAGTTGTAACTGAAATGCATGGCCATGCTCGAATGATGATTCGTTTATCAGTTAAGTTACTCTCTAGTCGGGGAAACCACTCTTGATATTGATCACTTGTAAAATACGACCTTTGTGAATACGGATTTTGCAAATTGTTTTACATTGAGTGGGAGAAATCTTAGGATATGAGAATCGGTTATCGCACATACACTTGTGAGGACAAGTGGGAGATTGTTGGAGCTTGTGTCCTCCACAATTAGTGTGATAACATTTATAAATCTCTTATAGGTTCACAAGGGTATACTTAGTATTTTGTCAGTTGATTATAGATTACTTAATAACGGTTGGCTTGCTAGAAAGTTTGACGTTATTATCATGCTGATGGCGGTGATCAACTGGTCCCTAAAAGTCACACCTAAAGGATGTGTTTGAGAGATGTGATTATGGAAATGTAATCACATTGATGCCTTATATGACTAAATGGTTAGTCCATGTATTTGACTAAACAGTTAGTCAATGTGATGATGAGACGATTATTTAATACAATTAAATAATATTAGCTGAGACGAATTAACTGTCAATTCGTAAATTGAATATAAACAGTTATATTTAATTAATGTATATAATGTTAGCTTAAAGGAATTAAGATGTTAATTCGTAATTAAATGTAATCAGTTATATTTAATTAGCAAATTATAAATATGTGATATTTATAGTTAATGTAAATATTATACAATATTGTCATAATAAATGTCGACAGACTGGTATTGATAAATCGGCTGCAAACTGTTATAAGTGGACTTATTAATACATGTCGATATATAGACAATTGGATAAAATACACATTATATATAAATTGAGAATAACCGAAAATAAGAGGATTTTATCCTTATTTTTGGTTGTTACTAAAACCGAAAAAAAGGAAAGAAAAATTAACCCTAATTCTCTCCTATCTTACACGGTTAAAGAGGGAGGAGGGGATTCATTTTTCTAACCTAATTTTTGACCTAATATTCTCTCATCAAACAAAACACAAAAACCCTAAATTAATTAGTGAATTTGGGGATCTATTCTAGCAAGAACAAGAGGCATTTCTCATCACATTTTCGGTGCAACGATTAGGCGAATATCAATTCGATATTGTTCTTAGGCCATATTTTCTAGGACCGAAGGTTGATTCTTAATCTCTCTATTTTGTTTATGCTATTTCATTTATGACTCGTATCCATAATCATAATTTCGTTATAATCCTAGTAATCTTAAAGGAAGTATACCGATATTTCCTATAAGTGTTTTTTTATGGCGAGTGACCGACGTAAGTGTAACAACTCGTTTGATCGGAAAAAACTCGGTTTAAAACCGTTTTGGTAAGTAAAAAGAGTGTTTTTAATGTTAGTGATGGTGTAGTGGTCGAAGTGGTCGGTCAAGTGATTTAATGCACGATGACTGTTCCAAACAATGTGTAAGGCTCGTGTTTACAATCGGTAGGTCATAAATACGCGTCGGGTTGTGACTTAAGAAGTCGAGTCGAGAATTTTAAGGGAGAAAAGAGGGGGCGGACACTCGCGTAAGTCTCAAATGGGTGGCATTTGAGGGGTATTTATAGGAGAATGAGTGGTTGTGTGAGTTTTGAGCGACGTGGCTACCTGGGCTGCTCAAAGAGGCGCGAGCCACGTCGCGGTTCTTCGCGTTGTGTTGTCACTTTCACAACAAACGCAATCATGATTTGTTCTATCCTAGGTTTTGTAGTCACATGTTTGGTACTTGACCAACATGAATCCGGGGAAACTTAAGGTAGAAGTTTTGAAATGTTTTGTTTTTGGTGGTTGACTCGGTTTGACTCGTTGTTCGAGTCGGGATTTGAATTTTTGAGTCGGTTTTTAGTCCGGTGTCGATTTTGACTCTAGTTAGTGTCATTGCGACCCCGTCGTCGTGCATTAAACACTCCAGGTATTTTTGAAGTGTTTTGAAATGTTTTATTTTCGAAATCGTTTTAAGTTTTCCGACGTAAAGTTGTACACAAACTATCGATCAAACGCCGCGATTCCAAAACATGTGTAGTCCGATAATCATCGGGTGTTTGTTGGAGTCTCAACAGATACTGGGTATCTACAGTATTTATAGATCTTGGTGTGAAAAATCTCAAGGTAAAAACTGGCTCACTTTTAATTTCTAATCAAGTCAAAGGAACCTATGCTGCAAAGGATTCCAAAATAATTCTTTATTTAGATTATGTTAAAAACCTTTGCAAAGAATTTAGTTCATTTGACATTGATCAAATACCAAGAGACTTAAACACCCAGGCTGATGCCCTAGCCAGCCTGGGATCAAATTTCAGCCCAGCTGTATTTGATAAGATACCTATTGTTCATCTGCTAGAACCAACCATTACAAAGCCTGACTAAATATGTCCCATCAATGAGGACACAAACTCCTAGACCAAACCATACTATGACTGGTTCTTACAGGGGATATTACCCAAAGACAGGCATGAAGCGAGGGCCCTTAGAATTAAAGCTTCTACCTATACTATTATACATAACATTTTGTTCAAAAAATCTCAGGCTGGACCTTATCTGCGATGCCTGGAACCTCATGAAGCCGAACAGGTTATTCAGGACATACATGATGGATACTGTGGAAATCACAAAGGCGGCAGAAGCCTGGCACGCAAAGTTCTAAGGACAGGCTACTTCTGGCCAACCCTAAGGGATAACTGTCTAGCCTATAGCTCCAAATGTGAACCCTGCCAACTTCATTCCCCATTCATCCATCAACCATCAGAGCTATTACACTCCATCTTATCTCCCTGGCCATTCATGAAGTGGGGAATGGATATTGTAGGCAAACTACCCCAAGCTCCTGGACAAAAAGTCTACATGTTAGCCATGACTGACTATTTTTCAAAATGGATAGAGGCTGACTCATACAGGCAAGTCAAGGAAAAGGATGTCATATCATTCATCAAACGTAATATCATATGTAGGTATAACATCCCCTCAGAAATAGTTTGTGACAATGGAACTCAGTTCGTGGGAAAAAGGACAATGGCTTTCTATGCAGAATAGAATATCAATCTAGTAACCTCTACACCGGGCTATCTAAAAGCCATCGGCCAGGCTAAATCCAGCAACAAGGTGGTAATCAGCTGCTTGAAGAAAAAACTACAAAGAAGAAAAGGCAAATGGGCTGAAGAACTTCCTTTAGTCCTTTGGGCTGACAGAACTACACCTAAAACATCCACAGGCCAAACCCCTTACTCCCTGGTCTATGGATGTGAAGCAGTAATTCCAGCGGAAATCCATGTACCAACTACCAAAAGCAGCCTGAACACTGTAGAGGAGAACAAACCATTACTGCAGGATAGCCTAACCCTGGCTGAAGAATTAAGATATGCAGCCAGGATCAGAATAGCCTCCTACCAGCAAATAGTAGCCAGAAGCTACAATAAAAATGTAAACATCAGGGTATTCAAGGAAGGAGACCTAGTCCTACGAAATGTCTTCCCAAACACAAAGGACAAGAATGCTGGCAAACTAGCTCCTGCATGGGAAGGACCTTACCTGATTGACTCAATAGTAGGACAGGGATCCTACAGGCTACAAACCCTGGACGGAGAAATGATCCCCAGATCCTGGAACATCTCCCACCTAAGACTATTTCATGTATAAACTTATTATTTTATACTCCAAACCAGGTAAAGCCATCAACTTTATCTCTTATCTGGAAAAGTTTTATATGAAAACCCCTGAATGAAATAACATATGACCTTTATATGCTCTCAATACATGCTTTCTTGCTAATTGCCATCTTGCCTGAATACTTGCCTGCTATATTCTTATTTAAATATAAGTACAAATTCTACCATATTATCATGTTAAATCCTGAAAATTTGTTTTACGCCTTTTCTATAAATTATCTAGGTCATTATAATCACAGGCTTAAACAAATATTCAGGATTGAGGGCTACTTCACCCAACCTGAACAGCATCTCTGAAATGCTTCACAAACCTTGGCATTTTTGCCACATCCAAAAAACACATAAAAACTGAGCTCAGTATAAAAAGACAAGTATGATAGTGAAAAAAGACCAGACCACTTATCTTAAAGCCCTCCTGACAGGATCAGGGCCATAAGCCTCCCTGACTGGCAACCACCCCTCTTACTCAAAAAAGCCCTCCAGACAGGCAAAAAGCCACGATTTTCTAAAAACAGATTAAGGGCCATAAGCCCTCCTGACAGGCATTATCTTAACAAAATGGCTAAAATTGCACTATTGCAGGTACCATCTAATTAAACCAAGGCACACAGAGAGACAGGAAAACATCTTTAAATAATGTCAAAGGAAAAACAGAAGTTTGCCCAGGGAACATCCCCCCCGGGGTAGGACAAAATACCAGCTTACAAAGAAAATTAAAAGACAATTTTGTCCGGGGAACATTCCCCCCTCCTTGGATGAGCCAAAATGTACTACCCTAAAAACTAGGTTATCAACCTGCCTTGGAACCAGTATCAGAACAAATTCCCTCATCAGCTGCCTCCTCCTCTTCATCATCCTCTTCCTCGTCAGCCTCACCACTTTTTTCTTTGGATGGAGGAGAATCAACCTCGTCATCAGCATGCAGCTTGCAAAGGTCAGGATAGGTGGCATTAAGATCAGCCATCTATTGCTTTAGGTTCCAGTATGGCCTGACTTCAACAGGCTCCTTCATGGCATCTACACGACCCTTGCCAAAGAAATACAAGCCAGCATCCTTGTATCTACTTTGCACCACGTCCCTTTCAGCAGCAAGCTCCTCATTTACCTTCAACTGATCCTGCATAGCCTGCTTCTCAGCTTTCAACTCTTCCTGGACGGCGACAAGCCTGGCCTGGATAGACTTCACAACGTTTTGAGCAGACCCCAATTTTGATGTCTCCACAACCAGCCATGCTTTGCGTGCCTCATTCTCCTTCTTTAAAGACTCATTCTCCATCTTCAGCACTTCTAAATCCGTCCTCAGGGATTCAACATCTTTCTTTAGGCATTGCACATCCCAGTCCAGGGTTTCTTTTTTAGCATTGGAGGCTTCCAGCTCACAAGCACCTCTCAGCATGTCATTTAGATTCTACAAACAAAACATAAGTCAGGCAAACTATAAATACATAACCAAAACAAAACCAAGGAGAAAAGAGTCATACTTCCTGCAGCATGGAGACCAAGTTAGCAGCATGGTCCCTGGAACAATACATTGCAGCCACTGCTTGGGCAGACATTTCCTCAGCCTGGTACTTGTAGTAAGGATCATCAACTAAGAAAGAGTGAGCCTGGATCTGTTCCTTGGCAAATTGAACATCAGCAATCCTGGCCCTAACCTCCCTAACCTCACTCATACCACCAACCCCCTCAGAAACCTCATCCGACCTTTTTCTCTTTCCAGCCTGTCTAGGCTCATCAACATCAACCACAACCTAAGGAGGAGACACCAATTGAGCCTGATGATAAGGCGCCCGGACTCGCAAAGTGCTATCACTCCCTGTAGCCTCACTGCTCCAAGATTATTCCCATATGATCTGAGAAACGCCTGCCTTTACTAAAGACAGACCAAAATTAGCAATCCTGACAGAAGCCCTGGTGGCTACATGATGAAACCCTATATCAGTAATACTAACATGTGTTCAGGCAATAAAATTCACAAAGAAAAGACAAAAAACTTACTGCTTGATGAAGAGGCCCCTGCAGCCTTGACACCTCTAACAGCCTTGTAGGTGCTCAATTTAGCCTTCTTGAAACGAGGCATATGCCCCTGTCCAAGGCAGGCAGGCCATGCCCTCTCCTCATCCGGCAGAGCTATGAAAGCTGCAATCCGGTCAGCCGACCCCTCAGCATCAGGATTATTAGCCCAATCAGCCACTACAAACACATTACAAGTAAGTCTATCTTTAACATTTAATCTACAAACTATTTTAACCTGAATTAAATGCAGGGAAAAGAACTTACCTCCCTCAGCAGCGGGATAGTTGAGATAGTCCAGATCAGGGGCAACAGAATCTGCCCTGATGAACATATAGGTTGTAGCCCAACCCTTGTCATCGCCTGAATCAAAATTTGTATTCAGATGAGTCATCTTTGCCCTGACTCGAAGATTGAAGCGTCCAGTGATATTAGTTTTCAAATGATAGACATTCTTGAAATTTTCAAGAGTAATCACCAAGTTATGCCTGGCACATAGGTGTTCAACAGAATGAACAATCTTCCAAACCATCGGCATAAGTTGGAAAGCGGCAACTTTGATGGCCCTGATAACTTCAACCATGAACGGAGAAAATGGAAGCTTGCAACCTCCTTTAAACGCCCATTCAAAGATACAAAACCAGCCAGGACTACACCAATTAGCCCTAACTGGACCATTCTCAGGGCCACAGACTTCAGCATCAGAAGGAAGAAGACCCCTACCTTTCAACTAGTGCTCAAAAGAAGGCTTCAATTAAGTGGCCTTAGGAAAAGAAGCAGACAAAGATTTTACATGGGCAAAAGTGACACCCTTGTACGTCATAGACAGAATTTCTGCCGGGGCAGAAATCTCCATAACTTCGTGATGAGCGCCTATTTCTACATTGTTTTGGCATCATTTGGAGCTCATTTGGTAACATTTAGTGACGGTTTTTGACGATTTTCACGTTATTTAACCAATTCCGAATACCTTATCATTTAGCACGATTTCTAGTGAAGAATGAGATGCCAAGAGACCAAGAGAAGCATCCAAGGAAGAGTGAATAACAAGCATTGAAGAAATACCATGAGAAAGCCTTCCAAGGATCACGCAAAGCACGAAATAAAAACGCATTCCAGGCCCAAACTCGTACCGTACGAGTTTCCAGACGCCAGAACTCGCACCGTGCGAGTTTTCTGGGTTCATTCCGTTTTGTGTTACGGGCTTTTCCTTTGTTAAGCCCATGATTATTAGGTTACGTTTGACTATATATAGGATGTTTTCAAGTAGGCTAAGATATCTTATGCCACTTTAATTAATCAAGTTGTAATTTTGGGAATTATTCATCTTTGTTATTGGGTTTAGATCTAGCATGGATAACTAATCTCCCTTTCTTAATCCGGCTCAAAGGTGTAACCTTTGGTTGTAAGACTCCTTAATCTTTCCTTAATTTTCATTATCATTGTTAATCCTTTTATGTTTATTGTTTGAATTTTGGAAACCTTGTTTATATTGAGTAATTAAGTGTGATTTCCTTGTTGCTTAATTAATCAAGTTCCTTAATTTATTGTTGTTGGGATTATTAAGTATGATCTCCTTGTAATCTCATATTTGCAACACCTTGTTATTATGCTAATGAATGTGATTTCTTCTTGGCTTAATTAGCAAGTAAAGGATTAACTTCTAATTAGGCATTAATCGTGATTTCATTGTGTCTAATTACCCCTATTGAATCTCTCGTGCTCATATCTTCTTGTTAATTTGACCAATGTATGTGATTTCTACTTGGTAGGATTTATAAGTTGGGTTATTTGATTAAGTGTGATTTCCTTGTCATTTGGCCATGATTAAGGAGATTTAGAAGATTTATCTTCACAATAGGGTGATAATATAATTAAAGGATTGATTTTGTGGTTATATTAACCAAAGTGCCTCACTTTATTGAGTCGGATTAAGTTTCTCTCAAATTTGATAAATTTCCATCTTAAAACTCACTTGTTTGATTACTTGTTGCTTACTCTTGTTTGAATTTCCTTTTGTTGTCCTTGAAAACCAAACCAAACCCCCCCCCCCCCTCCCTTTTTACATATTTGTTGTTACTTTGTCACAATTGTTCTAATTGCTCTTTTAATTTCACTATTGCTAAACCCCCCTTCTCTTGGGTTCGATCCCTTTGCTTGCTACTTTACTAGTTTAGAATTAGTGTTAATTAGTATGCTTTGTGGTATATAAGTTGTTAATTTGGCCGTCTTTTATTGCGACATTTTAGGCGTGTCAAATTTTAGCGCCGTTGTCGGGGAAGGTAACGGTTTTGCTAGTGTTTTTGTTGGAATTTCTAGGATAGTTGTGTTAGTTAATCTTTGTTCATTGTTGTTAGTGTTTTGTTCATTACTTGTGTGAATCTTTTTTATTGTGTGCTCTTGTGTAAAATTGTGTATGGTCAATACTAGGAATTCAAGTGAACCACTTTGTCCATTCAACCCGGAGATTCAAAGATCACTAGCTTGGATAGGAGGAGGTATTAGAAGAGACCCCCCGGTTATTCAAGAAATTAGTCCCGTGACTCAACAAAACCAAGAGGAAGATAACATCATTTCTTTTGAAACCCAGCCACAACCCATAAGAATCATCATGGGTGATCGTGAGGATGAGAATCCACTAAGGCCTAGAAACATCAAAGAACTTACCACCCCGGATCTTACACAAGTGCCCATGTGTATCTCCTTTCCGGCCTTGGCGGAAAATGCCACCTTTTAACTAAAGTCCGGGCTCATTCACCAATTGCCCCAATTCCATGCACTTAGCACGGAAGATCCCAACAAGCATCTAAACAAATTCCATGTGGTTTGCTCAAGCATGAAGCCTAATGGGGTTACCGATGAGCAACTTCAACTAAGAGCCTTCCCTTTTTCACTCAAGGACGCAGCAAACGATTGGCTTTATTATCTTCCCACCGGAAGCATCACCACTTGGAATTAAATGAAGAAGGCTTTCTTAGAAAAGTATTTTACCGCTAGTCTCTCCTCTCAATTGAAGAAAGAAATAAGTAATGTTGAACAAATGGATGGGGAGAACTTGTATGAGTATTGGGAGAGGTTTAAACAACTTCTTGCTAGTTGCCCATACCATGGGTATACCGACCACGATCTTCTCTTGAACTTTTGTGGTGGTCTACTTGAGGATGATGCTAGGATGATTAAAGCCGCTACGCAAGGAGGGATTGAATATATGTCCGTCCAAGAAGCTAATGATTTGATCGAAAGATTGGTAGGAAGCTCTAGGAATTTCGGGAAGAGAATTAGGAAGACAAGTGGGACATCTTCTTCAAGGCAAAGCTGCAACCATATGGAGGAAAAAGTTGATTTTATTACTGATTTGGTCAAGGAACTTGCAAAAGGAAATGGGAGTGCTTCTCATGTGAAATTTTCTGGTCTTTGTAGTGATCCAACTCATCCCACCGATGGGTGTCCATCTTTGCAAACGGAGGAGGCAATTGAAGCGGTGAAGGCTATTGGGTTTAGGAAGTTTGACCCCTATTCCAACACTTACAATGAAGGGTGGAAATCTCATCCAAATATGGGTTGGGGGGGAACCAAAATCAAAACCAAAAGGGATCCTCAAATTCCTCATTTCAAAAGCCAAATCAAAATCAAAGCCAATCACAAAATTCCTTGGAAGAGATGATAAAGACACTTGCTATGAATCAAGTGGCAATGCAAAAAGAAAGTCAAGCCTTGCTACAAAATACCAAGGAATTTCAAACCACCGTGCTTCAACAAAATCGGCTCACCGATTCTAGGATTGGTAACCTTGAGACCCAAGTTGGTCAAATTCTCAACACACTCACTTCACAACCCACTCAAGGAAGGAGCCTCCCTTCTCACACCATCCCTCCACCCACTAAAGAACAAGCAAAAGCGGTCTCTTTGAGGAATGGTAGAGAGTTGGTAGAGGCACCCAAGGGTCCTAAGAAAACAAGACCACTTCCTATTGTTCATGAAATGGAGGACGTAGTTGAATATGAAATTGAAGTGGTAGTGGAACATGGGGAATCATATACACCTCAACAAGTGAGGATCAATGAACCGCTTCCGAAATACGAGCCACAAGCTCCATTTCCAAGTGCTTTGAATGACACAAGGATAATTAACAAGAAGACTTCAAACCTTTACGATATCTTTCGTAAAGTGGAGGTAAACATTCCACTTCTTGACCTTCTTAGTAGTGTGCCCAAGCATGCAAAGTTTTTGAAAAAGTTGTGCACTACTAAGAGGTCCAACAAGGCAAAAAGCATGAAAAAGGTAAGGGCTAGTGAACATGTGTCGGCAATTTTTCAAAAACGTTTGCCACAAAAATGTAGTGATCCGGGCATGTTCACCATCCCTTTCAAAATTGGTGACTTGGATTGTCAACATGCTATGTTTGATTTAGGTGCATCTATTAATGTCTTGCCCACTTACCTTTATGAGTCTCTCAAGTTAGGACCTTTGAAACCGACTCGTACGGTCATTTCTTTGGCCGATAGGTCCAATATATATCCTAAGGGAATTGTGTAAGATGTCTTGGTGAAGGTGGGGGATATGCTTTTCCCCGCCGACTTCTATGTAATTGAAATGGAACCCGAGAAAGGCTCCACTCCCATTTTGTTGGGAAGGCCTTTCATGAGAACTTCCAACACCAAGATTGATGTGTCTAGTGGACGCCTCACAATGGAATTTGAAGGGCAAAATATTGAGTATAGCATACATGAGGCAATGAAATACCCAACCGAGACTTCCTCTTTGTGTTTTCTTGAAATTTTTAAACCAATTGTGCAAACCGTGTATGAATTGAGTAAGATTGATGCATTAGATGTTGTTTTGACTAATGGATTGGTTGGAGAGGATATGGGGTATGCTTTGTCTTGTAATTTGCAGGAAACAATCAAAGAATTAGAGGAAAATCCACCAATGGAAGAGTGGGAAGAAAAGGAAGAAATCCGGAAGGCAACAGAGAACTCGCACCGTGCGAGTTTTCAGGGCCCAGAACTCGCACGGTGCGAGTTTGCCCCTGTCCAGGATTTTTGCTTCCTTTCTTCCAAATTGTTAGAAGAGCTACCGAAGGAGAAACCCGTTCCTTCTATTGTCAAGGCTCCTATTGTTGAAATGAAGCCCCTACCAAGCCACTTGAAGTATGATTTTCTAGGAGATGAAGAAACTTTACCGGTAATTATTTCAAACAAGCTTTCTAGTGAGCAAGAAGAGGCTCTCATCCGAGTTCTTAAGCAACACAAGGAAGCAATTGGGTGGAAAATGGCCGACATCAAAGGCATTCGTCCCACTTTATGAATGCACCGGATTCTTCTTGAAGATGAAGCAAAGCCTGTTCGCCAACCACAAAGGCGTTTGAACCCTCCAATGATGGATGTTGTGAAGAAGGAGGTACTCAAACTCCTTCATGTAGGTATGATCTATCCTATCTCCGATAGTTAATGGGTTAGTCCAACCCAAGTTGTCCCAAAGAAATCCGGGCTAACGGTTGTCGAGAATCATGAAGGTGTTTTGATTCCCACTCGAGTTCAAAATAGGTGGCGAGTATGTATCGACTGCCGTAGGCTCAATGCCGTGACCCGAAAAGATCACTTCCCGCTTCCCTTCATGGATCAAATGTTGGAGAGATTAGCGGGAAAAGCTTTTTATTGCTTTTTGGATGGCTACTCGGTTTACTTTCAAATTCCAATTGCACCCAAGGACCAAACAAAAACAACTTTCACATGTCCCTTTGGAACGTTTGCCTATAGAAAGATGCTTTTCGGTCTTTGTAAAGCACCGGGAACGTTCCAAAGGTGCATGGTGAGCATCTTTTCGGATCATGTTGAGGAATTTATTGAAGTATTCATGGACGATTTTACCGTTCATGGCCAATCTTTTGAGGATTGTTTGAGTCATCTCACTTGGGTCTTGCAAAGATGTATTGATACCAATCTCGTTCTCAACCATGAGAAATGTCATTTCATGGTTGATGAAAGAATAGTGTTGAGACATGTGGTCTCCTCTAGGGGGATTGAGGTTGATAAGGCCAAGGTTGATGCAATTCGCACCTTGCCTTATCCTACTAATGTGCGTGAAGTGAGATCTTTCTTAGGTCACGCCGGGTTCTACCGGCGTTTTATCAAGGATTTATCCAAGATTGCCGCTCCTTTATGCAAGCTACTTCAAAAGGATTGTGAATTTATCATGAGTAAAGAATGTAAGGAAGCTTTTGATATGCTCAAGGAGAAGCTTATTTCGGCACCTATAATTCAACCTCCCAATTGGAATGAACCATTTGAGATAATGTCGGATGCAAGTAATTATGCCCTTGGCGCGGTACTTGGCCAAAGGGTAGGAAGAGCACCTCATGTTATTCAATATGCGTCGAAAATGATGAATGAGGCTCAAAGAAACTATACAACTACCGAGAAAGAATTTCTTGCGGTGGTGTTTGCCTTAGAGAAATTTCGACCTTATATTCTTGGAGCCAAGTTCATCATCTTCACGGATCATGCCGCCTTAAGGCATTTGGTGACCAAGAAGGAGTCCAAGCCCCGTTTGATGCGATGGGTATTACTCTTGAGTGAGTTTGACGTTGAGCTCAAGGACAAGAAGGGCACAACTAACAAGGTGGCGGATCACCTAAGTAGAATTGTGCAAGAGAAGCCTCAAGAAGTCTTGGAATCACCAATACAAGCCTCCTTTCCGGATGACACACTTCTAGCATTGTCTTCCATTGAGCCATGGTATTCCCATATAGTCAACTTCTTGGTCTTACAAGAATTCCCAAAGGGTCTTTCTCTCTCCCAACGGGATAAGATCAAGAGTGATGCTAAATATTATGTGTGGGATGACCCATACCTTTGGAAAGTTTCTGCCGATCAAGTCATTAGGAGATGTGTCCCGGATACCGAAATCATTCCAATTCTTAAATTTTGTCATGAATATGCTTGTGGTGGGCATTTTGAAGCCAAGAAAACGGCTAGGAAAGTCTTGGAAAGCGGTTTCTTTTGGCTCACACTATTCCGGGATACTCATGCTATGGTGAAGACATGTGATAGATGCCAAAGAGTTGGCAACATTTCTAGAAGAGGAGAAATGCCACAAACACCCATGATCTATTGTGAAATATTTGATGTGTGGGGTATTGACTTCATGGGACCATTTCCCACATCATGTGGCAACATTTATATACTTTTGGCAGTTGACTACGTCTCCAAGTGGGTGGAGGCTAAAGCCATCAAGACCGATGATGCAAAGGTAGTTGGAGAATTCATCAAAACCAACATCTTTTCTCGGTTTGGCTTCCCAAAAGCCTTGATAAGCGACCGTGGAACTCACTTTTGCAACAAAGCCATTGGAGCTCTTCTCAAAAAGTATGGGGTAATTCATAAAGTATCAACCGCCTATCACCCTCAAACCAACGGTTAAGCCGAGGTTTCTAATAGGGAGATTAAGGCTATCCATGAGAAGACGGTGAATCCCGACCGCAAGGATTGGAGCTTGAGGTTGGATGATGCTTTGTGGGCCTATCGCATGGCCTACAAAACGCCAATCGGGATGTCTCCTTACCGCTTACTTTTTGGGAAACCGTGTCATCTACCCCTGGAGGTTGAGCATAGAGCTTATTGGGGGATCAAGTCATTCAACTTGCAAATGAGTGAAGCGGGACTTCATAGGAAACTCCAACTTCAAGAATTGGAAGAAATTCGGAATGATGCTTATGAAAATGGTTCCATTTACAAGGCAAGAACAAGAGAATGGCACGATAACATGATTTTAAGGAGAGTGTTTCAAGTGGGAGAGAAAGTCTTACTCTTTCAAAATCGGCTTAGACTTTTCTCCGGGAAATTAAGGTCTAGATGGATGGGACCATATGAGGTGGTTCGTGTTTTTCCATATGGAGCAATTGAGATCAAATGCTTGAAGTCCGGAAAAGTTTTGAAAGTGAACGGTCAAAGGCTTAAGCACTGTCATGAAGGAACTGAAGTGGGTGAAGTGGAAACACTCCACCTTGTTGATCCAATTTATTCAAATTAATGAAGATGCAACTTTGTCGAGCCATTGACGTTAAATAAACGGCAAAAGTTTGTAAATATTTCTTCCCTTGCATATTTAAATTCCGCATTTCATTTTTTTTTATTGCATTTTGCATGTTTAAATTAATTGCATCCTTTAATTCTTGCATTATAAATTAAATCATTTGCATTTTCATTAATGTTTTGGCATGTTAGGATGTTTTAATGTGTGTTTTAGTGTATAGGTTATCAATTCAAAGGGATGTGTGATGAAAGGAAGGAAGAAATATGTGTAAAAGAATTGGTTAGATTGAAGAATTAAGCAACAAAGAGTGCACTTCCAGCACCAATGTTGCACCGTGCGAGAAATCACATAATACCCACTTCAGCTCAATTTTTCGCGACATACTTCACTTGTTCTTCCCCAATTCCTTTCATATTCATCCTCTCTCTTCATCCTTACCCTAACTCACTCAAAATCACTCCCTAAAACCTTCACAAATCATCAAATTCAAGCAATTAACCTTCAAGTTTCATCAATTTTCATTACCCAACATCAATTTGGGCAAGGTAATTGCAGAAAAATCACGCCACCATCAACAAAACTTCGGCCTAGGGTTTCGTTTGATTCGAGATTGAAGATTTTAGGGTTTGCAAATTGGATTTAAGGGACTATTGAAGAATTCTTGGGTAATAATCATCATCCTACAACACAAACAAGAATCAAAGGGAGGTATAAACCTTATTCTTATTCTTGTCATTCATAGTTAACTTGATTTCAAAAATTTGTTTGGTTCAAGTCGAAATTTGGTTGTTTATTTGTGTTGTAATTTGTCCCTAAACAACTTCTAAAATTGTGAGGTGTTTTACTTTCAATGAACAACTAATTAGCACATCATCTTTCTAGTGCATATTAGGTGTTTGTTCTTTTGCCTCACCCAAAAAATCATTTCCAAATTTGTGTTTTCTGAGAAAAAATTGTTATACAATGGGAAAAGGTAAAGCTACCGCGGCTTCCTCCTCACAAGGACCCAAGGGAGCCTCGGCTTATGATGAGAATGAGTACTCGGGCAAGGAGGGCCTCCGAGACAAAGCCCTCACAAATTGGAAAAAGTTTGCTTCGGTGTCAACCGTAGCACAAACTAAATTACTTGACCAAAATGTTCTTATCGGGTTGGGAATGCTTCCCATGGCCCGAATGCTCTTAGAAAAGGTCGGGATTGAGTCTTACACTAACATTGCCGCACACACCCGAAGAGGTGTTACCTTTGAATTTCTTTCTTCTTTGGAGAGGGTGAAGTTGGGAAGGGATAAGACCTCGGGGATCAAATTCCGGGCATGCCAACTTACCCACACATTGACTTATGACGAAGTAAGAGAGGCCTTCCATATTACCAAAGCCCCCATCAAAGAACCCCTTGACAAGAAAAAGATGAGTGCATTTTGGAATGATCTCACGGGGGATGTGAGGCATGGAAACTCAAAGAACACAACCCTTCCAAACCCCGTTTTGCGCCTCTTGAGCCGCAACATAAACACCAACTTCTTGGTCATGACCGAACCCACCAAGATGAATTACCTTCAAATACCATGCCTATGGTCCATGACCCCGGAGGGGAGGGGAATACCGGATTGGGTTGACTTGTTTGTGAGCGGTTGCCTTGAGTTACAAAAGGAACCAAAGGGAACCATTTTCATTGGGAGCATGATTGAAATAATTGTGGAAAAGACGGGTGTACCAATTCCACCTAATGCTTATGAACTTGACGGAAGAGGTCTCATGGACTACAAATTCTTGGGAAAAGCACACATGCTTGAGGTGGTAGACAAAATCACCCCCTTGGTAATTTGGTGCATGGGTGGCCAAAACTACAAGTACTACATGTACCTACCCCGTCCCCTCAACTCACCCTTGGGTTGGTGCAGTGCATAAGACTTTTATATGCCTCCCGACGACGCGTTTGTGGACCTTTGGGTTGATAGAGCCCAAGTAGTTGAACCCGATAATGATGAGGGTGGAGAGCAACCACAAGTGGGGGGGGGGGGGCTCTAACTTATGGTGACATGCCACATTATGATGCACCATTTGATGAACCCATGCCTAATGCCCCTTTTGATGAGCCTCACTTCACTCCACCTCAAATGCCACAAGAACAACAACAACATCCTTTTATGGCACCTCAATTCAACTACCCGACCTTCTAAACATGGCAATCGGATATCACCAACCGTGTCACAAACCTTGAGTCCTCACTCTCTCAAATGCAACTCACGGAGAATGCCCGGTGGGGAATCACCGAAAACCGCTACCACCACTACCAAGATGATTTGGAGGAGATGCGTTATATGCAAAACGCAACCTTTGATATGGTGGCGGCCATGAATGCACAACACATGCAACAATTCCCCACCCAATACCAAGGATACAATGAGACTCAAGTTAATGAAGCAAGAGCCAAAATTGCTAGATTTAGAAGAAGAAGAGAATCAAGAAGAAGGGGAGGACCTCCGGGACATGGAGGTGCCTCATGCTCACACTCACACTTTGAGTGAGTTTACGGTGTTCACCTCACACTTTGGGGACAAAGTGAAGATTTAAGTGTGGGGTGGGCATGAGTTGGTAAAATCATGTATATATTGTAATATATTTGTCTCATGCACCGTATTTCAATTCAAAAAAAAATGAAAAAAAAAAAATAGAAAAGGAAGAAAAGAAAAGAAAAAAGAAAAACCCGGCTAGGATGAAAACCCAAAAGGGCATCCTAGGCAAAAGTGGGAAAGTGGCCAAGGCCGGAGTGAAAACCCGAAAGGGCGCTCCGGGCAAAATGAAAAAAAAAAAAAAAAAAAAAAAAAAAGAGTGCGAGCCACGAGAGTAGAGGTGAGGAAAAGAGCTAAACAGAAAACCCGAAAGGGCGGTTTAGGCAAAATGAGAGAATTAGGAAAAAATTGAAAAATCTTGTTGACTCTTTGAAGCCTTGAAATCATGTCACATACATGACTACTTCCATTTGGTGTTGGTGACATAAGTGGTGGAGCTCTAGAAGGCCGGAAGGGTAGGCTAGTAATGTGCCAAGACTAGGAGGGGGGTTTGGAGGCTTACTTTGATACTAGTGCTTGGCATACTTGTTGTTTGGAGTTGGATTGTTTTGACTTGTCTTATGCATTGTCGGGTTGGTTGAGTTGGTTACTGAGTTGTGAATTGTTGGAGTTGTGTGAAGTATGGAGGAATTTGAGGTTGCCTAATTGATAGGTTAGGAGATGCTTTGATGACTATGTTGGGGCTGGTGTCCTTTACAGTTAGTGCAAGGACTTATAAATCTCTAAAAGGATCAAAGGGTATACTTTTGTATTATAATCAGTTGGTCCACGTTTATCAATAACGGTTGGCTTGCTAGATAAGTTTGACGTTATTGTCATACAGATGGCGGTGATCAACTGGTCCCTAAAAGTCACACCTATAGGATACGTTTGAGAGATATGACGGTATGAAAATACAGTCATGTTGATGCCAATAATTGACTAAGCAGTTAGTCCGAGTTATTTGAGTAGTAATTAGTCAACATGCGATGTTGAGATATTTTATTTAATACGGATTAATTAAAATGGGCTAAGGCGAATTAAACAGTTAATTCGTAAATTAAATATAAACGGTTATATTTAATAAATGTATATTGAATTAATTATACAATATTGTCTTTGTCGGACACGTATTAATAATTCAACTAATCCGTGTTATTAGTTGATGTTTTAATAACCGATAACCGATGACGATTTATAATAAAAACCGCGTCATATACATTTTAGCGTCGGATCACGAGTTAAAATAAGGAGAAAATGAAAGCCCATTTTCTCCCCTTTCACTCGGTTTGGCCGAATTAGAAGAACAAAAAGGAGGGCCTCTCCTCCTTGTTAACCTAATTGTCATTTGCAAAAAGAATTAGGGTTTTAAGAGACATTTTTCCTCTCAAAATTCAGATCTCACATCTAAAGAAAACTCACATCAAGTTCTCTCAATATTGCAAGGCAATTAGAGAACACATTTCTAGCACAAGGGCATATTCTCAGACGATCTTGGGTGCAACAATTAGGAGGAGGTCTACTTTGATCTCTCATTGCCGAATTGCACTAGGACCGAAGGTTAATTCTTGTGCTTTATCGTTTTTCATTGTTTTTCGTTTATGACAATAAATCACGTATTAAATTTGCGTTATAGTCCTATAATTTAAGGGTTTTATACGGATATTACCCCACAAGTGGTATCAGAGCGAGGCCACGTAAATTTTTCTATGTGTTTTTCATCAAACGAAATTGAATCGATATATTTTTGCATAAAATTGTTGAACCGTGTGGCTGTTTTTGGTCTCGGCCAAAATTTCTTTTTTGTCACGGCATTTTTTTTGTGTTGAAAACCGTGCGGCCTTTTTATTTTCACGGCCTGTTTTCAATTTTTTTTGCCTTGAATTGCGTGCCTCACGGTTATTGCTAGATCAGACGATCTCTTGTTTTGTTTTCGATTTGTTCTTTGCGTATTGTTGTTTTAAACGATAATTATAACAATATGTGAAGATCATGTCAATTGTAATTTTGCTTTAATACGGATTATGTTCAATTTACAATTGGTTTCTAACAAATCGATTTTGTTTGCATTGATGAGGCTCTCGTTTTTTTGAGCCGTTTGATTATTTTTTTTTTTTTGGCCTTTTGAGCTCTCGGCATTAAGCTTCAAAATAAAATAAAAAAAAAAAAAAAAAAAAAATTGGTACTGTTCACGGTCAGACCGTGAAGAAAAAAAAAATTCAGTTTTTATTTTTTTTCGGCCAAAACATGTGCACAATACGAATTTTGTGCATTCGCTTGATAGTGAAACGGTTCACTCACGTACCATTTAGTTATTTTAAAACGATTTAAAGTAACGGATTATCACGGATTAAAATTAACTTGACTAAAGCGGTTTTGTCACATAATTTTAATCATATAAGGTGGTTTGGATAAATTTAACATAATTACGGAATTATGTCACGAATAAATTTAATTTAGTTGATGCATTTTATTTATCGTTATTTTGATTGTTTTGAATGCTTTTAATTACGTATTTATTTAATTTTACAAACGATTGTAACTTAGTGTGGCCTTAGTAGAACGTGTTACCGTAATGATGGAACACGGTCTTGGTTGTATTTTGAGATCTCGCATCTCCATTTTGTTTTTCTTTTATAATTACTGTTTTTATTTAGAATGTAAATAGGTTTATATTTTGTAAATTTTAATTGTAATTTTGAGAAGACCAAAGATGGAGATCGGATGCTCACTCCAGCTACATGGACAAAGATGGAACATCAAGACAAGCTTCTTGGGTCCAACGGTGGATTCCAAAGTTGTATTTTGTTCTTTTTACTAGGATAGGCCACACTAGGAATTTTTATTTACGTTTTGCATTCTTTTTTTTTTTTATCGTAACGATAGATTGCATCATATTCCGCCTAAAAACCAAACCACCTAATAATTGCATGAAAACTGTCTCATATAGAGGTCACGCATTAGTTTTCTATGACATTCTCATGTCACACGATCAATTTAAGCCATCATCTAAATTAATTCATTCACGCAGTTGCTAGTTATTCGTTCACTTAAAATGAATTTAAACTTAGTTGATGGGATCTTCCTCGTATAAACCAAAATTGAGAATGGTCTTTATAGGTCAAACTCCAATGAGTCCCTTCTTCGTCGGTAGGCATAATATGACCCCTTTTACGTCGGGTAAGTTGGAACCGATTGACCTATTTTATCTCAACACTATGGTCACTCTAAATGCGATCCTGTGATTATGGTGGACTATAGATAGGATTTACGGAAATCTATCGACCAAGAGTTCTTACGGAAGAACTAGCTAAACAGTTGGCTTATCAATTTACGGAAATTGAGTCTTGGGATCACTTGTATTATTCTTGAGGGAGATCAATTATGCAAGTGCAATGAGTCTACACGTTAAAATGAATTTCAAATAGACTTAAATCACCTCGATGAGTTGCTTATTTCGTTTTTGTTTTTCTTCCTTTTTCGATGTAGAACACGATCATTTAAAGCGCTAATAACATAATGGCTGGCCGTGATGACGACCCAATGCCAAGTGTCACGTTGGACCGTGAGTCCTGGCTTCGGATCTTCATGGATCGGATGAATCGGTCTACTCGGATCGAAGAATGATGGATCAAACTTCACGGACGGGAGGCGGCATTACGGAATGCCGCCATTGCGATGGAAAGCTCAAATATCTTATTGAGCCCATCCCACCAAACCCAGGCCCCACTACCGAAATAAACGAGATCGACAAGTATAACGATTTCGCCATGGAAGCGGGTGCGGTAAAGAACGTACTTATTTTTGCAATGGAATCCAATTTGCATAAACGCTTCATAGCCCAAGGTGCAAACAAGATTTTCACTACGCTCACTAAGGAATTCTCGAAAGCACCGAGAATCGTGACCTATGAGCTTACCGGTCGCTTCTTTGAGGCGAAACTCCAGAAGGGCCAACCGGTTAGCCCACACATTCTCAGCATGATTGAGAATGTCGAGAAAGCGGAGACGCTTGATTGTAAAATCAGCGAGAACATTGTGATTGACCGCATGCTTCATTCACTCCACGATGGTTTTGCGCTCTTTAGAGCCAATTACTATATGAATGATTTGAAGAAAAGTCCTCACGCACTACACTCCCTTCTCGTATGCACCGAGAAGGACATGAAGTTTAGTGGGAGCCTTAAACAGGATGTTCTCGTTGTGACAAACAAGGGCAAAGGTAAGGGTAAAGTTCAGCCAGGCCTAGCAGTAGGTAAACCGAAGTTTAAGAAGTCGGGATCAGGTAAGAGTGGGCCTGGTGAGGCAAGTAACTCATCAGGCGCGACAAAGAGCAAGACCGAAAACATGGAATGCCATCATTGCCACAAGACTGGGCATTGGAGGCGTACATGTCTTGTTTATCATGAGGACATAAAAGTAGGTCGCGTTAAACCTGTTGGTATGTCTTCTCCTTCTACTTTTATTCATATGATTGAGATTAACCACGCAAGTTACGGAACTTGGGTACTAGATACTGGTTGTGGTTCTCATCTGTGTAATCATGTGCAGGGGCTCCGAAACATCGAACCCCTCGTAAAGGGTGAGGTGGACCTGCGTGTCGGGAATGGAGCACGAGTGGCTGCCGTCTCGAGGGGAACATATGTGATCCAACTTCCTAGCGGATTTGAGTTATCTTTATATAATCGCTATTATGTACCCAGTCTTTCTAAAAACATTATTTCAGTTTCAGCACTTGACAAACTTGGTTTTTCATTTGTAATAGAGAATAATTCTTGCATTTTCTCATTACACGATATGATTTATGGCAAGGCAGTCTCCATGAACGGAATTTATGTTTTAGATCGACCAATAGAAATATTACACGTAATGAATAAAAAGTTAAAGGTTGGTGACAAAGATCAAACGTATCTATGGCTTTAATCGCCGTATGGGACACATTAATGAGAAACGCGTAAAACAGCTCATAAAGAATGGAGCTATCTCGGCCTTTGATTTTCAATCATTTGGCACGTGTGAATCATGTCTCATCGGTAAGATGACTCGAATTTCCTTCAAAGGTGTTGGAATGCGCGGCTGGCGACCTATTAGGACTCATACACATGGATGTATGCGGACCTATGTCAATCACCGCACGAGAAGGCTATAGGTACTTCATCACTTTCACGGACGATTTAAGTAGATATGGCTATGTCTACTTAATGAAGCATAAAAGTGAATCCTTTGAGAAATTCAAAGAATACCGAATAGAGTCTGAACCTCTTTGGGTAGAAAGATTAAAACACTACGTTCGGATCGTGGTGGCGAGTATCTTTCTCACGAGTTTGATCAACACCTTAAAGGCGTGGGATTGCCCTACGATTAACTCCACTGGAACACCTCGGTTGAATGGTGTGTCCGAACGGAGAAATCGAACACTACTTGATATGGTTCGATCCATGATGAGTCACACCGTGTTGTTCGACTCATTGTGGGGTTATGCTCTTCGTCACAATTTGCTCTAATACTTAATCGAAGTCCGTCTAAAGTGTTGACAAGACTCCATATGAACTATGGAAGGAACGGTCCCTAACTTGTCCTTTATACGGGTTTGGGGCTGCGAGGCTTATGTCAAGTGGAGACACGAGGATAAGCTCGGCCCGCGATCGGTCAAGACATACTTTATAGGTTATCCTAAAGGAACACTTGGTCATTACTTCTATTCGCCAACCAAACAACGCGTTTTTGTTGCGGCTAGTGCGACATTCTTAGAGAAGGAATTTCTCGAGAATGCAAAGAGTGATAGAACCTTCGACCTGTCGGAGATTCCAGAAACAAATACCGAGAATCCATTGGAGGAACCAGTTCCTTCAATCCCTATTTGCGGTTAATATTCCGAGGAACCTAGGAGGTCGGGTAGAGTCTCTATTCCTCCGGACAGATACATTGGTATGGTCGAGGAACATGACATAGATGACATTCTGCTCTTAACGAGTAGTGAACCCTCAACCTATAAAGGTGTCATGACCAGTTCTGACTCAAAGCTATGGCTTGAGGCCATGCAATCCGAGATGGACTCCATGTATGAGAACAACGTATGGGATCTTGTTGACTTACCTACTAAGGTTCGTTCCCTTCAATGCAAATGGCTTTACAAGATAAAGCATTCTGTGGAAGGTCAACAAGATATCTATAAAGCACGACTAGTTGCTAAAGGTTTCACCCAAGTGCCAGGTTTGCACTACGATGAAATTTTTGCACCGTAGTCATCTTTGCGTTCCATTCGGATTATCTTAGCGATTGCCGCTTTTCATGACTATGAAATTTGGCAAATGGACGTGAAAACCGCCTTCTTAAACGGCTTTTTGGAGGAAGAGTTGTACATGGTACAACCCGAAGGTTTCATCGATCCACAACATCCTAAGAAAGTGTGCAAGCTTAAGCGTTCCATTTATGGACTTAAGCAAGCATCTCGGAGTTGGAATCATCGCTTCGACCAAGTGATAAAAGACAATGGATTTACTCGATCGGTCGAGGAACCATGTCTATATATCAAGTCGAGTGGGAGCAAGATTGTCTTCCTAATATTGTATGTTGACGACATACTCCTGATTGGGAATGACATACCTCTCTTAACTTCGGTGAAAGTATGGTTGAAAAACCATTTCCGGATGAAAGATCTGGGAGAGGCACAAAGAATTCCGGGCATCCGTATCTATCGAGATAGATCACGACGGATGTTATCTCTCGTCAGAGTCTTACATAGACAAAATCCTAGAGAGATTCAGCATGACTAACTCCAAGAAGGGGTTTCTTCCTATGGCTCCAGGGGTGCATTTGAGCAAGTCTCCGGCACCGAGAGACAGGAAGAGAAAGAGCGCATGACACGGATTCCTTATGCCTCGGCTATAGGATCAATCATGTATGCCATGATATGCACACGTCCGGACGTGGCATATGCATTGAGTATGACAAGTCGATTCCAACAGCATCCAGGTGAATCACATTGGTTGGCTATCAAGAACATTCTTAAGTACCTACGGAGGACTAAAGATTGGGCATTGACTTATGGAGGCGCTCAAAAGCTATGCGCAACCAGGTTCGCAGATGCTAGCTTCCAAACGGATCGAGATGACTCGAAATCTCAGTCTGGATTCGTTTTTACTCTTAATGGCGCTGCAGATCACTGGAAGAGTTCCAAACAAATGTTGCAGATTTCTACGACCGAGTCCGAGTACTATGCCGC
The DNA here is from genome assembly GCF_048544455.1 of Silene latifolia. NCBI lineage: Eukaryota > Viridiplantae > Streptophyta > Magnoliopsida > Caryophyllales > Caryophyllaceae > Silene > Silene latifolia. The sequence goes on from NC_133537.1 coordinate 289,233,977, forward strand.
GTCCGAAGCTACAAAGGAAGCGATATGGATGCGTCAATTCTTACATGGACTATCTGTAGTGCCTAGTTCGAATGACCCGATCACCATCTATTGCGACAATAGTGGTGCCATCTTCCAAGCTAAGGAGCCAAAGTCTAGCAACAAGTCTAGACATGTACAACGGAAAGCTCATCTAATCCGAGATTACGTGGAGCAAAAGGAAGTAGTGATAGAAAAGATTGCTACGATGATAACATAGCAGATCCTTTCACTAAACCATTACGACAAGATAAGCATGAAGGGCACGTTAATTCCATGGGAATTAAACGTGTTCCTAAGTTGTAGTACTCTTTTATGGATTAGATTCATTCTCTTTTGTACTCTATACAACATCATCGTTTTGATATTTATATATTTTGTTTTTCATGTGGATTTGTACGACAAATTTTGAACACCACAAAGTGAATTGAACAAACATTATATTTTTGGTCCTTAATTGCCCACGTGAGCTGATAACTCAAGGTAATTATTTTGTGACGTTGGTTGATGGTGGGTTCAACGAGCCATAAGTCAAAAGGTTGACTGACCAATTACAGAGGCGATTTATACGGATATTTCGTAGGACACAATTGTGACATCGACGTGGAGTCCTAAATGTTTTATAACATTCGGTGCCCGGTCGTGGATAGGACCTCCATGGTGATCCTAAGAGTCGATTCTTTTGACTATCGACTGTCTCTTGAGACCAAGGCAGATTTTGGGTGACTTTGGTTTCTTTCTCACGGTCATCCGTAACAGGGGGCCAAGTAGATTTTTTCTGGGCCATTTCATGCTGTGCTTAGATCGGAAGGAGTCGAGTTGAAGGAAATATTCAGCCTTTATCAGGTACTCGATATTTCTCAGGGCCACTCGAGGAGTCAGAATCGAAATGCATGGCCATGCTCGGATACGGATTCGTTTTATCAGTTAAGTTACTCTCTAGTCGGGGAAACCACTCTTGATACAGATCGATTGTAAAATACGACCTTTGCGGATCCGGATCTGCAAATTGTTTTACATTGAGTGGGAGAAATTTTAAATGAATATGAGAATAGGTTATCGCACATACACTTGTACGGACAAGTGGGAGTTTGTTGGAGGTGGTGTCCTCCAGTTAGTGCGGATAACGTCATTGCACATACACTTGTACGGACAAGTGGGAGCTTGTTGGGGCTGGTGTCCTTTACAGTTAGTGCAAGGACTTATAAATCTCTAAAAGGATCAAAGGGTATACTTTTGTATTATAATCAGTTGGTCCACGTTTATTAATAACGGTTGGCTTGCTAGATAAGTTTGACGTTATTGTCATACAGATGGCGGTGATCAACTGGTCCCTAAAAGTCACACCTATAGGATACGTTTGAGAGATATGACGGTATGAAAATACAGTCATGTTGATGCCAATAATTGACTAAGCAGTTAGTCCGAGTTATTTGACTAGTAATTAGTCAACATGCGGTGTTGAGATATTTTATTTAATACGGATTAATTAAAATGGGCTAAGGCGAATTAAACAGTTAATTCGTAAATTAAATATAAACGGTTATATTTAATAAATGTATATTGAATTAATTATACAATATTGTCTTTGTCGGACACGTATTAATAATTCAACTAATCCGTGTTATTAGTTGATGTTTTAATAACCGATAACCGATGACGATTTATAATAAAAACCGCGTCATATACATTTTAGCATCGGATCACGAGTTAAAATAAGGAGAAAATGAAAGCCCATTTTCTCCCCTTTCACTCGGTTTGGCCGAATTAGAAGAACAAAAAGGAGGGCCTCTCCTCCTTGTTAACCTAATTGTCATTTGCAAAAAGAATTAGGGTTTTGAGAGACATTTTTCCTCTCAAAATTCAGATCTCACATCTAAAGAAAACTCACATCAAGTTCTCTCAATATTGCAAGGCAATTAGAGAACACATTTCTAGCACAAGGGCATATTCTCAGACGATCTTGGGTGCAACAATTAGGAGGAGGTCTACTTTGATCTCTCATTGCCGAATTGCACTAGGACCGAAGGTTAATTCTTGTGCTTTATCGTTTTTCATTGTTTTTCGTTTATGACAATAAATCACGTATTAAATTTGCGTTATAGTCCTATAATTTAAAGGTTTTATACGGATATTACCCCACAGACTATGGTACCGTACGAGTTTCCAGACGCCAGAACTCGCACCGTGCGAGTTTTCTGGGTTCATTCCGTTTTGTGTTACGGGCTTTTCCTTTGTTAAGCCCATGATTATTAGGTTACGTTAGACTATATATAGGATGTTTTCAAGTAGGCTAAGATATCTTATGCCACTTTAATTAATCAAGTTGTAATTGTGGGAATTATTCATCTTTGTTATTGGGTTTAGATCTAGCATGGAGAACTAATCTCCCTTTCTTAATCCGGCTCAAAGGTGTAACCTTTGGTTGTAAGACTCCTTAATCTTTCCTTAATTTTCATTATCATTGTTAATCCTTTTATGTTTATTGTTTGAATTTTGGAAACCTTGTTTATATTGAGTAATTAAGTGTGATTTCCTTGTTGCTTAATTAATCAAGTTCCTTAATTTATTGTTGTTGGGATTATTAAGTGTGATCTCCTTGTAATCTCATATTTGCAACACCTTGTTATTATGCTAATGAATGTGATTTCTTCTTGGCTTAATTAGCAAGTAAAGGATTAACTTCTAATTAGGCATTAATCGTGATTTCATTGTGTCTAATTACCCCTATTGAATCTCTCGTGCTCATATCTTCTTGTTAATTTGACCAATGTATGTGATTTCTACTTGGTAGGATTTATAAGTTGGGTTATTTGATTAAGTGTGATTTCCTTGTCATTTGGCCATTATTAAGGAGATTTAGAAGATTTATCTTCACAATAGGGTGATAATATAATTAAAGGATTGATTTTGTGGTTTTATTAACTAAAGTGCCTCATTTTATTGAGTCGGATTAAGTTTCTCTCAAATTTGATAAATTTCCATCTTAAAACTCACTTGTTTGATTACTTGTTGCTTACTCTTGTTTGAATTTCCTTTTGTTGTCCTTGAAAACCAAACCAGCTCCCCCCCCCCCCCCCCCCTTTTACATATTTGTTGTTACTTTGTCACAATTGTTCTAATTGCTCTTTTAATTTCACTATTGCTAAACCCCCCTTCTCTTGTGTTCGATCCCTTTGCTTGCTACTTTACTAGTTTAGAATTAGTGTTAATTAGTATGCTTTGTGGTATATAAATTGTTAATTTGGCCGTCTTTTATTGCGATATTTTAGGCGTGTCACTTCATCTTCAGGAATAATCTCTGGAACATCCACCACTACTGGAGCCTGTTCAGCCCCAGCAGCAGTCTTTGATGCAGCAGCCTTTCTCCTTCCTCTGGCCATTTTTTGAATGATTTGAATATGAAGTTAAGTTTTCAGAGAAGAATTTATTTCACAAAGGAATTAGAGAAGAGAAAGAAATTTTACAGAGTTGAAGAATGGGAATGTGAAAGCAAAGCAAACGGTTCAAGCATTTTTATAGCCGCAAAAATCCAACGGATAACACAAGTGGACAAATCCAATCATGACTCTCCTAGGGTTTAATGAATCTATCTCATTTATGAACACTAGCCGTTATAGAAGTTGAAAGGGACTCAAACTCTTTTCCGGTAAAATATTCCTATACACTTTGCCTGGTCCAAATTTTTATCTCCTTATCCCTGGCCAAATCCAGTGGGAATAAGAAGATAAGGGGCAATTATTGGGCCCAGATTTACTCTGGCTGATCAGACAAGAATCAGGGTATGCCCAAGCTAAGCCTGAACATAAAACAATTCAATACAAGGCATCCAAACACCAGAGCAGGCACGAGCCAGGAGGGAAAGTCAGGTCATGCGTCTATTAGGTCAGGCCTGAATGGATATCTCGTCAAGCCATGTGATAAGCATAACCAGAACGCGTCAGGCAATAACTGAAGTTCACAAAAGTGGTTCCTATTTACACGGAAGACTTATTCAACAAAACCCACAACTTTGATGCAGTCAACCCAGCTGAAATAATGGCGGCCAACTCTAGGAGTCAACTAACCACTCCCGGGTAAATAGGGCACGAGGCCTATTTACTGGGAAAGCCTAAAAACAACTTCAGAGGACCGTTGCAAGGCCACTATAAATAGTAAAGAAGAAGAAAGGAGAAGACACTTACTTACTCACTCACATTTTTACTCTCATATTTGTAATCATAACTACCTTACAAATTATTATTAAGTAGCCACACTCTATTCCTTGCCTGACATACACATTCTCTGTCAGGATACTCAAAATCATAGTAATAATCCCTCCTGGCTTGGTGCCCGTGGTTTTTTTCCTTATTCCCAAGGTTTTTCCACGTATAAATCTTTGAGTCTTACTTTAGTATTTGTTCTTTACTTAACCTATCATACTAGTCAGGCTACTTATTTTGAGTTAGATTACCCTGCAATTACATCCCTAGCAGGACATCATCTTTGTGAAAATCCCTGCTAAAACAATGTTAAAGAGCAAATTGCTTACTAGAAGCTGGCGATTTATGGGTATGTTATGGGGGTGATTCCACCTTGGGAGGTCCTGGATGGTTTTCTTAGTAGAATTTGATCTGCTTATGAGATTTCTAATATCTCCTTCCTCCCTAATGGACTGTTTGTGGTAAGATTTGTCAAACCTGAACATCATCGACTTGTACTAGCCAATGGTATATTTTTGTTTGATGGCAAACCTATTGTTATTAAGCCTTGGGATCCCTCCGTGAAAATTTCAAAAGTTTCTATTAAGAAAGTGCCTATTTGGATTAAGCTTGTGGGTCTAGATTTAAAATTCTGGGGGGCAAAGTGTCTGGAGAAACTAGCTGGTTTAGTTGGACGTTTTGTAAAAATAGATGATTCTACCATGGATAAAACTTTACTGGAATTTGCACGAATCATGGTAGAAGTAGAAATTGATCATAATTTTCCTACACGTATTACTTTTGAGGATGAGTTGGGGAATGAGGTTACAGTGGCTATTGAATATGATTGCCTTCCTATCACATGTCTCAAGTGCAAAGGAATAGGCTATTATTCTAATGCTTGTAGAAGGAAAGTGATATAGGAGAGAAGGCCCCTGGCTAAACAACCTCAGAGACAAGCTTGGCAGCCAAAGAAACCTGGTGGTACTGCAACTACACATGTGGATCCTAAGGAATTCCCTCCCTTAGTTTCCAGAGAGGTAAGACAGCCCACTGAGTCTGCTGGCAAACCTGGCGCTAGTATTCTGGCTACTCCTATAGTTATCCAGCACCACTTCATGGTCGTATTTATACCCCTTATAGGGTGATAACAAGAATGACTAGTGATACGTGTATTTTGTATAGTCTTTTTAGCCTATTTTAGCACGTATTTCTATGCTATTATCGTAGTTTTATGCTACGAAATGCCCCGAATATGCTACTTTGGTTTATTTTGTCTTAATTGCAGGAATGGACTAGAAAGTAGTGAAATCAAGCCTTTTACCGTCCGTTTAGCATGCATTTGGAGGAAGAGTGAATTTGGAGCGGGAATGTAGCTATTTTGAGATGCGCAAAGAAGAAAGATAGCTAGGCGAGCAAAGGAAGAACTTCAAATTGCTAGTGCCTACTTTGAAGAGCCATATATCGTGTTATACAACTGATATTCAGGTGATTCCAATTGGAGATGAAAGCTTGTCCTCTTAGCTTTCCAACGCCACCAGAATCACCCTGTTTGCCCAAGCAACGAAGAAATGGCAGCCGTTTGAAGTTTAGTGCGCAAAGCAGGAAATTGATGCTGGAAAGTACTCGATCGAGTACAATTTTGCTCGATCGAGTACAAAATGTACTCGATCGAGTAGTTGCATTTTAGGATTTACTCGATCGAGTAGATTTTCTACTCGATCGAGTGGTTTAAGCTTTAGTTTACTCGATCGAGTGGTTTTAAACCACTCGATCGAGTGGTTTCTCTTACGGGCTTGGGCTTTTAGCTTAAATCCGTCATTAGGTTGAATAAAATCCTATTTTTTCTTATAAATAGGAAGGGGAGACGTCATTTGTAACTCTCCACACATCATACGTTACTTTTACTGCTGCTACTTTATTCTTCTATTAATTCCAAATCTATTTCTACTGTAACTTCTTTCCCTTCTTTTCCCTCTTTATTTTATGTTAATGTTTATTATTATTCTCCTTGTTCTTATTCTTTATTCAATTATGTCTAGCTAAATTCCTCTGCTAGGATTAGGTGATTCAGTAGACCAATGTTAGTTGTTAATTAGGTTATTAGATCTATCGTTGTAGTTGTAGTCTATGTTGTTAATCGCTGCTTTAACTGTATCCTGCTGGTTGAGTCGACACAATTAGCCTTTTAATATTGGTAAACCTTGACCTGGACCGAAAGGTTGGAAGGGGTGAGACCTGCAGTGAACAATAGGATGCTTTAGTGAGGGCGAAAGTTAAGCTAATAGCATTTTAGGGCGAATTGAGACCGAAAGGAGATATTCGTTGCCCCTTAGACCGACACATCGACTGATCTGTGACCTTAGCTGTGATTGACTGACGTTTATTGATGACCCGAAATCCTAGTTCCCTTCTCTTACTGTTAATTCCTCGTTCCTTTTCTCTCTTACCTTAGTCTTATTAGTTTAGTCAAAACACTTCAAACCCCCAATTGTGACATTCTGACAGACCGAGTTAAACAGATAGATAGCAACTTAGCCTCCCTGTGGAGATCGACCCTACTTACCGCTGACTTCTGTTAGTAGTAACTTAGGTATTTATTTTTGGTACATAACGACCGTATCAACTAGGCATGAGTCTAGGGTTGTGGGAGGCCAAGATGCAGAATTTTCTGTGAATTTTAATGCTGAATTGGCTGAGGCTACTGCTGTTGCTGAACTGGTTGATAAAGGAGGGGGAAGGGGTGTCTGGTGCACCTAATGATTAGGTTTTGAGTGTGGAATGTGAGGGGCATTAATAGTGATACTAAACATAAAGATGTGAAGTGGTTCCTATATCAAAATGATGTAGATCTATTTGGGCTCCTTGAGACCAGGGTTAAACCTGTGTCTCTAAATAGAATAGCTGGTAGGGTTTGTGATAATTGGAACTATGTTACTAATACTGCCTGCCATCCGGGGGGTAGGGTTTGGATCATGTGGAAACCTAGTAGAATTGAGTTAGTTGTCTTAGAAATGGACTCTCAATACATTCATATCAAAATAAAGGATAAAGTTCACAATATTGAGTTTACTGCTACTTATGTTTATGCTTTCAGTAAAATTGAAGAAAGGGTTCCCCTATGGACTAATTTGCTCATAATGTGTGCTGCTGGTCACTGGATTGTTCTAGGTGACTTTAACAATGTGTTGTATGCAAATGAGAGGCTGGGGAAGGTTGTTAAGGATGATGAGATGCTCCCTTTTTCAGTCTACTGTGGATTAGTGTGATTTACATGATTTGAAAACCACTGGGGCTTTTTTCCTTGGAACAACAAACAGCCTAGTGAGACTAGAATTCTCAGTAGAATTGATAGAGTACTAGTCAAAAGGGACTAGCTGAGGCTATGGTCTGACTGGTATGCTCATTATCAACCTGAAGATTCCTTTGACCATTGTCCATGCATTATCTCATGTGGAAAGCAAATCAGTGGGAGTAAAAAACCTTTCAAGTTTTTTAATATGTGGATCAATGTGGATGTGTTCAATACCATAGTTCCATTTGGTTAGGACTTTCAAATTCAAGGTACTCCTATGTTTCAAGTTGTAAGGAAGTTAAAGTTGCTCAAACCAGCTCTTAAAAGCTTGAATAAAGAGTTGTTTTCTGATGTTGAGAGAAATGCTGATGTGGCTTATAAGTTGCTCATTAACTGCCAATCGACACTGTAAGATGATTCTGCTAATTTAGAGCTAATGAATCAAGAAAGGCAAATTAGGGAATCTTATGTTTTATTACCAGAGTCCATAGAGGACTTCTTAAGACAAAAAGCAAAGTGTGATTGGGATCGGGATGGGGATACCAACTCTGAGATGTTCCATCAAGCTATAAGGAAGAGGCATTTACGCAATAAAGTTTTACAGATTGAAAATGTTATGGGTATAATATGCACTGATCCTGATGATATTCTTGAGGCTTTTGTAGATTACTATAAAGGTCTTCTAGGTTCAAAAGCTCACACAGATGACTTTCACAAACATATAGTCACCCAGGGTCTATCTTAAAAAGTTGTCTAAGTCACTTAGAAAGTCTAATTTTTATGTCATTGTTGTAGCCTGCTAGCTTAGTAGGAAAATGATAATGTAATGGTTGTATGAACCCTGATTTCATTTGAGCTTAATGATACTTACATTTCACAAAGAAAAAGAGATAATCAAAATTAAAATATAATTAGAAAGATCATACCTATGACCTACTCCAAGCTTCGTCTCTGATCATTTGTGTTCGTTTTATAAGAATGAAGATTGTAAACCTATTTTTAGTTTAATTTCTGATACGGATAATGCATTTTTTTTTTTTTGAGGAAGATAATGTATTTCTTATTAGTAAAGTCACTAAAGATAAAGTAAAAGTAGATGTGTTTCAACTTGCAGCCGGTAAAATCCCAGGACCTTATGGTTTTTCACCAGTATTTTCTCAAAAATATTGGCATATTGTTGACCATTCTGTTACAAAAGCAGTTTTAAATTTTTTTTTCCATTCCAGGAAAATTCTTAAGGAATTTAACTACATTTTTCTAGCGCTTATTCCAAATATTGATATACCTTTAACAACTAATCTTTTTTAGGCCGATCAATCTCTGCTCTACCATTTATAAGATTATAGCTACAATTTTAGCTAATCATTTAAAAGTTATTTTGAATAAAATAATAAAAATTATTTTGAATAAAATAATTCATCCTTTGAAGGGTTTTTTTACTCCATATAGTTTTATCCAAGATAACATTCTTTTAGCTCATGAGATCTTCAATTCCTTTAAGCGTAAAGGTGGCCATCGTCGTTGCATAGCTATTAAGTTTGACATGGAGAAAGCTTATGACCGGTTAGAATGAAATATATTGAGGAAACGTTTACTCAATGGATTTAGCCCTGTTTGGATTAGTTGGATTATGAAATGTATCAAATCTGTGTCTTATTCTATTTTGGTCAATGGATTGCCGGGTGATGTTTTCTTTTTTGAGTAAAGGAATTCGTCAAGGTGATCCTATATCTCCTTATATTTTTATCATTTGTGCTGAATTATTACTTGCTCGCACTCTTCAGTCTAAGAGTGAAGACCCCAAGAGTGGCATTGGTATTAACATTGGCGATGGAGTTTATTTAGTACCATTTCTTACCTTTGAAAATGACACTATTATTTTTGCGAAGTTACTTTGCATAGTTGTAACACCCCCATACACAAAGGTGCCCTACCAAGACCACCCTAGCATATGGAGATGCTACCATCTCAGTTACCCGAGGTATAGTAATCAAAGAAGACCATAAAGAAACGTACTTTAAGTAATAAAGTTTAGTGTGCGTACATTACAAACCAAAACTGACATAAGAAAGTGCGATTGTCTCAAAATTGAAAACCAACTAAGTAAAACTATCTTAAAAAAGCACAGCGCAAGACTAAAGACTCTGACGAGTAGTGACTCGATCCCCAGCTAGATCCTCGCTCGTACTCCAAGGAAATACCTGCTAATCAACTGCTCACCATCTCGAATGGATCACCGCAGTTTTCAAAACATTTAAACGGGGTCAGTTACTGCATAAACAAAATAAGCAATCAACACATCCAATTATACAATCACATTCCTCCAACTCCACATCATCACCAATCATTTGACTACACACTAAATTGTGTAGCCCTACCAGAATATCCCTCACAACAGATATTCCACACCGCCAGTGGGGACCGCAGCCGTACCACCTAAGCCCCGCTCAACACCATAGAACGAATAACCCATGTCCATTAATGTGCACATCCCCCTTGTGACGGGAACCACAAGGGGCGAATCAAGGGCATGAAGCCACTCCCGCAAGTGACTCTAGTCAGCCGAGGGCGCAACTCGCGAACCACGAACAAACAAACAACCAATCCACAATACCAATGTAAACATGCTAATTCGAATTAACGATAACAATAATCATGTCAATCAACCAATCATGCCATCTTATAATATTTACTCAGTCAACTGAGTAGGGAAACCCTACCTGAGACGGAATCACCAACAACCAACACAGTAGATCAAAAACCATCATCTACGAAATCACCTCCTATAAACAATAATCACATAATCACAAATCTATCCAATAATACTCCCAAAACCCCAAAATCACCCAATTAGGGTTTAATTAACTTCAACTATTTCACATAAAAAAAGTATAGAAACCTTACCCACGAGATGACAATCACAAAGGTATGATGAACTCAAAAATCCGACAACCCTAGCCTCGATTTGATAGCAAAGAGAGAAGAGGATTTGAACATCGTTTGATTTTCTTTTATAAAAGGTTTAGAAAGTAAAGGTAAAAATAAATGGAACTGTCGAAATAACTTTAAATACCTCTTCATGCATTACTATGAAACCCGGCCGAAAAACCGTAAAACTCGACTTACTCGATCGAGTAACTAACACACTCGATCGAGTACCCGCTACTCGAGTAACTACGAAGTAGAACACTATCCAGAACGCGTCAAAACCTACTCGACAGAGTAAGTCCTACTCGATAGAGTACCCAACAGCTCAAATATCTGAGGTATTACAGTCTTCCCTCCTTAAAAATGAACTTCGTCCCCGAAGTTCACACCCATACTGAAAAACAAACTTACTATACTCAAATATAACGCAACGACCCAACTATAACTCCAAACAAAAAACTTAAAACATAACTTAACAACCCAAAACATACATTAAACTCTACCAAAACTGACCAAAAACCGTATCAAAACCTTATGCGATCATCCGCTACCCCCCATTAAGGAAACAAGGTTACGTCCCCGTAACCACACATACCTGATTAAAAAGAGATGGATAGCGCTTCTTCATAGCTTCTTCAGCCTCCCAAGTTGCTTCCTCAACGTTGTGATTGGACCACAACACTTTTAGCAAAATAGTCTCCCCGGTTCTAGTCTTACGAACCTTACGATCTAGAATCTCTTTTGGTACTTCAAGATAAGACAAAGATTCATCCAACTCAACTTTCTCAACTTCTAGCACATGAGAAGGGTCACTCACATACCTCCGTAGTTGAGACACATGGTACACATTATGTACACGATCCAAAGCTAATGGCAAAGCTAACCGATAAGCAACCTCTCCCACACGATCCAAAATCTCATAAGGGCCAATGAACTTCTGGCTTATCTTCCCTTTCTTACCAAACCGCATCACCCCACGCATACGTGACACTTTCAAAAGAACCTTATCCCTAACTTGGAACTCAATCTCCCGACGATGAAAATCCGCATAACTTTTTTGTCGATCTTGAGCCGCCTTCATCTTTTGCCAAATCAACTTCACTTGTTCCACCATATCCTGTACCATCTGTTGTCCTAAAACCACTTCCTCTGCGCTATCATCCCAGCAGATTGACTCATGCATCTCCTCCCATATAATGCCTCAAACGGAGCCATCCCATTACTCGTATGGTAGCTGTTGTTGTAAGAAAACTCTATCAAATCCAATCTATCTTCCCAGCTACCACCAAACTCCATAACACAAGCCCTTAACATGTCCTCCAAGGTCTTGATTGTTCTCTCTCTCTGCCCATCTGTTGCAGGATAAAATGCAGTACTCATCTTCAAAGTAGCCCCCATCAATTCCTATAACTCTTGCCAAAATCGAGAAATGAACCTCGCATATCGATGTGACACAATGTCTTTCGGCACCCCATGTAACCTCACTATATTCTTCTTGTAGCCATTTGCCAACTGCACCTTACTCCACGTATCTTTTATGGGAATAAAATGAGCTGACTTGGTCAAACGATCAACAATCACCCAAATCATGTTATTACCTTGTTGATTCCTCGGTAATCCCACAATGAAATACATGGAGATAGATTCCCATTTCCACTCAGGTACCTCTAGAGACTGAATCTTACCTTACGGTCTTCGATGTTCCCCTTTGACTCTCTGGCAAGTCAAACATCGAGCAACAAACTCAGCTGTCTCCCTCTTCATCCCAGGCCACTAAAACGTCTTCTTAAGATCCTTATAAAGCTTGTCACCACCTGGATGCACTGAATACGGAGTGCAATGAGCCTCTGCCATGATTATCTTTTTCAACTCCTCATCTTTAGGTACACACCATCTCCCATCAAACCAAACACTCCCATTAGAATGAATAGAGAACTGAGACATTGTCCCATTCTCCACTCCAGCCCTCCACTTCTGAATCTTAGAATCAAGAGCATGTTTCCTGCGAATATCATCATAAAGATTAGGTTCAACTGTCAAATTTTCCCTACATCCCCCTTCTGGATCACATGTATCTCCATCTTGGTCACTTCATCTTTTAACCTCATCACCGATATAGTTGTGCATAGATAATGCACACTCTTCCTACTCAACGCATCGGCCATAATATTAGCTTTCCCTTTATGGTATATAATATCCATGTCATAGTCTCCAATGAGCTCCATCCACCTCCTTTGTCTCATATTCAACTCCTTCGGAGTAAAGATGTACTTTAAACTCTTGTGATCAGAAAACAACTTAAAGGTCGCCCGATATAGATAGTGTCTCCAAATCTTGAGAGCAAAACCAACTACGCCCAACTCTAGATCATGCGTTGGATAGTTCTCCTCATAAGACTTCAACTTCCTTGAAGCATAGGCAATGACTTTCCCATTCTGCATCAACACATAACCCACACCGTTCTTCGAAGCATCTGTATACACCTCAAAATTCTCACTCCCTTCAGGTAAAGCTAAGACTTGAGTTGTGGTCAAACGCTTCTTTAATGTTTGGAACGCTGTCTCACAACTTTCATCCAAATGAAACATGTTCTCTTTCCTCATCAAAGCACTCATAGGTCTGGTGATGAATAAACATTCGGCCCCTTTTTACCCTTCTTTTTGCTAATCTTTTGGACTACTTAGGCGCAATCTTAGGCCTTTTTCTTGCATTTTGCCCCTCATTTCCGCTACTACCGATTCCGGTATTCGATTGTAGGTAATTCAGCTACCTAAAGGAAATTTGGGAAGAAACAAGGCACCCGAGGAAGTTAGCAAGGAAGAAAGGGAAGGAAAAGGCGCAGGACGTCCTTGGGCCGACCAGCCGGCAGCCGGCCAACCGGCAGGGCGTCATATTGGCCATTTTAAGCTTCAAAATTGAGATGCCTCGGCGCAAGGAAGGGCCGGCCGGGTAGTTGACCGGCTGGCGGTCGCTGCTACACGTGTTTTGTCTTAATTCCTCTTTTTGCAACCTAAGTAAGAGGACACTATAAATACTCCCTAAAAACCGTGTTTAGACACACAACCCTAGATCTGAATTTATTTCCCCTTCCAAGTTTCAAACTTTGTTAATTATTTTGTTAATCATTCCTTAATTAGACAAGTTCTTCAATTAGTTAGTAATTGAAATTGGGTTGTAAGAAGATTGAAGGTTCCTCCTTCTTTATTATTCTATCCTAATTCCTTTCTTACTATTGAGTTGGTACTATTTCTCTCCCTATTTTCATTAATTTACATTTGCTTTTCCTTTGAAGTTTGTTTGATTGTTTATGTTAAATTTTCATCTTTGTTGTTTGATTGTTGTTGTTTTCACTATTGTTCATCTTTCCATTGTTCATCTTCTCTTTGCTCCTTTTTCTTTTGTTCATCCATGTTGGTTACACCCAAAGATTCAATCTTTGAGTTGATTGTGTTAAAGTTTGTGTCTTTTAGTTTAATAATCCTTGTTTTTAGATTAAATCATCTTTCTTTATAATTATTGTTGGATTGTTGCATGTTTAGAAGTAGAATTCATCCTCCCACCATGTTTATGCTTAAAGACTCCATCTTTATTATTAATCTTGTCTTTAGAAACATGATTAGTGAGTAGTCTTCTTCTAGGACTCAGTTTGACCCGGTATGGGTAATTTCACTAATTAAATCTCATTAAGGCTAATTATTTGGGGGAAATTGGTGAGGGTAGTCTAGAGGAATTGCATGCTTAAGGATTGACTTTTGGGTAGTGTCGACTTGTGGCCCTTGTCCACCAACGGGAGTTGGTTAGGTTGTAAATTAGATACCCGGAGTTTGACCTTGTCACCAACTAAGGTTGAGACCGGAAGGGAGAACCGAGGGAGGGTGCCTCTGGACTAGCGTTTGAAATCGACCTCCGGAAGGAGGAGTGGGATGACCTGGTATACGATGAGTACTTAATGATTTTGACCAAATTCTTGACCTCCTAGGAAAAATGCATGTTTTCGTGGTTGTTGGGTTTTGAGTTAGGAATACCGACTTTCGAACCCGGGAGGGGGGTTAGTTGAGGTAGCTAGTGTCCTTTTGCGAACCCGGAAGGGAGGTTCTAGGCGAATTAGAGCCATATCCCCCTTACCATTCTACCCTTTTTTATTAGCCGAGAGAATTAGCATGTGGAATTACGCATATTCGTGGGAGAACCGAGTTCTAGTCTTTCCTATTATTTGATCTTTTATTAATCCTTTAGCTTGTTCTTTGCTTGTTTAGTTTGTAGCCTTTTAATTTGCTATTATTAGTGCTAGTTCGTCACCACCTCTTTATTTTATATCGACTTAGCTAAGCTAGTGAATTAGAACGATTAGTAGTCCACCTACTCCTTGTGGGATCGACCCTGTAAAGTGTACAACGATAAAATCGTGCACTTGCGAGGTATTACTTGATACCATCAAGTTTTTGGCGCCGTTGTCGGGGAGTACGGCTTGATATTAATCGTTTTTGTTCTAGTTTAGACTAAGTCCTTTGTTACTAATCCTTTCTTTCAAGTGCTTAGGTCTTTTGCATGAGTAGGCGACAAAGAAGAGGTCGACCAACACATCCACTTGATCTCGAAATTGAAGCCACGGCAAGAAGACTAAATTCACTAAGAAGAAGAGGTTTACTAGATACAGCACCGATTGAAGAAGGTAATCACCAAGAAGCTACCGGAGTGTTTGAAAATCCTTTGGGGGTTTTAGAAGAAGAATCTAACATCATGGGTGATCCGGTTCCGATAAGAGAGACTATGGCTCCTAAGCACATAGTCAACCCAGGCATCCAAAGGCTAAGAATTCAAGCTAATAACTTTGAGATCAAAAATGCCTTGCTCAACCTTGTTCAAGACAACCAATTTGAAGGAGGTCCCTTGGAGAACCCAAATGATCATCTAAATGATTTCCTTGAAAATTGTGATATGTATAAGTCAAATGGGGTCTTCGATGATGCGGTCCGCCTTAGGTTGTTCCCCCGTTCACTTAGGGGTTCGGCCAAGGATTGGTTGAAGAATTGTGACCTGGATTCCTTCAATACATGGGATGAGTTGGCTTCGGCATTTTTGAACAAATATTTCCCACCCTCAAGAACGGCCAAAGTCAAGAGTGAACTACAAAGCTTTACTCAAGAAGAGGATGAGACCTTATATGAGGCATGGGAACGGTATAAGAAGCTCCAACGGTTATGCCCCCACCATGACATCTCCGAGGCCGAGCTAGTGAACAATTTTTACAAAGGGTTGACTCAAGACCTTCGGCTTTCATTAGATGCGGGATCCGGAAAAGGTGCCTTAGACATTTTGGGGCATAAAGCGGCAAAAGAGCTAATTGAGGAGATGGCCTCAAGAACTATGGAATGGGGAAGTGGTAGGCAATTGAGAAAGGGCAAGAGCAAGGATTCTAATTCGGTTTTGAATGTGGAGGTTAAGGGTATGCTAGATGAACTCACCCAACAAGTTGCTTTGCTAAATTCAAAACCACCAAGCTCCGATATGAGACAAGTCTTGTCTTGTAAGTTGTGTGGAGAACAAGGGCATACTCCCATTGGGTGTCCCTTGATTTCACCCCTCCAAGAGGAATGCTATGAGCAAGCAAATGGAATTTGGGAATCCACAAGTGCAAGGCAAGGGTTCAACAATAATAAGAACAACCAATTTGTCAATGGAAAAAGAACTCACCCTTTCTTGTCTTATGCTTCACAAAACATTCAAAATCCAACCACTTCCCAACCTCAACAACAACAAAGGTTCAATCAAAACTCTCAATTCCAAAGACAAATTCCACCCGGTTTCCAAGGGAAACAATTTGTCACCCAACACCAACAACCATTTGAGGGTTTCAAGGGACAAAATTTCAATCAACAACAAAACCAAAATTTCCAACCACAAAACCAAAACTTCCAAACCCCTCAAAAACCATCTTGGTAACAAGCCTTTGAACAATTGGTTATTGCAAATCAAAAATCCGACTCAAAGCTTGATAACCACATTGCCGCACAAAACCGGGTTAATGATGAAATACGAGCATCCCAAAAGGCTACGGAAACTCATGTGGCCCAAATTTCTCAACAATTGGGGCAATTGGCTCAAAATCCGGGGAAGTTTTCGGGTAATACGGTTAACCCAAGGGAGATGAATGCGGTATTTTTGAGGAGTGGAAAGCAATTGGAGGAGGTTGAGAAATATCCTAAGTGGAAGAAGAAGAGGGTGTCTAGTGAAGTTGTGAAAGAACACCCGGTTGAAGTTGTGGAAGAAGATGAGGTTAGGGTGGAGAAGTCTAAGGAGGTGGAGATGGTTGACCCTCCAAAGCAAGATGAACCTATTGTAACTAAGGCCAAGGAATGTACTCCACCACCAAGGGAGTATGTAGCCCCGGTACCCTTTCCACAAAGGCTTGCAAGGCCTAGGCTTGAAAAGAAATATGAGAAGTTTGTTGAGATCTTGAAGGGGATGAATGTCACTATTCCTTTCCTTGATATGATTACCGAAATTCCATCATATGGTAAGTTTCTTAAAGAACTTGTCACTTTGAAAAAGAAGAATGGAGAGGTGCAAACTATCAACCTCTCTAAGGAATGTAGTGCTATTCTTACATACACCAACAAGCTTCCAAACAAGCTAGAAGATCCGGGTAGCTTCTCAATTCCGTGTTCTATCCAAGGGGTGGCTATTAAAAGGGCATTGTGTGACTTGGGGGCTAGTGTGAGCCTCATGCCACTTTCAATCTTCAAGAGGCTTGATTTGGGAGATTTGAAACCAACTAGAGTTTCACTTCAACTAGCCGATCGGTCGGTTAAATTTCCCATTGGTGTGATTGAAGATGTACCCTTGGTTGTTGGGAAGCTTGTCATACCATGTGATTTCTTTGTTATGGATATGCCCGAGGACTATAATGTGCCTATTATCTTGGGGTGACCTTGTCTTGCCACCGGTGGAGCTACGATCGATGTGAAGAGTGGCAAGCTATCTTTGCAAGTGGGTGAAGATAGGGTGGAATTTGAACTCAACAAGTCTATGGAAGCTCCATCTTTAGGTGACACTTGTTGCATTGTAGACATTCTAGAGAATCCCATGGAGGAGCATGACCCAAAAGCTTCCTCTATGGATCCTTTGGAAACTTGTCTTGTTAGTGGGTATGAAGTTGATGACAAAGATGTTGAGACTCTTGCATATGTGTGGATGTTGGATTCCGCTCCAATTCATGAACAAGCTCCCAAGTTTGAAGTGTTGGAAGTCGGTAAGAAGGAGGAGAGTTCCACGCCTCCTCCTACGGTTGAACTTAAACCTCTTCCCTCTTCTTTGAAATATGAATTTCTCGGTGATAATTCCACTTTTCCCGTCATCATCAATAGTGAACTTGATGACACCCAAACCTCAAAACTAATTTCTTTGCTCAAAAGGTTTAAGGGTGTCCTTGGGTACACGATTGGTGACCTCAAAGGGATTAGTCCCTCTTTGTGCACTCATAAAATTTTACATGAAAATGAGGATGCATCCTCAATTGAGGCACAAAGAAGGCTTAACCCCATAATGAAAGAGGTTGTTAGGAAAGTGGTCCTCAAGCTACTTGACGCCAGCATTATCTATCCTATTTCGGATAGTATGTGGGTAAGCCCGGTTCACGTAGTTCCTAAAAAAGGAGGAATGACGGTAGTGCGAAATGACAAAAATGAATTGATTCCCACGAGGACGGTAACCGGGTGGAGGATGTGTGTGGATTATAGGAAGTTGAACAAATCCACCCGGAAGGATCACTTTCCCTTACCGTTCATGGACTAAATGTTAGAAAGACTAGCTCAACACAACTACTTTTGCTTCTTGGATGGATACTCGGGATTCTTCCAAATCCCTATCCATCCAAGTGACCAAGAAAAGACCACCTTTACTTGTCCATTTGGCACCTATGCATATAGGAGGATGCCATTTGGGCTATGTAATGCTCCATCTACTTTTCAAAGAGCTATGATGTCAATTTTCTCCGATTTTGTTGAACAAGAAATGGAAGTTTTCATGGATGATTTTTCGGTTGTTGGGAAAAGTTTTGAAAGTTGTTTGACAAATTTGGAGAAGGTTTTGAGCAAGTGTCAAGAGTCTCACCTTGTGCTTAATTGGGAGAAGTGCCATTTTATGGTACAAGAAGGTGTTGTGTTGGGACACATAGTGTCCAATCGTGGAATAGAAGTTGATAAGGCTAAGGTTGAGGTCATTACTAGTCTCCCACCTCCCACCAATGTCAAGGGGGTGAGAAGTTTCCTTGGACATGCGGGCTTTTATCGCCGCTTCATCAAGGACTTCTCCAAGATAGCGATACCTTTGACCGAATTGTTAGCCAAAGATACTCCTTTTGTGTTCTCTAACCGATGTCTTGATGCTTTTAATAGGTTGAAGGAAGCTTTGACAAGTGCTCCAATCATACAACCTCCGGATTGGAACTTGCCATTTGAGGTAATGTGCGATGCAAGCGATCAAGCCTCGGGCGCGGTTTTAGGCCAAAGGAAGGATGGAAAGGTGCATGCAATTCATTATGCAAGCAAAACTCTTGATGAAGCTCAAACCAATTACTCAACAACGGAAAAGGAGCTCTTGGCCGTAGTTTTTGCTATGGAGAAGTTCCGGACCTATTTGGTGGGAGCTAAGGTAATAGTGTTCACCGATCATGTTGCTTTGAGACACTTACTCATCAAGAAGGAGTCCAAACCTCGGTTGATTAGGTGGATATTACTTCTCCAAGAGTTTGACATGGAGATTAGGGATAAAAAAGGAGTTTAAAATGTGGTGGCAGACCATTTATCCCGGCTAATCAACCTCAATGTTGACAATGGGCTCCCTATCAATGATTATTTGCCCGATGACCACTTGTTGTCCCTAAGTTTGGGTGAAGCACCATGGTATGCGGATATTGTCAATTATTTGGTCTCCGGGATAATCCCTCATGATTATGACTATCACAAGAAGAAGAAGTTCTTTCATGATGTGAAACACTATTATTGGGATGACCCATGTTTGTATAAGTCTTGTGCCGATGGGATGATAAGAAGGTGTGTTCCGAGAGAGGAAGTTACCTCCATAATAAGCCATTGTCATGACTTACCTTGTGGTGGCCATGCAAGTTCTAAGAAAACGGCCGCTAAAGTACTTCAATGCGGTTTCTTTTGGCCCTCTCTATTCCGTGACGTTGCCTTTTATGTTAAAGGATGTGATAAATGTCAAAGGAGTGGAAATATCACAAGGAAACATGAAATGCCAATGAATTTCATGCTTGAGGTTGAGCTTTTTTATGTGTGGGGGATAGATTATCAAGGTCCCTTCCCATCATCGTTCGGAAATGAGTACATACTTGTGGCGGTCGACTATGTAAGCAAGTGGGTTGAGGCCATCCCGACCAAAACTTGTGATGCTAAGGAAGTGATCAAGCTACTTCAAAGGATCATTTTTCCAAGGTTTGGGGTTCCAAGAGTCCTCATTAGCGATCGTGGAACACATTTCGGAGAAAGAGCATTAGAAGCCTTGTTGAGAAAGTATGGTGTGAAACAAAGGAAGAGTCTTGCTTACCATCCACAAGCTAATGGGCAAGCCGAGATTTCCAACAGGGAGTTAAAGACTATTCTTGAGAGAACCGTGAACAAGTCGAGAAAGGATTGGTCCTTGAAG
Source organism: Silene latifolia (assembly GCF_048544455.1). NCBI lineage: Eukaryota > Viridiplantae > Streptophyta > Magnoliopsida > Caryophyllales > Caryophyllaceae > Silene > Silene latifolia. The sequence continues at coordinate 289,254,065 of NC_133537.1, forward strand.
ATTGATGATGCTTTGTGGGCTTACCGGACGGCCTTCAAAACACCAATCGGTACCTCACCATTCCGATTGGTGTACGGCAAGGCTTGTCATTTGCCGGTGGAACTTTAACACAAGGCATATTGGGCTATTAAGCATCTCATCTATGACTTGAAGGCGGCCGGTGAGAAGAGACTCCTTGATTTGAACGAATTGGAGGAATTTAGGCTTGAAGCCTATGAGAATGCTAATTTGTACAAAGAAAGGACGAAAAAATTTCACGACAAGTGCATCGTTAGGAGAGAGTTCAAGGAGGGTGAATTGCTTCTACTATATGATACCCGTTTGAAGTTCTTTTCCGGGAAGTTGAGGTCGAAATGGACCGGACCCTTCACCGTGGTCCGATCTTTCCCTCATGGGGCGGTTGAAATAAGCCAAGGAGACCGTACTTTTAAAGTAAACGGTCAAAGACTAAAACACTATCACGTGGGCAATCCCGTCCAAAGGGAGATGAAGATCCTTGAAACCCTTCTAGTCAATTAAGTTTTTTTCGTCCTCTTCATGAAAGTTGTTGGCTTGTTTACTTGGTCGAGCCTACGATATTAAACAAGGGCGCTACATGGGAGGCAACCCATGGAATTTGTATATAGCATGCATTTTAGATAGTTAGTCATCATTTCATCCACTTTGGAAGGCTTGACGGAGGGAAGGTGAACCGGCGGTTGGTTTGCGTACCAGCGCCGAGGCTTTAGGAATTTTGGGAGTCGAAAAATTGCAAAATCAAGCTGAGATGACTGAGGGCCGGTTGACCGGCGGCCGGTCGGCGTACCGGCGCCGAGACATAAGCTTTTTGACACTTAAATCGATTTTTTTTTGAAAAAATGATGAATGACCACGGGCCGGGCTGCCGGCGGCCGGTACCCCACCGGATCAATGCAATCTCTACGGGGTCTATAAATTCCTTCACCAACCCAAATTCCCACCACTCTCTAAAAATCACTCTCTCTTTACATTACCACAGCACAAAAATCCTCTCTAATTCCCAAATCAACCCACACACCAACACTCAACCTTTCCAACTTGCTTGAAGATGGCATCCAAAAGGACAAGGGCGGACACGGCTAGGGCCACTATGGACTCGGCTCAATTCGGGGTGGCTCAAGTGACGGATTCCTCGCCAGATCCCGATTTCCCTAATCTTGTCTTCGCATCCGGGGCTCAAAAATGTAAGTTCCTTTTATTCAAAAATCGTCCCATTCATGCTACTAAATTCATTTGTAGCCAAACTATGAAGGATTTAGGGATAGATACCGATGCCAAGAAACTATTTAGGGGGGTTGGAATTGGATTCTTGTATACCCTTAAACGATTGACTTACCCTTGCCTTACTTGAGAATTTTTGAGCTCACTTCAAGTGGATAAAAGGAGAAGTACCGGTGAAATTGTTGAAATTAGGTTCCGTCTTATGAACCGCAACCATACTATGACCTTGAAGAGGTTTGGGAAAGCTTTCGGTTTGAATTACATGGACTCTTATAGAGAACCCGCTGATTTTCATCATTCTCGGGTTTGGGAGGCTATTTCGGGTAAGCCCGAACCCACAATAAGGAAAAGGAGTTCCAACTCTATTCATTTTCCGGCTATTAGGGTTTGGCATCGATTCATGGGGTGGACTATTTTCTCTAGGAGTGAACCGTGGACCGTTAGAACCGATGAACTAAACATCCTTGGCTCTTATCTTTTCCAAAAGCCCAAGCCGTTTCAAATAAACATAGCTCACCACTTTGTGCTCCACCTTCGGAAATTGGCAAATTTCCCGGATCAAAGTGTGGGAATATTTGTGGGCGGGATGATCACGCAATTGGCCAAGGATATTGGTGGGTTTGATGAGTCTTTGTACAACCCGGTTCAAGAGCCCAACGTCTTATCGAAATTCTACTTGACCCACTCTTTGGAATGGTTTAAAGTTGACCCCGCCGATAATCGTGAATATTGGCAAATCGATGACAAGGATTCAATTGTTCTTCCAAATACTAAGGCAACAACTATCAAGCAAGATCAATCTAGTTACCTCCTCTCGGTACATGAGCGTGACTACACCGGGGGTGCCCGGCAAACACTTTCTCGGCGAGAACGCCATGGCCCGACCTCGGAATCCCACCCATCCACTTTTACCTCTTTGCCACAACAATTTGACACTCACTCTATGCCTTCCACGTCTCAACAACCGAGCTACCAATACCCTCCCCTTGACCCGACTTTGGTAGGGTACTTTGACAACTTGAACTTGGGATTGGGTGAATTGAAGAGTGAAATGAATACTCGGTTTGACGCGGTGAACCAAAGGCTAGACCATATCTACTATAACCAAGGAGTAGGGAACTACCCTATTTATGACGATTATGCCCGCCGCGGGTTTGTCACTAGGGATGGGCCGCACCCAGATTACTTCCAATGGCCCGCCCAAGGATACACCGCACCGACTATTCGTGGAGGGCTCCACATGCAGTCGGATTACTTCGGTAACCCGGTCTTTCCTACTCCCGTGGTTCATCAAGAGAGTGGTGCGTGGTATAGTGGAGTGGCTCCTACATTTCAAGGTGACGCGGGGGCGTCGGGGTCCGGAGGAGGGTGGAACTTGAGTACCGATGATGATGTTATTCGTGACGCGGGAAATGATGATTTCAATTTGGATGATGATATTGATTTTGAGAATTGAGTTGGTGAAGTGGAGAGGGTACTTTCAATGCGAGCTCTTGGCAATGGTGGCTTCCTATGCATCTCGTTCCATGACCCTTTGTTAGTATTTCATCTCTCCATTTCTTGAAGATTTGCAAAATTTCTTGTTGGTTGGAAGAGTAGAGTGGCTCTTGGTAATTCATAGCCTTGCACCATCATAAGGCTTATGCTCCCGTTTGAAAATCCAAAATGACAAGTATGATCTCTCCCTTAAATCCAAATTCTCTCATTCATGTTTAATTTTTAGCATGCATTTAGTTAGAAATTCACTTAGTTGCATTCATATAGGATTGCATTAGATTTCAAATTTGTAATATATTGTTACATTTAGTAATTGCATTCACTTAGCATAACTTGCATTGTAACTTAAATAATGCATATAGAATAGAGCATGCATTGCATTATAATTTATAAAATCAAAAAAAAAATGAAAAAATAACTAAAACCAACAAAAACATGTTCGTTTATTTCTCTAAATGCCCTCCCATGTCTATAAATAAGTGTGGGGAGGGCCCAAAAAAAACAACAAAAACATGCATTTTCATTTTTAATTTCCTCCACACATTTATTTCCATTTGGAATTAATGTAAATAAATAAGTGTGGGGAGGAAATTCCTATATTTAAAAAACCAAAAACATGTCATTTTAATTTTTCAAAAACAAAAATACCAAAAATATGTTATTTTTATTTTCAAAAATCAAAAAAAAAAATGCAAAAATATGTCCCTTTCTTTTTCTTATTCACTCCCTATGCTTTTGTCCATTGAGGACAATGTACATCTCAAGTGTGGGGAGGGAAATATCCACTCTTGTGAATATTTGTTTATATTTGTAAATACTTTTAAATTTGAGAAAATTTTGAAAATCCATAAAAATTGAAAAAATTGAAAAATTTACAAAAACATTTGCATTGTATATATATGTTTTGTCTAACCTTTGGCATAGCGCATTGAACATTTGAGGCAAAAAGGAGCTAGAAGACCGCTTGGTATAATCCTTCCTATCTCTTACTCCTTTTTACTATTCTTTCTTTTCGGTATCTTGGATATTTTGAAGGAGAATGGGAATTTTGTTGCCTTGGGTGTCTCCTTGGGAGACCACGTGGATTGTTGGTATTGATGCGTGCTGCTAGGATTAGATATTGGTTGCATGTCTATTTTCGCGTTCTTTTGATTCCCGCTTGCATTTCGTCACATGTGCATATGTGTTGTGTTTAGACTTAGTTGCACTTTGTTTGTAAATATTTTGCATAAACATGGTCGAGGAAGGGAATCAAGTACCCCCGTGATGAGTTATGAGTCCAATTGTGCATTTCCCCTCCTTGTGGCTCGCACCCGTGACCTCTTAGTTAGCCGAGGGAGGTGGGCTTGGCCAATGAGTTTAGACCGACCTTGTGAGACCTAGGGCCGTAGACTAGACCTTAGGCTTGACTTAGCTACTCAAAGGTAAAGGTAGAGCCTCCTAGGGTGGGTACATTTATACCCCGCCCTCATCTAGGTTTGAGAGTAGGCCTCCTCGCGAGGCGTGTCACATCAAGACGCACAAGTGTGTCATTTCGTCCTTAGACTATGAAATTGCATTACATTTTTGTGCACATGATATGAAGCAAAAGTCCATTTGTATATGAACCTCACATAGCCAAATAGCCTTGTTTTCTCCCTTCCATTATTTCCCTTTTTGATTCACCCCCTTGAGCCTTAGCCTATTCATTTGGCAAACCCACCAAGATAGCTACATTCCATAACCACCCTTCCTTAATCAAGAATTGGTCGGTTTTGTAGTTGTGTTGTAGGAGGTGATTTGGGTTATGATGGTGGATAATGTACATGTCCACTCGGGTCAAAAGCTTGGTGTTTTCGGTATTGTAAATAGATAAGAGGTTTTGAAAAAAAATAATGAAAAAACAAAAAAAATGAGTCACTTGTGTTGTAAATATGTTGTCAAGAAGAGAAAAAGGCAAGCAACACCCCTCCTCATCATTAAACGGGGTAGAAAAAGCCGTTGCTAAATAAAAGGGCGAATTGATGTTTTTCCAAAATGAGTCGGGTTTACACAATTTTTGCATGACTTGGGAAACCGAGTTTTTGTTACGGTGTAGACGTTACCATTTGTTGAAATAAGAGGAGTACTTTTGAGTTTTTCCAATTTGAGTTGGGTTTATGCAATTTTTGCATAGTTTTGGTGATCCATGCTATGTTAGGGCATAGACGTGTCTCATATGTTGCAATAAGAAATGGGTTTAGATGTGTCGGCAATTCTTGATTTGAACTTCACATATCCAAACGGTGCTTGCACCAATCCCGTTTCGACCTACTCCCTAGCCCCGTTACAACCCTTTGCTTCATATTGTATGCATTTTTATCATTGTTTGCATTTCATTGGACATAGGACGGTCTTACACATTAGATTGCGGGCACGTTTTCGCTAGTTGAGTTAGTTGAGTGATTTTGGTTACTATTAATCACAAAAATCACCCTGTTCTTTCATTGAGTGACGATCGAAAACCGTGAGGATGTCGTTGCCTAGGTTCCCTTAGTCATGGGTCTTTGGGTTGAATCTCGTGTCGATTTAGTAATTCTCGGCGGACTTGCCCTCTAACCTTTACCCCGCTCTTGAATTTGTTTCTTGGGCATTGGTCACATTAGGGTAGCTTGAGCCATGCTTACGGGGTTGGCACCTCAATTGGCACTTCTGAGACGGTACTCCCGACCTAGACCGTGTTTTGTTGCTTGAAAAATCCGGCCACTTAGATGAGGAAAGTGGACCATTTCTAAGATGTAGTCTATTGCTTGATTACGTGCTTTCATGATAGATGCATCGCCATTTTGTAGCAAGACCCAACTTGCCTTGCAATAGGGCACTCTTCCCTCATGGGTGTCAAATTGTGAGTTGAAGGGGCGTTAAGTGCGCTAATACTCGATCGGCTTAGTTAGTAGCGTAGTTGAGTGATGCTTATATTGTGCACCCACTCTCCGTATTTATCTTAGTAGTGCCTTGTACGTCGGTTGAGGACTTACTCGGGGACGAGTAAGGACTAAGTGTGGGGAGATTTGATGAATTAACATTCGGCCCCTTTTTACCCTTCTTTTTGCTAATCTTTTGGACTACTTAGGCACAATCTTAGGCCTTTTTCTTGCATTTTGCCCCTCATTTACGCTACTACCGATTCCGGTATTCGATTGTAGGTAATTCAGCTAGCTAAAGGAAATTTGGGAAGAAACAAGGCACCCGAGGAAGTTAGCAAGGAAGAAAGGGAAGGAAAAGGCGCAGGACGTCCCTGGGCCGACCAGCCGGCGGCCGGCCAACCGGCAGGGCGTCATATTGGCCATTTTAAGCTTCAAAATTGAAATGCCTCGGCGCCGAAGGGGCAGCCGGCCGCCGGTTGACCGGCTGGCGGTCGCTGCTACAAGTGTTTTGTCTTAATTCCCCTTTTTGCAACCTAAGTAAGAGGACACTATAAATACTCCCTAAAAACCGTGTTTAGACACACAACCCTAGATCTGAATTTATTTCCTCTTCCAAGTTTCAAACTTTGTTAATTATTTTGTTAATCATTCCTTAATTAGACAAGTTCTTCAATTAGTTAGTAATTGAAATTGAGTTGTAAGAAGATTGAAGGTTCCTCCTTCTTTATTATTATATCCTAATTCCTTTCTTACTATTGAGTTGGTACTATTTCTCTCCCTATTTTCATTAATTTACATTTGTTTTTCCTTTGAAGTTTGTTTGATTGTTTATGTTAAATTTTCATCTTTGTTGTTTGATTGTTGTTGTTTTCACTATTGTTCATCTTTCCATTGTTCATCTTCTCTTTGCTCCTTTTTCTTTTGTTCATCCTTGTTGGTTACACCCAAAGATTCAATCTTTGAGTTGATTGTGTTAAAGATTGTGTCATTTAGTTTACTAATCCTTGTTTTTAGATTAAATCATCTTTCTTTATAATTATTGTTGGATTGTTGCACGTTTAGAAGTAGAATTCATCCTCCCACCATGTTTATGCTTAAAGACTCCATCTTTATTGTTAATCTTGTCTTTAGAAACATGATTAGTGAGTAGTCTTCTTCTAGGACTCAGTTTGACCCGGTATGGGTAATTTCACTAATTAAATCTCATTAAGGCTAATTATTTGGGGGAAATTGGTGAGGGTAGTCTAGAGGAATTGCATGCTTAAGGATTGACTTTTGGGTAGTGTCGACTTGTGGCCCTTGTCCACCAACGGGAGTTGGTTAGGTTGTAAATTGGATACCCGGAGTTTGACCTTGTCACCAACTAAGGTTGAGACCGGAAGGGAGAACCGAGGGAGGGTGCCTCTAGACTAGCGTTTGAAATCGACCTCCGGAAGGAGGAGTGGGATGATCCGGTATACGATGAGTACTTAATGATCTTGATCAAATTCTTGACCTCCTAGGAAAAATGCATGTTTTCGTGGTTGTTGGGTTTTGAGTTAGGAATACCGACTTTCGAACCCGGGAGGGGGGTTAGTTGGGGTAGCTAGTGTCCTTTTGCGAACCCGGAAGGGAGGTTCTAGGCGAATTAGAGCCATCTCCCCCTTACCATTCTACCCTTTTTTATTAGCCGAGAGAATTAGCATGTGGAATTACGCATATTCGTGGGAGAACCGAGTTCTAGTCTTTCCTATTATTTGATCTTTTCTTAATCCTTTAGCTTGTTCTTTGCTTGTTTAGTTTGTAGCCTTTTAATTTGCTATTATTAGTGCTAGTTCGTCTCCACCTCTTTATTTTATATCGACTTAGCTAAGCTCGTGAATTAGAACGATTAGTAGTCCACCTACTCCTTGTGGGATCGACCCTCTAAAGTGTACAACGATAAAATCGTGCACTTGCGAGGTATTACTTGATACCATCATCTGGCAATCTTTTAAAAGTCTTTCACAAACCGTCGATAGTACCCTGCCAAACCCAAGAAACTCCTGATCTTGGCCGCATTCTTTGGTGTCTCCCAGTTAGACACCGCCTCAATCTTTCTAGGATCAACAGCTACACCCTCTTTAGAGATTACATGGCCCAGAAAAGCTACTTTCTCTAACCAGAACTCACACTTAGACAACTTTGCATATAATTGGTTGTCATGTAGAGTTTGTAACACCAATCGTAAGTGCTCTTCATGCTCCTCCTTAGTCTTAGAATAGACTAAGATGTCATCTATAAACACCACCACAAACTGATCCAAGTACTATCTGAAAACCCGGTTGATCAGATCCATAAAAAGTGATGGCGCATTAGTCAACCCAAACAGCATCACCACATACTCATAGTTATATATCGCGACCGAAAAGTTGTCTTTGGTATGTCTTCATCCTGAATCCTCACCTGATGGTACCCCGATCTTAGGTCAATCTTTGAAAAGACACCAGCTCCACTCAACTGGTCAAAAAGATCATCTATCCTTGGTAAATAATACCTGTTCTTCACTGTAACATGGTTCAACTCTCTGTAGTCGATACACAGCCTCAAACTCTTATCCTTCTTTTTCACAAACAAGACTGGTGCACCCCACGGCGATACACTAGGTCTAATGTACCCCTTGTCCACCAACTCATTCAACTGTTTCTTTAGCTCCTCCAACTCCTTAGGACCCTTATGGTACGGGGCCTTAAATGTCGGTCCCGTCCCTGGTTTCAAATCCACACTGAAATCGATCTCTCTCTTCGGCGCTAAACCCGGTATCTTATCTGGAAAAACATCTAGAAACTCTCTCACCACTAGTATCTTAGCTGCTGTCGGTTCTACCATGTGAGTATCTTTCACATGGCAAAGTATCAAAGGACACCCCTTCCTCAAGTAAGACTTCAATGTCACCGCTGCAATCACTTTGACTTTGGGTTTGACAAAAAACCCGCGATAAGACACACTAGCCTCCTTAAGACCTCTTAAAGACACTTTCTTTTGGTGACAGTCTATTCTAGCCTTATACTTACCCAACCAGTCCATCCCGTCTATCATCTCAAAACCATCCATAGGAAACTCTAACAAGTCAACTGGAAGATCAACTTTCCCAATAACCATGGACACTCCCCCTTATATAGTTTTCCACAAGACACTGACTCCCCAAACGGTATAAAAACTTTATCTTTTACAGACACGAAGTCCCCCAAACCCATAGAATTAGCATGACTTGACGATACAAACGAGTGTGATGCCTCTGAATCAAACAAAACAAAAGTAGAAACGTTGTTAACAAGAAAAGTACCGGTGATCACGTGAGCGTCATCCTTTGCAACCTTCTTATCCATCATAAAAAGTTTGCCACTGCTCTTTTGACCTCCCCTTGTACCGCACTAGCTAATGTAGTAGGCTTGGCAGCTGACACTTGATTGTTATTAGTCGTCGGTCGCTTATAAGAATTACCACCATTGCGGTTGAAACCGCCATTGTTATTACTCTGCCCACCTTAGTTGTTCCACGACCCAGCTGGCCGATTACTAGCATAACTTTGCGTCGATCCCTGAGAAAAGCTCCCCTGGGCTGTCTCTAAAAGCCCCTCCCAACTGCACTAGTACACTCACGCCTCTTGTGGCCAACACCGCCATAGTTAAAACATGTGATACTCCAGCTGCTGCTAGTACCGCAACCACGCCCGTAAGAAGATCCTCCACTTGTAATACTACGGTTTTATGAGTCTATGAGTACTCTATCGAGTGGGGCTTACTCTGTCAAGTAAGTATGTTTTGAGTTACGAAACAGTAGTCTGCCTGTAGGGTACTCAATCGAGTAGCCTTGGCACTCGATCGAGTAAGTGGCACTCAATCGAGTACGAGACTTACTCGATCGAGTAAGTTGGTTATCGGGTAATATTTTGACGGGTTTTGTTAATAATGCGAATTAGTATATATAATACTCCATTATCTTTCCTAAACACTTTTATAAACCTAATACACACAAAAAGAGATTGCAAGTTACGTTGTTCTCCACATTCGCATTATTGGTAAATCCCGGAGCTAAAGAGGTCAGATTTCGTTGTTCTTTGTATCATTGTGATCCTTGCGTCAAGGGTAAGTTCTACGTACCGTTTTTATAGTATTTAGTTGAGTTTGGTTAAACCCTAGTGTGGGGATTGGGGGTTTTTATGGTTATATTGTTGTGGTAGTGATTGTATGATTATGTGTATAGGAGGAGGGTTCGTAGAAGAAAGGTTTTGAGACAGCTGCTAGATCGTCTGCTTTGTGTTTGCATTCCAGATAGGGTTTCCCTACTCAGTATTAGTTACATGATTTGTGGTGATTGTGTTGTAGTTAGTGATTGTTTATTGATTCAGACGGTTGTGATTTCATATTGTTGATTGTTTCAGACGGTTGTTGATGTTGTAATGTGATTACTGTTTAACTGTCTGTGTTCTTCGGGGCGCGTCCCTGGCTCAGTGGAGTCACTTGCGGGAGTGGCTTCACGCCCTTGATTCGCCTTCTGTGGAACCCTCCACAGAAGGGATGTGCACATTAATGAACATGGGTTTATCGCTCGATGGAGATGAGCGGGGATTTGGTGGGTACGGCTGCGGTCCCCCACTGGCGGTGTGGAGTACTTGTTGCGATGGGTACTCTGGCAGGGCTACACACTTTAGTGTGTAGTCAGTTATGAGGAGATTGATTATGGAGTTTGGGGTTTGATGTGATGATTGAGCTATTTGAATTCTGTCTTTTGTGATTTATGTCGTGTAATTAGTACTGATCCCGTTTATTGTTTTAAAAACTGTGGTGATCCATTCGAGGATGGTGAGTATTTATTGAGCAGGTTTGATTTGAGGCATTTGGGCTAGCTAGGATAAGTCACGACGAGCAGTTTAGAGTCTTCCGCAATCATACTTAGTTGTTTGAGACATTTGGTTTTTGAGAACATGTATCGTACTTTTAACAGTTTTGGTTTTGGATATGTAACCGCTTTAAACCGTATTGTTATTTAAATTATGTTTATTTATTGTCATTTGATTATCATTGCCTCGGGAAACCGAGATGGTGACTTTTCCATACCTGAGTGGTCCTGGTAAGGCACTTGGAGTATGGGGGTGTCACAAAGTGGTATCAGAGAGATGATCCTGAAACCTGTAACCAATGAATCTAATAAACATAGGGAGTCAAATTAAAATGAACCAGGAGTAGAAGTTGTAGGAGCTAATGCAAAGGCTTGGGAGACGTCCTAAAGCCGCGAACTCGCCCTACAATTTTGAACCGGTCACATGGGGTACGTGTCGGGATCGTGTATGTGTTGTCTTATGGTTTATATGTGTACATAGTAGCATGTGTTGTGAATTGGTGGATGATGAATGTGGAGGATTTGAGGTATGAAGTAGAAGTTGAAAGATATGTGATTTGTATGTTGAATTGGATGAAAAGCATGTTAATGGTTTATAATGTGGCATACTAGTGGTCTGAATAAATCGTTTTGTTGATTATATAAAGAATCGCGTATATATGCATGCGTAGTTGTTGTTATTTTATTGAAATTATAAAAGTTGTATATTATGTTGGGAAGTTATGATGAACATGCGGGTAGTGTATACGAGTCTGCATGACTCGATCGAGTAGGGGGCACTCGATCGAGTAGGTGAGGTGCTCGATCGAGTGGGTGTAACTCGGTCGAGTAGGTAGTTTAGTGTTTTTCTGGGCAGAATCGTGTTTTTGGGTACTCGATCGAGTACATAGTGGCACTCGATCGAGTAGGGTCCGCTCGATCGAGTGGCTTGTCAGCTCGGTCGAGTATGTTTTTGAGCAGAGGTTTGATTAGGTTCTGGAGTCGAGGCACTCGATCGAGTAGGTTGGGCACTCGATCGAGTGGGTTCTGGTACTCGATTGAGTGGGGTCTGTGCAGGTCATATGCGTGTTCTGGGTTATAGTATGCGTGTTTATATCTACCTTTTCTTATATAGTTACAAGATGCCGCCAAAGAAAAACGCCTTGTATGCTAGAGCTGAGAACATGAACATTGATGATATAGTGAAGATGTTGGAGCACCAAGATGCTCTTACGGAAGCTTTGAAGAGAGTGGGAAAGGATAAGGAGGTTGATCACTCCAAGATCAGCATCCACATATCTAGGTTCAGTCCAAAAGAGTATAAGGGAACTGGGGAGCTAATTCTTCTAGATAATTGGCATAGGGAGATGGAGAATATCTTGGAGTTAGTTCATTGTCCGGATGAGTTGAAGGTGGAACAAGCTGCGTTCTACTTGAGGGAAGCGGCAAGTGAGTGGTGGGATAAGGTCAAGGTGAGTGCTAGGGAGATGTATATGAAGCAGGGATTACCTACAATACCTTGGGATGAGTTCAGGAAAGCTATGAGACGTGAGTTTGTGCCGGAGCATGTGAGGAGTAAGCTGAGGGAAGAGTTTGATGAGTTTAAGATGACATCCGATATGACGGTGGCTGAGTACTACCGTAAGTTTAATGAGAAGTTTAGGTACGCTGAGGATATGGGGCTGAGTGAGGAGAACCTATCTTTAAGGTTTGAGAAGGGGTGGACCCCCAAGATAATGGAGAAGCTACCGGTGGGAGTCTTTACAGATGTTAAGGAAGTTTATGAGAGAGCTGGGAGGGCTGAGAGGTTGGTGAAGATGACTAGGGAGAAGGGAGCTGAGAAAAGAAAGGCTGAGAGCAAGGGTGGTGGTCAATCCAACTATAAGAAGGGTAACCACACTCAGGCTAGAGCATATTCATCGGGCTTAGGGTTTAGTGCTGGGGTTCATACGGGCGAGGCCGTGGTAGTAGTGGTGGTAGTTGGGGTATGACTTGTTACAACTATGGCGATGTAGGCCACAAGAGACATGAGTGCACCAGTGCGGTGAGTGGGGGTTTCCAGAGGCCGGGACAGGGGAGCTTTTCACAAGGTCCTGCACAGAGTTATGCGAGTAACAGACTGGCTGGGTCATGGAACTACAGGGGAGGTCATAACAACAACGGTGGGGGCAACCGCAATGGCGGTAATTCTTATCAGAAACCAGCTACGAACACCAACAACAATCAAGGGTCGGGTGCTAAACCGGCTACTTCAGCTAGTACTGTCCAGGCAGGTGGACAGAAGACCAGTGGCAAGCTGTTTATGATGGAGAAGAAAGCAGCTGAGGATGACGCTCACGTTATCACCGGTACATTTCTTGTTAATGGTGTTAATACCTTTGTTTTTTTTTATTCGGGGGCGTCACAGTCGTTTGTATCTACGAGTCATGTTAAAAGGTTGGGTTTGAGAGAGTATGAGTCTGTAAGAGAGGAAGTTTTTATACCTTCGGGTGAGTCTGTATCATGTGGGAGGTTGTATAGAGATGTATCCATGATAGTTGGGCAAGTTGATCTACCTGTAGACTTGCTAGAATTTCTTTTGGACGGTATTGAGATGATAGTCGGGATGGATTGGTTGGGAAAGTACAAAGCTAAGATAGATAGTCATCAAAATAAAGTTTCTCTGAGAGGTCCTAAGGGGATTAGTGTGTCTTATCGTGGGTTTGTTGTCAAGCCCAAAGTTAAGTTGATTGCAGCTGTGACCTTAAAGTCTTATCTGAGGAAGGGGTGCTCGTTGATTTTGTGCCATGTGAGGGATCACAGAGTGGAGAGTTCGACAGTTGAGCGGATACCAGTTGTGGGAGAGCTTCCAGATGTCTTTCCAGAGGAGATCCCAGGGTTGCCACCGAAGAGGGAGATAGATTTCAGTGTTGAACTGAAACCGGGGACGAGGCCAATTTCTAAGGCACCGTACCGGATGGGTCCTAAGGAGTTGGAGGAGCTAAGGAAGCAGTTAGATGATCTGATTGAGAGAGGATACATTAGACCTAGTGTATCACCGTGGGGAGCACCAGTTCTGTTTGTGAAAAAAGAAAGATTGGAGCCTGAGGTTGTGCATAGATTACAAGGAGCTGAACAGAGTGACGGTGAAGAACAAGTATCCTTTGCCAAGGATAGATGACCTGTTTGATCAGTTGAGTGGTGCAACAGTCTTTTCTAAGATTGATTTGAGGTCGGGGTACCATCAGGTGAAGATTAGAGAGGAGGACATACCAAAGACAGCTTTCACGTCGAGGTATGGCCATTATGAGTATGTGGTGATGTCGTTTGGGTTATCTAATGCACCAGCTGTGTTTATGGATTTCATGAACAGAGTCTTCAGTCAGTTTTTGGACAAGTTTGTGGTGGTTTTCATAGATGACATCTTAGTCTTTTCTAAGACTAAGAAGGAGCATGAGGAACATCTGAGGATTGTGTTACAGACCTTGAGGGAGCATTAGTTGTATTCAAAGTTTTCGAAGTGTGAGTTTTGGTTGGAGAAAGTTGCTTTTTTAGGGCATGTGATTTCTAAAGAAGGGGTAGCTGTGGATCCTGCAAAGATTGAGGCAGTTACCAAGTGGGAAGCACCGAAGAATGTAGCTGAGATCAGGAGTTTCTTGGGTTTAGCTAGGTATTATCGACGGTTCGTGAAAGATTTATCCAAGATTGCTAGACCTATGACAGCTTTGATGAGGAAAGAGAACATGTTTCGTTGGGATGAGAGTTGTGAGACGGCGTTCCAAACATTAAAGGAGCGTTTGACCACGGCTCCAGTCTTAGCATTGCCTGAAGGGAGTGAGAACTTTGAGGTGTATACAGATGCCTCAAAGAATGGGTTGGGATGTGTGTTGATGCAGAACGGTAAAGTAATTGCCTATCGTGACAAATCTCAACCTGATCACGTGTGTCTTCTCAAGAAATCACTTTATGGTCTCAAACAAGCCCCTCGGGCGTGGTATAAACGGTTTGCAGATTTTATTGCTCTTAATGGCTTCCGGCATAGTACAGTGGATCGCTCCCTATTCATCTATCACAAAGGTAATGACATTGCTTATTTATTACTTTACGTGGATGACATAATATTGATATGCTCCTCCGATGCTCTCCGGGCAACCATTATGCGACACCTTAGCACTAAATTTGCTATGAAGGATCTTGGCCCCCTCCATTATTTTTTGGGTATTTCCGTCAAGCAAACTTCTAAAGCTATGTTTTATCTCAAACCAAGTATGCTAATGAGATCATTGATAGAGCGGGAATGTTATCGTGTAAATCTTCCGCTACACCTGTTGATACTAAACCTAAATTGAGTGCAAATCAGTCCGTCCCATTTTCGGACCCTACCCTCTATCGTAGTCTTGCCGACGCTCTACAGTATCTCACATTTACTAGGCCCGACATCTCCTACGCGGTTCAACAATGTTGCCTATTCATGCACAACCCCATGACCGAGCACATGGCCGCCCTCAAACGGATAATTCATTATATCCAGGGCACTGTTGACCGTGGTTTGTGGCTATTACCCAGCTCCCAAAAAAACAAAAACAAAAAAAAAATCTCATTCACACTCCTACGCTCTTACTGTCCTATATAGTACCTATGTTGTCGCTATGAGACCTTTGTTAAATCAATATATATATATATAAGAGGCTTTTTCAGGCAATTCTAGAGACTCCAAGTTTTTTAAAACACCCTAATTATAATAATAATATTAATATAAAAAAATAACAGACTATTTAAATATTAATCTAAAAAGATAACTTTTTTTCATGGAAACTTTATCTCATAAATTAAAAAATATTAATGATAAAATTTAAATAAGATAGAGATTAAAACAGAAATTAAAAAAAAAAAGTAGTAATGTTGTGTTTACCACCGTAGGATTCTTGACAAATAGTGTTTAAGGTTGATTATAATTCTTATTAAACATAATTACTTAATTGTATATATAGGGGCTTGGCATCAGTGTCAGTAGGCGGCGGAGAAGCGTTGATATCAAACAAACGAAGGGCGGCATCCTGGACAGTCCGGCCCAAGCACCAGATCCTGCTGGAAATGCGGAAGCTGATGCAGGCGTAACATAACCAGTCATCGGAGAGAGCGGCTTCACCAATGGCGCAAGCAAAATGAAAGGCACGGTCAAGAGACGTTGTCAATGTTGCTAACTAGCCAGAGGCTGAAACTACAGCAATCCAAATACTTCACATCAATAGTTTTAAATTTTGATTTGCGACGATATGAACACAAGTCAGCTCCCACAAATGGATATAAAACCCATATTATTTCCTCCTAAAAGAGACGCGATAACGGACCAATAATCTTGGGCACTTCATTCAGCTGCAAGTGAAATGATCCTACATATATAGGGGTAAGATCTAAAATGAATCCGTGTGTGAAGGTGAGGCGGAATCGGTTATTCAAAGACCATGGCACATGCTGTGGAAGTCAAGAAGGCTGATGGACA
Organism: Silene latifolia; assembly: GCF_048544455.1. Lineage (NCBI taxonomy): Eukaryota > Viridiplantae > Streptophyta > Magnoliopsida > Caryophyllales > Caryophyllaceae > Silene > Silene latifolia. The sequence continues at coordinate 289,270,007 of NC_133537.1, forward strand.
TTGTTTCAGCGATTGCAAAGAAGGTTGAATCGGGATTATGATGTTGTTCATGTCGTGAGAGGCGAGAAGGCAATGAACAAAGAAATGTGGCCTAATCTTGACCGAGACACTTCCCCCAATGCCCTTTTGACCACTCTTAAGGACAAGATCGAAGAAGGGAGAAACCTGTATATTGCCACAGAGAATTACCAGCCTCCATCAATGGATCAACAAGAAGGAGAAGAAAATCTATCAGCATCATTAATCCTTCATATCACCGACGAAATTACCCTAAACATCTTAAATAGGCTACCGGTTAGATCCCAAATTCGGTTCCAAAGGGTTTCGAGGACTTGGCAAGACCTCATATTGAACCCGACACGACCTGACAGCTGCTACTCTGTCTCTAATATTTTCAAAACTCTAATACTCACTGGTTTCTTAGTCGACGATTTGCCCTATGCAATTCATTATCTACCTATAACAATTGACCCTCAAGTAAATGCTTACGTCAAAAGCGCCAACTTTAAAAGCTTTGAATTCCTACCTAGAAACTTTGATGATGAGTATCGAATTCTAGCTTCTTCAAATGGCTTCCTACTCTTTTCACGGACTACTATTTCGTACCCTCATGAAACAACCTATGTCGTATGCAAACCCTTCACGGGACAAGCGATAGTGCTACCCTTCACTGATTGTCATACAATACGGTACGTGCAACCACTTGTTTGCCTTGACTCTGAACTTGATCACTCTCGGGCTAAGTTCCATTTCTCGGTTATGCTTCTTTACAATGGCATGGACGATAATGGCATGGACGATGTTAAGATCAAGATGTTCACCTCCAAGGGAGGCAATCGTATGACGCATCACGAGTTTCCGAGTTTATACCATAAAAAACTGATATCATCCTGCACTAAAGCAGTGGGTGCTATCAATGGCATCTTCTACTGGTTATCTTATCCCTTAATAGTTGCTATCGACTTGAATAAGTCCACAGTTGAAGCGGCATTCTTGCCCTTTTGGAACAATAACGATGAACATTGCTTGTGCATTTCAGAGGGACGTATCTACTATGTAAACTGGTTTGACAACATTCTTCAGCTTTGGGTCTCACAGGCTCTTCCTGGAGTCTCAGGGAAGGATTCTTTTTGTTGGCAAAGCTTGTATACAACTGATACCTCAGAACACGGTTTTTCGGTCTATAAGTTTATAGGTTTTCATCCTCGAGATCCGATGAGGGTCTTCTTCACAGTTAATGGGTCTTATGGGTTCAAAATCTGCAAATTATTCAATTTCCAACCGAACTCAATCCAATTACCGCATGCCAGTCCTACTGAGTTTTCATTGAATGGATGTCTGGAGTTTTTTCCTTGTGAATTGTTTGATATCAACGCTTTGTATAAATAAGCAGACTTCTTTCTATTACTTCATTAGTTGGATTTAATTATTAATTACTGTGCCTAATACATACGGAGCAACTACTGTGTGCAAGAAATATTAAAACTATGTATGTTTGTTTAGCAGTTTCTTTTCTATAAGCCTGTAATTTTTCCTAGAGTTGAGTTTGATGGGTACATGAAGATATCGGTTGACACAGAAGTTTTCTTGAGAGGGAAAAAGCAGGTCGAGACGTTTAATGACTTGACTAACTCGTTAATTGTGGACTCTTATCTTTTAACTCATAAATTATAACTTTAGAGAAATAGATAGATTCTAAATACACTATATAAAGAATTTAATTTCAATGTTAAACTTAGCTGTGGAAATTTCACAAATTTTGTTGATAATAATATAGTTGGTATCTTTAAATTAAAGTATGATTCATTTTTTTATGGCATGTTAATAATTATAATTAGACAAAACGCATGAAATTCAAGGCTAAATAAAATTGGATTTAATCTTATCTATATTAATAGAAAACACAATACTCAATCCTCGGCGCGCCACGTCATTAATGCAGTTTTTTTTTTTGGGAAATTCATGTTATGGTGGGACCCATGAGTGTGCAATGTATTTATTTCTTCAGATTTCCGTCTTTTCAAACATGCGATAAATTCCGTCTTACACAAATTCTATGAAATAATATTATGAAAAAATTCTATGAATTAATATTATGAAATAATTTTATACATTCCGTGTAAATAAAATTAATAGCATATACGCAGATTGAATTACAAATGCGAGTAAATGAAATTGAATTACATAATTTTTAAAACAAAATTGCATAATAATAAAATTACATAATTTCAAGAAGGAATTACATTTATATACGGGATCGAACGTAAAACGCAAATGAATTACATACATAATTTTTTAAAACTACATGGTACAATAATTTTTGTTAAAAAAATAAATCTTGACGGAGTATTTACTTGGAGTATAAAATATTCATGTATTTTGGTTAATATTATTGTACCATGCAGCAACAACATCCCAACATAATTTTTTAAAAGTACATGGTACAAACATTTTTGTTTAAAAAAAAACAATTATGACGAAGTATTTACTTGGAATATAAAATTCGGCAACTTAGCTATCAGCCGCGCACACCGAAAATGGTAGTTGACAATGATAGGCAACTGATTTAATTTAGTCTTCAACTAGAATTTAAAGCAAATTTTAAATTTTTTTAACTGTAAAAAAAACAAATAAATTTTAATTTAATTTACAAGTGATCAAAAAAAATTTAATAAAATTTTTATAAAAAATAATTCGCAATTGTTGTAATAAATATTTTTTTTAATAATAACAGCACGATAAGTTAACGGTCGAAAAACTTTAAAATATGTTCTTTTTAGAAAAAATAATCCTCTCAGATCTGTATAGAAAGCCGTTCATCACCGAGGATTTATGTACTTGGAGCAAAAATTCTGGCAATTTTACTATCAGTCTCGCACTCCGAATTCGGAAGATGACAATTATAGGCTACCGAGTAATTTCTACTTCTACAAGTACGAAAGATAGGCAACGTTAATATCGTCATGATAAATTATGTAGATCGTAGATTTAGACCAACTGGATAAGTACAATAGAAATGCAAAAATAAATATTCATCCAAAAACATTAATACTGGCCCAAATACATACCCGTGTAATTTTACACGGGTTTAAAACTAGTATGTATTATTGCTAATGCAATTATTAATTATCTGGATAAGTTAGTTTTGATTAGATAATTACAATTATTTAAAATAAAAATTATAAAATTAAAATAAAATAACAATTAGAGGTGAACCAATATTATAACCCGTGCAACGCACAAGCACAAAATCTAGTATATCTGAATATAATCTCAAAATCCGTCATTTTCCACCAATAGTACCTATATACACACTCCTACGGCTTTATCTCGGTCTGCACCAAACAAATGCGGCCAATTCCACCATTTTCCTTCAAAATCATTATAAAGGATCCCGATGCAATGTCATATAAAACCTAATATGTGAAATATTACCTTAAAAGAATGATTACAAGTAATAAAGGAATGATTGACCCTCAGTTACTGACCATATATGGCATAGCAATTCAGTTCGTTTTACATATCCAACTTTCTTATGTACAAAAGAATGAACTTCACACAGTTGAAGGTGGACCGGTAAGAACAGCCAAGTCAGAGAACGAGAAGGCTACCAATCACACGCCGGAAACTGGATTTCTTATGAATCAAATAAACACATACGTGAAGAAAGTGATCAGGAAACATCAAGTTGTTCACCACCCAAGATAAAGGAGCATTCAGGGGCGGCTCACAATGATGGATCCGAATCAACCCGACTTTTAAATTTGAGGAAGTTTTTATGGACTCTGAAGAATCAGTGACTGTGGGTGCCCCTTCTCCTGAAATTCCTGTGTCAATAGGATCTCCTGAATGCTCTTCAATAAGCTCATCTCTTGCTGTTGTCTCATTATTTTCTGGTCTTTCTGTGAAATACTCCGGCAAGAGAGTCTTCATAGCATCACCTAGAGTCATGTATGTCCCTGCAATGTTATGTGTACATTTTAAACCACCTTTTTGAGGAATCATTATCACCAACATTTGTTTATGAAAAACAGAATGAGACTATAGGACGGTCTCACGTGTACGGTGTAACCAACCCAAATACGGAGTAATATATTCATCGTCAATTACATGGTTAATGGGTTGGCTCGTATGAGAAACTGTATCATATGAGTCTCCTAACATTTAAGAAATTTTATGGTAAGGACATAGCCGCCATATACTCGCTAACTCTCTATATTGTAACTCGTAAAGGTAACAACGAGAGGGGGATTAAAATATTGACATGAGTGCATTGTAGTCCCACCATCTCATTTATTTGTCTCCATTTCCTATTTGCTTCATCTCAAAACTAGTTTAGATCCCGTGCAAATGCACGGTATTTTAGATTGTAATATATAGAAAAATGAGCATTATTAATAATTACACTTTAAATTTACGGTTAAAGTGTACAATATTGATGTGTTCTATTTATTATTAAGATAGAAAATGGAAAACTTGAGGACAAGTTTACATATGAAAAATCAAAATATCATTACATTTACCAATTTTAATAAATATTGTGTATTTGCGTTGTATTTTAGGGAGATTTTCGTATTTTATAAAATTACACTAATTAGTATTTCGGCGATGTATTTTTCAAATGGGAGATCGAAGATATTTGTGAAGGAGAAAATTCTTTAATATAATAATTAAAATATATTTATGGTTAAAATGTGATACTAATAATAATATGAGTAAAATATATAGTAATCTTACAAACTGACATATATCATGGAATATAGCATACGTAAAATATATGGTGGTCTAAAGTATTTAAATGTAATATATTTCTCTACAAATATTGCGAAATAAGAATTATAAAGTAGGCTAACATTTGTATAGAATAAACAAAAGTTTAAGCCCAATATTGGAGAATAACCAAACCTATTTACTATTAAGGCTCAATTTGTAGTTGAAGGTGATTTGAGCGGGAAAATTCCTAATTTCACCTATTCTTTTAGTAAATAGAGGATGAATGGCCCCTTCCAATATCTAGTAAAGCAAAAAGCTAGATCTCACATATTATACTTAACCAAAGGTACATACACCCTCCATCCCGTTTGATGCTTCTATGGGGAGGAAATTATATGACAAGGGGTATTAATGATAATTCTCCACTAAATCTCAAACATGAATTCTAGTCAAATGGGAACAATATAAATACGAAGGAGGAAGTAGAAAATATGACCCTAAGGATGCGACACGTTCCATTCAAATGAGTAGTTACTATAAAACCAACAAAAGGGGAAAGCAAATGTCGTACGAGTCACTCGATGGTAAAGTCGAGAAATGGACCATGGTTTATGTTACTTCGACACTTAACTTCAGTTACATGTCATGTTTCAAGTTTCAACATGACACTCCTCATGAGTTAACACATTATTTTAGGCCAAAAACACAAAAAAAAAGCCATGTCGAGCAGACACCGTGGTCTAAGACTTCGCTGCAGAATTGGTGTAACATAGAGTCATAGACCATAGTCGATAAAGCACCCAATGCTCACTGCTTTAGAAAGAAAACCTAGCTCACCTTCATCATTGTCGAATTCAATGGGCCTGTTTATGCAAGAGACACTCTCCCAACTGTCAATCTCAGGCACATCTTCCAGGTCATCAAATACCTCCAACACAGTTCTTACATACAAGCGAATAGGAATTTTGCCTGTCATAATTCCACAAATTAGATTATGGAATTGCTGGCACCTGCAAAAAGTGGAGAGTGACAAACGACTGACAAGAGAAAAGTACAGGCTCAGGCAACCGCTGCGAAATTAATTCACAAAACGCATATGTTGTGTAAGTGTGTAACTATTCAAGCAGATCAGAACTCGCAAACTTGGGCCAGTAATCCTAGTTAGGTTCACAATTACACGAGGGATTTTCCAATTCATATTGACAAATGACATAGTTGTACCACCAACTTTTCTTGGTTATCACATGAGTATCATAAATAACAGATCCCTAAAATCCTAAATCTGTCAGGAAAAAGGATATAAGAATCCAGAGAGAGAGAGAATTACTCTTATAGTCCTATTTTCTGATAATCTACCTTCACATACGATAGACAAACATCGAGACAGTAAATAGGTGTAGCTTGGTGTAACTTCGTTTTTTCTACTAGACTATCCTATTTACATTGCCCCCATTTGACTCCGTTGATCAATCAATAACCAACTTTGACCATTTGATTTTATGTTTGATTTATCAAAACAACAAATCTTATATCATCAGGTTTAGCAAGTTGTAGCTATACTATATTGAGGGAGAAAACATTGGTCAAAGTTCAAACCAAAATAATAGTTCAAACCAAAATAAACAAGGTCAATATAAATGTAAAAGAGGTAAGACAAGAGCCAAATCTTTCCGTGATTAACAATAGCAAATTTTAAAGTGAAGACAAACTTGGTGGTGGCACTAGCTATGCTGGCAATTACAGAAGACAATGAAAGTTCAAAAGACAGGATAGGTGACCTAAATATTAAATAAAGAGATTGATGAGATTCACCTGTTTTGACGAGATTCGTATTATCTATATTCCCAGTGGTAGACGGAGGTTTGAATGACGGATAAAATACGTATTTGTCTTCAACAACTCCTAACTTTAGCTTTGATGTCACCTTAAGGAAGCCTTCCAAATTGCCTAGTACAAGAAGGTAGAATATGAATATGAAACTTACAAGTGAAAAAATACAGAACATATATCCCACTAAAATAATGATACTGAGCATTTGAGCACAGGTAGCCATGATTGTTTAGTTCCTCATAAGGCAAAGGCGTTGAACTTTCAGGCTTAATAATTCTACATTGAAAATCATACTCCAAATATTTGGCTTTTTCTTGCTAGATAATAGACCCTTGGACCTCTGCTGACTTGTGAACAGTGACGATCATGTCCATGTCTTTGAGCTATTAATTCCATCACATTATATCTTCCCGTTTGATTTTAGCGATCAACTGATGTCAACTACAGCCATTAATTTCTGATTTAAGAATATAAAAGGTACAATGTAAAATTTGACTCACTTGAATAACGTTTTAAGATTTGTCATTTGAAGCTATTACTCCCTCTGTCCCGGTCATTTGTTGTCCTTTTCTATATTGGGGTGTCTCAGTCATTTGTTGTCCTTTCTATTTTAAGAATGAACTTGATGAGTAATTTGATCATTCTCATTCAATTTGTTCCACTTGTCATTTAGTTATTGGCCTTTTCCACTTTCCTTGGTCTTTGTGCCAAAACGAAAGGACAACAATTGACCGGGACGGAGGGAGTACATATTTGTGAAAATATAATGGTGAAGGTTGATTTCGACCTACAAAGTCATATATAGGTACAATAAAATAAATTGGGATGAAGAGAGTATTTCACAATTTCGCTATTCCCTTTTCTTTCTGAAGTATCATTTTTCTTCGTAGAGTGACATCAGAAGTTCAACACTTTTAAGTTGTCCTATAAATGCAGTATTGAAGTTTGGAACGACATAAGGTGTTAGCTTGTTTTTTTCTACGTAAACTTTAGAATGTCAATTATTGAGCATGTTATTGCTTTGTTCATATCTGGAAGCATCCTTCTACATGTGCCGTACCATTCAATGGAAGCAAAATAGCAAAAATATTATAGAGGTTTGCATACCATCTAAAACAGAGCGCCACAATGCTGACTGGTCTGACTGAGACATGTTCATAATATTCTTGCAATTCCCATTCATAATATAAACAGCCTGCAAAAGCAAATGCAATCAGTCACGGCTTTACGATGGTTCAGTACTTCAGTTTAGACACCCTTAACATTTGTTAGATTAAGGTATTGCTTCTTGTTGTTGGTGTTGTTGCATGGTGACGGAAAGATAACTTAATTACCTAGCAAAAACGTAGTTTTACAATCTGAACACACAAACGAGATATGTGAAATATGTAGGCTGTAGCCCAATGCTAATCCATATATATTATACCTCTTTTAGGGAATTGATGAAGTTCCACTTAACAGCATCTTCCCCTTCACATGGTGTCAGTATATGACTCGGGTACCCTCTAAAATGCACCTGAAAACCATTTGTCAAGAATCATGCAAAGGGAAAGAAATATCTGCTTACCAGTACAAATTACCGCAAATAAACTCTTAATTTGAATTTCTAAGTTTAAGGTTAATAATCAAACTAAAAAATTACGCCTTTGATACAGTGTTTGACAGTCAACATTTCTTCATGGCTTGACCATTAACTTTATTTCTGGCAATAACTGGCTGGTAGGACACAATTAGGAAACCCCATAGTCCATTAGTACCCACAAATGGGGGCATAGAATAAAAATCCCACCAACAAGGAGATTGGGAGATGAGGAGTGTGACTAAAACCCCCAACCTCTTGGTTGGAAAAGTAGCGACTAGCATATCACTAAGCAGCAGTTATCTACCCCCTTTAATTTTATCATTAGGTAGAATCCGAATCAATTCAACCTATACAGCAGCTTTAATTTGGCAGTTCTAAACAGCAGTAGCAAACCTTCAGGAGGGGAAATATCTACCCCCTTTACATGTACGACACTCGAAGCCTCTACTAATCCAGTACATCATAATGTCTGCAATCCTATAACTGTTGATGCAGTTTCATATGTGATTTGCTTGTCATAGCAACAATCTAGCGTTAATAGAAGACATACAGTTAGCTTCCAAGGACTTTCAGGCTCTGCACATAAAAGATCAAAGAGGACTCCTGTAGGAATATACCTGCATGTGCAACGCAACCATATTAAAAACAGCTCCATTACTGTTAATATGTCATCCATTACAATACACAGGAAAAGGCCATGAACAGCAAAACTGTCATCTGTACATTCAGCTCATTACAATAACCTGTGTCTAACTTTATAGACATTCAGCTTATTTGCTTTAATACCTAATGGGGTTAATCTATCCTATATTTTTAATGGATAGCAGATTAACAAATATAGAGTTATGTTTATTATGCCAGAAGAAAATTGCCCAAAAAAGAATGTCGTAGCTGGTGGAGTTTATTTGCTTTCCTAATGTCAATGTGGTGCATTGGTCAGACCAATAACATTTAACTATTAAAGCACTCACAAAACGTGAAGGTATATCTGTAAAGCTGCAACTCTTCCAAATTAGCATAACATTCCAAGTTTAGAGAACACTGATAAGCGGGATCATCAAGAGGTCTACAATCATGTGACAAAAGACACAACCTCATGAATCATGATACGGAAATTACCTACAAATCTAAGATTTTATACAAGATTCCATACTCATCCACTGTTTTGAGTAGTTCCAGGGCAAGACCACTTTATGGGCCTATACAAAAAGACCTTTCAAATTTCCACACCCTAAGAATCTATACCCTGCCACACTTAATCGTTCTCTCGTCCTTCCATTTCTAACTGCTCACGACCAAACTCTCCCCACACCCATCCTGACAACCATTGGACTCGCCGCGAAGCCGGCATCCTTTTCCACAACTACCTTCGGCAACTACACCAATACCTTCAAAACCCATAGGCACCATGTCCCTGAACCCCAGTCACCTCCCACCACAACGGTAACCCAACCCCCTCATATCCGGCAACAAACCGGCCGCACCCACGCCAAACCCCTCCCACCACCACCACCCTCCATCCCTAATCACCACCACATTCAACCTTGCCTTCATCACATGAAAAGCCAATTCAGCCACAGCCCAACCCTTCATGATGACAACCACCCTCCCCAAACCCCTAATCGGCAATTATTGCTGAAAAAGGGTTTAAGATATCCAGAGCAAAATCCACCCTAGGAGGGATGTGGTGAACCTTTGGTGAAGAAGTAAGACTACAGTGGTGAGTTGGCAACAGTCGTGTGGTGAATATTGGTGGTCATGAGGTGGTGGTGCTCCGTGAGAGGAGGAACGGGCCACAGGGACAGGCAAGGGGTGCTGGGAAGGGAGAAGGGGTTCTTTAATTTTTTATTTTCTTTGAAACGGTGGTCTTATACAAAAAGACCTCCTCACTCCTAGTATGCGTCCACTGGTGTTAGCTAAACTACTTACATTTAGGGTGTGTTTGGATTGAGAGAATTAGAGGGAAAGGGAGGGGAGGGAAAGGGAGGGGTTTAATTTCCTTTGTTTGGTTACTTGGTAACAATATATGGAAGGAGGGAAATGGAATGGGAGGGCAATGAGAGGATTTAATTTCCCTCCTTTAGACCAAACTAAAATCTTTCCATCATTGGCAAGATTTGGAAGGAAAACTTTATTTGACTCTCATTTCATCATCCTCCTCCATCCACTCTACCATCTCCCTCTTCCTCCCCTTCCATCACCCTCTCATCATTTTTGTTATCCAAACAACCATAATTTATTTTCCCTCCCCTCCCCTCCCCTACCTTTCCTTCCCCTCACTCCCCCTCCCCTCCCTTTCCCTCCTAAAATGGTATCCAAACACACCCTTAAGGTTCATATGCAACTATGCAAGTGCAACACGCCTGCATGAATCTAAGTTAATTCCAACTAGTCTAATATGCTAGCACCAGAGTCAAGCAAATAACCAGATCAACATAACTAAGCATGCAAAGGTGATCAACAGGCACAATCAAAATATATGAGGATGATAGAAAGTGGACTGAAACATAATACCATTTCAGTGGCATCCCCTTATACTCAAACCAAACGGTGTCATCCCCCGGAGGAAGTGTGCTGCTGAAGCAGGCCTTTAACTGAGGAGCTATTAGTGGCAGGTAACCAAGCCGAGGTGCAAGGATCTGCATATGCAATAGATATTGAAATGGATTTATACTGCTAAGGTACACCCAGAAGGTACACCACAGTTCTTAATCATTCATCATCCATCATCCATCACAACAATCAGACGTCTAACAACTAACTTTGTTAGCACTAAATAGACAAACATAAGCCATCTTCAGCATGAACAGCTATAAGCTCTCCAAATAATAATCCAAAGATGAGAATTTTATATGCAAACTCCAAAAGCAACCTCAAGTTTTACATTTTCAGGAGGCGAAATAATAACAATCTTCCTCAAACTATACAAGTAGAAAATGGCCTCATAACTACATATTCATTGAATTCTTTAACGAATTCTTTTACAAGTAGAAAATGGCCTCATAATCAAAGTGAAGCATCTAGGAATTTCACAAAGAGAACCCCACATTTAAACAAAACCATCAAGAAATCAATAAAATTTGACCCTAGTTGTTTTATCCGAAATCAGTAAAGGTAAGATGTTGCATGAACTGGGTTTACAAAGAAGAGAAATTAAATTAAATGATATTAATTCATGCAAGATTGAACCCAATTAAGAAGGAAGAACAAACCAGGAGAGGGTTAGGAGGAGGAAGAGAAGTGATTTCGGAATCATGAAGATGAACAAGAAGAGGGATTGCTGCTTTCCATATGTTTTTCTGGGCTTCTTTTCCAATCTCCTCCATTCTTTCAAATTTGTTTTTGTTGATTCAGAATCATAATTAATGAATGGAATACAACTCTGTAGAAATACAAAGTGATGAAGGGTTGAGTTTAAGAACAGCAGCTTCTTTAATGTTTTTTTTTTGGTGCTAAAGAGGGGCAAAGCCCCGAAATGATTAATTGTTAGCTATTACACGGGGAATAGCGACCCCAAAAACGTCCTCCCGGAGGATTGATCGTAATTCACTAAACGGAGTATTTAAAAAAGTAGGAATCGTACTCGACTCAATTCCTCTATTAGCTAGATTGTCAGCCGCTCTGTTGGCCTCGCGATACACATGCTCCAGCTTCACCGTCCAAGTAGAGTTCCGAATCAAATCCTTGCATCTTTTGACTATAAATTTTAAGTTGTTACTTACCAATTGGTCTTCGTTGATTAGCGTAACACAAGGCAAATTATCCATGTTGATTAATAAACGATTAATCTGCATCGTCTTTGCTCTTTCCAACCCGACTAACAACGCAAGTAACTCAGCCTTCATGGAGGTACAAATGCCACACGAGAAATGATATGCTGAGATGAGATCCCCGGCTGCATTACGAAAAACTCCTCCCCCACCAGCCGGACCTGGGTTGCCCTTTGAGGCCCCGTCTGTATTAAGAAGCATCCACCCATGCGGAGGTGGTTGCCAACGAACAAAAATCTCGACATTAGGCGGTCGCGGCGGCGGGATAAGAATATCAAAATTGTTAAATGCTTGTCTCGTAATATGAACCTGCTGCCGTAGGAATTGATGAGGGTGATTCGGGTTCTCGCTATCTCTTCCAAACACGATATTATTGCGCCATTTCCAAATCCACCAAATTGTAACCGCAAAAATAACAGGCCAGTCGGTTGCATTTACTTCGACATCGTTACTTGCATTCTTTGTCAGCCAATCATTAAAAGGTATATTATAGAAGAAATCATTAGAGGGACTAATCCCGAGGATCTGCCAAATTTGTTTCGATACCTGACAAGAGCGGAGCAAGTGATCGGTTGTTTCATCTTCTTGATTGCATCTTGGACATAGCGGATTGTCTCCCATATTTCTTTTAAATCTGTTGACATTAACCATCAGACGATCGTGCGCTGCTAACCACATGAACATACGGATTTTTTGTTGGAGAGGTAGTCTCCATATGGTACGCCAAACTGGACTTTCAGGGACTTGTAAATTGGTACCTTCGTTCAAATAGCCAAGAGCCGACTTGAGGGAGAATTTGCCCGTCGAGGTGCCTATCCAGTAGAGAGTATCTTCTAAATCGGGGTCGGGTATTAAGGAAATGGATGCAATTTTTTGTAAGATTGATTGTGGTAGTAAATCAGCGAATTGTTCCCACTTCCAACCATTATTCTCGCACCACATATCGCTCACGGTGGCTGACAGAGAGCTCGTAGGAATTGGGGCTATATTGTGATCCGACAAGCACTCTCCATCAACCCAGGAGTGATCCCAAAACAAGGTCCGTCGACCGTTTCCTACTGCTGTAGCAGTTCCTCGCACAATAGTTTTCTCTTGAGTTGATATTCCCGCCCAAACATTCGACATATTTCGCTTGGGTTTGAAAATATTAATATCGCATCTATTATTGCAATATTTAGCTCTTAAAACTCGTGACCATAATCGTGTAGGTTCCGTTAAAACTCTCCAACCAAGCTTGGTTAGAAATGCCGCGTTCGCTTGCCTTGCTGAAGCTATTCCCAACCCACCTCTTGATTTGGGTTTTTGAACTGTATCCCAATTTATTAAGTGTACTGACTTTTTCTCTTCATCGCCACCCCACAAGAATCTTCGGGTTTTTCGATCTATTGTATCACAAATTGTTCTCGGGATTTTTGCCGTCTGCATACTATAATTAGTAATAGTTGATAAGGTCGATTTGACGAGTGTGTCTCTTCCTGCTAGCGAGAGTCTTTTGGTGGCCCATCCCGACAATCGTTTATTTATTTTATCCTCCAGATGTGCGAATGTATGGCGTGTAACCCGCCCATTAATAGTCGGCATTCCGAGGTAGATACCGAGGTCTTCTGTGTCTTCGAAACCCAAAGCTTCTTTGACCGAATCCCGAGTAGCTTGTTCGGTATTATTGGAGAAAAACACTCTGGATTTAGCCGTACTTATTTTCTCGCCAGATGCACTGCAGAAATTGTCTAGCACATATCGTATTACTAAAGCTTGTTCCTCGCTTGCCTCCGCAAAGATTACTATGTCATCTGCAAAGAACAGGTTAGTAATAGAAGGACCTCCTCTTCCTAGGACAATCGGTTTCCAATTTTTGTTCCTGACTCCCCTATCAATGGCTTGTTGTAATTTTTCAAGGCACATAACAAAGAGGTACGAGGAGAGCGGGTCACCTTGTCTAACTCCTCTAGACGGGATGAATTGTTCAGTTGGCTCTTCGTTCCATAAAATACGCATACGAGTCGTTGATACACATTCCATAACAACGTCGATTAATAGCTGTGGAAATATCATATCTTTCAAAGTGTCTTCTATAAAACTCCATCTCAATCGATCGTATGCCTTCTCGAGATCAATCTTGATTGCCATATACCCTAATCGACCCGTCTTTTTTCTAATAGAATGTATCGCTTCTTGAAAAATAACGATATTGTCTGAAATTTGTCGCCCGGGAACGAAGCCGCTTTGTGTTTCCGAGATGAGACGAGGCAGCACCTTTTTGATGCGATTAGCTAACGTTTTACTGATAATTTTATAGGCAACATTGCAAAGTCCAATGGGTCGAAATTGGGAAATTGTCTCCGGGGCATTCACTTTCGGGATAAGAACCAAATGTGTATCATTTAAACCCTCCGGAAATCCTTTTCCCTCTAAAGCGTTAATAACCATGTCACAAAGAGGCTGCGCGATAAGGGACCAGTTTTTCTGATAGAAAAGGGCTTGAAAACCGTCTGGACCCGGAGCTTTGAGTGAGCCCATATGATTTATTACTTTTTCGATTTCTACAATGGTAAACGGTCTAGTTAACCAATCCCATTCTTCATTGTTGAATTCCTGGAACAATCCCCAAGGGAGGTTATCTTCTTCACTGTGATTATGCTCCTCTGTATACAGGTCTTTATAAAACGCGACAATAAGCTCTTTAATTTCAGACGGATCCTCTACCCACTCGCCATTCACGTTCTTAAGTGAATTAATTCTGTTTCTCCATCTTCGAATTAAAGTGCTAACCTGGAAGTAAGACGTATTTCGATCTCCGTCTTTAATATATTCAAGCTGCGATTTCTGGTACCAAAGGAGCTCCTCCTGTTCGAGTACCTCATCAAGTTCTCTTCGCAAGCGGGCTTCTAATTTGATTAAATAGGGTACTCTTGTTTTTGATAATTCTCGTTGGCACCCTCCTATTCTCGCCTTTAATTCTTTTTTCTTTCGAAAAATGTTACCAAAGGTATTATTGTTCCAATCTTGAAGCTTTCCCGAGAGTTGCTGAAGACGATTAGGAAATAAGCCATCTTTGGGCCAGTTTTCTTCAACAAATTCCTTAAAATTCTCATGTTTCATCCAACAAGCTTGGAATCGAAAAGGACGATTAATGTTGTGTGTCGGGGCAAAACCGTTTGGTGAGATTAATAACGGGCAGTGATCAGACTGAAAAGCTGGTAGATGTCGAACTATGGCATCCTCAAATTTAGTGCTCCAAGTCGATTTACAGAGGGCCCTATCTAACCTGGCACTCTTTCGTGTCTCGACAGAATTGCCTCGAGCCCAAGTATGCGAGGAGCCCGTAAATGCCAATTCTATCAACTCGCAATTTTCAATCCAGTTATTAAATCTATCGCATCTTCTTGCCATGTTTTGGTCACCTCCGTGTCTTTCATCCATTGTTCTAGTTTCGTTAAAATCACCGGCAAGCATCCATGGGTGGTTATTGTTGCGAGCAAAGTTCTCAAGTTCAGTCCATAACTCTCATCTATTGGTAGGATCCGGGCTTGCATAAACTGCTGAGAAAAACCAAGGTAGCTCCCCTACTCGCGCTATTTCAACTGTAAGAAATTGTTGATGTTCCATAATCGGTGTGACCGACACTAAATCCGTTTTCCAATAAATCCATATCCCTCCGCTAAACCCAATGGTGTTTACTCTAGCACTCCCATCATAGCCAATAATGTTGCCTAATTTGACAGCGTGATCTTCCCCCATATGCGTTTCAACTAGAGCAATCACCGTAGGTTTGTACAGCCGTACCACCTCCTTAATCGCATTAATTTTAGCTTTGCTTCCCGTTCCTTGGACATTCCATACTAGCATAGTGATATGGGGAAGGTTCGGACACAAGTTTGGTATTTGTGTACTCATAAAGTCAGGTAGATAGTTTAACGATGATAGATAAGCGCGACTTACTAGCTTTAGAATGTCGTCAATACTCCATGGTATCGACATCTCCAGCAGCAGCTTCGATGGATTGTTCTTCTCCACTTCGAGTCGGAGGTCCATTATTGGGCATTCCGATATCATCACCACCATATAAGGAGCGGGCATCTCCGGCCAAGTTTTGATATTCAGAATTTGTGTTGGTGGTACCACCACTATCTCTGGGCTCTGTGACAGGCACCGTGGCTGAGGTAGGGGGTGGTCTTGATAGTATACGTACGGGTGAGGATTCATTGTTGGGTGGGGCTATGATTGAATGAGTGAGGGGCGCTGTAGATGCTTCACTCTCAACTCTCGGGTTTGCTATAGCATTGTGTTTGCTGGACTGGTGTTTGGAAGGGATAGGAAGATTTGTAATATCTTTTAAAACTGGGGTAGGAGAACCGTGATTAACAGTAGGAGTATTTGTTTGAGTATTTTTTTTTTTTGGAATATATTTGGTAGATTTTTTGGAAGAATAATTATTGGAAATAAGATTATTTGCTTGCTTATTAAAGGACTCGATTCTTTGATTGATTGTATTAGAATTGGAAATATTTAAATTGCCTATATTACTAGTATTATTGGTGGAAGTAGAGGCGAGATTTTTGGTAGGATTTAATTGATTTGCAGAATTTTCGTGATCTTTACCTAAAATACCAAATCTTGATCCCGCTCCATTCGTTCCCGCTCCTTTCGAATTTTGACCGAAATTGAAAATTGACTTTGCACCTGTATGGAAGGGATTTGCTTGTACTGAGTTCGCCGTCGTTCTTTTCCGTGGTGGTTTTTTAACCATCATCCATTCCCCAAAGTCATCTTTCTCCTCTGGTCGGAGACCTGCTTCTAGGGAATGCTCGACTCGATTCAAAACAGAGTCCCCTGGAACTATCATGTGCTCAACCTCTTCCCCTGTATCTTTCGAGATAGCTGTTGGACATTGTTCAACCCCATGACCTAGCTTACCACACTTAAAACAGATCATCTTAAGACCTTCATATTGGATTCCATAAACCTTAGCATTTAACCGAAACTTAGACAGTAAAGGTTTTGAAATGTCGACTTCAACACTTAGTCTTGTGAATTGACCTCTCTCCGCCATGGCAGTATTCTTATCGATTCGAACAACTTTGCCAATTTTTGAACCGATCTTCTTAAGAAACATTTCATTAAAGTATTCAACTGGTAGATTCGGGATACGAATCCATGCCGTTAAATACTTAATCGTATCTGCGGATGGAACAAAATTCGGAACCCATCTTCGAATAGTTAAATAGTGGTCATCGATCATCCATGGACCTTGAGTTACTACAAACTCATAATCTTGTTTAGAGGTAAATCTTGCTATATAGTAATTCTCTGTTAAATCTGTAAGTACAAGCTTTCCTTTGATCGACCACTTTGCTTGCAATTTTCTCATCAGAGCAAGGTAACCTATCTTCTTATCAAACATTTTTATGATAAGGGAATGCCTCCATGGCCTTCGGATGTTGGCTTTTTCCTGCTTTGTGAGACAGATACGTGGACATACATCTTCATCATCTTCTATGTATACATCATCATCATCAGAATCCATATCAATATCATCTAAGGAAAGATCATTGAGTGTGTAATCATCAAAGGAGACCCCCTGAACCTTCTCCTTATACGAGAACGTATGAGGGGTTGAGATCTGTTTTGGTTGTGGACCGCTGGTATTGATCTGCCCCGCTGGTGGACTACCACTGGTATTCGTGGTGGCTTGAAATTCATCAACGTGCATTGTCTTCCTCTTGGAGTTTTTGTGGGATACTTGTGAGGAGAGAATAGGAAAGTCTGCATTTGGGATGGCCGGAGTTGGATGTTCATTGGGCCGGTTGTAATCCGGTGGTAGGCCGGCATTGGGTTCAAGCATCTGATTTGTTTGGGATTTTTTTTTTTTTCTTTTTCTCTTTCTATCTCTAGAATGTTGAATGAATGTTCGCATCAGCTTCTTTAATGTTGACTATGCGGCTTTTGCCCAAATGCCTTCCCCAAGGTCTAAGGATACACTTCTTCAAAAAAATCCCCCTACTACTTCCCCCTACTACTAAGAGAATAAAAGTTCTCTGAAATTTTCCCGCTCAAATCCTCCTACTACTAAGAGAATAAAAGTTCTCTAAAATTTTCCCGCTCAAATGAAATGCTCTATGATTGGTCATCACTCATCACAATATATCACTCCTCACAATATATCATAATTATATCATATTAATTATTTGCCATAAATAGGAGATACTACTACTAATTTTTAATTTGTAAACACACATTAATGAGATATTTTGATTTTCTTATACATGTGTCATTGCATTAATAATACGTATGAGACAAAATATATTGCACAATTTTATTGTATAATTAAGTCATTACTTAAAGTTATTTTTTGGGTAAATGTAATCGTATAATAATATACTCCCTAATGTATTTAATGTCTTCCTACATTATTATCTAAAAAGCCGTGCATTTACGCGGGATCTACACTAGTAAATAAATAAATAAATATAAGGATACACAAATACATATCAAATTCTCACCAATTCTCATTATAGACGGCTATAGACGGATATTGTCCCTCTTACAAATGAAAATGGGTAGTACAAGTGGGTGTAAAATGGATAGCCCCACTTGCACTACTCACTCTCATTTGTGAGAGGGACACTATTCGTTTATAATTATAGACGGATAGTGTCCGTCTTTAATGAGACGGACTGATTGGAAGTTGCCCACTAAAATGTGTGTTGTGTTTATATTAGCAATCTGTGGTGACCCGTTTTAAGATTTAAGACGGAGTATCTGTCTTAAGCAAGACTTATCGGGAAAGATAGATACACCATTTTATATTTATTTACTAGTCTTAAACCCGTGCAAAATTATACCGGTTTGTTTATTCAAATTTTATTTTGACTTTTTTTTGTGAGACCGTGCCTAATATTTATCTCTTTTATAGAAATATTACTGACATTTTATTTTTGCGTTAAACTACCTAACATTTATGTTCTTTTATCAAACACTACCAAAAACATTCTTCCGGCGAAAAAAGTCAAGTTTCTGGCATCACTTGCTATTGTTTTGCAAAACATTACCCTACTTTTTAAAAAAAATTGTCTTCAAACTATCTAATTCTTAATCTTTTCTACCCTAAAATTATTATCCATTTTCCTTATATTTACTCCCGAAATGTTCTTGTAATATTCTTTTCCTTTATTTACTCACAAATAAAAGTTTAGCTATTAATTTGTCGCTTATAATATCACTTCCAATTAAGTTGTCATATTATTAACTTGTGATTATAACAAGGAAGAAAAGATAAGCTTGATAGAGTAACAAATGATGTATGTTTGAGGAAAAATATAACAAATAAAACTGGGAAAATAAACGAATTTTTATGAACAATGAGAAAATTAAAATTAGAGAAATAAAATAAAGAGCGAGAACAATGGGGCTTGTGACCTCGGCAATTAGTTGATCTGTTTATCGTATTCTTTATATTTCTCTGAGCAATTAGTTGATCCATTTAAAAAATATAGTCTTGAAATACATAAAAGTTAGTTGGCCAATGCCTTAGTTTTTCGACAACTTTGGTTTATTTTCAAAATTATGTATTGTATTTTAGTTGTTATTTTGATTAATATATTAAAAACATGTGATTCTAAAAAAAATTACCTTTCAATGAGTCCAGTAATTCATGACACCCATGTAAAAATAATTAAATGATTAAGGTTGCTTTTTAATTAGATTGTATAGATTTTGTACTAAATTTTCTATGTGAAAGTTTGAACGTCCATTTGTCTTCCCATTTCTTTTTTTTTTTCCTTTCTTTTTTTGAGAATGATAAATCTCACAATGTAAGGAGCTTAAAACATATAGAATTATAGGACTTTTTATCTTCTCAGTTTAATAAATGCTAGTATTAGTATATCATCTATTAATTTGTCAAAAATCCTAAATTTTATATTTTTGCATAAATGATAAAATGAGTTAAACAATAGCCTACTACAATTCTCATTACAATCTCATTATGTGTTATAAGACATATACATTAGATAATATGACATGTTTCCATATTAGATAATAGTTTATATTTAGCCATTATCAATGTCAACAGGATTTTGTTGTCCAACTTTTTAATAAGATTGAGATCCTCGCAACTAAAACTTCATTCTATGAGATCTATTTTTCAAAGGAAAAATGATGAATAAAAAACAACACATACCCAAATAAAACATACATTTGAAAGTTTTAGAAATACTTAATTTTTTTTAGTAACCTAAAAACAATTAATCATTCACATTCATATTGTCAATTTTGTAGTTAGTTTATAACACAGTATTGAGTGGAATGGAGGGAGTATTTGGTTAAGCAATTCTAGTATTTCTAACTAGTTTCAATGCAATCCCCTATCTACTAAAAGAATAGGTGAATTTAAAACTCTTCCTAGGGTTTCCTATGAAAGGTTCGTCTATGCTTAGTCATCGCTCTCTCCTACTTGTTCGAGGCTGATTTTTTCGGTTCTGGTACGTGGAAATCTGCAATTTTCGGTTCGGTTATTCACTTTAAGTCTCTTTTTCTGGTTTTTTCTTTTGCCTTTGCGAGTAGTGTGTTTTTATTTTTTGCGATCTTCTTGAACCCTTATTAATGGAAGGCTCGAGTAGAAGAAAGGGTAAGGAGATTATGGAGAATAAGGGTTTGAATTCGACTGCTTTTGATTGGGATGGGGGTGATGATGAGGGGCGTAGTGCTACTCCAGGCTCTATGCTTGTAGGGAAAATATGGGCGTCAAAGGCGATAAATGTGAGGGCGGCTATAGATTCGATGATAAAATTATGGAACCCTAAAGGGAAAATCATTGGTAACATATTGGATCCCAAGGAGAAGGTTTTCTTGTTCAGATTTGATGACGAGAGGGATAAGACCAGAGTGCTAGACGGTCAACCTTGGCACTTTGATAAGTTCGTTTGGTGCCTTAATGAAACACAAGAAGATGGGAAGACAGTTGAGACTCCATTATATAATCTGCCTATATGGGCTCGTGTGTATGATCTCCCGCTGAAAGGGCGATCGAATGAGGCCAGCCTTCGTAGAATTGGGGCTCAAATAGGCTGCTATATTGGGGTGGATGAGGTCCCATTCCCGGAGATGGAAAGAGCTGTGCGGATTCGTGTGGTCCATGATGTTCGTCGACCTTTGAAGAAGGCTGTGGAGATACGCATGTCCTCGAGTAGGGTGCTTGACTTTAAGATTAAATATGAGAAATTACCTACCTTTTGCTATGGATGTGGGGTGCTTGGCCATGGAGAGAAGGATTGTGATGAGGGCCCTTATGAAACGGAAGAACTGTCGTTTGGAGATGATTTGCGTGCTTCGCCATGGAAGGTGGTTAAAACAAATGTTGAGGTCACGTCTAGAGTGGCACGAAATTTGAGTAGTGATTTTGCAGATGAACAAAAGCGGAGTGAGGAAGATGATTTGGCAAAGATGGTGGAAAAACTCCAAGCTTTTGCACTAACACATAGGGCAAAAAAGAGGGGGACCTTGGTGGAGAAGACTGGAGGCACTGAGGAGGAGCCTATCATGGTGGAGAAAAACCAGGAGGTTGGGCACTATACCGTGGGGACAGCTGAGGTTACTATGGATGTGGGAGAAGGAATTGGGAGGGCTGATGACATAAGCAGTGGGTGGGGGAAAGCAGGCTGATTTCGGAGGGAAATAAGGCCACTGTGATGGAGTTAGCTGTGGAGAAAAGCGGGGTTTCTGTTGATGGAGGAGAGGAAGGAGGTATGGGTGTGAGTAGGAGTATAGGGCAGCATTGGACACGTTTAGCAAGGGTAATTGGTGAGGGTAAGACATATCAGAAGGAGGTGCTGAATAATAATAAAAAAAATGAAGTAGAAATGAGGACGAGAATAAGGAGGGTGGCATGAATAAAAAGGTTAATTATCACAAGGATGTGTCTATATCTGAGGCGGAGGTTGAATTAGCTCAACCCCGCCGGGCCCAATGAGTATTTTGAGCCTTAACTGCAAGGGGCTGGGCAACCCCGATGCAGTAGGCGGTCTTCAAAACCTTATCCGACGGGAGGCCCCGGCTATTATATTCTTATGCGAAACTAAATTGAATAGTCGTGATATGAGGAAAGTTAGGAATCGTTTGGAGGGGTATAGTGGATATGAGGTGGATAGTGTAGGAAGGTCGAGTGGGCTGGCTTTACTATGGCGGAACGATGTTATCTGTCACTTTCGTTCAGCGTCAGTTCATTATATTGATGTGGATGTTGAGTTCGATGGTAGTAGATGGCGTCTTACTGGCTTCTATGGGTGGGCTGCTGTACAGGATCGTCACCTGTCTTGGCAACAACTCCGAATCCTTGCTCGAGAATCTGATGACCCGTGGATATGTGTGGGTGACTACAATAAAATCCTTTTCTCAAATGAAATGAAAGGCGGTGAAAGGGCGCAATGGCAAATGAATAACTTTCGGGATGCTGTGGATGAGTGCGGGCTTAGATATTTACCTATGGAAGGCTATGCTTTTACTTACGATAACGGGCAGGTTAGGGAAGACAACCGTCAGAGCAGAATCGATCGGGCTATGATAACAAGTTCGTGAGGAGATTTGTTTCCGTATGCAAAGCTTGTCCACCTCTCTCGAGAATGGTCTGATCATGCGCCAATTAAGGTGATTCTTCAGCGTAGTGGGATAGATATGCAGGAGCGATCAAAGCTTTTTCGGTTTGAACAAATTTGGGTAGGAGAGAATGGGTGCGAAGATGCGGTCAGAAGGGCGTGGGATTTGGATACGGGAGACCTGCTTGAGACAATTAATCGATGTGACTTCAAACTGAACGAGTGGAAAGGAGTAAGCATTGGTAAAATTCTTAGGGATCTAAAGAAGAAAAGGAGCAGATTAGACCGCCTTAATGCGGGAGGACGATCGTTGCAATTAGTGAAAGAGAGACAGCAGCTTGTTTGTGATATAGCCCATCTACTTAGACAGGAGGAATTCTTTTGGCGGCAGCGATCGAGAGCTCTGTGGTTACGTGATGGGGACCGTAATACTAAGTTCTTCCATAGGAAAGCAGGCCAACGCAAAGCAAGGAACCATATCTCTAAACTCATTGATGACGAGGGGAGGACACACACTACTAATCAAGCTATTGCCTCGTGTGCCATGTCCTATTTCTCCGAGTTATTTAGCAGCTCTCGGCCTACAAAATTTGGAGCCATTCTGGTCGGGATAGAGGGTCGAGTTACGGAGGAAATGAACGCTGGGCTAAGCAACGACTATAGTGAAGAAGAGGTGATTACTGCTCTCAAACAAATGCACCCGCTCAAAGCTCCAGGTATCGATGGTATGAATGGACTCTTTTATCAAACTTATTGGCATATTATCGGACCCTCTGTTATTCGAACAGTGTTGAATGTCCTCAATGGGGCTCCTATTCCAGAGGGCCTTAACAAAACTAATATCGTTTTAATTCCGAAAAAGAAAGCCCCCGACAAAATGTTTGTGTTTCGACCAATTAGCCTTTGTACTGTTATCTATAAATTGATTTCAAAGGTCTTGGCAAACCGCTTAAAAGTTTTTCTGGGTGAGATTGTGTCGGAAAATCAAAGTGCCTTTACTCCTGGTCGCCTCATCACAGATAATGTCCTTATTGTGTTTGAACTGTTCCATCATATGAAGAATTCGAGAAGTGGGGGTGGCCATATGGCACTTAAGCTCGATATGTCTAAAGCGTATAATAGAGTTGAGTGAGGATTTTTGCGAGCGGTTTTAAATGTTATGGGATTCGAGAGTCGGTGGGTTAATCGGGTTATGATGTGCGTGGAAACGGTGTCATATGCGGTGAGCTTGAATGGGTTGCTTTCTAAGGAGTTCAGACCGGAGAGAGGAATTCGACGGGGTGACCCTTTATCCCCGTACCTTTTTATCCTGTGTGCCGAAGTGTTCTCGAGTATGATCAGGCGTGCTATCGAGAATGGGTCCATCCATGGTATCCGTATTTCTCCACATGCTCCCACTGTTTCACACCTCTTTTTTTGCAGACGATAATATTATTTTTGTGAAGGCAAAGGGGAGGGAAGCGAGATGTGTGCGTGATATCCTGCGTGATTATAAGTAGGCCTCGGGCCAACTTGTGAGCTTGGAGAAAACGACGGTTTCGTTTAGCAAGGGTACGACTTGGGATAGGAAACTGGAGGTGCTTGGTGTACTTGGAGTCCGTATGGTGGAGGAGCAAGAGAAATACTTGGGGCTACCTACAGTCGTGGGGCGGTCAAAGTATGTGGTCATAAGAACGATACGTGATAGACTTAGCAAAAATTTACAAGGATGGCGGGGTAAGTTACTCTCAAAAGCGGGGAAGGAAACTTTGATAAAGGCTATAGGCCAATCCATTCCTACTTACGAGATGAGTATTTTTAAGCTCCCGGCTAATTTTTGTGACGATTTGCGTTCCCTCATATCACGGTTTTGATGGGGAAGTGAGAATGGGAAACAAAAGATTCCTTGGGTGGCGTGGGATAAGATGTGTAGGCCTAAATGTCGAGGGGGAATGGGTTTTCGAGACTTTAGGAAGTTCAATATATCGCTTCTCGGTAAACAAGCTTGGCGTTTGATGACTAATTCTGATTGCTTAATGGTGAGATTCTAAAAGGGAAATATTTCCGAAATTCATCCTTCATGGAGGCTGAATTAGGCAATAATCCTAGCTACACTTGGCGAGGGATATGGGAGGCTAGGGATGTCCTTAATATGGGTGCTCAGAGGAGAATTGGAGATGGCCTTAGTACGCGTATTTGGGAGGATCCGTGGGTGCCTGGTACACAAACCAGACGCATCATTTCGCCAAGGGAGGAAGCTAATGCCCTTCTTGTTGCTGACCTTATGGCGAAGGACGGTTTTGGGTGGAATGCCTCGAAAGTCCAGGCGATTTTCTTACCATTTGAGGCGAGTCGTATTCTTAATATTCGGATTAGTCATACCAAACCTATGGATGAGTGGTGTTGGGACTTGGAGAAGGACGGAGCATACACCGTGAAATCTGCCTATCACGCCCTCAACGGAGACGGGACTGAAATGGCGAGCTCGTCTGATTATGCGAGTGAGAAGCAACTCTGGAATATCGTTTGGAAAACCCCGGTTTTACCTCGCATAAAAGTGTTCTTTTGGCAGCTTTGCAATGATGCTATAGCTACCAAAAAGAATATCGCAGCCCGATCGGAATTGGCGGATACTATGTGCCCGAGATGCCATGACTATGTGGATACTTGTCTCCATGTGGTCCGGGATTGTGGGTGGGTTGGGGGGGTTTGGGGGAACGGGAGTTGGAGGTTGGACGGGGGATGGAGCATAGAAGGGTGAGAGATTGGGTGATAGACATTATGCGGGATATGGGAGCGAGGGAGCGAGTCAATTTAATGGTTGGTTGTGGGGCTATATGAGAGCGACGAAATAAGGCTATTTTTGAGGACGGAGAATGGAGGGCGGATTGGTTCTTCGACGTATAAGAGAGCTAATTGCAGAGATGAGTGGCATGGATGAGGTGGGGACTGATCGTGGTGGGGGAAGAACTAGGGGGAGTGAGAGTGTGGCAGAAGGTTGTACAGAGGGCGATTCTACAGCTGAGCTGGGGTGGGAGGCGCCGAGGGCAGGTGTGGCCAAAATTAATGTTGATGCGGGTTTGATAGCGGGGCTAGGGGTTGGATGGGGGTTGGTTTGTCGTAATAGCCAGGGGAGTGTGGAGTGGTGTGTGGCGTCACAAACGAGCGTGGACATGGAGCCTAAGTTCGCGGAAGCAATGGCGATCCTACACGGAGCCCAGGAAGCACGTAGAGCGGGAATTAAGCATGTCATCTTTGAAAGCGATTGCTTGAGCGTAGTGGAAGACCTTCGATTGAAGAAGCATGGTCGGAGTGATATACATTTAGTCTATTTAGATATTTTATCTACTTGTTTGTTTTTTGATTCCTTTAGTTTTTCTTTTGTTCGTCGTAAACTCAATGCGGTTGCTCATTCACTTACTCACCTCTATCCATGGTTTGAGGGTAGACGTGCCTGGTCGGATGACTTCCCTCCTGATGTTGTAAACTTGGTTCAGAAGGAGTTAATAGTTATGGCATAATACTCATTTGGGTATTTCAAAAAAAAAAATTCTAGTATTTCTCTTCTTCAAATAGTCTTCTTTCTCCAATGAACTATCCCTACAAAAAAAATCCACTGAGTGATTAATAACAAACAAAATTGTGGAATTTAATTTATATAATATTAACCTTATTGTTATTAAGTTTTCCCTTAAATAATGTAATAAATAGGGTATTGAATCATAAAGATATAAGTATATTTACTTTTGAATAGCACAACTCCACAAATCTTGTTAGCCTCTAAATAAGAACAAAACAACATATATGTGAAGGTTAAAAATGTGAAGATTACTTCATAACCAATGAAACTTAAAAATAAATAAATAAATAAATAAATTATTAATTTAAAACCTTAATACATGACTTACCTGACTTACCTTGATATTGATACAATGATAAGAAAGATTATTGACACATACATATAATTATTTTGGTGCTGGGAGTAAAAAAATATTGGCTTGAATTTTGGCTCACAAATGTTGCCTTACATCAAACATTTATAGCTAAATGAGGATGCATTTTATGACTTTTGTGATTTTTTTATTATTATTATCAAATTTAGTATATAAATAAATATGTAGAAAGGTTTTATGACTTTTAAGCATTCATTTTCATTATTAGCAAATTTAATATAGGCATAAATAAAGATTAATGAGAAAAGAAATGTAAAAGGTATTTTTTTTTTATTTTTTATTTTTACAAAATCCACATTGCATGAGAATTGTTTAGGGAGCTACCTTATGAAATTAAAAGATGGTGTATATTTTGTCTTACCTTTTATTTATAAATTATATTTATAGATTTATATATGTATCCAGATGAAATTGAGCCAGTTTATTGCAATAAGATATAAGAAGTAGTTGCACATATAAATAGTTTAATATTAGAGTGATGTAAATTTTTATTTTTCGTTTAACCTATTTTAGTTATAAAAATTAAAAAGGTCAATGTTTAATACGGAGTATTAAGTATGTTATCATTTGCCCTTAATATTTACAAATTCTTTATTATTTTAAACGGCGTAAAATTAGAATTTTGTGATATTTTATGTGTTGCTTAAAATATTCTAAGAATAAACATAGAAAATTAAATTTTTGTATGAATTTTGATTTTTAATTGTTGTTTAATTTATCTAAAAATTAAAAAGACTGAAATTTAATGTTTGTTATGCTAGTTTATTTTTCATGTAAATAGTTTTTTAATTTGTGTATTTTTGTAAATGGGTCATTATATGAACATGAATTACCCTCTTAATTAAACACGTCATACTACATGGAGGATTGGCGCCGTGGATTTTAGCAATGCAATGTGACATTTAGTAATGCGAGGTGGCATTTAGTCCATGTCTATGTGGCTTTAAATGTTTACCCTTTTAATAAGATTTATAGATTAAAGTAACAAAATGGAGGGGAATTATAGGAGAAAAATTAAATAGTAGAAAAAAAAACTATGAAAGGAAGGGTAGTTTTCGGCAAAACCCTTTCTATAAAAGAGATTTTTTTAAGCTTTGTAATTGGTTTCATAAATTAAGGTACTTTTGACCCCATCACAATTCACAATTTGACATAAATTTTGATTAATGAATTCATCACTTTACTAATTCTTAATGGGGCACGGGTATAAAATAGAGGTGATCATTGGCGAGCTTGAGTCGGATATGGACGAGCCTACACTTGAAAAAATTATATTACCTGTATCTATTATAGCAGGTCTAGTTTGATTGTCCAAGCCCTGCCCGTCAAAATAGGCGGGCCTACCCGCAGACTCAAAATTAAAACAAAAAATCCGGTTGCGAACCTAAACAGAACTACCTACTACCAAAAATAAAGTACGCTTCAGAACTATTTTTGGACTCGGCTTTGTTTGAGTTAAGTTTAAACCAAAAAATAGTTAGTTTATATTTGTAGACATTTTTTTATGTTATTAAATTTGTCATGTAGATAAAAATAGGAAAATATATATTTTTTAACTCTCTTAATTTATACCCGCCGATTAAGTTTAGCTGACATATTTTTGTTTTCCGTTACCTATTATTTTAAAGTTTTTTTTTTATGACCAAGCCCGCCTAAACAGCGGGTCAGGTGCGACAGGTTAAATGAGCCGACTTGCACTTGATCAGCTCAAGTGTAAAACTAATTTACTAGCAAACGGACCCAATATTCCCCGTAAGTCCATAACATTGATTAGGGTTAAACTCTAATTCCAAATTCCAAATTCTAACTCACCTAGGTTTTCATCAACTCCATAAACCTTTTCTCGAAAAACCCTGACCTACTCCCATGCACAATTGCACACTCCCTTATTATTATTAGCTTCCTCCAAACCTTAATTCTCACAATTATTCTCCATAAATGCCCAAATCTCTCACAATTATTCAACAATGACGGTCGATTTTGAACAATGGGCAGGTTCCCTCGGCATTAATCTATCCTGGTTAACTGGGATTCAGTCAAATTACCTCTTGGGGAGGATTTTGGCATTATAAGGTATCGTATTCGATGAACTTTTTGCTGATATAGTAGATGGCTCGTTCTTCGCCGTCGAGTGTTTGTGCTAGCATTTCTCCCATGACCGTGTCGGTAACGGTTAGGTAGAGGGATAAGGGAATTCCCTGCTGAGGTGGCATAAGGACATGAGGTTTGGCAAAAAAAGGTTTGGTGCATCAGACAAAGGAGATGATCTAAACTGAACAGAAGGACAGTCAATACTACGATCTTCGCTGGTCTGGTACCTCATCTGGATTCAGAGAAACCAGGCTCATTACAACAACGTTCTGATGAGCCTTGGTTGGGTTGCTGCTCAAGTTCAGATGTTGATAAAGGAGAGTTATAAGCCATTTGCCTAGCTTGATTAGCCCAAAGGATAGGAGATGGTTTACTATAATGCATATTGCTTGTTAGTGTATTGAAATGTGTTTAAGTAGCTGTTATGCAAAGTCTATAAACATTGCTGTAATCGATTCAGTTGGTGATTTTAATGAAATGCTTACATTCTACCAAAAAAAGACATGAGGTTTGGACATGATTTCCTTTATCCTATCGAAGGCTTTTTGGCAATCGCCGTCCCAATCGGTGTGATCGGTGGCGCGGAGCTTCTTGAAGATAGATTCGCAAATCATAGTGAGTTAGGTTATGAAGCGGCTGATGTATTGGACTTGACCGAGAAATTCATTCATGGCGGTTTGAGTTTTAATTCTTTTGTTGCAAATCAATTTTAGCAAAATTCGATGCGATTTAATTCAAACTCGAACTATTTTTTCTCTCTCGGATAATTTCAAAACAATTCCATTTGAAGAATCCAAGCGTGACGTCTTGTCGCGGAATTTTCAAAATTTATTTTCAAACAAAAAATTTGAAAATTTTAACTTCAAGTCATCGTGGTTATTTTTGGTTTCAACAAATACTTTTCATGTTTGCGTGTATACGTATGTGTTACTTGTTGCCTGTTTTCTACACTAACAAAGCAGAAACAAATGTCGAAGCAAATGGGAATCAGCCATTGACCGTGCTTCTCCGAAACACAGCACAAAAAAAAAGGCCAAGCACAAACGAACTACAAACCAAAAACATATATATAAAGACCGCCTCAAACAAAATATACACATATACAAACCAAAGTCCAAAACACGGGCAAACAACTACAAACTACTCAACGCCTCACGGCGGACCAGCCTCGGTCCCGCTAAGAGTCGCGGGCAAAGCAGACACAACCTCTTGCTTTGGCGTCCTTTTCGGAGAACTCTCCACCGTCTCCCGCTCCATCGTGATACGAAGCTCCTCTGCCTTGGCCAACTGAACCCTGAGAGAAGCAATCTCAGCATCCCGGCTCCGCAACTCTTCCTCGCGGCGCCTCAAGTCCTGCTGTCGAACGCTGAGTTCGAGCTCCTATACGTAGATCGTCGATCTCGCCTCATCCAACTCAGCACAGACCCGAGCAAGCTCCACCGGATCCGCAGTACTCTGCAAAACGCAACTCAGATCGCTAAGATATAACCATGAAATGCAACACAAAAAGCCACAAAAATAACCAACAAAAGGCACCTGCACAAGCCGAGACTCCCTTGCAGCCAGGTCACCATCAAGCGCCCTCCACCGATTAGCTATCTGCCATAGAGCCTGATGACTAACGGTCGACACCTATACAACAAAACAAAACCTTTCAGCAAAAGACTACACGCAGAGCAAAAACAAGATACAAACAAGAAGAAGAGCTCAAGCTAGTAGCTCACCCTCAAAACCGTACACCTCCACTCCATAACAACGTCGGTCACCTCAGGAACCGCAGGCTCTAGCAAACATAGCTGCAACCCTTCACCACTCAGGCCCAGGAAGGTGGTATGTGCTGTAACACCCCCATACACCAAGGTGCCTTACCAAGACCACCATAGCACATGGAGATGCTAACATCTCGGTTACCCGAGGTATAGTAACCAAAGGAGACCATAAAGAAACATACTTTAAGTTTAAAAGTTAAGTATGCGTACAACTTAAAACCAAAACTGGAAATATAAAATACAACCTTCTCAAACTGAAATCCAAAACTGAAATAAAACTATCATAAACTGTCACCGGAAGACTAAAAGACTCGGACTAGTGATGACTCCATCCCCAGCTAGATCCCGCGCATACTCCATAGAAATACCTGCTAATCAACTACTCACCATCCCCAAACGGATCACCACAGTTTTCAAAACATTTAAATGGGGTCAGTTACCGAATAATCAAGATAAGCAAACAACAACATTTAGTAAACACATTCCTCCAACTCCACCTCATCACCAATCACCTGACTACAGACTAAAGTGTGTAGCCCTGCCAGAATATTCATCGCAACAGATATTTCACTCCGTCAGTGGGGACCGCACTCGTACCACCTAAGCCCCGCTCAAAACCGTAGAGCGAATAACCTATGTCCATTAATGTGCACATCCCCCTTGTGACGGGAACCACAAGGGGCGGATTAAGGGCGTGAAGCCATTCCCGAAGATGACTCCACTCAGCCGAGGGCGCACCTCGCGAACCACATACAATCAAACAACCAAGCTCACAATACCAATATAAACATGCCAAATCCAAGGTGACAATCTCAACAATAAAGTAATCTTGCCAATACCACAATCATCATCTTATACTTAATTATACACACAACTGAGTAGGGAAGCCCTATCTTTTCGCAATCTGCTATAACTGCAACCAAACATACAATTGTACAAGAGTACCACATCATCACCTACAACAATAATTAGCAACTACACATCATAATCTGATTTCTATCCAAACCCCCAAATTACCCAAATTAGGGTTTAAATAAACTTAGCAAATCAATAAAAGAACAACATAGAGATCTTACCCAAAATTCGAGGATCGCAAGGATGTAAAAATTTCCAAAAGCTATGAACCCTAGCCTTAGATTTGATTGTAAAAGATGGAGAGGAGTGAACATCGTTTGAAGTTTATGAAAGTCCTTTTGAGAATAAAAGAAAAAATGAAAAGAAATGATGAAATAACTAATAAATACCTTCTCCACTTTTACGATCAAACCGCGTCAAAATTCCGTAAATAACCCAGGCACTTGATCGAGTACCGGACGTACTCGATCGAGTACCCCTTACTCGATTGAGTACCCACAGATCAGAAAGCACTCCAACACCCACATACAACTTACTCGATAGAGTACCCTCTACTCGATAGAGTACCCTAAGATCAAAATACCCGAGGTGTTACAGTCTTCCCTCTTTAAAAATGAACTTCATCCCCGAAGTTCAAACCCAACCTATAAAACATGTACACCTAACACTAACTCCACCAACTATGCCTACCTCCACAACGCGGCTCACGATATCATATCAACTATAGTAGAGCCTCTCGACACTAACTACATAATACTACTTCCACAAATGCCACTGACTCCGTCTCACTAACATATTATCCACTAGCAAATCCAATATCAAGACAATCCACCAAACAAGATCAACCACCAAAACGGAATGTTACATTCTACCACCCTTAAAATAAACTTCGTCCTTGAACTTTACTCACACTCATAAACATCATACTACTACAAGCACTGCCATGACCTTTAATAATATCAAGCACAATACAAATCCATCCTTTATTCTACACCAAGACTTAAACTTCCAAATATACTACAACATGTACAACCATCAAACTCTCTTTGTCGCATCCTACTCCTCTTAAGATAAATGTTACGTCCTCGTAACCCACTAATACAAGATCCTTAGCTGTCACCTCATCTTATGTCACCTATCACCGACTATAACTTCAACACCGACAACCATCCCATATCCAAGGCTCTCTCTCCCTAACAGCTCTCGTGTCTCCAATTATTTTGTACTCGATCTAACCTATGCCATAAAATCCTCAACATAACCACTACTCCAACTCTTCAACATTACCGCAAAACGACATACTTCTTTATACATGCACTTATCTCCATAATCATAACTCACGATCCACAATTGTTACACACACTCACACTAGATCCTCAAGTTCTTCTTTTTATTGCTGCAAAACTCATCCATAACTTCGCATGATAGTAATTTCTAACAGCCTATACTTACTGTCCCAATAAAGATTACGAAGCACTTGCCGCTTCTAGCTCAGCACACCCACCTTCCACAAATCACTTGCCACAACTATATCAACCAATGCCTCATCTAAAACAAGATCAAAAGTACTCTAACAACCTCTCACTACTGTGTCCCATCAACAGAATATCATTATACCATGACAACAATGACCACATGCGCAACTCTCTTCCATATCATATTCTACCCTCACTCCCAAGCCGAACTGGTTAGAAACATCAATAAACAAAATAACAATCTATATGCCCAGACCGAAACTCACAGGAAACAGCAGTAAATAAAGCAACAATCTATATAACTGATATACACTTTCAAAAATTCGTCTCATAATCCCGCCTACTCAACCACAACTGATGACGGCATCGCAACACCGCCACCAACAGCCGCACCGCAGCGCGAAAGTAGCCGCATCGTAACACGGAGTACCGTGCCTGGATCGCACCCGGAACACAACAACCACATTACTACAAAACTATACTCTCGACACAACAATCATCACATGACTCCTCCAATCACCATTACCCTTTCTGAATACCGTCCTATTAGGTTACCATACACAATATATAACAAGGAACACTCAGATAATAACTTTATGACTATCACACTATACCACTTCTCGTGAGGTCAGAACCTCACACAAACACTTACACACATCGTAGACCCATAATCGAACCTAACTAGCCAATCCCGATCACGTAAGTTACCACTTGATAAAGGTTATCTCTCGCCCAAGCTTAACTCGTATGCCCTTCATAGCACATTCTCCCATTCGCATAACTATCACATCCTGACAAATGTACCCATATCATTAATACTCCCTACTAGCAAAAGCCTCTTATATCCACATCTTATACTCCCTCACAACCATATATACCAATTCGGCCTCCACAAAATCAACCCCTTTAGAACGATTATCCTCTCAATTTATCAGCATCTTTAGCCACTTGTGACAATATCACGACGCCACCATCTTTCGTATCGCTACCCTCTCCATATCACCTCTAAATGTAACAATTCATATCCTATCCTCGGTTACCATCCCAACTAATGAATACCAAATCCATCAACGATATTTCCTCAACATTCATTCCAATTTTGTCCTTAATTGTATCGTCACCTAGCTCACCACCCAAAGTCTCATATCATGCAAATACTCTGCCAACTTCTTACCCTCTTAATTCCTCAAAACTCATGACTAGTATGTTGTCCTGAAATTTATCTATAACTATTAACTCACACCCTCATGATAGTATCATACATCTCGATGATTCCTTACTTCCATATCTCATAACTCCGGTCGACATTCTTTTAATTTAGTCCGCTCATTCTTTTCCCTTTACACTCGACAAAATCAATTAACAATTCAACTCCTTATTCCTACTACCTAACTCTTTAGTGCTTCAGTTACCTTCTCATTGCTCCAAACTTCAAATTCCATTAATTTATATCAGTACCTTCACACTCTTTCTTACCAAGGACCCTCTCTCATCATGCTACTTACTCACACTTGCCATCAATCAGTCCACAGAATCAACGTTTACTCTTCAATTAATTGCATCTCCCTTTTACATCTCTAGAAACAAAGATTTGTTTCATACCATTAATTGCCCAAGGAAACTACACACTAGGCTCACCTCTTGATAATCCAAATTCCCAAACTCGGCCACGATCTACACATCGCGGCATAACTTGATCTAAGCTCACTATACACCATTCATTTCCATCCCTCTATAATGACCTTCCATCACATATATCCTTAACCAACACAATCCTAACCATCTCCCTCCATAAATCTTTACACATCCCAAGTTGCCACTATTCACATCCTTCCTTTCATGCATTTCATTCTCACATTTCTCAGACTTACTTACCTCTCTAACCATGTACGATTATCACTACTCTACTTGAACCCACGACCATATCACTCACCATACCCAGTAGCGATCCAACATAGCACGGATCAAACACAGGTTCAACCTAATCGAAGCCCCGTGAATCTCACGCCAAGCAACAACCATCGAGCCCATGGCCGACCTCTCTATCAACGCCCTCGAACCTACTCGCAGGATGTCGTAGAAATCCATGGAAGTTGAGAAGCCTGAGAATGTCGCCATGGTAGCAATATCTTGAAATTGAAAATCAAATAAGGTCAGAACACCTATTCAGGTCTGAAACAGCAAAAATGACAAAAGCTCAAAAAGCAGCAAACTCATCAGGCCCTCGTGTGCACGGTAGGAGATGTGAGTGTCGAGCCACAACAACAACTGGCTGCCGTCGAAACCCGCAGCCCAAGCAGGCGCCGCCTGCAAGTTCAGCCCACGCGGAGCCTGAACCCGCCTAGCCTCCTAGTCACGGACAAAAGCATCGTCTGTCTCTGTCTCCACTCTCCGCCTTTTCGCACCGTGATTCGGTCTAAACTTTGTCGTCTAAGCTTACCAATCAAAACAATATTTATAATCTCAACTAACTACTCTTAGTAGAGTGGCAAGTAAAGGTCGGATCCCAAAGGACGGGTATTGTATTGATTTAACGGTTGTAGAGAGTTATGTCTTAGGGTGTCACGATTTGGGTTGAATTTGAGTTTGCAATCTACACTACTTAACAATGAAATGTAAATAAGTGAAAGCAAAACAAAGCAAGTAAACAAATAGGGTTTGTAAACAATTGATTAAGGCACTAGGGTGTCATGGGTTCATAAGGGAATCATGGTGAGATCTCATAAACAAGTTTCATAGACGCAAGCAAACTATTGTTGTAGTGGAGTCGAGTTAGTTTATATCCACTACAAGAAATCACGACAAGGGCAACTAAGAAAGGCGACTGATTTCAGTCGCCCTTATAAATTTAGCGACTAAGAACAGTCGCCCGCACTTGGTAGCAAGGTTTAGTCGCATTTGGCGACGGGTCATAATCGCCAAATATGGCGACTGTATTTTTTAAAACGAGCTACGGATAACAGTCGCCAAATTGGCGACTGATATTCCACTTCAATCGCCAAATTGGCGGCTGTTATCAGTCGCCATTTAGTGGCCACGTCATTTTTTATGTGGTCAATTGGCGACTGTTTTCAGTCGCCATGTTGAATTTCATATCAGAAGGTTGGCGACTGATATCCGTTGCCAATTTTCCATTTTTTGTCGCCAATTTTACATGTTTTTTAGCCTAGAAATCATTTTTGACCTAGCCAAATACGTAAAAACTTGGAAAGAAACCAACAACACCAGCAGACAACACAAGGGAAGCCAAATACGTCCAAATTTTATACATAAAATCAAGTTTCATACACACAAGTACGAGTTTTGGTGCTTAACATCATCCGACAATAACGTTTTCTCTAATAACCTAACTACATAACCGGGAAACTTGCTCCCGCTCCACTACCACCTTCATCCCACTGTTGCAATTGGCGAAATAGGAGTTCATCCTTTCCATTTCCTCCTTCATCCTCCTTATTTCTTAATCTCTCTCGGCGTCCCGCTTATCTTTGGCGGCTAGTTGAGATTGAAGCTGACTTACGATACCCGGGGCATAAGTTTGTTGTTGGGAGGAGGGCCCTCTTTTTTGTTGGAGGATCGTAGTAAAGCTCTTTTGCCATCTCGGTTTCGTACACATCTCCTCTTTGGAACCCCTCAACAAGATCAAACCATAGCTCGTTGTCGACAATGTCCGGGTTGCTCTTCTTTCGGACAAGGAATCGATCTTACAAAATTGATAAAACGTCAATGGTTAGAGGTTACTTGTCTAAAAATTGATAAAACATATAATTAACACATTAAGAAATTAAATTTTTGACACTTACATATAAGTCTTGATCTTTTGCCTTCATGAAGATCAACTTACCCTTACTTGTCTTCTTGGTGTGGGTGTTAACAAAGAGATATACAACCGAGGGCATCTTGCCCTTAGTCTTCTTGGCCTTCCGGAAAAAAAAAACAAGGAGCTGTTACTCAAACAATTAAACAAGGAGATGTTACTAAGAATTAAATATAATAGCTAAGACTAAATTACAAGACTATTAAATTAAAAGCTAAGACTAAGAACTTACACTTAACAACACTCGATCGTGGAAAGATTGAGACCCTCCGTAATGAGTAGGCTCAACTTCCGCGTCCTTTTCTCTTCCCCTCTATACGGGTTCTCATTTTGTTGGATTTGAGGCTGTTCGGGATCGAGAGAATATTTTTCTCCATGGGAGATCCAATTTTAGTAGTTTGGAAAAAAACCATTTGTAATAAGATGCTCTTCTAATTCAATGTCAAGTAAATATTTTAAGTTTTTGCATTTAGTATAAGGACACCTAAGTTTATGTTGTTCCAAATCATATGAATCTTGACATCTAACAAATTCAATAAATCCACGAACTCCCTTTACAAATCTAGCGATAGGACGTTTCTTCTTATCTACTCTTTCTTCGTACATCCAGCTACGTTCAGATCTTTTCATTTTAATCTAGACAATATATAACAAACTAACCATTTTAAATAGTATTTAATTTCAACAAAAAATTCTAAATTGAAAATTGTACTAACTTATCACATTATAGTACTTCAACAATAGTTATCTCATCCTCCATATTATACTAACTTCAAGATTTCAATTGGGTCCTTATCACTCCAACATAAACCCATCAATGTACGTTTCAAGTCACTAGCAAACACACATTTGTGATTTATTAATGAGAAAAAAAATTCGGCAGCAATTCCCCTTAGTTCTCCAAATACACAATGTGGAATAAATTTAAATTCCACATATGTATTCAGAGAACATCAAAGGAATTGCCACCAACTCTTTTTTCATTAATAAAATCACAACTATGTGTTTACTACCTAAGTGACTTAAAACGTACAAAGACAGTCCTAAAGTGGGGACTATTCAAGAATTGCTCCTAATGAGTAATTCTTGAGCGGGTACTAGGTCATTATTAAACAAGTTGTCAAAAATATAAATAAAATTTTGAAAAGTGCAATTTATACGTCATGCTCATTCTAACTTAATTTCGTCAATTATAAGGCAAATTTGTGTTATAACTAAAGTATGAAAACATTTGACAATACTAACATTATTCTAATCAACAACTAACTAAACTCTATTCCAAGATCATAATCAATAACATTGCTAAAACTACACTAACATTAACAATAACTTACTACCTTCAACAATACTAACACTATACTACCTTCAACAATACTAACACTAAGTTACTTCCTTCAATAATCCCCCTTTTATTACTAAGAGAATAAAAATTCTCTTAGTTTTCC
The DNA here is from genome assembly GCF_048544455.1 of Silene latifolia. NCBI lineage: Eukaryota > Viridiplantae > Streptophyta > Magnoliopsida > Caryophyllales > Caryophyllaceae > Silene > Silene latifolia. The sequence continues at coordinate 289,307,875 of NC_133537.1, forward strand.
CGCCTAAAGAGACTTCTTCTCAGTTGGGCCTATTTTTCTGGATACTACTAATACAACAAGATTTGATGGATTGTAAATTGTATACCTTATACGTAACCCACTTTTTTCTATCTCATCTATCAAAGTAAAAGTTATTAATAGCCCACAATTTTGGACTCTATATGTCATATTACAGGCTAGATGACTGAACTTGATTTCGTATAAATTTAAATTTATATTATACTGTATTTATATGTTACCTCTTTTGTAATAAATCATCACTTACTTATTATGTAAATTTTTATTTTAGTAATATGGACTATATTTTAAAGGATGTAAAAACAATTATGTATTTTTTTATTAGAAATAAAAAAGTGAAAACATTATTTTAATAATTCGTAAATTGTCTTTTTAGATGCGTGGAATACTATTTTTACCGCTTTTCGTTTTAAGGTCAATACGCATTTTAATAAGATTATACAACTAACTTAATAATTGTACTATTAATGTCATAAATTAGTTGCATGTAACGGTAAGAATTATTGTGTTATTTTTAATAGTAATAAAATAACTTAAAATGTCTTCTTATGGTAGTAATTTTTTTTTCTACCTCTTATTAATATTATATTTAGTAGATTATAACATTAAATTAAAAATACACTTCATTTATGCAAATAATTTAATATAACGTCTCTTTATAAAATAAATCTAAAAGCTACCGTGCTATAGCACGATAACTACACTAGTACTAATATTATTAAGATAACCTTCAATTACATCCCCTAATCATATGCCATTAGCAATTTAACAAAACCCGTGACACCCTCATACTCCAAGTGCCTTACCAGGACCACTCAGGGATAAAGCTGTCACCATCTCGGTTTCCCGAGGCAATGATAATCAAAAGACAATAAAGAAACAACATTTAAATAATATAAAGTTTAAGTGAGTAAATACAATCCAAAACCAACTGCCAAAATACGGTTTACATGATCTCAAAACAACTGTCTAAAAACTATCAAAACTACAGCGGAAGACTCTATCATCTGGTGGCGACACATCCCAGCTATCCCATGTATCTCGACTCATACCTGCTCAACAATGCTCACCATCCCCGAATGGATCACTACAGTTTTAAAAATAATTAAACGGGGTCAGTACTAATCACACAATTTACATAACTCAATAAAACAACACACAACACAGCTCAATCGTCACAGATATACCCCGAACTCCATCCCCAACTCCACAATACTGACTACACACTAAAGTGTGTAGCCCTGCACGAGTACCAATCGCAACAGGTTACTCCTCGCCGCCAGTGGGGGACCGCTGCCATTCCCACCTGTAGATACCTCATTTCCGCACCTCCCGCAAACCACCCGGTGATGATTGGGCCGCATGTTTGGTACGCGGAACGATTTGTGACAGTTCGTAAGTTTATCGTCAAGTGATCGCTCAAACATTTATGTCTACCTCTTAATTGTCATCTACGCGCCGATACGGTCGTTTTGACAGTAATTAGAGTACATTTGGAGTCCAGGCCCAAAACCGTCTTCATTTTCTGATAGCCGTTAAATCCCGAGTCAGAATGTTCTGGAATGTTCCAGATATTTCTATTCCATATTTCACAATCTTTTAATCTTTGGTAAAGAATTTCCCGTAATATTCACACAAAATATTAAGGAAAATAAGATTAATCCGTTATTCCATAAACTAAACACGGAAATCTTTCTTCCGCAGGAGGAAACCACACTGGGAACGCAGATGCGGTAAAGAATGGGCTGCGCCTCTTCCAAGAGACGCAGTGCCTACTGCGCCACTTCCCAGGTCCTTTTCTGCGTATTTTTCGTATCTTTTCATATCTTTTCGAGATTCACTTCCAAAGTCTCTCCAAAAACCCTAATTCCTTCACATGATTAGTATAAATAGGAGCCTTCGCTCCTCATATTTCTTACGCGAGTGTCCACCCTTCTCTTCTCCCTTTGCATTCTAGACCACGTTCTTACTTTTTGGCGCCTACGTGCTTGAACTTTAGACCACGTAAGCTCGGATCCTTCTGAGTACCAGCCTCGTTTGCATGACCGACCAATTTGACCAACTCCACCATAATCAACTTAATCAATCTTAATCGTTTTCCTCTTACGAGGGCACTTTCGTTACATTCGAGTCGAGCATCACTAATCACAAAATTAGTTCATCTCGTTTCGTCAAACATGTAGGTCTGAGGGTGTAAATCCTTCTTTTCATTATTATTTACTTTTTGTAATCATTAATGTAAGATTTATGTCGAAAGTAGATCTAAAAACCGATTTGTAAAACCATGTTTAAAACCCTTTTTACGGATTATTAGGAGACATACGTCGAGAAAGGACGCAGCAACTGCTGCGCCTCTTCGAAGGGACGCAGCGCCTGCTGCGCCTCTTCGTGAGGCTGCCGCAGTTCCTGCTTCCTTTCTTCTTCCTTCGTCTTCTGTTGATTTCGTCTACTCTGTTTTCTTTCGTCTTTTTTGTTCTTAACTCGTTCACATGATAATTTAACATATCGTTAATCACTGTTAGTATATAATTCATCGTTAATTCCCGACTTAAATCCCTTGTAATCTAATATCTGCGGGTTTTCGTCATTAAAATCAATCCGGGTTGTAGGGATTCGATTCTTTCATATTGAATTTCTGGAATTCGATCTTTGATATATTCCCACCTGTTTGTTCTTCATTAATTCGTCATATTCACCCTAATTAGTTCCCTCATGTCACTAATCAATCTTTCATTCATGTAATTAATTAGTTTGCATTCGTCTCATCCATGTTTTATCACTTTTAGGATTCATTCACATGTAATTAATGTATTAAATCACTTTCATTCGAGTCATATGTCGTAATCAACCATTAAATATCACCCACGAATATTAACGATTTGCAGTTCCGGCTTCACAGCCAGAACTCAGCCTTGGAACAGACGCAGCAACTGCTGCGCCTCTTCTCTGCTGCGCCTGTTCCAAGTTAATTTATGTCTCTGAACTCCCTTTCTGCCTTGACCTAGTTTAATTAGTTTACGTATTAATCTACTATTATCGTATTATCGCCTAATTTCTGTTCGTTTATTTATTTATTCTTTTTTCTTAAATTATCCGTTTTTAAAGGTATTTTTGACATAAATCATTAATCCGTTGTAATTATTGTATTTATTATTGTATTTCTTTTATCGCATTGTTTGTATGCTTCCACATGTAATTGAATCTAAATCCCTACTTCGACCCAATTGTATGCTAAATTAATTGTTCACCGACATAGTGAATTCTCACATGTTAGGATCAAAACTTGGATGTTGCATTGCATGCATATAATCGACAATATATCGAGTATAGACGATTTTCCCTAATCATTAGTAGAGGCCGCTATCGAGGCGGGCGGGATTAGGTGTTCGATCGAAAGAGCTTCCTAATACGTACCCTCACCCCTTACTCCAGATCTCTGTGAACATCCGTGTTCATTGGCATCCACGAGAGTCATTCTAGACATAGAATGCTAAGGGTAACGAGTTCTTGGTGTTCATGTCACTACTTTGTGTCTTGACATGGCACGAGGTATTCGAACGGTTTTCAATTTTCCACAATAAATTGGTGGCGACTCCACAAATGCAAACGCTTGTTTACCAAGCGCCCCCGTGGCCCATGTCCACAGTTTGGCGACTCCGCTGAGGATAATACACTTACGTGTAGCCAAAAGGGTGAAACTAGAACAAGGTTAGGGAATAGTTTGTACAAGACAATTGTCGGTTTTCATAACTCGGTCTTCCTAGATAGTTTCATTCGGCCTTCCTAGGCCCAACCCAACCCATTCGACCAATCGTCCCGTCTAAACGGTCCTAATTCTTATTTGGGCCTAAGGATGGATAGCAATTGACGTCACCCATACCATGGTGCTTACTCTTGTTTGTATCAAGGGCTTTCACTACTTGAGGAAAGGGACTAGAAATCGACCTTACTCTTGTTTGGTACGAGCCTCTCCACAGACTTCGGGTTTGATTGTTCGGTATGGCAATCCACCCTTTAAACCAAAACCCTTTTAAATGCATTCAGCATCCCGTTATAATGCTTGTATAAATGTTTGTACCTTACGTGATCACCATTTCTAAACGAAACCATGACGATTTTTTGTAAAATCAAAATCACTTTAAAATGTAAATTTCGAAAAAGCCAGTGATTAGCGCAAAACTGAGTCAAAACTCTGTCCATTTGTCGAGTCAAAATTCCGGGCTCAAGCCCATTTCAAAACCTCACTTCGAGTCCACTCCTACAACTACACTATAGTTGACTAGGACACACATTTTCAAACTTTGTCATCTTTTCAAAACTCACTTGACACAAGTGGCACACACTCACTTCCCGAGTCAAAACATTTCTTCCTTAGTAAGTGTGCTAGAATGGTCGATCGTGTTTTGATTCATCGTCGGTCTCTTATCCAGTTTCTAAGATGCCTGAAACAAGCGACGCGAACTTCAACCAACTCCAGGATGGTAATGATCAAATCCTAACCGCGCTAGCTCGTCTCCAAGTCACTCAAGACCAAGTGTATGACCACCTCGATACAATCGAAGGCCGAATTTATACCGTAGAAACAAGGTTGCCTCCTCGGGAAAGTGAAGTAGATGATGGCTTTGTGAACAACTTCGGGGAAGAAAACCCTCCCATGGGTATAACTGCAGCTGAGAAACGACTCCAATATTTGGAGGAACAATTGATGTATCTCAAAGGGGATGACATTTATAGGGAAAATAACCGTAAGTATGAGGCTGTGAGTTCCAAATTGCCAACCAACTTCAACATGACGGATATCCCTAGATTTAAGGGGCACGAAAACCCTTTGAATCACATCCGTACTTTCAAGGACTACATGTCTATCAAAGGCATCAAACCCGAGATGTTCTTAAGGATCTTTCCTTCATCTCTTGACACCATCCCAAAGCAATGGTTCTACTCTCTAGAACACAAGAAGATCGCTACTTGGGAAGATGCCGCGATCAAATTTGCTAAGCAATACGCGGATAATGCTGAGATCCAAGTTAACATGCGCACTCTAGAGGTTCTTACCCAAAATGACAAAGAAGGTTTCACCGACTTCCTAAGTAGGTGGAGGAAGACTAGTACCCAACTAGTTGAACGCCCAGACGAAGCTACCCTTGTGGAGAAGTTCGTGGACAACCTAAAACCCATCTATGCGAATCATTTGAGGTACCAAAACATCAAAACTTTCAAAGATTTAACCGTGGTAGGAACAAGGATCGAAGATGACATCCGTAAAGAGCTCTTGTCCAAAACGGTAGGTCGAGGATATCAAGGCTCAACAAGCCGTTCTTACGACTCCACTAGCAAGACCGATGAAGTTAACCTCCTCGAGCCATCCAAGAAGAGTACCCCACCGAGGAAATTTACAAATCTTGGGGACACTTATTCCAATGCTCTAAAAAGGTTGATGAAACAAGGCAAACTCCAACCCATAGGCCCTACACAATTAGAGGACGAGATCATGAGAATGAGGGAACTAGCTACAGTCAATGGAGTATGGGCCGATGACGATGAGGACGAGTATCTCATTGAACACTCCCTAGTCAAGGAAATAGTCCAAAATGGTGAAGTCCAAGATGTGGACCACCTAACTCGTTCGGGGCGTCCATATCAAAGTACTACTCAAAATGGTCCAACCAACGTTATCACACCAAATGATAACGAAGATGACTCTACTGATCATTTGCTCAAGCAATTACAGAAGACAAATGCTGATCTTTCAGTCTGGCAACTAGTAGCAAGCTCATTCCCACATCGCCAAGCTTTACTCCAAGCTTTGGCCAAACTAAACGTAGCGCATAACTCCAGACCCGACGATGTAGTCAACTTGGTCTTCCAAGAATCACCGAAGCTAAGTAATCCTATTACTTTCTCAGATGAAGATTTGCCACCCTTTGGCGCTAGTCACAACTTGGCTCTTTACATCACTGTCATTTGCTTAAAGAAGAATGTGCCAATGACCTTAGTAGATGATGGCTCTGCGGTCAACGTCATACCCTTGAAAACGGCATACAAACTAGGCATGAAAGAGTCAGATTGGACCCCTACCAATCAAGATGTTCGCGCATATGATGGTACACGACGAAAGGTAGTAGGTCTCGTTAACCTAACCATAGCCACATGGCCAATTGAGCGAAAGGTTAACTTCCAAATAGTGGACATTGAAGCTTCCTTCAACATACTTCTGGGAAGACCTTGGATTCACGCTTCCAAAGCGGTAACATCCACCCTTCACCAAAAGATCAAAATCCCACTAAATGGCAAAGTGGTGACGATCACTTCGTCGCCCATTAAGGCAATAATCTAAAAGAAGTCAAATAATCAAGTCCTTGCGGATCCAGTATATGAACTTGGGGGCTTTCAAAGCATAAGTGTCATAGAAAGTGAGTTGGCACCCCTATACTACGATCCCTACTCCAACTTGGTGGTCAACCACATACTCAAATCCCAGGGATACTTCCCAGGAATGCCTTTAAACCCTGCCCAAAGAAACACCTTCGCACCCTACAAGGAAGGCAACTTAAAAAGAATACCACTTGGACTAGGATATAAACCCACTAAAGAGGAAGTTCTCGAGATGCTTGCTCAAGTTCAAAGCCGTAAGCATGTAGGAGTCCAAATGCGACCATATCTCCCTACCCTAAACGGATACTTCGTTAGGGAAGGAAGTCAAGAACTCTTTCACGAATTTCCCGAACCTTGGCACTACCTCGGAAGGAAGCTAGCCGGAATCGAGATCTTTCACGATTGCTACTTCATTCCTCCAGAAACGGTTCCTACCGTCAAGGCTCGTCAAGCACCTTGGTTAGACGAATAAGCTGTTAGTCTACTGTTTGGAGAAGATCGATTTGTTAGAGCCGCGCAGGATGAGATCATTACCATGATACTTCAAGACGATCACTTCAACCCTACCGCGTTAATCACAGAAACAAACGCGAACCAGCAGAAAGGATGGAGAAAATCAATCAAGTGGACCAACAATCAAGGAAGACTCTTCAAACTCACCACTGGAGAAGGAGAGATGTTCAAAGGAGAACCAGAAGACGATGAATTCGAGTCAGAGTCAGAGTCGGAGTCAGAGTCGGAGTCTAGAGAAGTTACTAGGAAGTCTCCTCCTGTCGTCGTCCCACTCCCTTCGTTTCTCCTAGCTTAGCCTCAAGTAGTAACAGTAGTTCGGGAAATGTCCCAACAACTGTCCCTTTACCGCCGCAGACCACAGATCCGATGGCTTCTTTGTTTCAACTTTTCTCAAACTTTAATATGAATAAATCAGGTTCTGCTTACTCTTTGTGTTATCTTGAATGCAATTCTGTTTACGATGATACTGAGGATGACCCAGACCCGGACTCAATTAAGATACCTCCCTACATAGCCAAGGAAATACTACAAGAAGGGGAAAGGGGACCAGTAATAGAGAACACCGAACCCATCAATCTAGGAACCGAACTAGAACCCCAAGAACTTAGGATAGGGACTACCTTGAGCTCTGCCGAAAGGGCCAGTTTCATAGACCTCCTACACGAATTTAAAGACGTCTTCGCTTGGTCCTACAAGGACATGCCAGGGATCGATAGGGATATCACCGAACATAGAATCCCAATTAAGCCAGGTTTCAAGCCCGTGAAACAGAAGCTTCGTCGAATGAGGACAGAATGGGCTCTCAAGATTAAGGAAGAAGTCGATAAGCAATTCAAAGTCGGGTTCATTAAAGTTTCCGAGTACTCTGACTGGGTAGCCAACATAGTACCCGTACCCAAAAAGGATGGGTGAATCTGTGTTTGTGTTAATTTTAGAGACTTAAACAAATCAAGTCCTAAAGATGACTTTCCTGTACCACATATTGACATATTGGTGGACAATACCGCAGATCATGCGCTACTATCCTTCATGGATGGGTACGCGGGTTACGACTAAATCAAGATGGCCATAGAAGACATGCATAAGACCGCCTTTGTCACTCAATGGGGAACCTATTGCTATACGGTCATGCCGTTTGGATTAATCAACGCCGGAGCTACATATCAACGCACCGCAACTACACTCCTACATGACATGATGTATAAAGAAGTTGAGGTATACGTAGACGACATGATTGTCAAGTCTAAGGATAGAGAGGGGCACATTGCGAACCTTCACAAATTCTTCTCAAGGCTACGAAAGTACAACATGAGGCTCAATCCTCAGAAGTGCGCGTTTGGAGTAACATCTGGCAAACTCCTGGGATACGTCGTTAACCAACGAGGTATAGAAATAGACCCTTCTAAGATCAAAGCTTTGATCGAAATGCCACAACCTCAAACGGAAAAAGAAGTCAGAGGATTCCTAGGAAAAGTGCAATATATAAGTCGATTCATATCGAAACTCACCATGATCTGTGAACCTATCTTCAAGAAGCTCAAGAAAACAGATCACACCATGTGGAATGATGACTGTCAAAAGGCATTTGACCGAATCAAGGAGATATTAGCTAAACCACCAGTGCTCATGCCACCTCAACGAGATCAACTTCTTGGTTTATATCTCACGAATGGCGAAATGACCATGGGCGCCATGCTAGCTCAAACCGTAGGAAAGGAAGAAAGGGCTATCTACTACCTTAGTAAGAAGTTCTTGGAGTACAAGTGCAAATACTCACAACTCGAAAAAACATGCCTCGCTCTTGTGTGGGCAACGAAGAAGCTACGTCATTACATGCTTAGCTACTCCGTAAAAATATACTCCAAAATGGATCCTGTCAAGTACCTCTTCGAGAAATCCGTCCTCAACGGACGCCTAGCAAGATGGACCTTGATGCTCTCAGAGTTCGATCTTAAATACGTATCTCTGAAAGTTATAAAAGGGCGCGCCGTTGCCGAAATCTTCGCAGAAAATCCCATCAATGATGCACAAACAATAGATACTTGGTCATTTCCAGACGAGGATATACTCCAAACCGATGTAGACTCCTGGGACCTTTACTTCGACGGAGCATCAAACTTAAGAGGATTTGGAATAGGAGTGTTGCTCATTTCTCCTGAAGGCGAGCATACACCAATCTCTGTCAAACTCGACTTCGAGGTGACAAATAACGCTGCAGAATACGAAGCTTGTCTCATTGGACTACAAGCGGCAGTAAGCTTAGGCATTAAAAACCTCCGAGTGCATGGGGATTCGTCCCTGATCATCAATCAAATTACAGGATCTTGGAAAATCCGAAGAGAAAGCCTAGCACCTTATCAAGCCAGAATAGACCAGGTTGCCCAATTCTTTGATCACGTGACCTATCTACACCTACCTCGGGAAGAAAATAAATTTGCAGATGCTCTTGGAAAACTTGCATCTTTGATTAATATGCCAGATGACATGGTGGAAATGCCTTTATGCATAGAACGACGATCAGAGCCAGCTTATGTCCACCAAATCACCGATGAAGAGGAAGCCGCAGAGGAACCTTGGTTCCAAGCAATCCTAAATTTCAAGATCAATGGTACCTATCCACCGGATATGAACAAAAGGGGACAACGTGCTATACGCCTATTAGCTTCCCAATATGTTCTCATGCAAGGAGAGCTATACAAAAGAACACCTCTTGGTGTAATCCTACGTTGCCTTGATCATTCACAGGCGCGGAAAGTGATGGAAGAAGTCCATGATGGAGAATGCGGCCCTCACATGAGTGGGCCCATGATGGCAAATAAAATCACACGTTTGGGGTACTATTGGACCACAATGGAATCCGATTGCATCAAATACATAAGACATTGCCACAACCTGCCAAATCTTCAGGAACGTACATCATGTCCCTCCTTCATTGCTCTATATGATGACATCTCCTTGGCCATTTTCTGCCTGGGGAATTGATATGATCGGGAAGATAACTCCAGCCGGAACAGGAGGTCATTGTTTCATCCTAGTGGCAATTGACTATTTCACCAAATGGGTAGAAGCGGCTTCCTACACTAGTCTCACGGCTAAAAATGTAGCAAAGTTCATACAAAACAACATCATCTGCCGATACGGTTGCCCACATGAGACCATTAGTGATAATGGATCACATTTCCAAGCCGAGACTGAGCAATTGCTAGCTAAGTACAAAATTAGGCATCACCACTCTTCGCCATATAGACCACAGACGAATGGCGCGGTAGAGGCGGCAAACAAGAACGTTGTCACAATTCTCAAGAAAATGATTGACAACTATCGAGATTAGCCAAGCAAAATACCCTTTGCTTTGTGAGGATATCGTACTTCTGTTAGGATGCCCACTGGGGCCACCCCTTTCTATTTGACCTACGGCATGGAAGCTGTACAGCCAGTCGAGTTAGAAATACCATCCTTGCATATCTTACTCGAAAGTCAAATCCCGGAAGCCGATTGGAAGAGGGATAGATATGAAGAAATCATCCTCCTGGACGAACGTAGGCTACGCGCATTACATAATTTCCAAACATATTAAGCACGTATCAAACGAGCCTTCAACAAAAGGGTCAAGCCAAGGAACACCAAGGAAGGAGACTTAGTACTCAAGTCGATGAGAGCTCTTTTACCTGTCGATCCACGAGGAAAATTCAAACCTAATTGGGCCGGGCCATTTCTAGTCAAGTCCATACTTCCAGGGAGTGCGGTTAGTATCACAGACCTAGATGGGAATGAATTTGCCAACCCGACGAACCTTGACCAACTAAAGCGGTATTATGCCTAGAATAGGAACAAAAACGCGCCTCACGTAACCTCACGTGTCGCTCTTGTGGCACTAAATAAACGGCCCCTGGCCAAGCTGAAATAAGCTAATGTCACCATGCTCTTGCATTTTGATAATATGTCATCCTCATATCATCAAATAAACTAAAATTGCACCTTAAGAGTAAGTAAAAAAGCTCATGCTTATTTTTCTAAGTTCATTACAAGCTCTTGCTTAGAACAATTATTCTTTAACATTTACTCGAACTACGCGCAAGGGTTTGATTTCATTTTTTAATGAATACGTAGGCAATCCTTCGCAGGATACAACCCATTAATTTTAAAATGTAAATAGAAAGACATTTGCAGTTGCATTTGGAATTCGACAAGAATAATAAATAGAAAACCACAACGGTTTCATAACCAATTAACCTCCTTTATTTCATTCATTTTCTAATAATAATAATAGTACGCTACATAATAATAATGCAAAAAAAAAAAATAGGCTAGGATTCTAAAAACCCCACCTTCTTATTACAATAATAATAATAAATAATAATAAAGACTTGGGCTATTCCTCTATTTTCCCTTTACCCTTGTCATTTTTGTCATATTTCTTGTCACGACCTCGAGCCGAACGCTCTTGCGCCACTTCGGACCTAATCACCAACGGTCTTTCTCGTGGTCTAACCTTCCCATTCTTGCCGATCACTTTGTCCACGGCAGGAGAGGTCTTCGGTTTCTTAGGAGGATGAACAACTCGAAACCCGGCTTCTTCCTCTCCCTCAGTCAGATGCTTCTCTTTCTCCTTTTCCACCTCGCGCACCTTGTAGTCAACGGGCTCGCGCTTCCTCAATCTCTCACGCTCCTCCGTAGTAGTAGTTTTCCTCCACCGCAGGTAGGAGTCCGACACCCATAAAGCACTAACAGAAGAGTTCAAGAACCATACATTTCTTTGAGCCCATTTAATGGCCCACTCCCTTCGACTCTCAGTAGTAAGCGCCACGGCAGTCTGCGGGACAGTGTCAAGCTTCGGGATTGTCTGCTTCAGTCCAACCTGTCTCATCAGCCTCTCCGGGAAGATGCATACCATGAATTCCAAGCCAGGAATGCGCACAGATCGGGTAGGATCCAAGGAAAACACTCCAGTGACAGATTTGAGATGCCACTGATACCCGTCGTTGTGAGTACCAAAAATAAGATTTATAATTTCCTATTAAGACTAACCTAGGCTAGTGGTAACAGGGTCGAACCACAAGGAGGCAGACGTAATTTCTAGCTGTCTAATTATTGTCTAAGGTAACGATTGTGGGGGTTGAGTTGAATTGGTCTATAGCTAAGAATAAATAAAGACAGTAAACTAAAAAAGACGGATTTAAACAGATAAAGAAGGGGTACTAGAATGGTCGGTTCATTACAGCTTCGGCGGCAGCATACTAAGTCGGTCTGAATCAAACACAGGTGAGGCGGGAAAACAAGAGGTCCTCTCGGTCCACTCTTAACAGATAGCATCTTTCGATCTCGCTATAAGTCCCTAATATCACTAATACTGACTCTCGTCCTGAAAAGTGACTAACGGTCTAAACTATACCTATCTTTCGATCTCAGCACAGTTTAGTCATCTTAATTGGTGATCAAACAACTTTCCCTATCTGTCGATCTAATGGGTCAGTCATAAATTAAGCATCTAACTGGTCGCATGCATTCGATTCGTTAAATACAACGTTAAAATCAATTAAAACGAAGGGTAACCTCACGTGGTCAGTCGATCGACCAGGTAAGGCAGTCGATCGACTGACACGCGAATTCAGTCCAAATTAATACTACGCTGCCTACGCCATGATTCCCCTACATCCTAGCACAAACTATTTAGCTACTCATGCTGAAAGTGATAACAACAATAATACTAGGGCATAAAAGTATTGAATTCATAATTAAAGCGGTAGGACAAACAATTAACATGCAACAATAATATGGTTTCGGGAATCTTAACTAGCAATTCTATACTAATAACGAAATAGAAGTGATTTGAAATAAAATGAGAAAAATACCGAGATTGCAGAGGAAAGATTAAGAACAAGAACGAAAATTCCAATGCTAACAATATTCCAAACCCTAATAAAACTTAATGTTAAAACTTCATGAAAATCGGATCTGAAACTTAAATAAAAACTGGATGATCAACTGATGTTTCTAGGTTACGTTATATAGCAACTAACGTAACCTTATTTCCTAAACCTAACATAACTTTGGGCTTCAAGATTCACGGTCTTTTAATTCTCGTCTGGAATAGCAATTTGGTCGATCGATCGATAGATGGTCGATCGATCAATAGAATGAACAATGAGCTTCAGAACCCGATGGTTGGTCGATCGACTGATGGCAGTGGTCGATCGACTGCTTGAGCTGCTACTTGACTTCTATAAACTTGTGGACTTGTCTTTTGGGCCTTGAATTGCACACCAAGCTCGTTCCTCGAGTGAATACTTCACGTCATATGCAATGCAGGATACTCGGGGACGGATTTAGCTCGATTTCCGCTGGATTCTTCACATTTCTGCAATAATGTACAAAAATACGGAAGTAGACGGAAATAGGGAGAAATGTAGCATAAACTACATGAATGAGCTCTGAAATGCGTGTAAAATGGAATGTAAAACATCATATAAAAAACATGCATCAAACTTCCCCAAACCAAACCCTTGCTTGTCCCCAAGCAAGAACTAGACTCGATCTAATGACCTAATGGAACGAGTTCAATCTCAGAGCGAAATGCAACATGTAAAGCCTAAGCCAATTTAATGCACAACCAACAATCAATTAGCAAATGAATCATGCAAACGAGTTATGGAGCCGTTAAAACTACTGAACCATCAACTGTAGAGACTTATCAAATTGGACTCTCACGGGTCGTTCATAACACTTAATAAACACAGGTGAGTATATGTAAGATAGAAAGAAGTAAATGTAATGACGCTCACCTAACTACGACCTATAAGTACATGCCTGCAGTCTAATATGAAAGCAATCTCTACAACCGTATATACGCATTCCAACCAACAAGAGACCATGACACATGCCGAGGTATATATGTGGATATGTGAGGTATGGGTAAGAAGAGGCAAAACATTTATGGAAAAGTGGAGGTACAGGTGATCAAGCTAGTACCGAGACGAAACCATATGGCAACATCCAACTTCTTGCTCAAAAACAAATGGAACGGTGCTATAGCAAGCACAAATCTCACAATCTCCAGGTATAAAGGTAATCAACTAACTCCCCATAAAATATGAATAATACATGGGAGCAAAAATCGCCAAAAGATAAAGGTTTGAATTATGCGAATTTGATTTCTTTCTCTTTTCCTCGAACCTCAGTCGATCGACCTATAATGCCAGTCGATCGACCGCTTCAACAGTACAGAACCTCTTTTTCTCCTTTTCGAATAATTTTTTTTTCTTTTCTATTTCTTTCTTTGTTTCTTTCCTTCCTTTATTTCATCTTCCCAATAATATCTCAAACATGAGCATATGCCACCAAAAATGAGTAACAACCCCAAGAACACAGACTACTAGCTTGACAAAGGACAGGCTAAATGTAGGATGTAGTAAATGGGACAAAAAAGGATATTTTTGGCAGCGTGGAGTTCATGGTCAAAAATGAGAAAAGGTAACCTCTACCACATGTATCAACTAACCACAGACCGAATGCGTACAGGTATTAAGAAGATCAAGTTCATATTTATGCACATTTATGTGACATGCCTCATAAGGAGTACTACTCACATTCCTAAATAAACCGGTCATAGATGTCACCAGTTATAGGCTCTAAATCTCAGAAATATGATGTAGTTTGCCAATTTTCAAAGTCAAGTCTCAAGTTCAGCAAATAATTTAACGAGAACTCGTAGACTATGCATATATGATTCTACTAATAACATGTCAATTAGCAAGGCTTAGGCAAAAACAGGTGCAGAATGCAATATCATCCTTGAAATACTACCGTTCCGACTCGACCTATATGCTAAAATAAACGTGCATTTCATGGAAATTTTTGAAAATTTTCAATTTTTTTGAATTTTTTGAATTTTTATTTTTTGAATATAAGAATGAAATAAACAATGCAAAACAGAATGTAAACGTGAATGCAAGCAAATGATATGCGACGCAAAACCCTTCCCCAAACCAAATCACACAATGTCCCCATTGTGCAAAATCATGTAATGAAGAAAAGAGAAATGGGAATTTGCGGGAAAATGAAATAAATAAGACATGAAGTGAAAATCGGGAACTTACAAGACTTTAAGCGCAGCAAAAGGGAAACCTCCCCAAACCAGCGTGAGCTAGGAGGTTTCAAAGATGGCAGTGATGCTACTAATAAGGTTCCTGAAAGACAAATAAAACCCACGCATAAAATCGAGAAGACAATTTGAAGCGGTAAATATGTGCACAATTGAGAAAATTAGAAGAAATATATAATTTGACGGAAAGAAAAGTGGAGTAGAAAACTCCCTTAAGTCCGCATATCGACCAAACACAGCAGGGGAGAGGTCGTGAATAGGTCTGTGACGTCCTTGGTCGGTCGACTAAGGACGGATCGATCGACCAATGTATCAGGAACAGTAGCTCCTGGAGAGTGCAACTCAGTCGATCGACCAATGTAGCCAGTCGATCGACTGAAAATACTGCTGTACTCCTTATTTCTTCGTATTTGCTCAATAACTTGAGCTAATGAGGTCTAAAAAACCTGCAAGTGCACAATAATACGCGCCCAAAATTGCGCAAAACCCAAAATAAAGTCTTAAACGTATAAAATCCTAAGCAAGCAAAATAAAATGCGAAGTTTGCGCGCACACAAAAGCAATAAAAAGTGTCTAACAAAAGCAAATAAAATGAAGTTTATAAAGAGCTCGATCAACTAATAGTTGATCAAGAATGACCACGGTATGGCCCACTTCGTCGGACACGGCGGCTACTAGAGGTAGCCTCAATGGTGCTTATTTGAGCGGTTTTGCACCCTTCTTAGCTTCCACGTCCGTATGGCTCAACGGATCAACACTATCATCATCTCCCCAGTCAAGGATCTCTTCGGGCTTTTCAGAATCCAAATCAGACTCTCTGGCTGTGACCGGCTCGTCATCAACTACCTCATCAATTCCATAGCTCAGGCAACCAAGACCTCCTCTTTGAATGATCGGCTTCTTTAAAGTTGGAGTAACTTGCAGCACTTCCTTCCCCAAACCAGCTCCTGCAACATCTAAAACAACAGATTCTTCCTCCTTTTTGCTCCCAGTCTGGGGCGGAGGGGTTAACACAGAAGTAGTAATAGAGACAGACAATTCAGGAAGCACAAAGTACGATTTCTTTTCAGAAACCGTATTACAAGTCACAGGCCACATGGGGTCCTTTTTCTTAGCAGGTTGGGCAAAGACAATAGAATGCTTTCCCACTTTGAAAGTCAAGGTTCCTAGACTGACATCTATGACTGCACCAGCAGTGTGCAGAAATGGCCTACCCAAAATAATGGGTATATGAGCATCCTCAGGCATGTCAAGTACAACAAAGTCGACGGGGAAGAAGAACTTCCCTATTTGGACAGGGATGTCCTCTAAGACTCTATTGGCTAGACCCGCAGATCGGTCGACCATCATCTTGTCATATCATCACTGCGAACCTAGTCAATTTCAGCTTCCTAGCTAGACTCAAAGGCATGACGCTTATACTAGCTCCTAAGTCACATAATGCCTTCTCAATAGAGAAGGTACCTATATTGCAAGGAACAGAAAAGCTACCCGGGTCCTCTAGCTTATGGGGTGCAGTGTGAGACAAGTAAGAGCAAGACTCTTTAGTTAATGCGACAGTATGAACATGTTCAAGCGACTTTTTCTTAGACAAGAGTTGTTTCATGAATTTAGTGTAGGCTGGCACTTGATTAACTAACTCAAGGAAGGGTACTTGTACATTCAAGCTACGAATAACTTTTTCAAACTTACTGAAAGATACCTGTTCCTTTGTTGGCACTAGTCTCTCCGGGTATGGGGCTGTAAGAAGTACCTTAGCCCTATCCTCTAAGTTGCGCATGCCGACATCCGTGGACTTAGGCTAGAAGTCCACTGCTTTCTCCTTATTAAAGCTCGAATCCTCCTCAGACCGTCTCAAATGTGAGCCATTAACCGTCATCGGATCGAACTTCGGAATTGGGACGGACCAATGAGCACTCGGGTCTGGCCCTAACACTTTCGGAGTTGTCGTGCCTGTAGATACCCATATCTGTCGATATTGGAATTTATAGAAAACCCGACAAACACCCGATGATGATAGGACGCATGTATTTATTAGTTGTCATTGTCAT
Organism: Silene latifolia; assembly: GCF_048544455.1. Taxonomy (NCBI): domain Eukaryota; kingdom Viridiplantae; phylum Streptophyta; class Magnoliopsida; order Caryophyllales; family Caryophyllaceae; genus Silene; species Silene latifolia. Next base: position 289,324,933 of record NC_133537.1, read on the forward strand.
TATTTGGGTTCGTTTTACGATGTGGAATGAGCGTTGTCGACGGAGTATTTTAAATGATATTTAAATTAAAGCTTTTTTAAGTGAATTCATTTTATTATTTTAATTTGAATTTATTTTCTTAAATTTATTTTATTGAAAATAAAATATATTTTTTTTGATTTGAAAAATCATTCATTTTAAATGTGCTAATTGATTTGAAAAATCGAATTTGAAAATTTAAAACTCGTTTCAACCACGCGTTTTGGAGCTCGATTTTAGCTCGGTTTTTAAGCCCGTTTTCTTTACGAGTTTGGCACGAATCTCGAGTACACTAACCAACCTAGGCCTCTACCCATTAGACCCCAGTTCGAACCCCCATATCCACACCCAAATCTCGTCCTAAACACTCCCCAACACAGCCCAATTCCTTCCTTTACCCGTGTTTGTATAGCCCATCGAAAGCCCTTCTAAACCGACTCAAACTTGGTCCAAACCTGCAACCCATCACCACCAACCCGTGCTCCACATTACCCACAACAACCCAGAACCTAGAACACCACAAAATCCATCCAATTCCCGTCCCAAATACTCCACAAACAGCCCGCAACACAAGCAGCCCCCCCTGTTTTGCGTGCTCAATCCCGAGCCCAAAACCCGCTCCAAACAGCTACCAAACCCGTGCCCATTAACCCTACACCATACCCTAATATCTTACCCATATTACCTTAGCTTAACCACCAAGAAAACCCCCATACAAACCCTAAAAACCCCACGAATTAGCTGATGGACAGCAGCTATGCGAAACAGGCCCGACTGCTTGTTGCCCTACTTCTACCCTTCGAAACTCCTTATAAATACCCCCTCTCCACCATACCTTCATTCCTCTAACTTCTCCCCACATCATACTGCAAATAACAACCATCAATCGTCCAAAAAAACCCTAAACTAAAGCCGTGACAGCCGCTCGAAAACAGGGACACAAATCGTGTTTTTGAGTTTCTGTCGTGGTCTTTGGACTTGATTCTCGTGCACAAATCCTATTAAAACTTCTGGTTTGTTTCCATATTCACAAAATTCAGTCTCTTTAGTTTCCAAAACATCTTTCGGTTTGAAAAATCGTTGAGAAACGAAGTCGTGGTGAGCGATTGAAAATCATTTGCTCAAGTCGCCTTTTGAACGTGTTTGTTTCGTGATTTCAAAATTCAATTTCAATTGTCTTCGTCGACGACGGCCCCTCGAGATAAAATCTACGATCGATTACGACCCAAGACGGTGTCAACGATACATGTAGGTTGAGGGTGCATTAAAACTCCCTTCTCTCCTTTTTATTTCGTTTTTTATTGTTTATTTACTAACCATTGTCTAACATCGTCTAACTAATATCGAAACTAGAATAGTTTGAGTATGAGTTAAAGTACCATTCCGGCACCCGCGTTGACTTGAGATGGGAAAGAAATCCGCCACATCGGTCGGTCGTACACCCCGTCTCATTTACATATCCTCGTGTTGGAATAGGGCAATGTAATAAATCGAGTTTATTTAATTTATGTGTATTTATTTTTAACCATATAAAAATTGATTTTTTATGATTTTCCAGACCTATAATTTGTAATTTTAATTTAGGTAGATTTTCGTAATTTATTGCATTGATTTAGTATTTATTTTGTAATTAGCAATGTATTAATTCAAAACCCGCGCAGTGCACGGGTCAATTCTGACATATTCCGAAAATTTCAGATCCGTGCAGTGCACGAGTTTGTCCAGGTTTTGTGTTTTAATTTGCTTCCTTGTTTGACTTTGTTTGATTAATCCTTAGTTTAATTAGTTTATGTTTTAGATTTTAATTTACTTTATTTATAATTTATATTGTATGTATGAGCTAACCACTAATGTTTGTTAATACATCTTATGCTAAGCGTAAGCCTTCCTATCCCTCTCTTTGGATGTGTTTTTCTAGTTTAATCAATGAACCTCACATGCTAAACCACTTCGACGAAGTTAAATGCATTTTAAACGACTTAGAATGAAATTCGCATGATAGGATTTAAATTCAATGGTTGCATACGCATGCGATATCTTTCCGAAATAGCCATCTTTCACCTAGTAGAGACCTTTATTGCAACGGGCGGGGTTGGGTGTTGTTTTAATGAAATTAAATTAACTTCCTAACACGTAAAGTCACACGAATTCAAATCTCTAAAATTGGTTTCTAAATTCCATTTAAAAATTTAGTGGCGACTCTTTTAAAATTAAAAATGTTTTGAAAAAGCATTTGAGTGGAGCGTTTTTCCATGGTCCACAATTTGGCGACTCCGCTGGGGATAGTGAAACTTGAAAAGTTTAAGATGGCTATTAGGATTGTTGTCACATTTTTTTTATGTTAATCATGCATAAACCCCCGAGACTTTAGGCGGGCCAAAGAATCTCTTGGGTTAATTCCAAGGGAGGATATTGATGTCCACTATGTCCGATTTAAGTATCAAGGTGATTCCGTGGAGGTAGGCAGCTGCATACGAGGCATATTGCTACGGGCATATGATGGTATGTGGACTCCCCGACAAAGCGGTTTCACTTGGCATAGACCCATTTTAGAGGACTGACCGAGACTTAGAAGAATCTAGTTCATGCATTGCATCCCTAAAATGCGAATGATTACATGCTATGTGAATCCCGGGTCACGTTTTCAAAATAGCATTTTCAAATCCATCTTCTTTTTTCTTTCGAAAATTTGATTCTTTTTCAAGTCCATTTCTTTTCGAAAATTTCGGCCCTCTATTTCGAAATTTTGAACCTTCTTTCAAGCCGAAGTGCTGCCCATTTTAAAAATCAATTCAATCCTTCTCGATTTCAAATTTCGATGAATCAGTATCCCGGTCCAACCCAAACCTAGAATAGAGTTTGAGTCAGTGGGGTCGGGTTAGTCGAGTTGGGCTTTTGCTTGCTCGATGTAGGCGAGCTAGTCCACCCTTAGGCTCGAGTGAGCCTTTGTTTGGTTAGAACACTTGTCAAGTGAGTCACCTAAACTGATCTTTGGGTCTGAGTCATGAAAGTCGACCATTTGGTCCAAGTCAGTCCACCAAAACGTCCCCACTAGGCCACCTAGGGCGTTTGTCACAAAGCCCGAGAGCCATGTCTGGTTTGAACACGGGTTTGTTATGTCGGATTTATGATCACGTTGAGTCTAAAACCCAAGCCACGTGTGTATCACAGTTAGGACCCGTTCCAACGAGCCAGAATAGTTCATTCGTAGGATCTATGTCAAGTTATAGCCAGTTTTTAGGTTTGAAAAACCGTCCCTAGTCGTGTATGACCCAAACCGAGGGGGCCCAATTGCTCGCTCTCCGGGTCTAAGCCCAATATCGAGTCGCATGGAGTCCGTCATGTTGTTATGAGTCGAGTCCTGTTTGTGCAGGGGATTTTGATTCGATAACTGATACTCGCTCGGGATTTTATTGTAGAAAGGCCACTACAAACAAGAAGTATGACTACCGCAGAGGCAGGACGGTTAACGACACTTTGGTCGCAATGATGGAACGCTTGACGGCTGTGGAAGCCAAGATCGCGGTGGAAGCTCCCATACCACCGCCCCCGGAAACTGAATTCGAAAAGAGGTTCCGACTAATAGAGGAACAGTTGAAGCTATCAAGAGGGGAAAATGTGCATTATGAGAATGCCAGAGGGTACATGCCGGTCCAGGACAAGCTACCAACCAATTTTGTCCTAACTGATATCCCAAAGTTCAAAGGGACGGAAGATCCATTGCAACATATCCGTTCCTACAAGGAGTACCTTCCTGAAAGGGGTTTTCTTTGAGATGTTGCCCCACATTTTTGCTCAATCCCTAGGAGAACACCCGAAGGCGTGGTTCTACGATCTTGAGCTTAAGAATTTCCCCACTTTCGAAGATATAGCGGTGGAGTTCTGCAAACACTTTGCGATAATCTTTGAGATTCGGACTCGTGCGCACACTCGAGGTGATGACACGAAGGATAAGGAGGGATTTCTTGAATTACTCGACATTTGCGCGCGAAAGCGTGAAGTTGGCCAAAAGACCGAGAGGAGACTGAAATGGTAGATAAGTTCATCAAAAATCTTCGTTTTGTCTACCGTGACGCTATCAAATATCAACATTTCGGCTCATTCAAGGACCTTATTCGAGTCGGAAGAAAAATTGAGGACGACGTTCGTTTCAGGCCGAGGTGAAAAGCCAAAGGGTATCGTGGTGCCTCCTCTTCCAAAGCTAAGGCATCTAGTTTACGCAATCATATCCAAGCCATCGGTCTTTTGGGAGGAGCTCCTAAGGGATCGCAACGCCATGGGCCAAGAGCGTTCACCGACATCGGGTATACCTATGCATACGCCCTCCAAAGGCTCTCGGCCCAAGGGAAAGCGAACCCAATTGGTCCAACTCCGGACCCGCTGCGGATCGATAGGGTAAATGGTATAAGCCCAACGCCTACTGTGCTTATCATCAAGGAAAAGGTCATGATACCGAAAATTGTTACCGTCTTAAACATGAAATCCATGACATGATCGAGAATGGGTCGCTCCCCATCCCCACCGTCCGACCTAACAACTTGAACAATCCTTTTGGCGACCATGCCAATGCGATTCGTCGAAGACAATACCGATGTATCTCACTTAATCCAACCCATCTGCCGTCTCTTTGGGTTTTTCGTGGGGAAGGTCTATGTAAGCGCTCGAGTATATCCCTCAAGCTAAGAACGAAGTTCGAATTGGGGATTTTGCTATCGATTGCACACCATACATTCTCCGAAGCGAGAATGAAATTAATGGGGTCTGGGCTGACGATGAAGACGATATCTATCTCACCGAAGGTGCGATTATTCCCCGAACTCAGGAAGAAATTTCTAAATTGAGGAAAGATGTCCTCGAATCTAATCATTTGACTCGATCGGGACGTCCCTATCGTGTCGAGAAGGTAAACCATGTCTCTATCTTTGGAGACGGTCTAAGTAAGACACCCACCAAGGAGGCCACCTCGGTCGGGCTCTTGGTGAAGGGTCGACCTCGAGGCCTCCCTCATCAAGCGATTTACAAAAGACTAAGGCGAGATGTCTCCATCGGGAGTTAATGTTGAGCTCGTTTGAACACCGACAAGCTCTGCTTCAAGCCTTAATGAATATGACCGTGTCACCTCACACTACTCCAGATGACGTGGTCTCATTTGTTGCTCAAAACCAACCTCGGCTCACTAATGCCGTAACTTTTTCTGATGAAGACCTGCCCTCATTTGGGCCACAACATTGTCTCGCTATGTACATCACGGTAGAATGCCGTCATAAGCGACTACCAATGACCATTGTCGACGATAGGTCTGCAGTTAATGTTCTCCCACTACGGACCGCTTTCATTTTGGGACTCGAGAAAAGCGACTTCGCACCCACTACGCAAACGGTTCGGGCTTTCGATGGCACAGTGCGTCAAGTGTCCGGACTCGTCACTTTAAGCGTGAATGTGGGAAAGGTGGAGCGCAGGGTCAATTTCCAAGTGATAGATGTTACCTCATCTTTCAACATTTTGCTCGGGAGACCATGGATTCACATTTTGGAGCCGTGTCTTCTACCCTCCATCGCAAGATTAAAATCCCTCTCAAGGGAGAGGTAGTGACCATCGATGCTACTCCTATAATTGTGACGGGAGGAGATGTTACTTCCGAAGTGCAAACTGATAATACCGCCTTGGAGTCTTGTGGTTTCGAGGTAGTAAACGCAATTGAGTCCACTTTCGAGGCACCGAATATGGACTTATATACGGGAAGCCGTGTTTGTAAAACAATCTTCAAGACCGGAAAGTACTTCGGGTACTCCATGTACCCCCGAAGGGAAAACGCATTTCAATTGAAGTCGCCAGTGCCTAAGGGGACAAGATACGGGCTTGGGTATGAGCCAACTGAAGAAGACTCCCTGAGAAAGAGAGTCTCGATCGAAGACCGAGACATCAAGATGGGGCCGTACTTGCTAACTCTAAACGGCCACTTTGTGAAAGCCGGGGAGGAAATGCCGAGTTTAGACTTCCCCGAACCACTGTTCAACTCAAAGGCCAACAAAATTTGGTCCCCGGAATCGAAGTATTCCGTGATTGTTTCTATATTCGCGAAGACATTATGGCAGTAGCTACAATAAAGAAGGAGTCTGTTCCGATCGAAGATGGGAAAGCTATGGGTCTCCTCTTTGGAGAGGAAAAGAAGCCGGAAATACCAAACGAAGTCTTGGTGAACATGATCGTAAGGAGTGATCGTTTCGATCCATCTATCCTCATTACTTATGTAGATCCTCAGAGGAATACATCTGGATGGCGGAAAACCATGAAATGGACCGACAACAAGGGTTCGCTTTTCAAGATGACCATTGGAGAAGGGCAAATGTTCAAACCTGATGACGATTCTGAGTCTGAGTCTGAGTCCGAGTCTGAGTCTGACATAAGTCCTAAGGCTATGTCTAGGGTTTTAGGTGTCGAAGATACCCCTTCCCCAGTCTTTCCTTTTCCCGTACCTTCCCTAGTCTTTGGTATTAGGGCCTGTCCCGAATTCTGCTCCCATATCGCCACTGACCTCTGATCAGTTGGCCCAAATGTTAACGCAATTTGCGCAGTTCCAAATCAATAATAAGATGAATCAGTTTGCTTACGACTTGTCTCATTTATATTGCGATTCAATTGATTGTTTTAATAACGTTGAGAATGAGGTCGAGGATAGACAGGTGGAAGAAGAAGAGGAGGAGGTGGAACCGCCTCCCCAGTTAGTAAAAGGGTTGGAAGAATACGACCAAAGAAGCTCGGTAATCGAAGATACCGAAGTTGTTAATGTGGGGACTACCTTAGAGCCTCAGGAGCTTAAGATAGGAACAACCTTAGATCTCATGAGAAAGGAAGGGGTTTGTTGAATTGTTGAATGAATTCAAAGATGTATTTGCTTGGTCCTACAAAGATATGCCGGGTATTGATAGGGAAATTGCGAGCACAAGATTCGATCAAGCCAGGGTTCAAACCGATAAAGCGAAGCCACGTAGAATGCGTCTCGAGTGGTCTTTGAAAGTCAAAGAAGAGATTGATAAACAGTTCAAGGCCGGGTTCATCAAAGTACCGGAATACTCAGATTGGATAGCTAATGTGGTGCCAGTGCCAAAGAAAGACGGAAAGGTTCGGGTCTGTGTTGATTTTCGTGATCTAAATAAGGCTAGTCCAAAGGACGACTTTCCGTTACCTCACATTGACATCTTGGTTGACAATACCGCTAACCATGCATTATTATTCTTTATGGATGGGTACGCGGTTACAACCGAGATAAAAATGGCCGAGGAAGATATGCACAAAGCGCTTTCACAACACCATGGGGCACTTATTGCTACGGTGATGCCGTTTGGATTAATAAATGCGGGCGCGACTTACGAAGAACAAGAACGCGTTGTTGCATGATATGATTCATAAGGAAGTAGAGGTCTACGTCGATGATATGATCGTAAAATCGAAGGAACGTAATAACCATTTGATGGCATTACGAAAATTCTTCGAGAGGTTGAGAAAGTATAATATGAGATTAAACCCACAGAAGTGCGCGTTCGGCGTCACCTCTGGCAAGCTTTTGGGTCATATCGTTAGCCACCGTGGCATCGAAATCGACCCATCAAAGATTAAAGCCATTATGGAAATGCCCCATCCTAAAACCGAGAAAGAAATTCGAGGTTTCTTAGGCCGAGTGCAATACATAAGCCGTTTCGTCTCAAAATTAACTATGATCTGTGAACCAATTTTTAAGAAATTGATAGTTGGGGAGCATATTATGTGGGATGACCAATGCCAAGCCGCGTTTGATAAGATAAATGAAGTGTTATCTTCTCCGCCAGTTCTCAGTCCGCCTGTAGCCGGCTTGCCTCTATCACTGTATTTAACAGTTACAGATACCGCGATGGGAGCAATGCTGGCACAAACCGTTGACAAAGAAGAAAGAGCAATTTACTACCTTAGTAAAAAGTTCTTGGAGTATGAATCAAAGTATACAGCATTAGAAAAGACATGCCTAGCTTTAGTCTGGGCAACGAAGAAGCTACGTCACTATATGCTCGGCTACGGTGTGAGTATATATTCCGAATGGACCCCATCAAGTACTTGTTTGAAAAGCTAGGTGCTAAATGGCAGAATGTCAAGATGGACCCTCATCTTTTTCGAATTCGATCTCAAATACGTGCGCGAAAGCGATAAAAGGAAAGGTCGTTGCCAATTTCCTGGCCGATAATCCAGTCGAAGAAACTGACATTGTTGACACTTGGTCGTTCCCAAATGAGGATATTGTCCATGTCGAAGATGATGTATGGGATCTATATTTCGAGGGGGCTTCGAATAACATGGGATGCGGAATAGGTGTCCTTATCATTTCACCGAGAGGAGAGCACGTACCAGTTTCGATCAAATTGGACTTCGCCGTCACAAATAACGCCGCGGAATACGAAGCATGCCCACTCCTCAATGTGATGGCGTTTAGGGTCTCCTTTTGGTCGGTTTGAGTCGGTAAGTGTCCCGGAGCTCGAGAGGTACTCTTACTAGCCAATTGAGCAATTTGGCTCTCTAGTAGCTTCATCCCGGCCTCTCTTGCTTGGGACTCCTTCAAAGAACAAGTTCTTAAACTCAAAGCAAAATCAGAACTATGGGATTGTTGTTGATGCTGCGACACATAAGGAGGTTTTTGATATTGTTGTTGCTTTTGATGAGGGGGCACATAGGGTTGCTGCTGCGGAGGTGGAGTTGGATTTAGGACATTATGGCTACTCCACCTCAGGTTGGGATGAACATTAGGCTCATAGTAGGTGTTTGTCTGCCTATAATGTTGAAAGGCAGCACAAGACTCAAAGGGACTAGGGCAATTCTTCGAAACGTGTCCCTCAGCTCCACACCTTTCACAGACGAAAGGACCGTCTGGCACAACATTTACTTGATAAATACCCCCCTTTGAAGCTCCTCCTAGTTCATACTTGTCAAATCTCGCAGTGAGAGCTTCAAGTGCAGCTACAGAAGGAGATTCAGCGCTCCTCCTTTGATTCCCTCTGGAATTCCCATACTCAGCCTTGTGGGTGGCTAGATCATCAATGATCTTCCACCCCTTGGTTTCTCCCAAATTCTTAGCAAATCACCCACCGGCCGCAGATCCAAAATAGGCCTCGATCGTCATACAGACCCATTATAGAATCGATTGCACAAGCTCCATTTTTCGAACCCATGGTGCGGTATGGTTCGCACCAACTTCTTAAAACGGACCCATGCTTCGTGGAAGTTCTCGTCCGGCCCTTGTTTAAAGCTCGTGATTTGAGCTCTAATTGCATTGGTCTTTGAGGCAGAAAAGTATTTCTTGTAGAATGCCAAAGCCAATGAATTCCAATCGGTGATCCCATGAACGGCTCGGTCCAGATCTCTATAACACTCCCTTGCAGCATCATGAAGGGAGAAGATAAACATGGTCTCCTTGATCTGGTCTTGGGTCACGCCGGCTGGTGGGGGTATGGAATAACAGTAGTCAATAAACGTCTCCATATGCTTAGCTGCATCTTCATTTGCGGCTCCCCGAATCTGGTTTCTCTCAACCATATTAATGTATGAAGGCTTTGGTTCGAACTTCCGGCATCTCCTGGTAATTCGAACCCCTTATATAAATTTGCACTGTCGGCTCGAATGACTAGCTATACTCGCTTCCTCGGCCATGTTTGGAATTTGTGGAGAAGTAACTGTCTCTACCAAGAGGTGGAAACGGGTGAAGAATGTGGGTCTTCCTCGAACGGCTCGTTCTCGTGATAGCTTGATGAGTACTCGGCTCTTCCTCTATCGGTAATACCCTTTGTGATCGTCTCAACTCGCGCAAAGATTTTTCTATCTCAGGATCGAATGGTACTAGTTCACCACCCCGTGACTGCGCGCATAAGAAGAAACTACAAAAAGAATATAAGAAAAGTTTAAGGAGCAAATGTCCCTTAAACTAAGAAAGACTAAAAATAAAACAACTAAAAATTAGAACTATTGCCTCCTCGGCAACGGCGCCAAAATTTGATACCCGTCGTTGTGAGTACCAAAAATAAGATTTATAATTTCCTATTAAGACTAACCTAGGCTAGTGGTAACGGGGTCGAACCACAAGGAGGCGGAGCGTAATTTCTAGTTGTCTAATTATAGTCTAAGGTAACGATTGTGGGGGTTGAGTTGAATTGGTCTATAGCTAAGAATAAATAAAGACAGTAAACTAAAAAGACGGATTTAAACAGATAAAGAAGGGGTACTAGGATGGTCGGTTCATTACAGCTTCGGCGGCAGCATACTAAGTCGGTCTGAATCAAACACAGGTGAGGCGGGAAAACAAGAGGTCCTCTCGGTCCACTCTTAACAGATAGCATCTTTCGATCTCGCTATAAGTCCCTAATATCACTAATACTGACTCTCGTCCTGAAAAGTGACTAACGGTCTAAACTATACCTATCTTTCGATCTCAAAGACGATTTAGTCATCTTAATTGGTGATCAAACAACTTTCCCTATCTGTCGATCTAATGGGTCAGTCATAAATTAAGCATCTAACTGGTCGCATGCATTCGATTCGTTAAATACAACGTTAAAATCAATTAAAACGAAGGGTAACCTCACGTGGTCAGTCGATCGACCAGGTAAGGCAGTCGATCGACTGACACGCGGTCGATCCAAATTAATACTACGCGCCTACGCCATAATTCCCCTACATCCTAGCACAAACTATTTAGCTACTCATCTTTGAAAGTGATAACAACAATAATACTAGGGCATAAAAGTATTGAATTCATAATTAAAGCGGTAGGACAAACAATTAACATGCAACAATAATATGGTTTCGGGAATCTTAACTAGCAATTCTATACTAATAACGAAATAGAAGTGATTTGAAATAGGGCAGAAAAATACCGAGATTGCAGAGGAAAGATTAAGAACAAGAACGAAAATTCCAATGCTAACAATATTCCAAACCCTAATAAAACTTAATGTTAAAACTTGATGAAAATCGGATCTGAAACTTAGATAAAAACTGGATGATCAACTGATGTTTCTAGGTTACGTTATATAGCAACTAACGTAACCTTATTTCCTAAACCTAACATAACTTTGGGCTTCAAGATTCACGGTCTTTTAATTCTCGTCTGGAATAGCAATTTGGTCGATCGACTGCTAGGACTGGTCGATCGACTGAATAACAATGAACAGAGCTTCGGAACCGATGGTTGGTCGATCGATGATGGCGTGGTCGTCGATCGCTTGAAAGCTGCTACTTGACTTCTATAAACTTGTGGACTTGTCTTTTGGGTCTTGAATTGCACACCAAGCTCGTTCCTCGAGTGAATACTTCACGTCATATGCAATGCAGGATACTCGGGGACGGATTTAGCTCGATTTCCGCTGGATTCTTCACATTTCTGCAATAATGTACAAAAATACGGAAGTAGACGGAAATAGGGAGAAATGTAGCATAAACTACATGAATGAGCTCTGAAATGCGTGTAAAATGGGATGTAAAACATCATATAAAAGACACGCATCAGCCACCATGGTACGATCCATCTAATCAAGGGACCGTCATCACTCTTCAATTTGTTTTCTCAATAATTGCAGACTCGAGTGAAGTCCACCATATAGAGCCTAGTCCTCATAGCAATTGAGCGAGCATGATAGGCAGGAACATTAACTGGGGGCTCGATCAATCGAAGACGCTCCATAAGCCAAACCTACCAAAAAAGCAGGTGTCAAAAAAAAAAAGCAGGTGCCAAAAAAAAAACCGAAAAAAAAACCGAAAAAAAGAAAACAAGAAAAAAAAGAGAAGAATTTCTTTATTATTCTTTACCTGCAAGATAATGGGAATTCCCAAATAAGGTAGGTCGCAATTGGCTTTCCTGTTGTCCAAGCCCAATAGGATCTCTCCTAAATATAAACAAGCTGGGCTCCTGCGCAGTTCCATTTACTCAACTAGGCCCAGGAAACGGGGATCACCTCTCAAATCCTCATCAACGTGCCCTTGAAGGACATATACATGTAACAAGCAAAATCCAAATGCCCTTCGCCTAGCAACATAAGAGATGGTGGGGTCGGCCTTGTTAATAAATCGGTCAATAAAGTCCAACATTCGCACTCCTTTCGAGGTCACTAGACGGTCCACCTCAATTCTTGTAAACCCAAGCAAGTCTCTAAATTTGTTCTTATACCCTTGTGAAGTAGAAGGAATAGCGGGAAAGTGTTCTGGGTCCCACCCACCAATCGCAGCAATTTCTTCAGGAAATTGGCAAATGTCACCTCCAGGGAAGGCAAAAACGTGATAGTTCGGGTCCCAATAATCAAGACAAGCATCTAGGAATGGTTTGACCACCTTGATAAGCTTCAAACTCAGCAACGATCCAAGATTATAGGCACCCATGTAATACTTCTCCATACTAGAAAACTCATTGGTCCACTCTTTTAGACGAATTTCTAAAGTATTCATGATGAAGGATTATTTTGAGAATTTTATGTAACAAGACGAAGAAGAGACGGAAGAATTATGTGAATAAAACTTCCATCGACGTCTCTATTTATACTAAAATCTGTTTCCTAAAATCCGCCAGGACGGATACACCGGGGAACAGGCACAGCGCCTGCTGCGCCTCTTCAAAGGGACGCAGCTCCTGCTGCGCCTCTTCCTCAGCAACGTTTATGTGATTTTCCGCGTTGGATCTTTCCTAAATTCCTTAACGAATAATTTCCTATTCATACGGGTTATTATTTTGGTAAATACGTCAAAGTTACCATATTTCGTGTTTCCTAATTTCACGGATGCGCATTTCGAGACAATATCGACATTTTCGTCATTTTAGCACACTTATACATTTCTTTTTTACTTTTTTTTCTTTTCGAGGAATCATTTCGCTATCCATTTCAAACTTATATGTTTTTCTTTTTTCTTTTTTTAGGGGGTAACCCACCCTACTATCCGGTCATTTCCGACCAAATTTTTGCATTTTCAAGTCATTGTTTTGCGCTAATTTAGGCCATATGTATGCATACATGTTCTATGTGATTTCTATGTAAATTTCGGCAGCATGACGGCGTAAACCGTCATCTACCAAACCTGTTCAAAGCTAACCTACAGGAACAAACTAAGCAACCCAGCAGCGAAGGCACTCAGGCCGTCGTATATACAACCAAAAGAGGGATATGTACAACAAACTGGGGGCTCGAGCCCCAAGTAAAGTCCAAAATGTCCAAAATGTAGGTCCTAAATGTACAAATGTGCAAGATACAGCCAAAGACAAACAACAACAAAAACTACTGCTGAACGCCGCCTAACTCCGCAACTCTCGCCTCGAGAGCAGCAACCTCGGCGTCGCGAACCTTGAGCTTCCTTAGCAAACGAGCTGTCTCCTCCCGAGACTGGGCCAACTCTCGCTCCAGCTCGCGCTCCCTCTACAATCAACAAATTGGCTCATGTCAACCATTTCGAGCAATCATAAGAAAATTGGAAAATTCAAAAAAAAAAAATGAAATAGGCGAAAGGTTCATACCTGATGACCTCGACCGCCGACAAGTGCCTCGACGACAGTAGTTCGCAGCCGGTTGGCTACCCTCCATAACGCCACAAACCGAGACGGCGCAACCTGCATTTTCAAATAAGAAGTTCTCAATAGTCAGATAAGTTCAATCAAACGTGTTCTTACACAAAAATCATACAAATTAGAGGCTCACCCTCCGAATCAGATGCTGCCACTCGTCCAAGCCAGCATCCGTCATAGCCACGTCCAAGTCACGCAGCTCGGAAATCGTCGTCCTCCCGGTCGCGTCAGTGTACTCGAGAGTCTCGGGGTACTCTGGGGGCTCGATGCCCGCCGCCTCAACCTCCTGCAAAGACAAAGGATTGCCATTAAATCGATGATCATTCATCATGCTTTCGAAATGGTCATAAGGAGAGTAAATGCTCACCACAACCGGCCAGTACGCCAACCTCCCATAGAGGAACACCGAGTAGTCCTCATCAGGAAGCAGAAAGGCCTCACCACCAATGCTTGCCAAGTCAGCCTCCCTCTCAGCCTCAGAAGGCTCCCTGAACATCGTCCTAGGAGGATCGATGGGAACCGTCAAGACATCCCGAGAGCACTGACGAGCCAAGCGCTCGCCCAAGTACCACACAGGACCCATTGATGTCCTCAGAAGCAACCGGCTCGAGCTCCTGGGCTGAAGGACCTCAGCCACGAAAGGAGGAGCACCAGCATACTCCGCCCAAGGCCTAGGCACCCACTGGGAAAAGACAAGCAAGAAATCATTCTTATGATCGGTAAAAAGTAATAAAGAAGCAAAACGAATATAAGTGAGATGCTCACGCTGTCCAGCTGAAGAGTGTTCACATCCCGCCGGTAGACACCGTGAGAGGAACGCTTGCTCCTCGTGCGACACATCACCCAATCCCTCACAACGGGATAGGCCTTCTCCAGCGGCTCCGTCCTCTTGGGCGAGAGGCTCGGAAAGTAGAAGTACACCAACGCCTGTGAAGCGATATAGTCAATAACGATCTTTCGTAATTCGATGAAGAAAAGAAGTGATTTTAGTCTGAATGAAGGTTCATACCTCCAACAGTAGTCCAGGGCCGATAGCACCAGGAGAAGTCCCCTTCTCCATCAACTCCGGACGAACCATGGCCCTCATGAAGCGGATGAGGACCGCAAAACCAGCGGATGACCGGTCCCAACGTCCTAGGGAGCTCGGGTCGAGAAAGGAAGGGAAGAAGCTTCGTCGACAGCCTCTCTCCCTTGTCTCCGAGGTAGATCGAAGACAGAAACCACCAAAGCCACAAGCGGGCCCTCTGCTCAGCTGTACATGGAGGAGGAGCCGTCTCTCTCTCGTCAATCACCACCCGCGCCGGGGTCTTCCTCGCAAAGTAGTCTCGGACATAAGAACTAGGCACCAAACCAGGCAGTGCAGCAGCCTTTGGCGCCAAGTTCCAGCCGATCAACCTCCTAGCCTCGGCCGAGTCCACCCTCATGGCAGTCTCCGTCCACTCCACCTCCTCGGTCCCACACGGTAGACCAGAAATCATGCCGTATTCCTCCAACGTGACTCCCACCTCACCAAAAGGCATGTGAAAAGTGGAAGTCATATCCTAGAATCGGTCCAAGAAAGCGCGGACCAGACTAAGGTTAGCCCGCAGCTTCCTCTTCGCGATATCCCTCCAAGCCTGCACCAAGGCGCCGAATGCTCCCCGCTCGATCATGGCTCGCTCCTCCGCCGACAGCCTCTCGTAGCACTCCATCGGCGTTGTGTAGCCCGAGAACGATCTGATGTTCCCGGCCTCCTATTGTGATTTGAAACAAAAGCTATCTTTAGTTTGAATGAAATTAGAAAAGGTATGGGCAACAGAATTGAAAAAAGATGAATGATGAGTAATGAATCCAAGATTACCAAGCTCTTCACCGTCCTATAGGACAGGTGACCCTCCGCAGCCCAAAGCAAGTGCCTGCTGTTCCAGGTCTCAGCCCACGCAGGTGCTCCCCTCAGATGACGACCGCCTCGCCCAACGTTGGCCCACCTCGGGGCCCCCTCCTCCTCCACCTCGCCCTCAGCAACTGCCTCCTCGAGAGCACGAGAAGCGTCGACGGCTGTGTCTATGTCCATGGGAGCTCTCCCAGAAGTAGAAGCCTCGTCATCTGCAACGTTAAAGTAATTGTATGCCGCGTCAAGTGACGACGAACCTTGATTAGGGGATTTTCGAGTTTTAGAAGCCCCGAAGTCACTCTTTTCTTGCCATCTTTGGCCATATTCCCACAAACCCGATCACTCATGTGATAATTTGGGTTAAGTCAAGCCTAAGTTGAAGCCTAGTCATGGGTTCGAGTCGAAATTTCGACAGCATTTCGTTATAACGGCGATTATGCCCTAGAAAAGTGTCCTGAAAAAGCCGTCACAAACCAAAATTCTGAGATGGTAGGAAGTTTACCCATCATCCAAGGATTCCAAATGTCAAGTTTCATCGCAAACGGGCAATCCTAAGGCTACTTTCGAAGCAATTTACGTTTTAGTTGTGAAACCGTCACAATTTCACTCAAAAGCCCAAAACTCAACGAAAATTCGAAACAAATACATGGTTATGATCCTTATACTACCAATTAGCCATCTACAAGGTCAATTTTGCAAGATAAGATCATTTGGGGGGAAAAGCCCCAAATTTTCGACATATTAGGGTTGAAAACCCTGAATTTTATCGATCCAATTCGTCCATTATAGAAGATTAATGCAAGAATGATATACATACCTCGATTAGTCATGGTAAATGCAAGCTTTTGGATCAAATTTTGACGGAAATGGTTGAGATTTGAGAGAGAAGTTGAGGAATTGTGTTTCGAAACAAATGAAATGAACCCCTATTTCATCGCGCTTTTACGCAGGAAAGACACCCTCAGGAACAGACGCAGCAGGTGCTGCGCCTCTTTCGAGAGACGCAGCTCTTGCTGCGCCTCTTCCTAAACTTCCCTTCATACGAATTTTCAAAAATTCGTTATGAGTTCGTTATTTGTGGGCCCGTCTTTGGTGCGTCTCTTCCCCGATGCCATTTATTTCTTTTCTGGTCCGTTTGACGATTATTCTTCGCTCAGACCCACATTTCTAAGCCAACTGTAGACTATTGTGCATTATTTACTTATTCCAAGACCTTGCTTGTTGGTCGTGATCCCTCGTGGGGTTTAGTTTTCAGTACTTGTCGTTAGGAGCACCTAGACCAAAACACAATTTATAACTTCACCAACAACTCTACAATTAGTAAAGAGGCAAGTAAAGGTCGGATCCTAAGGGACGGGAATTGAGATGAGATTTCTATTGCAACTAGTGGTGTCTAAGGGTGTCACAATTGGGGTTTGAAGTAGAAGATCACTAAACTAAATAGCAATGAAAGTAAACAAGCAAGATGAATTAAAAGGGATGTAAACAATTGATAAAAGGCACTAGGGTGTCATGGGGTCATAGGGGATTCATGGGAATTGATCATACAAACATATTCCCAAGTTATAAGCAAGCAATTATTGTTGTGATGGATCGAGTTGGTTTATATCTTACAATCCTAGGAAAGTTTGGGTCCCGGAGCCGAATCGATTAGATCGTACAACACCTACAAGTCGACTTAATCTTCCCTACTCAACAATATGCATGGTCTAATGAGACTCGAGTTGGTTTATGTCTTACAAGTCTCATTGAAAAGATAGGTGATGGGTAAAAAATGCAAGGATTCATAGACTCGCATTTCATCAAACATAACATGTGCATAAGTTGAGATCACAACAAGCAAGCAAATAAACTATGAAAGCATATTAATTTAAGCATGAATCATTCCCCATGTTGGTTTCCCCTAATTACCCATTAACCCTAGCTAAGGAAACTACTCACTCATTATCATGTTGAACATGCTAGGAAGGTTGTCAATCATACCAACAAAGTGAAACATTATGAATAAATGAAAGTGATTAACAATAATTAAAAAGGGATTAAGAGAATTATACCTACTAATGATTCCAATAATAAATCAAATAATAAAAGGAGTACTTGATGCTTGATTGGAAGGTTGTCAATATCCCAATAATAACCCAAATAATCTTCAATTACCCAAAATAAAGGATGAACAAGAGAGAGATTAAGGAAATAAAACTTGTATTAAAACTTGATTAAATGTTTATTACAAGATTAAAGAGGGATTTGATTGATATTAACTACACTAAAGATTGCTAAGAAGAACATGCTCTTCTAATTAGACTAATGGGGTATTTATAGTGGGGATTAGGTACATAAATTAGGGTTTACTAAGGGCTTAAATGACGATTAAGTCCTTGAGGAATCGCCGGTCTCTAGGGAGACTCCGGTCTCTTTTTTGCCGGTCTTATAAAAAGATGTGCATCCTTCCTTAAAGCTTGCAGAAGACGAAATGGAACTGTCTGGGAATCCGGGCGTCTTTAGCACGGACGGGTGGATTTGGGCGTTCCTGGACGGGCATCCAGAGGGGGAAGACGGGCGTTTTGTGGAGCTTTTGCCCGGGCGTCTTGTGGAGGAAGACGCTCGGATTGTGGTGAGGGACGGGCGTCTTCAGGGCAATCCGCACGGATTGTCAGACAGTTTCTTTCCTTCTTCTTTTCTTCCTTTTTCTTCATAAAATCCTTGAGGATTTCCTCGGGGATGCAAGAATATTTTCTCATCATTGCCCATCTACTATAGTATGTACAAATGCCTTCTAATCTTGTCTCTCCTTGATGCTTGGTCATTGAATTCAATCAATTTAGCCTCATTTTGCCATGAAAATGCAAGGTTTGCACTCCTTTCCTACCAAGGACACAAAACCTCAAAGAATATGCAAAACAAAGAACTAAAGACAATAAATGACCCAAATATGCACTAAAAAGTATGGGAACAAGGCTAATTCGGGGGCTAAATATGCTCTAATTATGGTCACATCAAATATCCCTAAACCGAACCTTTGCTCGTCTCGAGTAAAGAGGTGACAAAGACTAGGACCATTATTTAAACTAACCTAATAACATAGCCGATATGAGACAATTAGCGGGTCTCACTCCGCCCCTTCAACTCACAACAAGACAACCATGAGGCAGGATGTCTTCTTGCAAGGCAAGGTGGGTCTTGCCAAAATGGCGACACATCCAAACATTAAGTACACAAAATCAAGTAATGGATGCATCTACAAAAGAATAGCTACTTTCCTCATCTAAGTGGTGGAAATTATCTACAAGGGAAGCAATTCAAGGGTACACATTCCTTCATAGATACAATTTTTTCAAACTACTAAGCCTAGAAGGATACCAATAAATCACCTCCACGTTGTGTCAAGCTAGGGTACCTTTGTCCTCAATCGTTAAATGCTTTTGTCAAGAATAGACTCCCTATGGTGTTAGAAACACTGGAGGATCGCGGAATTCCCCCTCTTGCCTAGACAAGAAGAAGGGTCGTCCCCTCTCTACCATGCACAAAAATGGATACGATGGATAAAGGGATCGATAGAATTTGAGTTTCACTTTGGGAGTTTGCTTTTGTTTTTGTTTTCCCCCCCAATTTCTTGTGGCATATAACATTTGAGAACACTTTCTTGCCATTTCTTTGATGTTTGGCATTTCAATACTTGACAACTTTTCAACTTTTTGCATTTCTTTTGAAAATTTTCAAAGTCACCCCATATGTAGTGAGGGTGCCTTATATTTGAAGCATTAGGAGTCTATTTTTGCTCCTCTTTTCATTTGATCCATTTTGCAAACTTTCTTTCACTTTTCATTTCATTGAACTCAAATTGATTTCTTTTTGTGCCCATTCCCTTTGATGACAAAAATGTGGTAGAATATGGATGATGGATGGATGCATGGTTTCAAGGGTCACCTTGGAATAAACGGTAGCCAAGGAGTTATCACACTACAAGGTACTCTTAACTAGGCCTAAATCCATGGGTCAAAGGATACTAGCATGACACATCCTAGGGTGTTTTAAAAGTATTCTAACAAGCAAAGTCTTAAGAAGAAAAAGCATCTACTAGGGCCTATATACACTTTTCAAGCTTCCCAAATAGACAGTTTCGCAAAATTTTTCTAACATGCAACTACATGCCATGATGCAACTAGCATATAAACATCCTAATGCAAATGATTCTACCAACTAATACTAGATATAAACTAAATGCAAGTCCTAAGTTCACATTGTTATACCACATCAATCAAAATAAAGCCACATAGTCATTAACATGAAGAGGAAAAAGGAGATTGGAAAGATCATACCATGCGGTCTTCATGATCCTCATGTCTCGGATGTGGCGTAGTCAATCAATGTGAACAAGGATAAAACAAACACAATATATACAATAATATATACATGACTACGCTACAAAGGAAAAGAACTTGTTTTTGGTTTTTCAATTTTTTCAAATTTTTATGGTTTTTCGAAATTTTTTGATTTTTTTTGGATTTTTGAATAAAAGTTAAGTTAGAATTCCCCATCCCCACACTAATATGGGCATTGTCCTCAATGGCCAAAATGATGGGAAATCATGCAAACATGATGCATGAATTCTACACTAAATGCAAGCTATACTATACTACACTACATGATGCATGGGTTTTTGTTTATGACGGAGAGCGTAATTTAGATTACCTCCCGTTGCGTATGCATGTACGTCCCCAAACCGAGATAGACATTATTTCTAATGTCCTAAAGTTGGGGGTAGTTCATGCACACAAGATGCAATGCATGAAACTAAATTTGTCATTTTGGATTTTCAAAAGTGGGAACAATAAAATAACAACACCTCAATGAGGCCGAGGTGTTAGTCCTCTATGTTGCTAGGACTCTCCAACCATGATCAAGATAAAATGAATAAACCAAAGAAAGAAGTAGACAAACCTCAAGAGGGTAGGAGCCTCCAAAGCTTGCTAGTCTTCCACCATATCATCATTGTCATCATCTTCCTCAATAGAAGTGGACTCATCACCACTTCCCTCTTCACTTCCTTGCTCACTTCCTTCATTATATTCTTCTTCTTCATTGGCCTCTTCCTCTTCATTTACCTCTTCATCAATGCCTTCATCAACAACCTCATCACCGACAACCTCATCGTCACCCGGTCTCTCACCCCTAGATGTACTTGGAAATAAGACTTCCCTATCCGCCCAACTAGGCAAAGGACATGAAGGATCAAGTAGTCCTTGCCTAGCTAAATTAAGGAGGGGTGGATATTGGGCTAAGTATGCATCTTCCCGATCCTTAAAAGCTTGTTTGTGCATCTATTGCATAAGTAGAGTCATGTAGTCATTGCTTGCTTTAACACCTTCGGGTTTGAACTCTTGATACTTGAATGGATATGGTGGTGTGAAAATGGAGGAGGAGGGCATTTCAATTTCACTCCTTTGTTGACGGATGATGTATTCGACTTCTTTTGAGAGGGGAAGAAGGTAGTTGGTCCGATGGACACTCAAACGGCATATCTTGGAAGGCAAAGTAAAAGATCTAGCTTCATTGGTGAGCCATCCATATTTGGTGTCAAGAGGGTTATTAGTGACCCACTTGTACTTGTTAATCATGGCATCCATGTCAATGAGATGACCCCCCCTTTTTCGCCACATACTTGCTATCCTTGTTGAAATTCGGATCAAAGTACTTAGCCAAAAGAGTGACTAGACCTCCATTTACAATAAAGGTGGTGCCTTGCTTTCCACAATCAACATTGAGCCATCTTTCCACCAAAAGCCTTAGAGAATTGTAAGGCTTGGTGAATTCCCTTCCAATATTTAAGGCTAACTCAAGTAGAACACAATCGAGCTTGGTAAAGTGGTTAGTGTCTTTTCTTGTAATGATAGTATTCCCGATGACCTTGTGCCACACTCTAATGCCCGGATGGTGGACTAATAGAGCGCGAATAGCATGATAGTTCTCAAATTTCCTTCCGGAAATCGCCTCCCAAAGAGGAGCGGGGTCATACTTTTCGAGATTCTTGTAATAATTAGGTGAATCACTAAGACCCAATACTTTACCCAATTCATCAAATGTGATGCGCCTACTCACATTAGCAAGGCGGAACTCGATGTTTTCTCTAGTCTCTACCTTAGTCACTTTCAAAGAACTCAAGAATTCTAAGGTAAAGGAGGGGTATGTCAATTCTCTTGTAGTAAACAATTTTCCCAACCCCATGGCTTCAAAGAAGGCTTTTGTTTGTTCAAGGACACTCAATTTGTTCAAGGCATCTTCACATATGAATTTGGTGGGTAGAAAGGATTTCCTAGCATACTTGGCAAATGTATCCCTATGGGAGTTTGATAATTGAGCAATTTTCAGAGTTGTTGATGTTGTTGCTTCCAAGGGAGGATTTTGTTGTTGTTTAACTTCCAAGTTTGAACTAGCTACCACCATAGCCAATGAGGCTTTCTTTGCTTGAAGACATTGTTGTCTTGTTGATACTGCCTTTGCCTTAGGTGCCTTTGTTGATCCTTTTGTTCTTGCCATTGATGATTATACCTAGAAAAGAGTAAAAATCTTCAATTTCCAAGTATACCCAAATCGATTTTAAGATGAAAGGCTTTGCCTTCATAATTCAAAAATCGACTCAAAGGTTGAAGATTTTGGTGCTTGGTTTGATTTTTGTTGGAAGAGGAGTGATTAATTGTTGTTAAAAGGAATTTTGGAGTTGATTTTGTTGAATTTGGTTGAGGAAATCTTGTTTTGGTGATGGAGAGGATGAGGGTTTTGAGTTTTTGGGGTTTATGGGTAGTGGTTTGAATGAATGAATGAAGAAATGAATGTGGGATGGGGTATTTGAAATACCCGAAAAATTTTAAACTGCAGGGGAAGACGGGCGTCTTTCCTTCGGGACGCTCGGATTCTGCCTTTTTGGGTTCAGGATTCTCGCCTAAAGACGGGCGTCTTTCAGGAAAGACGCTCGGATTCTTTGATTGCAGGACGAGCGTCTTCCTCTGAAGACGGGCGGATTTCTGAAGACGAGCGTCTTCTCTACCAGGACGTTCGGATTCTTCGACAGTCCCAAAATTTTAAATTCTCAGTTAAAATGGACGGGCGGATTCTGGCAAAGACGAGCGTCTTTTCTGAACACGAGCGGATTCCCTTGAAGACGCTCGGATTCTCCCTGTTTTACCCGGATTCAGTTCCATCCGTGCACTTGCATATCCCGTGTCATTTTTCATTCTTCAAATCCCGTGTTCTTCATTGTAGGGGCACTACTAAGGCATGAACAACCTAGGCAATTGTTATCCCCACACTAAGCTAAAGCACTACACATCAATTAAATCGTTAGTCCCTCCCTCACTTCTCTCAAAAATGATAATTATCTTGATCAAAGCATAAAAATCCAAAAATGACAAAAAATGCAATGTAAGAATTAAAATGCAAGTTATGGAGTTAGAAATATTTACAAATGGTGTTTAGGGAGGACTCCACCAAACTCTCATCCTTAGTGAGATGTCACGGGGGCATGTCCAAGGTGTTGTTGATGTTGCTTAACACCTTGAAAAAGTAGTCAAAAGCTTGTTCATTATCATGATAAAGATCTTCAATAGACCTTTGCCCTTGTTGTCCTTCATGTCGGTCTTTATCGATAGCATTACCAATATAGGGATTAAAAATCCCTTCAAACTCATCGTCCCAAAGATCACAAACTTCATCTACTTGATCACTAAAGATCTCTTGAGTTGATAAATACAACTCTCCCACTTTCTTGTCTTGGCCAATGAGGCCATCCTCTTCATTGCTTGACTTTGGTGAGCTTTTCAAGCTCTCTTTGTTACAATTCACTTGCTCTTTAAATGGAGCATCATCAATTTTCTTCTTCCATTGGAATTCCGACTTCTTCCTATCATCCTTCCGGCTATAATGATCAACCATAAAACATGGTTCATGCAAACTGGGAGCTTTCATGGTCTTGTCAAGATTGAAAGTTATGCTCTCATCTCCCACTTCTAGAGTGAGCTCTCCATGATTCACATCAATCACCGCACCCGCGGTGTGTAATAAAGGTCTTCCTAGAATGATTGGAATGTTGGAGTCTTCTTCCATGTCAACAATGACAAAGTCCACCGGGATGAAAAATTCCCAACTCTTACGGGAACATCTTCCCATATCCCTAATGGTGTCTTCGTCGATCTATCGGCCATTTGGAGTGTGATATTGGTGCATTTAAGCTCACCCATACCCAACCTTTTACTCACCGAGTACGGCATAACACTCACACTAGCCCCTAGATCACATAAGGCTTTGTTGATCGTGGTGTCGCCAATGGTACACGGTATTGAGAAGCTTCCCGGATCTTTGAGTTTTGGAGGTGAACTCCCTTGAAGTATTGCACTACTCACCTTAGTGAAGGCGATAGTCTCAAGCTTCCGGATTGAATTCTTCTTTGTGAGGATGTCTTTCATGTATTTTGCATAGGCCGGCACGTGATTGATTAATTCCGTGAAAGGAATCGAGACTTCCAAATTCTTCACAATTTCCATAAACTTTCCAAGTTGGTCATCAAATTTGGGCTTGGCTTGACGACTTGGAAAAGGAAGTCTAATCACAATGGGCTCCTTCTCCTTGACCTTGTCTTCATTTTTCTTTGAAATTTCTTCTTTTGATGGTTCTCCATCCTTGGAGTTTTGCACAATTTCTTCTTTGTCACTAGCTTCCACAACTTCATCCTCAACTTGCTTCTTTGGTGCTTCATACCTTGTACCACTCCTCAAGTGAATGGCACTAACCGTTTCATGTCTTGGGGGGTTACTTTGAGGTGGTAATTGCCCCTTTTGTCTTTGTGAGCTTGAAGATGCTAGTTGAGTCAATTGGGTTTCCAACATTTTGGTGTGAGCTAGGATGTTGTTGATGGTGATTTCCTTTGCTTGACTATCTTTTTGCATTTGAGTGAAAAACTCTTGTTGATTCTTTTGCATTTGGAGGACCGCTTTTTGAACATCAAAACCTTCGTCATTTTGTTGATTGTATGGAGTTTGATTTTGGTAACCTTGGTTTTGGTTGTAAAAGGGTCTTTAATTTTGGTTTCTCATGGGAGGTGGGGTGTATGTTGGTTGAGGGTTTTGAACATTTTGGCTTTTGTATGAGAGATTTGGATGGAATTTGGTGTTTTCATTGTAATCATTTGAATAAGGGGTACCACTCTTGTATGCTTGGAAAGCATTCACTTGTTCATTTGTTCCCCTACATTCACTTTGGTCATGTCCCAAAGTTCCACAATTCTCACATATCCCACTTGGGATTGATGAAGATGCCGTCATGGCATTAACATGATGCTTTGGTGATTTTGAGGCTTCTTCAAGTCTAGCCATAGCTTTCTCAAACTTCAAATTGATGGTATCAATGTGAGCACTAAGTTGAGCACCCAATTGAGTAATGGAGTCCACTTTATGCTTTCCTCCTCTAGTAGCCTTGCGAGGTCTACTATATTGTGAGTTATGGACCGCCATTTCCTCAATTTTGTTCCAAGTTTGATTGTCATTAACTTCGGTGAACATTCCATTTGATCCCATGTTGAGAATGTTCCTTGAATCTTCATAAAGACCGTTCCAAAATTGTTGTACCAAGAATCACTCGCTAAGTCCATGATGAGGACATGAGCGACAAATTCCCTTGATCGCTCCCAAGCTTCATACAAGGATTCTTCATCTCTTTGCTTAAAGCCCGTAATTTGAGCTCTTAGCATGTTAGTCTTTTCCGGTGGATAGAACTTTTTATAGAAAGCTAGAGCCAACTTCTTCCAAGAATCAATTCCGAGAGTAGCCTTATCAAGGCCTTTCAACCATTGTTTCGTGGTGCCAATTAGAGAAAAAGGAAATAAGACCCATCGAATTTGGTCTTGAGTTACACCGGTTTGAGAAATCGCATCACAATAGTCACAAAAAGTCTCCATATGAGAGTGAGGGTCTTCACTAGGCATCCCCCCAAATTGGCTTCTTTCGACTAATTGGATAAATGCGGATTTGGCAATAAAATTTCCGGTTAGATGTTGTGGTGTGGGAGTACCATTGGGTAGGTTCTCCTCGGTGGGTACGGAACGTGATGAAAACTTAGGCATTGTGGGTTGATTTTGTGTTGGATTTTGTGTTGGGTTCTCCTCACCCTCTCTTGCAAAAGGGTTGATGAACTCAATATTATTTGGTTGAATATCTACAACCTCACCAATACCTCTCAAAGTTCTCCTAGAAAGTCTTCTATTGGTTGTCAAAGTCCTTTCAATTTCGTGATCAAAGGGAAACAAGTTACCTTGTGATCTTCTAGACATGCAAAATATCAAACAACTCGAAAATAATTAGAACAAACCTTGAGGAGTTTTACTTCCCCAAGGCAAAGAAAGACACAACTAATAACAATGTAAGAAAATCTAAATCAAGTTAACACCGTCCTCGGCAACGGCGCCATTTTTGGTCGTGATCCCTCGTGGGGTTTAGTTTTCAGTACTTGTTGTTAGGAGCACCTAGACCAAAACACAATTTATAACTTCACCAACAACTCTACAATTAGTAAAGAGGCAAGTAAAGGTCGGATCCCAAGGGACGGGAATTGAGATGAGATTTCTATTGCAACTAGTGGTGTCTAAGGGTGTCACAATTGGGGTTTGAAGAAGAAGATCACTAAACTAAATAGCAATGAAAGTAAACAAGCAAGATGAATTAAAAGGGATGTAAACAATTGATAAAAGGCACTAGGGTGTCATGGGGTCATAGGGGATTCATGGGAATTGATCATACAAACATATTCTCAAGTTATAAGCAAGCAATTATTATTGTGATGGATCGAGTTGGTTTATATCTTACAATCCTAGGAAATTTTGGGTCCCGGAGCCGAATCGATTAGATTGTACAACACCTACAAGTCGACTTAATCTTCCCTACTCAACAATATGCATGGTCTAATGAGACTCGAGTTGGTTTATGTCTTACAAGTCTCATTGAAAAGATAGGTGATGGGTAAAAAATGCAAGGATTCATAGGCTCGCATTTCATCAAACATAACATGTGCATAAGTTGAGATCACAACAAGCAAGCAAATAAACTATGAAAGCATATTAATTTAAGCATGAATCATTCCCCATGTTGGTTTCCCCTAATTACCCATTAACCCTAGCTAAGGAAACTACTCACTCACTATCATGTTGAACATGCTAGCAAGGTTGTCAATCATACCAACAAAGTGAAACATGATGAATAAATGAAAGTGATTAACAATAATTAAAAAGGGATTAAGAGAATTATACCTACTAATGATTCCAATAATAAAGCAAAGAATAAAAGAAGTACTTGATGCTTGATTGGAAGGTTGTCAATCTCCCAATAATAACCCAAATAATCTTCAATTACCCAAAATAAAGGATGAACAAGAGAAAGATTAAGGAAATAAAACTTGTATTAAAACTTGATTAAATGCTGATTACAAGATTAAAGAGGGATTTGATTGATATTAACTACACTAAAGATTGCTAAGAAGAACATGCTCTTCTAATTAGACTAATGGGGTATTTATAATGGGGATTAGGTACATAAATTAAGGTTTACTAAGGGCTTAAATGACGATTAAGTCCTTGAGGAATCGCCGGTCTCTAGGGAGACTCCGGTCTCTTTTTTGCCGGTCTTAGAAAAAGATGTGTATCCTTCCTTGAAGCTTGTAGAAGACGAAATGGAATCATGCTGGGAATCCGGGCGTCTTTAGCACGGACGGGCGGATTTGGGCGTTCCTGGACGGGCGTCCAGAGGGGGAAGACGGGCGTCTTGTGGAGCTTTTGCCCGGGCGTCTTGTGGAGGAAGACGCTCGGATTGTGGTGAGGGACGGGCGTCTTCAGGGCAATCCGCACGGATTGTCAGGCAGTTTCTTTCCTTCTTCTTTTCTTCCTTTTTCTTCATAAAATCCTTGAGGATTTCCTTGGGGATGCAAGGATCTTTTCTCATCATTGCCCATCTACTATAGTATGTATAAAGGCCTTCTAATCTTGTCTCTCCTTGATGCTTGGTCATTGAATTCAATCAATTTAGCCTCATTTTGCCATGTAAATGCAAGGTTTGCACTCCTTTCCTACCAAGGACACAAAACCTCAAAGAATATGCAAAACAAAGAACTAAAGACAATAAATGACCCAAATATGCACTAAAAAGCATGGGAACAAGGCTAATTCGGGGACTAAATATGCTCTAATTATGGTCACATCACTTGTCACAACGAGCAAGTATTCTCTGACAGGTATTTCGACACGCCTTCATTATATTCCCCCAGCGAGAGTAAGCGGATAGACAATCCCTCTCGAGACATGGAGATGAATTCCCGATAAGGTTTCCCCAACGAGAGTTCACGACATACAATCGTCCTTCTCAAGTTCTTCTGAAGTTTGTTTGAAGACGACCCAAGCAGATTTCTCCCAGCAGTTCCCGCCTGTGTTCTGCTACTCACGATATTTCTTGTTTCCCCACGGAGTGTGATACAGGTGTCGTTCTCCAGAAGTTCCCAGACCGGCAGGGCTCTTACACTCGAGCCGTAGTTACCCTTTAGGTCTAACTTATATTTGGCCTCCTTCCCGTCGATGCTTTCCTTTAGGGTCCCACACCCTAGCACAATCCTTATATATGTTTTAGGTCTTACCCTTAGATCCTGCGCTTACCCTTAGCTCCTATGCTTACCCTTAGCTCCTATGCTTACCCTTAGCCCCTATGCTTACCCTTAGCTCCTACGCTTAACCTTAGCTCCTATGCACCTCCGGAAATGTCTCAAGGAAGGAATTTCAGGTATGGTCTCTTCTTATGGCTGGCGAGCTTCCTTACGTAGTCTAATGGACTTTAAATGACCCTCCCCGATAGTCGACAGACTCTAAAATTTTCCCGACAATAGGTCCTTGGTTCAGTCCCCTTGAGCCGCCTCGCGTCGCCATAGTCGTCAGGTTGTAATCTTCGATTGACCTGATGGCTATACTTTGACTTTCGCCTTGTCCAAGCCTCAGTCAAAGTGGGGGCTCTGTAGATACCTCATTTTTGCATCTCCCGCAAACCACCCGGTGATGATTGGGCCGCATGTTTGGTACGCGGAACGATTTGTGACAGTTCGTAAGTTTATCGTCAAGTGATCGCTCAAACATTTATGTCTACCTCTTAATTGTCATCTACGCGCCGATACGGTCATTTTGACAGTAATTAGAGTACATTTGGAGTCCGGGCCCAAAACCGTCTTCATTTTCTGATAGTCGCTAAATCCCGAGTCGGAATGTTCTGGAATGTTCCGGATATTTCTATTCCATATTTCACAATCTTTTAATCTTTGGTAAAGAATTTCCCGTAATATTCACACAAAATATTAAGGAAAATAAGATTAATCCGTTATTCCATAAACTAAACACGGAAATCTTTCTTCCACAGGAGGAAACCACCTGGGAACAGACGCAGAATTCAACTTGCGCCTCTTCCAAGAGACGCAGTGCCTGCTGCGCCTCTTCCCAGGTCCTTTTCTGCGTATTTTTCGTATCTTTTCATATCTTTTCGAGATTTCACTTCCAAAGTCTCTCCGAAAACCCTAATTCCTTCACGTGATTAGTATAAATAGGAGCCTTCGCTTCTCATATTTCTCACGCGAGTGTCCGCCCTTCTCTTCTCCCTTTGCATTCTAGACCACGTACTTACTTTTTTGCGCCTACGTGCTTGAACTTTCGACCACGTAAGCTCGGATCCTTCTGAGTACCAGCCTCGTTTGCATGACCGACCAATTTGACCAACTCCACCATAATCAACTTAATCAATCTTAATCGTTTTCCTCTTACGAGGGCACTTTCGTTACATTCGAGTCGAGCATCACTAATCATAAACTTAGTTCATCTCGTTTCGTCAAACATGTAAGTCTGAGGGTGTAAATCCTTATTTTCGTTGTTATTTACTTTTTGTAATCATTAATGTAAGATTTATGTCGAAAGTACTTTTAAAAACCGATTGTAAAACCATGTTTAAAACCCTTTTTACGGATTATCAGGAGACAGACGTCGAGAAAGGACGCAGCAACTGCTGCGCTTCTTCGAAGGGACGCAGCACCTGCTGCGCCTCTTCGTGAGGCTGCCGCAGTTCCTACTTCTTTTCTTCTTCCTTTGTCTTCTGTTGATTTCGTCTACTTTGTTTTCTTTCCTCTTTTTTGATCTTAACCCATTCACATGATAATTTAACATATCGTTAATCACTGTTAGTATATAATTCATCGTTAATTCCCGACTTAAATCCCTTGTAATCTAATATTTGCGGGTTTTCGTCATTAAAATCAATCCCGGTTGTAGGGATTCGATTCTTTCATATTGAATTTCTGTAATTCGATCTTTGATATATTCCCACCTGTTTGTTCTTCATTAATTCGTCATATTCACCCTAATTAGTTCCCTATTGTCACTAATCAATATTTCATTCATGTAATTAATTAGTTTGCATTCGTCTCATCCATGTTTTATCACTTTTAGGATTCATTCACTTGTAATTAATATATTAAATCACTTTCATCCAAGTCATATGTCGTAATCAACCATTAAATATCACCCACGAATATTAGTGATTTGCGATTCGGCTTCACTAACCCTAACTCGGCCTTGGACAGACGCAAAGAATCGCCGCGCTCTTTAGAGGGCGCTCTGCTGCGCCTATTCCAGGTTGATTACTGTCTCTGAACTCCCTTTCTGCCTTGACCTAGTTTAATTAGTTTATGTATTAATCTACTATTATTCGTATTATCGCCTAATTTCTGTTCGTTTATTTATTTACTCTTTTTTCCCAAATTATCCGTTTTTAAAGGTATTTTTGACATAAATCATTAATCCGTTGTAATTATTGTATTTCTTTTATCGCATTGTTTGTATGCTTCCACATGTAATTGAATCTAAATCCCTACTTCGGCCCAATTGTATGCTAAATTAATTGTTCACCGACTTAGTTAATTCTCACATGTTAGGAACAAAACTTGGATGTTGCATTGCATGCATATAATCGACAATATATCGAGTATAGACGATTTTCCCTAATCATTAGTAGAGGCCGCTATCGAGGCGGGCGGGATTAGGTGTTCGATCAAAAGAGCTTCCTAATACGTACCCTCACCCCTTACTCTAGATCTTTGTGAACATCCGTGTTCATTGGCATCCACGAGAGTCATTCTAGACATAGAATGCTAAGGGTAACGAGTTCTTGGTGTTCATGTCACTACTTTGTGTCTTGAAATGGCACGAGGTATTCGAACGGTTTCCAATTTTCCACAATAAATTGGCGGCAACTCCACAAATGCAAACGCTTGTTTCCCAAGCGCCCCCGTGGCCCATGTCCACACCACCTAAGCCCCGATCATCTCCGTCGAGCGATAAACCCAAATCCATTAATGTGCACATCCCTTCTGTGGCGGGTTCCACAGAAGGCGAATCATGGGCGTGAATCCACTCCCGTAAGTGACTCCACTCAGCCAGGGACGCACCCCTAAGAACACAGACAGATACAATCAATCACAACTACTAATCAGTAATCAAACCCAACAACTGTCACAATACTCGTACGATAAAGCTCAACAATCACAAAGCACAACCAACACATCATGTGACTAATACTGAGTAGGGAAACCCTACTTGGAATGTAATACAATCAGACGATCTCAACAGCTGTATCAAAAAGCCTCCTCTATGAATCCTCCTCCTAACATATGATCACATAATTACTAACAATCATAAAGACTAACAAAACCCCAAAACCCCAAAATTAGGGTTTAAACAAACTTAATAAAATATTATAAAAGCGGTACGTAGATCTTACCCTCGACGTAAGGATCACAAGAATGTAAAGGATGATGAATTCCGACCTCTCAAGCTCCGGGATTTTTCAATAATGCGAAAGATGCGAAGAACGTAGTTTGAAATCTCTTTTGAAGTGACTAGGTTTAATAAAAGTGTTTAATGATGATGACGGAAAGTTATATATATCTATTCGCATTATTAACAAAACCCGACAAAACATTACCCGTAAATCGAGCCACTCGATCGAGCAACTAACGTACTCGATCGAGTGCCCCCTACTCGATCGAGTACCAAGGCTACTCGATCGAGTACCCCTGATGTAACACTGTTTTAAAAACCATAACACCCTTACTCGACAGAGTAAGGCCCACTCGATAGAGTACCCAGAGGCTCATAAAACCGTAGTATTACAGTCTTCCCTCCTTAAAAAGAACTTTGTCCCCGAAGTTCAAACCACAACCAAGAAAAGACATACTATAACACTCCCGACACAACAACCAACACAAAACTCAACAAAAAACATGCTACCGACCAACTCAACCCGACTCAAACCACTACAAAACATACCGACACAACACAAAAAGGGTGTAAAAACTCTTTGCGATCATCTCCTACTCCCCTAAATGAAACAAGGTTACGTCCTCGTAACCATACATACCTGATCAAAAAGGAAAGGGTAACGCTCTCTCATGGCCTCCTCTACCTCCCATGTAGCTTCCTCTACCTCATGATTAGACCAAAGGATCTTAAGCAAAATTGTCTCACCACTCCTAGTCTTCCTAACCTTCCGGTCAAGAATCTGCTTAGGCACCTCAAGATAAGACAAGGACTCATCTAGCTCTATGCTCTCTGCCTCTAACACATATGACGGGTCACTCACATACTTCCGCAGCTGAGATACATGAAACACATTATGCACTCTCTCCAAAGCAGCTGGTAAAACCAAACGATAAGCAACCTCTCCAACCCGGTCTAAGATCTCATAAGGTCCTATGAACTTCTGACTCAACTTGCCTTTCTTCCCAAATCTCATAACCCCATGCATAGGAGACACTTTCAGAAGAACCTTGTCCCCAACCTGAAACTCTATATCCCGGTGATGTAGATCTGCATAACTCTTTTGCCTATCTTGAGCCGCTCTCATCCTTTCCCTGATCATCTTAATCTGCTCAACCATCTCATGTACCATCTCTGGTCCTAGAACCACTGCCTTAGCACTGTCGTCCCAACAAATCGGACTCCGACATCTCCTCCCATATAATGCCTCAAACGGTGCCATGCCAATACTGGTGTGATAGCGGTTGTTGTAAGAAAACTCAATCAAATCTAATCTCTGCTCCCAGCTACCACCAAAATCCATCACACAAGCTCGTAACATATCCTCAAGAGTCTTGATTATTCTCTCTGTCCGAAATCACTCGTAAGGGTGAAATGTTGTACTCATCTTCAAAGTTGTCCCCAAAGATTCCTGCAACTCTTTCCAAAACCTTGAGATAAATCTCGCATCTCTGTCAGATACTATGTCCTTAGGCACTCCATGCAATCTCAACACATGCTTCCGATAATCCAAAGCCAATTGTGCCTTGGTCCACGTATTTCATTGGCACAAAATGAGCTGACTTGGTCAGTCGATCCACTATTACCCATATCATGTTATTACCCTGTTGACTCTTTGGCAAACCCACGATAAAATCCATAGAAATGGATTCTCACTTCCACTCAGGTACCTCTAAAGACTGAATCTTACCTTGTGGTCGTCGCTGTTCCCTTTTAACTCTCTGGCATGTCAAACAATGGGCCACAAACTCAGTTGTCTCTTTCTTCATCCCAGGCCACCAGAACGTGTTCTTTAAATCCTTGTATAGCTTGTCACCACCTGGATGCACTGAATATGGTGTACAATGTGCCTCTGTCATGATTGTCTTTTTCAGCTCCTCATCATTAGGGACACACCACCTCCCATCAAACCTCAAACTACCATCTGAATGAATAGAGAATCTAGACACTGTCCCTTTCTCTACTCCAGCTCTCCACTCCATCATCTAAGGATCTAAAGCCTGTTTACCTCGAATATCATCATAAAGATCAAGCTGCACTGTCAAATCTCCCATGGCATCTCCTCCCTGCATCATATGTATCCCAAACTTCCCCACCTCGTCTCTCAACCTCATCAAAGATAAAGATGTACACAAAGAATGTACACTCTTCCTGCTCAAGGCATCAACAACAACATTGGCTTTCCCTTCATGGTAGATAATATCCATGTTATAATCGCCAATCAGCTCCATCCACCTCCTCTGTCTCATGTTCAACTCCTTTTGAGTGAAGATGTACTTGAGACTCTTGTGATCAGAAAATACCTTAAAGGTCGCCCCATAAAGGTAATGTCTCCAAATCTTGAGAGCAAACACCACTGCACCCAACTCTAGATCGTGTGTAGGATAATTCTCCTCATAAGGCTTCAATTGCCTAGAAGCATAGGCAATCACTTTACCGTTCTGCATCAACACACATCCCAACCCATTCTTTAAGGCATCTGTAAAACCTCAAAGTTCTCACTCCCATCAGGCAATGCTAACATAGGAGCTGTGGTCAAACGCTCCTTTAATGTTTGGAACGCCGTCTCACAACTCTCATCCCAACGAAACATGTTCTCTTTCCTCATTAATGCTATCATAGGTCTAGCAATCTTGTAGAAATCCTTCGCGAACCGTCTGTAATATCCAGCTACACCCAAGAAACTTCTGATCTCAGCAACATTCTTTGTCCCACTTGGTCACTGCCTCAATCTTTGCCGGATCCACAGCTACCCCATCCTTATAGATCACATGCCCCAGAAAAGCAACTCTCTCTAACCAGAACTCACACTTGGATAACTTAGCATATAACTCGTGCTCCCTCAAGGTCTACAGCACAATCCTCAGATGCTCCTCATGTTCCTCCTTAGTCTTGGAATAAACTAAGATGTCATCGATAAAAACCACCACAAACTTGTCCAGAAACTGACTGAAAACTCTGTTCATCAAATCCATAAACACAGCCGGTGCATTAGATAACCCAAAAGGCATCACCACATACTCATAATGGCCATACCTCGACGTGAAAGCTGTCTTTGGTATGTCCACCTCCCTAATCTTCACCTGATGGTACCCCGACCTCAAATTAATCTTGGAAAAGACCGATGCACCACTCAACTGATCAAACAGGTCATATATCCTTGGCAAAGGATACTTTTTCTTCACCGTCACTTCGTTCAGCTCCATGTAATCTATAAACAACCTCAAGCTCCCATCTTTCTTCTTCACAAAAAGAACTGGTGCTCCCCATAGTGATACACTAGGTCTAATATATCCCTTCTCTATCAGATTATCTAGCTATTTCTTGAGCTCCTCCAACTCCTTAGGACCCATCCGGTACGGTGCCTTAGAGATTGGCCCCGTCCCCGGTTTCAGCTCAACCGTGAAATCTATCTCCCTCTTCGGTGGCAACCACGGAATCTCGTCTGGAAAGACATCTGAAAACTCACCCACCACTGGTATCTGATCAACTGTCGGACTCTCTATCCGGTCATCTCTCACATGGCACAAGATCAACGGACACCCCTTCCTCAGATAAGACTTTAAGGTCACAGCTGCAATCAACTTAACTTTGGGTTTGACCACAAACCCACGATAAGACACACTAACGCCCTTAGGACCTCTCAATGACACTTTCTTTTGATGGCAGTCTATCTTAACTTTGTACTTTCCTAACCAATCGAGCCCGACTATCATCTCAAAACCGTCTAAAGGAAACTCTAGCAAGTCTACAGGTAGATCAACTTGCCCAACTATCATAGATACATCCTTATACAACCTCCCACATGTTACAGACTCTCCCGAAGGTATGAAAACTTTCTCACTTACAGACTCGTATACTCTCAGACCCAACCGTTTAACATGACTCGAAGATACAAACGACTGAGACGCCCCGAATCAAACAAAACAAAGGTATGAATACCGTTAACAAGAAAGGTACCGGTGATAACATGTGCATCGTCCTCACCGCTTTCTTTTCCATCATATCTGACTTTCCTTTGGTCTTTGTCCACCTCCCCGACAAGATCTTGGTCAAGTAGTCGGCTTAGGACCCGACCCCTAATTGTTGTTGTTGTTCTTAACTGGTTTCTGATAAGAATTACCGCCATTGCGGTTACCTCCACCCTGGTTACTCTGACCTCCCCGATTGTTCCATGACTCAGCTGGTCTGTTGCTCGAATAACTCTGTGCCGGGCCCTGAGAATAGCTCCCCTGAGCCAATTTCTGAAAAGCTCCCGGTACACTCGTGCACTCATGTCTCTTGTGGCCTACACCGCCATAGCCAAAGCAGGTCATCCCCCAACTACCACTACCGCTCCCACGGCCACGCCCAAAGGAAGCCCCAACACTGAACTCCGAGCCAGAAGAAAATGCTCTAGCCTGACTGTAATTGCCTTTCTTGTAGTTAGATTGGCCACCACCCTCGCTCTCAGCCTTTCTTTTCTCACCTCCCCTCTCCCGGGCCATCTCCACCAACCTCTCAGCTCTCCCAGCTCTCTCATAAGCTTCCTTAACATCAGTAAGGACTCCCACGGGTAAATTTCCATAATCCTGTTGGTCAACCCCTTATCAAACCTCAGCGCTAAGTTCTCATCACTCAACCCCATGTCCTCAGCATATCTAGACTTCTTATTGAACTGTCGGTAATACTCAGCTACCGACATATCAGATGTCATCCTGAACCCATCAAACTCCTCCCTCAGCTTACTCCTCACATGCTCAGGTACAAACTCTCTCCTCATAGCCCTCCGGAACTCTTCCCAAGGTATAGCAGGCAGACCCTGCTTCGCATATATCTCCCTAGCACCCACCTTCACCTTATCCCACCACTCACTAGTTGCTTCCCTCAAGTAGAACGCAGCTTGTTCTACTTTCATCTCGTCAGGACAATGTACCAGATCCAAAATGTTCTCCATCTCACGATGCCAATTGTCAAGAAGAATTGGCTCCCCGGTCCCCTTATACTCTTTTGGGTTAAACCTCGCTATGTATAGACTGATCTTTGAGTGATCAACCTCCTTATCTTTCCCCACTCTCTTAAGGGCCTCCGTAAGAGCATCTTGATGCTCCAACAACTTAACTATATCGTCAATGTTCATGCTCTCAGCTCTCGCATACAAAGCGGTTTTCTTTGGCGGCATCTTGAGATTATATAAGAAAAGGTAGATATAAACATACATACTATAACTCAAAACATGAAAACAGCTTGCCCAGAACCCACTCGATCGAGTGCCAAAACCCACTCGATCGAGTTGAGGCTACTCGATCGAGTGCCCCACGTACTTGATCGAGTACCCCGACTCCAGACCCAAAACAGACCTTTTGATCTCTAACCTACTCGATCGAGCTGACAAGCCACTCGATCGAGTGCCCCTATGTACTCGATTGAGTAACCAAAAACACGGTTCTGATCATAAAAATGTCAAATACCAACTCGATCGAGTCAGACCCACTCGGTCGAGTACCTCACCCACTCGATCGAGTGCCCCCCACTCGATCGAGTCATGCAGACTCGTGAATACTACCCACATGTTATCTCACATACCCCAACGTACTATGCATTTATTATTATCTCAACATTATAACTACAACTACGCATGCAAATCTACGCAACTCCTCATACAATCAACAAAATAATCTACTTCACGCTATCAAGTGCCACATTATGAAAAACCATCATGCTTCTCTTTTCAAATCAATATATAAACATATCTTCTCGACCTTTAATCATACTTTCAATTCTCCACTTCCAACATCTAACAATTCACAACATATATCGTTACGTACTCATACAAATCAAAAGACAACACATATGACTCTGACATATACCCCCCATGTGACCGGTTCAAAATTGCAGGGCGAGTTCGCGACTTTAGGACGTCTCCCAAGCCTT
Organism: Silene latifolia; assembly: GCF_048544455.1. Classification (NCBI taxonomy): domain Eukaryota; kingdom Viridiplantae; phylum Streptophyta; class Magnoliopsida; order Caryophyllales; family Caryophyllaceae; genus Silene; species Silene latifolia. Next base: position 289,362,172 of record NC_133537.1, read on the forward strand.
TGCATGAGCTCCTATAACCTTTACCCCGGGTTCATTTTAATTGACTCCCTATGTTCATTAGATTCATTAGTTACAGGTTTCAGGATCGTCGCTCTGATACCACTTTGTGACACCCCATACTCCAAGTGCCTTACCAGGACCACTCAGGTATAAAGCTGTCACCATCTCGGCTTTCCGAGGCAATGATAATCAAAAGACAATGAAGAAACAACATTTAAATAGTATAAAGTTTAAGTGAGTAAATACAATCCAAAACCAACTGCCAAAATACGGTTTACATGATCTCAAAACAACTGTCTAAAAACTATCAAAACTACAGCGGAAGACTCTATCATCTGGTGGCGACACATCCCAGCTATCCCATGTATCTCGACTCATACCTGCTCAATAACTGCTCACCATCCCCGAATGGATCACCACAGTTTTAAAAACAATTAAACGGGGTCAGTACTAATCACACAATTTACATAACTCAATAAAACAACACACAACACAGCTCAATCGTCACAGATATACCCCAAACTCCATCCCCAACTCCACAATACTGACTACTCACTAAAGTGTGCAGCCCTGCCAGAGTACCCATCGCAACAGGTTACTCCTCGCCGCCAGTGGGGGACCGCAGCCGTTCCCACCTAAGCCCCGCTCATCTCCGTCGAGCGATAAACCCAAATCCATTAATGCGCACATCCCTTCTGTGGCGGGTTCCACAGAAGGTGAATCATGGGCGTGAAGCCACTCCCGCAAGTGACTCCACTCAGCCAGGGACGCACCCTGAAGAACACAGACAGATACAATCAATCACAACTACTAATCAGCAATCAAACCCAATAACTGTCACAATACTCGTACGATAAAGCTCAATAATCACAAAGCACAACCAACACATCATGTGACTAATACTGAGTAGGGAAATCCTACCTGAAATGCAATACAATCAGATGATCTCAACAGCTGTATCAAAAAGCCTCCTCTACGAATCCTCCTCCTAACATATGATCACATAATTACTAACAATCATAAAGACTAACAAAACCCCCAAACTCCCAAATTAGGATTTAAACAAACTTAATAAAATACTATAAAAGTGGTACGTAGATCTTACCCTCGACGCAAGGATCACAAGAATGTAAAGGATGATGAATTCCGACCTCTCAAGCTCCGGGATTTGTCAATAATGCGAAAGATGCGAAGAACGTAGTTTGAAATCTCTTTTGAAGTGACTAGGTTTAATAAAAGTTATTAATGATGATGACGGAAAGTTATATATATCTATTCACATTATTAACAAAACACGACAAAACATTACCCGTAAACCGAGCCACTAGATCGAGCAACTAACGTACTCGATCGAGTGCCCCCTACTCGATCGAGTACCAAGGCTACTCGATCGAGTACCCTACAGAGAAAACACTATTTTAAAAACCATAACACCCTTACTCGACAGAGTAAGGCCCACTCGATAGAGTACCCAGAGGCTCATAAAACCGTAGTATTACAAAACCCCCAATTTCTAACCCTAACTACAATTAATTAAGAAAAATGCTAATTAAATTACAACTACATACTTAATAGGCATCACTAATGTTTAAATTACAACTACATACTTAATAGGCATCACAAATTAAACAAAAAAATTAAGGATTGAAGTAATTAAATCAATTTGAGTCAAAAACAAACCTTTAGAAAAAAAGAATAATAGTGGTCGGTGGTGATGTGGCGCCTACGGTGGATGGGTTGCCTCTCCGGTGGTGGTGGTGGCGTCGGGTGTGTGTTGCGTTTTTTTTTTTTTTGTTTTTTTTTTGTTTTGGGTAGAATGCAAATGACGGGTAAAATGAAGGAAGGAGATGAAAAAATTAATAATCAGACAATTGGCGACCGTCATCAGTCGCCATTTTGGCGACCGTTTTCAGTCGCCAATTTGGATATTATTGCGTTGCCCTTGGATTTCATACGGATTTTGGGATAAGATTACATAGTCGCCAAATTGGCGACTGTTTTCGGACGTCCGCTTTTTTTTCCTGTCGCCAAATTGGCGACTGGACTTACAGTCGCCTACTTTAGACGCCTTTAACCGATATTCTTGTAGTGTATCTTACAACTCCTAGGAAGGTTTGGGTCTCGGAGCCGAGTCGGTCAAGACTTTACAAAAACTACAAGTCGACTTAATTTCGTCCTATTCTACTATATGCATGGTCTAACAAGCCTTGAGTTGGTTTATGTCTTATAAGTGTTGTTGAATGGATAAGAGATTCATCCTAGGTTGTCAATCAAGCATTTCATCAAGCATAACATGTGCATAAATTAAAACTACAACAAGCAAGCAATCATATGAATTTATTATGTTAAGATCTACCCCATGATTAATTCCCCTAATCCCCCATTAACCCTAGCTAAGAGACTACTTACTCATGGTCATGATAAACATGCTACTAGGGGTGTCAATCATATTAACAAGGCTCAACATGGTGAATGAGTAAAGCAATAAACAATAATTAAGCAAAGGATAAAAGGAATTGTACCAACTTAATATGATCCAAATAATAAGAAAAGAATAATAGAAGAAAACTTGATGAATGATGAAGAGTTGTCAATTCTTCAATAAACCCCCAATAGTCTTCAAATTACCCAACTAAATCTAAGAACACTTGAATGATTAAGGAAAGATTAAGATTTGATTAAGATTGAATTGTGTAATTACAACTTGATTAATACTAATAAGCTCTACTAAAACTAGATTAGGAATTGATGATTGATCTCCTAATACAATGGGGTATTTATACTAAGTACAAGAATTAGGGTAACTAAGGGCTTAAATGACGATTAAGTCCCTAAGAAAAAGATTAACTCCTTGCAAGTCCCTAAGGAGCCGCTCGACCTAACCCTATTGGATGCCTATGCTATAAGAGAATTCGCCCGTTCTGCTTGTGGGACGCTCGGGCAGAGTAGTGGGACGCCAGTCTTGATCATCAGAATGCTCGGGCTGAGTTAGGGACGCCCGTCCCATAGGCCAATTTGGCTTCTTCTTCAATTGGCTGCTTCAAGATCCGTGGGGATCATTGAGAAGCCTTGGGGGTTCTTCATTATTGCCCAAATTCTTGTTCTATCTACTTAGACCTTTAGTATCGGTCTCCTCCTTGTTGCTTGGTCGTTAGATGCGATCCATTTAGCTCCAAATTGCTCCATATATGCATGGTTAGCATTCTCTCCTACCAAGGACACAAAACCTCAAAGAATATACAAAGTGGAAAGCTAAAGTAAAGAAACGACCCTAATACATGCAAGAAAGCATAAGAACGAGGCTAGTTCGGGGACTAAAAGTGTGCAAATATGAGTCACATCAAATATCCCCAAACCAAACCTTTGCTCGTTCCGAGTAAAGAGGTGACTAAAACTATGACCTTTATTAATACTACTAGCCGATGTGAGATAATTAGCGGGTCTCACTCTTCCCCTTCAACTCACAACAAGACATCCATGAGGTAATATGCCTTCTTGCAAGGCAAGGTGGGGCTTGCCAAAATGGCGATGCATCCTAACATTTAAGCACATAAAAAAAAAAGTAAAGGATGTATCTACAAAAAGAATAGTCACTTTCCTCATCTAAGTGGCAGAAATCACCTACAGGGGAAGCAATTCAAGGGCACACACTCTATCATAGATATTGGTTCTCCTATTTAATAAGTCCAAGAGGATACAAACAAGTCACCTCTAAGTTGTGTTAAACTAGGGTACCTTTATCCACAATCGCTAAATGCTTTTGTCAAGAGCCAAGTCCCTATGGTGTTAGAAACACTGTAGGATCGTGGAATTCCTCCTCTTGCCTAGACAAGAAGAAGTGTCGTCCTCTCTCCACCATGCAATAAAATAGGATCATCATTGGACAAAAGGGTTTTAAACTTCATGAGTTTCATCGATAGTCGTTTGCTTTAAGGGTTTTTTCCCCCATTTTTTGTAGCATTTGACGATTAAGAACATGCTATTCTTTGATGTTTGGCATTTTTCAACTTTTTGCATTTTCTTTGAACATTTTTCAAAGTAACCCCATTTGTAGCAAGGGTACTTCTATTATAAGCATATGAGTCTTTTTTGCTCCTCTTTTCATTTGATGCAATTGCAAACATTTGACATTGATAGCTTGAACACAATTTGACATTTTTGTGCCCATTCCCTTTTTGTTGACAAAAATATGATGATAGAAGTTTAAGGACGATTGCATGGCGTCAAGGGTCACCTTGGAATAAACGGTAGCCAAGGAGTCATCACACCATAAGGCACTCTTGACTAGGCCTTAGTCCATGGGTCAAAGGGTAATAGTATGGCATATCCCAGGGTGTCTTGAGAGTATTCTAACAAACAAAGTCTCAAGGAGAAAAATTATCTACAAGGGCCTTATATATACTTGTCAAGCTTCCCAAATAGGCATTTTCACAAAAACAATTTCTGAAATGCAACTACATGCCATGATGCAACTATCATATATACAACTCTAATGCATATGTTTCTATCAACTAATATGCTATATAAACTAAATGCAAACTCTTAACAACACATTGGTTTGTACCGCATCAATCAAAATATAGCCACATTGTCCTTAACATACAAAAAGGAGGAAGGAGATTTGGAAAGATCATACTATGCGGTCTTCTATTTCCTTCATGCCTCGAATGTGGCATAGTCGATCCAATGTGATAAGAGTGACAAACAAACAAACAAACAAATATATACAATATATGCAATTCTACACTATAAAGGAAAGAACATGTTTTTGGATTTTTCAAATTTTTATCATTTTTGAAATAAGTGTTAGAATTCCCCATCCCCACACTTAGAATGGACATTGTCCCTAATGGACAGAACAATAGAGAATTATGCAAATGAATGATATGATATGATGCATAATTTTATACTAAATGCAAACTATATGTGAGATATTTACATATGATGAGTGTAACACCCCGGTTTATAAAAGAAGCCTTCGTCAAGACATTCCCTAATAAACCGGACTGTTACCATCTCGGTTTCCCGAGGTAGTGAATAACAAATTAAACTCCACGGCAATTTACATAATTATTTTAACTTTATTATTACAAAACCTCTTTTATGTCAAATTATAAAGAACTAACATAAATAAAAGTGAAAGTCTTCTAGATGATGATCTAGCTACTAAGTCTTCTGATCCAGTGTCTCACGCCCACCAAGCTCCCGTTCTATCTCTTTAACCTGTCAAGTCTGCTCGCCAATATTTGGGTCATCACGGTGTTCACGAATACGGGGTCAACCACGAGGTTGAGTAGGGAAAACAATGAAACAACAAAATATGATATGCATGCTCCTCCGTCACCTCCATCTCCATCTCAACTCATATCACATACACATAACCGAACGCCCTTGACCATACCGATCCCGGTGAGACTATATATATCGATAGTAGCCGATCTGCCGCTCGCGGTGAGGACACCAGGGCAAGTCCTGCAGAACCCGCCTGGGCCTTATCACAACATCGTCATCACCACACCACATCACTATAACATCCTCCAACTCCAATGCATATGAAATGCTCAACAGTAATAATGCAACACAATATGTATATTAATGAGTGAAATCATGCCAGCTACCGAATGTTGTGATAACGTACTCAACACGATCATTTCAGTCAATCACCTTCCCGTATATGAATCATAACGTAAATCAACAACCACGAATCAAGTCAACACAATTCAACAACAACGATAATAGGTCAAGTGTATTTCCCTACCTCAAAGTGCCAGCAAATCCAATTAAGCAGTTTAAGCTTTCCAGAACATAAAGCAACGAATTTGATTATCGATCCTTCACGAATCCGTCACCTAAAACAATTATAATATTTATAATTACTAATTACTAAATATAGAAATCTCCCAAAATGGAAGCTACTAAAAATAGATAGGTTACCCAATATAGAGAGTTCCTAAAAATAGAAGCTTTCCCGAAATACAATCCTGACACCAAACTTATGCCCAACTGATAACTAAAATAACCCGATTAGTATTTGACCCAACTTCCCAAAATAGAAAGTTACTAAAATAGAATTTCTTAAAATGGAAACTTTCCCGATATAGTGACTTTTCTCTTTTAACAAACCAGACTCAACACCCGACTTGAATTATTTAAATGACTCGGGAATTAAATTAAATAACTAATATGATAATTAAAGGATTAAACGATTAAGAAACCGAAACAAACATAGCACAATCCCCACAACCCGGCTTCACACTCGCCCAACTCCTCACGCGCCGCCTGAAAACACCACGACAACTACCAGACACGTTCCTCAACTCGACTCCACCACCAATGACCAACCCCGGCTGGTCGATTTCGCCGTGCGAGTCGAACCAGGGCCGTCAACGGCCTGGTTCACCACCGTGCCTCACCAAACACCTCCTGTTCTCTCCTTACCACCACGCGCCCAACACCTCCTACCGCTAACTCACCACTGTCTGCCCGCCGTCGGCCCACAAACCGGACACGGTGGCACCGTCTCGACCTCCCCTAGTCCCACGGTGGTACCACCCCAACCTATCCATTCTAAACCACTTTGAAAACCCCCTGTTTAAAACCCGTCGCTACCCTGCCATTTGCCCCCTCTCTCTTCCACTACCACCACCCAAAACCACCATAACCACCACCACTACACTCGTCACTAACCACCCTACCCATATACCCCATCAACAACCACCCTTATTACCTCCCTAAGACACGCAACAACCTCCAAAAATCCGACATAAACAATGAAAACAGAGGAGAAGGGTTGCTCTTACCTTTTTCCTGCTGTCACTACCGCCACCAGGGCCACCCACTATTGTCGACAAACGGCCTAAGGCCTTCCTTGCTGCGCCGTCACCACCTAGGCTCTCTCTCTCTCTCTCTATGCGTGAGGGTGAAGTTGGAGCTGATGAAAGGAGGGAGGCGTGAGGGAGGCAGGTTGAGGGAGGGGTTTGGGTAGTGTTTAGATTAATTAGGTTTAGGGTTTACGGTTAATTGGGCTGGACAGTTATTGGGCCGACTCAACTGGGTTAGCTCACCTTTCGAATTCTATATAAAACCCGTCTCAATAAACTTACGATAGCTTAGCGTAATTATCGACTCAACAATTAACCCGGTATAATTAGTAATATAGAATGTATAATAATTAATATATATTAATATCCGTTTAATTGATTATATAAAATACGGGGTATTACAATGAGTGTATACAAACGATGCAAACTAAGCTAAGCTATATGATGCATGCTTTCTATTGTTCGGAGAGCTAATTTAAATTAACTCGGGTTGCTTATGAATGAACTTCCCTAAACCGAACAAAACACTATCTCTAGTGCAAAAAGAGGGAAGTTTATTCACAAGCATGCAAATGCAATGCATGAAAAGTTACTTTGCCATTTTGTATTCTTTACGGTGGGAGCAAAAAATATAGTCACCTCAATGTTACCGAGGTGTGAGTCCTTTGGTGGTACTAGGACTCAAAACTATCATCCATCAAAGAGTCCAAAATGACTCTTTAAATGCTCTAAACTAAATGTTATGTAAGCTATACAAGTCGTGTCAATAATGTAATCAAAAGATAAAAACAAAGCAAAAAAAGGGGTAGAAGACTCACAATGGAATAGGCCAAAATGCTAGCATAAGCTATCAACCCCGCATTTGTGTCGTCCTCCTTCATGCTTTGTCAACCATCAACTTTCACTCATCTCATCATCATCATCATCTCCCTCCATGGACTCGGAGGCATCATCATCCTCTTCTTCTTCACTTCCACTTGAACCTTGCTCTTAATCATCATTATCACCATGGCTAGACCTACTACCTTACCCTTCCTCATCATTAACTGCCTCCTCAATCTTCTTAGTCTCCCGGGCAACTCCTTCTTCATCTCTAGAAGCTTGAGGAAAGAACACTTTCCTATCCGCCCACTCCGGCAAAGAACTCTTGGGATCAAGGAGTCCTTACCTAGGAAGATGGTAAAGGGGTGGATATTGGGCGTAATAAGCATTCACCCGATCATTGTAGGCTTCTTTATGGATATGTTTCATGAATTGTACCATGTAATCATTCCCCGTCACAACACTAGGATCATTTGTTGTGAACTCTTTGTAGGCAAATAGGTAAGGAGGCACCACTAAGTAGGAGGCTTCTTCATTTGGACTTTGTTGCTCTTTGATGATGTTTTTGGCATTATTTGAGACGGGGAGAAGGTAGTTGTAACGGCGAGTGTTGAGACGGCAAATTTTTTCGGGCAAGATAATTGAATCGGCATCCTTGATCACCCACTCATATCCTTTTGCAGAGTTGTCATGTTTCACCCAATGGAACTTGCGGATCAAAGTGTGCATATCAAGAAGGTTGCCACCTTTAACCGGTTTGTAGGTTTTGTCTTCATTAAATTGTGGGTTAAAGTGCTTTGCCAATCTTGTTATCAAGCCTCCATTCACAATGAAAGCCGCTTTCTCTTTACCTTCCTTGAAGGCTAACCATCTCTTAATCAACAATTGAAGGATATTGTATTCTTTCTTTTTCTTTTCTGAAGCATTCATCTTGGAATCTAAGTAGGTGAGGTCGAGCTCGGTCATATGAGTAGCTTCTTTCCTAGCATTCAAGGTATTGGAAATTGACTTATGCCAATACCGTATACCCCGATGATGGATATACAAGGCGTTACACTCCTTAAATGTAGTAAATTTCCTCCCGGAGATCCCTTTCCAAAGTGGCTTGGCATCGAATTTGTCGGGTTTCTTGTCAAAATCCTAAAGGTTCTTAATTCCAAAAATCTTTCCGAACTCACCCTTAAACATCCTCCTACTCTTGTTCTCAAGACGGAATTCAACATAATTCCGAGTCTCTACCTTATACTCCTTCAAAGAGCTTATGAACTCCAATGTGAGGGAAGGGTATGTTAATTCATGCGTATCGAACAAGGTAGACAATCCCATGGACTTGAAAAATGCTCTTGTTTGGTCTAGCACCCCCAATTTCCCCAAAGTGTCTTAATACATAAACTTAGTGGCGATAATTTTCTTCCTAGCAAGGGATTCAAAAGCTTTTCTATGATCATTGGAATTAAAAGTTACCTCCGGATAATCTTTTAGTTGCTCAATCTCCGGTGGAGTGGTAGTAACTTCTTCCACGGCCTCAACCACTTCCCTTGCTTGGACCCTTGGTTGCTCAACCACCACTAAAGCATTAGAAGCTAGAACTTTTTGCCTCTTGGATAAAGTTGGGGCTTTGGGTGCTTTGTTATTGCCCTTTGTCTTTGCCATTGTTGATTTGTCCTTTAAGTTAGTGTCAACAAACCTTGAGTATGGTTTAATGCTCCCTTAATCTTCCAATTTCAATCACATTTGCAATCAATTTAGGGGTTTTCGGATTTCACCCTAACCCTAGAAATTTTGATTGATTTTGTGGAGATTTTGATGTTTGAATGTCTTTTTGTTGACAAAGGAGTGATTTGTTTTGATTATTAACAAGTTTGCAATTGATTTGGATGAATTTGGTTGAGAAACTAGTGTTTTTGGATGATAGGGTTGATGGTTATAGTGAGGGATTTTGTTGTGTTTGTGTTTGAAGAAGGATAGAAATAAAGAATGCGGGATAGGAGTCCCTTGTTTTTGCTAATATAGCAGTTAGGGACTCTCAGGTTCAAATGGGGACGGGCGGATTCAGAATCAGGAATTTTGCTTAAGCTATGGGGACGCCCATCCTGAGATCGGCTCGAGCGGTTCAAGAGCTGGGCATCCCGTCCTGAAGTCAGCTCAGGCGGATTCTCAATCAGTCCATTTTTTTTCTTTCCTCCTTCAGCCCCCACGAGCTCAGGTCAGCCCGTGGGCATGTCCTTCCCGTGATTTTTGCTTCTTCAATTCCTATTCCGTGATTTTTGCTCCATATCACCAATAACAAAGTCCACCAGTATGAAAAACTTTCAACTCTCACTGGTACATCTTCCCATACCCCTAGTGGTTTCTTTGTTGTTCGGTCCGCCATTTGCAAGGTCATGTTAGTGCACTTGAGCTCTCCCACTCCTAGTCTTTCACATACCGAATATGTAATGACACTCACACTTGCACCTAGATCACATAGTGCTTTGTTGATTGTGGTGTCAGCTATGGTACATGGAATGGAGAAGCTTCCCGGATCCTTGAGCTTAGGCGGGGAATCCCCTTGAAGCATTGCACTACTTATCTTTGTGAAGGCAATGATTTCCAACTTCCTTATGGACTTCTTCTTGGTAAGGATGTCTTTCATGTATTTTGCATAGGCAGGAATATGGTTGATCAACACCGTGAATGGTATAGAGACCTCTAGGTTCTTCACAATCTACACGAACTTTCCAAGTTGCTCATCAAGCTTGGGCTTGGCGACTTGGAAACGGAAACGGAAGTCTAATCACAATAGGCTCTTTCTCAACCTCTTTAGCCTTTTTTTCATTTTTCTTCTTCTATGAGTCATTGGTAGTTGGCTCTACCACCATAGGATTTCTCCTCAATGGTTCCATAACATCACTTTGCTTGGCACTTTCCTCAATAACATCCTCTTCAATTGGCATCTTAGGTCCCTCATATCTTGTACCACTCCTTAAGTGAATGGCATTGATGGTCTCATGTCTTGTATGAGGATTACCTTGAGGAGGTAATTATTCTTTTTGTCTTTGGGAACTTGAAGAGGCCAATTTGGACAATTGTGTTTACAACATTTTGGTATGAGCTAGGATATTGTTGATGGTAGTGTCTTTGGCTTGGCTATATCTTTGCATTTGAGCAAAGAAGTCTTGTTGGCTCTTTTGTATTTGGAGGACCGCTTTTTGAACATCAAAAGCTTGGTCATTGGATTGATTGTAAGAGGGTTAGTTTTGGTTGAAGTATGGTCTTTGAGTAGGATTTCTCATTGGAGGTGGGGTGTATGTTGGTTGAGGGTTTTGAACATTTTGGCTTTTGTATGAGAAGTTTGGGTGAAATTTGGTGTTTTCATTGTAATAGTTAGAGTATGGGGTGCCATTATTGTATGCTTGGAAAGCATTCACTTGCTCACTTGTGCCCCTACACCCTTGTTGATCATGTCCCAAAGTTCCACAATTCTCACACACTCCATTTGGAATAGAAGATGTTGCCACCACGGCATTGACATGTTGCTTGGGTGATTGAGAAGCTTCATTCATTTTGGCAATGGCTTACTCAAACTTCAAGTTCATTGTGTCAATGTGGGCGCTTAGTTGGGCCCTTAAATAGGCACTCAATTGTGTGACGGAGTCAACTTCATGTCTCCCTCCCCTAGTAGCTTTTCTTGGCCTACTATATTGAGAGTTGTGAACCTCCATCTCCTCTATCTTTGCCCAAATTTAGTTGTCATCTACCTCAGTGAATCTTCCATTAGAACCCATGTTGAGCACATTCCTTGAGTCTTCATACAACCCATTCCAAAATTGTTGAACAAGAAACCATTCGCATAATCCATGATGAGGACAAGAGCGACATGTATCTTTGAATCTCTCTCAAGCCTCATATAGAGACTCTTCATCTCTTTGCTTAAACCCGGTGATTTGGGCTCTTAACATGTTAGTCTTCTACGGAGGATAGAACTTCTTGTAAAAGGAAAGTGTTAACTTCTTCCATGAATCAATTCCAAGAGTGGCCTTGTCTAGGCTCTTTAACGATTGCTTTGCGGTTCCGATCAAGGAAAAAGGAAACAATACCCATCGAATTCGGTCTTGAGTTCTCCATGTGTACATGAGGATCTTCACTAGGCATCCCTCCAAATTGACTTCTCTGAAATAATTGTATGAATGCGGGTTTGGCAATGAAATTACCGGTCATGTGGGGTGGTGTTGGAGTACCATTTGGTAGGTTCTCCTTGGTTAGTACGGAATGAGATGAAAATTTAGGCATTGTAGGTTGATTTTGTGGTTGGTTTTGAATTGGGTTCTCCTCTCCTTGTCTTGCAAAAGGGTTGGTAAACACAACACTATCCGAATGGATGATACCAATGTCCACAAGTTCTCCAATACCCAAAATTGTTGAAGTGCCTCTAACGGTTCTTCTAATGTTGGTCAAGGTTCTCTCAACCTCGGGATCAATAGGCAAAAGATCGCCTTGTGATCTCCGAGACATGCAAAAATCAAACAACTAGAAAACAATGAAAACTACCTTGAGGAGTTTGACTTCCCCAAGGTTAAGAAAGACACAACTAAAAACAACAAATGATAACAATTCAATTGAACACCATCCCCGGCAACGGCGCCATTTTTTATTCGGTTTAAACTTTGTTATCTAAGCTTACCAATCAAAATAATATTTATAATCTCAACTAACTACTCTTAGTAGAGTGGCAAGTAAAGGTCGGATCCCAAGGGATGGGTATTGTATTGATTTATCGGTTGTAGAGAGTTATGTCTTAGGGTGTCACGATTTGGGTTGAGTTTGAGGTTTGCAATCTAAACTACTTAACAATGAAATGTAAAGAAGTGAAAGCAAAAAAAAAGAAAGTAAACAAATAGGGTTTGTAAACAATTGATTAAGGCACTAGGGTGTCATAAGTTCATAAGGGAATCATGGTGAGATCTCATAAACAAGTTTCATAGATGCAAGCAAATTATTGTTATAGTGGAGTCGAGTTAGTTGATATCTTACAACTCCTAGGAAGGTTTGGGTCTCGGAGCCGAGTCGGTCAAGACTTTAAAACACTTACAAGTCGACTTAATTTCTTCCTATTCAACTATATGCATGGTCTAACAAGCCTTGAGTTGGTTTATGTCTTACAAGTCTTGTTGAATAGATAAGAGATTCTTGCTAGGTTGTCAATCAAGCATTTCATCAAGCATAACATGTGCATAAGTTGAAACTACAAAAGCAAGCAATCATATGAACTTATTATGTTAAGATCTACCCCATGATTAATTCCCCTAATCCCCCATTAATCCTAGCTAGGAGACTACTCACTCATGGTCATGGTAAACATGCTAATAGGGGTGTCAATCATATTAACAAGGCAAAACATGGTGAATGAGTAAAGCAATAAACAATAATTAAGCAAGGGATAAAAGGAATTGTACCAACTTAAGATGATCCAAATAATAAGCAAAGAATAATAGAAGAAAACTTGATGAATCATAAAGAGTTGTCAATTCTTCAATAAACCCCAAATAGTCTTCAAATTACCCAACTAAATCTAAGAACACTTGAATGATTAAGGAAAGATTAAGATTTGATTAAGATTGAATTGTGTAATTACAACTTAATTAATAGTATTAAGCTCTACTAAAACTAGATTAGGAATTGGTGATTAATCTTCTAATACAATGGGGTATTTATACTAAGTACAAGAATTAAGGTGACTAAGGGCTTAAATGACGATTAAATCCCTAAGAAAAAGATTAACGCCTTGCAAGTCCCTAAGGAGCCGCTTGACCTATCCCTATTGGACGCCCATGCTGTAAGAGAATTCGCCCGTCCTGCTTGTGGGACGCTCGGGCAGAGTAGTGGGACGCCCGTCTTGATCATCAGAACGCTAGGGCTGAGCTAGGGACGCCCGTCCCATAGGCCAGTTTGGCTTCTTCTTCAATTGGCTGCTTCAAGATCTGTGGGGATCGTTGAGGAGCCTTGGGGGTCCTTCATTATTGCCCAAATTCTTGTTCTATCTACTTAGGCCTTTAGTATCGGTCTTCTCCTTGTTGCTTGGTCGTTATATGCGATCCATTTAGCTCCAAATTGCGCCATATATGCAAGGTTAGCAATCCTCTCCTACCAAGGACACAAAACTTCAAAGAATATGCAAAGTGGGAAGATAAAGATAAGAAACGACCCTAATACATGCAAGAAATAATAGGAACGAGGCAAGTTCGGGGACTAAAAGTGTGCAAATATGAGTCACATCATATCGCGAGACTGCACGGGACGACGAGGACCCCTCTCAACAATCCGCACGACTCCCTCGAGCTCCTGCCTAGAGACTCGAGGAGCTCTCCTCCTGGTAGTAAACCTCCTCCCGGAAGTGCCAGCCATGGACTCCGCCCGAGCCCTCCAACACCAACCACCACGCCAGGCTTCTCCCGAGCCTCTACACCCCTCTCAGCTCTAGCAGCCTCAACAGCGGGCTCCTCCTCGGAAGCGTCCTCCACCACTACCTCCAGCAACCTCCCCGAGGTACTGACTGGCTCGGACCCGGCTAAAGACACCAAGGTCTTCGAGACCTCATCCTCCAAGGCCTTAGCCTCGGACCCAGCAGGCCTAACAGCCCCCGAACACCCACCTGAAACCAAAACAAAAACCAACGTCAACCAAAATTTTGGCATTACGACGTCACAAAACAGACAAATCCTAAAAACAAAAATCCCCGCAAAAACAAAACAAAAACAAACAACAACAAGGGCAAACCCGCCCAATCCCATCCAGCACAAAAACTCACAAAAAAAACGATTCACCCTTCTTTTCAAGCAAAACACAAGTCAAAACAACAGTAAAAAAAATACAAAAAAAAAACCAACACCTCGGGCCAACACAAGGTCTGCAAAAAACACAACGACAAAAAATACCCCCCGTCATGACTGGGCATTTTATAAAGCTCTAAAGGCAATTTTACGCCAAAATTGAGCCTAAACGGGTCAAAAAATCAAATTATGGCCACAATAATGCAACGTGATGTGATCAGACCCCATAACGACCTAAACTATCATCATGGTCTACTCTAAGCAAGGTGGCTCAGTTTGAGCCCAAACAGGCGGTTATTTCGTCAGCATAAGACCATCTGATAAGGGCAAAATGTGGGATTTCGCCCTAGCACCCAACGAAGGTTTAACATAGCAAAGACGGCCTTCCCTGACTACAATGCAACCTAGTGGGGCACACCACTCGAGCAAACAAGCACGACATTGCAAAATGAGACAATTTCTTGTCTCATTCGCGCTTTTCGCACCTAGGGAGCGGGAACGGGGACCAAAATGCAAACTAAAAGCATCTCTATACTCCTAAACATGTTTCTAACCTAATGCAAGCATCAATTTCACTCGAAAATGGGGAAATCAAAAACGCCCAATTCGATTTCAAGTGAGTTAAGGTTTCGTCCCAATTTAATCAACAAAAGGCAAACAAACTCAAGTGAAATCAAGAGGATTTACATACCTTGAGATGACATAATGGCAATGGCACGAATCTAAGCAAAAAAAAAACGAGATCAAAAATGGCATTTTTTTGGCGATTTCGTGTGATATATCGAAGAAGATGAAGGGAATGGGGAGCAAGCTGCCCTCGCGTCCTTTTAAGAAAATAAGGGTAGGCCTTCTACATCGCATAAAGGCTCGCGCCTCTTTGGGCGATTTTATCAATTTTAGCGAAGTTTTGGGCTTTGGCCCAAACACACACAATATAACTATTTTTTTTCACAAATTTCAAATGACGGAATTAAAAACCGTTCTATTTCTTTACAAATAGCAAAATGTCGAAATTCAAAATTCGCTATTTTCACAAATTTCAGATGACGGAATTAATAACCGTCATTTTCTTCACAAATAGCAAAAGGCAAAATTCAAAATTCGCTATTTTCACAAATTTCAAATGACGGAATCAAAAACCGTCATTTTCTTCACAAAATAACAAGATGGCGAGTTTTAAAATCGCTATTTTCACAAAATTTCGAACAAAGGAATTTAAAACCGTCACTTTCCTCACGAATAGCAAATAGCAAAATTTAAACTCGTTATTTCTCACAAAATTGCAAGATAACGAAATTAAAAACCATTATTTTCGAAAAACAAACAGCAAGTGGCGAAAGTAAAACTCGCTGTTATCACAACAAAATTTTCCAAACACAAAATAGCAAATAACGAAATTCGAATTCGCTATTATCACAAATTTCAAACGATGGCGATAAAAAGCGTTACTTTCCTTCAAAATTACGAATGACAGTAATAGAGGCCGCCATCCGCAAGAGCCCGACCCAAGTTACAAAAAGGCCTATATCTTGCCAGCACCGTAAACATCCCTTATAAAACACCCAAAAATTCCCCAGCGGAAACCCTGGTAATCTCCCCACAAAGTCCACTAACAACAAGCAACCTCTTGAAATAGGACCCGATTATTCATGCCATTTCCCGCAGTCGATTATTCGACCTTCAATGGCTAGCGAGCCTCTACGCACCTTCAATGACTGGCGAGCCTCTACGCACCTTCAATGGCCAGCGAGCCTCTACGCACATTTAATGGCTGGCGAGCCTCTACGCACCTTCAATGGCTGGAGAGTCTCTACATACTTTCAATGGCTGGCAAGCCTCTACGCACCTTCAACGGTTGGCGAGTCTTTACGCACCTTCAACGGCTAGCGAGGCTCTATGCACCTTCAATGGATGGGGAGTCTCTACGCACCTTCAACGGCTAGCGAGTCTCTACGCACCTTCAACGACTGGCGAGTCTCTACGCACCCTTCGATGGCTTGCGAGCCTCTACGCACCTTCAATGGCTGGCGAGCCTGTACGCAACTTCAAAGTCTAGCGAGTCTCTACGCATCTTCTACGGTGGACGAGTCTCTAGGCACCTTCAATGGCTGGCGAGCCTCTACGCGTGGACAAGAAGCAATTCAAGGACATATCCCGAAGTTGCCTCAAGTATGACTTCTTCCTATGGATGACGAGCCTTTATACGTAGTCTAACGGACTTTAAACAACCCGCACCGACAGTCGACAGACTCTAAACTGTTCCCGACGACAGGTCCTTGACTCGAATCCCCGTGTAACCTCGACGTCACCCTTCCTGATGGAAGGTCCTTGGCCCAAATCCTTTTGAGCCACCTCGACGTTGCTTCGGTCTCCAGGTTGTAATCGTCGATTGACCTGGGGGCTGTACTTTAACTTTAGCCCTGTCCAAGCCTCAGTCAAAGTTGGGCTCTGTTGATACCCAGTATCTGTTGAATCCCCAACAAACACCCGATGATTATCGGACTACAACATGCTTAGGAATCGCTACGTTTGATCGACAGTTTATATAAACTACGCGTCGGAAAGCTCAAAAACGATTTCGAAAACAAAACATTTTCAAAACTTTTCAAAAATACCTGGAGTGTTTTATGAACGACATCGGGGCCATAGTGACACTAACTAGAGTCAAAACCGACACCAGATTAAAAACCAACTCAAAATTCAAATCCCGACTCCAACAACGAGTCAAACAGTAATACAGTCGTTAGTACCAAAAATAAATACCTAAGTACTACTAACAGAAGTCAGCGGTAAGTTGGGTCCATCTCCACAGGGAGGCAGTCACTATCTACTTGTCAATTTAGTCCGTCTGAGGTCACAAGATGTGGGGTTTGAGTTGAATAGACTAAACTAACTAAAGCACGAAGAGATTTAAGAGACTAACTATAAAGAGAAGGAACTAGGATTGTCGGTTCATCAATGTATGTCAGATGGTCACAGTTGGGGATTTTTAAATTTGTTTACTAAACTACTAAAGATATAAGGTAAGAGGAATAAAGACAAGAGCGATAAAAGCAAGAAAAGCTAAGATGTGATCAGATAAAGAGAGGTATGTCAGGATTTCGGTTCACCACGACAGTTTACTAACTCAATCATAAATAGCCTAGATAGTCAGTCTACTGTGAGAAGGGCAAAGGAAAGGTCCTTTCGGTCCGCTATCCACCCTAAACTACTACTAACTTAACTTTCGCCCTCATTAGGTAGTCTACTGTTCATAGCAGGTATGTTCTCTCCAATCTTCCGATCTAGGAGCGAATTTAACCAGATTAAAGTTATTTAGAAGCGTGCACTCAACTAAACATATTACAATTTTATTGCTATGGTCACAGATTCTCATAATTAATCATCTAGTCTATTCACAACATCGTCACTTTACTACCATTGCTCCCCTAATCCTAACATAGAGGGGTTTAGCTACTCATGCTTTTGAAATTAATAACAATAACAATAATCATGAATATGCTAAGGGAAGACATAGTAAAGCGATTATAAGGAAGAAACGTATACTAATAATGATAACAATAAAGTAAGAATTAAAGAACAAGGAATTAAAGTAGAGAAACAAAGATTAGATTGAAGTTAAGAGTAAAGAAAGATTACAAAAGAGCGAATCCGGCAATAAGAACAAGTTAGCAGCAGAGATTAAGAGAGAAAATAGTGATTAAGATTAAAACAGTATGATAAGATGTTTTTAACCTAATCCCGACTTCCTTTATATAGGGAAGTGATTATTAACATAAAATAAACCTAACACGAAATAAAAATCCCGAGTATATAAGCTAGTCACTGGATTGAGCAACTTTATATCACTCGATCGAACAATTCCAAGCTAAAACCTCTTGATCGAGGACTTTAGGTACTCGATCGAACACTTATCAAAAAGGCACCATTCGATCGAGTAGAAAAAGGACTCGATCGAACAAGATAGTACTCGATCGAGTACTTTCCAGAGCACAATTCCTACTTCGCGCACTGAACTTCAAACGACCGCCATTTTTCGTTACTTGGGCAAATAGAGCGTTTTCGGTGGCGTTGAAAAGCTAACAGGACAAGCTTTCATCTCCGATTAGAATCACTTGAAAATCAGTTGTATAACTCGAGATATGGCTCTTCAAAGTAGGCACTAGTAATTTGAAGTTCTTCCTTTGCTCGCCTAGCTACCTTACTTCTATGCGCATAACAATTAGTAGTTTCCAAGCTCCGACTCAACTCATCTCCTAAATGCATGCATAGGGACATGTATTAAGCTTGATTTTGCTTCTCTTTGGTTCATTCCTGCAAATAAGACAAGAGAAACCAAAGTAGACAATTCGGGGGACATTTGTAGCTAAACACTACTAAATATGCATAGAGATGTGTGCAAATGAAGTACAAAATGCCTATATAAAATGCACACATCAAACTTTCCCAAACTAAACCTTTGCTTATCCCCAAGCAAACTATATGCAAAACTAATGGAACGGAAAAAGAAAGCTCAGTGCTAGCTACAAATTGTCCACTCAAACCAATTTAATGCAGCAAACTAATACTTATAGCAAAAACTATCAAATGCAAACGAGTTGTATGATGTCTATAATGAAGCTGAACTGTCGACCTTGCAAGACCTTTAATGATGGACTCTCACGGGTCACTCTTCTCTCATGAAGCAAAGGGTAAGCATATGAGTGTAAGAGAAGTAAGAAATATAGTTGCTCACCTAAACTGTGAGCTACATAAACATGCATGCAGCTAAAATGATAGACAATTCTAAATACCGTACCCATACATTTCAACCAAACAAGGTCCGTCACAGCCGAGGGCTTACAAAAGTATGGTAAAGTGAGGTAATGGGTAAGAAAAGGCAAAACAAGTATGGAAAATGTGGAGGTAAAGCGTCAAGCTAGCTACCTAACGGAACCATACTGAACAACATCCGATTCTTACTCCAATAAAATTAAGCACAAGTGCCTTTATTTGGCACACAAACTCACTAACCAAACTAAACATACTCCTCATAAGATATAAATAAAGCATAGGAATAAAACCGTCTCATCAATACAAACTCTTTTTTCATCATTTTTTCATTCTTTTTCTTTCTTTTTTTTTACGGCTTTTTTTCTTTTCTTTTTCTGTTTTTTTTTTGATTTTTTTTCTTTTCAACTTCCTTTTTTTTTCATACTTCTTCTCCTTCATAAATTACCAACTCCAAAGCAAAACAATACAAAGCAAACTCGACACGATAAATTATATACCGCAAAACATACACTAAACTAGCTTGACAAGGCAGGCTAAATTTTGGATGTAGTTAAGGGTCAACATGCAAATTTGGCTAACGTGGAGTTAAATGGGTAAAAATGAAAGAAAAGGGAAATGTAAGCGCCTCCCTCCATGTGACACCAACCACTAACCCAAATGTATGCATGCAAAAAGCAATTGAATTTCATAAACGTGCAAAATAATGAACATGTTATGCAAGGAGTATACTACTCACAATCCTACATGAAACTGGATATAAATGACACCAGTTTATAAGGCTCTAAATCTTAGAAATTATAAGTAGTTTGCCAAAATTTCAGGTCAAGTCTATATGATCAGCTGTATTTCAACATTAACTCGTAGATATGCAAAAGACAAAGCTAAAAGATAACAGTTTAATGCAAGGCTTAAGCAAAGTGACAAATCATAGTGCAATATCATCATTGAAATCTACCGTTCCGACTCGACCTATATGCAAAAGTACACGTGATTTTTTTTTTGATTTTATAGATTTTTTCAATTTTTTTTCAATTTTATAGATTTTTTCAATTTTTTTGAATTATTATAGAAATAAACGACAATGCATATGTAAATTAAACGTGATAACTGAAATGCAATAAAAACAACATGCAGACACAGATATGAATGCATAACCTCCCCAAACCAAACCGTACAATGCCCTCATTATACTCAAAAATAGGGAAAAGAAATGCAATCTGAAAAGGAGAGAGTGAAGATGCGGAAAACTCACACGAATACGCGAAGTAGGGACCTCCTCAAACCAGCCAGCAATATGGGAGGTCGCCAATAGCTCCATAGCAGCGTCATAGGAAGCGAATCAAACAAATTCTACCCGATGGTACTCGATCGAGAGAAGTTAGTACTCGATCGAGTACAAATGGCTGCCAAAGTGTTCGATCGAGGAGAACTGGTTATTCGATCGAAATATCTGTTTTTGTAGGTGCTCGATCGAGGAATAGGAGTGTTCGATCGAACGGATTAAGCACTCGATGGAGTAAAAAGAATGCTCGATCGAGTGGTACCTGCAGACAAATGACGACTAAAAGCAATTTCTAGATCGTTCACAGTCAATGGTTTGAAAACCATTTATTACACACAACAAAAACTGAAAAGCTCGATAAAACAACTAAAAAGCTTAAATTCCGGGTTGCCTTCCGGTCAGCGCTAGTTTCAGACAGGTCCCAACTCGACCTTCTTTTTTCTTCAATAGCCACTGTAATTGAGCCCAGTCAAAACACCTCAAAGCTCACAGCAACCAATCAAATAACTGCGCATGCGCTACACAAAATTATAAGTAGCACCATAATATAATAGTAACATAGGAAAATAAAATGTACAATCGTTTAAGCCTAACGAATTTCCTATGACAGCTCCCAAAATTATCCACAAAATAATTCTGCTCTTCAGCTACGGGCGGAATATAAAAGCTCGAATTGACTGTCGGTGGAGAATAAAGGAGCTCAGGAGCATTTAAAAACAATCTAAGGTACCGTTTTAACTCAACGAATATCTGATGACAAATATGGTGAAAATTTATTAACTTTTTCGTCCATCCGGGAGGGGGTCGAGCATCGAAAGTAAAAGTAGGAGTCATATGAGATAGCGTACTATTAATACCAACAATAATGAAATTATCGTTAACTACCTCAGGTCGGTTGCTCCCAACATCGAAATCATTGACAAAAGAGTATGTTACCTCTTCCGTGCTAGGAACAATCACTGACTTAGCTGTCTTCTCATTCCCCTCCTTTGTGGGTTCTATCCCATAAATCGCACCCTCCAAGGCATCCAGCTCGGCTTTGAGAACGGGGGATTCACCATAACCATTGTCTTCTTTAAAATCGTCATCCAAAACGGATCAAAGTGATATATCATTGATCTCCGTGGCCATTATGGTCGATCGAGAAAAGATGGAACTCGTGAAAGCTTCTCTCTTGAATATCACTCAATCGAACACAGAGATCTGCTCGATCGAGATCTTCCTCATAATAGCTGTTCGATCGAACACTTCCTCAGATAATCCACTCGATCGAACACTGTGACTAATTCGATCGAGTGTTTGTTGCTGTAAAGCACAGAAATCTTCGTATGATGCTTCGTTTTCAGATAGATCTTCGTACTCCGAGTCATACAAATCATTATTGTCGATAGGCAACTTAGGTCCTTCATAGGAAAGACCGCTTTCGGTGTAGGTAACGCATACCTTCTCTGCGTGCCTAAAGTTCTTCTCAGCAGCTAACTGAGCTATTTGAGACTCAAGCTCATTGATTTGAGCTTCCATAAATCTATCATCTTCTTGCAATTGGAGTGCAAGTGCCTTCACCAAAGACTTCAATTCAGCAATCTCTTCTTTCTGTTTATCGGGAGGAGCTTGTTGTTGCGGTGGCCAAACGAATGGAGGCCTTTGATGGCCTCGTTGCTGAAACGGTTGTGGCGGCACAATTGCAAAGGGTTGACTAGCTTGTCTACTCTGCCTAAACGCATAGACTTCGTCGTTCCCTGTCAAGCAAATAACAGCATTGTGCCTAGCAGCACTACATTTCTCGCAATGCACCACCTGTTGCGCCATAGGATGGAACATAGGTGGAAGATCAAAGGTACTCAAGCCTTCCATTTGATGATCTTTTACCTAGAATGTCTAGGTAGGACTGTAGGACCTATCAAAACAACACTCAAGGAAAAAGATAAGAACTGCCTCAAGGAATAAATCCCTTGAGGCTAAAGACAGACAATAATAAACAAGTAAATAAAATAGTTGCCTCCCCGGCAACGGCGCCAAAATTTGATACGGTCGTTAGTACCAAAAATAAATACCTAAGTACTACTAACAGAAGTCAGCGGTAAGTAGGGTCGATCTCCATAGGGAGGCGGTCACTATCTACTTGTCAATTTAGTCCGTCTGAGGTCACAAGATGGGGGGTTTGCGTTGAATAGACTAAACTAAAGCAGGAAGAGATTTAAGAGACTAACTATAAAGAGAAGGAACTAGGATTGTCGGTTCATCAATGTATGTCAGATGGTCACAGTTGGGGGTTTTTAAATTTATTTACTAAACTACTAAATATATAAGGTAAGAGGAATAAAGATAAGAGCGATAAAAGCAAGAAAAGCTAAGATGTGATCAGATAAAGAGAGGTATGTCAGGATTTCGGTTCACCACGCCAGTTTACTAACTCAATCATAAATAGCCTAGATAGTCTACTGTGAGAAGGGCAAGGAAAAAGTCCTTTCGGTCCGCTATTGTAGATACCCAGTATCTGCTAAGACTCCAACAAACACCCGATGATTATCGGACTATAACATGATTTGGAATCGCGGCGTTTGATCGACAGTTTGTGTACAACTTTACGTCGGAAAACTTAAAACGATTTACATTTCAAAAATACCTGGAGTGTTTAATGCACGACGACGGGGTCGCAATGACAGTAACTAGAGTCAAAACTGACACCGGACCGAAAATCGACTCAAAAATTCAAATCCCGACTCCAACAACGAGTCAAACCGAGTCAACCACAAAAAACAAACCATTTCAAACCTTCTATGCTAAGATTTCCCGGATTTATGAATGGTGAAGTACCAAACATATGACTACAAATCCTAGGATAGAACAAATCATGATTGCTCTTGTGTGAAAGCGACAAGACAACTCGAAGACCCGCGACATGGCTCGCGCCTCTTTGAGCAGCCCAGGTGGCCACGTCGCTCAAAACTCACACAACCACTCATTTTCCTATAAATACCCCTCAAATGCCCCCATTTGAGAACTTACGCGAGTGTCCGCCCCCTCTTTTCTCCCTTAAAATTCTCGACTCGACTTCTTAAGTCACAATCCGACGTGTATTTACGACCTACCGATCGTAAATACAAGCCTTACACATTTTTTGGTACCGTCATCGTGCATTAAATTACTTGACCGACCACTTCGACCACTACACCGTCACTAATCTTAAAACACTCTTTCTACTTACCAAAACGATTTTAAACCGAGTTTTTTCCGACCAAACGAGTTGTTACACTTACGTCGGTCACTCGCCATAACCAAGCATGTAAGTATGAGGGTGTAAAAACCCTTCTTTCATCATGTTTTTATTTGTTTCATGACTATAACATGCTAAAACATGCATAACATGAACCAAAACATGGAATAAACGAGCCAAAACTGATTTTTGGCGTGAGACAGAAGCCCCTTGGTTCGCCGGCTTGCCTGCGCCTCAATGGGGTGTCCAGGTTAGAACTCAACCGTGTTTGTTCTCGTCTTTCCCCTTTAATCCATTTTCATATTTGTAATCAGTTTTTACCATTTCAAATATTTTCAAACCTTTTTATTTTATTTCATTTGTTTTTAACCATAAAACATTTTTCACCCTTGGTTCCTCATACCATGACGGTTAAATCCGTGTTTCGGTGATAATATTTGGTTAATAACATTTAAAAGGTATTTTAAAGCCTTTTATTTCATTTTTGGGCGGTATTTTAAAGCCTTTCATCATTTCTTTACATTTTCAAAACAAACATGCTAGTCACCAACACAAAGTCATCCTTGGTTCTACATACCATGCCGGATTTTAACCCGGGTACGATGATGAATATCGACTAATTATATCCAAATGAACTTAAAACAATTAGTTCATAATCATTTTTAAAACAATTCATGCCAAGTTTGTCAAAGTCGAACCCGACACCGAATATTATCAAAATAATGATGATTATTAGAGTCTCGTTCATCAAATCAACAAATCGGGTCAAATACCCATGTTTCAATACGTTTTATAAACTTTTTTCAAAAGGTCAGAACACGGCATATCACCATAGGTTGACCCGCGATTAAAACAGGCCTTTCAATTCTCATTTTCAAAACCAGGGGAGACCCCCTTGCATCGCCAACAGGCTCGCGCCTCATATGGTCGCTGGTGCGGGGTCATTCCCCTTCCAAAGATTAGTCCGGGCGATCCCGACTCCGATTAGTCCGGATATAGGACGGATCAGATGACTATTTGCTCATTCAAAATCATATTTGCAAAATGCTTTACTAAAACAAATGGATCACGTTATGCACCATGAACCTAATACGGTAAAGGGATGTTTAATTTCCGTCTTGCATACAAATCAACCATAAATCCAACTCGACATCTTATACTTGATACTTGGATTAAATCAACCGACTTAGAAAGCTATCACGTGTTATGTTTAAATAATTGGCTGCGCATTCATGCATTTAAACCGTTTTATAAACTTTTGCATTCAACTAACCAAGATCGATCAGTAGAGGCCGCTACCGCTGGCGGGATTGGGTGTCTGATTAAAGGGCTTCCCAATACGTACCTTCACCTCTTACTCGGAAACTTTGGATAGTGGACGACCTTATCCAGGGCGTACGAGAGTCATTCTAGAGATAGGATGCTAAAGAGAGATGATTTCCTTATCTTTAGTACCTATGTCAAACGCTGCTTTGTGCTTCGATTTGACCGAGGTATAAAGTGGATTTCAAACGGGTTCCAAGCATCCCACAAATGTTTGGTGGCGATTCCGAACATCTCTAATCGTTTCGAGACCCTTACCGAGATGAAACCGACCGATCTAAAACGATCTGGTCGAAAGCATTTTTACGCCGCCGAGCGTGGCTTTCAAAAGACCGCTGCACGCCCGTAGATCAAACCGGGCCTGCAGGTGGGCCATGTCCACAGATTGGCGACTCCGTTGGGGGAAAACTAGGACACTTACGTCTTTGTGATCCCTAGATGGTGAGACTCGAACGAGGTCTTGGTTGGAATGCATTAATTGATATTACGGTCACGGTCGGGTTCCTTGTCCGGGCCCACAACCTAACCCTTTATCGACCAATTGGCTCGTCTTGTCGGCGTGAGTTTTCTCATCCCCGCGTTTCGAATCCCGATTGAGTCAAGCATACCATTGACGTTACACATTTCTGTTTCGTCAAAGAGCTTTCATCACTTTCGAGCACGAGGCTAGGGCACCCTCCTTACACATTTTGTTTGGATTGGTATCCCTCTCGCAAATCGGGGTTTGATTGCTTGGTGTGTAACCCACCCTTCTAAGCCAAAACCTGTGTCAGCATAATGTATAATATAATGAACTGTGAGTGCTTATATGCTACTTGATCATAAGTCCGTCCGTGTCATTTTCAAAACTTTCAAAAAACAACTTTTCGCGCCCTTGTAATGGCCGTTTCAAACTTCGGTCTTTTGCCGACTGTTGCACGCCTTTCTAGGCCGTCATAATGACGATTTTCAAACCCGGTTTTTTATAACCATTTTAACACGCCTTTCTAGGCCGTCATAATGACGATTTTCAAACCCGGTTTTTTATAACCATTTCAACAAGCCTTTTTAGGCCGTCATAATGACGATTTTAAAACCCGGTTTTTTATAACCATTTCAACACGCCTTTCTAGGCCGTCATAATGACGATTTTCAAACCCGGTTTTTATAACCATTTCAACACGCCTTTCTAGGCCGTCATAATGATGATTTTAAAACCCGGTTTTTTATAACCATTTCAACATGCCGTTCTAGGCCGTCATAATGACGATTTTCAAACCCGGTTTTTTATAACCATTTCAACACGCCTTTCTAGGCCGTTGTAATGACGATTTTCAAACCCGGTTTTTATAACCATTTCAACACGCCTTTCTAGGCCGTCATAATGACGATTTTCAAACCAGGTTTTTTCATAACCATTTAAACACGCCTTTCTAGGCCGTCGTAATGACGATTTTCAAAATCGGTTTTCTACAACCATTTCAAATCACCTTTTCACGCCGTTATAATCGCCGCTTCTAGACATGGATTTTAACAAGTCTCGCGCCGACAATGGCTCTTTCAAAACTCGAGAAAAGTAAACACCCTTTTCTCGAGACACTTTCGAGATCCCGAGGACCATGCACCTTCCCCGAGACCTCTTCAAACATTTCAAACTCGATTTTCAAAACATACAATTTTGAATTTCAAAACCGTCTTGGGAAACAATACACTGTTTTCCGAGTCGATTCAAACTCAAAACCGTCTTTTGCAAATAAACTTAAGACAACCTTTTCAACTAACCGACTTACGGAGATCTCTATCTTCGGAAGCCGTCCACAAAGCGGCAAATGAATCTTTTTGAAAATTTCTATTTTAGAAAACTTCAGTCCACGATTCCAATTACGCCTCGTGTCTATCGAGTCGAAGCAAACGTACTTATGGGTCTTTACTTATGAGTTATCTCACCACGAGACTTATCCAATGGCGTCACGCTGCTACGTTGGACACGTATTAAAAGTTCGGTCAACATCGTCACATCATAAATCAAGTCAGCACCGAAGTACCACACACGGTCATCCTCGTCCGTTTGAGCCTTATCTTTGTCTCGTCCTTGTGTTGTCTGCGTTCAGTCTTTGAACCATGTCGGATTAAGTTGTAATGTGAGCCGTCTTTCTGTCTCAGAGCCATGGCCTCGTCTTCAACTTCGTCTGTCAACAACAACAACAATGATAATAACAGAGATGTCACGACTGATCAGCTAGCCAGCCTGCTCACCGCTCTTAAGGTCACCCTAGATCGCGTCGAGACCCGTATCGACGCCCTGGAAAACAAGGAAAATGGAGAACATAATACTCCACCTCTGACTGAAACTTAGATAAGGCTAAAGCTCTTGGAAGAACAGCTCCTAGCCCGGGGTAACAATATCCATCTTGAGAACAACCGAAGGTTCGAACCTGTTGGGGATCAGTTACCTGACAACTTTACCCTGACTGATGTACCTAAGTTCAAAGGAGTGGAGGACCCGCTCAATCATATCCGTGCCTTCAAAGACTACATGGCCATTAAATGGGTCAAACATTAACTCTTCACCCGAATCTTCCCATCATCCTTGGAACTGATCCCTCGTCAATGGTACTACTCCCTTGACCCGAAGAACCTTACTACCTGGGATGAGATCGCGGTTGAATTTGCTAAGCAATACGCTGACAATGTTGAAATCCAAGCCAATACCCGTACCCTTGAGCTCCTAACCCAGAACGACAAAGAGGGATTCACCGAGTTCTTAACCCGTTGGAGGAGGGTAAGTACTCAGCTGGTCAGCAAGCCGAGTGAGTCAACTTTGGTGGAAAAGTTCGTCAACAATCTCTGCCCAGTGTATGCTAACTTACTGAGGTATCAAAATATCAAGACCTTCCAGGATCTGCAAATTCTGGGGACACGCATTGAATATGACCTCCAGAAGGGTGTCCAGGCCAAGTGATGTGAACATTATTTGCGCACATTTAGTCCCCTAATTGAACCTATTTGGCATACTTTTATAACATTTCATGACCATTTTATCCGTCAATTCCTTCCTGTTTGCTTTCCTAGTGCATTTTATATGTTTTGTAGGAAAGGAGATAATAAGGCGGAAATTCCCGTCTTTCGTGCATATTTGGAAGCTTGTTGACGATATTTGATGGACTAAGTATGAAGAGGAGGCAAGAATGATGACCAAGGAAGAAGAAATAAAGAGTATATAGAGGCAACTTAGGCTTAGAAGCAAAAAGAAAGGGAATAGCAGCTCAACCCGCGCGGGTCAAGACTATCTGGAGCAGGATACTGATGAACCCGCTCGGGTCAATCTCAAGCCGCTCGGGTTGAAGCTCTGGACGCGCGTTTTCAGCTCGGGACGAGCGTATTCCTGGCCATAAAGCCTCCCCTTGCTACGTGAACCATGATCCGTGCGTATTTCTTGAGAGACTAGCAAAAAGAGACCGGAGTCTCTTTTTGAGACCGGCGATTCCCTACCAACAATTAGCATTGTTAAATTACTATTTTACCCTTGCTTAACCTAATGATGCTCTACTATATATACCCCATTTTTAATAATCAAACCATCAAGTTTTCATTAGGTTAAATCAATCCTTCCTTAGATTAGATTAGGAGTAGATTAGAATAGATTACTCTCTAATCTTTCCACAAATTACACATTAATCTTTCCTTAATCATTGTTCAAGTTTATTATTGAGTAATTCAAGTTTATTATTGGGTAATTAGAAGATTATTGGGTTTATTGGGAGATTGACAACCTTCCATCAATCATCAAGTTCTTCTATTATTCTTTGCATTATTATTTTGGAATCTCCATAGGTATAATTCTCTTAATCCTTGTTTTAATTATTGTTAATCTTTCTTACTTGTTCATCATGTTTGACTTTGTTAGTATGATTGACAACCTTATTAACATGTTAAATTTGATCATGAGTGAGTAGTTATTTAGCTAGGATTAATGGGCAATTAGGGTAAATAAACATGGGGAATGATTCATGCTTAATCTAATATGCTTCCATAATTAATTTGCTTGCTTGTTGTGATTTCAACTTATGCACATGTTATGTTTGATGAAATGCTAAGCCTATGAATCCTTGCATTTACAACCATCACTTATCTTTTCAATGAGACTTGTAAGACATAAACCAACTCGAGTCTCATTAGACCATGCATATAGTTGGATAGGGAGGATTAAGTCGACTTGTAGGTGTTGTACAATCTAATCGATTCGCTCAAGGGACCCAAACCTTCCTAGGATTGTAAGATATAAACCAACTCGATCCATCACAACAATAATTGCTTGCATCTAGTAGGAAACATGTTTGTATGATCAACTCCCATGAATCCCTTATGAACCCATGATATCCTAGCGTTTTTAATCAATTGTTTACATCTTTCCTTTTGTTGCTTGTTTATTGCTTTTATTAGATTAGAATCATCAACCCATTATAATTGTGACAACCCCAAGCGCAACCATAATTAGATTGAATATTTTGAGTAACCACCGTCCCATGGATCGACCTCGACTTACCACTAACTAGTTGTTTGTTGAGTATTATAAATGTGTTTGATTGGATCTGACCCGACGACATCACCCATCAAAATGGCGTCGTTGCCGGGGACGATGTTGTTTATTTGAATTGTTCTTTTGTCTAGTTTTAGTTGTGCATATTTTTTTCTTGAGTTTTGTTGTACTTGTGTTATTTCATATGTTTAACATGTCTACATTCACTTTTTGGCAATATGAAAATGAATCATTTGATAAATATGTTGCAAGATTTGAAGATTATATGACTCATGCTTGGCATCATGGTTTTATTCTTTCAAATTATGAAGCATGTTGTGTTGTTTATAATGGCATGAACCTTGAAACCCGCAACTTGGCATTTCACTTGAGTGGTGGTAGAATTTGTGAGATGAGTTGTGAGCAATTTTGAGAATTTGTTGAGTTCATGACCATCCATTGTCTTAAGAAAATTGTACATGACATCTTTGAGAATGCCAAGGAAGGTATGGAAGTGATAAAAGCCAATTTTCAAAACTTCATTGAGGAAAACTATAAAAATGAGAATTGTGAGGATGAGAAACCTTCCTATAACCTTGAGTCAACCTACTATGCCCAAAAAATTACCCCACCTTGGGAAGATGGAGTGCTAGATGAGGAGAGTGATGATGAGGAGGAGTACATTCTTGATTGTGAAACTAATGCTTGGATGCCGTCATCCTACTCTTCTTGTGTTCCAATGAAATCAACCTCCATGGAATTTGATGTTAATGGGCAAAGTGAGAATGATATGGATGTGAGCTTGAGTGAAAACTCACCCTTTGAGGATGACATATTTGAGGGAGACAATTGTGTTGAACTTGGTGAGCCTTGTTACAACAACCCCTTTGATAATGGACCTTGTTGGGATGAGGAATATGATGAGGACATTTGGGAACCCCAAATAGACACCCTTAAAATCACCTTGGATGATAATGAGAGTACTTGCATTGAATGTGGTGATTTTGACTATTTGGAGGATGAGTTGAGTGAATTACCAACCAACTACCCATTTCATGTTCCTTCCATCCATCATTTTTCTGATGATTTTTGTCATAATATTCTTGACATGCTTGTTCGGTCTTTTACTTGGGCATTTTTCAATTACATAATCTTGTGTTGCTATGCATGCCTATTCATGTCCCACTCCCAAGAATTTGACCGACTTCTTCGTGCTTTGAGTGCTAGTGATGATTTTCCATGAAATTGTTAATTGATAATCTTTGGTTTGATGGAGTCCATTAAAAACTATTAATTTGTATATATGCATTTAGTGTAGTTTTGCATTCATTTAATAAATTGCATGAGAGATGAAAGGGAGGGATCTCATATTTTAATTGAGCTTTTGAAGGAAATTAATGAAAATGAGAAGATGGAAAATGTAAAGAAATGAAGAAAATGGAAAATTTGGGCTTATGAGTAAGTGTGTTATCAAGAGAAAAGTGTTGGGCCAAAATTTCAAAAAAGATGCGCATCCCGAGACAAATCCGAGCGGATTGAAGGACAAGAAAAGAAAGAAAAGTTCCTGCCCAAGAATCCGAGCGGATTTTAAGAAAGACGCCCGTCTTTGCTGCCAACCCGAGCGGGTTAAAATTATCTGGAGCGGGTTCTCACCAACCCGAGTGGGTCAGATCTGTCCCGAGCGGGTCCACCCTCTGAATGCTGAATTTTCCCAGAATCACGAGCAGAATAATACTACCCCACCGTGTTCAGCCTTTAACCCGTGAATGCTTTGTTTTTCAGCTATAAAATTCACTCTACACTCAAAGTTCACCTACCATCTTCATCTTCTACCTTCAAACTCAACCTCAACTCACAAAACTCACCCAAATAACCATAAAATCCAACCAAATCACCATCTAATTACTCTAAAAATCATTCTAATCCATTTCTGCACAATAAAAACCAACTTTCCAACCTTCTATTTGCTCAAAATCACCCATTTTCATCATTTCAAAAATTGGAGCTCCAAAAATCCGTGAGCAACAATTGATTTTCGGGTTTGATTTTTGCCTTCTAGCTTCACTACATTGCTTTTAGTGTTCTAGTAAGGCATTTCCAAGGTTGTTTGGCTCTTATTTGTGAAGATTTGTGGCATTCTTGAGTAGTGATACTTGGTGGATTTCAAGACTACAACAATGAATTTTTGAGGCAAGAGTATGGCTACTACTTCTAAGGGATCAAAAAGAAGGAAAGGAAGCAATTCTAATGCTCCACCGGAGTTCCAAATGCAAGAAGAGGAGCTAGTACCGGAGATTGAGCAACTTGATAATTTCCCGGAGGTAGTGTTCATCAAAAATGAGCATAGGAGGCGATTCTTG
This sequence comes from Silene latifolia, assembly GCF_048544455.1. Taxonomy (NCBI): domain Eukaryota; kingdom Viridiplantae; phylum Streptophyta; class Magnoliopsida; order Caryophyllales; family Caryophyllaceae; genus Silene; species Silene latifolia. Next base: position 289,394,077 of record NC_133537.1, read on the forward strand.
AAACTACTTGGTAAGGAGTTTGAACCCACTCGTTTCATTTGTCGTCAAACTTTGGATAAACTTGGTATTGAAGGAGGAACCGAGTCCTTATTTAGAGAAATGGGTCTTGAGACTTTGTTTAATATGCATGAGGAAACATATCTTAGCCTCACCTTGGAATTCTTGTCTAGTCTCAAAGTATTTGAAGGAGAGACATATGGGGTGTCTTTGGAATTTAGGTTGTGTAATGAGACCCATCAAATGCATTTGGGTACCTTTGGTGAAATCTTTGGGCTTGCGATACCCGAGACCGACCTTGAAAACCCGTGGGGTTCACGGAGTCACATTTGTGGAGAGCAATCACCGGGTTGGAATTAGAGGGTTTTAAGAGGTGTCATGCCTTTTGCATTCATCCCCCGGTTATTAGGATGTGGCATCAATTTATAGCGGGGACTATTCATGGTAGAAGTGACACGGGATGTGTGAGCCAACTTGACATGACTTTTCTTGAGTCATATTTGAATGTCCAAGGTCTTCCAAAGTACAACTTTAATCCCGCTCTTGAATTACTTGTCCGATTTCGAAATCTATCAAACGGTGCGACAAAATCAAAGGGAATTGTGATGGGTGGTCTTGTGACTAGGATGGCCGATGCTTTATGTCCGGGATTTAATGATGATGGGAGGTATGAGGCTCTACCCGGAGATACTTTACTTAATGAGAGGGTCATCTTTAGGCATCACAAATGGTGCAAATATAATGATTTGGGAGGTATTGATTGGTACACCAAGGGAAGCACTACATTCACCCTTCCTTGTTGGGACCTTCCTCCTATCACACCTTGGTCGAGTTACCTTGCACCTATGCCGAGCTACCTCCTCCCCATTGAGAGGATTAGGGTTCCACCACCTAGGAGACTTAAGGAGGCACCTTCTACTCCTTCCCATGCACCACCACCGTCCCAAGGTCCAAGCCTTGGATTTCCACCATTCCTTCATGGTGTTCGGCCCTCTTATGCGGAGATACCTCCATACCCCCATGTCTACCGACCCTTTTCACCTCCTCCCCCTCGCCCGAGTAGCCCGCCATCGGCCATGGATATATTGATGGGTATGATAAGCAACATGGATGTGAGGATGCACCGAGGGCAAGAAGACAACTATTTGGCCCTTTATCCTCAATATTATCATATGGCACAACAAGGGTTTATTGATCCTAATGGTCCTAGGCCTTCTTGGGTGCAACCGCACCTTGTGTTCCCAAACCAAGGCTTGAATGAAGATGATCAAATAGGAGGAGAGGAAGAAGAAGAAGAAAGTGAAGATGATGATAGCCTTAATGATAGAGGCTTTGATAGAGATCGTGATTGTGAGACCTTTCTTTCCCTATTTCTCATGTATAGTTTGCATTGTAATATACCTCACATGATTAGATTAGTTTGCATTGTATTTATCCCACATGATTCATGTAGATAGGTGCATATAGATTAGAATTCATGCATAGTCACTAATGGCCAAACCTATTCATTTCTACACTAGAAATAGTGTTTAAATCGGTTTGGGGAGGTTTGATCATAGGTGACCATAGTTTACTAGAAAACATGCATCATATAGTATAGTTTAGATTGCACTTATTTGTTATATATGTCATATAGAATTGCATTTAGTTAGAGCATGCATTCATTCATATCATATCATTGCATTTGTACTTTATTTAAAAGAAAAAAAATCAAAAATTCAAAAACATGTATTTCCTTTTTATTCCTACTCCTACATGTACATTGAGGACAATATCCAAAATAAAGTGGGGGATGGGAATTTATATTCCAAAATGCATAAAAATTGAAAAATTTCGAAAAATCACAAAAATATGTCTTTTAATTTCATAAAACAAAAATTCATAAAAATTTGAAAAATTGAAAAATCAAAAACATGTTCTTTAATTTAGTAGTGTAGAATTGTATATACTTGTGCTTTTGTTCTCTTCTCACATAGATACAACACTACATTTGAGGCATTAGCAAGGGAAAATGAAGACTGTTTGGTATGATCGTTCTAATCTCTATTTCCCTTCCATTTCTTTTTCATTATATGAGGAGGATAGGCTTACATATCAAGGAGGATGTGGTGTATTTTGTTGTTGCGGTTTGTGTATCTATGTGTTGTTAGGAGTTGCATTTAGTTTATATGACATATTAGTTGGTAGAATCATATGCATTAGGATGTATATATGATAGTTGCATCATGGCATGTAGTTGCATGTTAGAAAATTTTTGAGAAACCGTCTATTTGGGAAGCATGACAAGTGTATATAGGCCCTAGTAGATGCTTTTTCTTCTTAAGACTTTGCTTGTTAGAATATTTGTAAAACACCCTAGGATGTGTCATGCTAGTATCCTTTGACCCATGGATTAAGGCCTAGTCAAGAGTACCTTGTGGTGTGATAACTCCTTGGCTACCGTTTATTCCAAGGTGACCCTTAAAACCATGCATCCATCCATCATCCATGTTCTACCACATTTTTTGTCATCAAAGGGAATGGGCACAAAAAGAAATCAATTTGAGTTCAATGAAATGAAAAGTGAAAGAAAGTTTGCAAAAAAATGCATCAAAAGAAAAGAGGAGCAAAAATAGAACTCCTAAAGCTTCAAATATAAGGCACCCTCACTACATATGGGGTGACTTTGAAAATATTCAAAAAGAAAATGCAAAAAGTTGAAAGTTGTCAAGTGTTGAAAAGCCAAACATCAAAAGAAATGGCAAATAAATGTTCTCAAAATGTCAAATGCCACAAGAAATTGGGGGGAAAAACAAAAACAAAAGCAAACTCCCAAATGAAACTCAAATACTATCGATCCCTTTATCCATTGTATCCATTTTTGTGCATGGTAGAGAGGGGACGACCCTTCTTCTTGTCTAGGCAAGAGGGGGAATTCCGCGATCCTCCAGTGTTTCTAACACCATAGGGAGTCTATTCTTGACAAAAACATTTAACGATTGAGGACAAAGGTACCCTAGCTTGACACAACTTGGAGGTGATTCATTGGTATCCTTCTAGGCTTAGTAGTTTGAAGAAATTGCATCTATGAAGGAGTGTGTACCCTTGAATTGCTTCCCTTGTAGATAATTTCCGCCACTTAGATGAGGAAAGTGGCTATTCTTTTGTAGATGCATCCATTACTTGATTTTGTGTGCTTTAATGTTTGGATGTGTCGCCATTTTGGCAAGACCCACCTTGCCTTGCAAGAAGGCATCCTACCTCATGGTTGTCTTGTTGTGAGTTGAAGGGGCGGAGTGAGACCCGCTAATTGTCTCACATCGGCTATATTATTTGGATAGTTTAAATAAAGGTCTATTTTTTGTTGCCTCTTTACTCGGAACGAGTAAAGGTTCAGTTTGGGGATATTTGATGTGAACATTATTTGCGCATATTTAGTCCCCTAATTGAACCTATTTTGCATACTTTTATAACATTTCATGACCATTTTATCCGTCAATTGAACCTATTTTGCCATAACTGCGATCAAGGCTCTCACTTCCGAGCGGAAACTCAGGCCTTGCTGGACAAACACAAAATCAAACGACATCGATCATCCCCCTACCGTCCCCAAACCAACGGAGCAGTCGAGGCAGCCAACAAAACCCTTATCAGCATTATCAAGAAAATGCAAGACCACTACCGCGATTGGCCGAGCAAGCTCCCATTCGCGCTCTGGGGATACCGAACCTCCATCCGAACACCGACAGGCGCCACACCCTTCTACCTAGCATATAGCATGGAGGCGGTTCAACCGGTAGAGTTAGAGGTCCCTTCTCTACGCATCCTACTGGAGAGTCAAGTCCCTGAGGCGGAATGGACCCGTCGAAGGTACGAGCAACTCACTCTTCTAGACGAACGACGACTCAATGCCTTGCACAACGTCCAGCTATACCAACAACGTATACAACGGGCATTCAACAAGAGGGTCAAACCCAGGAACATCAAGGAAGGCGACTTGGTTCTCAAGTCGGTCCGAGCACCGCTACCCGTCGATCCGAGGGGAAAATTCAACCCAACTGGGCCGGGTCATACCTGGTCAAGAAAATACTTTCGGGGGGCGCAATGAGACTGAGTGACCTAGATGGGGAGGACTTTACGAACCCAACCTGTTGGAGTAGTGTCCTCCACAATGAGTGCGTTTACATAATAAATCTTGTAAAAGAAATATCAGGGATTTATATTATTTATTTGTCAGCTGGTCATCGTTAATCGGTAATGATTGGCTGACTAGAGTTTGACATTACTGTCGTGTGACAAATGGTGATCGGTGATCCCTTTAGGTCACACCTATAGGATGATGCCCAAATTGGATAAATTAATTATTTGTATGAGATACGATATAATTAATTCCTTGTATTAATTGACTTTTAATAAGTCGTGTGAATGTATTATTTGATGACGGGTTATGAACTCGAGCCAAGAGGATTTATTATTTAATTATGTGATAATTAATTAATAAATATAAATTAGAATTTATTAATTAATTGTTAATTAATTAAATTTATACGATATATGTATAAGTTTTGAGGTACAGATAATTAGCTATTTTAATTTACAAGAGGTTGTAAAATTAGCTAAATGGGGTAGTATTGACACAATATATGTTGATAAAATGGTCTCATGATTACTTAATAGTTAAGTAATCATTAGTGGTTAATTTTTATTATTTAACTGTTAAATAATTAAATTAATATTTAATTATGTAAGATAATTAAATATAAGACTTATAAGCATTTGTGGGACAAATATCGGAAATCGAAATGGACCAAAATATTACATGTGGGTTGACACTTGTATAAGATAAGTGTTATTACATGTGGCATAACCCACTAAGAAATATTTAACTCATTTCTTTACATTTTGTTCTCTATAAATATCCCACTATTTACACTCATTAGATGATGATTTTGGAGACCAAAAAATCCTCAAAATAGACCCTTGGTCGTGCCATATTGAAGAGAAAAAGAGAAAGAAAAAAATACCTTATTTTCTTCATATTTTCTCATCAAAAACTTGATCAAATTGTTGATCATCATCAAAAATAATTCACAAAACTATAATATACATAAACTAATATTATTAGTGGAATAATATTACATAGTATACAAGGTTATCCTACTAATTATCTAGTTAGTAATTATTAAGAATTTTGGGTTTAATCTTGGGTGCATCCAAAGGAGATTACCTAAGTTGGTAATTTGGTTTTTGGAGGATCATCCACCATCTATTAGCTCAAGAACAACATCAAGGAAGGAGTCCTTGAGTTTTGCCCTTTATATTTCCATCATCAATGTAAGGAAATTTCTCTTAAATGGTTTTTACACCATTTTGTTATTTTTATTTGCATGCATGTAGATTTAGACCATTACATCAAATTAATTAGTAATTTTGATTTCATAAGATGAGTATAAAATGGTCTAAATGACTAACAAGTGGTATCAGAGCATTGTTAAATACATGCATGTTGTCTTAAGACGATTTTAGTAATTTATGAGATAAATTAATAAAATTGATATTATGTTACTAAAATTAGTTTTATCACATAATATAGTCTTGCATGTAAATAATTTGGTCTTAGGATGATATGGGATGAAAATTTGATTTTTGTTAAATTTTTCCACTTTTTATAACTTAAAATGGCATAAAATTGAGTAAAAATGCAATAAAAGTAATTAAGAGTTAATTAAAATTGATTGCATATTAATTTTATGCATATTTATTTAGAAATAACCACATGCATATTCTATTTATGAGAAAAAATAGAAACTTTAAATTAATGTGATTAATTTAGGTAGTTTATTGATTTTTATTTGATAAAAATTGGTAAATAATGGTTAATCCCTCCAATTTCTTATTATCTTCCCTCTTACCTTTTTCACACAAGTTTGATTATCTTCCCTCTTTCCTTTTTTGGTAAGTTTCATTCATTTTTTATTAATTTCTCTCTCCTAAAAAATCAACAACTCCCATTACTTTATCTATTATTTATTCATTATTCATTCTTTATTATTTTCTCTTCCCTATCAATTTCACAACTTACAATACTTTATTCTACTTTATTCTGTCTTTCTTCCCCTTTCTTAGTTTTTGTGCCCAAAAGAAAGGGGAAGATATAAGAAAATTGGAGGGAGTATTTTGCAAATAAATATTGATTTAATTTTAGGGCTCAAAATTTTTGAATTTTTAGCTCCTGGAAATTGTTCCAAAATGTACAAAATTTTATTTTAAGTCCTTTCAATTTTTATGGTTTGATTTAGAATTAAATCGTAAAAATTGTTGCTTTACCGATTAAATTGTGAAATCGTTTTAAATAAATTTTGAAAACAAAAATTTTCACTTGCATGGCATTTTTGGTGTAAGACCAGAATGTTCATGGCTTTGAAATTTATTTTTCCATAAATTTTTAAATTAAATGGAATTTTTGTATGATAATTGTGAATTATTATATCATTTTTGTCATAATTGTGTTTTAATTCCCATATAAATTCAAGATAATTGTTGAGAATAATTATTTTGATATATGACCAGATTAGTATGATGATTATGTCTTAAAATTGTTTTAAGAATTGATTATGAATTTTTATTGGTAAAAATTCCGTCAAAGCAAGCTCAAATGATCGTTGTTGGTAAGTTAGACGATTTGGCATGTCATTTTCCATAATGCATTTTATTATTCATTTGGATGAATGTTTTTTTTTTCTTTTTGCATTATAATAATCTAATTTTTCCTAATATGGCCATAGGTAGAAGTTGGTATTTCCCGTAATGTAAGGGAATATCGACTTGTTTTGTAATTAATTGCGATTTCGTATCGCCTAATTTGTAATTAATTAATAGTTTTTATTTTAATTTTATTACAAATTGTATAATAGGGTATTGTTATGTAATTTAATTATTAGTAATTAGATGAAGCATCTAAAGACGGAGTTTTCATGAAGACGATGTTTTCGGAAAGGCGTTCCGAAATCCTAAAGAAGGAGGCCAATTTATGAAGACTCAAGGGACCAAGGAGTTGGTTTCCGAAGTGTAATAATTTTAGTTAATTAGATTAACTAGGTGGCCATATTAGGACTTGTTGGTTTTAATTCATTTATGCATTCATGCCAAATCGTCACTACATGTTTTATTTTTGTTGTTATCGATTTAAGTGTCTAGCATTCACCAATTTAGTTCACTTAAAAGTGATAGACAATTAAATTTATAAGATCTCTCACATTTGTTTAAAATTGAGATTAAGCCTTACCAAATAATAGCACCTATGAATCCCTTCTTCATTAGAGGTAGGTTCGGATCACCGAGGTACACTCTTTTTACGTTAAGTAAGTAGGGTAATAAAAGTTATTACGCGTGAAAAATTGGTTGGACTCAACGGGATAAATATGGGTTGAATCGGTCCACCGTGCCCATATTTATTCTAGAGCTAAAAGATAGATTTTAAGAAAATCCTTCAACCAAGAGTTCTAGTAGTAGAATCAGTCAAAGTTGTTGACTCGCCAAATTTATATAAATGTGGGTTGAATCGGTCCACCGTGCCCGTGTTTATATAAAATTAGATTTTGGAATCATTTATATAATTCAGTGGGAGATCATTATATAAATGGGAACTTGTTAAATAGTTTCACAAGTTAAATATTTCTAGACGATAAATGTTAATCTTTCCTTTTTTTCCTTTGTAGTAATCACGATGACTTCTACTAGTGAAACTGTCACCATAGCTAGAGATTCATGGCTACGTTCTTTTATGGACAAATATGTTTTAAAAGCCGACGGTAGTAATTTTAAAGATTGGGAGGAACAACTTCGATTAGCTGCCGCAAGTGATGGCAAATTACGCTACCTTGTCGATCCCTCTCCCCCTTCGCCTAGAACTAGGGCCACTGCCGATGTAAGGGAGGGTTTTTCAAATTATCAAAAGGAATCCGCTGCAATAAAATATGTTTTGATTTTTTCAATGGATCCTGCTTTACAAAGGCAATGTGTCAAGTTTCACGATGCATATGAAGTATTCTCGAGGCTTTCTACTATGTTTTCTCAAGCCCCGAGAATAATTCAATATGACACCGCAGTTCGTTTCTTTGAGGCTAACCTCAAAGATGGTCAACCTGTAAGTTCACACGTACTTAAAATGATTGAGTACGTGGAAACTTTAGAGGGGTTGGGATGCGAGATCCCCGACGAACTTGTGGTGGACCGAGTGCTCCACTCTCTCTCGCACGTCAAGGGATTTACCCAATTTAGGGTAAATTACAATATGACGAACATGAAAAAGAGTTTACATGAGCTCCATTCTCTGCTTGTGCAAGCAGAGAAGGACATGGGATTGAGTAGGAGTACGAGGAAAGATGTGCTTGCGATTAAAGTGAAGGGGAAGAATCAGTTTAAGAGGAACGCAGGTAAGAAGCCCGTTCAGGTGGAAGGCAAAGGTAAAGCAATTGTGAATTGCTCTACCAAGCCTAAACCTATAAAGGGTAATCCTCTTAAAGACACTTGTAATTATTGTAATAACAAGGGACATTGGAGACGTAATTGTACAAAGTACCTGGATGACATAAAAGCTGGCATTGTGAAGCCGACATGTAATTTCTCAACCGAATATTTTATGATAGACATAAATTATGCTTCAAATACAACTTGGGTATTAGATACTGGTTATGGTTCTCACTTGTGCAATCATTTGCAGGGCCTAAAAAGCATAAGAAAGCTAAACAAGGGTGATGTCGATCTCCGAATGGGAAACGGGTCTAAAGTAGCTTGTAATACCCGCCCTTTTAGAAACCCTTTGACCAGCGTTGACTGACCTTGGGAGCGGTAATAGTCCTTAGAAGTGCGTGCCAAAGTTATCTTGGGTTGTGAGTTACGGGTGGTACTCGATAGAGTAGAGGCTACTCGATCGAGTAGCTTGGATACTCGATCGAGTAGGGTGTCACTCGATCGAGTATGTGGGACACTCGATCGAGTATCGGGTTCTCAGCGAGGGTTTTTAATCGCGTTTTGTTAAATCTGCAAATTATTTCCGCCTCATTTCTTCAATCCTTTAGTCGCCTCTTTCCCTTCCCTTCACCATAAAACCTCCATGGAAGCCTTTGAAGGTTCTTGTGCCTTAGGAGAGCGTAACTCCAGTCGGGTAGCTGTATTTTGCCGAGTTTCTCCTTATAGGTATGTCGTCATCATCATCCGTATCCTTGTCTTTGCAGTTAGGGTTTGCTTGGTAGTAATAGATGATTGTGCTGTGGTTATAGGCATTGCTTGATTGCTGGATATGTCGTATGTTGGCATGGATTGGTTGCAGTTGCTTAAAGATAGGTTCGCCTACTCAGTTTCTATAGATGGTCTAGTGTGTCGGTTGTTGTGTCATGTGGGTGTATTGTGGTTGTAGTACATTATCGTGTTTGTGTTGTGGCGGTTGTTGATTGTGATTGTTTGTCTCTGGTTCTCGAGATGCGTTCTCGGCTGAGTGGAGTCACTTGCGGGAGTGGCTTCACGCCCTAGTTTCGCCCTCCGTGGAACCCGCCACGGGAGGGGATGTGCACATTAATGGGACAGGGTTATCGCTCGGTATGATGAGCGGGGCTTAGGTGGGAACGGCTGCGTTCCCCTACTGGCAGGGCTGGTCCAGTGGACAGTCGGTGATGGAGATTGATTGGAGAGGTGTGGTTGTGTGTGAGACTGATTGTATTGTGTTGTATTGATAGATGTTGTTGATATTGTCGTATCTTATCTCAGTACTGACCTTGTGTGGTTGTCTTGTTTGTTTATGTGCCTGCCGTGATCCCTTATGGTGAGCAATCCGTCTTAGCAGGTATTGGTGTTGTTGATAGCTGGAGTTCGGGCAGGGATGAGTCTTCACGAGATTTGATAGTAATAGAGTGTAGCCTTTGAGTTGTACCTTTATTTTCTTAAGTTGGCTGTAACACTTGTAATATAACTATAAATGTTCTTTTATCGACTTTTGATCATTACATACCTCGGGCAACCGAGATGGTAATGCCCTTATATACTAAGGAATGCCTAGTTAAGGCTCCTCTGAATATGGGGTGTTACAAAGTGGTATCAGAGCGATGATTTTGGAACCTGTAACCAATGAAAATAATGAACGTAGTGAGTCTAATAAAATGAACCTGGTGTATGTATAATGGGAGCCCTGCTGATGCTAGATTTTGGGTGAGTAGGCGCCCTCATTTCAAAATCTTGGCCCCATGGTACTTAAGCCAGTCACATGGCATGGGAATGTGGAGTCCGTGTATATATATGTGATGTATATGTTAATTGTGTCGGAGTTATTTGTGGTTGAGTCTTTGCTAACGTAGAGATGGGTATAGTAGTTGCGTTTGGATGGTGTATAGTGAAGTTTTGGCATGATTAGTGAGCTTGTACGATGATTATGAGAAACGTGACAAGAGTTTATTTGATAGAAATGAGTGAAAATGTGAAAGTGTATGCCGTGATATGAAGGTGATCATTTTAGTGTTTGCTTCAGGTTGTTAATAACGGTAATCATATATGAGTTTATAATTCCTACTGTAGCTATAAAGATGATAGTTAAAGAAGTGTTGAGTTATAATATGAGACATAGCATATAGTAATGCGTATATGCCTTGTTTATTGGTTGAAACTTTCCGCTGCGTGACGATCGATTTATGTAGAATGATTTGCTTATGATTGAACTTGGAACATGATAGGCCTTAATTTGCTATGTAGAGTATGCATTTATATGACATATGGAAGAATGAATTATCGTTAATTATATGTTCCATGTTGATGTGAACACGAGTTTGGTAGTAATGTGGTAAGATAAGTTTAAGTATGGTAGGATGACGTGATTATGCTTATGAATGACTCGGTAGCAGGTAAACCGAGTTGGGTAATTTGTTGTAGCGTAATATGACATAAACCTTATTTGTTGAGACGATATGGTATGCTTGAGTAATAATGGTAATGCGTGAACGAGCATGATAACTAGTGACGAATCCGAACTTAGTTTGGAATCGACACGCGATATTGTTTTTGCAGGAATCTTCAATTTACTTCGTATTCCTGACCGTATACCTAACTTTACTTGACCGAGTGCGAGTGCTTACTAGACCGAGTAGACCTCACTCGATCTCGTTAGGAAGCTATGACGTCGGGATGTGGAAATTTTCTGCAGATACTCGACGAAATAGCGCCTACTCGATCGTGTAGAGGGCACTCGATCGAGTACCCTAGACACTCGATCGAGTAGGTTACTGTGCAGTGATTCTGCGGGTTTCTTAAAACCCTTATTTCCTCTTATTCTTCTCATTCTTTCTTCTTGATTTCGAAACCTAAGCTCTTATAACCCTCAAAAGCTCTCATATCTTTGTAGTGTGGTGACGGATTTGGGTTGTTTTTTCTTATAAGTTTGCATTCTTTTACTTTCCTACTTAATCAAGGTATGAATTTCTTCCCTATTTACATGTTTTATCACTTTGAACTTGTTAGGTTGGTAGGATTGACTGAAATTTCGATTCACATGGGCGGATTATTGCTTTTAATTGTTGTAATATGATTCACATGCTTTCCTTTCTTGATTATTGGTGATTAATTGCTGTAAAATAGACTAGAAATCGCGAAATTGGGGACGAATTTTCTAGGGTTTGCAAAAAAATCAAAACTGATTTTGGGTTGTTTTTACATGTTATATGATGAAATTGAACACTATATATGGTACATATCATGTTGAAGGATGAATTTTGGTGATTTTCGCCTTAAAAGTTGCCTTAAAACCCCGTCTTAAAAGTGCCCCAAGTTGAAATTCGTCTTCTATATTTGAAATTTGGTGTCGGATATGACTGTTTAAGTAAAGGTTAAACTTCAACATGATAGTGGTAATGTTAATTGATGGAGAATATGTCAAAATCGTTACAGCTATAGAGACCGTCTGACAAGTTTAATTGAGTTGTTGGTTTCTAATATTGAAGGTTGATGATGATATGTTCTAAATTGCTTTTCTATGAGCATGTACAAATACCTCACATGTTATTAGGTGTGTGTATAGAGTAGCATTTGAATCATGCTAGGATGTTAGAATTGGTTGGGTATGTTGTGTTTACCATGCTAAACTTTTCACAACTATTGGATATGAGTTGCTATAAACTGAATTATATATATCAAATTGGGAACTTGTTGGTGACGTGTGTACCTAGCTTCGCATTCAAAGTCCAATTGTATGAAATATGTGCTTTACATGTCTATACAAGTTTGGTTTAAGTTATATCTTTGAAACAGATCCGAGAGGCGAACATAGGGACCCGACAAAGCAAAAGGGGAGGGCTTCACACTGAGAGACCGGGGAAGGGAGTGGACCTGTGGTACCCGCGGTACCGGAGTACCCTTCGGTAGTGTTTGTAGATTTTAAACAGAGAGAGCGTTTTGTGGTTTTGCAAAAACGCAAGATGAGGCCAACTCGGTGTGTGGATACCACACTTTTGGAGGATTTGGGAATAGAGACGGATGTCCGTCACATATTTGAGACCTTGGGCTTTACGGGGTTGGATCGGCTGAGGAAACATTCCTACCCTTTTCTTACTTTGGAGTTTATGAGCTCCTTTAGTTATGACCCAGCTGCCCAAACCGTTGAGTTTCGGTTGATGAACACAAGTTTCTTGCTTACCATGGACCTTTTCGCGTCTCACCTTGGGTTGGCCAAGCCTCCCAAAGATTCCATCACTGATATTCCTGCTGAGTGCGGTGTCTGCCGCCTAATGCCTTTTCTTACCGGAAAGCCAGCTCCCACCTCAAGCAACATGTTGATTAATGATGTTCAGCATGTTACCTTGAGGATCTTTCTTCGTTCTCTTTCGAACCTCCTGTATGGTAGAACGGACAATAGTAAACTGAACAATCATGAGGTGTTGCTTCTGATGTCTTACCTCAACCCGGAGCGGGCCGAGAGGGTGGTTTTTAATGCTCCTGCCATCGTCTGCGCTAGCATTGCTTTGATGGCTACTGCCACTTCCCGGTACTTGAGTTGCGGCGCTATCGCCACTCGGCTAGCTGAAAAGCTAACCTCCTTTGAGGCTTCTTCGGAGTATGTGCCTCTGGCTACACCGGTGCCTATCATGGACCGTGACTACTACCTCGACCTGAAATGGTTGAGAACTTTAGCTGATGGCAGCCTTGCTTGGAGGGTGTGGGGCATGAGCTGGATGAAGATTCTGGCTCCTATGCACCTTCCACCGACAGAGCCGTTAGACCCAGTGGTAATAGTTGTGGACTCCGACGAGGAGGAGGAGGGTGATGATGGACCTCGACAGTTGAGGACGTACCTCATTGATGACACGATTCTCCAGGTGATGCCCGAGCCGAAGAAGGGGGAGAACGCGACGGTAGTGGAGGAGAGGCCCAGGTTGGGGAGATGACCCCGTCGAGTGAGGGAGAGGACCGCTGAGACTAGACCACGACCGGTAGCACCGCCGCAGCAGCACCCTTTTCCGTGCTACCCCTACCTCTACACCCCGGAGACGCGATCGAGTTACTTGGCAGAGAGAGTGTCATCTACTTTGACACTCAGGAATATGCACGAGATGGCGTACACTCAGGGGATTGGGACAGAGGGACCGCATCCGGTATGGTGGAGTTGAGTTGGGGACTATAGTGAGGTTTTCCACTCTTACCGGGTGGATCAGTCAGCTTGGGGGACACCGCAGTCCTTTGCCTTTGGCGGCTTGACCCCATGGTACGTGAGTCCAGGAGCTGGAGCGGGAGTTGATGCGGGTATTGGGTCATCGGGGGCGGGCACATCGGGAGGTGATGGTGGAGGAGATGAGGTGATGGAGGAGGACCAGCAGCAGGAGTTATACTCCTATTCTTTACCTTTGTGTTTGGTTGATGGTAGTCGTCGTTAGTTTATGGTAGTCGTTGGTTGTTAGAACTTTTATTTCGGATTTGTATGATTGGCCATAAGGCCGGATTTGCTAGTTTGACTTTGTTGCAGGATTTTGTGAGTCGGGAAGTCATCCCGACTCAAGTTATGGGACGATTATGTATATATACATGTGGGTTATGACAGGTTGTCCAAGATATTTGACCAGTAGGTACTCGACAAAGTACCCCATACTCGGTCGAGTAGCTGCAGGTATGACAGAATTGAGGCATTCTGATCTCAGGCCTACTCGATCGAGTAGCGGGCACTCGATCGAGTACCACTACATACTCGATCGAGTAGCACTGTTACAGGAACTTTTGAAAAAAATTAAAATTGTTTAATTGTTGTATAATTGCATGTTTGATGTTTAACATGGTTATTAATGAGTAGTAACATGTTCGGACCGTTCATTTCATACGTTGGAAGTCGTGCTTGGTTTTAATGGCGTATTTGCAGCGAATAGTGGAGTTGTGATTATTCTAATTGCATTCGATTTACATCCGTTTTGTCCACAACATATATTTCACCGAATTCTATATATACAGATTCAAATGATATGCTTATAGGTGCTTGACGGTGACTAGTTGTTCGAATATGGTTGTATATATCTTTATGAATGACTGGTTGTACAAGTAATATGAGTAATGTCAACAATGAATAATATGGTTTGGATCTATGTCACGAAGCAGGTAATAGGTAACATATATAGTGATTTGGTGGTGAACTTCGGGGACGAAGTTCCTTTTTAGAGGGGAAGAGTAATGTCGCAAAATAAAAAGGCTGATTTTGAAAGCATGTTGTTGTTCGTTTATAATGTTTTGTTGATTTACAAAATTTTCTGTTACTGTGGTCACATTGCGTGCATGAAGTTGTAACTGGTTACCTTAGTCATTGAGTAATTCATGTGTTGAAGTGAAGTCGAATGGTCATGAGGTCGTGTGTTGGGTATAGAATTATATTATTGAGTACTTTAGTGGTGCTAAAGTGACATGTTTTGCGTTGATGGTAGTTGCTACGCGTTGTTGGTTGTTGCTAAGTGAGAAGAGTGTAAACTCGTAGTGTGTTGAGTATTTCAAGTAATATCTTGTAAGAGTCGACCTATATAGAGTGACAGTGATGATGATGACATGGGGGATGGCATTTCAGGGGAGTAGTGACCTGTGTCGAAAGAGTAGTGATGTAGTTGTGTTCCCGTATCTTGTGCGTTGAGGTAGGTGAGTTGAACTTCGGGGACGAAGTTCTTTTTAAGTGGGGAAGACTGTAATACCCGCCCTTTTAGAGACCCTTTGACCAGCGTTGACTGACCTTGGGAGCGGTAATAGTCTTTAGAAGTGCATGCCAAAGTTATCTTGGGTTGTGAGTTACGGGTGGTACTCGATAGAGTAGAGGCTACTCGATCGAGTAGCTTGGATACTCGATCGAGTAGGGTGTCACTCGATCGAGTATGTGGGACACTCGATCGAGTATCGAGTTCTCAGCGAGGGTTTTTAATCGCGTTTTGTAAAATCCGCAAATCATTTCCGCCTCATTTCTTCAATCCTTTAGTCGCCTCTTTTCCTTCCCTTCACCATAAAACCTCCATGGAAGCCTTTGAAGGTTCTTGTGCCTTAGGAGAGCGTAACTCGAGTCGGGTAGCAGTCTTTTGTCGGGTTTCTCCTTGTAGGTATGTCATCATCATCATCCGTATCCTTGTCTTTGCAGTTACGGTTTGCTTGGTAGTAATAGATGATTGTGTTGTGGTTATAGGCATTGCTTGATTGCTGGATATGTCGTATGTTGGCATGGATTGGTTGCAGTTGCTTAAAGGTAGATTCGCCTACTCAGTTTCTGTAGATGGTCTAGTGTGTCGGTTGTTGTGTCGTGTGGGTGTATTATGGTTGTTGTACATTATCGTATTTGTGTTGTGACGGTTGTTGATTGTGATTGTTTGTCTCTGGTTCTCGAGATGCGTTCTCGGCTGAGTGGAGTCACTTGCGGGAGTGGCTTCACGCCCTAGTTTCGCCCTCCGTGGAACCCGCCACGGGAGGGGATGTGCACACTAATGGGACAGGGTTATCGCTCGGTATGATGAGCGGGGCTTAGGTGGGAACGGTTGCGGTCCCCCACTGGCAGGGCTGGTCCAGTGGACAGTCGGTGATGGAGATTGATTGGAGAGGTGTGATTGTGTGTGAGACTGATTGTATTGTGTTGTATTGATAGATGTTGTTGATATTGTCGTATCTTATCTCAGTACTGACCTTGTGTGGTTGTCTTGTTTGTTTATGTATCTGCCGTGATCCCTTATGGTGAGCAGTCCGTCTTAGCAGGTATTGGTGTTGTTGATAGCTGGAGTTTGGGCAGGGATGAGTCTTCACGAGTTTTGATAGTAATAAAGTGTAGCTTTTGAGTTGTACCTTTATTTTGTTAAGTTGGCTGTAACACTAGTAATATAACTATAAATGTTCTTTTATCGACTTTTGATCATTACTTACCTCGGGCAACCGAGATGGTAATGCCCTTATATACTAAGGAAGGCCTAGTTAAGGCTCCTCTGAATATGGGGGTGTTACATAGCTGTCGTCTCAGTAGGAACTTATGTACTTAGTTTAGCTTCAGGAATGCAGTTGCATCTTAATAATTGTTATTTTGTACCAACACTATCTAGAAATATAATATCCGTATCTGTGTTAGACACAGAAGGGTTTTCCTTTGTAATTAAAGACAAGTGTTGTACTTTTTCCCTTAATGGGATTGTATATAGTCAAGCTATTTCAATCGATGGTATTTATATTCTAGATACTTGCAACGATATTTATCATTTAGATAATAAAAGACTCAAAACAGGTGATCCTGATCAATCTTATTTATGGCATTACCGATTAGGACACATCAACGAGAAGCGCATTAAAAGACTAGTGTCGACTGGTGTAATTAAACCTTTTGATTTCGAATCATTTGGTACATGCGAATCTTGTCTTCTTGGCAAGATGACTCGTTCACCTTTTCTAGGAAAAGGATCTCGAGCTAGTAAGTTATTGGGTTTAATACATACCGATGTATGTGGCCCAATGACAGTCACTGCTAGAGGTAATTATGACTATTTCATTACTTTTACCGATGACATGAGTAGATATTGGTATATCTACTTAATGAGGTATAAAAGTGAAGGTTTTGATAAGTTCAAAGAGTTTCAGAATGAAGTAGAAAACCAATTAAATAAGAAGATTAAAGCATTACAATCAGATCGTGGTGGGGAATATTTAAGCAATGACTTTAAAGATCACCTTAAAAACTGCAGTATTGTATCTCAGTTAACTCCTCCTGGCACACCACAATTAAATGGTGTGGCTGAAAGGAGGAATCGAACTTTATTAGATATGGTTTGATCGATGATGAGTCAAACAGAGTTACCTAAGTCATTTTGGGGTTTTCCCATTTTATCTGCTATACAATCACTTAATAAAAATCCCACTAAAGCAACTGACAAAACTCCATATGAGATATGGAAAGGGAAAGTCCTGAATCTGCGATACATGAAAGTATGGGGTTGTGATGCTTATGTCAAGAGCAAGTCTGACGATA
This sequence comes from Silene latifolia, assembly GCF_048544455.1. Classification (NCBI taxonomy): domain Eukaryota; kingdom Viridiplantae; phylum Streptophyta; class Magnoliopsida; order Caryophyllales; family Caryophyllaceae; genus Silene; species Silene latifolia. The sequence continues at coordinate 289,411,541 of NC_133537.1, forward strand.
AGCTTGCACCTCTTTCTGAAAAATGTATTTTTGTAGGCTACCCTAAGGAAACTTGTGGATATTACTTCTACAATAGTAACGAGAATAAAGTGTTTGTTACTCGTGAAGCTGTCTTTCTAGAAAAGGAGTTTATTTCTAGAAGACAGAGTGGGAGAAAATTTGAACTTGATGAAGTTCAAGAGCCACAAACTTATGTGACAATGCAGGAAGATGTTCCTTCTACGTCAGAATTAGTTATTGTCCCTGTTGAACCTAGGAGGTCAGAAAGGGTTAGTCGCCAGCATGATAGATACCTTGGTGTTATCGAGGAAGATGGTGACTATGAGGTTTTACTTTTGGAAAGTGATGAACCCAAAACCTATAAAGCAGCTATTACGAGTTCTGACTCTAAGCTATGGCTCGAGGCCATGCAATCTGAAATGGATTCCATGTACGATAATCAGGTATGGGACCTGGTTGACTTACCTAAAGATGTTCGACCTCTTCAATGTAAGTGGATATTCAAGATTAAAATCGGCATGGAAGGACATAAAGATGTCTATAAAGCTAGATTGGTTGCAAAAGGTTTCACCGAGGTTCATGGTTTACACTATGATGAAACTTTTGCACCAGTTGCTATGCTTAGATCTGTTCGGATAATGTTAGCGATTGCTGCATTTCATGATTATGAGATATGGCAAATGGATGTCAAAACCGCTTTCCTGAACGGGTTTCTGGAAGATGAAGTGTTCATGACACAACCTGAGGGTTTTGTGGATCCTAAAAATCCTAACAAAGTATGAAAACTTAAGAGATCCATTTATGGTCTTAAGCAAGCGTCAAGGAGTTGGAATCATCGTTTTGATCATGTTATTAAACAGAATGGTTTTTCTCGAAGTGTTGAGTAACCATGTTTATACATGAAATTTAGTGGGAGTAAAGTTGTTTTCTAACTTCTTTATGTGGACGACATATTACTCATTGGGAATGATGTTGATATGCTTGCTTCTGTTAAGAAGTGGTTGGGAAATCACTTCCAAATGAAATATTTGGGAGAAGCTCAGCGCATCTTGGGTATCCAGATCTATAGGGATAGATCCAAAAGGATATTAGCATTGAGTCAAGAAACCTATATCGATAAGATTCTTGGCCGATTCAATATGAAAAACTCCATGAGAGGTTTTCTACCTATGGGCAGTGGGATCACTTTGAGTAAGTCACAGTGTCCTACTGAGCCTAAGGATATTGAACGCATGAAATCGATTCCAAATGCTTCCGCTGTTGGATCGATCATTTATGCTATGATGTGTTCTCGTCCTGACGTCTCGTATGCTTTGAGTATGACGAGTCGTTTTGAAAAACCGGTGAGAGTCACTGGATAGCCGTCAAGAATATTCTCAAGTACTTGAGAATGACTAAAGATTCATTCTTAGTGTTTGGAGGAGAATCTGAATTACGTGTAAGAGGTTATACGGATGACAGTTTCCAAACCGATAGGGATGATTTGAAATCCCATCTTTGGTTTTGTCTTTTTGTTGAACGGAGGGGCGGTTTTCTGGAGAAGTTTCAAAGAGTTTGTGATCACGATTCTACAACGGAAGCCGAGTACATTGCGACCTCTAAAGCGCAAAGGAAGCTGTTTGGATTAGGCAATTTTTAGAGGGACTGAAAGTAGTTCCGACCGCCGAGGATCCTATCACTTTGTATTGTGATAACAGTGGGGCTATTTTTCAAGCAAAAGAGCCCAAATCTAGTAACAAGTCTAGACATGTACTTAGGAAATTTCACGTAATTAGAGATTTAATAGAAAGGAAAGAAATTACAGTTTGTAAGGTTAGGACAGCTGACAACATCGCTGATCCTTTAACCAAGCCATTGTCTCAATCTAAACATGATAGTCATGTAGTTTCGATGGGATTGAGACGAATGCTAGAACTGTTGTAAATTATATGATATGTAATAATCAAAATATTGTATTTATTATTTCATATATGATAATTGCATTTATCGTCATATTCAGTTTTATGTCTGAATTTTATATACTTTGTTTTATCCAAATAGATTGTAGTGACAATGTCGAACTCTATTAAAGTGAACTGGATTAACATTGTATTTTGTCCCTAGTTACTTAATGAGGTGACGTCTCGGAATGACTAGATTGTAAGGCGATAGATGACAGGTTCGACTGTCATATGGTCATAGTAATGGTTGGTCGATTACATAGGCAGATTGTGAGACAATTTGTCAGACAGTGACCGTTTGTAGAGTCCTTTTGTTGCTAGGTCGTGGCGAGGATTTCTATTTTCCTTCGAGTCAATTCTTTAGACTGGTGACTATTTGTCTGAGTTGGTACGATTTTCCGGTGGCTTTGGTTTTTGTTCTAGGTCGCACCGTAAAAGGAGGACGATGAGCATTTACTGGGTCATTGTGATCTGTATCGAATGAAGAAAATAGGTCAACGGGATTGTCCTTTTAAGTCATATTTTCTCTCAAGGCCACTCGAGGAGAAATGACTGTGAATGCGTGGCCACGCTCGGATGAGATCTATAGTAGATTATCCGGTTAGACAGTCATTCTCCTGTTCGAGGAAACCACTTTATGATATGATCACGTGCAAGAACGACCTGAAAGACATATTGCATTGAGTGGGAGATATTATTGGACAAGAGAATTAGTAACGCACACTTGTGTCAGACAAGTGGGAGATTTTTGGAGTAGTGTCCTCCACAATGAGTGCGTTTACATAATAAATCTTGTAAAAGGAATATCAGGGATTTATATTATTTATTTGTCAGCTGGTCATCGTTAATTGGTAATGATTGGCTGACTAGAGTTTGACATTACTGTCGTGTGACGGCGGTGATCAGCTGATCCCTTTAGGTCACACCTATAGGATGATGCCCAAATTGGATAAATTAATTATTTGTATGAGATACGATATAATTAATTCCTTGTATTAATTGACTTTTAATAAGTCGTATGAATGTATTATTTGATGACGGGTTATGAACTCGGGCCAAGAGGTTTTATTATTTAATTATGTGATAATTAATTAATAAATATAAATTAGAATTTATTAATTAATTAAATTTATACGATATATGTATAAGTTTTGAGATAAAGATAATTAGCTATTTTAATTTACAAGAGGTTGTAAAATTAGCAAAATGGGGTAGTATTGACACAATATATGTTGATAAAATGGTCTCATGATTACTTAATAGTTAAGTAATCATTAGTGGTTAATTTGTATTATTTAACTGTTAAATAATTAAATTAATATTTAGTTATGTAAGATAATTAAATATAAGACTTATAAGCATTTGTGGGACAAATGTCGGAAATCGAAATGGACCAAAATATTACATGTGGGTTGACACTTGTATAAGATAAGGGTTATTACATGTGGCATAACCCACTAAGAAATGTTTAACTCATTTCTTTACATTTTGTTCTCTATAAATATCCCATTATTTACACTCATTAGATGATGATTTTGGAGACCAAAAAAATCCTCAAAATAGACCCTTGGTCGTGCCATATTGAAGAGAAAAAGAGAAAGAAAAAAAAAACTTTATTTTCTTCATATTTTCTCATCAAAAACTTGATCAAATTGTTGATCATCATCAAAAATAATTCACAAAACTATAATATACATAAACTAATATTATTAGTGTAATAATATTACATAGTATACAAGGTTATCCTACTAATTATCTAGTTAGTAATTATTAGGACTTTTGGGTTTAATCTTGGGTGCATCCAAAGGAGATTACCTAAGTTGGTAATTTGGTTTTTGGAGGATCATCCACCATCTATTAGCTCAAGAACAACATCAAGGAAAGAGTCCTTGAGTTGTGCCCTTTATATTTCCATCATCAATGTAAGGAAATTTCTCTTAAATGGTTTTTACACCATTTTTGTTATTTTTATTTGCATGGATGTAGATTTAGACCATTACATCAAATTAATTAGTAATTTTGATTTCATAAGATTAGTATAAAATGGTCTAAATGACTAACACAACCAACCTAGACCAACTCAAGAGATACTGCCCTTGAACCATAGCAACCAACGACCTAGCCTAGTTTTACAACTAGCAACCACCTCAACCCTTTTCAAGTCAAGTTCCTCAAACGCGTTCTGATTTGATATTGCATGTTTTATCGAGTCTAAGTTGCGGTACCTTGCCCGTTTCAAAGGTCCTTTGATCTGTTAAAGGCAACATCCATTTGCACTAAAACAAAAAAAAACCTGAACTACGAGCATGGTTTGATCTCACCTCTTCAGGTGGATACGTAGGCAGTCCCTCTTATGCATGAGGGATACAACCACAAAACCCAATCAAATTTACAAAACATTTCAAACTACGATCATGGTTTGATTTCACCTCTTCAGGTGGATACGTAAGCAGTCCTTTCTTACACAAGAAGGATACAACCATCCCCATAATAAAAAAAAACCACATACAAAACATCACCCCCATCAAAAAAAAAGAAAGGGAAAAACATTCCCTTTTCCACAAAATACAACAATAAGCCTTTCTCCCTTCCTCCCAAAAATACCGCTTTCCCAAGTGCAAATGTTTAGTATAATTCAAATCGAATTGCCTTTACAAAATGGATGGAAGAAACAAGCGTTCACAATTTTTGACACAAGCAATCCTCTTATTTAATTAATAATGGGAGGGATTACAATTTCAACAACAAATAAAGCTTGACGAGTCTACAACTTGTCAAAGCTAAGGTGTCAACTAAAACACCTCACATAATAAAACTAGCACAAAATACACAATAACTAGCTAATACAACATAATAAAAAACTCACAACAATAATACAACATAATAATAAAGTGGGTAATGGAGGTTTTCACTCTTCCATTTTACCCTTGCCTTTTCCCTCGGGGTACATCTTCCCCTTGTTCTTCTTGTTGGCCCGCCTAGCATGGATTTCCTCCTCGGAACGGATCCTCAACGGATCTACAACGGCAACGGCCTCCGGTCTAGTGCAAGACCCCGTGTTCGACCCGAAACGAGCCAATGCACGGCCCACCATGTTCTTGGGACCCGAGCTTCTCCTCTTTGGTGGTCTCATCACATCGGGACTAGCTCCATCAACATACTCCTCAAAGAAGGCACGGTTGGCCTTCCCAAACTCTCGATACATCAAGTCAACAACCTCGTCCTTACGGAATTTGGACCTCTCTTCCAAGGACGGAGCTCGTGACCACTTGACATAAACGGGAGCCACCCATGTCGTGGCAACGGGGTTTGGTACCTCCCAAAGCGGCCGAGTGGCCCACCACCTTTCGAAGACCTCCACAAGCTCGGAGTTCCGAAAATCATTCTCTTGGACAAGGGTATCTTGAGCGGGCACCTTTTGTTGACGCCCCATTTGCCTCATGAGCCTTTCGGGATAAATGAAGGAAGCAACATTCAAAACCACCACCATCAAAGAACGAGGACTAGCACCCGAAGCGGGCAACCCCGTGAAGGACCTCAAGTGCCACCATGGCACCACCCAACGGATATGAGGACCACCCTCCTCCACCAACCTTGCGGCCCAATAGGCCTCGGTGGAAGCAAAACTATCCGGGTACAACTTCTTCCTCATGGTAAGATGACGGAAGGAATAAGAAGAAGGATTAACCGGAGGCTCTACATACCTTAGCCTCTCCAATAGCCACAGTTGGAGGATCCTTGGCGATCCAAAAGAGGGAGCTTGTCCACAAGAGTCTTCCTTGTCCAAGGCTTGGATGATCTCGCCAAGCACCAACCACGATGGATCTCTACCATGCTCTATTTGCTCAACCACATGAATAAGGGTCATGCTACCATAGCATTTTGACCCCTCCTTCTTCAAAGCATCAACAAAGAGGTATACATGGACAAGGCCAAAGGCAAGAGCCCTTCTCCTAGCCACCTCCGAAACATTGGCATCTAATCGATTAGAGAAGATGTTGATAAGAGCCAACATATCCACACCATGAAGAGCAAGGAGGAAGTTGACTTGACTCGTCGACAAACCCAGCATAGAACGGAATTTCTCCTTATAGCACAACCGAGTCGAAGGAAGCACCGGAACACAACCCGGCCACCCACTAATGGCTCCAACTTCTTCGGCAAGAGGACAAATTTCACCTTTCGGGAAAACGAAAACATGGTGTTTCGAATCCCAAAACCGAGAACATGCTTCGAGAAATGAGGGTTGCACCTTGACTTGACGGAGCACCAACAATTGACCAACTCCCATGCAAATGAGTTGATACTTTTCGGGAGGCGACAAATCCCGACAACATTCTCAAAGGCATCCATGAAATATTTTTGTGGAAGAAGAAGAGGTTTTATAGAGATGTTTTTGCGTTTCGGATGATGAAACAATGAAGCGCAAACATCACTATTTATACAAAAATGATCAGCGCGTTTTTCAGAAAAAAGGGAGAGGCGGCTCTATCGCCGTGCGACTCGCGCCTCTTTAGGCCTTCCCCAGGATTCCCGCTTTTGACTTGTCTCTTTCAAGTTGTGTTTTCTCCTGACACCTCAAACCTCCCGCCAGGATGCTCGCGCCTCTTCGGGATGATCCAGGACATTTTGTGTTTCCTCACACTCACATTTTCTTATTTTCGCGTTTTACGAAATCCGACACGGTTTCCACGACGCAGCTTTAAACATACGGATTTTTTTTCTTTCTTTTTTAAAAAGGGGGGAAGGGCTAGTCGTCCCGATCCGCGACGGATCGTTTCCATGTCAATCAAAATTCCGAAATTTTTTCGCTTTTTCACAATTTTCCATCATAATAAAAATCGAAAATTGATAACACGACATCAGTTTTCCTCCAAAATTCAAGCACTCACAAATTCGAGTCTTTACCTCAAAATCAAATATGCTCGTAAAAATATTTTCTAAAATTTCATCCCTGACGGTTTGAGTTTGAATTTTTCTAGTCATAAATCAATTTCAACATTCGATGCAATTTAATTCACGACACGAGTTAATTGTTCAATTTTCAAATTAATTCCCTTTATCTAAAGTGACGACTTGTCACGGAATTTTCAAAAATCATATCATTTCAAATTTCAAATTTTAACTTCAAGTCATCTTGGTTAATTTTTGTTTTTCAAACAAATGCTTTTACGTGTTTGCGTTTATGTATATGTGCTATATGTTGCCTGTTTTCTACACTAACGATGCAGGAACTGGTGCAAAGCAAAAGGAGAATCGACAGCCGACAACGCTCCTCCGAAACACAACACAAAAAAAGAGCCAAAAATCACAAATGAACCACAATCCAAAAACACATATATACAAACCGCCTCACGCAAAATACATCGACACACGTTTGATACGGATAACTGACCGTACAAACAGGATCTAGTACAGACATCTATCATACACACACTGGCCTAAAACAACCATCTATCATACAGACACTGGCCTAAGACAACGAACTTGGGGCTATCCGCCACCTATCGAACTAAGCACTCTCTATCTTCTCAAACAGAAAAGAAAGGGAGCAACATAAGAGACAGAGGAGCAACAACGGAAGCAGAGGTGGTTACCATAACGGTAACACCTCGTTCTTGCTCCACGATAAAAAAGAAGACAGTGTCTGGCAGTCTTCGGATGATAAGAAGGCCAAGAACCATGATGCAGCGCGCCAACCCGGTGTTGACCCCCAATCAACAGCCACCCTGTCTATGAGCCACAACGAAAAGGACAAGCCGGCCATGTCAGCCGCCTCTCCTCCTCTACGGAAGCGTCCTCTACTACCACCTCGGTTCCAGCGGCCTCCTCGGTCACTGCAGCTCCTCCAGGATCGTCCTCCTCCTCCAAGGCCTCCACGACGGACCCCGTAAGTCCCAAATGGTACCCTGCGATCAAAAGAATAAACAAAAAACGTCAGCCAAAATTTCGGCATTATGACGGCGTAAATCGGGCAAACCCGGAACAAACAAACAACCTGCAAAGCAAAGCAAGGGCAACCCCGCCCAAATCCAACCAAACAAAAAAAACGATTCACAAAAACGCAAAAAAAAAAACAACGATTCGCCCTTCTTTTCAAGCAAAAGACGAGTCAAAACAACCGCAGCAAACAAAAATGGCATCTCAAGACCCACACAAGGTCCGCCAACAACCCAAAATACATTCCCAATGCAATGAGGAATTTTCCTACGGCTCAAAGAGGCAATTTATACGCCAATTTGAGCACAAACCGGTCGAAAATTCAAAAACGACCGCGAAAGGCAAACGTGATTTTATCACACCTCAAGGTGACCTAAACTACCAATAAGGTCCATTTCAAGGCAAACTGACTCAATTTAAGCCCAAACAGGCGCTTATTTTGTCAGACATAAGACCGTCACAAAAGGCAAAAATTCCAATTTTGCCCACAATACCCAACAAAGGTCCACAATGGCAAATACGGTCTTTCCCGACTACAATGCAACCTAGTGGGACCCACTATCCAAGCAAATAAACTTGGCATTGTGAGGTGAGACGGTTTCTCACCTCACTCACGTTTTTCGAGCATAGGGAGCAGGAACGGGGACCAAAATGCAAACTAAAAGCACCCCTATACTCCTAAACAGGTTTCTAACCTAATGCAATCATCAATTTCACTTGAAATGGGCTCAATCAAAAACGCCCAAATCAATTTTTCAGGGTAAAATTTTCGCCCTAATTCAATCTATCAAATGACCAACAAATTTAAATGGATTCATGAGGAAATACGTACCTTGAGATGACATTGATGATATCGGCGCAAATGAAAGCAAGTTAAAGGACCAACAATGGCGTTTTTTGGGTTTTCTTGTGTCGAAAGGTTGAAGATGAGTGAGGATGATATGCAGCCAAACCTCGCGTCTTTTACAGAAAATAGGGAAGCCCCTTTGGTTCGCCAGGTGGCTCGCGCCTAAACCAGGCCTCCCCTTGCTCTATTCAGCGAATTTTGGGCTTTGGCCCAATTTCCACATAACAAAATTCAAATTTTCATCGACGACCTTAAGGACCGTCGTTTTCTCAAATACAAAAAACAAATAGTGAAAATATAAATTCACTATTTTCCTTCAAAAATTCTAAACAAACGGCAATCAAAACCGCCATTTTCCCTTCAAAAACGAAATGATAGTAAAGATTCAAAATTCACTATTTCCTCAAAATTCAAACGACGGCAATTAAAACCGTCAACTTCAAAATAATACTGAATACTCAAATTCGCTATTTCTTCGAATTTTAAACGACGACAATTAAAACCGTCATTTTCAAAATAATAGTTGGAAATTAAATTCAGCTATTTCCCACACATGTCAACGGCGGCACATAAACCGTCACTTCAAAAAATAATAGTGAAGATTCCAAATTCACTATTTTCTTCAAATGTCAACGGCGGCACATAAACCGTCACTCCAAACGCGATAGCAAAATTCAAAATTTGTTATTTCCTTCAAAATTCGAACAGACGGCGATTAAAACCGCCACTTCAAATTCAAACAAACGAGTAGTGGAAGTTCAAATTCACTATTCCTTCAAATGTCAACAAAGGGCTTCTTCGCGGAACCCGCTTATTTCGACAACATTAATAGTGAAATTCAAAATTCACTATTTTCACGGCGGCATCATGAGTCCGCTACTTTCAAAACAAACCCATCCGACGCGGCTATTCTCACGGTCCATTAATCGACCGCCCCATGGCTGGCGAGCCTTACCACGCATCGCGGCTGGCAAGCCCTCCTCAGATACGCCCCATGGCTGGCGAGCCTTACTACGCATCGCGGCTGGCGAGCACTCCTCAGATACGCCCCATGGCTGGCGAGCCTTACCACGCATCGCGGCTGCTGAGCCCTCCTCAGATACGCCCCATGATTGGCGAGCCTTACTACGCATCGCGGCTGGCGAGCACTCCTCAGATACGCCCCATGGCTGGCGAGCCTTACCATGCATCGCGGTTGGTGAGCCCTCCTCAGATACGCGCCATGGTTGGCGAGCCTTACTACGCATCGCGGCTGGCGAGCACTCCTCAGATACGCCCCATGGCTGGCGAGCTTTACCACGCATCGCGGCTGGCGAGCCCTCCTCAGATACGCCCCATAGCTGGCGAGCCTTACCGCGTATCGCGGCTGGTGAGCCCTCCTCAGGTACGCACCATGGCTGGCGAGCCTTACCACGCATCGCGGCTGGCGAACCCTCCTCACATACGCACCACAGCTGGCAAGCCTTTGTCCGCATACGCGCAAGGACATATCCGAAGATGCCTCAGGTATGACTCCTTCTTATGGCTGGCGAGCCTTCATACGTAGTCTAACGGACTGTAAACGACCCGCACGAATAGTCGACAGACTCTAAACTGTTCCCGACGATAGGTCCTTGGCTCGTACCCTCGAGTTGCCTTGGCGTCGCCCTTCCCGACGGCAGGTGTAACACTCGTTCTCTCGTAATCTCCCTTCCTAGAGATGTGTATAAAATTTAAACACAGATTGAGTATTACTGCCACACCTAAGCATCCATGAGATCAAGTATGAAGCAAAAGTCTAGCACTAATTTACAAAGTTATAAAGATTAACACTCAGCTAGGTACTTTAGCGAATATACATGACATATAACGGGATTACAACCAAAATAATAGGGAAGGTATAGAGTCTTAATTTATAGTTTATCCTGATTTCTTATTACGTCTCTCCCCATTTTTTCCCGAGCATCAAGTCAACTAAAGATAACTATTTCAAGTATAACTCATCAACTTACCTTGTACATATAATTGTGGGAAATATTTTGTATACTTCCCTTAAAATTAAAGGATCATAACGAATTTAATGAAGACGATCACTAGTCATAAAATAAAATACATAAACAAAAGTAAAGGATTCAGAATTAATCTTCGTTCCTAGCAAATACGGCCTAAGAACAATATCAAAGTAGATATTCGCCTATCACTTGCACCCAAGACGATATGAGATATGCCCTTTGATTGTGCTAGAATCGATCCAAAATTTTCTGTAAAAATTTAGGTTTTTGTGTTTATTTTTACTGATGAGAAGAGGCAAGAGAATGAGTAGAAAAAATTAGGTTTTGAAATAATCTCCCTCTAACCTACTTAAACCGTGAATTAGGTTAGTAATAGGGTAGATATTTTCTTCCTTATTTTCGGGCCATATAACCGAAATAAGGAGTATTATATCCTTATTTTGGTTATTCCAAAAATGTATAAAATGTGTTAAATTGTCATCTAGTGAGGATCGAACCCATGACCTCTTGGTTTGTGTACCCTCACTATTACCACTATGACACATTCATCTTATTGATATTAAATATAACCGATTACATTTAATTACGAATTAACAGATTAATTCGTCCAAGCTAACATTACATACATTTAATTAAATATAACTTATTATATTCAATTTACGAATTGTGATTAATTGTCTCAACTAATATTATTTAATCTTCATTAAATAATTGTCTTATCAACACATTGACTAACTGTTTAGTCATATTAGGCATCAATGTGATCATATTTCTATAATCACATCTCTCAAACACATCCTATAGGTGTGACCTTTAGGGACCAGTTGATCACCGCCATCTGTATGATAATAACGTCAAACTTTCTAGCAAGCCAACCGTTATTAGGTAAACGTTAATCAACTGATTAAATATACGAAGTATACCCTTGTGAACCTATAAGAGATTTACAAATGTTATCACACTAATTTGTGGAGGACACAAGCTCCAACAAACTCCCACTTGTCCTCACAAGTGTATGTGCGATAACCGATTCTCATATCCTAAAATTTCTCCCACTCAATGTAAAACAATTTCCAAATCCGTATTCACAAAGGTCGTATTTTACAAGCGATCATTATCAAGAGTGGTTTCCCCGACTAGAGAGTAACTTAACTAATAAACGAATCAACATTCGAGCATGGCCATGCATTTCAGTTACTACTCCTCGAGTGGCCCCGAGAAATAACTATACCGATAAGGGTTGGATATTTTCCTCAACTCGAATCCTGCAGATGTAAGCACGTATGAAATGACCCAGAAAAAATCTACTTAGCCTCCGATTCACGGCCGTGAGAAAGAAACCAAAGTCACCCAAAAGCGCCTTAATCTCAAGAGACAGTCGATAGTCAAAAGAATCGACTCTAGGAACACAATGGATGTCCTATCCACGACCTGGCACCAAATGTTTTTAAACATTTAGGAATCCATTACGTTGTCACAAAAAGTTGTCCTACGAGGTATCGTTATAATCTCGCATCAGTGATCGATGAGTCAACCGTTTGACTTATGGCTCGTTGAACCCACCATCAATCGACTGCACAATATAATAGCCGGAGTTATCAGCTCACATTGGCGATTACGGACCAAAACAAATATAATGTAATTCAGTTCACTTTGTGGCGTTTAATGTTGTCAGTACAATCCACATGAAAAACAAAATATTATAATAAAACGATGAAGTTATAAATAGTATATGAAAAAGATAATGTATCAAATCCATAATCAAGTACTACAACTCAGGAATACGTTTAGTTCCCATGGAATTAACGTGCCCTACATGCTTATCATAATTCAACAGTGAGAGGATCCACGATGTTATCATCCGTCGCAATCTTGTCTATCACTATATCCTCTTGCTCCACGTAATCACGGATCAAGTGAGCTTTCCGATGTACATGTCTAGATTTGTTGCTAGACTTTGGCTCCTTAGCCAGAAAGATGGCACTTCTATTGTCACAATAGATGGTGATCGGGTCATTCGAACTAGGAACTACTGTAAGTCCTTGTAAGAATTGACGCATCCATATCGCTTCCTTTGCTGCCTCCGAAGCGGCATAGTACTCGGATTCAGTAGTAGAATATGCTACAAACACTGTTTGGAACTCTTCCATTGACCGCAAAGACCATTAAGAGTGAAGACGAACCCGGACCGAGATTTTGAGTCATCTCGATCCGTTTGGAAGCTAGCATCTGCGAATCGAGGTGCGCATAGCTTAGTATCGCCTCCATAAGTCAATACCCTATCCTTAGTCCTCCGTAGGTACTTGAGGATGTTTTTAACAGCTATCCAGTGTGTTTCACCTAGAGTCTTTTGGTACCGACTCGTCATACTCAATGCATATGTCACGTTTGGACGTGTGCATATCATGGCATACATGATCGATCCTATTGCAGATGCATAAGGAACACGACTCATTCGCTCAATCCCTTCAGGCGTCGTGGGTGACTGAGACTTGCTCAACTGCATCCCAGTCGTCATTGGAAGGTTCCCCTACTTGGAGTTGGTCATGCTGAACTTCTCAAGAATCTTATCCAAATAAGACTCCTGACTAAGTGATAACGTCCATCGTGATCTATCTCGATAGATACGGATTCCCAAAATGCGTTGTGCCTCACCCAGATCTTTCATCTGGAAATGGTTCTTCAACCATTCTTTAACCGAAGATAGGAGAGGAATGTCATTCCCAATCAAGAGTATGTCATCGACATACAATATCAAGAATACAATCTTGCTCCCACTCGACTTGATGTATAAGCATGGTTCTTCGACCGATCGAGTGAAACCATACTCTTTTATCACCTGGTCGAAACGATGATTCCAACTCTGAGAAGCTTGCTTAAGTCCATAAATGGAACGCTTAAGCTTGCATACTTTCTTAGGATGTTCAGGATCTATGAAACCTTCGGGTTGCACCATGTACAACTCTTCCTCCAAATAACCGTTTAAGAAGGCGGTTTTTACATCCATTTGCCATATTTCATAATCATGAAATGCGGCTATCGCTAAGATTATCCGAATGGAACGTAGCATGACTACAGATGCAAAAATCTCATCATAATGCAATCCGTGCACTTGAGTGAAACCTTTTGCCACAAGTCGTGCCTTATAGGTATCTGGTTGCGCGTCTACAGAACACTTTATTTTGTAAAGCCATTTGCACTTTAGAGGTTTTACCTTATTAGGTAAATCAACTAGATCCCATACGTCATTCTCAAACATGGAGTCCATCTCGGATTGCATGGCTTCGAGCCATAGCTTTGAGTCGGAACAGGTCATAACACCTTTATAGGTAACGGGTTCATTACTCTCTAGGAGTAAAACGTCATTCTCCTCGACCATACCAATGTATCTGTCCGGAGGATGAGAGACTCTACCCGACCTCCTAGATTCCTCAGGAATATTAACCGTATCATCAGTTGGAGGAACAACTTCCTCCATCTGTTCCTCGGTCGTTGGTTCTAGAATCTCCGACAGCTCGAAGGTTCTATTACTCGTCTTGTTCTCGAAAAATTCTTTCTCTAAGAACGTCGCACTAGCCGCAACAAAAACTCGATGTTCGGTAGGCGAATAGAAGTAATGACCAAATGTTCCTTTTGGATAACCTATAAAGTATGTCTTGACCGATCGCGGGCCGAGCTTATCCTCGTGTCTCCACTTGACATAATCCTCGCAGCCCCAAACCCGAATAAATGACAAGTTAGGGACCGTTCCCTTCCACATTTCATATGGAGTCTTCTCGACTTGACTTTAGACGGACTTCGGTTAAGTATAAGAGCAGCGGTGACAAAAAGAGCAAAACCCCATAATGAATCGGCACTACGGTGTGACTCATCATGGATTGAACCATATCAAGTAAGGTTCGATTTCTCCGTTCGGACACACCATTCAATTGAGGTGTTCCAGGTGGAGTTAATTGCAAAACGATTCCACGTCTTTGGTGTTGATCAAACTCATTTGAAAGATATTCGCCACCCCGATCCGAACGGAGTGCTTTAACCTTTCTACCCAGTTGGTTCGTACTGTTTTGGTATTCCTTGAATTTCTCAAAGGACTCACTTTTATGCTTCATTAAGTAGACATATCCGTATCTACTTAAATCGTCCGTGAAAGTGATAAAATATCTATAGACATCTCTAGGGGTAATTGACATAGGTCCACAAACATCAGTATGTATGAGTCCTAATAGGTCACTAGCGCGCATTCCTACACCTTTGAAGGAAATTCGAGTCATCTTGCCAATGAGACATGATTCACACGTGCCATATGTAGAAAAATCGAATGCGGGAATAGTCCCATTATCGACGAGTTTCTTCACGCGTTTCTCATTTATGTGTCCCATTCGACAATGCCATAGATAGGTTTGATCTTTGTCACCAACCTTTATTTTCTTATTATTCACGTGTAATACTTCCGTGGTTTGGTCTAAGATATAAATTCCATTCATGGAAACTGCTTTTCCATAAATCATTTCATTGAAAGAGAAAATACAGCTATTATCCTTTATTGAAAATGCAAAACCGTCTTTAGCAAGTACGGAAACAGAAATAATGTTCTTAGACAAACTGGTACATAGTGTGAGTTATTTAAAAATAACTCAAAACCACTAGGGAGTTGGATTACATATGTTCCCTTCGAGACAAGCAGCAACTCGTGCTCCATTCCCGACACGCAGTCCACATCACCTTTTTCGAGAGGTATGATGTTCTTTAGGCCCCGCAAATGATTACATGAGATGAGAACCACAACCAAGTATCTAGTAACCAAGTTCCGAAACTTGCATGGTTAATCTCAATCATATGAATATAAGATGACATACCAACAGGAGCGCGCGCTGCGCTTTGATGTCCTCACGGTAGACGGGACAGTTCCTCCTCCAATGTCCAGTCTTGTGACAATGGTGGCACTCTATGTCACCGCCCTTGCTCTTTGCCTTGCCCAGTGAGCCACTAGTCTCACCAGCGCACTCTTCTTGTTTCTGGCTTCTTAAACTTTGGCTTACCTACAGCTAGGTCGCCATGAGCTTTGCCCTTACCTTTACTCTTGTTGGAAATCGTGAGAACATCCTGCTTCATGCTCCCACTCAATTTCATATCCTTCTCTGGCCTGTACGAGAAGGAGTGTAGCTCATGAGGACTCTTTTTCAAGTGATTCATGTAGTAGTTTGCCCTGAAAAGGGCAAAACCATCGTGAAGAGAATGAAGCATTTGGTCAATGACAATGCTCTCACCGATTTTACAATTCGAGTGCCTCGACTTTTCGACATTCTCAATCATGTGAAGAATGTGTGGGCTAACAGGTTGGCCCTTTTGGAGTTTCGCATCAAAGAAGCGACAGGTATGCTCATATGTAACGATTCTCGGTGCTTTTGAGAACTCGTTAGTGAGCGTGGTGAAAATCTTGTTTGCACTTTGGGCAATGAAGCGTCTCTGCAAATTGGTTTCCATTGCAAAGATGAGTACGTTCTTTATCGCACCGCTTCCATAACGAAATCACTATAAGCGAGTGACTCGTTGACTCTTGCATTGGGGCCTGGGTTGACAGGTATTGGCTCAATTAAGTACTTGAGCTTACCGCAAAGCAATGGCAAGCATTCCGTAGTGCCGCCTCCCGGTCGCATAAAGTTGGACCGTCGTTTTTGGGACGTGTGAACCGATTCATCCGGTCCATAAAAATTTTAAGCCAGGACTCACGATCAAGTGTGGCACTAGGCATTGGGATTGCGTTATTTCCGGCCATTTCGTTTAACTTGAGTATTATGAAAAATAATCGTGTTCTACACTGCGAAAAGAAGAATAAAAATAATAAGCATGTGCATCGTTTTGATTTTAAGTCTAATGAACTAATGTCATAACGCGAAGACTCAAAACATTTATACAATTGACCTCCCTCAAGCATTATATAAATGATCTCAAGACTCAATTCTCTGTAAATTGATAAGCTAACCTTTTAGCTAATTCTACCGTTAGAATTCTTGGTCGATAAATTTCTGTAAATTCTATCTTTAGTCCATCATAATCACGAGAAACTCTTCGGACTATGATGTTGAGGTAAACTAAGTCAACACAACTACTTACCCAACGTAGAAGGGGTCATATTATGCCTACCGACGAAGAAGGAATTCATAGTTGTTTGCCCTTATAAAGACTAATCTCAATTTCCGTTTTAGAGGAAGATCCCATCATCTTTATTTTAATTCATTTTAAGTGAACTAATGTCTAGCATGCGAGAATGAATAAACTAAGGTGATGGCTTAATAAGTCTGTGACATCTGTATGTCCATGAAAACTAACATACAACCTATATGAGTCAATTTTCATGTATTTTAGTAGTAGGTGGTTTGGTTTTAGGCTGAAAATGATGCATAAACTAACAGGTGAATGAAAAGCAATAAGAATGAAAACGTAAAAACAGTAAAAGTCCTAGTGTGGCCTATCCTATCAAAATGAACAATAAATACAAGTTTGGAATCCATCCTTGGACCCGAGAAGCTTGTCTTGATGTTCCATCTTGATCCATGTAGCGGTAGTGAGCTCCAATCTCCATCTTTAGTCTTCTTTTGAAAATTACAATAAATAAAATTTACATAATAAACCTATTTATTACATTCTAATTTCAAAACCCAAAACTAAAGGAAAAAGGGAGATTCGAGATCTCATAATTACATAAAAAGTCATGTTTCCTTCATTACGAAAACATAATTTGACAAATGCCACACTAAGTATTACAAATTGCCAAAATACGTAAATTAAATTCATTCAATCGATTCATTCAACAAAATTAAAATGCATCAACTAAAAAAAAAATTAAACATACATGACACAATTCCTTAATTATGTTGATTAATTTATCCAAACCACCTATTTAAAAAAAATTAAGTGACAATTCCTCAATTAATCACATTAATTTCATTCTTAATCCATATTAAACTTGTAATATGAATTCAATCCGTCAAAATTTTAAACTGCTTTAAAATAATTCGGTATCTTTTAATTGTGAACCGTTTCACAATAACTAATTGGCCAAAACAAAACAAAAATTTCTTTAAAATTTATCTTGGTGAAAAAAACCGAAACAACCAAAAATAAATAAAAAAAAACTATCTCGGTTTTACAGCTTAAAACGAAAAAAAAAAAAACAATATTTTTTTTTTATTCTATCCAGCACGTGAACAGTAACAGTGACGAAAAAAAAACATTTTTTTTTTAATATCTTGCTCGGCTGAATAGACAAAACAACAAAAACAGCCCGTTTTAATATCTTTCTTCTTGCGGTTTTTCTGTAAAAACCAAAAAATTTTTTTTTTTTTGGCTACTGTGAACAGTAACCGCGAAGCAAAATAAAAAAAAATTTCACGGTTTAAAAAAATAGAACCCTAATGCCCCTTTTTAATTTTAACTTAATCTGCATTAAATCAAACATGACGATTCCATTTATGTTTTAACTTAATCTGCATTAAATCAAACATCTACCAATTCTTCATATGATAATTTTAACTGATTAAAACAACATTATGAAAAATAAAAATGGAAATCTCGCATAAAAAAAAAGGAACAAACACCGGCTGCAAAATTTTTTTTTTATTCGGCATTAACAAAAAAATTTCAGCCGTGCCCTATTTTTTTTTTTTTCTTTTCGAAACCCTAAAAAGTTTACATACAATTTTATGAAAATCATCAAAATTAAAATTCGTGGCCCAATGCTCTGATACCACTTGTGGGAAATAATCTGTATACTTCTCTTAAAATTAAAGGATCATAACGAATTTAATGAAGACGATCACTAGTCATAAAATAAAATACATAAACAAAAGTAAAGGATTCAGAATTAACCTTCGGTCCTAGCAAATACGGCCTAAGAACAATATCAAAGTAGATATTCGCCTATCACTTGCACCCAAGACGATATGAGATATGCCCTTTGATTGTGCTAGAATCGATCCAAAATTTTCTGTAAAAATTTAGGTTTTTGTGTTTTTTTTTTTTACTGATGAGAGGGTAGATATTTTCTCCCTCTAACCTACTTAAACCGTGAATTAGGTTAGTAATAGGGTAGATATTTTCTTCCTTATTTTCGGGCCATATAACCGAAATAAGGAGTATTATATCCTTATTTTGGTTATTCCAAAAATGTATAAAATGTGTTAAATTGTCATCTAGTGAGGATCGAACCCATGACCTCTTGGTTTGTGTACCATCACTATTACCACTATGACACATTCATCTTATTGATATTAAATATAACCGATTACATTTAATTACGAATTAACAGATTAATTCGTCCAAGCTAACATTACATACATTTAATTAAATATAACTTATTATATTCAATTTACGAATTGTGATTAATTAAATCTCAACTAATATTATTTAATCTTCATTAAATAATTGTCTTATCAACACATTGACTAACTGTTTAGTCATATTAGGCATCAATGTGATCATATTTCTATAATCACATCTCTCAAACACATCCTATAGGTGTGACCTTTAGGACCAGGTTGATCCGCCATAAATCTGTATGATAATAACGTCAAACTTTCTAGCAAGCCAACCGTTATTAGGTAAACGTTAATCAACTGATTAAATATACGAAGTATACCCTTGTGAACCTGTAAGAGATTTACAAATGTTATCACACTAATTTGTGGAGGACACAAGCTCCAACAATAATATATTAAAATGAGCGAATAATTACGGATTACTACGGATGAATATCTCCAATACTCAAATAAAAATAGTTTAATCCTCTTACCTGAATAGCGGCCACACAACTTTTCAAAGAGCCTCTTCTATAAACTCTGCGTCTACAAATTTTTATATGTATACATACATCAGTAATTATTCACCTCAGCCATGTTCACATCACATTATTTCAATAATCAACAAAATATGACCCGTGACGATCAACAAACAAATCAGCCTCGCATCATCCGAGAAGCATTCAAAGTAGCAAATACAAATTGATTACAACCAATTACGTACTAACAATTTAATTGATGTTTATACCATGATTCCTTGAACTTATGAAACTCATCTAATAACTTATATTTCTGGGATTGAATTGACATAATATGAAATTCTCATTAATTAATAACTTAAAACTTCACAATTTATTAACACAGTATACAATTTTCTAGATAACCCTCATCACCAAGGATCACTACTTAGAGCAATTATAGCTATTTACCTTGCAAATGAATGACCCAACACTCTAAATCGACATAAAATGAAGATGAAACAAAGAAAAACAAAACAAGAAAACAAGGAGTGGCCAAATTAATTACACACAAGCAATTTCATAATTTTGTTGATTTAAACAAGCATAAACTAAAATGAAACAGAGGAAAGAAATCATACATCCGTTTGGCGACGAAGATTAGGACGATGGTAGCTTTCAGCGATTTAGTCGTAGGTTCCCTTTTGTAATCCTTAATTTTATTTTTTTCTTTTTGTGAGGTAAGAGTATGAGAATAATGAACAATGAATTGATATTGGAGAATGACTAAGCTAGTGGAAATGTTTAGGATTCTTCTAATTGTTTCTTTTTTATATTATATTATATTATTATAATAATTCAAATTTATTTTTTTTCTGTTTTTATGGATCATTACAGCAGGTCCTTGGCCCGAATCCTTTCGAGCCGCCTCGACGTCGGTTGGGTCTCCAGGTTGTAATCTTCGATTGACCTGGGGGCTCTACTTTGACTTTCGCCCTGTCCAAGCCTTAGTCAAAGTGGGGGCTCTGTAGATACCAAAGATCTCATTGAGACTAACAAACACCCGATGATTATCGGACTATAACATGCTTTGGAATCGCGGCGTTTGATCGACAGTTTGTGTACAACTTTACGTCGGAAAACTTAAAACGATTTCGAAAATTAAACATTTCAAAACATTTCAAAAATACCAAGAGTGTTTAATGTACGACGACGGGGTCGCAATGACACTAACTAGAGTCAAAACCGACACCGGACCAAAAACCGACACAAAAATTCAAATCCCGACTCCAACAATGAGTCAAACCGAATCAACCACAAAAAACAAACCATTTCAAACCTTCTATGCTAAGAATTCCCGGATTTATGAATGGTCAAGTACCAAACATATGACTACAAATCCTAGGATAGAGCAAATCATGATTGCTCTTGTGTGAAAGTGACAAGACAACTCGAAGACCCGCGACGTGGCTCGCGCCTCTTTAAGCAGCCCAGGTAGCCACGTCGCTCAAAACTCACACAACCACTCATTTTCCTATAAATACCCCTCAAATGCCCCCATTTGAGAACTTACGCGAGTGTCCGCCCCCTCTTTTCTCCCTTAAAATTCTCAACTCGACTTCTTAAGTCACAATCCGACGCGTATTTACGACCTACCGATCGTAAATACAAGCCTTACACATTGTTTGGTACCGTCATCGTGCATTAAATCACTTGACCGACCACTTCGACCACTACACCGTCACTAATCTTAAAACACTCTTTTTACTTACCAAAACGGTTTTAAACCGAGTTGTTTCCGACCAAACGAGTTTTTACACTTACGTCGGTCAGTCGCCATAATCAAGCATGTAAGTATGAGGGTGTAAAAACCCTTCTTTCATCATGTTTTTATTTGTTTCATGACTATAACATGCTAAAACATGCATAACATGAACCAAAACATGGAATAAACGAGCCACAACTGATTTTTTGCCTGAGACAGAAGCCCCTTGGTTCGCCGGTTTGCCCGCGCCTCAATGGGGTGTCCAGGTCAGAACTCAACCGTGTTTGTTCTCGTCTTTCCCCTTTAATCCATTTTCATATTTGTAATCGATTTTTACCATTTCAAATATTTTTAAACCTTTTTTATTTTATTTCATTTGTTTTTAACCAAAAAACATTTTTCACCCTTGGTTCCTCATACCATGACGGTTAAATCCGTGTTTCGGTGATAATATTTGGTTAATAACATTTAAAAGGTATTTTAAAGCCTTTTATTTCATTTTTGGGAGGTATTTTAAAGCCTTTCATCATTTCTTTACATTTTCAAAACAAACATACTAGTCACCAGATACCATGCCGGATTTTAACCCGGGTACGATGATGAATATCGACTAATTATATCCAAATGAACTTAAAACAATTAGTTCATAATCATTTTTAAAACTATTCATGCCAAGTTTGTCAAAGTCGAACCCGACACCGAATATTATCAAAATAATGATGATTATTCGAGTCTCGTTCATCAAATCAATAAATCGGGTCAAATACCCATGTTTCAATACGTTTTATAAACGTTTTTCAAAAGGTTAGAACACGGTATATCACCGTAGGTTGACCCGCGCCTAAAACAGGCCTTTCAATTCTCATTTTCAAAACCAGGGGAGACCCCCTTGCATCGCCAACAGGCTCGCGCCTCATATGGCTGCCTGGTGCATGGTCCGTTCCCCTTCCAGCATTAGTCCAGGACGATCCCGACTCCGGTTAGCCCGGATATAGGACAGATCAGATGACTATTTGCTCATTCAAAATCATATTTGCAAAATGCTTTACTAAGACAAATGGATCACGTTATGCACCATAAACCTAATACGGTAAAGGGATGTTTAATTTCCGTCTTGCATACAAATCAACCATAAATCCAACTCAACATCTTATACTTGATACTTGGATTAAATCAACCAACTTAGAAAGCTCTCACATGTTAGGTTTAAATTATTGGATGCGCATTCATGCAATTAAACCGATTTATCAACTTTTGCATTCAACCAACCAAGATCGATCAGTAGAGGCCGCTACCACGGCCGGGATTGGGTGTCTGATTAAAGGGCTTCCCAATACATACCTTCACCTCTTACTCAGAAACTTTGGATAGTGGACGACCTTATCCAAGGCGAACGAGAGTCATTCTAGAGATAGGATGCTAAAAAGGGACGATTTCCTTATCTTTAGTACCTATGTCAAACGCTGCTTTGTGCTTCGATTTGACCGAGGTATAAAGTGGATTTCGAACGGGTTCCAAGCATCCCAAAAATGCTTGGTGGCGACTCCGAACATCTCTAATCATTTTGAGACTCTTACCGAGACGAAACCGACCGATCTAAAACGATCCGGTGGAAAGCATTTTTACGCCGCCGAGTGTGGCTTTCAAAAGACCGATGCACCCCCGCAGATCGAACCGGGCCTGCAGGTGGGCCATGTCCACATCTATCCACCCTAAACTACTACTAACTTAACTTTCGCCCTCATTAGGTAGTCTACTGTTCATAGCAGGTCTGTTCTCTCCAATCTTCCGATCTAGGAGCGAATTTAACCAGATTAAAGTTATTTAGAAGCATGCACTCAACTAAACATATTACAGTTATATTGCTATGGTCACAGATTCTCACAATTAATCATCTAGTCTATTCACAACATAGAGGGGTTTAGCTACTCATGCTTTTGGAATTAATAACAATAACAATAATCATGAATATGCTAAGGGAAGACATAGTAAAGCGATTATAAGGAAGAAGCATATACTAATAATGATAAAAATAAAGTAACAATTATAGAACAAGGAATTAAAGTAGAGAAACAAAGATTAGATTGAAGTTAAAATAAAACAGCACTCAAGGAAAAAGATTAAAACGGAAAAAACAAACCCTAGAGAGACGAGATGAGCGACGACTGAAG
Source organism: Silene latifolia (assembly GCF_048544455.1). NCBI lineage: Eukaryota > Viridiplantae > Streptophyta > Magnoliopsida > Caryophyllales > Caryophyllaceae > Silene > Silene latifolia. Next base: position 289,434,950 of record NC_133537.1, read on the forward strand.
GCTACGTAGCTTTTGAGTTTTGACTCCCATGCTCATGGCAAGGAAGTCAAATCTACAGAGACAAAGGGAGATGACTTTAAGAGGACGGAGTATCCCTGCATCACAATCTGATACGTCCTCAACTATGCATACTCAAGAGACGAATGAGGAAAACACGAATGGAGAAGCGTTGGAAGTGACCCAAAACCCTAATGAAAATTGTCATGGACCATCTGTTGATGGTGTTGAGGGGGAGAAGACCAAAAACATGAATGAACTAATTGGTATCCCTGAACTAGTTATTGAAGGCGAGGATGAAGAAGAGTCCGAAAGAGAAGAGGAGGATGATGAGGAGACTGTGGTGTCCAAACGCAGGAGGAGAGAACAGAGGATGAAGAGAGGGTGGAAAAGAGGTGGAAAGCGATGCAAAATTGGATGATGAGCAGAGTCCACAGATAAAGGAGACTGAAATGCTACAATTAGAGGAAGAAGATGTCGTGGAGGAGGTAAATCTTTGGAGTCAAGCCGTGGTATGCTTTATTCTTGGTGCTAATCCTCCATGGAAGATCATTGAGGGCTTCATCAGGCGTATATGGACGAAATTTAACATTGATAAGATTTCCTTCATGCATAATGGGATCTTTTTAGTAAGGTTCAAGACAATGGAAATGAAGAATAAGGTGCTACAATCAGGCTACTACATGTTTGACAACAAGCCATTGATTGTCAAGGAGTGGGTGAAAGATCTGGAGATGAAAAAAGAGGATGTGAAAACTGTGCCAGCCTGGATCAGATTACATAGCCTTCCTCTGAAATTCTGGGGGAAGGGCTTACCAAAAATTGCAAGCCTAGTAGGTAAGTATGTAAAAAGTGATGGTGCCACAGAGGAGAGAACGAGGTTGGGGTATGCCAGGGTGATGGTAGAAATGGAGGTGGACCAAAAATTACCTGGGAAAGTGGAGTTCAAAGATGAGAAAGGATCGTGGATCTGGGGTGGAAGTGGAGTATGAATGGAAACCGATTAGATGTATTAAGTGTAAGGGTATGGGCCATGATCAGGAACACTGCAAGAGAGGTGATCTCAAGAAGCAAGGGGCTCAAATTATCAAGAGGGTCTGGAAACCTGTGTTGACAAAACCAGCTGTGGAGGTTGCTCCCATTCGAGAATGGGGTTAAGACAGTCAGGCACTGAACCAGCTACTAGGGTGCAGGAGGCTTTGTTATGCCTTCAAAAAGACTGGTCAAAATGCATAGACAGGAAAGGAGTGGTGGTGGATATAGTACTGAAAATTTTGGAGCTTTTTCTTATAAGGAGACACTTGTGTCTCCATCTAAGAAGAATGTGTCAGCTCAAGGTGCTTCTTCCTCACATTTTGTGTCCAATGGATAGTGTAGGGTTTTGGAATGTAAGGGGCATGAATAGAGTAGGTAAACAGAAGTATATTAGTCATTTTTTGCAAAATAAAGACATAGGTTTATTTGGTTTGTTGGAGACTAAGATTAAAAATAAATCCTTCAATAAAGTTGTAAATAGTTTCAATAATAGTTGGAGTATTACTACTAATAATGGCTATCATAGTGGTGGACGTATCTGGATTCTTTGGAAGCCTGGGATGTTTAGGGTGCACGTGCTTGAATATAATGCTCAATTTATACATATGAAGGTGGATGCTTTGATGTCTAGGAGTGTTTTCTTCTTGACTATGGTATATGCCTTTAATGGTATAAATGAGAGAGCTCCCTTGTGGGATCATTTGAGAAAGATTGCTCAACAGGTTGCAGGACCTTGGGCCATTGCTGGAGATTTCAACTGTGTTCTTGCAGCTAATGAGAGGTTTGGTGGAGCTACTTCTTTGGCTGAAATGGAACCTTTCAGGAAGTGTGTTGCTGAGTGTGAAGTTATTGACATAGCTGTTGTAGGGTCTGTATTCACCTGGAATAATAAACAAGAGCCTGAGGAGAGGATTTACAGCAGATTGGATAGATTTCTGGTAAACAAGGCTTGGTGTGATAGCTTGCACGATATGTATGCTAATTTTCACTTTGAGGGGATGATGGATCATACACCATGTATTGTGAAGAGTACTAAGGTGGTGCAAGGCAAAAGAAGCTTTAAGTACTTCAACATGTGGGGAAAATCCAAAGAATTCATTCCTCTAGTGAATGAGATGTGGGATAAAAATATTGATGGAACTCCTCTTTTTAAACTGGCCAAGAACCTTAAGAATCTGAAGCCAGGGTTAAAAAGACTGAATAGGGAGGGATACAGTGACATTGAGAAGGCAACTGGTATCCTGGAGAAGCAGGTTGAGGAGATGCAAGCTAATTTGGGTGTTGATCCATCAGATGTGAGCTTGATACAACAGGAGTGTGAGGCAAGTGCAAAACTCAAGGAGTTGCAGTGTGCAAGGAAAAGCTTCTTGCACCAGAAAGCCAAGGGTGAATGGATTAAGGGTGGTGATGCTAATACCTCCTACTTCCATAGCATTATCAAGAAGAGGAGAAATAGGAATAAGGTTTTTATGATTGAGGATATGAATGGGAAGACTTGTGATACGAGTGATCAGGTTCAATCTGCTTTCCTGGACTACTATGTGCAGTTGTTGGGGACTAGTCAGGCTACCAAACCGGTTCACAGGAGAGTTATCAATCAGGGTAAGCATTGCACTAGTGAGCATCATGCCCAACTGCTTAGGCCTGTGACAGGAGAGGAAATTAAGGAAGCTATGTTTAGTATTCCTGACATCAAGGCCCCTGGCCCTGATGGCTATACTAGTGGCTTCTTCAAGGATGCTTGGGGAGTAATTGGCAAAGAGGTGGTGGATGCTGTAAAAGACTTCTTTGTGAAAGGGAAGCTGCTGAGACAGTTTAATGCTACAACCCTGACTCTCATTCCTAAGTGTGACAGGCCAAAGGATGTAGCTCAATTTCGTCCCATTGCTTGCTGTAATGTGGTTTACAAAGTCATATCCAAGCTGCTATGCTCTAGATTAGCTTCTGTTCTGCCTGATATTGTTCATACTAATTAAGGGGCCTTCATTCAGGAACGAAGCATTCAGGAAAACATTCTAATATGCCAAGACTTGATTAGACTGTATGAGAGACCTTCTGTGACCCCTAGATGTATGCTGAAGATTGATTTGCAGAAGGCATATGACACTGTTGAATGGAGTTTTGTAGAGCAGCTGTTGAATTTGTTGGAGTTTCCTGAGAGCTTTAAGAGTAAAATCATGCTATGTATTACAACACCATCTATTTCACTGGCTCTTAATGGAGAAACTTTTGGATATTTCCCTGCTAAGAGAGGATTGAGGCAAGGAGACCCATTATCTCCCCTAATATTCACTCTGTGCATGGACTATCTGACCAGAATGCTTATGTATGCTGCTGCTAAATACCAGTTCAAGTACCATCCTTTATGCAAGCAGTTGAGGGTCACAAATTTAATGTTTGCAGATGATGTTTTGATGTTCAGTCATGGGGATGCTGATTCAATGATGCTTATGTTAAAATCCTTCTCCTCTTTCTCAAAAGCTTCAGGACTGAAAGTGAGCCCAAGTAAGTCAAATGTCTACTTTAATGGAGTGCAAGATGATCTCAAGAATGACTTCCTGAGTGTGTCTGGCTTTAAGGAGGGTACGCTACCTTTCAAGTACCTAAGGATGCCTATTCAGACTACTAGGCTCAAGAAGAAGGACTGTGATTGCTTGGTGGACAAAATCTGCAATAGAATTCACAGTTATGGTGCAAGGAAGTTTTCGTATGCTGGAAGGTTAACACTGGTTAAACATGTCTTGAATACGTTGCATTCATATTGGGCATCTGTTTTCGTCCTCCCTAAGGGAGTCATTCTGAGAATAGAAGCCATATGCAGGAACTTTCTATGGGATGGCAGTGCAGAGTACAGGCGCTCTCCATTAGTTGCTTGGGAAACAATTTGCAGACCAAAGCAAGAAGGGGGATTGGGGCTTAAAAATCAGGAGTTATGGAACATAGCAATGGTTGGAAGGCTTGTGGATTGGGTAGCTACAAACAAGGACTCCTTATGGGTGAAATGGGTGAAAGCTAACTATCTGAAAGGGAGGAGTTGGCAGGAATACACTCCAACAAGCAATTCCAGTTGGGTGTGGAGGAGGATATGCAGAGTGAAGCAGAGACTAGCAGCTGGGTATGTGCAAGGGACATGGCAGGTTCAACCATCTGGGTACACCCCGGCTGGATGTTATGCGTGGCTCAGAGGGACACATCCAACAGTGGAGAGGTCCAAAGCTATTTGGGATAACTGGAGCTTACCTAAACATCAGTTCATGGGATGGCTTTTTGCTCATAACTCATTACATACAAATAGTAGACTCATGAGCTTTGGGATGGATGTTGATGGACAATGTGTTCTGTGTGGGTTAGCAGAGGAGACACAGCAGCACTTATTTTTCGCGTGTGACTACAGTAGGAGAGTCCTACAGGCAGTGATGGATTGTACTGGTCTAAAACTTCCTGAGGATGACATCTTGCATTGGTGTGTTCAAAGCTCTGGCATGAAAGTTCAGCGAGGGGTGAAGGTTGCTTTGGTAATGAGTAGTTTGTATCAAATATGGCAACAAAGGAATAAGTGTAGAGTGGAGCAGGTCCTGATGAGACCGCGATGCATGGCTCAATGGATCAGTGAAGATATGAGGAAGAGAATAAGGGAAAGAGATAAGAGTCGGATGACTACTCATGAGCTAGATTGGTTAGGCAATTTAAAATTTACCTAGTTTTGAATGCCTTGCCTTGATAGTATGTAATTGACTCCAATTTTTTATATATATTATACTCTCACATTTTACCAAAAAAAAAAAAAGAGTAAAGAAATATTACAAAAGAGCGAATCCGACAATAAGAACAAGGTAGCAGCAGAGATTAAGAGAGAAAACAATGATTAAGAGTAAAACAGTATGATAAGATGTTTTTAACCTAATCCCGACTTCCTTTATATAGGGAAGTGATTATTAACATAAAATAAACCTAACACGGAATAAAAATCCCGAGTATATAAGCTAGTCACCCGATCGAGCAACTTTATATCACTCGATCGAACAAATCCAACCTAAACCTCTCGATCGAGGACTTTAGGTACTCGATCGAACACTTATAAAAAAGTCACCATTCGATCGAGTAGAAAAAGGACTCGATCGAACAAGATAGTACTCGATCGAGTACTTTCCAGAGCACAATTCCTGCTTCGCGCACTGAACTTCAAACGGCCGCCATTTCTTCGTCACGTGGGCAAACAGAGCGTTTCCGGTGGCGTTGAAAAGGTAATAGGACTTTCATCTCCATTTAGAATCACTTGAAAATCTGTTGTAGAACTCGAGATATGGCTCTTTAAAGTAGGCACTAGTAATTTGAAGTTCTTCCTTTGCTCGCCTAGCTACCTTACTTTTATGCGCATCACAAATAGTAGTTTCCAAGCTCCGACTCAACTCATCTCCTAAATGCATGCATAGGGACATGTATTAAGCTTGATTTCGCTTCTCTTTGGTTCATTCCTGCAAATAAGACAAGAGAAACCAAAGTAGACAATTCGGGGGACATTTGTAGCTAAACACTACTAAATATTCATAGAGATGCGTGCAAATGAAGTACAAAATGCTTATATAAAATGCACGCATCAAACACAAAAAACAAACATCACAAACCTTCCATGCTAAGTATACACGGTATACTTAATGGTCAAGTACAACAATCATGTCCAACAAAACCTAGGATAGAACAAACCACAAATCCAAATGCGTGATAGTGACAAAACAACTTGAAGACCCGCGGACATGCTCGCGCCTCTTCAAGCAGCCCAGGTGGCCACGTCGCTCAAAACGCACACAACCACACAATCCTTTATAAATACCCCTCAAATGCCACCATTTGAAGGCACGCGAGAGTCTGTCCCCTCTTTTCTCCCTTAAAATTCTAGACCTCGACTTCCCGAGTCAACAAACGACACGTATTTTTGACCTACCGATTGAAAATACAAGCCATACACATTGTTTGGTACCGCCATCATGCATTAAATCACTTGACTTACCACTTCGACCAACTACACCATCACTAAAGCAAAGCAACACTCCATACTTTACAAAAAACGGTTTTAAATCGAGTTTTTCGACTCCTGAGTTTTTACGCTTTGTCGATTTCTCGTCAACCAACCTAAAAAGTAAGTATGATCGAGGGTGTAATTAATCCTCTTCTTTCATGCTCTTTTTACCTGTTTTTATGACTTTAACATGCTAAAACATGCATAACATGATCCAAAATACGGATTGATTGAGCCCAAACCGTGTTTCGACCTAAGGCAAAGGCCCCTAGTCACAATCAGGTGGCTCACGCCTCTTATGGCACCCTAGGTCAGAAAACAAACGTGTCTGAGATCATCTTTCCTCTATTTTCATCTCTTATTTGTAACCGGTTTTAACCATTTCAATTATTTTAAACCATTTCTTATAACAAGCATTTTTAACCATAAATATGTTCACCCTTGGTTCCTTATGCCATGATGGTTTAATCTGTGACTCGGTGATAATGTTTGGTTAATTACGTTTTCTAGGGTATTTTAAAGCCCTCTTATTCATTTGTTTACATTTCCAAAAACCATATTAGTCATATACAAATAATCATCCTTGGTTCTACATACCATTTTGGTTAAACCCGAGTGCGATGACAAACTTTAACTAATTACAAAGTAATGAACTTAATATAATTAGTTCATATCAAGCACTTTTTTTACACTTTAATTACAAAGCAATGAAATTAATATAATTAGTTCATAACAAGCATTTTTATATCTTTTTACAAAACTATCCATGTCAAGCTTGCAAAACCGAACCCGACATCGATTATTATCAACACAATGATAATTATTCCGAGTCTCATTCTTCATATTAGCACAAAGACGGTCTTAATGGCCTTTTCACCAAAAGCGGGTTTTAAATACCCTTTTACAAACAATTTCACAAACATTTTTAACAACCAGGAGAGGCCCCATAAGTCGCCCAATGGCTCGCGCCCCAAGGCAGCTCCTACTTTGTACATTTCAAGTCTAGACAGGCTTCCTTGCATCGCCTGACGGCTCGCGCCTCAATGGCTGCCTGGCACTGCTCATGTCCTACTTCCAGCGCTCGTCCAGCACGATCCCGACTTCGGTTAACCCGAATACAGGACAGATCAGATTGATGAGTTCGCATTTTACACTTTGCATTTCAAAGCACTATTTTTAAGACAAATGGATCATGTTAAGCACCATAAACATAACTCGGTAAATGGATGTTTAATTATCGTCTTGCATGCAAATCAACATTAAATCGAACTCAATATCAATTACATGATACTTGGATAAACAACCAACATAGCAAATCTCACATGTTAGGTTTACACTTGTGGATGCGCATTCATGCATTTAAACCATTTTATCAACTTCTGCACTTAACCAACCACGATCGATCAGTAGAAGCCGCTACCGCGGGCGGGATTGGGTGTCCGATTAAAGGGCTTCCCAATATGTACCCTCACCAATTAGTCAGAAACTTTGGATAGTGGACAACCTTATCCAGGGCGAACGAGAGTCATTCTAGCGATAAGATGCTAAAGAGGGACAATTCCTTATCTTTAGTACCTATGTCAAGCACTACTTTTTGCCTTGATTGACCTATGTATAAAGTGGACTCAAACGGTTTCCAGGCATCCCAAAATTGCTTGGTGGCGACCCCGAACATCTCTACATCGTTTCGAGACCTTCACCGAGACGAAATCGACCGATCTAAAGCGATCCGGTCGAAAGCATTTCTACGCCGTTGAGCGTGGCTTTCCGACTATTGCACGGCTACAAATTGGCTTGGCAGAGGTGTCCCATGTCCAAAATATGCTTAATAAAAGAAGAAGGAAGGACAAAATCGACAATAAATTTATGTTTTACCCCAAACAATTTGAATTTTGGCGGAAATATGGCCTGAAACTGATTTTGGGTGCAAAATCTAACCGGAGCAAATAATATGGGTGTAAATTTTTTTAAAAAAATGGATTTTTCTATTTGGTGACCCCTAACTTTTTCAGATCCCACATGGTAACTCTGCAAATTAGAAAAATAATTTCGTCAAAATTGGAAGTTACGTGTCATATATGGCGAATGACATGGCATGAGTGGGATGATGTGGCTATTATTTGTTTGTCAGCTCTCTTTATTTCCATTTCCCTCCAATTTCCCCAAATTTTCCCTCCTAATCCCCTTTATTTATAACCCTTTTTCTTCATTTCTTCTTCTTCATCCTTTTTTCTGCTTCTTCCCCTTCCTTCTTCTTCCTCCTTTTTTCTGCTTCTTCCCTTTACTTCTTCTTCGTCCTTTTTCCCCATATTTTTTGTGTTTATTCCCAAATTTTAATAAAACCAACCTAAATTATGTCTTCCTCAAACTGGAAAAACGAGCTAATAGTAGAGTTGGAGTTTGTATACCAACCTTGCAATCAATGTCAAAGGAATGTGGTCATCAAAATCTTTGGGTCCGCAAACAACCCAAGAAAAGCACATTTTAGATGTGAAGATTACAAGGTATTTGTTAGTTGGTTAACTAACAATCATGTGATTTTTAGCAAAGGGGTAGATGTGAAATACAATTATGAGGATGAAGATGTTTTAAGTGTTGTTGAAGGGAGAAATGAAGATATTCAAAAATTGAAGTATGATTTAGTTGAATTAGCAAATGTAATGAGGTTTTATGTTAAGTTGATTGCTTTTATGTTTACATTTCTTGTAATAGCTTTCATAATTAAGATGCAATTTTTTGGGTTTTAATGAAATGATGAATGCAAATTTGGGAATGAAAGCAACAGATTTTGCACTGCACTTGTAATTTTCTGTGTAACACCCCATTCTTACCCGGTCAAGGTAATCGGGATATGTTACCTTCTCGATTTCTCGAGCCAGTGAAATCGGAATTGCAATTAAGAAACATTTATATAATTAACATAGTTAGTGAATTACAAAATAAATGAATGAATGACAAGTGTGAAAATACATTATACAACTTGACTACTATCAACGTCGTATACCCTTTAGCCATATGACTCGACTCCAAGTCCAAAGCGTGACCCAAAACCCGATCACATCACCAAGTAAAACCTGTACTCAAACTGCTCCCCATATGTTCGGAAATATCATATAGATCAACGCAGGCCACCCCAGAAATAGGTGACAATTAAACACAACCAACACACATCAGTTTAGATAATATAAATACATAAGAAACGATATGGTATGTAAATAATATGAAAAATGCCAACATAGTGTACGAGACACGAACATACAACTATTACACTAGTACCGGGACACACCCAGATGTACTGTAACACCCCGGCCCAAACCTTGGGTCGGGAGCGGTCACTCACGGTAGCTTGCCAGGCTATGTGCATTGCCCACAGATCAACACGGGTCTTTCTTAGGGCATTTTGTCCTCACTCATCCGCATCCCGGAAACCTTTCCCAGGAGGTCACATATCCTAAGACTAATCTCAGCTAAGCACGCTTAACTGTGGAGTTCTTTTGCATGGATAAACTAAAAAGAAAGTGCACTTGGTTGATATGAGTAGTACTTTCAATCCCTTTAAGCACTAGTCATATTTTAAACCTATCAATGGACCTCTCCAAGAGGGTACCCCATCCAAATAACATCTTTGGATTAGTGGAGTATTACATGTACCCACTATCTGGTGACGACACCGCAGCACCGCCCACCAAATAGCCGGACCGCAGTCCGTAACAAGGTAATCGGGACACGCCCGTGATACCGGATCCGGGCACTAATCGGATCCCTGCCAGACGTCGTGCCTCAACCACACGAGTCCCTCTATGACTCAAATCATTAATGTGCACATCCCTCTTGGAGTGGGAAGCTCTAAGAGGCGACCGAAGCGTAAGACGGTTTTCCAACCGCATTACGTCTCCTCAACAACAACCACATCTCCACCATATGTTCCAACATATAAAATAATCACAAAGAATGTAAAATGCAATACAATATGCCAAAATACGACTCATCATGGGACTCGTTCCCAAATATGCTATGAACATCACCTCCTCTAATATCTCGACTCTTCGAGTCGTCACAACTCAATACCATGCTATAATGCATTTCCGACAACTACACGAGATCCACAAAAATCCCAAATCACAATAAGATGCAATGCAACTTATACCATGAAAAAAATGATGAAAGGCACACTAATGAGTATACATATTATCAAAACCGAGTAGGATAAACCTACCTTTTAGCAATCTCCATAAGCTACTCGAATCCAACACGATTCCGTCTCATGAAACCGTATCATCTTATACAAATCACACAATACTATCACAATACATCATATACTATCATCTGATACAAAACCCTTTATTACTACCCATTAATTTCCCATATTAATCATACTAATTACAAATTAATTACCCATAAAATAAACCCCTAGAAGTTAGGGTTCATAAGAAATAGAGAAGGGTAGATCTCAACATACAAGGTGAAAAGAAGGAAGGATAAGGTGAGCAATCCTCTAATCCGAGCTTGAATCCCATGGAGAAGTGTTTGTGAGGGTTTTAGATAGAAGGAAGAGAATTTGGAGTGATAAGGAGGAAGAATGAAATGATTTAGGATAAGATTCTGAAATAGGTTATATCGCGTACTGATGAAATGCACTCAGTCGAGTGGCGAGTTTACTCGGCCGAGTGCCACTCACTCGGTCAAGTATTCGTCGTACTCGGCCGAGTGTCAGCTACTCGATCAATTGAACGCTCTACTCGATCCACTTAACCTTCACTATGTCTAGTCTAAGTCCCACTTGATCTAGTGTATGGCTATCCTTTACTTCCGAGTAGCTCTCAACAATTTCGAGGGTCCTTTCATGCATCTCAAGGTTCCTTTGCGGGCCCAAAAATATTCGGATATTACATTCTGATTCATGGCAAAAAAAAAGGTTATAACTTGTAGCTCATGTACAAATTCACATAGAGTTTGTAATGGCATACATAACAACAAAAAAAGGAAGAGAAATCCTATTAAGGTCATTGACAAGACTCAAGTCGTATCACCTTAAATCAAAGTAATCCTAACTAAGTACTAACACATAGCTAGTGGTAAGTAGGGTATCGTATCCATAGAGAGGCAGTAATTATCTGTTGGAGTATTTGTCCTCCACAATAGTGCATGATAATATTATTAAATCTCATTAAGGAATATGCATGGGATATTCATTAGCAATATTTGTCAGCTGATCAACGTATATCGGTAACGGTTGGCCGACTAGGGTTTGACGTTACTGTCGTGAGATGGCGGTGTTCAGCTAATCCCTTTCAGTCACACCTAAAGGAACGAGTTCCAACACGAAAGCTAATTAATTGTATGAGATACAGTTTAATTAGTCCCTTGATAAATTAACTAAAAACGTTAGTCGACTAAATTGATTTAGAGAGATATCGAGTTGTGAACTCGAGGAGCGGAAATTATTATTTAATTATGCGATAATTGAATAATAAATTATTTGAGACGGGAATTAATGATTAAACGGTTAATTGTTAAATTAGTACTAATTGACTAATGTGATTAGTATGGTACGTAAAATATATGTGTAGCTGTACACGTATATTTACGGAGTGTTTTAGACAAATTTAATTGGGAAGCATTTAAACATAAATCGATGTTTAAATAAAATTTACACGTATTTGTGCGACAAATATAAGAACCAAAATGGACTCGTAAATAGGTCATTTTGAACCATGTAAGTGCATGTGGTAGTGTGTGTGTTGCTTTAGACACCATCATTTCTCTTACACATTTGACTTCCCCATAATTACTTTTGTTCTAACCCATTCACATGAGGATTGGGTGTAATTAAATAAGAATAAAACACTCCCCCAGTAGCTTACATGGTCCGTCCAACCCTCTCCTTCACAACATTGGTGTTGTTCATTTTTCCTTCACTTGTTTTGCATGTGGAAAATATTGTTCCTCTCTCTAAAAATCAAAAGAAAATTAAGTGTTAATAATACAAAACAAAATTATTAAGAGTGTTAGTAATAGATTTGTATAATTTTTCAAGGATAATCTTACTTAATATCTAGTTAATATTTGTAAGATTGTTGGGTAAGTTCTTGGGTGCATCATGTAAGGAGGCTTTCTCTTTGGGAGCTTGATTTGGAGGATCTTGCCAATATGAATAGCTCAAGAACAACCAAAATGGAGATCTTGGTTGTGCCCAAATACTACCTTTTCTCAATGTAAGGAAAAATGTTTTTCCTCTTCCTTTTATTTAAAAGCTTAAATATTACATGCATATTGCATAGATCCATCAATTTATAAAATAAAGATTTTTGATAACCTAATTAGAGTGTCTAATTTGGGGTTATGGACTTACAAGTGGTATCAGAGCTTTGGCTTGTATTATGCATGTTAATTTTAAGCATTTTAATCTAATTATGAGATAATTTTAAAATCAAAAATGGTGCTAAAATGAAGATTTTTGCATGTATACCTTCTGATCTCAAATAGTTTGTGGTCAAGTTTGGTGAGTTGTGGAATTATTTTGCTATTTATTATCATTTTTTTGGAAAACCGAGTCGAAAATACGTATTTTGGTTAAGAGGTTAACTGAAATAGTTAAACTTCGATTCTGCCGTTGAAATTTTTATATGTTATCACATGCAATTTTTACAAATGTTTTGTTAAATTTCGTAAAAATTTATGAAGATTTGCATGTTTAATGATTTTTAATGGTTAAAAATCGATAAAAATCGATTATTTTATTCAAAAATAATAAACGGAATTTTCTGGGTATGAAAATTTTTGATATATTCCAAAATATGTTTTATATGATAAAAGTGAAATTTAGAAAAAGTTTTCACACTTTTTGATGTTTATTGGATTTTATTCGATAAAATCCGATAAATATGGATGTTTTGTTCATAAAACTAATTCCAAATTTTTTGACTAAATTTTTGACCTTTTTAGGTCCCTGGAAGAGTTCCAGAATGTACAAAAATTTTGTGTCAAAATTTTGTAATGGTTAAAATTATTTTTGAATTGTTTATCAAGGTCGTGATAAAAACCGATTTAAATAGCACATGGATAATACCAATTCAAACTAATTTTTATTAAGAAATTAGTGTGGACTAATTTTGAGTTCTAAATTAGTTTAGACAATTAGTTTGAGCTTAAATGAGATTTAAGTGTTGATTATTGTAGATACCCGTATCCGTCGATATTGGAATTTATAGAAAACCCGACAAACACCCGATGATGATAGGACGACATGTAGTATTTAGTTGTCATTGTCATTATTTGGAGCTCGTTTTACGATGTAGAATGGGCTTCGTCGATGAAGTATTTTATTAATTTAAATGATATTTAAGTTAATGTTTTTTTTAAAGTGAATTCACTTTATTGTTTTAATTCGAATTTATTTTATTGAAAATAAAATAGATATTTGATTTGAAAAATCATTCTTAAGTTACTTGATTTGAAAAATCAATTTAAATCGTTTTATAAATCGTATTTGAAGAACTCGATTTTATGACGATTTCATACGCGATTTTGAGCTCGTTTTCTACTTGATTTGGGCTCGATTTTCGACGCACTTTCGACCCAAATTCTTACCCTTCCTAGCCCCATGTCCCATGCATAACCAAGTCCAAAGCCATGCACAAAAACAAACCCAAAGACGACATAAACAACCCACACCACCATTCCATAGTTCCATACCCTTTCCCGTGTTCAGCATTACCAAGCCCCAAACCCTTGTCAAACTCGTCCAAACCCGCTTACTACCATACCCACATACCCGTGTACTATACTACTTGATAGTGCCTTGCCCATTAGAAAAGCGAGCCCTAAAACCTCACTAAACCTCCCCCAAGAACCCGTGACAGCAGCGCCCAAAACAGAGTACGATTTCGAGTTCGTGCCGCCTCCAAGCTCACTCCTTTTGCTTCCCCTTTAGGCTCAAACCTAGACTACATTCATCCTTAACTTAACCTCCAAGTAACCTAGTATCCAACCCTCTGAAAACCCTAGTTTTTCCCCACGAAACCACAACCAAACTCCAACACAAACACTGAAGCCCGAGCTGCCACCTCCTCGGTATACCCTACTTCTACCCTTAGAAACCCCCTATAAATACACTACTACCTCAACCATTAACACCCCTTAGCAACATATACCAACTAACCAGAATATCAAAGAAAGACAACGTCCAAAAAACCCTAAACTAAAGTCGTGACAGCCGCTTGAAAACAGGGACACAAATCTTGTTTTTAAGTTTTTGTCGTGGTCTTTGGCCTTGATTCTCGTGATAAAATACTCTCAAAACTTATGGTTTATTTCAATATTCAAAAAATTTAGTCTTTCTAGTTTCCAAAACATCTTTCAGATTGAAAAATTATTGAGAAACGAAGTAGTGGTGAGTGATTGAAAATCGCTGCTCAAGTCTGCCTTTTGAACGTGTTATTTCGAGATTTCAAAATTCAATTTCACTTGTCTTCGTCGACGACGTCCCCTCGAGATAAAATCTACGATCAATTACGACCCAAGACGGTGTCAACGATACATGTAGGTTGAGGGTGCATCAAATCCTCCTTCTTTCCCTTTTTTATTTCGCTTTTTATTTGGTTTTTTTATCGCTTATTTTATATATTATACTTCGTCGAACATCGTTAACTATGAAACATTAGTATAGTATGAGTATAAGTTAAAGTGCCATTCCGAATACCCGCGTTGACTTGGGTTGGGAAAGAAATCCGCCAGATTGGTCGGTCGTATCCCCTTCTCATTTACATATCCTCGTATTTGGAATCAGACAGAATTAAATCGATCTAATTGACGCAGTATGTTATTTGTATCACTGTTTTAACTTTGAACTTTTCATTCATCATAATATTAGGCCATCTTTTACACAATTCTTTCGACTAAATTAACGCCTCAAATTAGTTCGTTAATTAATTAGGCATCGTAGGATTAAAATAACATTATTGTAAATGAAATTTGCAACTTTCTAATTTTTAATTGAATTCATCTTCCCTTTCACTAATTTTCTCGCTAGCATGGAAGTGCGTGCTTAACACCTTTCCATTTGCACTCGTTGATAAATTATAATTGTATTTAACCTAGTTCGTAATTATTTAATTCAATTTGTAATTAATTAACCTTTAATTTGTTTTATTTATTTTTAATATATTGTAAAAAATTGTTTTTATTCTTTTTTATGGTTCAAAATCTGTAAATTTAATTTAGTTAATTTTTTCGTAATTTATTTTACTGATTTCGAAATTAAAACGTAATTAACTTTGTTTTTCTACAAAAACCATGCATACCTGCACGGATGCTGTTTCGACTTGATCCGTGCACTTTTTGCGCATCGGGTATGCCGATTTTAATTTTTTTCTTCTTTTGTTTCTTTAATTGTTTACTAATCCTATTTTAATAAATATGGATTGGTGAATAATTTTAATAAGTTGGGTTCAATTTAATTAATAAGTTGTACCTAATTTATTTCAAGCCTTTGTATTTATTTATTTTAAATTAATTACTTTAATTCTAATCTAATTTTTTTATTAACTAATAATTCGGCTAACATCATTAATCAATCTAACTTAGTTTTAGCCTTTTTGTTTATATTTGTTTCATTTGTTAAGTTGTAATAGTTCAAGTTGTATTTTGTTAGTTTGTAATGTAATTTTTATCATGTATATAGTTTTTATTTCAATCTGAGTCAAAGTAATTTCGATAGTTGTTGTAATTAGATCGAGTTGTAAATTATTTCTCGTTGTGTCGGCATGAAATGCCCGGGTTGTAATAGGATAGATCCCAATGGCTCCCCCATTCCTCCTAAGCCGTGTTTGCGCATCTTTTATTTCAAATCAACCAACATGCTAAAACAACTTTGACAAAGTTAGTATTCATGCATTAAACGACATAGAAATTGTTGTCACATGTTAGGGTTTTAAAACGACGTTTGCATATCATATATTGTGGTAGCTACGACCTTGTTTGAAATCCAATACTTGACTTAGTAGAGGCCGCCATTGACGGGCGGGGTTAGGTGTTCTAATGGGCTTCCTAACACGTACCCTCACCCCTTACTCAAGATCTATGATTTGTGGATCCGTCTAAATACCATTGGATTACGAGAGTCATTCAAATCGAGTGATATTGGGTACAAGTCTTTATCCTTAATAACTCGGAGTCGATTGGCCTTATGCTTTTCGATGAAAGGTGTAAAGTTGACTTGAACGGTTCCAAGTTCCCATAAAACTTGGTGGCGACTCTAATTTGTCTTAATTCGATTCGAAAGAACCTCGAGTCGATAATGCCGGTGTGGATCCCGCGGACGCAGCTCCCGCGGGCGTTGTCCACAATTATTGATTTTTAACGGGTAAAAATCGATAAATTCCGCAAAACCGAGCTATTTTTAAGAGATTATGCTAAAGGGGCGATTTAGGCATGAAAGTTACAGCATTTTATTTATTTTTATTGTTGAATGAATGAACGTCATTTATTTAATTATTTATGCAAATTTTTTTTGTACCTAGTATGGCCTAGTTTATTTTAATCGTTATTACCCGAAATGTAAGGGAATAGTGATTTGTTTGTAATTTAAATACGATCTCGTGTAGTCGGTTTGTAATTAATTAATAGTTTTTATTTATTTAATTAATTAATGTATAATAGGAATAGCTATGTAATTTGATTGTAATAGTTATTTTTACCGGCGTTTCCAAAAGACGGAATTTACATCGAGACGGAGTCTATTTTTGGAAAGGTGTTCCAAATCCCACAAGAAGGAGCCACTTTTGGAAGATGTTCCTATGAAGAGGCAAGGGACCAAGAAGTTGGTTTCCGATATGTAATAGTCTAGTTAATTTGACTAGCTAGGTGGCCATACTAGGATTTATCCGTTTTTGCATGTTTTATTTATTTTATGCTAGTTCATCATGCCGAAACCGCCACACATGCATTTTATTTGGTTTCATGCTTTTATCTTTCTATTGTCGATTTAAAGTTATCGAAAATTAACCTAGTTAGTTCACTTAAAGGATAATGATAACTAATTGATAAGATCTCTCACATTCTTTAAATTTAAAATTGAGATTAGCCTTACCAATTATTAACACCTATGAATCCCTTGTTCATTAGAGCCACGCTCGCCCAAGCGGGGTGTTCTCTTTTTACCTCAGGTAAGTAGGGTGATAAGGGTTATCACACGCCAAAATTGGTTGGACTCTACGGGGTATAAGACGGTCTTGTACTCCGGGGCTAGTAGATGGGTTTGATGAAATCCGTCGACCAAGAGTTCTAAAGGTAGAATTAGTCAAGCGTTGACTTACCGAATTTAGATAATTATGTGATTTTTCGCCCAAGCGATGCCTATTTTTGTCTAAAGACGG
Organism: Silene latifolia; assembly: GCF_048544455.1. NCBI lineage: Eukaryota > Viridiplantae > Streptophyta > Magnoliopsida > Caryophyllales > Caryophyllaceae > Silene > Silene latifolia. Next base: position 289,452,374 of record NC_133537.1, read on the forward strand.
ATCTTGGAATCATTTATATAATTTAGTGAGAGATCATTATATAAATGGACTTGTTAAAAATGTTTATCAAGTTTTTATAACATTGAATGTTATTTTTTCGTTCATTCTCATAAATGTATTTACTATGACATCACACATTTCATTCTCCTTTCATCCTCTATTTATTATTATATTCGTTTCGTTCTTTCATAGAAAGCGGTTTCTTTGAAGGAATTCGGTAGCAATGATTGGAAATATGATTTACCAATTCACCTACATAAGCTTACAACGATTTTACGATTATTTAACAACTTAACGTCCATACATATTAAAAAAGGGGTTTCATATTGCAAACTCTTATTACGAGATTAAAATAGGAGTCACATTTTATCAAGAGTGTCTTGATTTTGAAAGTGACACCTCCGTCATGAAGATGACATATTAGTTTTAATTACTCAAGAGTAATTCAAAAGTTTGCGAAAAGAGTTTTCAAAAACACATAGAATACTCCAATATGATACCGTCAAATGGCTCACTTCGAGAAAGGCCAAATCGATTGTTTATGCGCTAAAGAGTTTAGGCATATGATGACAATTGAACGGTTAGGTAGTCCAATTTCGCAAGAAATTGAGATTTTGCCACATGTTGCACTCACTTAATAGTAATTTACTTTACTAAGTGTATAAAATATCACGAATGACATGAAGAGAGGTCTTAGTGAGATTCATTTTTGCTTAATGAAGAAAAGAGGAATGTGAAAGTGAGTGGGAGTTAAGAAGAAGCAACCCTAGATGTATGAAATATGACAAAATTGAAGGAGATATCTACTCAAAGGATAGGCTTCCACTATCTTGGTATGAGATACCAAGTACGAGTCATTTCTTTGTAAAGAAGTTTACATGAATTGATAAAACGTAAGACACCTAGCATATGACATTTTTGTATCGAAATGATGCTAGAGTAGCAACGATTTCGATAGGGACAAATGTACCTAAATTTGGTTTTAAAAGAATGTAATCAGCTATGTTTATACATAGAAGGCATCACTCATGTGATTTAAAACAAAAGGTTGTACCTACTCCTATGATAACTTGGTGGTTGGTTTAGACCACTCAAGTTAGAGGTATTTTACATTCTTCACAAAAACTAAATATTATACTATCTTGTAGATTTTAAGTCTCTAATCCGACGAACCCAATTGATCAAACCTCAAGTAAATTCATTTAACGTGTAAACGATAAGCACTTTGAATAACCATTTGATTGAAAATCTTATGGTGTGTGTGTGTGTGTGCATAAATTATGTTTTCTTTTGCTGAAAAGAAACACACATAGTGAGGTGATTGACCATATACATACGGATGTGTAAGGCCAATAGTTGGTTGTATATATACTTGGTTACTTTTACCGTAATGTTACGTAGATATGGAAACTTTGTATCTATTTAATAAGACATAAAAGTAATCTTTGAAACGTGGAATATTTTCAAAATGAAGTAGTAAACCAAAAGCATGACAAGATCAATTATTTGATCGAAAATTTCAAAGTAATGACTTTGAAGGTCAAATGGGTAATATCAAGTAATGATCTTGATGATCACTAAGAAGATTGTGAACCAGTTCACATATACCTTCTCCTAGGGACACCATAGAGTATGGTGTAGTTAAGAAGATAAACCGAACTTTATGAGATATAGTTTGAGGTTTTTCGCAATTTTGTAAGCTATTTTATCACTAAAAGTTTAAAACCCGACTATAATAGCCTAAATGACTCCATATGAGATATGGATAGGGAAGGTCCCTAACTTGTCATTTTTATACATTTGGGACCATAAATGTTTATGTTCAGAACCAATTTATGTATTTGTGAAGGTTATCCAAAATTGAACCACTTGGTTTTTACTCCTCCAAAACGAGAACAAAGACTTTGTGGCTCGTAATGCTGTATTTCTAGAAAGATTTTCATTTTCTAAAAGACAGAGTGGGAGAAATTTTGAACTTACGGAAATCCAAGACCCACAAACTGTGTACAATGCAAGAAGACGTTCTTTATTGAGGCTCAGTGGTTATAAGGAAATAATTTTGCGATAATATTGCGTTACTTTTCGAAAGTGACGAATCTTCAACCCTTTTCAAAGGCTTTTCTATAGTATGAACTCTATGTGATGGCGTGTCACCATGCAATTCGAATTGAGTTTTCGCCCCAAATTAGGTTACCTTGATCTTGTCATAAAGGTTACATAAGATGTTTCAATTTTGAGTTGGTTACAAAGAGTTTGTGATAACCCAAATGCCTTTATCAATTCGTATGTTCTTAGAAATATGGCCTCTCATAAGGATAAGATTCGGCAAAAGGATAACAAAACTTTCTCCTTGAATGAAACTCATGAAGGGAGAAGTTTTGTTGATCTTGTCAATGCTAAGAAGCCTAGCATGCTTGAAAGATCCCTTTTGTGATCTTATATAAGTCAATGAATTGGAACCTTGGCTTCAATCATGTCGTTAATCAGAATGGTATTACTCGAGTTGGCGAGGTACCATGATGATAGATGGAGTTTAGTGGGAGCTAAGGTGAGTTTCTTAGTCTAAATATGTGTTTGACATATTAGTGACTAGAAATATTCTCGGGTGAATACTTGAGTGTAGCATGGCGCATCTTAATATCCGGACCTAATGAGATAGATCTCCATGGATATTAGCATTTTAGTCAAGAGACTTATGTGATAAGATTCTTAACTCGTTCAAGTTGTTGAACACAAAATATGATCTCTTTTGCTTCCGCTGCAGGATCTATTAAATATGCTAAAAGCTGCTCTCGTTGGGACTTATCAAATTGAGAATATGAGAAGTCATTACCAATCATTTCCTAGTGAGTGTCACTAGATGCTTATCAAGAGCATCCTTGAGTACTTGAGAAGCACTGAGGATATACTCTTGTAGTTTGGAGGAATTTATGAATTTCGTGTAAAAGGGTTACACGGTAACATTCCTATGCTTATAAGATGTCATGGGCCTAGTTAAGGAATGGTTAACATGTAAAAGTGTTATGTGCATAAAGAATAATATGTATAAGTAGTTATACATATATGTATAAGGAGTCATACATAAAAGATGTCATATGAAGGATGTGTATGTATAAGTGTTATACGTACAAATCATGAACGAAAGCTAAGTACATTACAACATCCGATGTTGTAAAAGAGACAGTAGATATCCGGAGTTTAATGGAACTAGAGTAGTTCTGTTAGCCGAATATCGTCTCCCGAGAGACTGTGAAAACAGTGGGAGTGTTTGACTGGCTTTAGAACCAGAGTCTAAAAACTTGTTTATACATGTACTCAGAAAGGTTCTATATGATGAAAAGATTGCATAGAACAAAAGGAAAATAGCAATGGAAATTAGAGTGATGCAACTGTTGCTAATCCTCTAGCTAAAGTTGTTGGCATAAGGTAGACATGATGGTTATGTCATCTCAATGTGATTGAGGAGTCTACCTTAATTGCCGAAGATCGTTATGTAAATATTGGATAGAGTATTAATATTTACATAAGTGATGATCGCATTCATTGTTTGAGTCTCTTCAAGAACTCAATTATTCAGTTTTGACTGAAAACATTTAATACCTTGTTTATCCGAATTGGTTGTGGAGACAATGTTGAACCCTAATTCAAGTGAATAGGATGAACATTGTATTGGCCCCTAGTCACTGAATGAGGTGACGTCTCGGAGTGACTAGATTTTAAGACGATTGATGGTAGGTTCAGCACCATAAGGTCATAAAGATGACTAGTCGTTTACATAGGCAGACTGTGGGATACTTTGTCGGGCAGTGACATTTATAGAGGCCCTTAGATCTATTACAGATGCCTGGTCATGGCAGGGACTTCTATGATATTCCTATGAGTCGATTCTTTAAACTGGAGACTATTATCTGAGCCAGTGCAGTTTCTGAGTGACTTTGGTTTTTGTCCTAGGTCGTGCCGTGAAAGGAGGCCAAGGGCATATAATGGGTCATGGTGATCTGTATTGTGCAAAAGGATAGATAGGGTAGACAGGAATTGTCCACCCACATTGGGTTTAAACATCTCTAGGCCACTCGAGGAGTTGTGACTGGGAAATGAGTGGCCACGCTCGAAAGTAATCTATGGTAGATTTTTCCGGTCTTCCATTCACACTCCCGATCGAGAAAACTACTCACGATAAGTTCATGTGCAAGTGAGACCTGAAAGACACCTTGCATTGAGTGGGAGATTGTTGTTAAAACGGATAAGAGAATCGGTAACACACCCTTGTAGAGTACAAGCAGGATATTGTTGGGATAAGGAGTTATCCACAATTGTGTATTATTATCATCGTACAACTTGTCTCGGACAAGTGGGAGATTGTTGGAGTATTTGTTCTCCACAATAGTGCATGATAATATTATTAAATCTCATTAAGGAATATGCATGGGATATTCATTGGCAATACTTGTCAGCTGATCAACGTATATCGGTAACGGTTGTCCGACTAGGGTTTGACGTTACTGTCGTGAGACGGCGGTGTTCAGCTGATCCCTTTCAGTCACACCTAAAGGAACAAGCCCCAACACGAAAGCTAATTAATTGTATGAGATATAGTTTAATTAGTCCCTTGATAAATTTACCAAAAAAAGTTAGTCGACTAAATTGATTTAGAGAGATATCGAGTTGTGAACTCGAGGCGCGGAAATTATTATTTAATTATGTGATAATTGAATAATAAATTATTTGAGATGAGAATTAATGATTAAACGGTTAATTGTTAAATTACTACTAATTGACTAATGTGATTAGTATCGGTACGTAGAATATATGTGTAGCTGTACACGTATATTTACGGAGTGTTTTAGACAAATTTAATTGGGAAGCATTTAAACATAAATCGATGTTTAAATAAAATTTACACGTATTTGTGCGATAAATATAAGAACCAAAATGGACCCGTAAATATGTCATTTTGGACCGTGTAAGTGCATGTGGTAGTGTGTGTGTGTGTGTGTGTGTGTGTGTGTGTGTGTGTGTGTGTGTTTGTTTGTGTGTGTGTGTGTGTGTGTGTGTGTGTGTGTGTGTGTGTGTGTGTGTGTGTGTGTGTGTGTGTGTGTGTGTGTGTGTGTGTGTGTGTGTGTGTGTTGCTTGAAACACCATCATTTCTCTTACACATTTGACTTCCCCATAATTACTTTTGTCCTAACCCATTCACATGAGGATTGGGTGTAATTAAATAAGAATAAAATACTCCCCTACTAGCTTACATGGTCCGTCCAACCCTCTCCTTCACAACATTGGGGTTGTTCATTTTTCCTTCACTTGTTTTGCATGTGGAAAAATATTGTTCTTCTCTCTAAAAATCAAAAGTAAATTATTAAGTGTTAATAATACAAAACGAAATTACTAAGAGTGGTAGTAATAGATTTGTATAATTTTTCAAGGGTAATCTTACTTAATATCTAGTTAATATTTGTAAGATTGTTGGGTAAGTTCTTGGGTGCGTCATGTAAGGAGGCTTTCTCTTTGGGAGCTTGATTTGGAGGATCTTGCGAATATGAATAGCTCAAGAACAACCAAAATGGAGATCTTGGTTGTGCCCAAATACTACCTTTTCTCAATGTAAGGAAAAATGTTTTTCCTCTTCCTTTTATTTAAAAGCTTAAATATTACATGCATATTGCATAGATCCATCAATTTATAAAATAAAGATTTTTGATAACCTAGTTAGAGTGTCTAATTTGGGGTTATGGACTTACATTATCTATTTTTTTTTTTTTTTGATGATGAGGGAGTTGAATCCCCCCGGGCCCATGCATTCCCGTACCATCACATGAACCATGTAAGCCAACCTCTTCGAGGACTGCAGTGGCCAAGTGATCATCGCCCCAGCTGGTAGTCGAACTCGGAACCTCTCAACTCCTGCATTTCTGCAAGCTTCAAGGTTTAACTCGGCTACCACTGGGCTAACACCACTTGGTTTACATTATCTATTTGTCAATGATTTAATTTGTCTTAATGTAACATTTTCTTGAAGGGTTAGTTTGTTTTGCTATAAACTAATTGCAAGGTAAGTTAAAGGTTATACTCAAATATATTAAAGAAATCTAGGAATCAAGTTCACTAGGTATATTATCCGCGGGTGTAATTTAGTCAATTAAGAGGCCAAATTAAGTTGTTTAAGGCTATATGTCGGGTCGGTACTTATATATCCTTTAGATCTAAACTTAACAGGCGGTCGCTATCATTAAGCTAATTCTATTCAATTGTTGTAGCCTTTATTAGCTTTACTCGGCCGGTGATAATCCTAATTTGCAAGACTAATTAATCAATCCTGGCCAATAATCAATTAACTAGATTTAAGACAACAATTGAACAATAACTATAACAATTTAACAATCAATTGATTAATTAACTCCCTTCTAACAACTTAGATCCCTTTTCACCCTAGATAAGAAATTTAGCTACTCATACCAGCAAGATCAACAACAATAAAGTTAAAGGAATACATAATTCAAAGCAATAAAGATGAATAAGCAATTTTATTTACTAAAGAAAGATTGAATGATTACCGTAACAAAGATCCGATGAACAAGTGTGTAAATCTAAGAACAATAATTATTAAAACTAAATCTAGGAGTTTTCTCGGAGTTTTTAATGTAAAAGAGGCGTAAAATAATAATAGCGCTCGATCTTGGTATTTATACAAAACATAAATCGACTTTAGAAAATTTCTTGAAAACTGTTATCTCCGTTGGATACTCGATCTAGTGCAAGTGCACTCGATATAGTACACACTCGATCGAGTGCCCTCAGTTCTCACCTCAGTTCTTCATGTTTTCTTCTTTTGTTTTCTTTCATTCTTCTTGATTCTTGTACCATTCTTCTTGTACTCCATCTTGCTGACTCCGCGGTGCTCATTATCATCCACTTGTCCCTCAAATGCATGCAATATGTATTAAAACACTAAAAGGCGGAAGTATCGACATTCTAGCAATAACGGCATATAAATGACATATATAAGCACAAAACCGTCTCAAAAGTAACTAAGGGGAGACATAAATATGTATATAATTATGACTCATCAAACTACCTCAAACCATCTTTTTGCTTGTCCCTAAGCAAATCACTAATACAATACAAAAGGCAATCATACAAATGGTGAATGAATAACTCAGAGGTAAGGTTTATTCGCATACAAATCTCAAGCTATCCATATCTATGACAAAGTAATGACCAAAGATGCAACATGATACCGTAATATAGACAATAACCAAATACCTTTCAATCTTGTAAGGCAAATTAGTTGGATTCTCGCGGATTCACTCATGCACTCATAAGTATTGGTGATTTGTGTGTAAGATAGGAAGAAATAGAAACACTCACTCAACTTATGAAACATGCATACAATCTAATGTGATAGAAATTTCTCCAACTAATACGCATTCACAAAATAGACAAAAGTACATATATCAAGGACAATAAAGGGTGGCTAATGGGTGAAGTTATAGAAGTGGATTATGCCAAAGCATGTATGGATATGTGAGTCTAAGATCGGCAGTCGCAACGCTAAAACCAACCCAAATCTACAATATTAAGCATAAATTAACACCTCTAGAGAAATTATCTTAACTTGACAACATATGAGAGACAAAAGAACTACTCTTCAACAATGCATTAGACTCTAGTAACCATCCTTTTGATCCCTTAACAAAGTAAATGAATCATCTTTCTTTTCTATTTCCTTTTCATTTTTTCGATTTTTCCTCTTTTTTTCACGTTTTTTTTTCTTTTCTTTTTGCTTCATATTTTCTCCTTTTCCAACATAAGGGATACAACACAATTGCTAACGAAAAGTATACTACATCTCACATGATAACAAATAGTCCCAACCCAACCATAGTAACAAAATAAACATGATAAACAAGCAACTGCGACTGTCCCGATAAGGTTGGTAAATTCTAGGATTCTAACTATAAAATAGGACATGAAATGGCTACAAAGGTTCAAACGGGCTAAACAAAAGGCAATATAAGGCTTATTTGAACGATAAGAACCGCCTATCCTCATGTACTTTATCATATGAATGCGTAAAAGTATTAAGAAACTAATGTCACACTTATGCAGTTTGATATTACATATTCCACAAGGAGAACTACACTCAGACCTAAATAACAATGAGACCAGTTTACTAATATTCCTGGCCTAGAAAGCTCTATAGACCTCAGAATTTAAGTGGCTTACAAACATAATTTAGTCCAATCTAATCAGCATAAGGCATGTCAATACGGTCAGGACTTGGGTTTGAGCTTTGTTTTCATAAATAACAAGTCAAAACAATGTACATGGCCATGTATATTGAGATTCAAATGCAAAATCAATGCAAATTTGTTGGAATATGTGTCTTCCGATAATAATGCGATCACAACTGTTGATCATGATGATCACATGTTTAAGTCTCATTATAAAGAATACAATTGGGAAGTAATATTTACTGTCAACTGGTCCTCACATATCGGTAATGATTGGCTGACTAGAGTTTGACATTACTATCGTGCGACGGTGGTGATCAGTTGATCCCCTAGGTCATACCTAAAGGGCAACACTCTTAATTGATCAATTAATTGATCGTATAACGTTACGAGTCAATTAAATTATTTAAAATTGACGGACGATTTTGGAAGTAATATTTACGTGTCTCATTGAAATTTGATTAAATGAGATACGGTCTAAAATCAATTGTTTCATTACTCTGATGAGATTATTGTTTAAGGAAACAATTAAATTGAATGAATTATTATAAATACAAGTTATTGTGATTTATAATTGGTAAAATATTGTGGTACAAGTAATTATGAATTACTAGGTCGATTTTTGTATATGACGTATTTTTATTAATACGTTGATTTTTAATATGTTAAAAATACATAACAAATTTATGTAACATATGACATGTGACATAAGACAAATTGACATTTTGACAAAGATAATATGGAGTCCATATTATCTATGTATGCCGAAATTAAGAGGAGAATTAGGCTAATATTGTGTTGATTATATTAGTGGAGAACATGATCATTACCTAAAGACTAGCCATGCAAAACCTATTTGTCATTGTGAAGAACAACTAGTGCATGCATTGGCTCCCTCTTCTCCCTCTTCCACCCGGTTTTACACAAAGAAAAGCAAAGGGTTTTGCCTTATATTTATCATATTCAATACATAACATATGATGGTATTGGGATTATTCATTCATCATCTAAAAAATAAGAATTTTAGAAAGATAAAATACTTTCCTCTTCCTTCTTCTCTTAACCGGTTTTAGGAGAACAAAACCAAATTTTTGGGTTAATTTTATCACTAAATTAATATTGTTCTAGTATACATAATATTAATTTTATTAAGAGTGTGCCTTGGGTATTATACTTTGGGAGAGATCTTATACTTGGATCTTAGTTCTTCCATTGAGGAAAGCACAACAGCAAGAGAGAAGGAGATCTCTCTTGTGCCCAAATAAACCAATATTCCAATGTAAGATAAAGATTTCTTCTTTATATTAATTATAGTTTGCATGCATAAGATCACCATTTAATTTTACGACAAATTAACATAAAACATATATGAATATTTTGAGTATATAGATCTACTTTTCCTTCAATTGGTATCAGAGCCTTGGTTGTTTGCATGCAAATCGGTTAAAAGTTTTTCCGAGTTATACGATTAACATATAAAACTTGTTTAATTTGTGTTATTATGATATATCACGAAAATCATTATGCATGTTAAAATTTCTGGTCCTAAAATGTTTTTAGGATATTTTGGTTAATTTATAGATTTTTATTGTTCATATTATATAATAATGGCATTAAAAATATGATTTTATGAATAAAATGTCATTTTCGGACTAAAATTAGCTAATCTTCGAATTTTCTAGTGATTTTTGGATATGTTGTCACATATAGTATTTTGAGATGACCTGTAAATTTTCATAATTTTTGGACTTCTTATGCTCGAAAAATGGATTTTTCATTATTAAAATCGGATTTAGATGAAAAATAGGTTAATATGAGATAAATTTCGAATATGGTCATAGAAATTTAGTATGTTTTCACATGCTATTTTACAAGATGTGTGTAAAATAATAGGCTATATTGAAGTCTTTATGCATGATTTATGATTTTTGAAGAAAAATAGCATAAATAGTGACTTAATTAATGAAATATTAATAAAACATACTCTATGACTAAGGAAAAACATCACATGTTGTATTTTATTATATTTTTCAGATCTAAAATTGAAAATTTGATGAATATAATTTTTCTCATGTTTTTATGATTATTTTGTTAAAACCGATAAACCGCAACATTGTTTTTCCGGATAAATTTCGAAATTTTTAACCTAAATTTTTGAACATTATGAGTGTCATGATATTTTTCCAGAATGTTCATGAGTTTAAATTTTGAATTTTGAATTTATTTGAAATTTTGTGATTTATTTGCAGTTTATAGCCTTTTTATTGTAATTTTAGGTCCATTAATGAACAAATTTTAGAAATATGAGTTAATTATGGTCAAATAATTAGTGAAGACTAAATTTTGAGTCCTAAGAGGTTAGGGTAATTAACTTATGCATAAATATGAATTTATGTAATTTTTGTGATTATAAAACGTTGAATCACGCAAATCCGTAAAAACCGTGTAATATACGATATTGGCTCCTTAAAGGCGATTTAGCATAAAATTGGGCATGTTCATACATATTACAATGCTGCATTTTATTTATGATTGTCATAATTTTTCTTTATGTAATTTTTGAATTATGTAATTTTTACTTAGTATGGCCTTAGTTTTTTAATTGGTATTACCCGAAATGTATGGGAATATCGATTCGGTTGTAATTTATTGTGATCTCGTATCACCGTTTTGTAATTTAATAGATTTATTTTATTTTAGTTACAAATGTATAATAGGAAATTATGTAATTTGTTATGTAATTTTATTTATTTCGGAGTTCCCAAAGACGGATTTCTTCAAGATGGCGATACATAAAGACGGTGTTACCTCGAGATGCGTGCCACAACCGAAGTTCAAGGGACCAATGGAGTTGGTTTCCGAATATGTAATAGTTAATTAGATTTTCTATTTTAGGAAGGCCATACTAGGATTTATTTTATGCTTTGCATTTTATTTATATGTCACATGCATCGCTAAATCGCCATAACTAAAACATGCATTATCTTATCATTTAATCGAGTTTATCGACCGTGTCAATAACAATTATCGTAGTTCACCGCTTTAGTACACTTAAAACGTGATAGATAATAAATTGACATGACCTCTCGCTAAAACAATCAATTGAGACATAGCCTTACCAAATAGTAGAAACCATGAAAACCTATTTCGTGAGGGAGTGCACTCGGCCACACCGGGGTACAAACCTTGTTACGTAGGGGAAGTGGGTGATAAATGTCTATCCACCGAATTCATGTTGATGAGGGTTTTATCGGCCACACCGTGCCCAAGTTAATGTGGGTTTGGATCATGGACACATTTATTCGAAATTTGGATTGAACTCAACAAAAGTTTTTCGATAAGGGTTTTATCGGCCGCACCGTGCCCTTGTTGAATGTGTTTTGGGCTAAAGATAAATGTTAATGTAATATTATCGACCAAGAATTCTAAAAGTAGAATCGATTAAAGTGTTAATCCACCGAGTTATATTAATAAGGGTTTTATCAGCCACACCGTGCCCAAGTTAATATGAATTTGGGTATTGGAATCATTTATCTAGTTGGGTAGAGGTCACTAGAAAAATGCATATAACTTGTTTAAATTATAAATTTTTACGAGTATTATTATTAAAACGACATTTGTTTTACTCCTTCTATTTTGTTTTGTAGACCACTTCTTTTTCTCATAACAAATGGCTACACCAACCCCTAACGCCACGCCTCTCGCTAATTCATCATGGCTCTGATCCTTCATGGATCGATGTAAACTTGAAAAGAATGGGTCAAATTTCTCCGATTGGGATGCCCAACTCAAATTAGCCGCCCAAGGTGACGACAAGCTTCGTTACCTTACCGAGGCCTCTCCACCCGAACCTACTACTAGGTCGACCGCCGCCACTAGGGAAGCATATGAGGCTTACCATAAGGAGTCCGCCGCAATGAAAAATGTGTTGATCTTTGAAATGGAGGCGGATCTCCAAAGGAGAGCCTTTAAAATGGGCACCGCTAATGAGATTTACTCCAAGCTTGTGATAATGTTTTCACAAACTCCGCGGATCGTCCAATATGAGGCGGCCGCGGCATTCTTTGATCTCGACTTCAAAGAGGGCCAAAAGGTTAGCCCTCATGTGCTCAAACTTATGGAGCTAGTCGAGACCTTGAAGATTCAAAAGGTTGAAATCCCCAAAGAACTCATTGTAGATAGGATTCTACACTCCTTATCCAAAGTCAAAGCGTATGTTCAATTCCGGGTGAATTTTAATATGCAAGACAAGGATGTGTCTCTTGAAGAATTGCACAAGTTACTTGTGCAAGCCGAGAGGGACATGGGGTTAAATGTGAACCCACAAAGGATGTGCTCAACATAAGCACTAAGAGCAAAGGGAAGTACAAGAAGAATGGGAGGAAGGGTAAGAAACAAGCTCCCACTTTCACCAAAGCTAAGACTAATGAAGCTAGCACTTCAAAAATCAAGAAGGGTCCTCTTGATAAATGCCATTATTGTAATGGTGTTGGACATTGGAAAAGAAATTGTTCCAAATACCTTGGTGATATTAAGGCTGGAAAGATCACTCCAGTAGGTAAATGACTATCCTTTCTTTTATGTTTCTAATTCAACTATGGTATTGTGATACTAAGTTGTGATAATGTATCTCCCTTTTTATTGTAAATAGGGCCTCCACCAAGCAAAGACAAGGGAAAAGAAAAGCAAGCTTGAGAAACCATCAAGAAGCTAGGATTAGCTTTCATGGAGCTTTGCTTTTTATTGTCTTATTTTAATCATATTTTGGATTTTTAGAACCTTTTGATTTCCGTGTTCGACATGGAAAGGTATTTTGGATAATTGGTTGTATTTTGGATAATGGTGGCTTGGTTTGCAATCCAAGTCACCCGTTTTATCATTTTATCCTTTGTTCTAAAATTCGTATTTAAATGCTTGCTCTTAGAAACATATGATTATTCACTTAAAGTGATCTAATAGACAACTATAATGACGGGATTCATTATATGTCCACATGCTTAAGGCTTGTGTATGATCATTTATAAAGTGATTTTGAGTCTATGAACTCTCTTAAAGGAATGTCAATCACCAAGTACACTTACGAAATCTAAAACTATTAGTCAACCTATGAGATAGTTCTCCTTATACTTCAATATCATTATTTGTGTCTCATATGCTATCTTTGAATCTATAGTGTATTTATTCTAAAGATAGAGTGGGAGAAAAATGAGGACACAACTCACACCAAGATAAGTTTGTGTACTTGTGAAAATGAGATCTACGCAAGGAAGAATGATTTGAATGGAGGTATATCTATTTATATAGTATACCCAATAGCTGAGATCTATGGTCTTAAATAGTTCTATATGACTAAAGAGACCAAGTGAAGTAATCATAAGAGTATATTCTCAAGATAACTACACGAGGAGACCAAAAGAAAAGTTTTCTTATATAAAGTCTTAATTGACTAGTTTATGATAAATTTGACCAATAGTTTCAACTTTACTTAAGAGCCTAAATGAATCAAAGCAACATTCTAGTAATAAACAATATTTATGACTAGAGGTTGCAAGGATTGATATACTGATATCCTCAATTGCTAAAAGTTAAACCACGCAAATGTCATTTCTTAACCACATTATAAAAATGAATTGGTTAAACCTCCTTCTGAAAAGGGTATTTTGAAGGACGTATATTAGATATTATTTATATTTAATATATGACATTGCTACGAATTAGAGATTAAAATCTCTTTCCATAAGGTTAAGATGAGACCTCTTCAAAATAGGAATTTTGAAAGGATATGATGGGAACATATATGGCTTCATCTTAAATAACTTTGCAAAGCACATACATTCCAATTTTGAAATATTTTCGATTGAGTAATCAATTTCGAAACATGTGGAATTAAGTGGGAGTTTAGAAATTATCATGTGAAGACATGGAATTTAGTGGGAGCTATCATCCTTTGAATGTTTATAACTCATTACTCATTAGGAATGACGAGCTAATATCTTCTTTCACAAAGAAGTATTTGAGTTTTCAATTCTGGATGAATATGGACTATGATGAATCCAATTACATCAAGAGATATTGGATTAGTATTAAGAAATACACATCGTATCAACATACACATAGGTTATTCATGTAAATGAAAATGGAATTGCCATTAGCAGTCATGGTCGTTCATTGAACCTAAGAACGGTTGATCTCATGATTATTAGTAACTAATGTTTCCGCCATTAGAATAATCATACACATGTCCAATGGTGAATCATATGCATGAGAGCATGATAATTCATTGGTAAGCCATAATAGAAACGTCATGAATTCTTTGACAGAATGCTCTGTTATGTGACAAGAGGTTGCACATATTAATGAAAATCCGAGCACATGTAAGGATTTATGAGAATCCTAAGCCTTTCAAGTTAAAAAGAGAAATAAGAAGTTTGGAAAGATACTTAGTTGAATAAGAAGTTGCTCAAAACTAATCTTTCCTAATATGCTAGGACTTGTGAGAAGTGCTAGACTAATCATCTTGACAAATTGTTGCAAGACTCTACAAAACATATACCTAGTGCATTGTGTGTGGATGGAGCACTTGATCAGTACAAGTTATATCATTCACCACAAATTCGTTCGTTATGTGATAATCGATAAGGAAGTTCTTTCAAGATAAAGAACCGAAACCAAGGTCGGGAACGTTGATGTGTACTTGGTAAGGTTCATGCTATGAGTGATAACATGAATGTAAAGGATAATACGATTAAGAAGTTTAAACACATGGACACGTAACATGTTAAACTTCTATTGCAATCAACAAGTGTTTACACACTTACGATATGCATCACAAGGTTGTAATATGTATTGACTACCCGAGTGTGATGTCGACATTTGTCGTTTGAGTTATTATTAACTCACCTTATACTTTGTTACATCCAACGGGTTGTAGAGACAATTGAACCCCGTTTAAGTGAACACGGATTAGCATTGTATTTGCCCATAGTTACTTACATGAGGTGACGTCTCGAAGTGACTAGAGTGTGATGCGATTGATGGCAAGTTCAAGTGCCATAAAGTCATATGAGAATGACTAGTCGATCACATAGGCGGACTGTTAGGAACATTTTGTCGGGCCTTATGACCGCTTATAGAGTTCTGGCAAATTTATATAGCCTGGTCGTGGCGAGAGCTACTATAGTATTCAAATGAGTCGATTCTTTTGACTAAAGACTATTCGCCTAAAATGGCACAGTTTCAGATTAACTTTGATTTGTGTTACTACGACCTTCGTAAATGGGGTCAAATGGGCATATTTTGGGTTATGATGGCTGTGGCTAGTTGAAGGGAATGAGTGCGATAGGAATTGTCCACCCCTAGTCAGAGTTATTACAATATCTCAGGGCCACTCGAGGAGTAATGAACTGGAAATGCGTGGCCACGCTCGGAATGTATCCATGGTGGATAAATCCGGTCAATCAGTTATTCTCCAGATCGAGGAAACCACTCTCGATATGATCACTTGCAAGTACGACCTGAAAGACACCTTGCATTGAGTGGGAGATAGTAATAGGACAAGAGAATTGGTGACGCACACTTGTCGAGGACAAGTGGGAGATTGTTGGAATATGTATCCTCCGACAATAATGCGATCACAACTGTTGATCATGATGATCACATGTTTAAGTCTCATTATAAAGAATAAAATTGGGAAGTAATATTTACTGTCAACTGGTCCTCACATATCGGTAATGATTGGCTGACTAGAGTTTGACATTACTATCGTGCGACGGTGGTGATCAGTTGATCCCCTAGGTCATACCTAAAGGGCAACACTCTTAATTGATCAATTAATTGATCGTATAACGTTACGAGTCAATTAAATTATTTAAAATTGACGGACGATTTTGGAAGTAATATTTACGTGTCTCATTGAAATTTGATTAAATGAGATACGGTCTAATTAATCGAATTGTTTCATTACTCTGATGAGATTATTGTTGAAGGAAACAATTAAATTGAATGAATTATTATAAATACAAGTTATTGTGATTTATAATTGGTAAAATATTGTGGTACAAGTAATTATGAATTACTAGGTCGATTTTTGTATATGACGTATTTTTATTAATACGTTGATTTTTAATATGTTAAAAATACATTACAATTTATGTAACATATGACATGTGACATAAGACAAATTGACATTTTGACAAAGATAATATGGAGTCCATATTATCTATGTATGCCGAAATTAAGAGGAGAATTAGGCTAATATTGTGTTGATTATATTAGTGGAGAACATGATCATTACCTAAAGACTAGCCATGCAAAACCTATTTGTCATTGTGAAGAACAACTAGTGCATGCATTGGCTCCCTCTTCTCCCTCTTCCACCCGGTTTTACACAAAGAAAAGCAAAGGGTTTTGCCTTATATTTATCATATTCAATACATAACATATGATGGTATTGGGATTATTCATTCATCATCTAAAAAATAAGAATTTTAGAAAGATAAAATACTTTCCTCTTCCTTCTTCTCTTAACCGGTTTTAGGAGAATAAAACCAAATTTTTGGGTCAATTTTATCACTAAATTAATATTGTTTCAGTATACATAATATTAATTTTATTAAGAGTGTGCCTTGGGTATTATACTTTGGGAGAGATCCTATACTTGGATCTTAGTTCTTCCATTGAGGAAAGCACAAGAACAAGAGAGAAGGAGATCTCTCTTGTGCTCAAATAAACCAATATTCCAATGTAAGATAAAGATTTCTTCTTTATATTAATTATAGTTTGCATGCATAAGATCACCATTTAATTTTATGACAAATTAACATAAAACATATATGAATATGTTGAGTATATAGATCTACTTTTCCTTCAAAATTATCATCATTGGTATTCAAATCACCAAGAATAAACTAATAAAAGAAACAACATATTTTTGGATTTTGTAAAAAAAATTTAGTTTTATAGATTTTAGTTTAAATGCACCCAACATAAATAAATACTCTCCCCCAAACCTACATGTCACAGTGTACTCATTTTGACCTTAACAGTACAACAACCACAATAATTCATCAGCAGCAACATATAGGATACTACTAACAAAGGAAAGGGAAAGACTAGATAACTAAAGATAATACAACAAAAGTATATATAAGAAAGATATTACTATGCATAGAAGCTCCTCCAAACCAGCTGCAAAATGAGGGAAATAGTGACCAACTACTGCGCATCTCCATCATTATCAGTACCATTCCAGACCGAAAACTGGACGACTCGACCGAGTGTGCCAATACTTGATCGAGTGTCCATAAGACGGGCGTCCTCTTAGTAAATCAATACTCCATAACCGACATAATCAAGGCAACTAAGAACCTTCAAAAGTAGATCAAACATCTGCGCATGTGCTACACAAAGGCATAAGTACCACCAATATAAAATAGAGGCATAATAAATCAGCAGAAAACATTGTCTAAGCTCATCAAACTCAATATTCAAAATAAAAGGTAGACATGATTGTTCACTACCTTTCAAATCAGTAATAACGGGAAAAGAATACATCACCTCACCCAAACAAGGAGTAGTTGATAAGGATAAAGTCGTGTCCCCTATATCAAAGTAATCCTAACTCAATACTAACAAATAGTCAGTGGCAAGTAAGGTATCAAATCAACAGGGAGACGGTAATAATCTATTTGTTAATGTAATAATTCGTCTTAAAGGTAACAGTTTCTTGAAAGTTTGATTGATTAATTTCTAAACTAATTTCAATAAAGTAAAAGACAAATTCAATAATATTAAAAGGTCTAGGGATCAAGTTTATTAGGTATGTTATCTGGGGGTGTGATTTAACTAATTAACAGAGCAATTATGTTGTTTAAGTTCATATGATCGGTCGACTCAAATATGCCCTTTAGATCTAAACTTAACATGTGGTCATTATAATTAATCTAGTTTATTCAATTGTCGTAGCCTATATTAGTCTTAATCTGATCGGCAATAATCCAATTCCCAAGACTAATTAACTAATCCTGGCCAGTAATTAATCAATTAGATTTAATACAAAAGTTGAACAACAACAAAAAGCAATTTAACTTATTAATTCATTAGCTAAACCCCCTTCTAACAACCTAGATCTCCTTTCACCCTAGATTAATGACTTAGCTATTCATGCTAATAATAATAACAATAATAAGATAAAAGACAAATATGATTAAAAGCATAAAAGATGAACAAGAAAGCAATTGTAAAACTAGAACTTGAATTAATAATTAAAGAGGAAAGATTAATAAAGTACCGAAATTAGAGTGCTTGGATCCGAAAGTAATAAAGTAGCCAAACTAAACTAAAACTAATCTAAGAGTTTTCTAGGAGTTTTTGAAGTAAATAATGCATAACCTAACAATAGGGCACGAACTTCCTATTTAAACCGACTTTAGGAAGTTTCGCGGAAAGTGCACAAAAACGCTGGACATATGAACTAGTGTTGTAACACTCGATCGAGTACTATTCATCGCTATTCAATCTAGTGCCAAAAAACTCGATCTAGTCTCCTCAGTTTCCACCTTATTCATCTTCATGCTTTCTCATCTTCCCTTCTTCATTCTTCTTGATTCTTGTGCCATTCTTCCTTCTTCTTTCCATCTTGACGATTCCGCGGTGCTCCATATCAATCAGTTGTCCCTTGAATGCATCCAATCTTCATTAAAACACCAAAAGACGGAAGTATCGACATTCTAATGTAAACGGGATCTAAACAACGTATTATATTACAAAACCGTCTCAAAACAACTAAGGAGGAGGCATATAAATGTATATAAATATGACTCATTAAACTCCCCCCAAACCATCTCTTTGCTTGTCCCTAAGCAAAGCACTAACAATACAAAAGACAATCATGAAAATGGTGAATGAATAACTCAGAGCTAATGTTAATGCATATACAAATCCCAAACTATCCACATCTATAACAAAGTAATGACCAAAGTATACCAATAAAACAAAGTTAAAGGCACGGGTAATAGAAGTGCAGCTTAAGTCCCAAGATGTAACATGATGCCGTAGTATAGACAAAAACCAAATACCTTTCGATCTTGCAAGACAAATTAGTCGGATTCTCGTGGATTCACTCATGCACTCATAAGTAAGGGTGATTTATAAGTAAGATAGGAAAAAATAAGACACCCACTCAACTTATGAAACATTCATGCATGCAATCTAATGTGATAGAAATTTCTCCAACTAATGCGCATTCAGAGAGTAGACAAAAGTACATGTATCAAGGACAATAAGGGTGGCAAATGGGTCAACTATAGAAGTGGGTTGTACCAAGGCATGTATAGACATGTGAGGCTAAGACGGTAGTCGCAGCTACACTTGCTAACCAAAACCAATTTCTACAATAATAAGTATGAATTTACCCAATCTAGAGAAATTATCTCAACTCTGACAACTTGTGAGAGACAAAAGAAGAACTCTCCAAAAATGCATTAAATTCTAGTAACCATCCTTTTCATCCCTTAAAATAACCAAATGAAGCAACTCTTTTTCTTCTTCTTCTTCTTCTTCTTCTTCTTCTTCTTCTTCTTCTTCTTCTTCTTTTGAATTCTTCTCTTTTTTTTCTCACTTACTTTTTTTTCGAATATTTTTTTTTCTATTTTTTTTTTTTGCTTCATATTTTCCTCTTTTCCAAATAAGGGATACAACACAATTGCTAAAATATTCTACTACACCCATATGATAATAAGTCCCAACCCAACCAAAGTAGCAAAATAAACATGATAAACAAGCAACTGCGACTGTCCTGAAAAGGCAGGGAGATTCTAGGAATGTAGCTATTGAATGGGATATAAAACGGTACAAAGGTTCAAACGGGCTAAATAAAAGGTAATGTAAGACTTATTTGAACGGTAAGAACCGCCTATCCTCATGTACTTTATCATATGTACGCGTAAAGTATCAAGAAACTAATTTCACACTTACGCAGTTTGATATTACTTATTCCACAAGGAGAACCACACTCAAGCCTAATTGACAATGAGACCAGTTTATTGATGTTCTTGGCCTAGAAAGTTCTATAGACCTCAGAATTTAAGTAGTTTAGCAACATAATTTTGTCAAATCTAATCAGCATATGGCATTTCTTAGCTTTGGTGATTCTTGGAAGACCAAGTTGACCACGTCGTCGGGTGTGGAGTTATGTGCCACATTTAGTTTGGCCAAGGCTTGCAGTAAAGCTTGGCGATGTGGGAATGAGCTCGCCACTAGTTGCCAGATTGAAAGATCAGCCTTTGTCTTCTGTAATTGCTTTAGCAAATGGTCGGTGGAGCCATCTTCATATCATTTGGTGTGACCACATTGGTTGGACCGTTCGCTATAGGACCATTTTGAGAAGTGTTTTGGTATGGGCGTCCCGAACGAGTAAGGTGGTCTACATCTTGATCTTCACAATTTTGGACTATTTGCTCACTGGTTTTGACTAGGTAGTGTTCAGTGAGATACTCATCTTCATCATCATCGGCCCATATTCCATTGACAGTAGCAAGTTCCCTCATTCTTATAATTTCGGCCTCCAATTGGATAATTTGGTCGACTAGTTCATCAATCATGGCTACTACTTCTTGCATTGTAGTGTTTTGAGAGAAGACTAGTGGTGCACGTTCTTTAGGTGTTGTGTTGGGATCACGTAGGGTTGCCACTGCACTCTCTATTTATATGACTTGCCTATTCACACTTTTTGCCCATGCAATGAAATCGGTGATGGTTGGGAAAATGGTAGAGTAGTTCCCTTCATTCTCTATTGCATGAATTTCATCCTTGGCTGGAGAAATGAGATGTGAACAATCTATGGTAGATTTTTCACTTATAATCACTAGAATTCCAAGAGGATTCTGAGTGTTGTTAGGCTTACCTCCAGGCGGTATTGGTAGGCGACCGTCTTCAATCATGTCTTGAAGTACATTTTTCAGTTTGTAGCATTTCTCTGTATCATGTCCCTTGCCTTTATGGTATTCGCAGTACGAATTCTCTTCCCAGAACTTGGATTTCTTTTCTGGTTCGGGTGTAGGGCCTATGGGTTGAAGTTTACCCAGTTTCATCAACCTTTTTAGAGCATTGGAATATGTGTCCCCAAGATTTGTGAATTTCCTTGGTGGGGTATTCTTCTTAGATGGCTCGAGAAGGTTAACTTCATCAGTTTTGCTAGTAGAGTCGTAAGAACGACTTGTTGAGCCTTGATATCCACGACCTACCGTTTTGGACAAGAGCCCTTTAAGGATGTCATCTTCGATCCTTGTTCCTAGTACGGTTAAGTCTTTGAAGGTCTTAATGTTTTGGTACCTCAAATGACTTGCATAGATGGGCTTGAGGTTGTCCACGAACTTCTCCACGAGGGTAGCTTCATCTGGACATTAAACAAGTTGAGTACTAGTCTTCCTCCACCTACTTAGGAAGTCGGTGAAACCTTATTTGTCATTTTGGGTAAGAACCTCTAAAGTGCGCATGTTGACTTGGATTTCAGCATTATCCGCGTATTGTTTGGCGAACTCAATTGCGGCATCGTCCCAGGTAGCAATTTTTCTTGTGCTCTAGAGAATAGAACCACTGTTTTGGGATGGTGTCAAGAGATGAAGGAAAGATCCTTAAGAACATTTCGGGTTTAATGCCTTTGATAGACGTATAATCCTTGAAAGCACGGATATGGTTCAAAGGGTTTTCATGCCCCTTGAATTTAGAGATATCCGTTATGTTGAAGTTGGTTAGGAACTTGGAACTCACGGCTTCATATTTGCGACTATTTTCCCTATAAATGTCATCCCCTTTGAGATACATCAATTGTTCCTCCAAGTATTGGAGTCGTTTCTCAGCTGTAGTCATACCTACGGGAGGGTTTTCGTCCCCGAAGTTATTCACAAATTCATCAAACACTTCACTTTCTCGAGGAGGCATCCTTGTTTCCATGGCATATATTCGACCTTTGATTGTATCAAGGCGATCATACACTTGGTCTTGAGTGACTTGGAGACGAGCTAGTGCAGCTAGGATTTGATCATTACCATTCTGGAGTTGATTGAAGTTCACGTCGCTTGTTTCAGGCATCTTGGAAACTGGATAAGAGATCGACGACGAATTAAAACATGATCGACCATTCTAGCACACTTACTCGAAAAGAAATGTTTTGACTCGTGAAGTGGGAGTGTGCCACTTGTGTCAAGTGAGTTTTGAGAAAATGACAAAGTTTGAAAATGTTGGTCCTAGTCAACTTTAGTGTAGTTGCAGGAGTGGACTCGAAGTGAGGTTTTGAAATGGGTTTTGAGGCCCGAATTTTGACTCGACAATTGGACAGAATTTCGACTGGTTTTGCGCTAATATTAGGCCTATGTTTCGAAAAATTTTACATTTTAAAAGGGATTTTGATTTTACAAAAATCGTCATGGTTTTGTTTAGAAATGGTGATCACATATGGTACAAACATTATACAAGCATTATAACGGGATGCTGAGTGCATTTAGAAGGGTCTTGGATTTAAAGGGTGGGTTGCCATACCGAACAATCAAATCCGAGGTCTGTGGAGAGGCTCGTACCAAACAAGAGTAAGGCCGATTCCTAGTCCATTTCCTCAAGTAGTGAAAGTCCTTGATACAAACAAGAGTAAGTACCATGGTATGGATGATGTCAACGCTATCCATCCTTAGGCCCAAATAAGAAGTAGGACCGTTTAGACGGGACGATTGGTCGAATGGGTTGGGTTGGGCCTTGGAAGGCCGACTGAAACTGTGACACCCCCATACTCCAAGTGCCTTACCAAGACCACTCGGGTATAAAGATGTCACCATCTCGGTTTCCCGAGGCAATGATAATCATAAGACAATAGCGAAACAACATTTAAATAGTATAAGTTTAGTGAATAAATACAATCCAAAACCAAATACCCAAAATGCGGGTTACAAGTTCCCAAAACAACTATCTAAACAACTAAATGCAATGTCTGACGAACTACTCAAGCTACAGCGGAAGACTCTATCATCTGAAGGTGACACATCCCAGCTATCCCATGTATCTCGACTCATACCTGCTCACCAACTGCTCACCATCCCCGAATGGATCGCCACAGTTTTTAAAACAATAAACGGGGTCAGTACTAATCACACAATTTATATAACTCAACAATACAACAAACAACACAGCTCAATCGTCACAGATATACTCTGAACTCCATCATCAACTCCACAATACTGAATACACACTCAAGTGTGTAGCCCTGCCAGAGTACCCACGCAACAAGTTATTCCTCGCCGCCAGTGGGGGACCGCAGCCGTTCCCACCTAAGCCCCGCTCATCTCCGTCGAGCGATAAACCCAAATCCATTAATGTGCGCATCCCTTCTGTGGCGGGTTCCACAGAAGGCGAATAATGGGCGTGAAGCGACTCCCGCAAGTGACTCCACTCAGCCAGGGACGCACCCCGAAGAACACAGACAGATACAATCAATCACAACTACTATCAACAATCAAAACCAACAACCGTCACAATACTCGTATGATAATATTCAACAATCACAAAGCACAACCAACACATCATGTGACTAATACTGAGTAGGGAAACCCTACCTGGAATGCAATACAGTCAGATGGTCTCAACATCTATTATTAAAAGGCCTCCTCTACGAATCCTCCTCCTAACATGTGATCATACAATTACTAACAATCATAAAATACAACAAAACCCCCAAACCCCTAAATTAGGGTTTAAACAACCTTAACGAAATACCATAAAAACAACACGTAGATCTTACCCTCGACGCAAGGATCACAAGAATGTAAAGAACGATGAATTCCGATCTCCCAAGCTCCGGGATTTGTCAAGAATGCGACGGATGAGAAGTTCGTAGGTTGCAATCTCTTTTCAAAGTAATTAAGTTTGTAAAACCGTTTTATGAAAGTGACGGAAAGGTTTAAATACTAAATCGCATTATTAACAAAACCCGACAAAACACTACCCGTAAAGCGGGCTACTCGATCGAGTAACTGACGTACTCGATCGAGTGTCGCCTACTCGATCGAATACCAAGGCTACTCGATCGAGTACCCTACAGGTCAGAAACTATTTTAAAATGCAAAACACCCTTACTCGATAGAGTAAGGCCCACTCGATAGAGTACCCAGAGACTCATAAAACCGTAGTATTACAGTCTTCCCTCCATAAAAAGAACTTCGTCCCCGAAGTTCAAACCACAACAAACAAAGACATGCTACTACACTCCCGACACAACAACCAAAACAAAACTCAACATAAATGCATGCTACTAACCAAACTCAACCCGACTCAACCACAACAAAACATACCGACACAACACAAAAAGAGTGTAAAAACTCTTAAAAACTCTTTGCGATCATCTCCTACCCCCCTAAAAGAAACAAGGTTACGTCCCCGTAACCATACATACCTTGTCAAAAAGAAAAGGGTAACGCTCTCTCATGGCCTCCTCTGCCTCCCATGTAGCTTCCTCAACCTCGTGGTTAGACCAAAGGATCTTAAGCAAAACTGTCTCACCACTCCTAGTCTTCCTAACCTTCCGGTCACGAATCTGCTTAGGCACCTCAAGATAAGACAAGGACTCATCTAGCTCTATGCTCTCTGCCTCTAACACATGTGACGGATCGCTCACATACTTGCGCAACTGAGATACATGAAACACATTATGCACTCTCTCCAACGCAGCTGGTAAAGCCAAATAATAAGCAACCTCTCCAACCCAGTCTAAGATCTTATAAGGTCCGATGAACTTCTGACTCAACTTGCCTTTCTTCCCAAATCTGATAACTCCACGCATAGAAAACACTTTCAGAAGAACCTTGTCCCCAATCTGAAACTCTATATCCCGGCGATGTAGATCTGCATAACTCTTTTGCCTATCCTGAGCCGCTCTCATCCTTTCCCTGATCATCTTAATCTGCTCAACCATCTCATGTACCATCTCTGGTCCTAGAACCACTGCCTCAGCACTGTCGTCCCAATAAATCGGACTCCTACATCTCCTACCATATAAGGCCTCAAACGGTGCCATGCCAATACTGGTGTGATAGTTGTTGTTGTAAGAAAACTCAATCAAATCTAATCTTTGTTCCCAGCTACCACCAAAGTCCATCACACAAGCTCGTAACATGTCCTCAAGAGTCTTGATTGTTCTCTCAGTCTGACCGTCTATTGCAGGATGAAATGCTGTACTCATCTTCAATGTCGTTCCCAAAGATTCCTGCAGCTCTTTCCAAAACTTTGATATAAACCTCGCATCTCTATCAGATACTATGTCCTTAGGGACCCCATGTAACTTCAGCACATTCTTCCGATAAGCCATAGCTAATTGTGCCTTAGTCCATGTATCTTTCATTGGTACAAAATGAGCTGACTTGGTCAGTCGATCCACAATTACCCATATCATGTTGTTACCCTGTTGACTCTTCGGCAAACCCACGATAAAAGCCATAGAAATGGATTCCCACTTCCACTCAGGTACCTCTAAAGACTGAATCTTACCTTGTGGTCGCCGTTGTTCCCCTTTAACTCTCTGGCATGTCAAACAACGGGCCACAAACTCAGCTGTCTCTTTCTTCGTCCCAGGCCACCAGAACGTGTTCTTTAAATCCTTGTATAGCTTGTCACCACCTGGATGTACTGAATATGGTGTACAATGTGCCTCTGTCATGATTGTCTTTTTCAGCTCCTCATCATTAGGGACACACCACCTCCCATCAAACCTCAAACTACCATCTGAATGAATAGAGAATTTGGACACTGTCCCTTTCTCTACTCCAGCTCTCCACTCTATCATCTTAGGATCCAACACCTGTTTACCTCGAATATCATCATAAAGATCAGGTTGTATTGTCAAATCTCTCATGGCATCCCCTCTCTGCATCATATGTATCCCAAACTTCCCCACCTCATCTCTCAACCTCATCAAAGATAAAGTTGTGCACAAAGAATGTACACTCTTCCTGCTGAAAGCATCTGCAACAACATTGGCTTTCCCTTCATGGTAGATAATATCCATGGCATAATCGCCAATCAGCTCCATCCACCTCCTCTGTCTCATGTTCAACTCCTTTTGAGTGAAGATGTACTTGAGACTTTTGTGATCAGAAAATACCTTAAAGGTCGCCCCATAAAGGTAATGTCTCCAAATCTTGAGAGCAAACACCACGGCACCCAACTCCAGATCGTGTGTAGGATAATTCTCCTCATAAGGCTTCAATTGCCTAGAAGCATAGGCAATCACTTTACCGTTTGATGCGTGTCGTTCAACACCAAAAATAAATGCCAACAAGCCTATACTATAAATAGTTAGGGAAGTCGGGTCGAATCCACAGAGAGGCTTTTCTATTAACTGTAGTCTAATCTGTCGGTCACAAACTGGGGGTTTTGAATTAGATGTTCTAACTACTAAAGTTTAAGGGAAAGAGGAAGTAAGGGTATAAGAGGAATTAAGGAGAAAAAGTAAGTAAACTATCAGATAAGGAGAGATATGCCAGGATTTCGGTCTGCCGTGTTCTACACACTATCGGAATAACTAGGTCGGTAAGTTTATTAGTATCAAGGGCTAGGTTATCTCCTTTCGGTCTCAAACCTGACTATACCTTTCGGTCTAAAGTCGCCCTAAGGTTATCCTACTTGACTTTCTCCCTCATAGGAGTCAATTATCAGAACTAAGCAAGCCTACCCTTCCAATCTTTCGATCCAGGTCGGGGGTTAACTAAACAGACGGTCTCCTGCGTGCACTCATTCAACCGAACTACAAATAAATTGCTTAAACCTGATTCCTACCGCATAACTACCTTAGTAGTCGTCCTAACATGCTTCTAACACGGTTTCCCTCATCCCGGCATATAAAGAAATTAGCTACGCATGCTAATTATATTAACTAACATAACTAATGACGAAATGCTAACGGAAAACATGATGTAACAATAGTATAAAGAAATTACGAGATTAGGGCAGGAATTAATAATGAAACTAAAAGAGCAGATATAAAACATAAAACAAGAGAAGAGATTAAGGGAAAGAATTATACTATAATAGCAAATCCGGCGTAAAGAACAACCAAATCCAAGATCGTAAAATTCCAAGCAGTGAACAGTAAAAAGCAGTAAAAACATATGTGGAAAAATGAATGATAGGTCAAAGATCGTAACCTAGCAACTCGTCTAATAGTTTTTATAACAAAACTCACGAGTTGTTTTATTAACCTACGGGCTTTAATAGCCCACGTAAGGGAGAACCTCTCGATCGAGAGGTTAAGTCTCTCGATCGAGCACAGGGCAGCTCGATCGAGGGCTTGAAAGTTCGATCGAGCACAGGGCAGCTCGATCGAGGGCTTGAAAGTTCGATCGAGCACAGGGCAGCTCGATCGAAGGCTTGTGTTCCTCTGTGTTCTCGATCGACAACCAAATGTGGTCGATCGAGATCTTCCGTCACTTCCCAGCTTCCGTAGTATTTCTGACTTGCTTAATTTGGTTAACTTTCGTCTTCACGCTTTCCCATGCACGAGTCCTTCGTCTTCTTTTCCGTCCATCTTCCATAAATGCTATCTCGAGGCCACTAAAGGTTGGTTTCCGCTACAAATCTGCAAAATAGCAATAAACGCACAAAGTAGCCTATTCGGGGTATAAAGTGACATAATATTACTCAAATACATAGAAATGCGTGCCAAAAGAGACCGTAAAAGTCTATATAATACGCACGCATCAAACTTCCCCAAACCAAACCTTTGCTTGTCCTCAAGCAAACTAAATGCAACTAAGGACCTAATGGAAAGGAGTAATTTTCAGAGCTAACTACTAGTCAATGCCAAACCGCTTTAATGCACAAAATCAACTACTGCCAAGCTCAAAGTAAGTGAACAAATTTATGCATATCATGGAATTACATTGGATGTTCGACCTTGCAAGACTCATAAATTCGGACTCTCCCGGTTCACTCTTCTCTCAGCAAAGAAAATGGTAAGTAAGAAAATGTGTGCAGAGAAAGAAGAAATTGCAGACTCTCACCTAGACTGCGACCAACACAACATGTAACGCTAACTAACATGAGTGATGATTCAATCACCGTACACACGCAAAACCACCGTTCAAGGACTATCACGTGCCGAACAATTGCATAATATGGATATGTGAGGCTCAATTGGTAAGAAGGGGCAAAGATAAATATGGAAATGTGAAGGTAAAATAGCCGAGCTAGGACCTAACCAAGACCATAATAATATATATCCCACTCTTCCAATCATAAAAATAACTCAATGCCTTATAATTTGGCATATACAACACAAGAATCCATAATGAAAGTACCTCGTAAAGTATAAATGAGCACGAGAGGTATAAAATATATTTCTTTCTTTCCAGCCATTTTCCCTTCTTTTTTTCTTTTTTTTTTTTCTTCTCCACGTTTTTTTTTTCTTTTCTTTGGCTGATTTTTTTTCTTTTTCTTTTTCTTTTCTCATTAATATACACTCCAAAATAAGATATACGAGCCAAAATCCGATACATAGCAATATATTCCACAAAACTACTAACTAGCTCAGCAAAGGTAGGCTAAATATAGGTTGTAGTTTCAGGGCAACTGGCAGATTTGGCTAATGTGGAGCTCATGGGATAAAATGAGAAAAGGGAAAATGCAGTAATTCTCGGAACACGTAATACCGACCACTACCCATGCGTGCAGGCAAAAAGAAATCAAGACTCATATACATGTGATACAATGAAGTGTGGGGAGTAACTACTCTCAATTCCTATGGCGGTCATGAATGTCACCGATTTATGGCTCTAAATCTCGAGAATATATAGGTAGTTTGCCAAAATTACGAGTCAAGTCTAATACTCCGTAGTAAATTCCACAACAAAATTTGAGAAATCACTTTTAATTCTTGCTAAGCAGCTGTGAAAAGGCAAGGAATGGCATATTTGACCAATAGCGCAATGTCATCATTAAAGAACTCCAATCCGACTCAACTATATGCAAAAGTAAACGTGATATATTATATTTTTCTGTTTTTTTATTTTTTTTTATTTTTTTTGAAGTTTGTATGAAAAGAAAAAGCATAAAGCAGTAAACGTGAATGCAGAACAAAATGCAAATGCAGACGCAAAAGGATGCATATACCCTCCCCAAACCAAAACAGACAATGTCCTCATTGTCTTCACAACTAACTAACAGCAGCAAGAAGGGAGATGGGGTACGCAAACCTAATACATGCTCCTAAAATACAATAAATAAATACAAAGATGGAAAAAGAAAGGAATACGGTACTCACAAGACGGCTTCCCCAAACCAGCAACAAACTAGGGGAACCTCTAATCGTCGTCTCCAGCTACATCCTCCGCATCTGGTGTAAATGGGGGGTCCCTCTCCTCCTCTCTGGCAGCTCGCCGTGCCACCTGCTCAGCCCCCAACCGCAACTCTCGCGCTACCGGTGTCTCCTCCACCTCGTCCTCTGAGTCAGAAGGGAGTGGAGGGTACCCACCCTCTGGGTATCGGTAGAAAGAAGGATGCGACCACCCCTCTGGAATCGGTCGCCGTGCTCGGATGTGGAACTCGTAGAGCGGGAAATAGGCAAGAGCCTGATCCCGTCTCATCTCGGAAAGGTACCTACACATATCCAGAAGCAAGGCATCACGACGCCCTTGGTCCATGACCTCGGGCGCCACTAAAGCAGGAGGGCAAACAAAATTGGCCGGCATGGCCGATCCAGAAGGAGTGAGGGTAGGTGAAGGCGTGGGCGTGGGTGTCGGTCCGACCTGAGCCTGAGTCTGAGCCTGAGAGCAAGTGGGGGTGAACGTAAGGTGGTAGGTGGGTGGAGGTGGCCTCGCTCCCTCTGCAGCAGTCGGGAGCGGTAAAAGTGGAGGAAGGGTAGGGCACGGTAAGGTAACAGACGTGGAACCACAAATCTTCCACGTCCTCATGCCCTTCTTCTTAGGGAACCAGGCAAAGTCAACCATGGCAGCCAAGTCAAGGTAAGCCTGCTTATGAGGCGCGGTAAGTCCAGGCTCGAGAGGGGTAAAGATGGCGGCCTATCCTAGTCACTAACCCGCCACGGACAACGAGAGGTCTTGACCTTCTTCCCAATTCCGTTCCAATCTTTGAGCTACCAAATAAGCAATGTTTAGAACAAACGGGGTACCGTAGTCAATGTTGAGGTACCCCCCGAGAATCGCTAGCTCAGTGTTGGTCACGTTATTGGGCTCAGGTCGCCCAAAGATGGTCTCTCCCATAAGTCGCAAGAAGTAACGGGGAGCAGGTAGATGTACGTGGGCTCCTCTACGCGCGGGGTAAGGGGTGTGAGAAAGTGCAGCCCAAAGAGGCTGAAGGATATCCCGAGGCGGCTTGATGGGGCCGTCACTAACGAGGCCTAGAACCTCCCCAAACCTGGCCAAAGTCCAATAGTGTGACTCATTGCGGAGTCGAAAGTGAATGCAAGGACTAGAGTGGTTGGAAGCGTAAGAGTCGGTGTCAAAAGAGTAGGAGCTGAAAAACTCGTATGTAGGGATACGAATAGCAGCTTCCTGCAAGGTAATCAGACCCGACATACCCGTCCCATTCAACAAACTACAGACCTCCTCATAAATTCCTAAGGTCTGTCCGCGCAATGAAACGGGTGGAGGAGAGAGGGCAACGAAGTAAAGCGGATAACCGAGTTCGGTGATCCGTGGAAGCAAAAAGTACCGTGGGCAACTCCGGTAAAGGAGTAAGAGTGGCCTCTCTCGTAACAACAGCCCCAGAAGAGCTGGAAGTAATGACTAGCTGGCTAGCCGGCTGACTCGGCCTAGGTGGCAGCATACCAGGCGTCGGGAATCGAGGCGTGAATCCTCTGTCCAACATAGAAAAGGGCCTGGCAGGGGCAGAAACAGCACGGGTCGCCTCTCCCACAGCCTTGGCCTTTGTGACCTCGGTGGCGGCTGTGGGTTTCTCCGTCACTGGAACGGAAGCAGCAACCGAAGCTGCAGTGGTGGTAACCACCGGAGTAACAACTCCAACAGAAGAAACGGCCGTCTGTGCATTGGCAGCGGCCTCAGGTACGGTCTCAGTGATGGGGATTTCTTTACTGGAATCCATAACTACAATAGCATCAAGACTAATAATTCAATTGGAAATTCAATTGGAAAATTCGTCCTAAACAACCACATAAACCCTAAATCGCAAAAAGGGAATGGGGATTGCAATTAATTGAAAGGAAAGAGTAAGGTCGAACTTACTTGATGCTAGAACACCCACAAAAGCTTAATTAATCAAAACAATAAGCACAAATTCGAAAAATTCGAATTTATAAACCCTAAAACCCGAAAACTCGAATTAATCGAAAAAGATGGAGTTTGGGAGAGGGATTTTGATTAATTTAGGATGGTAAATATATGGGTAATTTATTGTAGTAGGATTTTGGGCAAGAAAAACCAAATTTGCAAGGTAATTGATCAATCGAAAAAATGCAGGAATGAAGAAATTGGGGTCGAGTAAAATAGAGGAGACGATCGAGAAAAGAACTCCCTTTATATACCCGTGGAGCTTCTCGATCGAGATACAGGTCTCTCGATCGAGAGCTTTAGCTCTCAGATCCTCTCGATCGAGTTAATTCATACCTCTCGATCAAGAGGTGGCTGTCCCTTGACCTTCCTCTTACTCGATCGAGATTGGATTCCCTCGATCGAGCTCTTTTTCTTCAAAAATCCCCTCGATCGAGATCTGACTCCCTCGATCGAGCTCTTTTCCTGCTAGCACGCATATTAGTGTATCATCTTTTGAGTGCGGCTTTCTGTACCTGCAAAATTGACAGTAAAAATATCCCAAAAATACCAGCAAATTGTCTACAGTCCACAATTGTCTTCTACGCTAAAAATGTCTATAGTCTAAGTGTCCAACGCAATTAAAGAAGTTTAAAAACAATAAAAGGAATTCAAAAATCTATTGTCTATTACAATTTGCACGGGGTTGCAAACCCGGCTAAAGCTCAATTAAGTCCTTCAGGCCTCTGCTAGGCCTCTGGCTAACGGAGTTACCCTCAGCTGCGGTAACTTCCAACTTCCTTCTCCAAACATAAGTACCACTTTCCGACGAATGTCCCAACTTTATTTCTTCCGCCAGAATGCGTGTCACATTGCCACCATCGCCCTTTCCCATTCCAACATTGGAGCTCATTTCGCCTTGGTCAAGCGCCAAAGCTCCCCATCCAGGTCCTGTACAAGTAACAACAATAGCACGGTCCTCCTTATCGCTCTCATTCCGAGGCGGAGGTGTAAGTGCAGCAGGTAGAGTAACAACACGTGGGGGCTCAACACCAACAACGGGGATGGAAGGTGACTCAATCAAGGGTGGCGTAACAACACCAACCGCAGGAATAGCATGACACTCCAAAACACGCATAGAACCCCTATGAGTAGCGGGTTTAGCAAAAACCAATTCCTCACCACCGACATTAAACGTAAGAGTGCGCATCCCGACATCTATAACCGCTTGCGCAGTGTGCAAGAATGGTCTTCCCAAAATAATTGGGGTGTGATTATCTTCGGGTATGTCTAACACGACAAAATCAACAGGAATAAGAAATCTTCCTATTTGCACAGGAATATCTTGTAGCACTCCTAAAGGTCGTGACAGGGTCCGATCAGCCATCTGGACCGTCATGTTGGTGCAATGGAATTTAGTGAATCCTAGCCGTTTAGCCAGAGACAAGGGTAACACCCTAACACTTGCTCCTAAATCACACAATGCATTATCAATTAATTGAACTCCAATGTGACACAGTATCGAAAAACTACTAGGGTCAGCAAGCTTAGGTGGGGTCCTATTTTGGAGGTGTGCAGAACACCCCTCCGTCAGAGCTACTGTCTCAACATCATCTATGGTCCTTTTACGCATTAATACCTCTCGCATAAATTTTAAATATGAAGGTACCTTTTTTAGCAGCTCGATAAACGGAACACTTACGTTCAATCCTCGCACAAGTTCACCGAAACGAGCGAACTCAGGCTCCGTCTTCTTGACCCTCTTCAAGCGCCCTGGATATGGAGCATCTTCAATAGGAGCTCCGTTATGCGTGTCACGAATCAAAGCGTTATTAATCATACGCTTGCTCATTGGCCTCGATCGACCACTTTCATCATCAGTGTCTTTCGATCGATCACAACTTTCACTCGATCGAGAGACTTCACCAACAGCAGTGCTCGATCGAGCTATAGTAGCTTCTCGATCGAGCTCTTTTTCTCCATTTCCTCTCGATCGAGGAACACAAGCCTCTCGTTCGAGAGCTGTCGCACTGTTAGCAACAGAAACTTTGGAATTCGTGCCAGAAACATCAGTACCAGCAACATCAGCATCAGAATAAGTCAGTCCGCTTCTCAATGTTATCATGTTCAGCGTTTCTTTTCTCTTTTCAGATTGAGAAGGCAGCTGTCCGGGTTGCCTCGTGGATTGATTTGCGGCGACTTGAGCTATTTGGGACTCAAGCAGTTTGATAGTAGCATTGGTTGCTTGCTCCGAACTACTCACTTGTGTAGCGAGAGCTTGAATCATGGATTTCAGCTCTCCCACTTCTGAAATTCCTCCAGATGAAGAACTTCCTTGCTGCGGATTTGGAAATTGCAGAGGCTTTTGATAACTTTGCTTATGCGGTGGCATATAAGCTTATTGCTGCGGTGGAGGAGTAGGATTAAGGACATTTTTACTCGACCATCGCAGATTTGGATGGATATAACCCGAATTATACCCTTGTGATCTTTTGGAAGGAAAAGACTTGCTCCTATCGGTAAAGCAGTCAATAGCAACGTGCCCCTGACTCACCGCATCTCTCACAAAGATTTGTATCGTCTTTCTTGACATGTGAACCGTTTGTTGACTCTCGGAGACTGCATCTCCAATCGGTCAAACCTAGCATTAATCTTATCGAACTTAGCATCCATATCTTCACATTCGATATTAGCTATCGTCCGTGTACCACTTCGCGGATTCCCATATTCTGCGGTGTGATTAGCCATTTCCTCAATAAGCTTCCAGCCCTTTTCATCATCAACCTCGCGCTGGAATCTCCCATTGGCAGCAGCATCTAAAATAGGTCTATGATCATCATACAACCCATTATAAAATTGGTTGCACAAAAACCACTGTTGGAATCCATGATGGGGTACCGATCGCACAGCTTTCTTAAAGCGGCACCATGCTTCAAACAGATTTTCAGAACCCGTCTGCTTGAAATTAGTAATCTGGGCCCTCAACGCATTGGTCGTCTGCGGAGGAAAGTACTTCGTATAGAAGGTCAGAGCTAAAGTAGTCCAATCCGTGATACCTGCTGCTTCTCTATCCAAGTCCGTCAACCATTCCCTTGCATTATCGGTCAGAGAGAAAGGAAAGAGAACTTCCTTTATCTTGTCTTGGGTCACTCCCTTGGATGTAGGGTTAGATGAACAATAATCAGCAAATCTTTCCATATGTTTCCTAGGATCCTCGCCTGGGACCCCCCGATATAAATTCCGTTCGACCAAGTTGATGTAGGATGGGCGAATGTCGAAGGTATTGTCGTCCTCATCGGTAGACAATTTGAACCCCTTCGGAATATAGTCAGTAGTAGGCTCCGAATGTCTCGCGATATTAGGCATTTTGATTGGGATAATAGTCTCACGAATAGAAGTTTCCTCAATAACCGAACTGTCGGAAGTACTCAAGACTTCCTCCCGACGAACTCTTTCTAACTCCCTCTTTCTGCGTAAAAAGGATCTTTCGGGTTCAGGATCAGCCTCAACTAATTCACCCCTACGAGACCTGCGCATACACAGCTAAAAGGAAATAAATAAGAACAGCCTTAAGGAAATAAAATTCCTTAAGACAAGACAGAAATAAACAACACAGATAATAAAAATTGCTTCCCCGGTAACGGCGCCAAAATTTGATGCGTGTCGTTCAACACCAAAAATAAATGCCAACAAGCCTATACTATAAATAGCTAGGGAAGTCGGGTCGAATCCACGGAGAGGCTTTTCTATTAACTGTAGTCTAATCTGTCGGTCACAAACTGGGGGTTTTGAATTTGATGTTCTAACTACTAAAGTTTAAGGGAAAGAGGAAGTAAGGGTATAAGAGGAATTAAGGAGAAAAAGTAAGTAAACTATCAGATAAAGAGAGATATGCCAGGATTTCGGTCTGCCGTGTTCTACACACTATCGGAATAACTAGGTCGGTAAGTTTATTAGTAGGAAGGGCTAGGTTATCTCCTTTCGGTCTCAAACCTGACTATACCTTTCGGTCTAAAGTCGCCCTAAGGTCATCCTACTTGACTTTCGCTCTCATAGGAGTCAATTATCAGAACTAAGCAAGTCTACCCTTCCAATCTTTCGATCCAGGTCGGGGGTTAACTAAACAGACGGTCTCTTGCATGCACTCATTCAACCGAACTACAAATAAATTGCTTAAACCTGATTCCTACCGCATAACTACCTTAGTAGTCGTCCTAACATGCTTCTAACACGGTTTCCCTCATCCCGGCATATATAGAAATTAGCTACGCATGCTAATTATATTAACTAACATAACTAATGACGAAATGCTAACGGAAAACATGATGTAACAATAGTATAAAGCAATAACGAGATTAGGGCAGGAATTAATAATGAAACTAAAAGAGCAGATATAAAACATAAAACAAGAGAAGAGATTAAGGGAAAGAATTATACTATAATAGCAAATCCGGCGTAAAGAACAACCAAATCCAAGATCGTAAAATTCCAAGCAATGAACAGTAAAAAGCAGTAAAAACATATGTGGAAAAATGAATGATAGGTCAAAGATCGTAACCTAGCAACTCGTCTAATAGTTTTTATAACAAAACTCACGAGTTGTTTTATTAACCTACGGGCTTTAATAGCCCACGTAAGGGAGAACCTCTCGATCGAGAGGTTAAGGCTCTCGATCGAGAACAGGGCAGCTCGATCGAGCACAGGACAGCTCGATCGAGCACATGGCAGCTCGATCGAGGGCTTGACAGTTCGATCGAGCACAGGGCAGCTCGATCGAGGGCTTGACAGTTCGATCGAGCACAGGGCAGCTCGATCGAAGGCTTGTGTTCCTCTGTGTTCTCGATCGACAACCAAATGTGGTCGATCGAGATCTTGCTACAAATCTGCAAAATAGCAATAAACGCACAAAGTAGCCTATTCGGGGTATAAAGTGACATAATATTACTCAAATACAAAGAAATGCGTGCCAAAAGAGACCGTAAAAGTCTATATAATATGCACGCATCACCGTTCTACGTCAACACACATCCCAACCCATTATTTAAGGCATCTGTATAAACCCCAAAGTTCTCACTCCCTTCAGGCAATGCTAAGATATGAGCTGTGGTCAAACGCTCCTTTAATGTTTGGAACGCCATCTCACAACTCTCATCCCAACGAAACTTGTTCTCTTTCCTCATCAAAGCTTTCATAGGTCTAGCAATCTTGGAGAAATCCTTCACGAACCGTCTGTAATATTCAGCTAAACCCAAGAAACTCCTGATCTCAGCAACATTCTTTGGTGCTTCCCACTTGGTCACTGCCTCAATCTTTGCCGGATCCACAACTACCCCATCTTTAGAGATCACATGCCCCAAAAAAGCAACTCTCTCTAACCAGAACTCACACTTGGACAACTTAGCATATAACTCATGCTCCCTCAAGGTCTGCAACACAATCCTCAGATGCTCCTCATGCTCCTCCTTAGTCTTGGAATAGACTAAGATATCATCAATGAACACCACCACAAACTTGTCCAAAAACTGACTGAAGATTCTGTTCATCAAATCCATAAACACAACCGGTGCATTAGATAACCCAAAAGGCATCACCACATACTCATAATGGCCATACCTTGGCGTGAAAGCTGTCTTTGGTATGTCCACCTCTCTAATCTTCACCTGATGGTACCCCAACCTCAAATCAATCTTGGAAAAGACTGATGCACCACTAAACTGATCAAACAGGTCATCTATCCTTGGCAAAGGATACCTGTTCTTCACCGTCACTCGGTTCAGCTACCTGTAGTCTATACACAACCTCAAGCTCCCATCTTTCTTCTTCACAAAAAGAACTGGTGCTCCCCACGGTGATACGCTAGGTCTAATGTATCCCCTCTCTATCAGATCATCTAACTGCTTCCTGAGCTCCTCCAACTCTTTGGGACCCATCTGGTACGGTGCCATAGAGATTAGCCCCGTCCCCGGTTTCAACTCAACCGTGAAATCTATCTCCCTCTTCGGTGGCAACCCCGGAATCTCCTCTGGAAAAACATCTGCAAACTCATCAACCATTGGTATCTGATCAACTGTCGGACTCTCTATCCGGTCATCTCTCACATGGCACAAGATCAAAGGACATCCCTTCCTCAGATAGGACTTCAAGGTCACAGCTGCAATCAACTTAACTTTAGGTTTGACCACAAACCCACGATAAGACACACTAACGCCCTTAGGACCTCTCAAAGACACTTTCTTTTGATGACAGACTATCTTAGCTTTGTACTTTCCCAACCAATCCATCCCGACTATCATCTCAAAACCGTCTAAAGGAAACTCTAGCAAGTCTACAGGTAGATCAACTTGCCCAACTATCATAGATACATCTCTATATAACCTCCCACATGATACAGACTCACCCGAAGGTATAAAAACTTTCTCACTTACAGACTCATATACCCTCAAACCCAACCGTTTAACATGACTCGAAGATACAAACGACTGAGACGCCCCCGAATCAAACAAAACAAAGGTATGAATACCGTTAACAAGAAAGGTACCAGTTATAACATGTGCGTCGTCCTCAGATGCTTTCTTGTCCATCATATCTGACTTTCCTTTGGTCTTGTCCACCTCCCTGGGCCGATCTTGGTAAAGTAGTCGGCTTAGCACCCGACCCACGATTGTTGTTGTTGTTCGTAGCTGGTTTCGATAAAATTACCGCCATTGCGGTTACCTCCGCCCTGGTTGCTCGACCTCCCGGTTAGACCATGACCCGGCCCGGTAGGTGCATTACTCGCATAACTCGTGCCGGCCCCCGAGAATAGCTCCTCGAGCCGATCTCGAAAAGCTCCCGGTACACTCGTGCACTCATGTCTCTTGTGGCCTACACCGCCACGACCAAAGCAGTCATCCCCCAACTACCACTACCGCTCCCACGGCCACGCCCAAAGGAAGCCCCCAAAGATCTTGAACCCGAGCCAGGAAGAAAACGCTCTGCTTTGATTGTGCTTGCCTTTCTTGTAGTTAGACTGGCCACCACCCTCACTATCAGCCTTTCTTTTCTCACCTCCTCTCTCCCGGGCCATCTCCACCAACCTCTCAGCTCTCCTAGCCCTCTCATAAGCTTCCTTAACATCAGTAAGGACTCCCACAGGTAACTTGTCCATAATCCTGGGGGTCAACCCCCTCTCAAATCTCAGCGCTAGGTTCTCCTCACTCAAAGCCATGTCCTCAGCATATCTAGACTTCTCATTAAACTGCTTGTAGTACTCAGCAACCGACATATCAGATGTCATCCTAAACCCATCAAACTCCTCCCTCAGCTTACTCCTCACATGCTCAGGTACAAACTCTCTCCTCATAGCCCTCCGAAACTCCTCCCAGGGTATAGCAGGAAGACTCTGTTTCACATACATCTCTCTAGCACTCGCTTTCACCTTGTCCCACCACTCAACAGCCGCTTCCCTCAAGTAGAACGCAACTTGTTCTACTTTCATCTCATCGGGACAATGTACCAGATCCAGAATGTTCTCCATCTCACGATGCCAACTGT
Source organism: Silene latifolia (assembly GCF_048544455.1). Taxonomy (NCBI): domain Eukaryota; kingdom Viridiplantae; phylum Streptophyta; class Magnoliopsida; order Caryophyllales; family Caryophyllaceae; genus Silene; species Silene latifolia. Next base: position 289,491,399 of record NC_133537.1, read on the forward strand.
CACGAAGAATTGGCTCCCCGGTTCCCTTATACTCTTTTGGGTTAAACCTCGCTATATAAAGACTGATCTTAGAGTGATCAACCTCCTTATCTTTCCCTACTCTCTTCAGGGCCTTAGTAAGAGCATCTTGATGCTCCAACATCTTAACTATATCATCGATGTTCATGCTCTCAGCTCTCGCATACAAAGCGGTTTTCTTTGGCGGCATCTTGAAACTATATAAGAAAAGGTAGATATAAACATACATACCATAACCCAAAACACGAAAAAAAACCTGCCCAGAACCCACTCGATCGAGTGCCTAAACCTACTCGATCGAGTAGAGGCTACTCGATCGAGTGCCCCACGCACTCGATCGAGTGCCCCGACTCCAGACCCAAAACAACCTTTCTGATCTCTGACATACTCGACTGAGCAGCCTAGCCACTCGATCGAGTGACCCCCTACTCGATCGAGTGCCCCTATGTACTCGATCGAGTACCCAAAAACACGGTTCTGATCATGAAAACGTCAAAGTACCCACTCGATCGAGTACCCCCTACTCGATCGAGTCATGCAGACTCGTGAATACTCCCCGCATGTTATCTCACATAACCCAACATACTATGCAGCTTCATAATCTCAGCATTATAATATAACTACGCATGCATTTCTACACAGTTCCTCATACAATCAACAAAATTATTCTACTTCATGTTATTAAATGCCACATAATAAACAACCATCATGCTTCTTTATGCAAACCAACATATAAACACACCCCACCAACTTTTCAATCACAATTTTAATCCTCCACTCCCAACACCCAACAACTCACAACATATACCGTTACTTTCACATATAAACTGACAGACACCACATACGACCTTGACATATACCCCCCCATGTGACCGGTTCAAAATTGTAGAGCGAGTTCGCGACTTTAGGACGTCTCCCAAGCCTTTGCATTAACTTCTACAACCTTTACCCCGGGTTCATTTTAATTGACTCCCTATGTTCATTATATTCATTAGTTACAGGTTTCAGGAACCTGGCTCTGATACAACTTTGTGACACTCCCATACTCCAAGTGCTTTACCAGGACCACTCAGGTATAAAGATGTCACCATCTCGGTTTTCCGAGGCAATGATAATCATAAGACAATAGCGAAACAAGATTTAAATAGTATAAGTTTAGTGAATAAATACAGTCCAATACCAAATACCCAAAATGCGGGTTACAAGTTCCCAAAACAACTATCTAAACAACTAAATGCAATGTCTGACGAACTAATCAAGCTACAGCGGAAGACTCTATCATCTGAAGGTGACACATCCCAGCTATCCCATGTATCTCGACTCATACCTGCTCAACAACTGCTCACCATCCCCGAATGGATCACCACAGTTTTTAAAACAATAAACGGGGTCAGTACTAATCACACAATTTATATAACTCAACAATACATCAAACAACACAGCTCAATCATCACAGATGAATGTGAGAGCATACAAGCAATGCAACATCCAATAAATTAATCCTAGCATATGAGAATTAATACTAAGTCGGTTAACACGTAGTTTAACATACAATTGGGTCGAAGTAGAGATTTAGGTTAATTGCATGTGAGAGCATACAAGCAATATAATAAAAGAAATACAATAATAATACAATAAAGGAAAATTACAATAATTACATCGGATTAATTGATTTATGTCAAAAATAAATCTAAAACGGATGATTTGAGAAAAAGAATAGAAAATAAATTAGGTTAGAAAATAAACAGAAATTAGGTGATAATACAATTAAAAGTTAATTAAATACGTAATTAATAAACTAAGTCAAGGCATAAACGGGAATTCAGGGACAGAAATCAACCGGGAACAGGCGCAGCAGAGCTGCGTCCCTTGGAAGAGGCGCAGCAGTCGCTGCGTCTGTTCCTGGGTTGAGTTCTGGCTGTGAAGCCGGAACCGCAACTCGTTAATGTTCATTGGTGAATTTAATGCTTGATTAATGGACAATTGACTCGGATAGAAGTGATTAACATATTATTTACATGTGAATGAGGTCATAAAAAACGATACAACACGAACAAAACTGATTAGAATGAATTATTCACAAGTTTAAAAAGGTTAATTATGAGAATTAAACAAACAAAACAAATTAATTAAATTAATTAGGTTAAACAGGTTATTAATGACGAACTAATGACGGTGACAGATGAATAACAGATGAAAGTATATCAAAGATGAATTCCAGAGACTCAATATTGATGAATCGAACCTCTAAAAACCCGAATTGATTTTAATGACGAAAACCCGCAAATATGAATTATAAGGGATTTAAGTCGGGATTAATGATGAATTAAATATCAATTATTAACATGTTAAAATTATCATATTAGAATTATCGTGTTAAAAGAAATATGAACAATTGAAGGCGAAACAAAACAAAAGGACGAACAAAAGACGAAGGAAGAAGAACGGAAGCAGGAACTGCGGCACTCTCACAAAGAGGCGCAGCAGTTGCTGCGTCCTTTCTCGACGGTTGTCTTCTGATAATCCGTAAAAAGGGTTTTTAAACAAGGTTTTACAAATCGGTTTTAAGAATATTTTCGACATAAATCTTACAATATTAATTACAATAAATAAAGAACAATAATTAAAAGAAGGATTTACACCCTCAGACTTACATGTTTGACGAAACGAGATGAACTAAGTTAACGTTTAGTGATGCTCGACTCGAATGTACGACGAAAGTGCCTTCTAGGAGGAAAACGAATAAGATTGATTAATGTTGATTGATGTGGAGTTGGTAATTGGTCGGTCATGCAAAACGAGGTTGGTACTCAGAAAGATCCGAGCTTACGTGGTCAAAAGTTCAAGCGCGTAGACGCCAAAAAGTAAGAACGTGGTCTAGAATGCAAAGGGAGAAGAGAAGGGCGGACACTCGCGTGAGAAATATGTGAGACCGAAGGTCTCTATTTATACTAATCACACGGAGGAAATAGGGTTTTCGGAGAGACTTTGGAAGTGAATCTCGAAAAGATACGAAAAATACGCAAAAAAGGACTGAGGAAGAGGCGCAACAGGCACTGCGTCTCTTGGAAGAGGCGCGACACTTGCTGCGTCCTTTCCTCAGTGGTTTCCTCCTGCGGAAGAAAGATTTCCACATTTCTATTATGGAATAGCGGATTAATCTCGGTTCCTTAATATTTTGTGTGAATATTACGGGAGATATTTTATCAAAGATCAAAATATTGGAAAATATGGAATAGAAATATCCGGAACATTGCAGAACATTCTGACTCGGTTATTAGAAAATGAAGACGGTTTTTTGACCCGGACTCCAAATGTACTCTAATTACTGCCAAAACGACCGTATCGGCACATAGATGACGATTAAGAGGTAGACACAAGTGTTTGAGCGATCACTTGACGATAAACTTACAAACTGTCACAAATCGTTCCGTATACCAAACATGCTGCCCAATCATCACCGGGTGGTTTGCGGGAGGTGCAGAAATTTGGAACGTCAATCGCTATCCATCCTTAGGCCCAGTTAAGAATTTGGAACGTCCAGACGGGACGATTGGTCGAATGGGTTAGGTTGGGCCTAGGAAGGCCGAATAAAACGATCTAAGAAGATCGAGTCATGAAAACTGACAACTGTCTCATATAAACTATTCCCTAACCTTGTTCAAGTTTCACCCTTGGCAACACGTAAGTGTATTACTCCCCAGCGGAGTCGCCAAACTATGGACACGGGGGCCCACGGGGGCGCTTGGGAAAACAATCGTTTGCATTTGTGGAGTCGCCACCAATTTATTGTGGAAAATTGGAAACCGTTCGAATACTTCGTGCCATGTCAAGACACAAAGTAATGACATAGACAAAGCACTCGTTACCCTTAGCATTCTATGTCTAGAATGACTCTTGTGGATGCCAATGAACACGGATGTTCACAGAGATCTGAAGTAAGGGGTGGAGGTATGTATTAGGAAGCTCTTTTGATCGAACACCTAATCCTGCCCGCCTCGATAGCGGCCTCTACTAATGATTAGGGAAAATCATCTATACTTGATATGTTGTTGATTATATGCATGCAATGCAACAAACAGTGAGAATTAACTAAGTCGGTGAACATGTAGTTTAACATACAATTAGGTCGAAGTAGGGATTTAACGTTGATTACATGTGGAAGCAAACAAACAATACTAAAGATACAATAATTACATTGGTTTGATTGATTTACATCGAAAATACACTTAAAGCGGATAATTTGAGAAAAGAAAATGGAAAATAAATTAAGGTTAGAAAACGAACAGATTAGTAATGATAATACGGGTAATAGTCGATTAATACGTAAGCTAATGAACTAGGTCAGAGCAACAACGGAAGTTTAGAGGCAGAACTCAACCCGGAATAGGCGCAGGAGAGCTGCGTCCCTTGGAAGAGGCGCAGTGGTCACTGCGTCTGTTCCTGAGGTGAGTTCTGGCTGTGAAGCTAGAACTGCATATCGTTAATGTTCTTGGGTAATTTAATGATCGATTACTAATATTTGACTCGGATGAAAGTGATTTAACAGATTATTTACATATGAATGGGGCATAAAAGCGATAAAGAACAGACTCAAATTAATTAGAATGAATTAATTACTAATTACAAGTTTTAGCTAACATGAATTAATTAGGTTTGCTAATACGATTTAATTAGGTTTATTTACACCAATTAAATTAGATTAGGTGATAATAAACAAAATAAAATATACAAAAGATGAATTTCAGAGACTTGATATGGACGAATCGAATCTCTAAAACTCGGATTTGATTTTAATGATGAAAACCCGCAAATATTGGTTAATTGGGATTTAAGTCGGAAATTAAAAGTGAGAAGTTACTAATTATATATTAAAAATTATTATACGAATGAATGATGAAGAAAAAATAAAGAAATCGGAATAAAAAAGACGAATCAACGAAGAACAAAGAAAGAAGAAGAAAAGCAGAAACAGCGGTAACCTCAGGAAGAGGCGCATCAGATGCTGCGACTCTTCGAAGAGGCGCAACAGTTGCTGCGTTTCTTCTCGACGTCTGCTCTCTGTTAATCCGAAAAAAGGGTTTAATAAAAGGTTTTATAAATCGGTTTTAAATATGTTTTCGACGTAAATCTTACAATAATTTATACAATAAAAAGGTACAATAATAAAACATGGGATTTACACCCTCAGACTTACATGTTTGACGAAACGAGATTGACTAAGTTAACGATTAGTGATTGCTCGACTCGAATGTACGAAGAAAGTGCCCTCTTAAGAGGAATTAAGCTAAATTGGTTAAGTTGATTGAGTGGAGTTGGTCAAATTGGCCGGTCATGCAAAACGAGGCTGGTACTCAGAAAGATCTGAGCTTACGTGGTCGAAAGTTCAAGCACGTAGATGCCAATAAGCAAAGAGCACGGTGTTAGAATGCAAAGGGAGAAGAGAAGGGCGGACACTCGCGTGAGAAATATGAGGAACGAAGGTCCCTATTTATACTAATCACACAGAGGAATTAGGGTTTCGGTAAAACTTTAGAAATAAATCTCGAAAAGATCTTAAAATACGCAGAAAGGAGCTGGGGAAGAGGCGCAACAACCACTGCGGCTCTTGGAAGAGGCGTAGCGGGTGCTTCGTCCTTTCCCCAGGAGTTTCCTCCTACGGAAGAAAGATTTTCCGCGTTTCTGTTTATGGAATTGCGGTAGATCTCAACTTCCTTATTGTTTAAAATATAATTTCGGGATATATTTTGCCAAAAGATTAAAAGATTGAAATATGGAATAGAAATATCTGGAACATTCCAGAACATTCTGACTCGGCATTTTAGACGGTTTATTAGAAAATGAAGACGGTTTTTGACCCGGACTCCAAATGAACTCTAATTACTATCAAAACGACCGTAACGGCGCGTAGATGACGACCAAGGGGTAGACACAAGTATTTGAGTTGTCACTTGACGATAAACTTACGAATTGTCATAAATCGTTCCGCGTACCAAACATGCGGCCCAATCATCACCGGGTGGTTTGCGGGAGGTGCAGAAATGAGGTATCTACACTCCCCTGGAGAATCGAACTCCTGTTCATTGCCCATATTATGCAGGTCAGGATACTTAGAGGCAACAAAGGCCATCTCAGCTTCAGGGTTCCAACTCGCCCTGGCCTCAACAGGCTCCGACATGGCAGCCGCTATCCCCTTAATATAAAAAATACAGGGAGGCATCATCAAGTATGACCTCCAAATCATCCCTCTCCAGGGTAAGCTCCTCGTTCCTGTCCAGCGCCTACTGCAGAAGTTGTTTGCATGAGCCTGCCTCAGCCTTGGCAGCATCCCTCTCGGCATGCACCTTCGCCAAATCATCAGCCCTTGCAGTCAGGTCAGGTCAGCTCGAGCAAAACCCAGTTCAGACTTCAGCTTATCATAGTTAGATCTCAAAAGGTCAATCCTGGCTACCAGAGAAGTAGCCTGATGAGCATTGTGGAGACAGGCTGCAGCACCCTGAACAAAAACAAGAATAGCATAAATATTATCTCATAATAGCAAAAAACATCTAAATAAAATACACATATTACGAAATATACATAATAATAGTATACCTCCCTTACAGCAGCCAAGGCACTTGCCAAAAGGCTGACAGAGTGATCTACTGAAGCAACTGCCTGGGTAGCAGTCTCAATAGGATCAAGGGTGAGCATAACATTTGACTTGGAAGCAGCATAGTCCCTGATCTTCACCTTGGCAGCCTCCACATTATCTACCCTAGCTCGCACTTCCCTGACTGGGGCAGACAAACCAACCTCCTCTATTTTTCTCTTCCGAGTTGCTGAACTTGTTTTAACAGAGGTAGCAGGAGCAGTAGAAACCTTGGAAGCATCAGGCAACTCGGTTAAATTAATAACAGGCTCAGCATCATCGCCTCCCTAGGAGCCTTCCTCCTTAATCATAGCCAGCCTGGCTGAAAGGTCAGCCATACCAAACCTGGCAAGGCGAGTGGATGACCTAGTGGCTATAGCACAAAACACTATATTAGCAATAAAGATAGACTATCATGAAAAAGCCATAATAAAAAGAAAAGAAAAAAACAAAATTGACTCACTGCCTGAGGTAGAAGCACTGACGACCTTCGAAGGCTTTGGTACCCTGGCAGCGCCGTTAGTCTTCAGGCAACGAGGGAGATGACCAGCCCCACAACAAAGAGGCCAAGCCCTCTCCAACTGAGAAATAGCAAGAAAAGCAGAAATATTTGCAGTAGAGTACTCAATTTCAGTAACCCAATCATCAACTGCGCACAAAGAAGGTATAATTCAATTTGATTTATTTATTTTTAAAAAAAAAATAACGAACAAACATGCAGGATAAAAGGAAAAGCCAAGGTACTCACCAGCAACACAAGCATCATAATTCAAATACGCCAGATCAGGGCCCACAGAATTGGTCCTGATAAACATGTACCCAACCGCCCAGTTCTTGTCATGGCCACTATCCAGATTGCTGAGAAGAGGAGTAGTAGAAGGCCTGACCTTGAAACTTATGTGGCCAGGACTATTGGTCTTGACAGCGTAGCAGGCTTTCAAGTCTTCAAGAGAAAAGGAGATATTATGTTTTTTGTAGAGATATTCAACAGAGGAGACTACTTTCCACACCATAGGCATCAGCTGATAAGAAGGCACACTAATTTCTTTAATAACGTCCACCATAAGTGGAGAGAAAGGAAGCTTGCAACCAGCCCTGAAGGCCCAGTCATGAATACAGAACCAACCAAGACATGCCCAGTCAGCCCTGGCAGGGGAGTTTTTAGGGATCCATACTTCAGAATCAGCAGGAATAATTCCCTTATTCTTCAACACCTTCTCAAATTCAGGTTTCAGACGATTTGAAAGAGATTGATCATCTTTCAGAGCTTTTGTGGGTTTGTATTCAAATTCACCATGGAAAATTGAAATCATCTCGAGAGGAGAATCAATTGGTTTTTCAACCACAGGAGGTTGAGCAGCAGAAGATGAAGGGAGATTTTCAGAAGTAGTCTCTTCGGGGTTCTGAACGAATGGAGTTCCAGGAGACATTACTCCCCTGAAAGATTTCTTTTTTGCGGCAATTGTTGGAAAATTATTAAAGAATTATTAATCGAGGAATTAATTGCAGAAGAAGATTAAGTTAGAAGGGAGTAGATTTTGGTGAAGATCAAATCAATAAAGTAAAGGAGTATTTATACTCGGTGAAATTAGGGTTTCAACCACAACTTGCAAAGATAATTATTAAGGGAGTTGCAGTAATTGCAACACATGGCATTAAACAGCCGACTAGCCGTTACAGAAGCCAATCAGCCATAATTCAACCGTTGAGCAGTTTACCAAAATTAGAAGTTATCTCCTTATTTCTGGCCTGACCCAGCGAAGATAAGGAGATAAGGGGCAATTATTAGGCCTGGAAATCCGCTGACATCCCTGGAAGATATACTACCTCGACCTGACCATTAGTGTGTCAGGACGTCAAGCTACCAGGACACATGAAGACAGGCGCCAGTCCATGGAGAGGACAACGGTCAAAATATCAGGACGATATTTGACCAAGAAGTCATATTACAGAAGAATATACGCACAATAATTAGGAGCATTAATTGGAAAGATTCTGCCATTAAAAACAGCAATTAAGGGCGAAATAAAGAGCATTAGTCCGGGTAATTAAGACAGAATATTTGGCATTAATGACGAGATTATTCAGTCGTTCAGCATTGCTATATAAAGAACACTTGGAAATCATTTGAAGAAGAACAAGACATATACAAGCATACGACATTCTGTTACAATACTTAAGCTAATAACGATCAATTGTGCTAAATATTCAATAATATAGTGAAATCCTCTCCTGGCTTGGTGCCCGTGGTTTTTTCCCATTGAAGGGTTTTCCACGTACAAAATTCCTTGTCTTCTTATTATTCTTTTATCGTACTTTATTCTTCAAGTTTTATACCCTGTCATACTTACCCACAGATTTATTCGAGCTAGTTAACCCTACCTAGACCTACCCTGACCTGATTTCGCCTTGCGCAAAATCCATACAAAACAACTGTTAAGATTGCTAAGGCTTCAGGGGCCTCAACATCAGGAAGTAAGTTTTGTTTTCCTGCGTTGATATTTATGCCTGAGCATATGTTAGTAGTGCTGATATAGGATTTCGTCGTGTAGCTACCAGGGCTTCTGCGAGGATTGCTAGCTTTGGCTTGTTTGTAGTGAAGGCAGGAATTTCCCAGATAACATGGGAGATGTCTCAGAGCAGCGAGGCTACGAGGAGTGATAGTACGCTTCAAATTCAGGTTCCTACTCAACAGGCTCAACTGGTGTCTCCTCCATAGGTCGTGGATGATACTGACGAGTCTAGACGGGCTAACAAAAGAAAAAGGCAGGATGAGGTCTCTGAGGGAGTTGGAGCTGTTGGTGAAGGTGTGAGCGAGGTTAGAGAGGTCCGGGCAAGGCTTGGTGATGTACAGTTCGCCAAAGAACAGATCCAGGCTCATTCCTTCTTGGTTAATGATCCTTACTCAGTGTATCAGGCTGAAGAATCGTCTGCTCAGGCAGTAGCTGCTATGTATCATTCCAAGGACTGTGCTGCCAACTTGGTTGCTATGCTGCAGAGGGTATGATTCTTTTTCCTTAGTTTTATTTTGCTTACTCAATTTCTGTTCTTGCTTACCTACTCGTGATTTCTTTGCAGAATGTAAATGATATGCTGAGGGGTGCCTGTGAACTAAAGTCCTCAAATGCCAAGAATAATGTATTGGATTGGGAGGTGCAATATTTGAAGAAGGATGTTGAAGCCTTAAAGATTGACTTAGAGGCGCTGAAAGAAGAGAATGAGGCTCTAAAGAAGGAGAATGAGGCAGGCAAGGCAAAACTGGTTGTTGAAACATCCAAGCTGGGATCTACCCAGAATGTAGTGAAATCCGTCCAGGCCAAGCATGATACTGTCCAGGATGAGCTAAAAGCTGAAAATCAGGCTGTGCAGGATCTTCTGAAGGCAAATAAGGAGCTGGCTGTTGAGAGGGACACGGTGCAGAGCAGGTATAAGGGTGTTGCCTTGTACTTCTTTGGCAAGGGTCGAGTTGATGCTATGAAGGAGCATGTTGAGGTCAGGCCATACTGGAATCCTGAGCAAGAAATGGCTGATCTTAATGATGTCTACCCTGATATTCACAAACTGCTTGCTGATGATGAGGTTGACTTTCCCCCAACTAAAGATAGGAGTGATGAGGCTGATGAGAATAACGAGGAGGAAGAAGCTGGTGATGAAGGCATAGGTTCTGCTACTGCCTCTAAGGCAGGTTGATAATTTTCCTTAGGGTAAGTTTTTGGCCTATCCAGAGGGGATGTTCCCTGGACAAAACTTTGAAATTATTCTAGCTGGTTTTTGGCCCATCCAGAGGGGATGTTCCCTGAAAAACCTTTGCTTTTGATCTTCCCTTTTTAAGAATGCAATTTGAAGTAACTTTTTTACTTTCTCTGCGTGCCGATTTGAAAAGTTTTTTTTGTACCTGTTAAGCTAATGCTTTTCAGGAGGGCTTATGGCCCTCAGTCCATTCAGGGACTTATGGCCCTCAGCCTGTCTGGAGGGCTTTTTGAGTAGGAGGGATAGTTGCATGTCATGAGGGCTTATGGCCCTCAACCTGTCAGGAGGGCTTAAGACAAGTAGTCCGGATTTATTTCACCATCTTACCTGTCTTTCGTACTGAGCTCAATTTTATGTATTTTTTGGATGAGACAAAATGTTTGAGATTTGTCATAGTTTGTGAGGCATTAAGGTGTTGTTCAGGTTGAGTGGAGTGGCCCTCAATCCTGAATATTTGTTTAAGCATGCAAATATATTATGCTAAATAGTTGCAGGAAAAGCGTAAAAGAAGTTTTCAGGATTCAGTATAGTAGTTTGAGACATATAGTAAAAGTTTTAACTTGTCAGGCAATTGCAGATAGCAGGAAATCACATAGAAAGAACATGGATCATTTTATTCAGGATAGTTACACATAGAAGCATGCCAGGTAAGAGATAGGATTGATAGTCTTACCCGGTTCAGGCAAAAATAAATGGGTTATACATGAAAGAGTTTTAAGTGAGAGATATTCCAGGATCTAGGGATCATTTCTCCGTCAAGGGTCTAAAGTCTGTAAGCTCCCTGTCCTACTATTGAATCAATCAGGTAAGGGCCTTCCCATGCAGGGGCAAGTTTGCCAGCATTCTTGTCTTTTGTATCTAGGGAAGACTTTTCGTAGGACTAGGTCCCCTTCCCTGAATACTCTGATGTTTACGTTCTTGTTTTAGCTTCTGGCTACCGTTTGTTGGTAGGAAGCTATCCTGATTTTGGCTGCATCTCTCAGCTCTTCAGCCAGAGTCAGGCTGTCTTGCATCAACGGCTGGTTTTCTTCAACAGTATTCAGGCTACATCTGGTAATTGGTACATGGATTTCTGCTTGGATTACTGCCTCACAGCCATAAACCAAGGATTAAAGTGTCTGGCATGTTGATGTTTTAGATGTAATTCTGTCAGCCCAGAGGACTAGAGGGAGTTCTTCAGCCCATCTGCCTTTTCTTTGCTTTAGCTTCTTTTTCAGATAGTTAATCACCACTTTGTTGCTGGATTCAGCCTGGCCGTTGGCTTTTGGATAGCCTGGTGTGGAGGTCACCATATTAATATTCCACTGTGCACAAAAGGCCATTGTTCTTTTTCCCACAAATTGTGTGTCATTATCACAAACTATTTCTGAGGGGACGTCATATCGGTATATGATATTCCTCTTGATGAATGATATGACATCCTTTTCTTTAATTTGCCTCTATGAATTAACTTCTATCCATTTTGAAAAGTAATCGGTCATGGCTAACATGTAGGATTTTTTCCCTGGGCTTGAGGTAGCTTGCCTACAATGTCCATTCCCAACTTCATGAATGGCCAGGGGGCTAGATGGAATGTAGTAGCTCAGATGGTTGATGAATGAATGAGGAGTGATGCTTACAGGCTTCACACTTCGAGCTATAAGCTAGGCAGTCAACTCTTAAGGTTGGCCAGAAGTAGCCTATCCTCAGAACTTTGCTTGCCTGGCTCCTGCCTCCTTTGTGGTTTTCACAGTATCCGTCATGTATGTCCTCAATAACTTGTTTGACCTCGTGTGGTTCCAGGCATCGCAGGTAGGGTTCAGCCCGAGACTTTTTAAACAATGTGTTATTAATAATGGTGTAGGTGGAAGCTTTGATTCTAAGGGCTCTTGCTTCATGCATGTCTTGGGGTAAAGTCTTCAGCAAGAACCAATCATAGTATGGTTTAGTCCAAGAGTTTGTGTCCTCAATAATGGGACAAGTTTGGTCAGGCTTGGTAATGGTCGGTTCAAGCAAGTAAACAATGGCTATCTTGTCAAATACAGCAGGGCTAAAATTTGATCCCAGGCTGGCTAGGGCATCTGCCTGGGTGTTTATGACTCTTGGTATCTGATCAATGTCAAATGAACTGTACTTTTTGCAAAGGTTTTTGACATATTCTAGATATAGAATCATGTTTGAATCCTTTGCGGCATAGGTTCCTTTCACTTGATTTGAAATTAAAAGTGAGTCAGTTTTTACCTTGAGATTTTGCACACCAAGATCTATATATAACTTGATTACAGCTATCAGGGCTTCATATTCAGCTTCATTCTTTGTTGCTTTAAATTCACAACTAATAGCCTGAGCTATTATATCCCCTTGTGGTGATTTTAGTAGTAATCCTAAGCCAGTCCCTCTCATATTGGTAGCTCCATCTACGTGCAGGGTCCAATCCTGGCCTGATTTGTGGGTGTCTAGTTGATTGACATCTTTTATGAGGTCTGGTTCTAGCTTGGGATTGAAATTAGCCACAAAGTTGTGGGAAATAATCTGTATACTTCCCTTATTATTAAGGATTATAACGAATTTTATGATGATGATCACTAGTCATAAAATAAAATACATAAACAAAAGAAGAGGATTCAGAAATAACCTTCGGTCCTAGCAAATACGGCCTAAGAACAATATCAAAGTAGATATTCGCCTATCAGTTGCACCCAAGACGATATGAGATATGCCCTATTGATTATGCTAGAATCGATCTAAATTTTCTGTAAAAATTTAGGTTGTTTTTTGTGTTTTTCTGATGAGGGAGGAGGCTAGGTTAAAAGAGAATTCGGGTAGAATAATGATCACCCTTTCCTTCTTATTGTAACCGAAATATGGGAGTGAATTAGGGAGATATAATCTACTCTAATTCGGCCCACATAACCCAAATAAGGAGTATGGTCTCCTTATTTTTGGTTATTCCAAAAATGTATAAAATGTGTTAAATTGTCATCTAGTGAGGATCGAACCCATGACCTCTTGGTTTGTGTACCCTCACTATTACTACTATGACACATTCATCTTGTTGATATTAAATATAACTGATTATATTTAATTACAAATTAACAGATTAATTCGTCCAAGCTAACATTACATACATTTAATTAAATATAACTTATTATATTCAATTTACGAATTGACAGTTAATTCGTCTCAACTAATATTATTTAATCTTCATTAAATAATTGTCTCATCAACACATTGACTAACTTGTTTAGTCATATATGGCATCAATGTGATTATATTTCTATAACCACATCTCTCAAACACATCCTATAGGTGTGACCTTTAGGGATCAGTTGATCACCGCCATCTGTATAATAATAACGTCAAACTTTCTAGCAAGCCAACCGTTATTAGGTAAACGTTAATCAACTGATTAAATATACGAAGTATACCCTTGTGAACCTGTAAGAGATTTACAAATGTTATCACACTAATTTGTGGAGGACACAAGCTCCAACAAACTCCCACTTGTCGTCACAAGTGTATGTGCGATAACCGATTCTCATATCCTAAAATTTCTCCCACTCAATGTAAAACAAGTTGCAAATCCGTATTCACAAAGGTCGTATTTTACAAGCGATCATTATCAAGAGTGGTTTCCCCGACTAGAGAGTAACTTAACTGATAAACGAATCATCATTCGAGCATGGCCATGCATTTCAGTTACTACTCCTCGAGTGGCCCGAGAAATAACTATACACGATAAGGGTTGGATATTTCCTCAAGTCGAATCCTATGAGATGTAAGCACAGTATGAAATGACTCGGAAAAAATCTACTTAGCCTCCGATTCACGGTAGCCGTGAGAAAGAAACCAAAGTCACCCAAAAACTGCCTTAATCTCAAGAGACAGTCGATAGTCAAAAGAATCGACTCTAGGAACACAATGGATGTCCTATCCATGACCTGGCACCAAATGTTTTTAAACATTTAGGACTCCATTACGTTGTCACAAAAAAATTGTCCTACGAGGTATCGTTATAATCTCGCATCTGTAATCGATCAGTCAACCGTTTGACTTATGGCTCGTTGAATCCACCATCAATCGACTTCACAATATAATAGCCGGAGTTATCACCTCACATTGGCGATTACGGACCAAAACAAATATAATGTAATTCAGTTCACTTTGTGGCGTTCAATGTTGTCAGTACAATCCACATGAAAAACAAAATATTATATATAAAACGATGAAGTTATAAATAGTATATGAAAAAGATAATGTATCAAATCCATAATTAAGTACTACAACTCAGGAACACGTTTAATTCCCATGGAAATAACGTGCCCTACATGCTTATCATAATTCAATGGTTTAGTGAGAAGATCTGCGATGTTATCATCCGTCGCAATCTTGTCAATCACTATCTCTTCTTGATCCACGTAATCACGGATCAGGTGAGCTTTCCGATGTACATGTCTAGATTTGTTGCTAGACTTTGGCTCCTTAACCTGGAAGATGGCACCTCTATTGTCACAATAGATAGTGATCGGGTCATTCGAACTAGGAACTACCGAAAGCCCTTGTAAGAATTGACGCATCCATATCGCTTCCTTTGCTGCCTCCGAAGCGGCATAGTACTCGGATTCAGTAGTAGAATCTGCTACAACACTCTGTTTGGAACTTTTCCAGCTGACCGTAGCACCGTTAAGAGTGAAGACGAACCCGGACTGAGATTTTGAATCATCTCGATCCGTTTGGAAGCTAGCATTTGCGTAACCGGTTGCGCATAGTTTGGTATCGCCTCCATAAGTCAATACCCAATCCTTAGTCCTCCGTAGGTACTTGAGAATGTTTTTAACAGCTATCCAGTGTGTTTCACCTGGAGCCTTTTGGTACCGACTCGTCATACTCAATGCATATGCTACGTCCCGACGAGTGCATATCATGGCATACATGATCGATCCTATTGCAGATGCATAAGGAACACGACTCATGCGCTCAATCCCTTCAGGTGTCGTGGGTGACTGAGACTTGCTCAACTGCATCCCAGTCGTCATTGGAAGGTTCCTCTTCTTGGAGTTGATCATGCTGAACTTCTCAAGAATCTTATCCAAATAAGACTCCTGACTAAGTGATAACGTCCGTCGTGATCTATCTTGGTAGATACGGATTCCCAAAATGCGCTGTGCCTCACCCAGATCTTTCATCTGGAAATGGTTCTTCAACCATTCTTTAACCGAAGATAGGAGAGGAATGTCATTCCCAATCAAGAGTATGTCATCGACATACAATATCAAGAATACAATCTTGCTCCCACTCGACTTGATATATAAGCATGGTTCCTCGACCGATCGAGTGAAACCATACTCTTTTATCACCTGGTCAAAACGATGATTCCAACTCCGAGAAGCTTGCTTAAGTCCATAAATGGAACGCTTAAGCTTGCATACTTTCTTAGGATGTTCAGGATCTATGAAACCTTCGGGTTGCACCATGTACAACTCTTCCTCCAAATAACCGTTTAAGAAGGCGGTTTTCACATCCATTTGCCAAATTTCATAATCGTGAAATGCGGCTATCGCTAAGATTATCCGAATGGAACGTAGCATGACTACAGGTGCAAAAATCTCATCATAATACAATCCGTGCACTTGAGTGAAACCTTTTGCCACAAGTCATGCCTTATAGGTATCTGGTTGCGCGTCTCTGTAACGCTTTATTTTGTAAAGTCATTTTGATCTTGTAGAGGTTTTACCTTATTAGGTAAATCAACTAGATCCCATACGTCATTCTCATACATGGAGTCCATCTCGGATTGCATGGCTTTGAGCCATAGCTTTGAGTCGGAACAGATCATAGCACCTTTATAGGTAACGGGTTCATTACTCTCTAGGAGTAAAACGTCATTCTCCTCGACCATACCAATGTATCTGTCCGGAGGATGAGAGACTCTACCCGACCTCCTAGGTTCCTCAGGAATATTAACCGTATCATTAGTTGGAGGAACAACTTCCTCCATCTATTCCTCGGTTGTTGGTTTGGAATCTCCACGGCTCGAAGGTTCTATTACTCGTCTTGTTCTCGAGAAATTATTTCTCTAAGAACGTCGCACTAGCCGCAACAAAAACTCGATGTTCGGTAGGCGAATAGAAGTAATGACCAAATGTTCCTTTTGGATAACCTATAAAGTATGTCTTGACCGATCGCGGGCCGAGCTTATCCTCGTGTCTCCACTTGACATAAGCCTCGCAGCCCCAAACCCGAATAAAGGACAAGTTAGGTACCGTTCCTTCCACATTTCATATGGAGTCTTGTCGCTTGACTTTAGACGGACTTCGGTTAAGTATAAGAGCGGTGACAAAAGAGCAAAACCCCATAATGAATCGGGCACTACGGTGTGACTCATCATGGATCGAACCATATCAAGTAAGGTTCGATTTCTCCGTTAGGACACACCATTCAATTGAGGTATTCCGGATGGAGTTAAGCGCAAAACGATTCCACGAGTCTTTGGTGTTGATCAAACTCATTTGAAAGATATTCGCCACCCCGATCTGAACGGAGTGCTTTAATCTTTCTACCCAGTTGGTTCTGTACCCTGTTCTGGTATTCCTTGAATTTCTCAAAGGACTCACTTTTATGCTTCATTAAGTAGACATATCCGTATCTACTCAAATCGTCCGTGAAAGTGATAAAATATCTATACCCATCTCTGGCGGTAATTGACATAGGTCCACAAACATTAGTATGTATGAGTCCTAATAGGTCACTAGCGCGCATTCCAACACCTTTGAAGGAAATTCGAGTCATCTTGCCAATGAGACATGATTCACACGTGCCATATGTAGAAAAATCGAATGCAGGAATAGTCCCATTATCGACGAGTTTCTTCACGCGTTTCTCATTTATGTGTCCCATTTGACAATGCCATAGATAGGTTTGATCTTTGTCACCAACCTTTATTTTCTTATTATTCACGTGTAATACTTCTGTGGTTTGGTCTAAGATATAAATTCCATTCATGGAAGGCGCTTTGCCATAAATCATTTCATTGAAAGAGAAAATACGGCTATTATCCTTTATTGAAAATGCAAAACCGTCTTTAGCAAGTACGGAAACAGAAATAATGTTCTTAGACAAAGCTGGGTACATAGTGTGAGTTATTTAAAAATAACTCAAAACCACTAGGGAGTTGGATTGCATATGTTCCCTTCGAGACAGCGACAGAACTCGTGCTCCATTCCGACTCGCAGTCCACATCACCTTTTCGAGAGGTATGATGTTCTTTAGGCCCTGCAAATGATTACTGAGATGAGAACCACAACCGGTATCAAGTACCCAAGTTAAAACTTGCATGGTTCATATCAATCATATGAATATAAGATGACATACCAACAGGAACGACGCGGCCTGCTTTGATGTCCTCACGGTAGACGGGACAGTTCCTCCTCCAATGTCCAGTCTTGTGACAATGGTTGGACACTATGTCACTGCCCTTGCTCTTTGCCTTGCCCTGTGAGCCACTAGTCTCACCAGGCGCACTCTTACCATTTCCTGGCTTCATGAACTTTGGCTTACCTACAGCTAGGTCGCCATGAGCCTTGCCCTTACCTTTACCCTTGTTGTAAATTGTGAGAACATCCTGCTTCATGCTCCCACTCAATTTTATATCCTTCTCGGTCTGTACGATAAGGGAGTGTAGCTCATGAGGACTCTTTTTCAAGTCATTGATGTAATAGTTCGCCCTGAAAAGAGCAAAACCATCGTGAAGAGAATGAAGCATTCGGTCAATGACAATGCTCTCACTGATTTTACAATTCAGTGCCTCCAGCTTCTCGACATTCTCAATCATGTGAAGAATGTGTGGGCTAACCGGTTGGCCCTTCTGGAGTTTCGCATCAAAGAAGCGACAGGTATGCTCATATGTAACGATTCTCGGTGCTTTTGAGAACTCGTTAGTGAGCGTAGTGAAAATCTTGTTTGCACTTTGAGCAATGAAGCGTCTCTGCAAATTGGTTTCCATTGCAAAGATGAGTACGTTCTTTATCGCACCCGCTTCCATAACAAAATCACTATAAGCGAGTGACTCGTTGACTCCTGCATTGGGGCCTGGGTTGACCGGTATTGGCTCAGTTAAGTACTTGAGCTTACCGTCAGCAATGGCAGCGATTCGTAATCTTGCCTCCCGATCCGCAAAGTTGGACCCGTCATTTTTCAGACGTGTGAACTGATTCATCTGGTCCATGAATATTTTTAGCCAGGATGCGCGATCAAGTGTGGCACTAGGCATTGGGATTGCGTTATTTCCAGCCATTTGTTTGTAACAGTATTATCAAAAATAATCGTGTTCTACACTGCGAAAGAAGAATAAAAATAATAAGCATGTGCATCGTATTGATTTTAAGTCTAATGAACTAATGTCATAACGCGAAGACTCAAAACATTTATACAATTGACCTCCCTCAAGCATTATATAAATGATCCCAAGACTCAATTCTCTGTAAATTGATAAGCTAACCTTTTAGCTAATTCTACCGTTAGAATTCTTGGTCGATAAATTTCTGTAAATTCTATCTTTAGTCCATCATAATCACGAGAAACTCTTCGGACTATGATGTTGAGGTAAACTAAGTCAACACAACTACTTACCCAACGTAGAAGGGGTCATATTATGCCTACCGACGAAGAAGGGATTCATAGTTGTTTGCCCTTATAAAGACTAATCTCAATTTCCGTTTTAGAGGAAGATTTCATCAACTTTATTTTAATTCATTTTAAGTGAACTAATATCTAGCATGTGAGAATAAACTAAGGTGATGGCTTTAATACTGTGACATCTGCATGTCCATGAAAACTAACATACAACCTATATGAGTCAATTTTCATGCATTTTAGTAGTAGGTGGTTTGGTTTTAGGCAGAATATGATGCATAATCTAACATGTGAATGAAAAACAATAGAATAAAAAACGTGAACATTAAATACAAGTTTGGAATCCATCCTTGGACCCGAGAAGCTTGTCTTGATGTTCCATCTTGATCCATGTAGCGGGAGTGAGCTCCAATCTCCATCTTTAGTCTTCTTTTGAAAATTACAATAAATAAAATTTACATAATAAACCTATTTATTACATTTTAATTTCAAAACCCAAAACTAAAGGAAAAATAAAGGAGATTCGAGATCTCATAATTACATAAAAAATCATGTTTCCTTCATTACGAAAACATAATTTGACTAAGGCCACACTAAGTATTACAAATTACCAAAAATACGTAAATAAAATTCATTCATTCGATTCATTCAACAAAATTAAAATGCGTCAACTAAAATAAATTAAACATACATGACACAATTCCTTAATTATGTTGATTAATTTATCCAAACCACCTATTTAAATCAAATTAAGTGACAATTCTTCAATTAATCACATTAATTTCATTCTTAATCCATATTAAACTTGTAATATGAATTCAATCCGTCAAAATTTTAAACTTCTTTAAAATAATTCGGTATCTTTTAATTGTGAACCGTTTCACAATAACTAATTGGCCAAAAACAAAACAAAATTAAAAACCCTTTTTTATCCTTTTGGGTCTCGGCAAAAAGAAAAAAAAACAGGAAATTTTTTTTTTTTAACCCAGCTCACGGCTGGAATAAAAACAGCCCAATTTTTCAATTCGGCAATTAGGCAAAAAAATAAGAAAAAAAAACTTCTTTTTTTTTTATTTCGGCATTTCAGAAAAAACAACAAAAAAAACAGTTTTTTTATTCTCTTTCTCACGGCAAACCCTAAAAAAATGAGCCGTCATTTTTTTTTTTTGCGGCAAAAAGCCCTAATACAAAAAAAATCGATGAAGAAAAATGTTTACAGTTGCTAATAGAACATGATTTAGCAAATGAATTAATAAACATGATTAATCGTATATGCTAAAACTATATAGCAAAAACAAGTTCTTGTATCATAGACATGACGATTCTATTTGCATTTTAACTTAATCTGCATTAAATCAAATTCAACCAATTCTTCATATGATAATTTTAACTGATTAAAACAATGATATGAAAAACAAAATTGGAAATAAATCATCAAACAAGAGAAAAAAAACAAAAACAGGCCGAAAAAAAACTCTCTCGGCATAAAAAAATTTCAGCCGAAAACCCTAATATTTTTTTTTTCGAAATTCCCCATTGTTTACATACAATTATATGAAAATCATCAAAATTAAAATTCGTGGCCTTTGCTCTGATACCACTTGTGGGAAATAATCTGTATACTTCCCTTATTATTAAGGATTATAACGAATTTTATGATGACGATCACTAGTCATAAAATAAAATACATAAACAAAAGAAGAGGATTTAGAAATAACCTTCGGTCCTAGCAAATACGGCCTAAGAACAATATCAAAGTAGATATTCGCCTATCAGTTGCACCCAAGACGATATGAGATATGCCCTATTGATTATGCTAGAATCGATCTAAATTTTCTGTAAAAATTTAGGTTGTTTTTTGTGTTTTTCTGATGAGGGAGGAGGCTAGGTTAAAAGAGAATTCGGGTAGAATAATGGTCACCCTTTCCTTCTTATTGTAACCGAAATATGGGAGTGAATTAGGGAGATATAATCTACCCTAATTCGGCCCACATAACCGAAATAAGGAGTATGGTCTCCTTATTTTTGGTTATTCCAAAAATGTATAAAATGTGTTAAATTATCATCTAGTGAGGATCGAACACATGACCTCTTGGTTTGTGTACCCTCACTATTACCACTATGACACATTCATCTTGTTGATATTAAATATAACTGATTATATTTAATTACGAATTAACAGATTAATTCATCCAAGCTAACATTACATACATTTAATTAAATATAACTTATTATATTCAATTTACGAATTGACAGTTAATTCGTCTCAACTAATATTATTTAATCTTCATTAAATAATTGTCTCATCAACACATTGACTAACTGTTTAGTCATATTAGGCATCAATGTGATCATATTTCTATAACCACATCTCTCAAACACATCCTATAGGTGTGACCTTTAGGGACCAGT
Organism: Silene latifolia; assembly: GCF_048544455.1. NCBI lineage: Eukaryota > Viridiplantae > Streptophyta > Magnoliopsida > Caryophyllales > Caryophyllaceae > Silene > Silene latifolia. The sequence goes on from NC_133537.1 coordinate 289,512,820, forward strand.
TGATCACCGCCATCTGTATGATAATAACGTCAAACTTTCTAGCAAGCCAACCGTTATTAGGTAAACGTTAATCAACTGATTAAATATACGAAGTATACCCTTGTGAACCTGTAAGAGATTTACAAATGTTATCACACTAATTTGTGGAGGACACAAGCTCCAACAAAAGTCTGCTAAAGCCTGAGATTTTATTGCCGTTCTAGGTTCAAAGGTGACATCATAAGTATTAAGTTGGACTTACCACTTTGCCTTTCTGCCAGAAAGTTTAGGTTATCCGAGGACAGATTTGATAGGTAGATTAGTCCGGACTATTAATGGGTAACTCTCAAAGTAAGGTCTGAGTTTTGTGCAGGATACAATTAATGTAAGTACATATTTTTCAAGTAATCCATACCTTATTTCTGCATCCAGGAGGCTTTTACTTACAAACTAGACGGGGTGATGTTGGCCTTCAATCTCTTTAACCAGGACTCCACTAACTGCTGTCTCAGTTACTGACAGGTAGACTGTCAGGGGTTCTTCTTTGTTTGGTTTGGCCAGTAATGGTGGAGTGGCCAAGTAAGTTTTCAGTTCCTGGAAGGTTGTTTCATGTTCAGCCATCCATTAGAATGACTTGTTCTTCCTGAGGAGATTATAGAATGACCTGCATCTTTCAGATGACCTGGATATGAATATGTTCAGTGCTGTAACTCTTCCTGTCAATCTCTGGATATCTTTGACCGACTTAGGAGACTCTAACTCCAGGATGGCTTTTATTTGTTCTGGGCTAGCCTCAATTCCTCTCTTTGTCATCATGTATCCTAGAAATTTGCCTGATGATACTCCAAAGTGACATTTGGAGGGATTGAGTTTCATATTGAATTCTTCCAGGATTTTGAAGGCTACTTCCAGGTCCTTCACATGATCTTCAGCCTTTTTTTATTTGACCACCATATCGTCTATGTAGACTTCCATTATGTAGCCAATTTGGTCTTTGAACATCATATTCACCAGGCGTTGGTAGGTTGCCCCTGCATTCTTCAGGCCAAAGGGCATTGCTGTGTAGCAATATATGCCTCTTTCCGTGATGAATGCAGTGTTTTCTTGATCATCTGGATGCATTTTGATTTGGTTGAATCCACTTGAGGCATCCATGAATGTCAGTAGCTCATGTCCAGCTGTAGCATCCGTCGTTGCATCAATGTGAGGGAGTGGGAATGGATCTTTTGGGCAGGCTTTGTTGAGATCTGTGTAGTCTACACAGACTCTCTACTTGCCATTTTTCTCTTGTACTATGACCACATTGGCGAGCCATTTAGGGTACATTACTTCCCTGATCATTCCCATGTCTAGGAGTTTGTCCACCTCTTCATTAATGATTGTATTGCGTTCAAGGGCAAATTTCCTCCTTTTCTGCTGTACAGGCTTAAAAGAAGTGTCAATATTGAGTTTATGGGTAATCACATTGGCATATATACCAGTCATATCAAAATGTGACCAGGCAAAACATGTAGATTTATTTTTAAGAAAACTTACCAGTTCTAGCCTGACGTTATCAGGAACATTAGATCCTACTAGTACATACCTGTCAGGGTACTCAGGGTCTACTATTACTTGATCTGTTTCCATTTGAGTTTGTGCCACATAAGTGCTCCTGACAGGATACTGTAATTGCTAGGCGAGTGACCTACCTGCCTTGGAAGGTTTTAATGATTATGTGTAACACTCCTGGGCAGATTTATGTTCACCTTTGATGGTTTCTATTCCCCATTCTGTTGGTATTTTGACACACTGGTGGTAGGTTGAGGGAATGGCTCTGACATTATAGATCCAGGGTCTGCCTAAGATGGCGTTGTAGGATGAGAGACAGTCTAGGACTCCAAATCTTTCATATGGCGAGACTCCTTCAACGTAGGTAGGCAGGTATATTTCCCCTAAAGTGTTCTTGGTCTCACCACTGAATCCTACCAGGACATTTGACTTCTTTATGATCTGATCCTCGTCAATCTTCATGGCTTTCAGGATATCAAGCATGATCAGATTGACTGAACTGCCACCATCTACTAGGATCCTCAGGACACGAGCAGTACCAATTTGCATAGTAATAACCAGGCCATCATGATAAATGTCAGGGATTCCCTGCATATCAGTGTCGTCAAAAGTAATTTGAGGTAAATTTCTAGGTATAAAAGGAGATTTCATTTTGGACTCCCTGGCTATTTTCTTTGCAGCTGAGCTAGTCAGGCCGGATATCTCAGAGCCTCCATTGATGAATTTGACTTCATAGATTGGTGGTGCTGGAGGCAGATCACGTTTTGGCCTTTCCTGATCCTTCCTTGATCCGTTGTCATCCCTGTTCTTTGATGGCATTAGATCCTTCAGGTAACCTTTCTTTAGGAGATAAGCCACTTGTATGCGTAGACCCAGACATTCCTCTGTGGTGTGTCCTATGTCCATGTGAAATTCACACCATCTTGTTGTATCTTTCCTAGAGTTAGGGTTCTCCGTCTTTTTGGGTCACTTGACAATGTCTCCCATGTTGTCAAACCTTTTGATGAGTCCTGCAGTATCAACGAAGAAGTTATATTCCTGAGTAGGTGGATAAGTATAGGAGTTACCTCGTTGCTCATGAGCATAGTTGACTTCTGATCTGTCAGGTCTGGCATAGGGAGATGGCCTAGAGCTGCTTCCCCTATGGTTAGAGCTTTTCCTGCTAGATTTTTTGTATCCTGAAACACTGTTTGTGGTTTCTACTTTGAAGCTTTTATCTTCTTCTAGCCTGATGTAGCCAAGTGCCTTCGCCTGTACATCTTCAAAAGTTTGGCAAGGCTTCATGGTCAGCTCATCATAGAAATCATTGTCCAGTGGTAACCCTTGCCTGAATGCTTCCACAGCTGTTCCAACATCACATCTGGGGATTGAAACTGTCTCCTTATTGAATCTGGTCAGGAATGCTCTGATTGTCTCGTCAGGCTTTTGCTTGATTTGATATAGGTCGCTGGGTCTCTTCTCGAGCTCTTTACTGCTGAAAAACTGATGGTTGAATGAATTTATCGGGTCTGCAAAGGACTTGATGCTTCCATTTGGCAGGTTTATGTACCATTGTAGGGCACGCCCGGTCAGGGTTGTTCCGAAGCCCTTGCACATACACACTTATCATAGTTCACTGGGTATAGAGGTTGCCAACATCCTCTGTTTGTAGTAGGCTACATGGTTTTGAGGATCAGCAGTTCCATCATACGTCCTCATTGATGGTACCACAAATTTTTTAGGTAGGTCTATCTTGGCTATCTCATCCACGAAGGGAGAGTCTGCATAGGTTTCAGGGTTGGCTTCCTCGATGCTTGTGGGTATTCCAGGGATGTTCTCGAATTTCTCATGGAGTTTCTAGATCTCCTGGACCAACAAAGATATTCACGCTTCCGCACAACAACATACAAGCATAATCAATCATAGTTGCTAGTCTCGGAGAAGATATAAGACCTAGTAGTGTCTTACACTACTTGTCCTGCAGAAAAAAGTGCAAAGAAATAAAAGCGAACAAGTTACATTTACGCTAATACTTTGGAGAGACGATCCCTTAATAAGTTATTGCTTGTTGGTAATTTACGTAACTTTTATTGCTTTTAGCATCATCCAATAAGGTAATGTGAAGACAATAAAATAATTCTTTAGCAGTAATATAATACTGATACATGATGATACACATCAGGACTTTATAATCGATCTTTGAGAAATTATCACTGAAAATCGAAAGAAAATGATACAACGAGAACAATACCACATGCCTAAGTATTGTCTTTGCTAAATTCCCTTAATAACAAAGGACAAATCTCAAGTATGGCATCTTTTTTTTGGATTTATGTTTCATCACTTTAGTCCATGCATGTCTCTTATAACAGTTAAAGTATTGGAAGAGCTTCACCTAAACGCACAACACTATCACTCAGGGAAAAAAAAAAGAAAAAAAAAAAAGAAGAAGAAAGAAAAGTGCATGATCATCAGAATCATCATAACCACATTTATTAGATTGACGGAAAATTTGAGTAATGTAAAAAGGCCTACTTGTATTAAACAAAGTACTTGAGTAATCTTCACTCGTAGTAGCAGAATATTAAAAATCAGAGGTGGTAATTATTGACACGACACGAAAATACGGTATGAACCCGACACGAAGTTAGCGGGTAGGGGTAAGACTTTATGACTCATTTAAGTAATTGGGTCGACACAGACACAACACGAAATATAAATGGGTCGGGTTAGGATTGAGCTCTTTTGACACGAATAACCCGTTTATTTAAAAGTGTCATAATATATTTGGTTTGATTCAATAATCCAAAAAAACAACTTAAAAATATGCAATTTCATTCATCATTTTTGGGATAATAAGGCTATAAAACTTAATTTAGTTTATTTGTTTATTTTGTTAAATGGGTTAAAAATGACCTGCTAAAAGATAAACGGGTTAAACAGGTCAGGTTGGGTTATGGAAAAATTAAATGGGTTGGGTTAGGGTTGAGACAAATGACCCATTTATGTAATTGGGTCGGGTTAGAATTGGGGTTGTGATGACCCATTTAAAGTTGACACGAACACGAACACGACACAACCTGATTTGTTTGCGAGGTCTAAAATCATCATTTAAAACTGTAAATAAAAGATATGCCGAAAAATTGTGACCACAAATATATTAAAATTAACGGTAATGATAAATACAGCCCTTAGGGCTGTATTTTTAAGAACTAAATTACTTCCCAAAATGGAATTAAATTAGGAATTTAAGACACAATTACGCGTAAATTAATGTCATTAATATTTGATTTAAGGTTTTCATTCCTTTTTTGGCACCTTAATTTAATCATTTCCCTAAAACTAATAATATTTATTTAGTACGGAGTAATATTTTATTATTTAACTAATATGTTTAAATCTAAAATGCATGAATGCTGCAAAACCGTTATCCCCCTTTTTTTTTTTCCTCATGAGCTTAGCTTGTGTAGCTATAAATATGAAACCAAATCCTCATCTTAAGCCTTCCTCCTTTGACACCTTTCCTTACTTGTCTCTCTAGGAATGTGTGCACCAATTCAACTTAAGTGTACAAAATTTAACTAACAGTTTAATAGAAATATTTTGTGAAATTGAAAATAACATATATACTAATTGAGATATAGATATATTATAGTGTGGGTGTGTGTGTGTATAGTAAAAGTAAATGGCACCGGTTGCATTACCTCCTGGTTTTCGGTTCCATCCGACGGACGAAGAGCTGGTGGCTTACTACTTGAGGAGGAAGATCAACGGCCACAAAATTGATTTGGAGATCATCCCTGAAATCGATCTCTATCAGTTTGAGCCTTGGGAGCTGCCAAGTATGTATGCTGTCTTGTTTTGTCTTGTGTAAGATAGTTGTACACGTAAAACATATTCATTACAACCGTCGCTAATTAAATTAGGCACGTAACATGCATCCAATCAGACAGTTGATACATACAACTCGATCTAGTCTGAATCTCTTGATTATAATGTTCACTAAGAGTATTGCGTAACCTTATTTTGCCTTGTCCTCCACCAGCTTAATTTTGTCATGGTCAATTAGATTTTTCAACTAATTAAGTAATTAAATAATTATAATACAGAGTATTCTCTTTATCGCACTCAATTATTTATCTTTACCTAAAATATCTCTATAATTGAATATTTACTTATTTAGATATTTGTATACACGGCACATTTTTTGTTGTTCGTAAAGAGTTTTATGAAGAAGTTCGACATGAAAATTAAAACAAAATATACCTAGTTAATAAGTATAAAATGAAAATACACCAAAAACATTGAAATATCAATCAATTCATCACAAATAATATCTACAAAGTAACATTTTCGGTCAAATTAGTCCCTTAAACATATTCATCATCTAACAAATAATTGTAAAATCTTATATAAGGTCGTCTCGGTGTAATTAATCAATCAATACTATATATTAATTTCAGAAATCAAGGGATTTCAATGCAATTAAATAAATCTATACAAATTAATTATACTATATAGTTTTTAATCATAGCACTGTGTGATGCACCTGAACGAGGAACTTCAATATAAATATTACTCCGTATATTGTTTTGCTTGAAGTATAAATTTAGAGAACACCATAATATGATGATTTTCCTTCAAATAAATATGTCACACTTATGGTATTAATTAGTATAAAGAATATGTTAATTATTTAGCATACACGAATATAATATAAGTATGTTATATCTTGGTAAATATTAAAAGGTAAACAAATCAAGCTAGATTTTCAAAAAGAATATAATATTCCATAATTATTTTGATTTGTAATTTAATTAGTAAATAATAATGATTGCTCTTAAATAATATTCTAATTTAATATTTCAGATTTATTTAAATATATATAACTCTAATACAACTAGATAATCAACTAATATGATAGTAAATACCCATGTGAGTAGTAAAAGCAACAATTATAGAAACGGGAGTAGTAAAAGTCATACTAGCATCAACGGTAGTAGTAAAATGACCAATAATGAAGTGGGAGTAGTGAAAGAAAAAATAACGACGGCAGGAGAAGTGAAAGTCATAGTAGTCCCAACACATATAATGAAAGTAACACTGGAAACAACGAAAATACTATGAAAAATTGACTAACAATTCGATTTTAGGAAAATATTAATTTATTTAAATATATGAGTTTGAGAAAACTAACGGGTTAACCGTAAAAATATCAGGAGTAGTTAAAGAAATAACAGTAACCGAAGAAGTAGTGAACGTAATAGTATTAACCGGGGATGTAGTGAAAGTTATAATATTAACAGCGGGAGTGGTGAACGTCTCATAAATTGTTGATTAATTTTACATCTCATCATAATTTCAAGATATAAATTGTAAATGTATATGTGTTAACCAAATTTAGCTAATCATATTTCATAGAAATAAAATTAAATGGTAAATAAAGGTAACCCGAGCATAACCGGGCATCAAACCTAGTATATTTAATACGTAGTTACGTACAATGCTGATGATTTATTAATAACTTTAGTGAATCGTCTCGTAATCATGGTCGATCCCATACAAGAAGTATGCAAAGAGAGCCACTTTTTTTTCTTGTTGTTTATACTTTGCTTCCTTGATATACGTGTCTTACTTTGCTCTTACTCAAGCTTCTCCATATTTTAAGATCACGCGAAACAAATGACGCCTTTAAATGGTTGTATATATAATCATCAAGATTCATCTGTTAATTACGACACACCTTTTACGTGTGAATGTTAGTATCGTACGTAATATAATCTTGTTTTATGTATTTCCCAATATTTAAACAACTTAAAGAGGCTATAACCCGTGTCTACGAGTTCAGAAAGTGATAATTTTTTTTTTCAAATCGATTATCTTTCCGAGAACTACGATTTGAAAAAAAAAATTGTCGTATTTGGATCCCGTAGCTAGGAGTTTTTGTACGTCAAAGTTTTATTTACCGAACAAACTTTGAGTGACCATCTCTCTTTGTCACGAATTCCAAACGCGACAATTTTTTTTTTCAAGTCGTAGATCTCGAAAAGATAATCAATTTGAAAAAAAAAATCGTCACTTTCTGAGCTCGTAAACACGAGTTATAGCCTCTTTAAGTTTTCCGGAACATAAAATTGGGTATTTCGGGCAAAAATCGAAAGTTCAAGGGCACCGCGTGCATTTTCCGGTGTTTTAATTCTTGAAATTGCACAATCCAAAAAACGACAATTTTTGTTCAAATTAGTATGGAGAGAAGCGGGTCAATTTTAACGTTGATGTGTTTCGAAAGCATTTTTGTGATTAATCATTGCCTAATTGCTTATAGTTCTCATAAAGTCGTAATCAAGACTCTGTAATGTTCAATGGCAAATGCAGGCAAATCACTATTGCCAAGCAATGATTTGGAATGGTACTATTTTAGCCCAAGGGATCGCAAGTACCCAAACGGGTCAAGGACAAACAGAGCAACTAGGGCAGGGTATTGGAAATCGACGGGTAAAGATCGAAAGGTGAGCTCCGAAATGAGAGAAGTCGGGATGAAGAAGACCTTAGTTTACTACCAAGGTAGAGCTCCTAATGGTCATCGGACCGACTGGGTCATGCATGAGTATCGCCTTGATCAAGCAGAATGTCAACTTAATTCTCGTTTTGAGGTACTCATCGTTCACCCTAACCAATTTACTCCGTATTTCATTTGTTTCTAACAATTTGATTTACCAATATATATATATAATCCTTTGTAATCCATGTGTAGGAGGCCTATGCACTGTGTCGAGTAATTAAAAAAAGTCCGACAACCATCCCAAAAATAACATCATCATCTTCACAAGAAAATTCATTCACAGACATTAACATAACCCAGATGTCAGGTGACCATGATCAATCATCAAGCGTTGAGATATACTCGGAGGGAAGATGTGAAGATGTTGACGACAGCTTTGATTTCTCGGTCCCTATTGAAATACGTTCAACAATGTATACTTCATCATCACTACTTTGTGAGGGTGTTGTAGATCATGGACAATGGATGCAATACTTGAATGAAGAAGAACTCTGCTAATTACTTGTAATTTCATATACTTTTGGGAGTAATTTATTGTGGGTTGCAAGCCCAACACATTATTTGTTTTTTATCTAAATTGTTGGCGTACATCTTGTATCCCTCTATATCTTCATTTTTCATGCACATTGTTCATACTGGATAAGCTACGCTATGTACGTATGAAATTATTTATTTTAATTTTGTCATGTTTTGTAAAGATTTTGAATATCATGGCTATAACATTTTATCCTATTTGGAGACGATATTAAACTTAAGCAAGATTGGACCACAATCATGGCCAAATCTGAGATTTAACAATATCAACAAACAATTCCAGGGTGGAACTGCCTGATAACCATGCTGTTGCAAAACTAATAGAGTAATAATATAATCCCCAGTTTCGACGACCATGCCCCAAAGAGTTGATATAGCTTAACCATAGGCCTCAGGTTGGTGAGTAATTTACAATTTACGGTCAAATATTTTTGGGTGAATCGTTCCATTTTCTTTTAGCGGGCCAGATTCTATCCTGGACGAATTTAATGTTACAATTTCAAGCAATGGATAATGAGGTAGAGTGAAACAGCATATTAAATAAATAGACCTCCTCATTTCTTTTATCAAGTGAAGACCATCATAATTAAAAAAAAAAAAAAAAAAAAAAAAAAAAAAAAAAAAGACGCAAGAGAAAGTAGAAATTAGACAGTAGATAATATACAAGCCACTTCATTTCCCAGTGTAAAATGTTGCAGATCAAAAGACCAAAATCAGACAGTTAATTGTATACTACTCAAATTTCAGATAGCTGTTACTGCTATTATGAACGCATTACCATGTCAACTTTCCTGAACAATGTGACAAATATGCAGGCAGCAGGCTTACAAGTTACATATAGATGGTTGTTCAGTTGAATAATTTGGGCAATCAATTTTCCGACGGGTTGAAAACTGCGCATATTAGCCTCAGACCATAACAATCGGGTCATATAATGTAATCGGACCACCCTGAAATAAAAGAAGTGTGATCCATAGATTCTCCAGGAACATCCTCGTTCTCCGACGGTTTCTCCTTCCCTCCAACTAACCTAGCTGGGTTCCCCACAGCCGTTGTCCTTGGAGGAACGTCGATCAAGACTACTGACCCCGCCCCAATCTTCGCCCCGTCACCTATCTTCACATTTCCCAAGATAGTCGCCCCGGCTCCGATTAGAACACCGTCACCAACCTTTGGGTGACGATCCCCACCGGCCTTTCCTGTTCCCCCTAAAGTCACGTGGTGCAAAATTGAACAATTGTTGCCAATGACAGCGGTCTCTCCAACTACTACCCCGGTGGCATGGTCGAAGAGGATCCCTTTCCCAATGGTGGCAGCTGGGTGAATGTCTACAGAGAATACCTCTGATATTCTAGCATGGAGAGCAAGTGCCAGGGGCAACCTCTTTTGGGCCCAGAGTTTGTGGGTCACTCGATGGGCCTGACAGGCCAGAAATCCCTTGTAGTTGAGGAGACAGTGAGAGAAGGACACACAGGCAGGGTCCCGGACTCTCGCAGCTCTCAAATCGGCTACGACTGCAGCCCGAAGAGAGACATCTGAGGAAAGGGTGTTGAGGAAAAGGTCATAGAGAAGTGTGGAAAGCAGAGTGGAGGAGCAAAGCTTGTTGCCTAGGTGGAAGGAGAGAGAACGTGCCAGGGAGGAATGAGAAAGTATCGTTGAGTACAGGTAGGATGCTAGTGCTGGCTCTGACTCAGCATCCCGATGGGCTTCGGTCTTTATTTGGCCCCACACCCATGCCTCATCATCGTCGTGAGATTCCGTCGCACACTGTGGTGGCACGATGAGCTCTCCTGCTGGCATTGTAGGAGGATAAGTGGGAAATCCCCACTTGTGGCTGCAACATGTATAAAAGCTATCAGAAATCAGAATAGATGAATCATTAGGGAAAAATAAAAATAGAAGAACCACGATAACATATAAAAGTAATACTACATGTCTACATCCATCGCTAAATTTATTCTCCCATTTGATTTTTGTTACCAATTAATGTCAACTCTGACCATTATTTTCTCCAAATATAAGTAGAGAAATGGGATGCAGAGAGTAATCTATAAGTGCTTTGCAAATAACAGAGTGCAATTTCAGCATCAAAAGTTAACGACGACAAAGCTAAAACAGATTGGCTGAACTGCTGAAGGAATGTCAACCGTCTAAATGGTTCTGCGGCCAAAATTGTATTGGACAACTAGACAAGGGTAGTCACAAACTCTCAATTCACATTTATACAATTGCAAGTAGCCATATAACAGGTCAGGATAAAAACTTTCAATACCAAAGAAAAACAAGCATATGCACAAGTTGTGTTCCTAGATACTGTTAGTTTTCCACAACCGCCATGAAACTTTGAACCTATTCTTGCTTATGAATATGAAAAGATCATAGGATGTTAACTCTTCTTAACGATCTTGTACAGAGTACAGACTAAGGCTATGTTCAATATATACCTTTCACAAAACAGATGAAACTAAAAGTAATTGTTAGAACATCGAAGATTTAGGCAGAATACTTAATGCGTTAGCTACAAGTCTACAACACTGCACGGGCAAGAGTTGGTAGGCTTGGTACCAGGTCGGGAAAACAGTTCAGCCATAGGATTATATGTTTAATAGTGTGAGTGGATCATCCAAATACATCCTTTTGTGTTTTCTATTGATCTGACCCCTCGGGGAAGTTTAAGGCACTAGAGTAGTTTATTTATTTTAATTGTGAGCATGTCCCGCAAAAAAAAAAAGGAAACTAGCTCCTAGTGATCAGTTGAACCTTAATATGATCAACATTGCAAAGTACAAAGACTAGACCCATAGCACACCTCCTTTCCATTTAGAGGAAACATGAAGAGACTTGAACGTGTACGAAGCAGAGCAAATGATCCAAGCGACAGAGAGCCTAGAGCAAACACATGCTTTGGAAACTGGCTCTTATTAAGAGGTGAGGTTGTACTTGCAATCACAACATATCAGATAGCAATGCCTTTTCTTACAAGTATTTGAGTTTACAATACCAAGTCCATTAAAGAGAGTATTACAGCTTGTTCGGATTTCTATAATGGAAAGAACACAAAAGAGAAGAAACGAAAATGCAACAGGTTGAAAGTACTGTTTTCGTCATATATATACTAATAAGAACTGAAAGGATTCCTTTGTTTTGCTGGTTAACTATAGAGCAATTTGAAGGAAACAAAACTAAAGATTGTACTCATTATGGAAGGAATCAAGGAAATGAAACTGTGGATTTTACTTGAGTCTCATTTCTCATCGATATCTTTTCATACTAAAATAATTAGAACGAGAGAATACTATCATTCAAGAATTAACCGCACAATAAGGACACAACGTTCTTAGTAGGAAACATTTAATCGACACCTAATATAATGACATCACTAAATGAAGTGCATAAACATCTGTCATTATGTTTACCAAGACGTTCCATTCAGATGTAGAACAGGAAAAGGACACCCTTGAAGGCAATCAAAGCTATTCGAGAATAAAATCAATCTTGGAATTCCAACAAACAGCTTTAAGCTTAAGCTTTTGGTTGACATGGTATTAGAGCCATGTGACTAAAAAGTCACGGGTTAAATCTCACCGCCCCCAATTTCTAAACTGGAATATTAAGCACCATGTACGGGGGAGGCCTATAGTTGCATCAACACTTCAAGCCCAACGGGCATTCATGTGAGGGGGCGTGTTAGCGAATAAAATCAATTTTGGAAATCCAACCATCAGCTAAGCTTTAGCTTTTGGTTGAGATTGTTTCTTCTCATAAACAAGCTCAAAAACCAAATTAATTAGACAAAACCAAATTCTTTTGGTTGAGATCGTTTCTTCTCAGAAACCAAGCTCAAAAACCAAATTAATTTGTTTTCATTCAAGTCCAACACTTTCATAGTCAATTGCTAGCCTCAGAAATATCTATAATTCATTATCACTAATTATACATCTACAAACATTATAAATAGTGACATTTCGGAATTGAAGCTCATAGATTAGGGAATTAGGCAGAAACGCAAATACTTAAAAGATGTTTGTATGTAGTACAACGGCCATATCCTATGCCATGAAACTCAGTTGATAAGAACAATAACTATGATGTACCATACAACGGCCTTACACAAAACCCCACGCGGAAATTATGGGATTAATCTACAAACAAACGCGCTAAAGCCTAAAGCGTCAGAAAAATTGATTCAAACATGTGATTACTGCAACTATATGCTCTCTACGTCTCAATCATTCATTTATCAAAATTTTAAAAAATAAAAATAAAAGTAAACAAATGATTGAGACGAAAAGCAATTTAAAGAAGTGAGGGGATAGCGGATTAATGATTGGAAGTTATAATTAAAAGAGTAATAAAAAAGGAAAGAAAAGAAAACCTGAAGAAGTAAGTAACGGAGGGGAGGTAAATAGGTAATGCGAAGGGATAATCGTAGATGGAATGAAGACAAGTAGCAGTGAATGTTGGTATAAGAATTTGGAGATATTTGACAAGAAACTAACAAAAAGCATCACAAGAATGAGATACAATACACCAAACCAAATGAAAAGTCAACTAATCTTTTCTAAGTGAACTGAACTATCCGATTATACTTTATTTATCGGCCATAAACGTCTCATACTTCACCTTAGATTCTTTAAAAATACTTGGGTCCAAGACGTCTCCCTACACATAAAAAAGGAGAACTCAAATCCTCTCATTATTATATAAAAGTGTGCAACTGTGTTCTAATGGTGTGTTTTTTTTGGCAAAAAATATGGGCTAAGTAATTGGGCCTTGCTTGTCAGCCTTGCATTTTCTTTTATGCGCTACTAAACAAAGGCCTCTCACTTGTAGTGGGTGTTTCTTTATTTTTTACCAATCATTTTCTTTTCTGAATGTGGTTTTAATTGTTCTTATCATTTCGGTGCTGTGTTTTTCATGTTTTCTTATTGTGGTCTCTTTATTGTAAGTTTAATCATCAAATTGAACTAATTATTCACCTTAGTTCGTTGTAGTAAGTTTAATCATATCATAGAACTGAAGTAATCATGTAGTGTTGAAGTTCATTTGATTACTTTGCCGCAATCGTCCGTCATTATTATGTAACCTTCGACGGCGACCTTCTCCGGGCTACGTCTTGTCGGGGTTGTTTATTGGTCGCGCCTTATCTGCCCTGGTCTTCTGTTTACCCTACTGTTATGGTTCAGTATTATGACACCTTTTCCTGCTGCCTTTTCCGGGTGGTGTTTTGCCGGGAGCTTAACGTTTTTTCGCCGGCAGTCGATGGAACCCACTTTTTAGTCATTGCCCTTGTTTTGTCTTATTTAGAAAATATTAGATGCGTATTCAATAGAACTTTTTAATTTTTGCCCAGGTTTTATCTTATTTATAAATTAAATGCGTATTTGAACATTTTTTTTATCCGCGGAAGGATTTCTGATACAACTAAATTGCGGAGGTGCACGTAGTTTCATCGGCCTTAATACATGGGTCCGCCTTAACATCGCATCTCCGAAATTCTTGCGTAAGGGTCATAAATAGATGAATATATTATTTTGTGTGTTTTGGTAGCTGCCTCATGGTCTAATGGGAATGCCTAGCATAGAAGAGGATCTTTAGTTTATTTACTTTCCTTTGATATGATTTAACTTTGCAGCCTAATTGACATTGTTGGGAAGGGCATGATTTCAGCTATGTTTACTAGCTCATCATTTGTGGTTAATAGGGCATGGTGAGTTGTAGTTGATTAATAATATTATTGTACTAGACGGTTAAAAACTAAGCTTAGATGGCCATAAATTCAGCAATCATTTAGGATCAATTGATACATAAGGTCAGTAATCATTTAGGCTACAATTGATAGGGCGTGCTTTGTTTTACTCTATGGTTTAGAAAGGTTATTGGTTTTGCTAGTGAACAGTCGACTAATTAATCTGGTTTTTGCACAAAAACAATACATTGGGAGTGGTTAGTGACAGTTGAACCTTGGTGTTACAAAGCATGGCTATTATATTTTTATTGTTTTTGTTACACTGAGGTTCTTAATATTGGGTGACTTAATTTATAACCAATTGGGCTCCTAAGAATTGTTTTAGGAAGACGAGACTTGTCTTTGGCAATTGTGCTTTAACTGCACCTTAGTATTTATTAAAAAAAATTAAAGCAATTTCTGTGTTTATAATTTGACGTGTTTGTTTTAATAACACGGTTCGTATCTTAAAGGGTGTTGTTTTGTAGATTTAAATATTTAATTATTTGGAAAGAGTTAGGGATTTTGGTTAAGTGTTGCCTTTTAAAGAATGAAAAAGGGGTGGGGTGAGGTGACACTTGACCTAAATTTACTTCTAAGGTCTGGTGCTGTGTATGGGATTTGAGTTGTCTTTGGGTTGACTGGTGTCCCATTAAAAATGAAACATAGGTGGGTTGAAGTGACCTATCAATTAGGCTTACTTCTAAGCATGAGTACTTAGCAAAAATGAGGTAAAGTGTTATGGTGTAGTTGTACTAATGATGAATGGTGTCCTGCAGTGGGGGTGTGCCTTGTACTGTGGATGAATGGTGTCTCATCTATATATAGGGCCATCACCCACAGAATTGAAAAAAAAAAAACAAATGTTGCCCACCTCTCAGGTCGTCTGTTGTCTCTAGTTTAAACCCATTTTTTTTGTATTTAGTCATATATTAGTTACTAGGTTTGGTGCCCGGCTTCGCCCGGGCCACCTCTATTTACCGTTAAATTTGATTTTCAATGAAATAAACTATGTTGGAGTTGTCTAACTCACACGTTTACTATTTGTAATATATTTTTCTACGGCATATCTTGTAATTATGATGAAATGTAAAATTTATTTTCAAATTATGAGACACATTCACTACCCCGCTATTAATATTATTACTTTCACGATATTCTTTCTTAATACCATTACGTTCACTACTCACATGGTTACTATTGTTTCTTTTACTAATTCCTCTATTTTTTTCTGTTAAATATAATATTCCCGTTAATTTTATCCGGCCTATATTTAAATAAATAAAATATTTCCTTGAATCGATTGGTTATTTAATTTTTCATACTTTTTCTCATTGTTACCACTATTACTTTCACTACATTCGTAGTTACTTTCACTACTCCCACTATCATTATTATAACTGTCACTACTCCCACATTAATACCGTTAATTTTATTAATCTCATTGCAGCTACTATTACTTTTACTACATTTAATTTAATGTATAATTCTATGATGATACTAATTAATTACATAAGTGGGGCATGTTAATTTTAAGGAAAATCACTATATTCTTGTGTTTTCTAAATTTAATTACTTTAATTTAATGTAATTTCCATAAATATTCTTCATCAAGGCATCTTTATATTATACTTTTAACCAAAACTATATAATATTTACATTGAAGTCCCTTTATCAAGTCTATCACACGGTGCTATCGATTTAAAACTATATAGTATAATTAAATTGTATAGATTTCTTTAATTACATTGAAGTCCCTTGGTTTCTGGAATTAATATATAGTATTGATTAGTTATTATTATTAGTTATAGCCTTCTAATTCCGTATAATTTGTCATGTCTTATCTTCAGGAAACTACTTTCATCAAAACTCGATAGCATCTGAAGAGTTTAGGATTCCAAGTACCTAAGAAGGGGGGGGGGGGGGGTGAATTAGGTACTATTTAAAAAAATTTCAACTTGATCTTTATTTAATTAAAGTAAGTTGATGAATGATGTGATCAACAAGTGGATACATCAAATAAATCGATTCGTTAGAAGTGTATCACGTTGTTGAGAAAGATTGCTGAAATGTAAGGCAACAGTTCTTCTGACTGTTGCTTGTTTGTCTTAGCACAAGAGGTTAAGGCTACAGACCAAAAGTAACAGTATCCAGGACCGTTGTTAAATAAAAACGCAAATGAAGTATGAATAAAATAAGTGCAACGGAAATAAAAGTAACGAGAGATCAACACAATGTTTTTGAATTGGTTCGGCCAACACTCTAAGGGCCTACGTCCAATGTTCTTTTATTAATAAGTGAAGTGATCTACTCCGACTACTTAAGACACTTAAAATAAAAGGACCAACAACCGACTCCGGTTGCGACACGACTTCTAGACTACTCCGTCTAGGAACTCAATACTCTAACTAGAATGTTTACAAGACCAAGTTTCCTCAAACTGATTCTATGAAAGAATTTATAGGGACAACTTATTGATCAAACAATTCTAGGTTAGCAAATGTGATACTTAAGGCAACGGTAGTGAAGACTGTTGTCACTTAAAGACTTAGAAATATTTTGCAAATGAAAGAAAAGCTTTGAGTTCTTTAGAAAACAATTTTGTAAAACACTTTGAAATTCTCAGAAAAGTCTTAAGAAATGAAGGAGAGGAGTGCTCCTATTATAGGGGAGCAAACTAGGGTTTTGAGGTAAAGACATTTGATAGAAAATAAATATTTTGACCTTACCAAGTTTGCATAAAAGGGAGCATTCTTCCAAAGGTTAAAGAGGAAAAGAAGCTTTGTTATTATCTTTAAAAGGCCTTTGAAAATCAGTCAAAACAAGATTGACAACCAAGTGAAGACATTTTTAGAGAAACAATTTTGGAAAGAAACAAGTTCCTCTTTCCAAAAGCTATGATAAAAGGTATTGCCAATTTGACAAAAATCCTTTTGAAAGACACCATTGGAATATAATTTTCTTTAATAAAAGACCTTTCATAAAACATTTCAAAAATAGAAGTTTGTATTTGGAAATTTGAGTATTTTTGAAACCATAGACTTTTTTCAAGTGACACGAGCTAAAGCAACAGTCTTGCTTACTGTTGCCTCAATAAGAAGACCGTTGTTGAACAACAGTCTTGCTTGATGTTGCCTCAATAAGCAAGCCGTTGTTTGAGAAACAGTTTTGCTTACCGTTGTCTCAGTACCATACTCTCTCACCCTTACATAAGTGACTCTATTACAATACAATTCTTGGGTAGTTTCATCAACACTTCTTGACCTAGAACATTGATTAATTCTTGATTGGGGAAGTGGGCTTAATCCTGAAATGGAACATCTTTAAGCATAGTTAAAATAGGCATATCATCATCAACAAATATTTTCTAACAGCAGCTCTGTTCACTGGTAAACAACTGTTTCTGTAAGGTTTATGCTTCATTTTCGAGGTGTTGTGTTGTGTTAAGTGCTCTTTGGTTTAGTTATTTCTTTGGTGTTTAGATAGATTTCTAAAATTAAAATTAATGTGTAGCCTTTGCATTAATAGCTAACAAAATATGCATGGCTTCTAACATGTTTCTCGACTGGTCAAGATATGGGTGCTGCTTTGTAAGTGTGGGCATGTCCGTAATAAATTTGGGTTGTCGGCTGTTACAGCGTCTTAGTTTAGTTAAATAATTGATGCGGTCCTTTATGTAAATAATAGTCGTTAAAGAAAATCTGGTGGGATGTCTATGCGTGCGTGTTCGGTTGATCACTTCAGCGGTGTTGTGTAGCCGTTGGGGGCTGTTTACGTGCGTGTAACTCAGCAACTTTGGCGTCCCGGTGTAGCGCTCGTTACTGAGAATACCTTTTTACCTGTGATGGGGGTGGTTCCTACTACCCAGGATGTATTGCATTTACTAGGTATAGTGAGGCTAACCCTCCTATCTTAATTTTTGGGCGGTCAATTGACCTCCTAACTTTATAGGTCAGGATTCAGATGGCTAAGAATCAAATTGATTTTGGAATTTCGTTCTGTGCTCTTTTGACTGACGTGACACAAGCACTAGGTTGGCCAAAAGCAATGTATTTCCAGGCTAGCTTGGAAAGGAATCGGGCAAATTTAGTGCTTGTGAGAGGAAGTGGCCCTAATGCATGTTTATTTAGGGGTGAAACATGCCACAACCTGGCTGACTCCGAGGAGCAAGCGACTGAACAAGCCGTAGACTTCCTTGTCTAGAAGAAACGGGTTGTCGTATATGATGCAAACTTAGAAAGGAGGGAAATGTATAAGGCTTGCTGTAAGTTTTGTAAGGAGTAAATGATGGCTCTAGAGAATGTAGGGCAGGGCACAGTTGGGTCTAAGCTCAACGCTCACAAAACATTGAAGGTGGATATTTCCTCGAGCCTTCCTAAAACAGTCATCATGGACTTGTGGAGCATTTGGCTTCAAGTTGTGGTGGCTTACGAGGTTGGTGTTGATGAAATGGACTTCATTATGCAACCAGATGGTCGACACATCCGTTGTTTTACAATAAGTTGGTCTAAACCATCGCCAAGGGAAATGTACTTTATTGGAGATAGTTCTGACACTCTTGAAAAGGAAAAGTGTCACGGTCCAAACTTTGAGCCGGATCGCGGAGCGCATCCTTGTCTAAACTCACGACAAGAATGCTAGCGAGAACGTCAAGCAGTAGTGTTTGTCAAGCAATAGAGAATTCGTAATCCATCTCAGTTTGCGTGTGTCGGGATCCTAGTCTCGATCATCAACGGTCGACACACACATGCTTGTTAGTAGGTTATGAAAGCAAGAGTCGTTCATAAGAATAGAAGCAACAAGCAATAAGAAGGAAATTGGGTGGGAAGCAGATTGATTGACTAGTACTCCCCAAAGAGGGAAATTTGATATTACAAGCCTGGTAGCAAGAAACATTGAATGTGCATAATAGCGATATATTTTCTAAATGCCTAAAAACGCATCTTAAAGTATAAAGCTAGCTTCAAGATTTGACATGCAGGAAGTAATCTTGGAGTACTACATGACTATAAAAACAGAAACGAAAATACATATGTAGAAACATAAAATCTAAGGGTTCGAAGTGAACGGATCACGCGTGCAATTTTTAGGGATTGTCGGCTCGTTACACACTCCCCCACCTAATCTATTGACATCCTCGGCAACGCTGAAAGTCTTCAAGGCTGGTTCAGTCGGCTGATGCTGCTGGAAGTTGGTTTAACGGATGTTTGCACGCTTGCTTTTGTTGTGGGTAAGATCTGCTGGATCTGGATGGTACGGCTTCAAGCAACTCACATGGAACACCGGGTGACACTTCATCTAGGTAGGGCGCTCGAGCTTGTATGCCACTTCTCCAATCCGCTTGATCACTTGGATTGGGCCTTCATACTTTCGAACCAGCCGCTTGTCTCGTCCCCTAAGGAATCTCATTTGTTCTTTATTCCACTTCACCATGACCATGTCGCCTACTTGGAACTCCCTTGGTCTTCGGTTCTCATCTGCCCATTTCTTCATGCAGTGTGACGTCTTTTCCAGAGAAGCTCGAACAATCTCTGCATTCACATTCCATTCTTTGGCGAACTCGTGAGCTTTCTTTGTGCGACCGCCATAAACATCTGCAACTGTGGGAGGTAATAAAGGTTGTTGACCTGTAACAAGTTCAAACGAGCTCTTATTGGAAGAAGAGTTTGTTTGAACATAAAGCAGAATTGAGCAATATCAAGGAGTCACACCAACTCCATTTGAGTTGCTCCCACAAAGTGTCGCAGATATTCTTCTAACATGCTGTTAAACCGTTCGGTCTGGCCATCTTGTAACACCCCCGTACACCAAGGTGCCTTACCAATGACCACCCCAATGTATGAAGGTGTTACCTTCTCAGTTTCCCGAGGTAAGTAGATCAAATAAACAATATTAGAACGTATATTAAATAGATTTATACTTTACATGGCTAAACAGTGGAATAAAGATACAACATGAATAACTATAAAGACTACTAAGCATGAGTGGCGGTGACATCTACTTCGTTAGCGTGATGACTCGATTCCCTTCCAAGCCCCGCAACAACAAGACCAGTTGTACAACTGTTCACCAAATGGATCACCACAATTTTAAAACATAACACGGGGTCAATTCTGTGGATGTGGGCTACAGGCCGGTCTGCGGATTTGGGCCACCTACCGATCTGCAGTCACGGGCGACTTGCACGCTAAGCCAAACTGTGGACATGCAGCGGTCTTTTGAAAGCCACGCTCGGCGGCGTAAAAATGCTTTCGATCGAATAGCTTTAGATCGGTCGATTTCATCTCGGTAAAGGTCTCGAAACAATTAGAGATGTTCGGAGTCGCCACCAAGTAATTATGGGATGCCTGGAACCCATTCGAATCCACTTTATACCTAGGTCATTCAAGGCAAAAAGCGGTGCTTGACATAGGTGTAGATACCTCATTTCTGCACCTCCCGCAAACCACCCGGTGATGATTGGGCCGCATGTTTGGTACGCGGAACGATTTGTGACAGTTCGTAAGTTTATCGTCAAGTGATTGCTCAAACACTAATGTCTACCTCTTAGTTGTCATCTACGCGCCGATACGGTTGTTTTGATAGTAATTTGAGTACATTTGGAGTCCGGGCCTAAAACCGTCTTTACTTTCTGATAACCGCTAAATCCCGAGTCAGAATGTTCTGGAATGTTCCGGATATTTCTATTCCATATTTTATAAATATTTCACAATCTTTTAATATTTGGTAAACAATTTCCCGTAATATTCATACAAAATATTAAGGAAAATAAGATTATCCCGTCATTCCTTAAACCAAACGCGTAACTCTTTCTTCCGCAGGAGGAAACCACTTGGGAACAGACGCAGCAGGTGCTGCGCCTCTTCCAAGAGATGCAGTGACTGCTGCGCCTCTTCCCATGTCCTTTTCTGCGTATTTCTCGTATCTTTTTCATATCTTTCCGAGATTCACTTCCAAAGTCTCTCCGAAAACCCTATTCCTTCACGTGATTAGTATAAATAGAGACCTTCGGTCTCACATATTTCTCACGCGAGTGTCCGCCCTTCTCTTCTCCCTTTGCATTCTAGACCTTTGTTCTTACTTTTTGGCGTCTACGTGCTTGAACATTCGACCACGTATGCTCGGATCCTTCTGAGTACCAACCTCGTTTGCATGACCGACCAATTTGACAATCTCCACAAATAATCAACTTAATTAATCTAATCGTTTTCCTCTTACGAGGGCACTTTCGTTACATTCGAATCGAGCATCACTAATCGTAAACTTAGTTCATCTCGTTTCGTTAAACATGTAAGTCTGAGGGTGTATAATCTCTCTTTTATTTATTGTTCTTTATTTTTGTAATCATCATGTAAGGTTTATGTCGAAAACACCTCTTAAAACCGATTTCTAAAACCGTGTTTAAAACCCTTTTTACGGATTTCCAGAAGACAGACCGTCGAGAAATGACGCAGCAACTGCTGCGCCTCTTCGAAGGAGCGCAGTTCCTCCTGCGCCTCTTCGTGAGGCTGCCGCAGTTCCTGCTTCCTTTCTTCTTCCTTCGTCCTCTGTAATTCGTCAACTTTTATTCGTTTTCATTTGTTTTCTTTAACTCTTTGATACAATAGCATAATAATTTCACCTGTATATTATTTTTCATCATTAACACGTTTAATCCATCATTAAAATTCGACTTAAATCCCTTATAATCCAATATTTGCGGGTTTTCGTCATTAAACTCAATCCGGGTTGTAGGAATTCGATTTGTTCATATCGGGTTTCTGGAATTCGATCTTTGATATATTTTCATCTGTCTTTTGTCATATTTGTCATTAATTTGTCGTTAATTCGTCATATTTAACCTATTTTGTTCACCCATGTCATTAATCAATCGTTCATTCATGTAAATAATCCGTCTTTAATCCGTCTCATCCATGTTTTATTGCTTTTATGACCCTCATTCACATGTAAATAACGTGTTAATCACTTTCATCCGAGTAAGTATATTAATCAATCCATTAAAATCACCAATTTACATTAACGATTTGCAGTTCCGGCTTCACAGCCAGAACTCACCCTTGGAACCGACGCAAAGAATCGCCGCGCCTCTTCCAAAGGGCGCGATCGCTGCGCTGTTCGAGTTGATTTGTCTCTCGAACTTCCGTTCTGCCTTGACCTAGTTTAATTAGTTTACGTATAATTGACTATTAATCGTATTATCGCCCACTGATCTGTTCGTTAATTCTTTCTTTTACTCTTTTTCTTAAATTATCCATTTTAAAGGTATTTTCGACATAAGTCGTTAAACCCGATGTAATTATTGTAATTTTCATTATTGTAATTTTATTTATTGTATTTATCATATTTCTTGTATCATTTGTATGTTTTCATTTGTAATTGAGCATTAAATCCTACTTCAACATTAATTGTATGCTAAATTGCGTGTTCACCGACTTAGTCTATTCTTCACATGCTAGGATTAAAACTTGGATGTTGCATTGCATGCATATAATCGACGATATATAGAGTATAGATGATGTCCCTAATCATTAGTAGAGGCCGTTATCGAGGCAGGCGGGATTAGGTGTTCGATCAAAAGAGCTTCCAAATACGTACCCTCACCCCTTACTCCAGATCTCCGTGAACATCCGTGTTCATTGGCATCCACGAGAGTCATTCTAGACATAGAATGCTAAGGGTAACGAGTTCTTGGTGTTCATGTCTCTACTTTGTGTCTTGACATGGCACGAGGTATTCGAACGGTTCCAATTTCCCATAAAAATTGGTGGCGACTCCACAAAATGCAAACGCTTGTTCTCCTCCCAAGCGCCCTCGTGGGCCCATTGTCCAAAATAGGTACTAATGATAAGGACTCGTCCCCCTTTTAGCATTCTATGCCTAAAATGACTCTCGTACGCCCTGGATAAGGCCATCCACTATCCAAAGGGTTCTGAGTAAGGGGTGAGGGTACGTATTGGGAAGCCCTTTAATCGGACACCCAATCCCGCCCGCGTTAACGGCCTCTACTGATCGATCATGGTTGTTTAAGTTCAAAAGTTGATAAGACGGTGTAAATGCATGAATGCACATCCAAAAGTGTTAACCTAACATGTGAGCTTTCTAAGTCGGTTTGTTAATCCAAATATCAAGCATAAGATGTCAAGTTGGATTTGGATTGATTTGCATGTGAAAACGGAAATTAAACATCCATTTACCAAGTTCGGGTTATGATGCTTAACACGATCCATTTATTGAAAAAGGGTGTCAAATGACAAAGTGTAAAAAACGTAAACTTATCAACCTGATACGTCACGTATTCAGATAAACCGTAATCGGGATCATCCTAGAGAAGTACCAAAATGGGACAGAACAGTGCCAGGCAGCCCTGTTAAGGCGCGAGCCTATTGGCGAGATAAAGGGCTCTGCCCTGGTTTTGAAAGATGGAAACAGACGGCCGCTTGGGGCGCGAGCCATGATCCGACCTAAGGGGGCGTCTCCTGGTTGTTGAAAAGGTTGTTTAAAACCGTTTTGAAAAGGTTATTTAAAACCGTATTTGTGATGAATGATTGCAAATATGATTTGCATGACTCGGAATAATTACTATTGTGTTAGTAGTATTCGTTGTCGGATTTGCAAGTTTAAAGAGTATAATTTATAAATAAAAATGTAAGATGTTTGATATGAACTTAATATATTAAGTTCATTTATTTGTAATTAGTCGATATTTATCACCGTACTCGGATTAAACCGAAATGGTATAAAGAAACAAGGGTGATTATGAATCATGACTAATATATTTGCAAATGTAAATAAGTGAGAAAAATGGTAAATAAAAGAAAAGGGTGTTAAATTACCCATTAAAATATAATTAACCAAATAATATCACCGAGCCACGGAATAAACCGTCATGGTATAAAGAACCAAGGATGATTTTTGTAATGGTCAAAATATGTTTATCATAAAAATGAATTGAAATGGTAAATAAAAGAAGAGAATTTCTTTTAAAATGTAATTAACCAATTAATATCACCGAGTCACATATTAAACTGTCATGGTATATGGAACCAAGGGTGATTATAATTTATGGCTAAAAAGTTTTACATAAAATTAATATGAAAATAGATTAAAGAGGAAAGACGAGAACAAACATGGTTGAGTCTGACCTGGACACCCCATTGAGGCGCGAGCCTCTGTGCATAACAAGTGACTTCTGTCTCAGGCCAAAACTCAGTTTTGGCTCGTCTAACCTATATTTGAATCGTGTTATGCATTGTTCATGCATGTAAACTCATAAAAACAGTAAAGGCATGAAATAAATGAGTTGTTTACACCCTCAAACTTACGTCTATTTATGTTTGCGACATAGACGACTTTAGAGACGGTTTTCTCGTAGCAACTACTCACGATCAAAGAAGTTTAAAAGAGTGCCTTAAAAAAGGATTTTGTTTTGAAAATGAGTTTAAAATATGTTAATTAAAACATGTTGATTGATGAATTGAGTTGGTCAAATGGCTCGGTCGAATGCATGGCGACGGTACCAAACAAAATGTGTAAGGCTTGTGTTTACGATCGGTAGGTCGTAAACACGTGTCGATTTTATGACTTAGGAACTCGAGTATAGAAGTTTAAGGGAGAAGGAGGGGGCGGACTCTCGCGTAAGGATTATGGTGTGTGATGGTGGGTATTTATAGAGAAATGTGGGGTGGTAGATCGGTTGATTTTGCTTAGAGGCTAAGCAGATGGCCTAAAGAGGCGCGAGCCACCTCCTGATGGAAAGGGGTGTATTGTCCCTTTCAATTTGGACGTGGCCTATTCTCCATCCATTGTTGATATGTGGCATTCATATAAGATGTCGTGTAACAATATGGGCATCTAATAAGATGATTTTGGTGTTACTTGAGGTAGGTGTTTTGTGTGCTTGACTCGGGTTTCACCCGTGTGAGTCGGGATTTGAATTTGGAGTCGGTTTTTGGCCCGGTGTCGGTTTTGACTCTAATTAGGGTCATTTTAATGGAAATGACATGATAAAGACATTCATGGCATTATTTTTCACATTCGGGATTTGGGTTTGACTCAGGTTGACTCGAGTTGTGGGTTTCTGAGTCGGTTTTGGGTCCGAAAACGGGTTTAACTCTAAATAGTGTTATTTTAATGCAACTGAAGTTAGAAAACCATTTTTGAAATCATTTTTCATATTCAAGTAGTGCATTAAACTGTCTCATGTATAGCCAATCCACGCATGCATATCAAAAAGACGTTATAGTCCGATCATCATCGGGTGGTTTTTGGGAGGTGCAGATACTGGGTATCTAACAGAGCCCCCACTTTGACTGAGGCTTTGACAGGGCAAAAGTCAAAGTATGATCTCCAGGTCAATCGAAGATTACAACCTGAAGACCATTGCGACGTCAAGGCGACTCAAAAAGGTTTGAGCCAAGGACCTGCCGTCGGGAAGGGCGACGTCGAGGCGACTCGGGGATTCGAGTCAAGGACCTACCGTCGGGAACAGTTTAGAGTCTGTCGACTTCCGGTTCGGGTCATTTAAAGTCCATTAGACTACGTATAAAGGCTCGCCAGCCATAAGAAGGAGTCATACCTGAGGCATCTTCGGGATACGTCCTCGAATCTTTTGCGCACAAAGGCTCGCCAGCCGGTGTTGAAGGCGGTGCGTTTTGTGGCTCGCCATCCATAGGAAGGAGTCATATCAGAGGCATATTCGGGATATGTCCTTGAGCCGTATCTTGTGTGCGTGCAAAGACTCGCCAGCTGTGATAATGAGTCGTACCCGAGGCATCTTCGGGATACGTCCTTGAGTTGTACCTTGTTTGCGGACAAAGGCTCACCATCTTGTGAAATGGAGTCGTACCCGAGGCATCTTCGGGATATGTCCTTGAGTCGTATCTTGTGTGCGTGCAAAGGCTCCCCAGCTGTGATAAGGAGTCGTACCCGAGGCATCTTCGGGATACGACCTTGAGTTGTACCTTGTTTGCGGACAAAGGCTCGCCAGCTTGTGAAAAGTAGTCGTATCCGAGGCATCTTCGGGATACGTCCTTGAGTTGTATCTTGTTTGCGGACAAAGGCTCGCCAACCATATGCATTGTAAGGTTCGCGAGCCATCTATGGTCGAATGATCGACTGTGGAAAATAGCATGTGTGACATCCATTTAAAAAATCGGCACTCGCTGGGGAGTTAAAAACTTCTCAGGACTCGCCGGGGATATGAGTTGCTGCTCGTTGGGAGGTAGCGTACGCCATGTAATCGGCGGGGTTAAAGCTCTTAGACTTGATGGGTCGCCGTTTGTTGGGAAGAACCCAATACCCAGTTGGAGTGAGTATGTCTTCTCAAGATTACCTGCATGGTTAGTGGCCACACAAATCCGCAGTCGCATAGACAAGCACATTGAATGCAAGCATATAAGTACGTAAGAGCATAAGCATGTGAGCAGTTAGCATGTAATATCTCACGCGAAGGGAGATAGAAGTTTTGAATGTTGTGAAGCTTGAAGACGAGTCTTGTTACTCGTAGATCTGTGATTTGATAGATTGGAGACATGTGACTGTTGCGATACTGACTTACACAGATGCACACTGACAGTCTGACAAATCGGCAGTCGTGAACGTGATATAAATTCAGTATCGACATGACATGGGGTGACTCTGACATACTTTGCTTATGTGTGTGCAACTCCTTAGCCAAGAAAGGATGACAACGCGTATCAGATCCCTGAGGTAGAAGGTCCGCTCGGCTGGGGAACATGAATTGAATATCTTCTCCAGACATCTTTGCCCTTATTTGCTCGTTTCAGATCCCTTCTCGAGGTATAATGATTCGGAGAGCGGAACCAAGACCTTGTCATCGTCCGAACCGAGCACTAGACTTTGGGCGGTTTTATTTTGGACTGTAGTTGAGACTCAAAAGATGTTTGTGGATAGAGGACGGGTGGCGTCTTGAAAGAGAAGCCCCCATAGTGAGAAGGTGGGAATTTTGACAAAACAAGGAATGGGCGGCGTCTTAAGGAAGAAGCCCCCAGTAAAGAAGTATAAGATTAATCTTTGGCAGCTGGATGGGCTGCTTTTGAGGATTGATGTTGATGGTTGAGATTGAAATGGGTGTGCGGTTGTGTCCCTGTTGGGGACTGCCTACGTATTCGCGTGTGCGTGAAATCAAACCAGATCGTAGTTCTGAGCTGGTTATTGAGGATTGAAAATTGGAATTGTTTTGAAAGGGATGTGCGGTTGTGCCCTTGTAATAGGACTGCCTACGTATTCGCGTGTGTGCGAAATCAAACCAGGTCGTAGTTCTGAGTGTGTGTGCAATGGGTTGCAATTTGAAGATTTGAAAATTGAATGTGTGTGGGGGTGCGGTTGTGTCCTTGTAATAGGACTGCCTACGTATTCACGTGTTTGCGAAATCAAACAAGATCGTAGTTCTGCATGTGTGTGCCTAAACAAGTTGTTAGGACCTTAGAGTGATTTTGAGGTGTATGGTTGTGTCCTTGAAGGACTGCCTACGTATTCACGTGAAGTGAAATCAAATCAGATCGTAGTTCTGAATGTGTTTGTGTGCCTAAGTTAATTGTTAGGACCTTGAAGTGATTTTGAGGTGTAGGGTTGTGTCCTTGAAGGACTGCCTACGTATTCACGTGAAGTGAAATTAAACCAGATCGTAGTTCTAAATGTGCGCCTAAGCGAGATGTTAGGACCTTATAGTATGGAGGTCACGACGGTAAAAGCCGTTTGGTGACTCGTCTGAATGTGTGCCTAAGTGAGTTGTTAGGACCTTAAAGTGTGAGGGTCACGACGGTAAATTCCGTTTGGTGACTCAAGAAATTGATTTGAGATAATTCCTCCTTGATCATGAATCAAAGAGGTGTAATTCACGAAAATGTTCCTTATCATGTGAGCACACTAAAAAGTGGACCCTAAGGGAAGACTAGGTATGTCCCGTTCTCGGTAGCAAAGCATTCGAGGACTCCGTATCCGGGTCAGGGTGAAAGTGGCTTCGACATTATGGAATGTGGAGCTTGGTAATAAAAAGTTTGTTTGACAGATAAAAATCTGGAGTTGAGGGTCAAGACGGTGAATTCCGTTTGGTGACTCGAAATTGATTGGAGAGAAATACCTCTTGATCATGAATCGAAGAGGCATAGCTTCTGAAAATGTTTCTTGTTGTGTGAGCACACTAAAAAGTGGACCCTAAGAAAGCAATGTTTTTTTTGAAGACTCTGAATCTGAGTCAAGGTGAAAATGGCTTCGGCATTTTGGCATGTGAAGCTTGGTAATAAGAGGTTTGTTTGACAGATAAAAATCTGGAGTTTGTATTTTGTGGTGCTTAGGCCGGTGGGTTACGGTTTGTAATGTGGTACGGAATGGGGGCTCCGGCTTGATGTGGCCTGAGCATGAAATGGTTGGTAAATAATGTGGGATCAGATTCCCATGTCCTGACCTTAAAGGTTTAAGTGTGATATTACGAGCTTGAGGGGAATCCTCAGAATCTTGGATAGTTCTCCATGTGACAGTCTCTAGAAGGACTTAAGGGTTAAGCAGTGTTGGTTATGATCTCGAGGGGAATCCCAGGATCTCAGATAGGTTTCCCTGTAACAGTCTCTAGAAGGACTTAGGGGTGAAGCAGTTTTGGTTATGATCTTGAGGGAAATCACCAAGATCCTTGATAGGTCTCCCTGTAGCAGTCTCTGGAAGGACTTAAGGGTGAAGAAAGGTTGGGTTTGTTGTTAGTTGACGAGTCTTGAGCTCTTGTTTTAGCTCTTTGACATTAGTTTTTTGTACTTGTTGGTCCTGGAGTTTGGAGGGAAGAAACGTTGGTCATGGGCTTTGGACTTGTTGGTCTTGGACTTGGTGTTTTGGACTTATTGGCCTTGGGCTTTGGACTTGTTGGTCCTGGACTTGATGTTTTGGACTCATGGTCCTGGGCTTTGGACTTGTTGGTCCTGGACTTGGTGCTTTGGACTCATGGGTCCCGGGCTTTGGACTTGTTGGTCCTGGACTTTGTATTTTGGACTCATGAGTCCTGGGCTTTGGACTTGTTGGTCCTGGACTTGATGTTTTGGACTCATGGGCCGTGGGCTTTGGACTTGTTGGTACTGGACTTGGTGTTTTGGTGTTGGACTTGTTAGTCCGAAGTTTGAAAAGTGACGGTTTTTAAATCCGCCATTTGAGTCTTTGTGAAGATAACGAATTTGAATTCCGTTATTTCATTTTCTTGAGAAGTGACGGTTTTGAATTTCGTCATTTGAAATTGTGGGAAAATAGCGAATTTGAATTTCACTATTTCGTTTTTTGAGAAGTGACAGTTTTCAATTACGTCATTTGAAATTGTGGTAAAATAGCGAATTTGAATTTCACTATTTCGTTTTTTGATTTGAAAATGACAGTTTTAATTTCCGTCGTTTGAAATTTGTGAAAATAGTGAACTTGAATTTCACTATCTTGTTTTTGATTTGAAAATGACGGCTTTAATTTCCGTCGTTTGAAATTTCTAAAAATAGTGAATTTAAATTTCACTATCTTATTTTTGATTTGAAAATGACGGCTTTAATTTCCGTCGTTTGAAATTTGTGAAAATAGTGAATTTGAATCTCACTATCTTGTTTTTTATTTGAAAATGACGGTTTTAATTTCCGTCGTTTGAAGTTGGTGAAAATAGCGAATTTGGATTCCACTATTTTTTTGGCTTTAGCCTTGGCCTTCGCTTTGGCTTGGGTTTTTCTTTGACTTTGACATTGGCTTTGGGTGAATGGATATTGGCTTGGGCCTTTGATTTTGGCCTTCCGCTTTGGCTTTGGATGAATGGATATATTGGTTTTTTGCCGTCCTTCGTTCGAGGAAGGTAGAGGTGCAGACGGGGATGTACTCGTTGGTGAGAGGTTGATATTTGGTGATGGGATGTTTTTGTGGGGAATGGGCTTGCCTTCCGTCATTGATCATGAACAAGGAGATGTTCTGGTTTGTTATTTGGATCCCTTTGATTGAGAGCTCGTTCTAGATCGGGTGCTAATGAAAGGTTTCTATTGCCAGATGATGTGACCATAATTGGCGCATATTTAGCCCCCGAATTACCATTGTTTCCATGCTTTTTAGTGCCTATTTGGGTCATTTCTTATCTTTAGTTCTTTGTTTTGCATATTCTTTGAGATTTTGATCCCTTGGTAGGAAAGGAGTAAGAATCTTGCATTTTCATGGCAAAACGAGGCTAAATTGATTGTATTCAATGACCAAGCATCAAGGAGAGACAAGACTAGAAGGCCTTTGTACATATCATAGTAGAAGAGCAATGTTGAGAAAAGGATCCTTGAGTCCCCGAGGAAATCCCCAAGGAATTTATGAAGAAAAGGGAAGAAAAGAAGAAGAATTGAAGCTGACCAACAATCCGAACGGATTGTACCAAATCCGCCCGTCCGTCCAGCCCAATCCGAGCGTCCCACCTTGGAATCCGCTCGGATTCCCCCAGCACAATCCGAGCGTCCCTCTCTTGAATCCGCTCGGATTCCTCAGCCCAGATCCGGCCGTCCCGACTCCCTAATTTTCACTATAAATACCCCATTAGGCTAATTAGAGGAGCATGTTCTTTTTATCAATAATTAGTGTAGTTAATATCAATCAAATCTCTCTTTAATATTGTAATCAAGTATTATTAATCAAGTTTTAATCCAAGTTTTAGTTCTTTAATCTCTCTCTTGTTCTTCCTTTATTTTGGGTAATTGAAGATTATTTGGGTTATTATTGGGAGATTGACAACCTCTCAATCTAGGATTCAAGTACTTCTATTATTCTTGCTTTATTATTGGAATCATTAGTAGGTATAATCTCTTAATCCCTTTTTAATTATTGTTAATTACTTTCATTTATTCATCATGTTTCATTATGTTAGTATGATTGACAACCTTTCTAGCATGATCAATATGATAATGAGTGAGTAGTCTCTTAGCTAGGGTTTAATGGGTGATTAGGGGAAACCAACATGGGGAATGATTCATGCTTAAATTAATATGCTTTCATATCTTATTTGCTTGCTTGTTTTGATCTTAATACATGCACATGTTATATTTGATGAAATGCTAAGCCTATGAATCCTTGCATTTACTATCATCTTCTATCCTTTCAACTTGACTTGTAAGACATAACTCAACTCGAGTCTTGTTAGACCATGCATGTGTTGAGTAGGAAAGATTAAGTCTACTTGTAGGTGTTGTACAATCTAATCGATTCGGCTCCGGGACCCAAACTTTCCTAGGATTGTAAGATATAACCCAACTCAATCCATCACAACAATAATTGCTTGCTTATAATTTGAGAACATGTTTGTATGATCATATCCCATGATTCCCCTATGAACCCATGACACCCTAGTGCTTTTAATCAATTGTTTACACCCCTTATTTTATTCATCTTGCTAGTTTATTTTCATTGCTATTTTAGTTTAGTAACCTTCTACATCAACCCAATTTGTGACACCCCTAGACACTACTAGTTACAATAGAATTCTCATTTCAATACCCGTCCCTTTGGATCCGACCTTTACTTGCCTCTTTACTAATTGAAGAGTTGTTTGTGGAGTATAAATTGTGTTTTGTATCGACCATTGACCAACGACCACATATGCTTAATTGTGAACACGAAATGGCCTCGATCAAAAATGGCGCCGTTGCCGGGGACGGTGTTTAATTTATTTAAGATTTCTTTTATTGTTATTAGTTGTGTCTTTTTCACCTTGGGGAAATAAAACTCCTCAAGGTTTGCTCTAATCGTTTTCAAGTTGTTTGATATTTTGCGAGAATGGATTTCATAGATTGTTTTGTAGAGGACCACTTGAGTATCCCTTACTTCAAGGATCCCATGCAAGCATTAGAGGCCTTAGAAGCAAGTAAGGCTAAGAGCATGTATTGGGAGTTGGAGGTGGATCTCTTTGAGGCCGCTCTAGCTAACAAGGAACTTACTCATGCACAATCCGAGTTAGTGCATAATATTCTAGTGGAAGCATGTCAACCCATAGAGGATGAGCAATCCATCCTAGAGGATATTCTACAAACTCAAGAGCAAGAGGAACCCATCATGGAATTCGAATATGATGAGGTTCATGAAAGTGAAGAAGAGTATGTCATGAGAATGGAATGTTTAATGGAGATGGAGCAAATTCTCAATGAAACTCCAAAGGAGGAAAGTGAGGTACAAACTCCTACTTTGAAACCCCTTCCCCCAAATTTGAAATATGCTTATCTTGATGAATCAAAGACCAAACCCGTAATTGTCAATGATAGACTTGATGATGACCAATTGGGAAAATTACTTAATGTGTTGAAACAACATGAGAAGGCTATAGGTTATAGTCTAGATGACCTTAAGGGGATAAGTCCCAACTTTTGCATGCATAGGATTCATCTAGAGGACGACCATAGACCTACCATTCAACCCCAAAGAAGATTGAACCCCCACATGCAAGAAGTTTTCAAAGGAGAGGTCATGAAATTACTTGATGCGGGAATCATATATCCCATATCGGATTCTTTGTGGGTTAGCCCCGTCCAAGTGGTACCTAAGAAAGGAGGTACTACGGTAGTGACAAATAAAAAGAATGAATTAATACCCACAAGAATGATCACCGGTTGGCGTATGTGCATTGACTACCGTAAATTAAACTCCGCAACAAGGAAAGATCACTTCCCCTTACCATTCATTGACCAAATGCTTGAGAGGTTAGCCTCTAACAAATTCTTTTGTTACCTTGACGGGTATTCGGGATTCTTCCAAATCCCTATACACCCGGATGACCAACATAAGACCACCTTCACATGCCCCTATGGCACTTTTGCCTATAGAAGGATGCCTTTTGGATTATGCAATGCCCCCGCTACTTTCCAAAGATGCATGATGAGTGTCTTCTCCGATTATCTAGAGACCATAATGGAAGTTTTTATGGATGATTTTAGTGTTTATGGAAAGGACTTTGACTCATGCTTGCATAATCTTTCTCTTGTATTGCAAAAATGTGAAGATGTTAGTCTTGTTTTAAATTGGGAAAAGTGTCATTTCATGGTCAATGAAGGAATTGTTTTGGGTCACTTGATTTCGGAAAAGGGCATCGAGGTCGATAAAGCTAAAGTTGAGGTGATAGAGAAACTCCCACCTCCCGTGAATGTTAGAGGGGTGAGAAGTTTTCTCGGTCACGCGGGTTTTTACCGTCGTTTCATAAAAGATTTTTCGAAAATAGCGAAACCCCTCACTCAACTTTTGCTTAAGGATGCCCAATTCCAATTTACTGACGAGTGTGTTGAAGCTTTTAATAGAATCAAAGAAGCATTGATCTCGGCACCAATCATCCAACCCCCAAATTGGGAGTTACCTTTCGAGATTATGTGTGACGCTAGCAACTACGCCGTTGGAGCGGTTCTTGGCCAACGGGTAGGGAGAGCTCTTCATGCCATCTATTACATAAGCAAAACCCTCGACCCTTCTCAAGTAAATTATGATACAACCGAAAAGGAGCTTCTTGCCATTGTTTATGCTTTGGATAAATTCCGTTCCTACTTGCTTGGATCCAAGGTGATTGTATTTTCGGATCACCGTGCTCTCCGACATCTCTTGATAAAGAAGGAGGCAAAACCAAGATTGTTGAGATGGATTTTGCTTCTTCAAGAATTTGATTTGGAGATAAGAGACAAGAAAGGAGCCGAGAATGTAGTAGCGGATCACTTGTCAAGAATCCGGTTTCATGATGAAAATGGAGAAACCCCGATCAATGACTCATTCCCCGACGATATTTTGATGGCTATTCAAACTCAACTTGAAAGGCACATCACCCCATGGTTTGCCGATTATGCCAATTATATTGTTGGAAAGGTGCTCCCTCCAAACTTGAACCACAACCAAAGGAAGAGATTCCTATTCGAAGTGAAGAGGTACTTTTGGGATGACCCAAACCTCTACAAGGAGTGTAGTGATGGACTCTACCGGAGATGCATCCCTCAATGGGAAATCCAAGGAATCTTGGAAGGATGTCATTCATCACCCTACGGTGGCCACCATGGAGCAAGAAGAACCGTTGCAAAAATTCTCCAATCGGGCTTCTATTGGCCCACAATGTTTCAAGATACAAGAGAATTCATCATTCATTGTGATGCTTGTCAAAGAACGGGAAATATATCTTGGAGAAACGAAATGCCACAAAGGGGCATTCTAGAGGTGGAGATTTTCGATGTTTGGGGAATTGACTACCAAGGACCCTTTGTGACATCCAATGGGAACAAGTACATCCTTGTGGCCGTAGATTATGTTTCAAAGTGGGTGGAGGCAATTGCCACCCCAAATGATGATGCGAAAACGGTCACCAAGCTTTTCAAGAAGATAATTTTCCCACGATTTGGAGTTCCTAGAGCTATCATTAGTGATGGAGGAACACATTTCCATGAGAAGAAGCTTGCATCCCTGTTGACCAAATATGGTGTTCAACATCGAACCGGCTTGGGATATCATCCTCAAACAAGCGGTCAAGTGGAAATTTCAAATAGAGAGATCAAGCAAATCCTTGAAAAAGTTGTGAACAAGACTCGGAAAGATTGGAGCACAAAACTTGATGATGCTCTTTGGGCTTATAGGACGGCCTATAAGACTCCCATTGGTGCCTCCCCCTACAAGCTTGTATATGGAAAAGCATGTCATTTGCCAATCGAATTGGAATACAAAGCTTATTGGGCAATCCGAGCACTCAATCTTGATCTCAAATTGAGCGGTCAAAAGAGGATGATCCAAATCCAAGAGTTGGAGGAATTCCGACTACAATCTTATGAGAATGCAAAGATTTACAAAGAAAGAACAAAATTGCTTCATGATAAGAGAATTCGACAAAAGGCCTTGCACAAGGGAGACAAAGTCCTTCTATTCAATTCCCGCTACCGACTCTTTAAGGAAAGTTGAACTCTAGATGGATGGGTCCCTATGTGATAACCGAAGTTGGGAAATATGGAGATTTCGAACTCAAGGCCGAAGATGGAAGCAAGTTCAAGGTAAATGGTCAAAGGTTGAAGCCATACTATGAAGGAGCATTTGTTGGAGAGGTCGAGGCTACCTACCTCGGGCCTCCTCCCCCTTGAAAGAACCATCTAAGGGAGAGTTTGGTGGAGTCCTCCCTAAACCACCATTTGTAAATATACTAACCCTCTAACTTGTATTTATTATTGCTTTTATTTTAATAAATGTCATAAACTCTTTTCATGAGCGTAAGTGAGGGAGGGTTACTAACAAGTTTTTGAATGAAGGAAGGAGCAAATTCCTAAGTGTGGGGATGCATTGAAAGAAAGAAGAAAAAGTCAAAGCTCGCGGCGAGAATCCGACCGGATTCCGGGAATCGGCGTCTGGAGAATCCGGACGTCCGGGGAGAAACGCGCGTCCGGTGTGTTGAGAAATTGAAGATTTCTGGACTGATGAAGAATCCGAGCGTCCTAAGGAAGAAGACGCCCGTCTGAAAGAATCCGGCCGGATTTGTGGAAAGACGCTCGTCTCTCCGCCTGTGCATTTCAAGAAAAATCTCTGTACTGAAATCCGCCCGTCTTCTGAAAGAGACGCCCGTCCCATCGAAAGAATCCGAGCGTCTTATTCTCGGGACGCCGTCTTGTG
Organism: Silene latifolia; assembly: GCF_048544455.1. Classification (NCBI taxonomy): domain Eukaryota; kingdom Viridiplantae; phylum Streptophyta; class Magnoliopsida; order Caryophyllales; family Caryophyllaceae; genus Silene; species Silene latifolia. Next base: position 289,548,759 of record NC_133537.1, read on the forward strand.
GCGAGAAAAATTTTGGGATTTTACTCGTGCGAGAATCCGGGCGTATTGCCCAGTAATCCGCCCGTCCGTGAGAGAAGAATCCGAGCGTCTTGCCTTTGAATCCGCTCGTCTCCGCCCGTTTTTGCCCGACTTTTCTCAATTAAATTACACCCCACCACCCATATAATGACACATCACTACTCCTTCCACTTACCCTATAAAACCCACCTCCTTATGACTCCCATACATATCCAAATCACTCTCTTCACCCAAAAAAATTAAAAATCCCCAATTTTCTAGGGTTTCCAATTCTCAATCAACAAGGAACATCCTTAGCAATCTTCAAATCAAAAGAACCCAACAAAAGAAGCAAGAATGGCACCAAGGAGATCCTCCTTTAGAAGTGCAAGAAGACCAAGGATGGTGGGAAGTTCCTCTACCTCACATCTCAACACCATTAGAAGAGAGCATGTAGAGATTGTAGACCTCACAAGGCTCGACGATTTCTCGAATGTGGAATTCCTTGATGATGTGCAGCGATTGGTCTTCCATCGACTCTTAAGTAAGAATATTCTTCCCACTAAATTCCTTTGTCATGATACCTTAAGAAAACTTGGAATGTTTCACCAAGTAGAAGCACTCTTTGAGGTTTTTGGTCTTTCAACTCTCTTTCGCATGTATGAGCCAACATATCGGTCCCTCGTGCTAGAATTCTTAAGCTTTTTGAGAATCACAACCTTGAACAAGACTATTTGCATAGAGTTTAGGTTGGAGAATGTCTCTAGAATGATGACCCTTGTCGAGTTTGCCAATGTGTTCGGACTTGATGTTTCGCCTACCCGAACATCAAAGCCCAAAAAGTATAATGTTGCACCATTGTGGAGGGCCATGACGGGCCGAGATTTCATTCTTACCAAAGAGTTTCTTGCTTTTCACATCCAAAACCCGATCTTGAGGCTTACATATAGATTTCTTTCGGGTACTCTTTTCGCCCGCCGTGATTCGGCCATTGTCAACCAATTGGACCTTGTATTCATGGAATCATACCTCAACATTCAAGGGAGAGATGGGTATCAATTCAATGCACCTCTAGTTATGCTAGAGAAATGGGCAAAGTTTCGAAATGGGAATGATGATGGAATGAAGCACATAGTGAATGGTGGACTCATAACTAGACTTGCAAAGCACTTTAACCCAAGGTTCAATGAGAACAATGAGTACACTCCACTTGCGGGGAACACGAGAATTAATGAAGATCTCCTTATCGTCCAACACCATTGGATAACCCTTGAGGGGGTTGATAAGAGGATAAAGTGGTTGACAAAAGGGAGCGATCCACTCTATCTCCCAATGCATGATCTACCACGGGTCTCCCCAAGAAGAGGAAGCTTGTCCCCAATGCCCTCCTACCTCATCCCAAGTCAAAAAAGGCAAACTCCACCTCCACAAAATCCACCACCACAACAAGAACAACAAACTCAAAATGAGAAGATAAAAGTGCCTCCTTACCCCTTTCCCTACCAACCATATAACCATCCAAATCCCTTCATCCTCCCCCGTGACGACTTTGTCACGGGAATCTTGCAAGATTTACACTACCGTCTGAGACCTCCGTGGACACTTATTATGCTATTTACCCCCAATACTATGAGATGGCTCAAAAAGGACGGATTAGTGAGGAAGGAGCTTTCCCCTCATGGGCTCAAATGGAATTGCTCTTTCCTAACTCGGAGAAGGCTAATGAAGGAGCGAATGGTCGCAAAGGAGAAGAAAGTGGGGACTCTTGTGGAGGTGATACGGTGAAGCTTGAGAGTGAAGATGAATTCATGGATCAAAGTCTAAGTGATGCTTCAAAGGATATTTGGGATACCGATATTGAAGGAGATGATGCCGATATCTAGGAGATTACTTCATCACTAGGTGGAGCGGGCAAGAGGCACCCACCTTAGTTCAAGTGAAGTTTTCTCATCTCTCCTCTTTATCTTTATTTTTCATGAAAAGAGCTTTGTATCTTGTTTCTTTGTATTTTATTTCATTTTGATCATTGTTGGTTTAGTCCTAGCAACATCAAAGGACTCACACCTCGGTACCATTGAGGTGTTCTTTATTGTTCCCATTTTTGAAAATCCAAAATGACAATCTAGTTTCATGCATAGCATAGTGTGTGCATGAACTATACCCATCCTTGACATTAGCAATAGTGTCTTATTTGGTTTGGGGAAGTTAATGCATACACAATGGGAGGTAATCTAAATTATCCTCTCCGTCATAACAAAAACCATGCATCATGTAGTATTGCTTAGTGTAGAATTGCATTTAGTATAGAAATCATGCATCATCTTTGCATAATTTCCATCATTTTGGCCATTGAGGACAATGCCCATATTAGTGTGGGGATGGGAATTCTAACACTTAACTTTTATTCAAAAACCATAAAAATTGAAAAATTTCAAAAAACAAAAAAATTGAAAAAATTGAAAAACCAAAAACAAGTTCATTTCCTTTGTATATATTGTCTTGTATATATTGTGTTTGTTTCATCCTTGTTCACTTTGATTGACTACGCCACATCCGAGACATGAGGATATTGAAGACCGCATGGTATGATCTTTCTAATCTCCTTTTTCCTCTTTATGTTAATGACTATGTGGCTTTATTTTGATTGATGCGGTATAACAATGTGAACTTAGGAGTTGCATTTAGTTTATATGCCATATTAGTTGGTAGAATCATTTGCATTAGGATGTGTATATGTTAGTTGCATCATGGCATGTAGTTTGCATGGTTAGAAAAATTTTGCGAAACCGTCTATTTGGGAAGCTTGACAAGTGTATATAGGCCCTAGTAGATGCTTTTTCTTCTCAAGACTTTGCTTGTTAGAATACTTGTAAAACACCCTAGGATGTGTCATGCTAGTATCCTTTGACCCATGGTTTAAGGCCTAGTCAAGAGTACCTTGTGGTGTGATAACTCCTTGGCTACCGTTTATTCCAAGGTGACCCTTGAAACCATGCATACTTCCATCATTCATCCATGTTCTACCACATTTTTGTCATCAAAGGGAATGGGCACAAAAAGAAATCAATTTGAGTTCAAAGAAATGAAAAGTGAAAGAAAGTTTGCAAAAATGCATCAAAAGAAAAGAGGAGCAAAAATAGACTCCTAAAGCTTCAAATACAAGGCACCCTCGTTACTAATTGGGGTGACTTTGAAAATGTTCAAAAAGAAAATGCAAAAAGTTGAAAAATTGTCAAGTATTGAAATGCCAAAAATCAAAAAGAAATGGCAAAAAGAAAGTGTTCTCAAATGTCAAATGCCAAATGAAATTGGGGGGGAAAACAAAAACAAAAGCAAACTCCCAAAGTGAAACTCAAAAATCTATCGATCCCTTTATCCATCGTATCCATTTTTGTGCATGGTAGAGAGGGGACGGCCCTTCTTCTTGTCTAGGCAAGAGGGGGAATTTCGCGATCCTCCAGTGTTTCTAACACCATAGGGAGTCTACTCTTGACAAAAGCATTTAACGATTGAGGACAAAGGTACCCTAGCTTGACACATTTTGGAGGTGATTTATTGGTATCCTTCTAGGCTTAGTAGTTTGAACAAATTGCATCTATGAAGGATTGTGTACCCTTGAATTGCTTCCCTTGTAGATAATTTCCGCCACTTAGATGAGGAAAGTGGCTATTCTTTTTGTAGACGCATCCATTATGTGATTTTTTGTGCTCTAATGTTTGGATGTGTCGCCATTTTGGCAAGACCCACCTTGCCTTGCAAGAAGGCATCCTACCTCATGGTTGTCTTGTTGTGAGTTGAAGGGGCGGAGTGAGACCCGCTAATTGTCTCATATCGGCTATTATTATTAGGTTAGGTTAGTATTGGTCCTAGTCTTTGTCACCTCTTTACTCGGGACGAGCAAAGGTTCGGTTTGGGGATATTTGATGTGACCATAATTGGCGCATATTTAGCCCCCGAATTACCATTGTTTCCATGCTTTTTAGTGCCTATTTGGGTCATTTCTTATCTTTAGTTCTTTGTTTTGCATATTCTTTGAGATTTTGATCCCTTGGTAGGAAAGGAGTAAGAATCTTGCATTTTCATGGCAAAACGAGGCTAAACTGATTGTATTCAATGACCAAGCATCAAGGAGAGACAAGACTAGAAGGCCTTTGTACATATCATAGTAGAAGAGCAATGTTGAGAAAAGGATCCTTGAGTCCCCGAGGAAATCCCCAAGGAATTTATGAAGAAAAGGGAAGAAAAGAAGAAGAATTGAAGCTGACCAACAATCCGAACGGATTGTACCAAATCCGCCCGTCCGTCCAGCCCAATCCGAGCGTCCCACCTTGGAATCCGCTCGGATTCCCCCAGCACAATCCGAGCGTCCCTCTCTTGAATCCGCTCGGATTCCTCAGCCCAGATCCGGCCGTCCCGACTCCAATCCGCACGGATTTCAGTACAGCACGTTTTTCATTCTTCAAGCTACGAAAAGAGAAGCCCTTCTCTCAGAAAATACCGGCTTTTCCTTGCTCAACTTAAAAAGTGTAATTACTAGTTTAGCCCTTAGTTAACCCTAATGCATCCTCCCTAATTTTCACTATAAATACCCCATTAGGCTAATTAGAGGAGCATGTTCTTTTTATCAATAATTAGTGTAGTTAATATCAATCAAATCTCTCTTTAATATTGTAATCAAGTATTATTAATCAAGTTTTAATCCAAGTTTTAGTTCTTTAATCTCTCTCTTGTTCTTCCTTTATTTTGGGTAATTGAAGATTATTTGGGTTATTATTGGGAGATTGACAACCTCTCAATCTAGGATTCAAGTACTTCTATTATTCTTGCTTTATTATTGGAATCATTAGTAGGTATAATCTCTTAATCCCTTTTTAATTATTGTTCATTACTTTCATTTATTCATCATGTTTCATTATGTTAGTATGATTGACAACCTTTCTAGCATGATCAATATGATAATGAGTGAGTAGTCTCTTAGCTAGGGTTTAATGGGTGATTAGGGGAAACCAACATGGGGAATGATTCATGCTTAAATTAATATGCTTTCATATCTTATTTGCTTGCTTGTTTTGATCTTAATACATGCACATGTTATATTTGATGAAATGCTAAGCCTATGAATCCTTGCATTTACTATCATCTTCTATCCTTTCAACTTGACTTGTAAGACATAACTCAACTCGAGTCTTGTTAGACCATGCATGTGTTGAGTAGGAAAGATTAAGTCGACTTGTAGGTGTTGTACAATCTAATCGATTCGGCTCCGGGACCCAAACTTTCCTAGGATTGTAAGATATAACCCAACTCAATCCATCACAACAATAATTGCTTGCTTATAATTTGAGAACATGTTTGTATGATCATATCCCATGATTCCCCTATGAACCCATGACACCCTAGTGCTTTTAATCAATTGTTTACACCCCTTATTTTATTCATCTTGCTAGTTTATTTTCATTGCTATTTTAGTTTAGTAACCTTCTACATCAACCCAATTTGTGACACCCCTAGACACTACTAGTTACAATAGAATTCTCATTTCAATACCCGTCCCTTGGGATCCGACCTTTACTTGCCTCTTTACTAATTGAAGAGTTGTTTGTGGAGTATAAATTGTGTTTTGTATCGACCATTGACCAACGACCACATATGCTTAATTGTGAACACGAAATGGCCTCGATCACCAGACATGGAATAGGTAAAGAGAATGGACACGGAGTTTCGAGTCCTCCGCTTACTCGGTACGGAACGTCACTCGAGTGTACTCACATTGAATTGGAACATATTGTTTGTTTTAAATCAATTCTCAAATCAATTCTCGTTGTCAACGGGAAATGGTAAAGGGGAGAATATATGATAGTTGGAAATTGTGCTTTTATTTAGATAAATAAGAGGTTAGCACAGACTCGATGGATATATGTGACTCATGTGGACAGCCCCCAGTTTGTCACTTAGGAATAAAAGGACAGACGCTAGAATAGATATGAGAAAGCCTAAGACTCAGACTCGGACTCGGACTCGAACTTGGACTCAAACGTAGATACGAACTCCTAATCATTATGTTCCTCCTCGAAGGTCTCTTTCGCAGCATCCAGCGGCTTGAATGTCTGGTTTTGAGCATTGACCCACTTGAGCACTTCACTCTCGTTGTTGGGGATGATATGAGGACAAAAGTCAATATGGCTCTCATCTCCTTGCAGAAAGAGATGTTCATGAGGGTTGTTTTCATCAATTGGTTGGCCTAGGGATGAAGCTACCAGTTCATGGTTGTCGATCATATTTTGGATAACATGCTTCAATTTGAAGCATGTTTCAGTGTCATGACCCTTTCCTTGATGATATTGGCAATAGACACTGCCATCCTAGAAACGGGTTTTCCTGCTTTCAGACGGGTCCAGAGTGGGCCCGATTGGTTGTAGCTTCCCTTCAGTCATAAGCTTTTGAAGAGCTGCGGCATAGGTTTTGTTGATGTTGGTGGATGTCCTTTGAGAACGTTCAACCTTGCTATTTGACTTGAGACATCCAGGAGGATTATCTTGACTGAGAGGCTCGACTATGATTTTACCAGCTTCAATCATATCTTGAATAACATGCTTGAGTTTGAAATAGGCTTCGGTGTCATGGCCCTTGCCTTGATGGTATTGGCAATAGGCATTACCATCCCAGAATCGGGCTCTTTTGTGTTCAGGTTTGTCCGGAGTCGGACCAATGGGTTGGAGCATTCCTTCTAAACAAGTATCTCTAGAGCGATGCCATATGTTATTCCCAGATCTGTGAATACCCTTTGATGATTTCCAATGGTTCCCACATTTGTGTTTTTTGGGATGTTTTTGTGAGTTTTGTTTTTGTCAACCCTGAGCGGAAACAGGATTTGGTGGTTGTCAATGGGAAGTTTTTGGGATGTTGCTTGGTATTTTTAAAGGGATTTTGGTGAGGTGATTTCTTTGTCGGTAGGTTCGTGGATGTGGGAACCATCGGACGACTCCTCATTTTCAACAGTTGTTGGCTGGTGAACGGAGGGTTGGTCTTCTCCTCGATGGTTAGGTTCATTTTCGGTATTACCCAACCTTTTCTCCAAATTAGCCACCCGAGTGTTCAAATCATCGATAGCCACTTGCAGCTTTGAGAATATGTTGTTGATGGAGACGGAGAGCATCATTATAGCACTTTGTATGCCATCCTCATCAATTGCATGAATCTTCTTATCGTCAGGAGAGACGAGGTAAGAGCAGTCTAGGGAAGATTCCTGACTGTGTCCAATAGGGTTTTCTGGAGAGTTGTTCTTGTTGTTTGTTGAGGGAGGTTGTGGTAATTCACCCTTTTCGATCATATCAAAGATGGCACCTTTCAGAGGGAGACACATTTCAGTATCGTGTCCGCGACCTTGGTGATATTGACAAAACAGTTTTCCGTCCCATCTTCAACCTCGCTTTCTTGGTAAAGAGACTGGAGTTGGACCAATTGGTTTGAGGTTTCCTTTGGAGATTAGCCTTTCCAAGGCTATGGCATAAGGCATACCCAAATCAGAGAAGAAGGACCTATGAGGTCGTCTGGTTTTGGTTTGGTCGTTGGCAAGTAGTCAGCTTTCAAGGAGCTTAACCCTTTTAATTTGCTCAATATCAGAAGAGGGAAAATTCCCAGTTATCATTTTGTCCTCAACTTGGGAGAGACGAGTGCTCAAGTTTTCCACGGTAGCTAGGAGTCGAAGGACCATGTTGTTGGTTTCGGCAGATGTCATGGCGGATGAAAGTTGATCAGCTTCTTGAGTTTCTTGTTGATGATCGATGGCACCCAAGGGATTCTTATTTGACATAACGATAGGCGTTATAACTTGTCTTTGCAAGAGGTTTCACAAACAAAGGCAAGTGCGACACATATGTACAAAAGGTAGTTTTGTCGTGAAGACACGATGGTGTGACTAGGTTACGAGTTCATAAAGATCGTGAATGACTTCTTGTGTTTGAATTCTTGGTGCAAGACGTTGAATTTAGACTCAAGTGTCGACTTTGGCATAGTGATGCCTAGACAGACGACTTTTGACTTAGTTTGGAGGTTTGTCGATGGAGTGACGCCGTTGGACGAGACATGTACACCATCTTGACCTTTGACCCGTAATATAGGGGAAAAGATGGGTTTAATACCCTAGAGGTTTTGACTCTGCTAACGTCATTGAAGATGTCTCGACAATTAGGCGACACGACCTAGACCAGAAGTTAGGTATTAACTTCGACAGAGACTCGACGTTATCTAGACAACTTGACTTGAAATCGACTGGACTCTAATCGACTTGAAATCGACTTGAGGCTGAATCAGAAAGGTGGACTGAAATTTTCGAAAATAGAAATTTTCAAAAAGATTCATTTGTCGTTTTATGGACGGTTTCCGAAGAGTAGGGATCTCCGAAAGTCGATCAGTTGAAGAGTTGTCTTAAGTTTGTTTTCAAAAGACGGTTTGAGTTGAAATTGCGGCGGCTCTGAAAACAATGTGTTGTTTCCGAAGACGGTTTTTGAAATTCCGAATCACGGATTTGAAAATCGAGAATTGAAGAATTTGGAATCGTCATCACAATGGCCATAAAAACGGTTAAATTGGTTTTCAAAGAATTTAAAATTGGGTTAAAAATTTGAAAACAGCTAAATTTGTTTTCAAAGATTGAGTTTTGAATTTGAAATCTGAAAACGGTTAAATTTATTTTCAAAGATTTGGAATTGAATTGAAATTTGAAAACGGTTAAATTTGTTTTCAAATGATTTGATTTTAAATTGAAATTTGAAAATGGTTAAATTTGTTTTGAAAGATTTGATTTTGAATTGAAATTTGAAAACGGTTAATTTTGATTTCAAATGATTTGAAATTTGATTAGAAATCTAAAAACGGTTAAATTTGTTTTCAAAGATTTAATTTTGAATTGAAATTTAAAAACGGTTAAATTTGTTTTCAAAGATTTGAAATTGAATTTAAATTTGAAAACGGTTAAATTTGTTTTCAAATGATTTGAAATTGAATTGAAATTTGAAAACGGTTAAATTGGTTTTCAAATGATTTGAAATTGGATTTAAAATTTGAAAACAGTTAAATTTGTTTTCAAAGATTTAACCTTGAATTGAAATTTGAAAACGGTTAAATTTGTTTTCAAAGATTTAATTTTGAATTGAAATTTGAAAACTTTTAAATTGTTTTCAAAGATTTGAAATTGGAAATTATGAGGATTGAATTCGTCATTACGACGGGTTAGAAAACCGTTTTAACCTTTGAAAGACGGTATGCAAATCGAAAAGTGTGAGAATTGAAATCGTCATTACAACGGCTTAGAAAAGCCAAATTTGATTTCGAAAACGAGATTTGAAATTTGGAAAGTTACACAGGTTGAAATCGTCGTTACGACGGTTTGAAAAACGTTTTTGTTTGAAAATTGATTTCGAATTTTGAAAGTTTGAGGGCAGAATTCGTTATTACGACGGTGTAAAAGGGCGCTCTGAGAAATGCAACGATCGGCGAGAGACCGTGGTTTGAAATGGCCATTATAACGACGTAAAAGGGTATTTTGAAATGGTTTGTGAAAACCAAGGTTTTGAAGTCGTCATTACAACGACATGAAAAGGTGCATTTAAAATTGGTTATAAAAATCGGGTTTTGAGATGGCCATTATAACGGCATAAAAAAGTTATGCAACGGTCGGCAAAAGACCGAGGTTTGAAAAGACCATTATAACGGCGCGAAATGTGTTTTTGAAACGGTTGTAGAAAACCGGGTTTGAAAATCGCCATTACGACGGCCTAAAAAGGTGTGCTTTGAAACGGTTGTAAAAACCGAGTTTGAAGATTGTCATTACGACGGCCTAAAAAGGTTTGCAATGGTCGGCAAAAGACCGAGGTTTGAAATGGCCATTATAACGGCGCAAAAAAGTGCTTTGAAACGGTTGTAAAAAACCGGGTTTGAAAATCGTTATTACGACGGCCTAAAAAAGTTCTAACAGTCGGCGAAAGACCGAGGTTTGAAACGGACATTATAACGGCGCAAAAAAGGTGTTTTTAAAAGTTTGAAATGACACGGAAGGACTTATGATCACATAACACATAAGCACTCACAGTTCATTGTATTATGCATAATGCTGACACGGGTTTTGGCTTAAAAGGGTGGGTTACACACCAAGCAATCAAACTCCGATTTGCGAGAGGGATACCAATCCAAACAAAATGTGTAAGGAGGGTGCCCTAGTCTCATTCTCGAAGGTGATGAAAGCTCTTTGACGAAGCAGAAATGTGTAACGTCAACGGTATGCTTGACTCAATCGGGATTCGAAACGCAGGGATGAGAAAACTCACGCCGACGAGACGAGCCAATTGGTCGATAAAGATTAGGTTGTGGGCCCGGACAAGGAACCCGACTTATGACCGTAATATCAATTAATGCACTTTAACCACGACCTCGTTCGAGTTTCACCTCTAAGGATCACAAAGACACAAGTGTCATAGTTTTCCCCAGCGGAGTCGCCAATCTGTGGACGTGGGCCACAGGGCGGTCTGTGGATTTGGGCCACCTACCGATCTGCAGTCACGGGCCATCTGCACGCCAAGCCAAACTGTGGACATGCAGCGGGCTTTTAAAAGCCACGCTCGGCGGCGTAAAAATGGTTTTGACCGGATCGCTTTAGATCGGTCGGTTTCGTTTCGGTAAAGGTCTCGAAACGATTAGAGATGTTCGGAGTCGCCACCAAGTAATTATGGGATGCCTGAAACCCGTTCTAATCCACTTTATACCTAGGTCAATCAAGGCAAAAAGCGGTGCTTGATATAGGTACTAAAGATAAGGACTCGTCCCCCTTTTAGCATTCTATGCCTAAAATGACTCTCGTACGCCCTAGATAAGGCCATCCACTATCCAAAGGTTCTGAGTAAGGGGTGAGGGTACGTATTGGGAAGCCCTTTAATCGGACACCCAATCCCGCCCGCGTTAGCGGCCTCTACTGATCATCGTGGTTGTTTAAGTGCAAAAGTTGATAAGACGGTGTAAATGCATGAATGCACATCCAAAAGTATTAACCTAACATGTGAGTTTTCTAAGTCGGTTTGTTAATCCAAATATCAAGCATAAGATGTCAAGTTGGATTTAGATTGATTTGCATGTGAAAACGGAAATTAAACATCCATTTACCAAGTTCGGGTTATGATGCTTAACACGATCCATTTATTGAAAAAGGGTGTCAAATGACAAAGTGTAAAAAATGTAAACTTATCAATCTGATCCGTCACGTATTCGGATAAACCGTAATCGGGATCGTTCTAGACAAGTACCAAAATGGGACAGAACAGTGCCAGGCAGCCCTGTTAAGGCGCGAGCCTATTGGCGAGATAAAGGGCTCTGCCCTGGTTTTGAAAGATGGAAACAGACGGTCGCTTGGGGCGCGAGCCATGAGCCGACCTAAGCGGGCGTCTCCTAGTTATTTAAAAGGTTGTTTAAAACCATTTTGAAAAGGTTATTTAAAACCGTAGTTGTGATGAATGATTGCAAATATGATTTGCATGACTCGGAATAATTACTATTGTGTTATTCGTTGTCGGATTTGCAAGTTTGAAAAGTATAATTTATAAATAAAAATGTAAGATGTTTGATATGAACTAAATATATTAAGTTCATTTATTTGTAATTAGTCGATATTTATCACCGTACTCGGATTAAACCGACATGGTATAAAGAACCAAGGGTGATTATGAATCATGACTAATATGTTTGCAAATGTAAATAAGTGAGAAAAATGGTAAATAAAAGAAAAGGGTGTTAAAATACCCATTAAAATGTAATTAACCAAATAATATCACCGAGTCACTGAATAAACCGTCATGGTATAAAGAACCAAGGATGATTTTTGTAATGGTCAAAATATGTTTATCATAAAAATGAATTAAAATGGTAAATAAAAGAAGAGAATTTCTTTTAAAATGTAATTAACCAATTAATATCACCGAGTCACGGATTAAACCGTCATGGTATATGGAACCAAGGGTGATTATAATTTATGGCTAAAAAGTTTGTCATAAAAATGAATTAAAACATTTGAAATGGTAAAAACCGATTGCAAATATGAAAATAGATTAAAGAGGAAAGACGAGAACAAACACGATTGAGTCTGAAATGGACACCCTATTGAGGCGCGAGCCTCTGTGCATAACAATGGGCTTCTGTCTCAGGCCAAAACTCGGTTTTAACTCGTCTAACCTATATTTGAATCGTGTTATGCATTGTTCATGCATGTAAACTCATAAAAACAGCCAAGACATGAAACAAATGAGTTGTTTACACCCTCAAACTTACGTATATTTATGTTTGCGACATAGACGACTTTAGAGACGGTTTTCTCGTAGCAACTACTCACGATCAAAGAAGTTTAAAAGAGTGCCTTAAAAAAGGATTTTGTTTTGAAAATGAGTTTAAAATATGTTAATTAAAACATGTTGATTGATGAATTGAGTTGGTCAAATGGCTCGGTCGAATGCACGGCGACGGTACCAAACAAAACGTGTAAGGCTTGTGTTTACGATCGGTAGGTCGTAAACACGTGTCGATTTTATGACTTAGGAACTCGAGTATAGAAGTTTAAGGGAGAAGGAGGGGGCAGACTTTCGCGTAAGGATTATGGTGTGTGATGGTGGGTATTTATAGAGAAATGTGGGGTGGTAGGTCGGTTGATTTTGCTTAGAGGCTAAGCAGATGGCCTAAAGAGGCGCGAGCCACCTCGTGATGGAAAGGGGTGTATTGTCCCTTTCAATTTGGACGTGGCCTATTCTCCATTCATTGTTGATATGTGGCATTCATATAAGATGTCGTGTAATAATATGGCATCTAATAAGATGATTTTGGTATTACTTGAGGTAGGTGTTTTGTGTGCTTGACTCGGGTTTGACCCGTGTGAGTCGGGATTTGAATTTGGAGTCGGTTTTTGGCCAGGTGTCGGCTTTGACTCTAATTAGAGTCATTTTAATGGAAATGACATGATAAAGACATTCATGATATTATTTTTCACATTCGGGATTTGGGTTTGACTCGGGTTGACTCAGGTTGACTCGAGTTGTGGGTTTCTGAGTCGGTTTTGGGTCCGAAGACGGTTTTCACTCTAAATAGTCTTATTTTAATGCAAATGAAGTTAGAAAACCATTTTTGAAATCATTTTTCATATTTGAGTAGTGCATCAAAACGTCTCATGTATAGCCAATCCACGCACACATATCAAAAACACGTTATAGTTCGATCACCATCGGGTGGTTTTTGGGAGGTGCAGATACTGGGTATCTACAAGTTCACTGCATAACATAAATAAGACAAGTACGATACAAGTAAACAGCTGTCACAATCCACGTCAAACTCCCAATCTCATCATGTAACTGTATACACTAAACTGTGTAGCTCTGCCAGTGGGGGATCGCAGGCATACCCACTAAATCCCCGCTCATCAATGAGAGATAACCCTGTTCATTAATGTGCACATCCCCTCCTGTGGCGGGTTCCACAGAGGGTGAAACTAGGGCATGAAGCCACTCCCGCAAGTGACTCCACTCAGCCGAGGACGCGCCTCGCGAACATCACCAACAACCACCACAACACCAACACCAACCTCTAAACCAACAACATCAGATGATCACAATATCAATCGTACAAACAATTACCACATAATGTCAAATTAATTAAACAGTAAACCGAGTAGGGAAAACCCTACCTTATCGCTAATCCACGAAAACGCATCCAACAACTATCCAGGCAAGACTCCGAGACGAATCCTACAAAGAGTAACCATGTCCTATTACAAGACTACCCCAAAGACCTACTGAAAGACAACAACGAAACGGCGACTTACCTTGAGACACGGACCGAAGTCCACAATGATGACATCCTTACTTGAATACTCAACGCATAGACAAATCCCCCCCTTCTTGGGTTAGTGTCTAGGCTAGATGAGAGTGTATAGAGAGGTGGGTGATAGGTAAGCGAGAGATATGTTAGGGTTAGAGAGATAGGGATCCGTCGAAAATGAAATAAGATTTACCAACGTGCGTTTTATAATAACGCGGCACAGTGGCGATACTCGGTCGAGTACCTTCATAATCGGCCGAGTAAGACCTACTCGGCCAAGTAGCCCCTACTAGGCCGAGTAAACAGAAACATAGGCCCTTTATTCTCTCTCTTATCCCTTCCTACGGGTCTCCTCTGGTCCAACGGTCGGTCAAGAGGTCCTTAAACAGGGCGGGTATTACAGTCTTCCCCCATTAAAAGGAACTTCATCCCTGAAGTTCATCTTATACCTCCCAAACACAACGACAACACCTAGAAAAGACCTATCGCTTCACTACAACATACGCCACCCAAAGTTTAAGACACATAAGACACCTATAAAGGTAGGTTTTTTAAACAACATCCTTGACAAGGTTTCGACAATTACTATGTATCACTATACAGTTAATTACGTAGCAAAGTTACACTCAAACGTACACGTTACATAAGTTAAGTTTGTGACGACTCAAAACTTGAAAGTTACAATAAAGATGAAGTATAGAAGAACTTTGTCGATTCATTAGAACTTTTACGGCGATGTTATCTACCCCTCTAAAAAAGAACTTCGTCCCCGAAGTTCATTCCACCCATCCCCCAAACTTATACATACGCAAAAGACAACAATCATGGAACCTATATCCTATCACAAGACAAGTATGACATGCCCATAATGTATGTAAATAACAACCTTCTTCATGCAATTCAAAGAGGCAAGATACCACATAAATAGGGAGATGCGAATAGTATTATGATATCACTGCCCTTCGATCAACACTGGCTACCGTTAATGCACACATACCACATCTCATACTACTATTACCGTCGTATCTCAGATTCCAATCATATATCGTGACCATCTAAACAAGGCGCATCTCATAAAGTCCGAACATATTACTAAGGTATTGAAGCTCGCACGTACAAAAACAGTTACCCAGTTAATCTATAACAATTCCAAACAACGAAGGATATATTTTTCGGGTGCTCGGCCGAGTGTCATGGGGTACTCGGTCGAGTAAGCGATACTCGGCTGAGTATTAACATATTCGGTCGAGTTTTACACGGCATAATGCAAATTCTCGGCTCCTAAACACACAACATACAAGTTCAAACCTGCAACTGGTGAGATGTGTAACACCAACTCAAAGTCCTTATCCAACCAATTCAAACGGAATACTAAAAGCAAGTGGTGGCCTTATGGCCAGTTACAATCATCCAAAACAAAAGAGTATGATAAAAGAGCAACAAGTATCCAACAACAATCAAAGAAACAAATCCAGAAATACAACAGGAATCAAATATCTTCACCCTCCTCCATCTCTTCACCACCTCCGGTGCTAGATGTACCTGCTCCAGATGTCCCGGCTCCCTGAAATGCTCCAGCTGAGTAGCCTCCACCGCCTAGCTGACAGCCATAGTTGGCTCCCCACGGTCCCGCGAGGCAGCCAAACTCTGTCTCTTCTGGTGGTCTCCAAAAGCTAGGGTCAACTCCATAACTATGGAAGACTCCCGCGTCCACTCCGGGTCCTCTCCACCAAACCGGTTGTGCCAACCCTGTCTCTATACCCCGGTTGTAGGCCATCTCATGCATGTTCCGGAGCACCAAGGTAGTGGAGATCCGCTCAGTCAGGTCACTAACCTGCATCCTAGGGCCGTGGACGGTGGGGGTAGGGCGAGTAATGTGGTGGGTAAAAGCTCGGTGCGAAGAAAAAAGGCTCAGTCTCAGCCTCGGCCTTCCTCGATGCTCTCCCTCTACGGCGCTCATGGGGTGGAGGAGCGATCGGCTGCTTCTCCGTCACGATGGTAGGCTCAGGTAGACCTAACAAAATCCTGGGGTCGATCAAGTAAGACTGAGGGTCGGGTCTAGGCTAACCACTCTCGGGGTCGTACTCTGTCAAATGGTCAACAACGGGTAGGTGCTCAGGGGCGGGAAGCGCCATCCACATGGATCCCCTCACTCTCCATGCATACGACCCATCCTTTAACTTCCTAATCCACCTGATATGACACCAATACTTCTCGTTCATCGTAGGGACGGACTCAAACAACCCGATAACCGATGCAGGTGGAGCCTCAAAGTCAGTCAACCTCTGAGCCAAGCGGGTCACTATAGCCCCACAAGAAATATGACGGTTCGAAGACCGTGCCATATGGTCCAAGCTAGAGCACACGACCCCGGGGGCACTATAGTAAAAAGCCTCCCCCGGCGGAGGTTAAGATAGGACATCAACAACATGACCTCATGAGAGTTCAACTTACTCACGTCCTCCTTCGCGAACAAAAGGCAAGTCATCATCCTAAGGAACATACAAAGTGACACGTGTTGAACATCATTAATCAACATGGCACTCGCACTTGGAATGGGTCTCCTGGTCAAGTAAGGTATGTAGTGAGGTGCCCCACTATTCTTCGCCACATCACTAATGTACCCCTCTTTCTCTGTCTCTAGGCCAAGGTGGCCGGCAAACTCATCAAGGGTTAGTTCATGATCCTCATTCATGAGGCAGAAAGAAACGGTTTTCCCCTTCACATCATACACAAAGGAGCTCAAAAACTCCAGGGTTAGATACGGGTAGAACTTCTTGCGTAGGTGGTAGAGTCCCTCCATCCTCAAAATCTCAAAGATATGCACGATATCCCTTTTAACCTCCAAGGTTTCCTAAATGTCTGGGTCTATACAACGAGTTGTCCTCATGGGCCGACTCATCAAGGCCACAAAAGCAGCCCGGTGATCAAAGTTAGAGAAAATTACCGATGGATACTCCTCCACCGGTGGAACAATCGGTTCTCGGCTAGATTGACCTGTTTCCAATTGAACATTGGCGCGAGTCTGCTTCTTAGCTGGGGCTTTGGCTTTAGGCATGCTGCAAAAGGATGAATTTCAACAAGGATATATCCAAAAATTTGCCAGAATAAGGGCTGTTTTTCGAATTAGGCAATTTGAAGACGAAGTTTTAAGACGAATTTTTCTCTCAAAATACAAGTCACACTAACCAAAAGAAGCGTTCTTATCAGCAGTTAACCTTTAAGGAACATCCTAAGGCAACCTTGTTGGGGCTGGTGTCCTTTACAGTTAGCGCAAGGACTTATAAATCTCTAAAAGGATCAAAGGGTATACTTTTGTATTATAATCAGTTGGTCCACGTTTATCAATAACGGTTGGCTTGCTAGATAAGTTTGACGTTATTGTCATACAGATGGCGGTGATCAACTGGTCCCTAAAAGTCACACCTATAGGATACGTTTGAGAGATGTGACGGTATGAAAATACAGTCATGTTGATGCCATAAAATTGACTAAGCAGTTAGTCCGAGTTATTTGACTAGTAATTAGTCAAAATGCGATGTTGAGATATTTTGTTTAATACGGATTAAATAAAATGGGCTAAGGCGAATTAAACAGTTAATTCGTAAATTAAATATAAACGATTATATTTAATTAATGTATATTGAATTAATTATACAATATTGTCTTTGTCGGACATGTATTAATATTTCAACTAATTCGAGTTATTAGTTGATGTTTTAATAACCGATAACCGATGACGATTTATAATAAAACCGCGTCATATACATTTAGCATTTTCGAGCCGGACCACGAGTTAAAATTAAGAGGAAGTGGAAGCCCACTTCCCCATGAGACCTCACGGTTGGCCGAACCACAAAAGGAGAGCCTTCTCTCCTTTTGTAACCTAATCATTCATTTTGACAAAAATATTAGGGTTTCAGAGTATTTTTCTCTGAAATTTCTAGATCTCACATCGAATAACCTCACAATAGCTCTCTCCATATTGCAAGTCAATTAGAGAGCATTTCTAGCACAGGGGCATAGTCTCAGACGGTCTTGGGTGCAACGATTAGGAGGAAATCTACTTTGATTTCTGTTCTTTACGCCGCACATCAAAGGACCCGAGGTTGATTCTTTACCTTTATCGTTTCTCTTGTATTTATGTTTTATGACCATAATTCACATGTAAATTTGCGTTATAATCCTTAAAATTTAAGGGAATTTTACGGATATTTCCCTACAAGTGGTATCAGAGCCAGATTACGTAAATTTTCATTATGACTTTTCATAAATCGATTTGAAACGATTTTGTTTTTGCATAAAAACCGTGCGGCTGGTATATATTTTTTTTACACGGCTGAATTTTTGTGCATTGAAAACCGTGCCATGTGATACACGGCTGATTTGTTTTTGCATATTGTTATTTTACTCGATCATTATAGCAATATGTTAAAGTTTTGCAATTTGTTGATTTAATTTTACACGAATTAGATCATTTTTGAAATGGTTTTGTTTCGACAAATCTGTTTTCACGAGGGTTTTAAGTTTTCAGAACTATTTTGTCTCGATCGAGTGGATTTCTTATCGATCGAGAACTTTTCTGTCATGTTTTTACTCGATCGAGTACATGTTTAACTCGATCGAACTATTTTAAAACCCCCCACTGCTCGATCGAGAAGTCCTCGTACTCGATCGAGCAGTATTGCTAATATGAGTCCTCGATCGACCTCGAGTCCTGTCGATCGAGTACTTACTGTTTGGCAACCTCTCGATCGAATGGCAGCTTCATTCGATCGACCCTTTTTGTTCCTCGATCGAGAACTTTTGTCCCTGGATCGAGGGATTTCGTTTTGGCAGCATTGAATTTTATTCTTTTTGTTTTAAATTCTCTTTTGGCCATAAAATGTACATCATACGGATGTTGTACACTCGCTTGATAGTGAAACGGTTCACTCACGTACCATATAGTTATTTTAAAGCATATTTAAAGTAACGGATTGTAATGGATTAAAATTAAACTGATAGAAGCGGTTTTATCACATAATTTTAATCATTAAAAGGTGGTTTGGATAAATTTAACATAATTACGGAATTATGTCACGAATAAATTTGTTTTTAATTGATGCATTTCATTTATCGTTATTTTGAATGTTTTGAATGCTTACATTACGTATTTATTTATTTTACAATCAGTTGTAACTTAGTGTGGCCTTAGTAGAACGTGTTACCGTAATGATGGAACATGGTCTTGGTTGTATTTTGAGATCTCGTATCTCCATTTTTATTTTTCCCTTGTAATTACAGTTTTTATTTAGAATGTAAATAGGTTTATATTTTGTAATTTTAAATTGTAATTTTGAGAAGACCAAAGATGGAGAATCGGATGCTCACTCCCGCTACATGGATCAAGATGGAACATCAAGACAAGCTTCTCGGGTCCAACGGTGGATTCCAAAGTTGTATTATGTTCTTTTTACTAGGATAGGCCACACTAGGAATTTTATTTACGTATTGCTTTCTTTTATTTATTTTCTTGTAACGATAGTATGCATCATATTCCGCCTAAAAACCAAACCACCTAATAATTGCATGAAAACTGACTCATATAGAGGTCACGCGTTAGTTTTCTTTGACATTCTTATGTCACACGTTTTTTTAAGCCATCACCTAAGTTAATTCATTCACGTAATGCTAGTTATTCGTTCACTTAAAATGAATTAAAGCTAAGTTGATGGGATCTTCCTCGTATAACCAAAAATTGAGAATAGTCTTTATAGGTCAAACTCCAATGAATCCCTTCTTCGTCGGTAGGCATAATATGACCCCTTCTACGTCGGGTAAGTTGGAACTGATTGACTTATTTTATCTCAACACTATGGTCACTCGTACGATCCTGTGATTATGGTGGACTATAGGTAGGATTTACGGAAATCTATCGACCAAGAGTTCTTACGGAAGAACTAGCTAAACAGTTGGCTTATCAATTTACGGAAATTGAGTCTTGGGATCACTTGTATTATTCTTGAGGGAGATCAATTATGCAAGTGCAATGAGTCTACACGATTAAAATGAATTTTAAATAGACTTAAATCACCTCGATGAGTTGCTTATTTCGTTTTTGTTTTTTTTTTTTTCCTTTCTTTTTCAGTGTAGATCACGAACATTTAAACTGCTAATAACTTAATGGCTGGCATCCTCGATGACCCAATGCCAAGGGCCACATTGGACCGTGAGTCCTGGCTTCAGATCTTTATGAATCAGATGAATCAGTCTACTAGACTGAAGAATGATGGATCAAACTTCGCGGAATGGGAGGCAAGCATTACGGAATGCGACCACCGCTGGCGACGGGAAGCTCAAGTATCCGATCGAGCCCCTCCCGCCAGCCCCAGGCCCCACGGCTCGAGTTAACGAGGTCTCCACGTATAGCGACTTCGTCATGGAAGCGGGTGCGATTAAAAACGTACTCATTTTTGCAATGGAATCCAATTTGCAGAAACGCTTCATAGCCCAAGATGCAAACAAGATTTTCACCACGCTCACTAAGGAATTCTCGAAAGCACCGAGAATCGTGACCTATGAGCATACCACTCGCTTCTTTGATGCGAGACTCCGAAAAGGGCCAACCGGTTAGCCCACACATTCTCAAAGCATGATTGAGAATGTCGAGAGATCGGAGGCGCTTGATTGTAAAATCGGCGAGAACATTGTGATTGACCGCATGCTTCATTCACTCCACGATGGTTTTGCGCTCTTTAGAGCCAATTACTATATGAATGATTTGAAGAAAAGTCCCCATGAATTGCACTCCCTTCTCGTACGGCACCGAGAAGGACATGAAGTTCGGTGGGAGCATGAAACAAGATGTTCTCGTTGTGACAAACAAGGGCAAGGGTAAGGGCAAAGCTCAAGCAAACCTAGCAGTAGGCAAACCGAAGTTCAAGAAGTCAGGGTCAGGTAAGAGTGGGCCTGGTGAGTCGAGCACCTCATCAGGCGCGACAAAGAGCAAAACCGAAAACATGGAATGCCATCACTGCCACAAGACTGGGCATTGGAGGCGCACATGTCTTGTTTATCATGAGGACATAAAAGCAGGTCGCGTTAAACCCGTTGGTATGTCTTCTTCTTCTACTTTTATTCATATGATTGAGATTAACCACGCAAGTTACGGAACTTGGGTGCTAGATCTTGTTGTGGTTCTCATCTCGTGTAATCATGTGCGGGGGCTCGAAACATCGAACCCTCGTAAAGGGTGAGGTGGACTGCGTGTTGGGAATGGAGCACGAGTGGTCGCCGTCTCAAGGGGAACATATGTGATCCACTTCCTAGCGGATTTGAGTTATTTTTATATAATCGCTATTATGTACCCAGTCTCTTTGAAAAACATTATTTCGGTTTCGCACTTGACAAACTTGGTTTTTCATTTGTAATAGAGAATAATACTTGCATTTTCTCATTACACGATATGATTTATGGCAAGGCAGTCTCCATGAACGGAATTTATGTTTTAGATCAGACCACCGAAATATTACACGTAATGAATAAAAGGTTAAAGGTTGGTGACAAAGATCAAACGTATCTATGGCACTGCCGTATGGGACACATTAATGAGAAACGCGTAAAACAGCTCATAAAGAATGGAGCTATCTCGGCCTTTGATTTTCAATCATTTGGCACGTGTGAATCATGTCTCATCGGTAAGATGACTCGAATTTCCTTCAAAGGTGTTGGAATGCGCGGCTGGCGACCTATTAGGACTCATACATACGGATGTATGTGGGCCTATGTCAATCACCGCACGAGAAGGCTATAGGTATTTCATCACTTTCATGGACGATTTAAGTAGATATGGCTATGTCTACTTAATGAAGCACAAAAGTGAATCCTTTGAGAAATTCAAAGAATACCGAATAGGGTACAAAACCTCTTTGGGTAGAAAGATTAAAACACTACGTTCAGATCGTGGTGGCGAGTATCTTTCTCACGAGTTTGATCAACACCTTAAGGACTGTGGGATTGCCCTACAGTTAACTCCACCTGGAACACCTCAGTTGAATGGTGTGTCCGAACGGAGAAATCGAACACTACTTGATATGGTTCGATCCATGATGAGTCACACCGTATTACCTGACTCATTGTGGGGTTATGCTCTTCGTCACCGCTCTAATACTTAACCGAAGTCCGTCTAAAGTTGACAAGACTCCATATGAACTATGGAAGGGAACGGTCCCTAACTTGTCCTTTATACGGGTTTGGGGCTGCGAGGCTTATGTCAAGTGGAGACACGAGGATAAGCTCGGCCCGCGATCGGTCAAGACATACTTTATAGGTTATCCTAAAGGAACACTTGGTCATTACTTTTATTCGCCAACCGAACAACGAGTATTTGTTGCGGCCAGTGCGACATTCTTAGAGAAGGAATTTCTCGAGAATGCAAAGAGTGATAGAACCTTCGAGCTGTCGGAGGTTCCAGAACCAAATACCGAGCAACTATTGGAGGAACCAATTCCTTCAATCCCGGCTACGGTGAATATTCCTGAGGAACCTAGGAGGTCGGGAAGAGTCTCTATTCCTCCGGACCGATACATTGGTATGGTCGAGGAACATGACATAGATGACATTCTACTCTTAACGAGTAGTGAACCCGCAACCTATAAAGGTGCCATGACTAGTTCTGACTCAAAGCTATGGCTTGAGGCCATGCAATCCGAGATGGACTCCATGTATGAGAACAACGTATGGGATCTTGTTGACTTACCGCTTAAGGTTCGTCCCCTTCAATGCAAATGGCTTTACAAGATAAAGCATTCTGTGGAAGGTCAACAAGATATCTATAAAGCACGACTAGTTGCTAAAGGTTTCACCCAAGTGCCAGGTTTGCACTACGATGAGATTTTTGCACCCGTAGTCATGCTGCGTTCCATTCGGATTATCTTAGCGATTGCCGCTTTCATGACTATGAAATTTGGCAAATGGACGTGAAAACCGCCTTCTTAAACGGCTTTTTGGAGGAAGAGTTGTACATGGTACAACCCGAAGGTTTCACCGATCCAGAACATCCTAAGAAAGTATGCAAGCTTAAGCGTTCCATTTATGGACTTAAGCAAGCATCTCGGAGTTGGAATCATCGCTTCGACCAAGTGATAAAAGAAAATGGATTTACTCGATCGGTCGAGGAACCATGTCTTTATATCAAGTCGAGTGGGAGCAAGATTGTCTTCCTAATATTGTATGTCGATGACATACTCCTGATTGGGAATGACATACCTCTCTTAACTTCGGTGAAAGTATGGTTGAAAAACCATTTCCAGATGAAAGATCTGGGTGAGGCACAAAGAATTCTGGGCATCCGTGTAACACCCCGATTTATAAAGGAGCCTCTAGCAAGACATTCCCTAATAAACCGGACTGTTACCATCTCGGTTTCCCGAGGTAGTGAATAACAAATTAAACTCCAAGGCAAATTACATAATTTCTTTAACTTAACTTTTTACAAAACCTCATTTATATCAAATTACAAAGAACTAACATAAATAAAAGTGAAAGTCTTCTAAATGATGATCTAGCTACTAAGTCTTCTGATCCAGTATCTCACGCCCATCAAGCTCCCATCCTATCTCATAAACCTGTCAAGTCTGCTCCCCAATATTTGGATCATCACAGGTGTTCACGAATACACAGGGTCAACCACGAGGTTGAGTAGGGAATACAATGAAACAACAAAATATGATATGCATGCTCCTCCGTCACCTCCACCTCCATCTCAACTCATATCTCATAACCCGGAACGCCCAACCATACCGATCCCCTTAGACTATATATCGACCGTAGCCGATCGCACTCGCATGGTGAGGACACCAGGGCAAGTCCTGCAGAACCCGTCTGGGCCTTATCACAACATCATCATCACCACACCACGTCACCACAACATCCTCCATCTCCAATGCATATGAATGCTCAAGAAATTAATGCAACACAATATGTATATCATTGAACTGGTAAATCATAGAATCATGCCAGGTTCACAAGAATGTTGTGATAATATACTCAATACGATCAATTCAGTCAAGCACATTCCAGGATATGAATCATAACATGAATCAACAACCACGAATCACGTCAACGTTCACAGTTTGGTCATATGTAACACAAACAAGTCAACACAATTCAACAACAACGATAATAAGTCAAGTGTATTTCCCTACCTTTTCGCAATCCAAGCACACAAGCAATCAATTATGATCCTTCACATATCCATCACCTACATAACATAATTATGTATAATTACCACCTACTCAATCAAATAATCATGCACATAACCTAGACTCATCATAGCTTAATAGGAATATCAACTTAAAGAACAAACATGATTTTTCCTTATTTTCCAGCACATGACAGACTCGGAATAAAATACATAACTAATTCCATAAAAATCAAATTGATACAAGGACAATTGGATTGGAACCCCATGAGTCTTATCTACAAATTATATCTAACGTGTTTGTCCCAAATTCCAAACTTATCAAGAGTCTTCAGACTGATTTCCAAAAACTGACAGAAACCGTCGTATAAAACGTATTGATTCATAAAACGAGTTTAAAACATTATTTTGCAGAAATTCCAAATCCTATTATCATCTAGACTATACAAAGATGATGTATGAAGAAGCCTCATAACTGAATCGACATAAAAATTAGGGTTTCAACTCATTTTCCACAACCAAATCAGATTCGCGGACTTTTCAGCGACATGTTCATAAATAAATCACCTAGGACAAACCATAAAGAATTTGACTACGAGATTTTATATGGATAAACTAGACATCAAATAAACAGGACTCTCTTTTCAAACTTTTTGAAGACGAACACTTTAAAACAGTATAAACAATGGAATGAAATCGACTTACAAACAGGGAAATCGAATTAGGTTGGAATCGATGAGAAATCTTCAATCAATTGAAAGGCTCGACAATCCTTCTTCCTCTCCCTTTCTCTAGGTTTAGAAATGGTTTTATGAATGATAAAATGAAAAGAGGGGAGAGGGAGAGCGGCTCTTAGATTAGGTTTAGGGTAAATGGTGGTTACATGTTCCGGGTAGGGCAAATGGGTTAAACGGGTATGGTCGTTGGGTAAATGTAGATGGGTAATTCTTGACCCAAAAGACAAAATGTGATGTAGCCCGACTTAACATATACGATATAAACCCGACTTAATAACATTCACGATATTACGATGCAACCAATATAAAATGTATAATACTAATATATAATAATATCCGTTTAATCGATTATATAAAATACGGGGTATTACAGTCTACCCTCCTTAAAAGAAACTTCGTCCCGAAGTTTACCCTCTCTACCAACCAACGCAAACGAATTATGAAACGCATATACAAAAGTATGTAAGGCACCCACCAAATTGAATATTAAACGCAGTATTACATTCCACCCTCCTTAAAATAAACTTCGTCCCCGAAGTTTAACCATAACAGAAACACATCATGTAACACTCCAACGTAACCCACACAACGCATAACCAATATAGCCAAACTGAGAAATCACACATGAAAGTATAAAGATTTTACAATCCTACCCTCCTTAAACATGGTTACGTCCCCGTAACCTTCATTATTATAACAAAAGTTCTCAAACTATCGCTAACAATCGAAAGAGGATAAAAGATTCACAACTCACGCTCAAGTTACTAATCCCTACTAAAGACAATCAATATACAAGCTCTCTCAAGATGCCTAGGTGCTCACATATGGTTCATGTCAAATAACATCGTTTCATCAAGGTTACTAAAATATTGGTAACATTTATTCATGTGAATAATCAAATTATGAATGGAACAATGCTTTACAAGGTTACCAGTAAAAATCATTAGTAATTATTCATTTCACTAATCATTGTAATCTCATACCTTAGAAACATAGGGAATCAATCAACATAAGAAAAGAATTAGGGTCAAAACTTAATAAATCGATTTATGAAAATTTGTAACCTAATAGGTCCATCGACTTTCCTTTACATAATCGTATGATTTAGGTCAAGACAGAATCACCAATAAAATGAAGACAACCAGTTTATAAAGACTTATCATCCTAGAAATATTTTTAATCCTCATAACAAAGGGTTTGGGAATTATTCACGAATGACGAACGCACATTGATTGGCAAATTTTACAAACTTATTGGCCGAGTCAATCAAGCGAGTAAACAACGATATTGGAAAGTTAACATACAAGACTATCATACATAAAATTTCGTTCTTGGTGTTAAATATATTTAAACTGCACCCAACACAATGACATAAAAGATTAAATGTATTTAACTACACCAATTTCAACATACCATGTTAACACATAACTCACTTAAATCACCACATTACATTTCCCGCTTTGACATTCGTAACTAACCACAACCCACCAATTCACTACATGAACGAACAACATGACCAAATTAACCCACTAATTTGTGACTTCGTTCTAGCTTCATTCCTCCAGACTAGCAAATATCATGAAACCATACAACAGGACAATCGGCCGAAAACTCATTCGAATTTATACTCACACGACAAAATTTAACTTCATTTTCAAAACTTTTACTTTCATCTTTCGGATTTGTGAATAACTTTCTTAACATAAATCTTATAACAGAGCCGTCCATAGAATCCATTTACAGCTTACTACGAAACTCAAAATCAGATAAACTTAATTCAATTCCTTTAAACAATACAAACTTAGGTGTCGACTCATATTTCATAATTTACAGGTTCATCTTATTCATTTCAGTCATATCTTTACTAATGAACGACTATTACCTCAAAATCAGGATTTTAGTTGCACTTCTTTACTCAGTTATATTCACAGCTAACACGACTACATCATTTAATCGGGGACCTTTTAGATAGTACACATTCCCTGGTGACGTCTCATCAAAGCATACGATTCGTACCATAAAGTAAAACAAGTAACTACAAATTAACTGTGTTCAATCAAATTTTTACCTCTTTATTATAGATCTATTTATCACAGGTTGCATGGTCACACAAAGTATAAGTACCAACTCAATTACATGTTAAATTTTAAAACGATTTATCACGTCATAAGAACTAGACAAGAGTCTAACCATATAGTCAATATAATAAGATTATTAGTTTAGATAGGAGGCACACTTTAAAATTCCCAGTTAAACTCCTTACGGAACCATATTTTGTAAGGTCATGAGTAATTAACTTAATAATGTAGAAGTCAAACAACTGAAATTACAATTGAGTATTAATAGTTATATGATTCACAATAACAACAAAATTACTTCCATATCACACATATGTTTAACACTTTAGCAACCATACCATTCAATTGTATCCATCAACTCAGTATAATTCATTTTCAGCAAAAATAAAAGATATCGCATAAACAACTTAAACATGTACATATACCATCATATAACTTGTAAAACATTATCTAAGACAAAAGATTAGTAAGGTGAACAAGTTCTCTGGTTTGCACGGTTTGAACAAGTAGGCAACTCGCGGCTCAATTAAACGAATCGTAACGACTATCATTTAAACATACGCATGACATGTGAATCATCAAAGGGTTATCTCATTATAATTCGACGGTTCGAGAATATATTTCAAATATCGTAACTATATCGTAACTATATCAACTATATTTCAAATATCGTGACAATTGCAACAATCACCTTAGCATTTCATGACAATACAACTATGAACATATCCAATAAGGAACAACAACACTATTTTATTATCATATCATAAGTTTAGGTTCAACTGAAATAAATTAATGCAATGAAAGTAATAAGTATAACTATAGGCACACAGACTCACATAAAAGACATGAGAACTCGAATGACATCCTACCTGTGTGAACATTTACTCATTACTACCATCCATGTGTAAACATTTAAACATAATTATTATAATTATTCACGCGAGTATATTAGAACAATCAAGTTAACATTTAACGCCACCAACTTTACCAAGATATGACAATATAGTTTTATATTTATATATATCCGACCACTATACAAATATGATGAACACACCAGAGATATTACAAGATGCCAAACATATATAAAATATGCAACAACTGGACTCGTATAAAATATTTCACCCTCGATTAAGGATCAGATTAAGCTATTCAATTTCACACATACTATCATGCCAACAATGTTATAAACTAAACTTTAATTTTTTTTATCACTTGTTAAGATACATAACCAATGAATATGTGTGCTACTATCATCATATAAGGACACTATAATTTCACATTAATAAGGCTCATGAAATAATCGAACAACTGTATGAAAAATCAACATAGAATTCACATTTTAAAAGTTATGATTCACGTTGTAACTTCCAAATATCACGAATAAATAACCGTTCAACGAAAACTTGAGTTATATTACTTTTATAACATACAGAGAGTTAATAATTCGTGAGAAAAAGAATGAGGTCCAAAGCTCAAGAATTCAATTTTTAAAGGATTTTACAACTCAGTTGGTCCAAACAAGTATGTGACAGCAATTGGTCCGAAACTTGGGTCAGTTTGCAAAACTTACCATTTAACATAGATTCATCAAGAATTTTTGTGGCTTATAAATTTGAAAACATATGCGAATCTTCTGATCGATGGAGTTGGAATTATGCAAAAATTATTAATACAATTTAAATGAGGGTTTTTACAAAATCGTTGGTCAAAACATCACTGCACAGGAACTTCCTGACCACAGCCCACTAAAATATTTATTACTCCTAATCCGTATATCCTATAAGCATGAAACCAACGACAAATGAACACTAACTCCTGAGGCTATCTCCCATAAAATTTTCATCCATAGGCAATAAACAGAAAAGAAATGGCAGTAAGGTCAATTAAAGAGTAAAATCAAACAAAACGAGTTTCAGCACTAGGTCATTCTTTACTATGTTATAAGCTCTTATGGTCATACTATGTATACCAACCCATCCCAACTTAAATCTCACAGTTTGTACTTACGTAAACATCTATCCCATAGAATCCCTTCGCATCTCGATCTACTCCTTACATCTAAATCACGATTGCTATGACTAGAAACATGCAATTCAATAGTGTTTCTGATTACTATCACAATACTATACTAGCATGGCTTCGGGATCACATAACCGCATATCGCTAGACATAATAGCACTATCAACATGTCATTCAACATCCATCCAGATAAATATCATCAATTCGCAATTATTTTCACGCTCACGATTACCACAATCCAACACTTCATTGATTATCAACCTGAACACGAAAATTTATTTCTCATCTCCACAACATCATATGATCACGTCATCATTCATACAAAATACTTACCGTAACGTTGTCCTGCAGAATGGTTAGAATATATGGGTCTCAAGGTTTACATCAACTCGATTATATCCAAGGTTTTCCTTCTAACTACCCCATTCACTCAATTTATCTCGGGTTACCGGTTCAAAAGCGAGAGGGCAAAAGAGCACGCATTAAGGGCGCCTTCTTAACCGCTCTGTGAGCTCCTAACAGTTTATTCCCAGGGTTCATTTTATTTAGACACATCCTACGTTCATTGGGTTCATTGGTTTAGGCACGAGGATCGTTCTCTCGATACCACTTTGTAACACCCCGATTTATAAAGGAGCCTCTAGCAAGACATTCCCTAATAAACCGGACTGTTACCATCTCGGTTTCCCGAGGTAGTGAATAACAAATTAAACTCCAAGGCAAATTACATAATTTCTTTAACTTAACTTTTTACAAAACCTCATTTATATCAAATTACAAAGAACTAACATAAATAAAAGTGAAAGTCTTCTAAATGATGATCTAGCTACTAAGTCTTCTGATCCAGTATCTCACGCCCATCAAGCTCCCATCCTATCTCATAAACCTGTCAAGTCTGCTCCCCAATATTTGGATCATCACAGGTGTTCACGAATACACAGGGTCAACCACGAGGTTGAGTAGGGAATACAATGAAACAACAAAATATGATATGCATGCTCCTCCGTCACCTCCACCTCCATCTCAACTCATATCTCATAACCCGAACGCCTTGACCATACCGATCCCGGTAGACTATATATCGACCGTAGCCGATCGCCACTCGCTTGTTGAGGACACCAGGGCAAGTCCTGCAGAACCCGTCTGGGCCTTATCACAACATCATCATCACCACACCACGTCACCACAACATCCTCCATCTCTAATGCATATGAATGCTCAAGAAATTAATGCAACACAATATGTATATCATTGAACTGGTAAATCATAGAATCATGTCGGTTACCGAATGTTGTGATAATATACTCAATACGATCAATTCAGTCAAGCACATTCCAGGATATGAATCATAACATGAATCAACAACCACGAATCACGTCAACGTTCACAGTTTGGTCATATGTAACACAAACAAGTCAACACAATTCAACAACAACGATAATAAGTCAAGTGTATTTCCCTACCTTTTCGCAATCCAAGCACACAAGCAATCAATTATGATCCTTCACATATCCATCACCTACATAACATAATTATGTATAATTACCACCTACTCAATCAAATAATCATGCACATAACCTAGACTCATCATAGCTTAATAGGAATATCAACTTAAAGAACAAACATGATTTTTCCTTATTTTCCAGCACATGACAGACTCGGAATAAAATACATAACTAATTCCATAAAAATCAAATTGATACAAGGACAATTGGATTGGAACCCCATGAGTCTTATCTACAAATTATATCTAACGTGTTTGTCCCAAATTCCAAACTTATCAAGAGTCTTGATGATTTCCAAAAAGCATTTAAACCGTCGTATAAAACGTATTGATTCATAAAACGAGTTTAAAACATTATTTTGCAGAAATTCCAAATCCTATTATCATCTAGACTATACAAATATGATGTATGAAGAAGCCTCATAACTGAATCGACATAAAAATTAGGGTTTCAACTCATTTTCCACAACCAAATCAGATTCGCGGACTTTTCAGCGACATGTTCATAAATAAATCACCTAGGACAAACCATAAAGAATTTGACTACGAGATTTTATATGGATAAACTAGACATCAAATAAACAGGACTCTCTTTTCAAACTTTTTGAAGACGAACACTTTAAAACAGTATAAACAATGGAATGAAATCGACTTACAAACAGGGAAATCGAATTAGGTTGGAATCGATGAGAAATCTTCAATCAATTGAAAGGCTCGACAATCCTTCTTCCTCTCCCTTTCTCTAGGTTTAGAAATGGTTTTATGAATGATAAAATGAAAAGAGGGGAGAGGGAGAGCGGCTCTTAGATTAGGTTTAGGGTAAATGGTGGTTACATGTTCCGGGTAGGGCAAATGGGTTAAACGGGTATGGTCGTTGGGTAAATGTAGATGGGTAATTCTTGACCCAAAAGACAAAATGTGATGTAGCCCGACTTAACATATACGATATAAACCCGACTTAATAACATTCACGATATTACGATGCAACCAATATAAAATGTATAATACTAATATATAATAATATCCGTTTAATCGATTATATAAAATACGGGGTATTACAATCCGTATCTATCGAGATAGATCACGACGGATGTTATCTCTCAGTCAGGAGTCTTACATAGACAAGATCCTAGAGAGATTCAGCATGACTAACTCCAAAAAGGGGTTTCTTCCTATGGCTCCAGGGGTGCATTTGAGCAAGTCTCAGGCACCAGAGACACCGGAAGAGAAAGAGCGCATGACACGGATTCCTTATGCTTCGGCTATAGGATCAATCATGTATGCCATGATATGCACACGTCCGGACGTGGCATATGCATTGAGTATGACAAGTCGATTCCAACAGCATCCAGGTGAATCACATTGGATGGCTGTCAAGAACATTCTTAAGTACCTACGGAGGACTAAAGATTGGGCATTGACTTATGGAGGCGATCAAAAGCTATGCGCAACCGGTTACGCAGATGCTAGCTTCCAAACGGATCGAGATGACTCGAAATCTCAGTCTGGATTCGTTTTTACTCTTAATGGCGCTGCGATCACTGGAGAGTTCCAAACAAAGTGTTACAAACAGATTCTCGACCGATCGAGTCCGAGTACTATGCCGCGTCGTCGAAGGCGCAAAGGAAGCGATATGGATGCGTCAATTATTACAAGGACTATCTGTAGTGCCTAGTTCGAATGACCCGATCACCATCTATTGCGACAATAGAGGTGCCATCTTCTAAGCTAAGGATCCAAAGTCTAGCAACAAGTCTAGACATGTACAACGGAAAGCTCATCTAATCCGAGATTACGTGGAGCAAAAGGAAGTAGTGATAGAAAAGATTGCTACAGATGATAACATAGCAGATCCTGTCACTAAACCATTACGACAAGATAAGCATGAAGGGCACGTTAATTCCATGGGAATTAAACGTGTTCCTAAGTTGTAGTACTCTTTTATGGATTAGATTCATTCTCTTATGTACTCTATACGACATCATCGTTTTGATATTTATATATTTTGTTTTTCATGTGGTTTTGTACGACAATTTTGAACACCAGAAAGTGAACGAACAAACATTATATTTTTGGTCCTTAATTGCCCACGTGAGCTGATAACTCAAGGTAATTATTTTTTGACGTTGGTTGATGGTGGGTTCAACGAGCCATAAGTCAAAAGGTTGACTGACCAATCACAGAGGCGATTTATACGGATATTTCGTAGGACACAATTGTGACATCGACGTGGAGTCCTAAATGTTTTATAACATTCGGTGCCCGGTCGTGGATAGGACCTCCATGGTGATCCTAAGAGTCGATTCTTTTGACTATCGACTGTCTCTTGAGACTAAGGCAGATTTTGGGTGACTTTGGTTTCTTTCTCACGGTCATCCGTAACAGGGGGCCAAGTAGATTTTTTCTGGGTCATTTCATGCTGTGCTTAGATCGGAAGGAGTCGAGTTGAAGGAAATATTCAGCCTTTATCAGGTACTCGATATTTCTCAGGGCCACTCGAGGAGCTGTAACTGAAATGCATGGCCATGCTCGAATACGAATTCGTTTTATCAGTTGAGTTACTCTCTAGTCGGGGAAACCACTCTAGATACAGATCGATTGTAAAATACGACCTTTGCGGATCCGGATCTGCAAATTGTTTTACATTGAGTGGGAGAAATTTTAAATGAATATGAGAATCGGTTATCGCACATACACTTGTACGGACAAGTGGGAGTTTGTTGGAGCTGTGTCCTCCAGTTAGTGCGGATAACGTCATTGCACATACACTTGTACGGACAAGTGGGAGCTTGTTGGGGCTGGTGTCCTTTACAGTTAGTGCAAGGACTTATAAATCTCTAAAAGGATCAAAGGGTATACTTTTGTATTATAATCAGTTGGTCCACGTTTATCAATAACGGTTGGCTTGCTAGATAAGTTTGACGTTATTGTCATACAGATGGCGGTGATCAACTGGTCCCTAAAAGTCACACCTATAGGATACGTTTGAGAGATGTGACGGTATGAAAATACAGTCATGTTGATGCCAAAAATTGACTAAGCAGTTAGTCCGAGTTATTTGACTAGTAATTAGTCAAAATGCGATGTTGAGATATTTTGTTTAATACGGATTAAATAAAATGGGCTAAGGCGAATTAAATGATTAATTCGTAAATTAAATATAAACGATTATATTTAATTAATGTATATTGAATTAATTATACAATATTGTCTTTGTCGGACATGTATTAATATTTCAACTAATTCGAGTTATTAGTTGATGTTTTAATAACCGATAACCGATGACGATTTATAATAAAACCGCGTCATATACATTTAGCATTTTCGAGCCGGACCACGAGTTAAAATTAAGAGGAAGTGGAAGCCCACTTCCCCATGAGACCTCACGGTTGGCCGAACCACAAAAGGAGAGCCTTCTCTCCTTTTGTAACCTAATCATTCATTTTGACAAAAATATTAGGGTTTCAGAGTATTTTTCTCTGAAATTTCTAGATCTCACATCGAATAACCTCACAATAGCTCTCTCAATATTGCAAGTCAATTAGAGAGCATTTCTAGCACAAGGGCATAGTCTCAGACGGTCTTGGGTGCAACGATTAGGAGGAAATCTACTTTGATTTCTGTTCTTTACGCCGCACATCAAAGGACCCGAGGTTGATTCTTTACCTTTATCGTTTCTCTTGTATTTATGTTTTATGACCATAATTCACATGTAAATTTGCGTTATAATCCTTAAAATTTAAGGGATTTTACGGATATTTCCCTACAAACCTAAGGGACCAAAATCAAACTTGATGCAAACCCTAGATATGTTTTTTTTTGTAACACAAGTTGAGCGATTTCAAGCATAAAATCGTTTTAGAGTATACATGGGCGGTGTTTAAGAGAAATTAGAACCCAAAGCATCAAAGTAGAAGCACATAGACTTGGATTACAATGGTTAAGGTTCGAAATTTTGAACAATTTTTTACCATACTTGAAAGCAAAGTTGAAGAAATCGATTGAATACCTTACCTTGATTGAGGTTTTGAACAAGCAAGAGGGCAATCCATAAGCAAACACTGAAGAATCACCCAAGTGTTTTAAGAGAGAAAGAATTTTGAAGAGTTATGAGGAAGAGGAGAAATAATGAGG
The DNA here is from genome assembly GCF_048544455.1 of Silene latifolia. Taxonomy (NCBI): domain Eukaryota; kingdom Viridiplantae; phylum Streptophyta; class Magnoliopsida; order Caryophyllales; family Caryophyllaceae; genus Silene; species Silene latifolia. The sequence goes on from NC_133537.1 coordinate 289,583,256, forward strand.
CAGAAATAAGGAGAAGAGAAGAGTTATAGGATTTTCGAAATAAACCGGGCTGAGTCGCTATAAACGGGTACTCGGTCGAGTATCGGGTTTACTCAGCCGAGTATGTTTTACTCGGTCGAGTTTTCGGTCCACTCGGTCGAATACTCAGAGATTAGTAGCACGTAAAATCTGCCATTCTGAATACTCGGCTCGGCCGAGTATGGCCTACTCGGTCGAGTATAAACTCTACTCGGCCGAGTTCGACAGAACAGGAACGGAATTCTAAATAATCAAGAGTTTTTCCTGCAAAACAAATAACGTCGTTCGGAGTTCCACATAATCGAGCTCATCACCGTTAGACCCTAATTCTATCACAACAAAGCACATCACGAATCATAAAACTTCATTACAATACTTGTGAGTGACACATGTTTCTAGGCACGTAACAGTAGTAAACAATCCATGTTACAATGAATACACACAATCTATCTTGACTTTATAGTAGATAGGATCGAGCTATAGACTTACGCCAACACACCTTATCATGAAATTCTATACCTATTCGATACCTCATTACTCCTTTGGAAATTACATAAAACACATGTCATGCACGAGATCTATCATATTCAACTACACGATCCCTTATCACATATCAACATGCTCAACTTACGCAATCCTCTTATCCGTTCATCCAACAAATTCACAAGATTCACCATTTTCAAGTACCACACACATAGTTTTTAAACACATCTTACCACACAGGCTACTACAAACATGCACATATGACACACACACTTGACACACAACACTCCTATACATCTACCCTTCCACGGTGGCTGGCTTAAGCATGATTGGGGCCGGGGTTTTGAGATGAGGGCGCCTTCTCACCTAAAACCGACATATGGGGCTCCCAACACACATACACCAGGTTCATTTTAATTTGACACCCTATATTCATTTGGTTCATTGGTTCAGGTTCCAAAATCGTCGCTCTGATACCACTTTGTAACACCCCCGTACATCAAGGTGCCTTACCAAGGACCACCCCAATGTATGAAGGTGTTACCATCTCGGTTTCCCGAGGTAAGTAGATCAAATAAATAGTATTAGAACAATATTAAATAGATTTATACTTTACATGGCTAAGTAGTAGAATAAAGATACAACATGAATAACTATGAAGACTACTAAGCATGAGTGACGGTGACATCTACTTCGGTAGCGTGATGACTCGATTCCCTTCCAAGCCCCGCAACAACAAGACCAACCTTACCTATTAAGATAACTGCTCACCATCCCTGAATGGATCACCACAGTTTTAAAACATAACACGGGGTCAGTTCGCTGCATAACCAAAATAAGACAAGTACGATACAAGTAAACAGCTGTCACAATCCACCTCCAACTCCCAATCTTATCATGTAACTGACTACAATCTAAAAAGTGTAGCCCTACCAGTGGGGGACCCCAGGCGTACCCACAAAATCCCCGCTCATCAATGAGCGATAACCCTGTTCATTAATGTGCACATCCCCTCTTGTGGCGGGTTCCACAGAGGGCGAAAGTAGGGCGTGAAGCCACTCCCGCAAGTGACTCCACTCAGCCGAGGATGCGCCTTGCGAACATCACCAACAACTACCACAACACCAACAACAGCAGATGATCACAATATCAATCGTACAAACAATTACCACATAATCTCAAATTAATTAAACAGTAAAGCGAGTAGGGAAAACCCTACTTTATCGCTAATCCATGAAAATGCATCCAACAACTAGCCATGCAAGACTGTGAGACTAACCCTACAAAGAGTAACCACATCCTATTACAAGACTACCCCCAAAGACCTACTGAAAGATAATAACGAAACGACAACTTACCTTGAGACGCGGACCGAAGTCGATAACGATGACATTCTTACTTGAATACTCCACGCATAGACCAATCCCCCCCCCCCCCCCCTCTTGGGTTAGTGTCTAGGCTAGATGAGAGTGTATAGAGAGGTGGGTGATAGGTAAGAGAGATATATATTAAGGTAAGAGAGATAGGGAACCGTCGAAAATGAAGTAAGATTTACCAACATGCGTTTTATAATGACGCGTCACAGCGGCGATACTCGATCGAGTACCTTCATACTCGGTCGAGTTAGCCCTACTCGGTCGATTGTTACCACTAATTGGCCAAGTAGCCCCTACTAGGTCGAGTAAACAGAAACATAGCTCCTTTATTCTCTCTCTTATCCCTTCCTACGAGTCTCCTCTGGTCCAACGGTCGGTCAAGAGGTCCTTAAACAGGGCGGGTATTATAGTTTGGGGATGGTAACTTGACGACATCCGGAGACTTGAACCTAAGAGCTTGAACAACTCACCCCAAAATATTCCCGTGAAATGAGAGTCGCGGTCACTGACTATACTTTGAGGTAGCCCACAATATTTCACAACATGCCTTAAGAACATCGTGGCTATTTCTTCAGCGCTACAAGCCTTCAGAAGAGGAATGAAGGTTGTATACTTCGAAAATCGGGCCACAATGACAAGGATTATTGTCAACGTCCCCACCTTCGATAACTCGGATATTAAGTCCATTGAGATGCTTTCCCATGATCGGGTCGGCACTGGTAACTAATTTAGTAGCCCTCCCAACTTCTGTTTCTCTCCCTTATCTTGTTGGCAAATTAGGCAGATCTTAGTGTACTCCATTACATCATCCTTCATCTGTGGCCAGTAGTAGCTCCACTTGAGTAGGCATAAGGTTCTTTGCCATCCCGGATGACCTGCCCACAATGTATCATGGCAGTCTTGTAGGATAATCTTCCGCAATCCTGCCGCCTTTGGAACAAAAATCCGATGTCCCTTCGTGAATAGAAGTCCATCCTCCATCCATAACTTACGAGTCTTCCCTTATATGGCTAATTGTTTCAGAGCCCTCGCTACTGGGTCTTGATCGAGGTGCTCTCTCGTCTGATCTCTAATATTTATGGCTACCGTGGTGGTAGCCAAATGGGCAATCGTGTGCAACGCAGACAAGTTGCACCTTCGACTTAGGGCATCAACGACCCTATTTGACGCTCCTGGTCGGTAAGTGAATTCCACATCAAACTCGACCAACAATTCCTGCCATCTTGCTTGTCGGCTATTGAGCTTGGGCTGAGTTAAAAAGTGGGATGCTGCAGTGTTGTCAGTTTTGACGATGAACTTCGACCCTAAGAGATAGTGTCTCCATCCCCGTAGACAATGAAAAATGGCTAGGAGTTCCTTCTCTTGGACAGCATACCGAGTCTCGGCCCCATTCAACTTTCTGCTCTCAAAGGCCACAAGATGACCCCCTTGGAGGAGTACCCCTCCAAGGGCAGAGTCGGACGCATCTGTCTCGACTTTGAAAGGTTTCGTGATACCTAGCAACGCCAACACCGGTTCTTGTACCACCACTTCCTTGAGCCTCTCAAAGGCTCTTCTCCTATCGATAGACCACTCTCACTTGACATCTTTCTTTAACAAATCGGTTAGTGGAGCGACAATCTTTGAATACTTTGGAATGAATCTCCGATAATAGTTCGCTAGCCCCCAGAAAGAGCGGAGCTCAGACACGTTTATTGGAGTTCCCCAATCTTGATGGCTGTAATCTTCTTCAGATCCATTCTAAGTCTCCCTTTTCCCATGATATGACCGAGGAAATTGACTTTGGGTTGGGCAAATTCACACTTTTCTCTTTTGACAAATAAGTGGTTGTCTCAGAGTTTCGTGAACACAAGCCTCAAGTGTTCTGTGTGTTCGGTCAATGAGCGGCTATACACAACGATATCGTCCAGGTACACCACTACGAATTTGTCCAAGTACTCGTGAAACACATGATTCATCAACGTGAAAAACGTCGCAGGTGCGTTAGTCAACCCAAAAGGCATGACCAACCATTCAAATGACCCATATCTCGTCACACAAGTAGTCTTTGGCTCATCTCTTTAGGCGATTTGAACTTGATGATACCCGGATCTCAGATCTAACTTGGTGAAGTACACGACGCCTTGTAACTGATCGAACAAGTCAGCTACCAATGGGATGGGATAGCGGTTTCTCACCGTCAGCTTGTTCAAGGCCCGATAGTCGATACGCAATCTCAGACTACCGTCCTGTTTCTTTTGAAAGAGCACGGGAGCTCCATATGAAGCTTTAGAAGGTCGAATCGACCCTAATCGAAATATATCATCTAGCTACTTTCGTAGTTCAGCTAACTCTGGGGGTGCCATCTAGTATATCCCTCGAGCAGGATGTCTTGTTCCTGGAATAAACTCAATTTGATGGTCCACTAACCGTCGTGGCGATAGACTCATAAGCAACTGATCTAGCATCACGTCCTTGTTGTCCTCGAGCACTTCCTGGACTTGTGGTTCCACGGATTCAGCGAAAGTGTCCTCTTTCATGGACACGGTACACAGGTACGTCGGTTCTCCCGTTTGGAGTTCCCTCTTCAATTGCATCGCTGAGAGGAGCGGTCTCTTCAGCTTTCTCTCGCCTTCTATGGCTTTCACAAGACATGGTTTTGACCCGACCATCATTAAAGACCCATTGTGGGGCGCCAAGAAGGTTGGGGTTCGCTTCAAAAAATCCATTCCGAGGAAGATCTTGAAATCATCCATCGGGACACTAGTGAAATCAAGTTTTCCAGTCCAATCGCCCATCTTGATCGCTACCTCTTTAGCTACACCCTGAATCGGCTTGGCACTGGAATTTACGGCTTTCATGCTACCACTTTCTCAGTTCAACTTCATCCCAAGTTTCTTCGCCTCGTCGGGGGTGACGAAATTATGGGAGTCACCTGTATCTATCATGGCTCGAGTGGACTTCTCATTGATGCTTATTTCCATGTACATCAGTTCTGTGGACTTGGTCTCGGAGCGTTCGACACTTTTTCCCATTGAACACATCATATGCATCGCACCCATCGAAGACATTTCCCCTTGTTCACTAGCCTCATCATCATCACACCCCTCTGCGTCGTGTTTTGTCCCCTCGTGGTTCGATTCCACCGACATCTTAGACAAACTCTTTTTGATATTGTTGAACTCTCCTTAGTGTGGGCACTCGGACATTCGGTGTGGTCCTTTACAAAGGAAACAGGCAAACGACTTTCTAGCAGTGGACGCCTCTGAAGTACTGCCTTTCGAAGAGGTTGGAGTAGAATTGGTCGTACCCCTACCTTCTATTGTCTCCCCCTTGACGAAACCAACTGTTTCCCGTAGAGGGAGGTTTTGCTTTTGGATTCGTTCCTCCAAATTTTGGATTACTTCCGCCCGCCACAGATAATCCATTCTTTTCGGCGGCTTCACGCTTCGTGTAGTAATCGACCAGTCTTTCGGCCGCTCTCATCGCAGTCGAGAGGGACTCTGCCCCTCTGTCCTATGATCTCTCCTTGAGCCCGTTCCTTCAAGCCATCGATAAACTGGAACACCTGATCCTTCTCGGTCATGTCAGCAATCTACAACATACACACCGAGTAAGCTTTCACGTAATCACGAATCGAGCCTGTATGTTTCAAGCTCTTTAATTTCCTTCGAGCTAGGAAATCGGTGTTCTTCAGGTAGAATTTCTCCTTAAAGAGTCGTTTGAAGTCATCCCATGACTCTAGCACAACGGTCCCTGAATCGATCTCGGCGTATTTCGAGCGCCACCATTGTTTGGCATCATCCATTAAGTACATACTCGCAGTGCTGACTTTCAGACTCCCGTCGAGCATGCCCACTCGGAAGTACTATTCCATGTCGAAGAGGAAGTTATCGACCTCCTTCGAGTCTCTCGCCCTACTATACTTGTGAGGTGTAGGCGGCTTTACCTTGGGAGCTCCACCGAAACTCCCGTCTGCGGCCACTTTCATCAAGGTATTACACATGTTCTCAAGTTAAGCGAGTTTTTCGTGGAGGTAGCCCACCTCCTCGTTATATTCTTTCGGAATCGCCTTTTCAATGGTCACCACGCAGGCCTCGTGTTGGAAAATGTGTCCTCAAAAATAGTGCGATCACATGATTTAATATCATAATTAAATCTCATATAGAGAATACGTAAGGGATGATTCAATTATATAGTCAAATGATCAACATTAATCGCTAACGATTGACTTGCTAGAGTTTGACGTTACTGTCGTAGGACGGTGGTGGTCAGTTTATCCCTTAAGGCCACACCTAATGGATGATGCCCTTATCTGTAAAGTTGATTAATTGTATGACGATACAAGTTAATCAATTCCATAAAATTGAACAGTTCATTTTTGAGAGAGAAAATTGATATCTTATTGTCATGGGATTAAATAAGATTTATTTTAGTAATAAAAATGCTTTATTACTAAAATTGCTTATTGTTTGAGAAACGATAAAGATAAGAATGAATGGCTAATTATAATTCCAAGATGTTGTGAATTATAATTATATGACCCATTTTATTTATGTGATCAAGTATCACTAGTCAATTTGTTGTATGTAATTTAATTAATTTATAAAATGATATTTATGTGATAAATATGCATTAAATTAATTAATAACATATAACATACTACATGTAACATATTGTGTGACAAATGACAAATTGACAAAATAAAATGGTAGTCCATTTTATAGAAGTGGACCGAAATGTAGAAGGTTTAGTGGATGGTGGTGATTTATTTTAATAAGCTAAAATAACATCATCATGACACTACTTACCTAGCCTTACAAGCCTAAGGTTTTGATAAGAACAAAAGCAAAAGTGAAGGATCATATATTGGTCCTCTACTTTAGAGGACTTTTGTTCACTACTCATTCTCTATATTCTTGTCCATTCAAAATACATGCAAATGTTATGCATTATTCTCTGTACTCTTTAATCTTCATCTAAAATATGAGAAGATTCAATCTAAATTATTCAATCAAATTACTAATATTATTAGTGTAATATATGAGTATTAGTAATCAATTTTAAGGTAAACTACTAAACAAATATCTGGCACATATTATTTAGTAGAGATAAGGGATAATCTTGGGTGCAATCAAGAGGAGTGGCTTCTATACTTGGAGTCTTTGGAAGATCATCCTAATACTCATCATAGCTCAAAAACAAGTGAAGGTAGGAGACCTTACTTGTGCCCACAAAACCGAAATTAACAATGTAAGGGACATTGTTTTCTTATAAATCTCTTATTTTCTTATGCATGCACTAGATCTAATGAACAAATAATTAAGAATTTAATTAGTTCATTATTATAGGAGTCTAATAAGAGGTACATAAACCTAAAAAGTGGTATCAGAGCATAGGATGTTGCATGCATAATCGGTTATTGTTTTTCCGAGTTAAAAAGTTAACATATAAAACTAAAAATTTGTGATTTATAAGTATAAGCCACAAAATCATCATGCATGTTATATATTCTTGTCCTAAAATATTTTTAGGTCATTTTTATGATTTATGGAAATTTATTGCTCATTTAAATTATTTTTAGTGATTTTATTACATTTTTATGATTAAAATGAACTTTTATTCACTAAAATAAGTTAACCTTCACTAATGGCCGTGGTATTTTAGTATGACCTTACATGAACATTTTATGTATTGCATGTAAAATATCATATTAATGTGATTAATATTTCATGATTTATGAATTTTTAGTGTAAAAATGGCATAAATGGAGGTTAAAATGACTAAAAATGGTTAAACTTACTCTCTGACTTTGAAAATTTTATATGACCTCACATGCATATTTTAAAAGTTGTGTGTAAAATCTTGTATTAATTGGATTAATATTGCATGATTTATGATTTTTATGAGATAAAAACGGATTAAAAGAGGTAAAATGGTTAAAAATAGTTAAACTTCGAATTGGGCCATGAAACTTTAATATGTTGTCAAATGCATGATTTACAGATTGTATGTAAATTTAGAGATTAAATGATCTCATTTAGCATGATTTATGAAGTTTTAGAGTAAAAATGGCATAAATAGTGACTATTTTAGCATAAATAGCTAAAATGAATTGCATGGCATGAGAAAATTATTTTAGGTTGCACAAATATCCCAATAATCATGTCTAAGGTTGTAAAATTGATTGGATTAATTTTTGGATACTTTAGATTTTTTATGAGATAAAACCGATTAAATGCAACTATATTTTCTCAAAATTAATTCGAAAATTTTAACCATGATTTTTGACATTATGAGTGTCATGAAATTATTCCAGAATGTTCAAAAATTTAAAATTCAAATTTTGAAATTATTGTAATTTAATTTGGATTTATTTCTCATAAATGTTATGTTTTTAAGGTAAAAAATGAGCATAAAACTTAAATCAAGTTGAATTATTGTCAAAAATTGAGTGATGACTAATTTTTGAGTCCTAAGAGTGTTAGGATAATTAACTTGAGCTTAGATGTGATTTAAGTATTAATTTGTGATTTTAAGAAGTTGCGATCATGCATTTCCATAAAACCGGGTTATATATACGACATAAGTTAAATAGGGCGATTTGGCTCATAATTTGGCATGATAGGTACATTTTATAATGCTGCATATTTCAATTGTTTAATGTCTTTTATTTATATAATTTTGAATTATGTATTTTTATCTTAGTATGGCCTTAGTTTTAATCGATATTACCCGTAATGAAAGGGAATGTTGATTCGGTTGTAATTTAATGTGATCTCGTATCACTTTTATTTTTATTAGTTTTTCCATTTTACAAATGTATAATAGGAATAGTTTTGTATTTTTATTATTATTTGTAATTATGGATTATCTTCAAGACGGTGCCATTTGGAAAAGTGATCCGACAAAGACGGTGTTCTTGGAAGGCGCGCCACTTGAAGATTCAAGGGACCAATGGAGTTGGTTTCCGAATATGTAATAGATTATTAGATTTTCTATTTAGGAAGGCCATACTAGGAATTTTTATTTATTGCTTTGCATTTCTTTTAATATGTTACATGCATTGCCAAATCGCCATAATATTACATGCATATCATATCGAGTCATTGACCGTGTCAATTAAAACTATCGTAGTTCACCGCTTTAGTTCACTTAAAACGTGATAGATAATAAATTGACAAGACCTCTCACATATAATAATTGAGAAATAGCCTTACCAAATAGTAGAAACCATGAATCCCAATTTCATAAGGGAGTTAAGCCGGCTTTACCGTAATACAAACCTTGTTACGTTGGGTAAGTGGGTAATAAAATGTTATTACATCGAAATTTGGATTGAGCTCAACGGAAGTATTCGTGACTGTAGTCGCATGTGTTCCGGGCTAAAGATGAAAATTAGAGTAATTTTTATCGACCGAGAGTTCTAAAAGTAGAATCGATTAAGAGGTTAATCCACCGAGTTATATTAATAAGGGATGACTCGGCTTACCGTACCCGTATTAATATGAATTTGGATCTCGGAATCATTTATATAGTTGGGTGGAGGTCACTATATAAATGCAATACTTGTAGTTAAATTTACGAGTATTATTTGTTCCGGGTGTAATTCCAGAGCAGTTATTTGTTACCACCCGTGCTTGTAGAATGACGTCTTTGGTTGGCTTCTCCTTTCGGTCTCCTGAAACAGTGAACAAACTGAGGGCTCGGCTTTGGACCGAGCGAACTCACTCCGACGCTCAAGTCAGTAACTTAGAGAGGTAAGTTGTTGTTACTTGGCGAAGTATGTATTGTAGAGAGATAAGGAAGGTATTACCAGATGAATAGTGATTCTTAGGTTGAATTGTGGATCCCCTCTTCAATGAGAGTTGAGGAGTATTTATAAACTTTCACCTTTTGTCACGTAGTGGCCAAGTGGCTAGCAGGTGGAAAGACTGATCTACCCCTCGGCCGAGGGACCCATGGCAGGCCGGCGGGCCCTGTTGACTCACCGCCGAGGGGTCTTGGATATGTGTAACACCCCCATATTCAGAGGAGCCTTAACTAGGCCTTCCTTAGCATATAAGGGCGTTACCATCTCGGTTGCCCGAGGAAAGCAGTTACCAAACGTCAATAAAAGAACTATTAAGTTATATTACAAGTGATTCAAACCAAAATACAATACAAGGTACAACTCAAGGACTACTCGCTATGACCATCACGTCTCATAAAGACTCATCCCTGCCCGGACTCCAGCTATCCACCACATCAACACCTGCTAAGACCGACTGCTCACCATAAGGGATCACGGCAGACACATAACAAACAAACCACCACACAAGGTCAGTACTGAGATAAGACAAGACAACGACAACTACTAACAACAATACAAACAGTGACACTAGTCCCAACCGCAATCACAACAATCCATCCAAACCTGTCACTGACTGTCCACTGGACCAGCCCTGCCAGTGGGGGACCGCAGCCGTTCCCACCTAAGCCCCGCTCGTCACACGAGCGACAACCCTGCTCATTAATGTGCATATCCCCTTCCGTGGCGGGTTCCACGAAGGGCGAAACTAGGGCGTGAGATCACTCCCGCAAGTGACCCCACTCAGCCGAGAACGCATCTCGAGAACCATCAACAACGATTGCAACCACAACCACAACACAATACAATTACTATGTCAAGCAACCACAATACTATCACAACGACCGACACACTAGACGATCTACAAGAATCGAGTAGGCGAACCTACCTTTACGCATCCGCAACCAGTCCATGCCGACAAACACAGATCCAGCGCACAAGCAAAGCCTATTACCATCATGCAAATATCTATTACTACAAGCAAAACCCTAACTATGGAAACAAAGGCACGGATGATGATTATGACATACCTATTAGGGAGAGACAAGGCAAAAGACCGCTACCCGACTCAAGGGACGCCCTCCTAAGGCATAAGAATCTTCAAGAGACATCCATGGAGGTTTTGAGGTGAAAGGGAAGGGAAAGGGGCGACTGAAGGATAGGAGGAAAGTGGCGGAAGTGATATGCGGATTTAACAAAACGCGATATAAAACCCTCGCTGAAATCCCGACACTCGATCGAGTACCCAACTTACTCGATCGAGTGGCCCCCTACTCGATCGAGTGCCCTAGCTACTCGATCGAGTAGCCTCTACTCTATCGAGTACCACTCTTACACGCAGCTCAAACAGGTTTTTGGCATACTTTTCTAAGACTACTTCCGTTCCCAAGGACAGTCAAAGATGGTCAAAGGGTACCTAAAAGGGCGGGTATTACAGTCTTCCCCCCTTAAAAAGAACTTCGTCCCCGAAGTTCAACTCACCTCTCCCGCTCGCGACATGGAAACAACACGACCTTACTAAACTTCCCGGCCAAACCATTACCTCCTGAAAATACCATCCCCCCCCCCCCATGTCATCATCATCACCGACCACATTTATACCTATCGACTCTTGTCACTATCATGCAAGCTTTATCACAGTCAACCGTTATTTTACATATATATAAAGCATCCAACTCGCAACGCGAATCGTCGCTCACGATTTCCCAACATACATTAACAACTATCAAACTGTCAATCTAAAACATGTCTCACATCAACTTTCTTGTGGTACAACTAATGTCACCATGTTACTTGGCAACGTGACTCGAGTACGACTTATCACCCTAACTTATCACCCTATAACTATTTTTCATGACCGTCTCTTGCCACATACAGCCCCTTCACTTTAAATGACTAAAGTAGTTCGTTATATCTCAGAAATTTTGTAATCAAAGCAAAACATAATACCGACAACACTATAAGCAAGCAAAGCATTATTCAAAGACAGCCTTTTTATTTCGCGACATTACTCTTCCCCTCTAAAAAGGAACTTCGTCCCCGAAGTTCACCACCCAACATCAACGCGTATTACTTATTATGGCATCCAAACATGAAAGAAAACCACATTATTATGGACATTACTCACTAACTGTACACTTGTTAAAGTAAAATCACACACACGCCACCGGGATAACTAGTCACCGTTGATAACATATATTAATATGGTAAGCACGAATGTACGAGAAGCTACAACTCCGATAAATTGATCGCAATGAGGCGTATACAAAATAAAAGTAACAAGAAATGATTACCGCCTTACTAATTGTGACAAATGCGCTTATAAAACTGCGATCATGACTTGTAACATATGAAATTAACCGTTCAAAGGTGTTACTACACACTAATAACCACATTAAACAATAATCTTGCAATTATGAAACAATTGAACATTTTTAATTTTCAAAAACCTCCTGTAACAGTGCTACTCGATCGAGTAGGTAGCGGTACTCGATCGAGTGCCATGCTACTCGATCGAGTGTCTAGGCTACTCGATCGAGTGGCTTACAGTGTCGAAACTTTTCCCTCGTCTCATCCCGTAGCTACTCGATAGAGTCTTTGGGTACTCTGTCGAGTACCTACAGCCAATTCCTCATAAAAACCTGTCACGAGTTAACACCCATGCGCATACTTGTCATATAAAATCGAGTCGGGTCGACTCCCCGACTTCCAATATCCTGCAATCAGTTAGAGTATCAAATTCGGCCTTATGGCCAATCATACAGATCCAACTAAGTCTCAAAACAAAAGGAAACAACTACCAAAGTCTAACAACAATATCACCATCTAACATCAACTACTATCAACAAATATAAGAACGAGGAGTATCACTCCTCCTCTTGCCGCTCCAACATCACCTCATCATCACCACCACCCGAAGTACAGCTCTCCGATGTCCCAATCCCCGCATCCACTCCCGCTCCCGCTCCTCCCGCTCCCGGGCTGCGTACCATGGAGTCAAGCCGTAAGGGAAGGACCGAGGTGTCCCCACGTCGATCGCTCCACCCCGTAGGAATGGAATACCCCGAGTAGTCCCCAACTCCACTCCACCAAATCGGATGCGGTCCTCTCGTACCTATCCCCGAGCGTACGCCATCTCGTGCATATTCCGGAGTGTCAAGGTAGATGACACTCTCTCCGCTAGGTAATCGGATCCGCGTCTCCGGGGTGTCGAGGTAAGGGTAGTACGGGAAAGGCGCTGCCGCCGCTGCGGTGCCTCCGGCCGTGGCCTAGTCCCCGAGGCCCTCTCCCTCACTCGACGGGGTCCCCTCACCACTCTGGGTCTCTCCACCCTCTGGACTTCCGCATTCTCGCCCTTCGTCGGCTCCCGGCATCTCCGGAGGATGGTGCCATCAATGAGATAGGTCTGAATCGGGCGGGTGTATCCTCATCCTCCTCCTCCTCCTCCTACTCCTCGTCGTCCCCATCCACAGCCACCACCGCGCTCTAAGGGCTCTATGGCGGGAGGTGCTCAGAGTGGAATCTTCATCTAACTCATGCCATACACTCTCCATGCTAGGCTACCGTCAGCCAAGGTTCTCAACCACTTCAGGTCGAGGTAGTATTCACGATCCATGGTAGGCACAGGGGTAACTAGAGGCACGTATGCCGAAGAGGCCTCAAAAGAGGTTAGCTTTTCAGCTAACCGAGTGGAAATAGCACCACAGCTCAGGTATCGAGAAGGAGAAGAAGCCATCAAGGCAAGAGCAGCACAAACTATGGAAGGAGCATTGAAGACCACTTTCTTGGTCCGCTCCGGGTTCAGGTACGACATCAGAAGTAAGACCTCATGGTTGTTCAACTTACTGATATCCTTTCTATCATAGAGGAGGTTTGAAAGAGAACGGAGGAAGATTCTCAAGGTGATGTCTTTGAACGTCGTTAATCAAAGATATTGCTCGAGGTGGGAGCTTGCTTCCCAGTCAAGCAAGGCATTAGGCGGCAGACGCCGCACTCAGCTGGAATGTCGGTGATGGAGTCCTTGGGAGGCTTGGCCAACCCAAGGTGAGAGGCAAACAAATCCATGGTCAACAGAAAACTGGTATTCATTAATCTAAACTCAACCGTCTGACCCACTGGGTCATAGTTAAAGGAACTCAGGAACTCCAAGGTAAGAAAAGGGTAAGTATGCTTCCTCAGCCTATACAAACCAGTAAAACCCAAGGTCTCGAATATATGACGGACATCCGTCTCTATTTCCAACTCTTCTAGCACACCGGTGTCTATACACTTCGTGGGTCTCATCTTGCGTTTTTGTAAAGCTACAAAACGCTCTCTTTGCTTAAAGTCAACAAAAACAACAGAAGGGTACTCAGAAACTGCGGGTACTACCGGTCCACTAGCCTCCCCCCTCTCAAGTGGATCAACCCTTACCCGTTTACTCTGACGGGTTCCAAGGTTTAGTCTCGGCATCTGCTTTAGACATATGTTCAAACAATTTATATAAACATGCAAGCACATACTTCATGTAATTTGGGTTCTATATACTTAGTAAGTCTACTAATTCATCAACCAGTTCCATATTTGAAGCACATAAATCATGTCACCAAACTTAGTTGCTCAGCTAGATACACACAAATTTTCCAACCATTCTCAGCATGTGAAGCACATATTTCACGTTGTTACTTTGGGTAGGGAAATAAGTATACATGTTCTTTAGCAGTTTATACGATTTCAACACACAAGTTCATATTATTACTACTCATAAGGCATAGTGGTGAAAGTAATTATCATGATGGCCGCATATGTTCAGCGAATTTGAATACCCTATCATGCTTCTAAGGGTTGTTCTAGTACATTGCTAGTTACATGTTACTAGTTCAAGGGAATGAATAATTTATGACAAATCAATATCACCCTTCACCATTATGTAAAACAACTCAATCAAAACTTTCAGACGGTCTTTACAGCTGTGAAAATTATGGCATGTATTCATCAATCATTGTTTCTATTATCATATTGAAGTTCAATTCATGCTTATATTGTCAATTACAACATCAATTTTCTCATTCTAAGTCACGAATTTCTCATAAGACACTTTTAAGACGGAGTTTTAAGGCAACTTTCTAAGGGTAAAATCATCAAAATCTATCCTCCAACATGACATGAACCATAATTAAGGCTCAATTTTACTATCTAATCATTATAAAACAACCAAAAAAATCGATTTCAATTTGGAAACCCTAGAAATTTCGGGTTCAACTATTGCAATGTCTAATCTAATTTACAGCATATAATCACCAACATCCATGAAAAAGGAGGCATATGAATCCTATTTCAACAATTAAAAGCACCAAATTGGCCATTATCATCGAAATTTCAGTTTGTTTTACTATTTTAACACATTCAAAGCAATAAACCATGTACATTAGGGAGAATAGCATACCTTGATTGAGGAACAAGTAGAGGAACGAAATTAAACTAAGAAATTAACCCCAAGAATCACTACTAACCCAAGAGAAAGAGAGGATTTGAGAGGAATTAAGGTTTTGAGAGGAGTTTAGATGTGAGAGTGTCGAAACATAGGGGAATAAGAAGAAGATATAGGAGGATTAGGGGTTTTAAGAAAACCCGTAGAAACCATCAGACAAGATAACCTACTCGATCGAGTGCCAGGGTACTCGATCGAGTACCACCCTACTCGATCGAGTAGGAGCTAAATCATCGAGTAACTGCGGGAATTTTCCCACATCCCGACATCATAGCTTCCTAATTAGATCGAGTGAGGTCTACTCGGTCAAGTAAGCACTCGCACTCGGTCAAGTATGGTTAAGTACTCGATCAAAATACGAAGTAACTTTGAAGATTCCTGCAAAAACATCATCGCGTGTCGATTCCAACTAAGTTCGGAATTCGACACTAATTATCGCACTCAATCACGTTTTATAACCATCGCCACACAAAATACAACTCTCCAACAACTAAGAGACATATCACGTTACGTTATACAAATTACCCAACTCGGTCTACCTGTCACCGAGTTACGTATAAACCTAGCCGTGTCATTTTATTACATTTAAACTTACTTTACATGCTATTACTAAACTCGTGTTTACATCAAATTGAAACGTATAGTTCACATTAATTCCCCATATTTACTTATCATATAATTATATACTTTGCCAATCACTTAATCAATTATGCCTTACATGTTATTCTAAGCAATCTATTTTGCATAATTCAAATACTTCGCAGCGGAAAAATTCCAACTAGCTAATAAAGCATATACACATTACCATATACCGTGATTCGAATTATTACTCATCCATACTATAATTATCATTAATTTTATGACAAACACTTACATGTTCGCTACTCATATTACACATTCAAATGCACACTTTCACGCATCTCCATGACGTATAATCTCGTCACATAACTCCTAGCTATCCTATAAGCTCACTAATCATCCAACGAGCTTCAATAATCCCGTCACTAATTACCATACTCGGCCCAAACATTACTATCACACCTCTATTAATTCTAACAAAACTTAACCGGAGGTAGCTCCGGCACAATTAACATACATAGCACACATAGACACACGGACTCCACATTCCCATCCCATGTGACTGGCTTAAGTGTCATGGGGCCAAAATTTTGAAATGAGGGCGCCTACTCACCCAAAATCTAGCATCAGCCGGGGCTCCCATTACACATACACCAGGTTCATTTTATTAGACTCTCTACATTCATTATGTTCATTTGTTACAGGTTCCAAAATCGTCGCTCTGATACCACTTTGTAACACCCCCATATTCAGAGGAGCCTTAACTAGGCCTTCCTTAGCATATAAGGGCGTTACCATCTCGGTTGCCCGAGGAAAGCAGTTACCAAACGTCAATAAAAGAACTATTAAGTTATATTACAAGTGATTCAAACCAAAATACAATACAAGGTACAACTCAAGGACTACTCGCTATGACCATCACGTCTCGTGAAGACTCATCCCTGCCCGGACTCCAGCTATCCACGACATCAACACCTGCTAAGACCGACTGCTCACCATAAGGGATCACGGCAGACACATAACAAACAAACCACCACACAAGGTCAGTACTGAGATAAGACAAGACAACGACAACTACTAACAACAATACAAACAGTGACACTAGTCCCAACCGCAATCACAACAATCCATCCAAACCTGTCACTGACTGTCCACTGGACCAGCCCTGCCAGTGGGGGACCGCAGCCGTTCCCACCTAAGCCCCGCTCGTCACACGAGCGACAACCCTGCTCATTAATGTGCACATCCCCTTCCGTGGCGGGTTCCACGAAGGGCGAAACTAGGGCGTGAGATCACTCCCGCAAGTGACCCCACTCAGCCGAGAACGCATCTCGAGAACCATCAACAACGATTGCAACCACAACCACAACACAATACAATTACTATGTCAAGCAACCACAATACTATCACAACGACCGACACACTAGACGATCTACAGCAACTGAGTAGGCGAACCTACCTTTACGCATCCGCAACCAGTCCATGCCGACAAACACAGCATCCAGCGCACAAGCAAAGCCTATTACCATCATGCAAATATCTATTACTACAAGCAAAACCCTAACTATGGAAACAAAGGCACGGATGATGATTATGACATACCTATTAGGGAGAGACAAGGCAAAAGACCGCTACCCGACTCAAGGGACGCCCTCCTAAGGCATAAGAATCTTCAAGAGACATCCATGGAGGTTTTGAGGTGAAAGGGAAGGGAAAGGGGCGACTGAAGGATAGGAGGAAAGTGGCGGAAGTGATATGCGGATTTAACAAAACGCGATATAAAACCCTCGCTGAAATCCCGACACTCGATCGAGTACCCAACTTACTCGATCGAGTGGCCCCCTACTCGATCGAGTGCCCTAGCTACTCGATCGAGTAGCCTCTACTCTATCGAGTACCACTCTTACACGCAGCTCAAACAGGTTTTTGGCATACTTTTCTAAGACTACTTCCGTTCCCAAGGACAGTCAAAGATGGTCAAAGGGTACCTAAAAGGGCGGGTATTACAATATGAGTTCGCGGATGTGTGCCTCGGCTGGCCAGTTGCCCCAGCCGGGACCCAAGAGACAGGCCGACAGGCTGCGTCGGTTAAGCTGTCTAAGCCGTTGACTTGTTGTGGATATCTTTGACCTTGCTCAATGTGTTGACTTGGTCAGAGGGTGCAGAATATGGCCCATCAATTTGCCCCCAGCGTAGTCTATGCCGTGGTATGGGCTCCGATGTATGTTGAGCGTATATTCTGCGTAAGACAAAATTTTTCTGCCTCGGCTTCTTCTACCTCGGCGTGGCTCTGCTCAGGCCGTACCATATCCCCCCTCCACATGGATGTGTAATGGACATCAGATGTGGAAAAGAAAGTGGTGCTGGCCGAGACCGAGGTTGTGAGCGCCGTGTGCTTTTGATTGCCCCCAGCCGGTGTTGACAAGCTTGGTTGATCATGTGGCCGGCGGAGAACAGATACTTAGGAGTTTGTTGAGGAAGATGAATGGGCAGAGAGATTTGAAGGGGCGTGTTGAAGATGCTTGGTCACTGTTGCATTGATTGACGTTCAACTGTTGCAACGATTGACATTCCGTGGTTGCATGTCTGACACGTGTCTGTTCGCTGATTGGCTGACGTTTCATCGGTTGTGCCCTGATTGGTCCTTCTTCATGGGCTTTCCCCTATAAATAGGGCAGTTAGTCCCTGAAATTGGCCATCAATTTCATTTCCTCTAAAATTTTCTTCTCTCTAAACTTTCAAGGGCTTCTTTCTCTCCTAGTCTTCAGAGTCGTTACTTCGGCTAGCACTTTTGTTCAAGGTAAACAACCAATTTTTTCTCTTTTTAACTTGTAAGTTTTGTTGTAAACATGTCTTCTGCTGGTGCCGGACCTAGTAAACCTGCGCCGGGGGGTTCCCCGTCGCATCTTGATGAGGAGGAGATACTAGACGCCATCCCGATAAGGTCTGGGGGCCCTAGGTCTCCGTCTCCCGAAGTCGATCCAAAAGCTTTGGAGGGTTGGGGGGATGATGATGTTGATGATGACTTTGATGATGACGGTGAGGAGAGGATTCCTTCTGGTGAAGAGAGGCCGCATATCCTGGATCACGGCGAGGCCTGCACGACTGGTCCTGACCGTGCCTGGACCAATAAATTCGCCAGTTGTTCCGGCGGAACTCTTTTCGAGGGTCATTTCTCCTTCGGTGAGGGGTACAAAATCGTTATCCCTGGGGAGGGTCAGGCGGTCTGTTGCCCTCCTCCGGGTCATATCGGCGTATATATCAGGCACCTGGAGTATGGGCTCCGGTTTCCTTTGAATAGATACGTCACGACCATCATCAAAGCTATGAACGTCGCCGTGGCTCAACTGCATCCGTTGGCCATTAGGACGATAGTTGGCTTCGTGTGGCTCTGTCTTTTTAAGGGGGAGGTACCTACAGTTAACTTATTCCGCCGGCTTCATCATCTTCGGTCATCGACCCCCGGTAAAGCGGGGTGGTACAGCGTGCAGATGGAGCCGGGTGTCCTCTCTGTTGATAAGCTTTCTTCATGCAAGGACTGGAAGGGGCGGTGGGTGTATGTCGAAGTGCCGGATGACTATCCGCTGCCCCGGTCCTTCCAGCACCAAGTCAACTTGCGGTGCGAGAGTAAGAGGGAGCGTGAAAAATGGGTTTCCCAGAGTAAGCTCAAGATGGATGCCAGTAGGGTTCCTCTTGGTGTGGATGAGGAGCGGGCGATGCAGCTGTTTGATGCTGAGAAGGGATGGGTGCCCCCGACTCAGATTATTCTTCAGGATGAGCTGCTTTGCCGCGTCGGCCTCATACCGGCCCTCAACCAGGGTGAGTAGGGTCGGTGTGAGGCCCATCTTTGTCTGTTACGCTCCTGTTTTTAGAGCTTTGTTTTACTTTTTTTTTTATGTAACTCTTGTCTGGTTTCTTGCAGACCGGTTTGGCCAGGATCTGTCTGAGGGGACCTTGAAGAGGTTAGGGCTTGATAAGGACGGGAACGTTGTTGAGCGGCACCCTCAGGCTGACGCGCGTGATCGTAGACTGGCTCCCAACGAACTTATGGACAAGCAGCTGAAGGCACTGGATCCGGCGGCGGCTCAAGCACGGGTTCTCGGGGGCGTGCCGAAGAGAAAACCAAAGGCAGCGTCCAGGTCGGCGACGGCGTCAATCCCAACTCCCTCTTCAACCCCAACGGTCCAGAAGGAGCATGTGGAGGTCATCGATGTCTCCGAGAAGGTGGTGACCGTTGCGAGGGGCCCTCCTCCTCCAAAGAAGAGAAAAGAGCCACTGCCGGCTTCTACCGTTGCCGGGGAAAAGAATGATTCACCCAGCCCTCCATCTAACAGGGTCCAGACTGGTACGGACCTAACCTGTGGTTCAGACTTAGCTGGTTCATTATGCATTCCCGATGACAGACTCTCTGATGTGTCAATGAATGTTGACATGGATGCGCTGTGTGAATTTTTTGTAGATCCGCCGTCGCTCTCACTGAACGGCAATTAGAGAAGCAGCCTGAGAAGGTGGGTGATAGAAATGTCACCGTTGACTCCTTACTCCAGAAGGTTTCCCCCGCCGAGCTCGTGGCAGAGGGTACAAGAATATACAAGGGGTTGGCGAAGTGGACTCAACTAGCCGGCTCCTACATTATGGAGCAAGAGAAAGTCATGGCCCAAGCTGGGCCATTGATCGAACGGCTTAAGCTTGATCTTTCCGCTGCAAAGGGGGAAGCGGGAAAAGTCGGATCTCCTGTCGCGCGAAAGCGTGCGGAGGAAGCCGAGAAGCGGCTATCGGCCGAGAGGGCCAAAGTTGAGGTCGCCGATGCCACCGCCAAGTTCTTTGGAGGAGCGGGACAGTATAAAGGCGATTCTGACGCCGTTGTTGCCAAAAGGGAAGAATGGAGGGAGATGTATGAGGCTCAGTCGGAGGCACTCACGGACACTAGGGCTGTCCTTGCCCAAAGGGAGAAAGATATTGAGGTGCTTCAAACTAAGATCCTCCCTGACATGTGCGCTCAATTCCGGGATCAGGCCGAGGAAGCGACCAGGGAGGCAATCAAGAAGCTCATTCCTGAAGGCTTCTTCCCGTGGGAAAAATTTGAACAGCTTCTGGATGAGATGGCCGATGCCGCGGAAAAAGCGGTTGTGGAAAAGGCGGAGGCGGCGAAGGCGGCTCAGATAGCCGAGTCCAAGGCGGCCTGTGATGCAAAGGTGAAGGAGGCCGAAGAGGAGGCTGAAAGGCTGAAGGCACGTGGAAATGACAAGCTTTCCTCTGGGCCGGCCACCGAAGTTGACGCTGCTGCTGCCGATGGTGGGCAGCATCAAGCGTAGGGAGACGGGCGGTCGTCACCAGACTCACCCGGCGTCTCGGATAGCTTTAGCTGTTCGGGGGCCAACTACTGAGCCTTTCCTCCCTGCCATTTTTTGGCGATTCAAATGTCATGTCTGTAACCTTTTGCTTTTCTTTTCCTTGTTCTTGTAAAACTTTGGTAGGTTGTGTTTTGGCTTATCCCTATGGGGACGGCCGTCGTCTGTATCCTTCTCATTTGTAAACTGTTGTCATTTTTAGTAAGAGTTTGCTTGTTTTGCCTCTGGCTTGGCCGAGGTCTTTTCTTGTCTTCTTGCGTTATTAATTGAGCGCTTTTTCATTTTTACCTTCGGCTTAGCCGAGGCAGCTAGAATGCGTATCTCAACTGCGTTTAACGTCTTTTTTTGAACATGTTAGCGTGTTGGTCGCTTCCTCTTTCATTCTCGGTCTAGCCGAGGCGTCGGATTTGCGCTTCCCAACCGCCGTTGTGAACATGTTAGCGTATCGACCGTTGTGTCCTCTGCCAGGCCTTCGGTGGGCCGAGGCGACTAGAGGTTACGGCGCGACAGCGTATATTGGCGTATCGACCGTTGTGTCCCCTGCCAGGCCTTCGGTTAACCGAGGCGACTAGGGGTTACGGCGCGACAGCCTACGTTAGCGTATCGATCGTTGTGTCCCCTGCCAGGCCTTCGGTTGGCCGAGGCGGCTAGGGGTTACGACGCGACAGCGTATGTTAGCGTATCGATCGTTGTGTCCCCTGCCAGGCCTTCGGTTGGCCGAGGCGGCTAGGGGTTACGACGCGACAGCGTATGTTAGCGTATCGATGGTTGTGTCCCCTGCCAGGCCTTCGGTTGGCCGAGGCGGCTAGGGGTTCTGACGCGACAGCGTATGTTAGCGTATCGATCGTTGTGTCCCCCCGCCAGGCCTTCGGTTGGCCGAGGCGGCTAGGGGTTACGACGACAACGAGCGTATGTTAGCGTATCGATCGTTGTGTCCCATGCCAGGCCTTCGGTTTGGCCGAGGCGACTAGGGGTTACGACGCGACAGCGTATGTACCTCTCGGGACGACTTCCGTGGTGTCTACTTCTTGATGGCGACTATGGGGGAAAATGAACACTGATGGAAAACTTGGATGGTTCTTCATTAGATATAATTATGCGTCGGGGTGCCCACAGTTGTCTTTGGGCACCTCCGCCACTATACAAAGTATTTCCTGAGATTGTCAGTGTTCCAATGGCTCATCAAAGGCACACCCTCCATGTCTGTCAGCCGGTATGTACTCGGCCTCATTTCTTCAACCACTTTGTAGGGACCTTCCCAGTTAGCCATCAGTTTGCCATGAATGTTCCCTTTGTTGGTGGCGGCTGACTTTCTTAGGACTAGGTCTCCTACTTTTAAGTCCCTTTTGTGGACTCTTCGGTTGTAGGCTCTTTTCATTCGGTTCGTAGTATCTTTGCCAAGTTGAGGCGTGCTGTATCTCGGCTTTCTTCGACCAGCTCTAGGGAGGTTCTTAAACCTTCCTCATTTTCAACCGGGTTAAAGGTGGTCGTTCTGTATGTTGGCACCGTTGCTTCAATTGGCGGGGCGCCGGACCCATAGACTAGGTGGAATGGACCGCACCCGTTGCTTCTTTCTCCGTGGTTCGCAGGGACCACAGACGCCAAGGTAGTTCATCGGCCCATCTTCCCTTTAGGTCTTCAATGTCTTCTTCAAACCGTTGAGGATTGTTTTATTGGTCGCCTCGCTGTCCGTTGCTCTGTGGGTGACAGACGGAGGAGTATGCAAATTTGATACCAAGTTCCTCAAACCCGGCTCATTATTGTGTCACTCCAAAACTCTCGGCCGTGGTCGAATACCATGACTTGGGTAACCCAAAACGAGTTATGACATTTTCCCAGATTACCTTTCTTACGGCCGCCGTCGTCTTCGCAGGTACTGCTACAGCTTCAACCCATTTGGTGAAGTAGTCTACGGCGACAATCAAGAACTTTCTTCCGACGGATGCCGTTGGAAATGGCCCTAGGAGATCCATCCCCCACTGTGCAAAAGGAAGGGGACCGAGTACCTGCGCAGTCTCGGGATGGCGCATGTATCACCGGAGCATGCATTTGTGATTGTTGCACTTTTTGGTTTTGGCTCTGGAATCCGCAAGCATGGTGGGCCGGAAGTAGCCGGCTCGGAGAGCTTTGTGGGCTAGTGTTCTTGCCCCCATGTGATGGCCGCAGATGCCTTCGTGAATTTCGTCAAGATTAGCTCCGCGTCGGTTGGACCGACACACTTCAAGAGTGGCCTTGTCACGGACCTCCTGTATAATTCTCCTTCAAACACCAAGTATCTTGCTGCGATCCTCTTTATCTTTCGTGAGAGACTGCGGTCCTCCGGTAACTCATTCATCAGTTTGTACTTCATTATCGGAGTCATCCACGTCGTCTCGGCCTCTATGTCGCCCACCATGCCGACGGTCTCGATAATGCTTTTGGCATTCCCGATGTCCACCAAAGACGGTTCGACCGATATTCTTGATGGTTGAGCGGCAAGCTTTGAGAGAGCGTCGGCTCGGTTGTTCTCGACACTGGGAATGCATTGTATCCGGAAGGATTTCAACTTGAAGTGTCGGCTTTTACCCTTTCCGGGTATCTTACCATCCCGTCGTCTCGAGTCTCGTACTCTCCTCGGATTTGATTAGCCACTAAAAGTGAATCTGTTTTCAAAGTGACGTGCTCCGCCCGCGACCCTAGCTAGCTCGACTCCGGTTATTACCGCCTCGTATTCGGACTCGTTGTTTGAGGCCGAGAAGGTAAATTTCAAGGCGTACTCAAACTCGTCCCCGTTTGGGTTGATGATAAGTATGCCGGCTCTGAGTGTTCGTCGTGGAGGACCCGTCGGTGTATACCTCCCATACTCCGGGGTTTTGCTCTTCTTGGTATGTGCACTCGGCCAGAAATCGCCGGTCTCTGTCCCTTTATCGAGGGCCTCGGCTTGTACCGAATGCCGAAGCCGGATAACTCTACTGCCCATTTGATGAGCCTGCCGGATTGCTCAAATTTTTCCAATGCTTTCTCCAATGGTTGGTCGGTTAAGACCGTCATGGGGTGTGCGTCGAAGTAGGGTTTCAGTTTCCTTGCCGCGACGACGACAGCAAAGGCTGCTTTTTCAATCAGCGGGTAATTTCTCTCGGCGGGCAACAACGTATGGCTGACAAAGTAGATTGGGTCTTTGCTGTTTGTCCTCTTCTCTCGATGATTACAGACTTCGACCGTGGCCGAGGTAATCTATGCTATGTACAGATATAGCGTCTCCCAAAGATCGGTCCGGACAGGGTTGGGAGAGTCTAAAGATGAGCTTTCAGTTGCTTGAAAGCTGTGCTCTGTTCCTCCCCCCAGCTGAAGTCCTTATTTCCCTTCAACACTTTGAAGAATGGGGTGCTCTTGTCGGTTGACCGAGAGATGAAACGGGCTAGAGCCGCCATCCTCCAGGATTGCTTGGACTTTGTCTGGATTGGCATCAATTCCCCTGGCGCTGACAAGTACGCCGAGGAACTTTCCTGCCCGGACACCGAAGTTTCATTTCATTGGGTTGAGCTTCATCTTGTATTTTCTTAGTGAACAAAATGTCTCGTGTAAATCGGCCAAGTGCTCGCTGTCGGACTTGCTTTTTACAATAGCATCGTCGACGTAAGCTTCAATGTTTCCCCCTTTTTGATTTTGGAACACTTTGTCCACTAGTCTTGTGTAAGTTGCGCCGGCATTCTTTAAACCAAACGGCATCATTTTATACATGTATGTGCCGTTAGCAGTAATGAATGCGCATTTGGGCATGTCTTCCTCGGCCATGAATACCTGATGATACCCTGAGAAGGCGTCCAGCAGGCTCAGCATAGTGTAGCCTGCCGTCGCGTCGATTAGACTATCTATCCGAGGCAAGGGATAGCAATCTTTGGGGCACGCTTTAATAAGATTGGTAAAATCTACACACATCCTCCACGCCCCCGACGACTTCTTCACCATTACAACATTAGCAAACCATTCAGGATAAGTACAGGGCATGATAAAACCCGCCGCCAGTAATTTATCTACCTCGGCTTTGATGGCCTCATCCTTCTCGGCTGAGGAGTTCCTCATCCTTTGCTTGACTGGGCGAGCGGTGGGGAGTACGTTCAGCTTGTGAACAATTACCTCCGGCTCACGCCGGCATCTCGCCGCCGAGTAGGCGAAGACGTCTTTGTTCTTCCTCGGCAGTCTAGGAGAGCGGCCACGAATTTTGGCTCCAGGTTGACACCGATAGTCACGGTGCGCCCGGGTCAATTTCCACTTCTTCGGTCTCGGCCCCTCGACCATGCCGACAGTTGAATCCATGAAGTCGCCCTCCTGTTGCAAGGATGGGCTCTTCCCCTTTTCGACTTCTTTGCCACTTTGAGGGATTGCATGTTGCATCCTCTCGGCGGATATCCGGACGTTGACCACCTCGTCCTTCTCGTCCTTGGAGACGAGCTTATGCGCTTCCCCCCCGGTCCGAGACATACATCGTGTCGGGGCCGGACGGACATCACGGCGTCGGTCTCGCTCGAGTGACTCGGCCTATGAGAACGTTGTAGGAGGACGAGCCGTCAATGACCACGAACTCAGCTAGGACATTCCTAGCCGCGTTCCCCTCGCCGAACATCGGGTCTGATTGACCCAGGGGTACCAGGCCGCCCCGAGAAACTGCATGACGGATTGGTGCAGGGGCTCAAGTTCTCAATCTTCAGGCCGAGCCCCAGAAAGCACTCCCTGAACATAATGTTCGTGTAGGCGCCTGTGTCAATCAGGCACCTTTTGACCAGGTGGTTGGATATGTCCAAGTGGACTACAAGTGGGTCGCTGTGAGGGGCGATGACTCCCTCGTAGTCTTTCTTCCCAATAGTTATATCGGGGATGTTGGAAGCGGTGGCCGCTGTTTTGGGCACAAAGTTGATGGCCTGATACAGCTCGTTCAGGTGCCTTTTGTGCCCATGAGCGGACCCCCCGTTCTCGTTGCCCCCGACGACAACATTGATTACTCCTATCCGTTCAAAGACGGATTTTTTATTCGAGCCGCCGGCATCAGTTTTTTGGCCTTTGGCGACATATTTGCCGAGACTCCCCTTCCGGATCAGCTCTTCGATGGCATTCTTCGATGCCGCATGTCGTCGATTAAGTGGGGGTGTGGCCATGGTACTCACGATGATCGGCTCGTGTCACCGTCCCTCCTCGGCACGGGAGGCCTTTCCCACTTCGACCCTCGTTCTCGCTCGGGCGAAGACCTCGGCGCAGATACGACCAAGGGGTGTGGCCATTAAAACGTTTCAGTAGTTCGGTCTGAACTCCCCGCGCCCGCCGAGTCACATTTCTGGCGGATCGTCGACCGTGACCTATTATTGTCACGGCGTCTTTCGTCCGGGTTGTCCTCCCGGCGGCTTTTACTCTCTGAGTGCTCGGCCTCGCTGGGGCCCACCCAGGTTTTGTGGTAGTCCTCCACCTTTATGGCTTGAACGGCCATCTTCCTCGCGGAGTCTAAGTTCAGGCCGCCGCACTTGATGAGCTCGTTTTTCAGGTCTCCTCTCGGGAGTCCTTTCATCAGCGCGAAGGCCGCCAGCTCGCTGTTCAGCTCACGAATCTGCTGAACCTTGGCGTCGAACCTCTTCACGTAACTCCGGAGAGATTCGCCTCCCTCCTGTCTGATAGTCAGGAGGTCCGATGTCTCAACGGCCCTCCTCTTATTGCAAGAATACTGGGCTAAAAATATGTCCTTTAGGTCGGCGTAGCAGTATACCGATCCATCGGGTAGCCCCTTGTACCAACTTTGTGCCATCCCCCCGGTGTTGTTGGGAAAACTCGGCACCACACCTCATCGGGTTGCTCCCATACCGACATGTGAGACTCGAAAGCCTCGACGTGGTCGGTTGGGTCGCCTTCCCCTTTGTATGCTATGGGTGGCAACTTTAGCTTAGTCGGCACCGGGGTCTCTAAGACGTAGGTGCTGAGGGGCTGTCTGACCACGTGTCGAACGACACGCGGCGATCGGCTCCTCGCATCCCTAGTCCGGCTCCTCTCCCCGTGGCGGGAAGGGCTTCTTCTCCGACTCTGGTGAGTCGGGCTTCTTCCCCGACTCTGGTGAGTCGGACTTCTTCTCCGACTTTGGTAAGTCGGACTTCTTCCACTTTTGGGAATGCCTCGTCGGCGGCTGGCGACGCCGTCCTCCCGTGAGTGCGGGAAGGACTCGGAGTCCGCCACTAGCGCTCTGGGCTCCCCCGGCGTCTTGACAGGGCCAGCTTCTTCCAGTGCTCCGTTCAAGTCTCTTGGAGTCATATTATGGGCCCTGGTCTCCTGGACGGGTTCCGCCGCTCTTGTCGGTGTGACAGTGTGAGCCGGCGTACTACAAATTAGGTCCAGGAGTAGCTTCAGTTTTGCTGCCTCGACCACATGTCCCATGATGGTGACCTGGTCGGCGGGCAGCGGCGTATCTGGTATTATTGGCATCCCGTACTCCGGCTGAATTACTAGGCCGGTGGAGGGTTGCGCAACACCAGAATGGTGGACGGTATCCTCATGGTAGAATTCGGTTTCGTCAGTCACGAATACCTCTTGTTGTTTCGACATCTTCTTAGCTTTTTGGGTGGGTTTTTGTTTTTTTTTTGGGAATGAATGTGACTAGCTTCTAGTATCTTTCCCCACAGACGGCGCCAATTGTTCCGAGTGTAATTCCAGAGCAGTTATTTGTTACCACCCGTGCTTGTAGAATGACGTCTTTGGTTGGCTTCTCCTTTCGGTCTCTGAAACTTGATGAACAAGCGAGGGCTCGGCTTTGGACCGAGCGAACTCACTCCGACGCTCAAGTCAGTAACTTAGAGAGGTAAGTTGTTGTTACTTGGCGAAGTATGTATTGTAGAGAGATAAGGAAGGTATTACCAGATGAATAGTGATTCTTAGGTTGAATTGTGGATCCCCTCCTCAATGAGAGTTGAGGAGTATTTATAGACTTTCACCTTTTGTCACGTAGTGGCCAAGTGGCCAAGTGGCTAGCAGGTGGAAAGACTGATCTACCCCTCGGCCGAGAGACCCATGGCAGGCCGGCGGGCCCTGTTGACTCACCGCCGAGGGGTCTTGGATATGAGTTCGCGGATGTGTGCCTCGGCTGGCCAGTTGCCCCAGCCGGGACCCAAGAGACAGGCCGACAGGCTGCGTCGGTTAAGCTGTCTAAGCCGTTGACTTGTTGTGGATATCTATGACCTTGCTCAATGTGTTGACTTGGTCAGAGGGTGCAGAATATGCCCCATCATTATTAAAACGATAGATGTTAATTATTTCCTTCATTTTCGTTTTTGTAAGTAATTATACGCAACGAATTCATTTAATACTCCTACACCATTCACCGTTGATACATGGCTCCAATCATTTGATGAAAAATGCTCCGAGTATGACAATGATACGATTAGAGAATTACGTGTTGGCATTGGTCAGGATGGAAATTTTTGCTTCTTTACCAACTCCACACCACCCATTCCAATATTATTGCCCACCACCTTGAAAAGAAAATCTTGTGAAGAAAATCTAACAAAATCCAAGGCATCTTTGTTTGAAGTAACAAGGAGTAATATTAAATTAAGTGGGAGTTCTAGCAAGAGTGTCCTTGCAAATGAAAGGAGTATTGGCATTGTTAAAGGGAAGGCAAAGATGGGTGAGAAACCCAAACCTGATAATGAATTGGAAATGAATAGTGAGACTACCAAAACCAAGACCGAGAAGGGTGCCCAATCCTATGAGGAATGTCATTATTGTAATGTCATGGGCCATTGGAAACGAAATTGCCCCAAGTATTTGGGAGATATCAAAGTTGGACTTGTCACTCCAAGTGGGACTTGGAAATGTGGAAAAGCTAAACAAGAGTGATATGAATCTCCGACAAGGAAATGGAGCTAGGGTAGCCACCACTTAAGGAGGGACTTATGTACTTGTTTTAGCTAAAAGCTTTGAGTTGTAATCAACATAGTTGTTATTATGTACCGATTATGTCTAAAATATTATTTCCATTTCTATATGAGACATGAAAGGATTTATATTTTGCCATCAAAGACAATTGTTGTATTTTGTTGAAAATAGACATAGCTGTGAGCCACGTCACTTATCTTTATGATATACAAGTTTTAGACACTTCCAACTCAAACAATGATATCTACATAATGCGATCCAAAAGACTCATAACTAGTCATCCAAATGATTTGTACATTTGACTTTTTCAATTAGGTTACATAAATGAGAAACGCATTAAATGCTAGTGTCGACTGGATTTAATGAACCATTTGATTTTCAATCATATGGAATATGCGAATCTTGTCTCCTTTGCAATATGATTTGTACTTCCTTTAGTGGTAAAGGGACATGAGCAAGTGATTTGTTGGGACTAATACATGTCGATTTATGTGTTCTAATGAGCATCACCACAAGGATAATTTATGACTACTTCGTCACTTTTACCGATGATTTAAGTAGATATGGGTATATTTACTTAATCAAATATTAAGTGAAGCATTTGAGAAATTTGAGAAATTTCTAAATGGTGTAGAGAACCAATTGAAGAAAAGACTAAAGCATTACGATCCGATCGTAGTGGCAAAGATCTAAGTAATAAATTTGATTTATTAAAGATGGATTATGAACTAGTGTCACTACCCATAAGATCAAACTAATATGATTTGGTTTGAGTTGTTGAACTCAATTTTGGGAATTTGCAATCCAAAACGGACAAGTAATTCTAAACGGATGATCAACCATGAGATACCTAGAATAGAGAGTCTATTAAACAGATGACATGGATAAGACTCGTATATTACATGAATCAAACTGCCATGTAAGGGATGTGAAAGATCATAGATCCATATTAGACTCTCTAATAAAATTAATTTATCTCATAAATTATCATTTAGGTGATCTATGTAACATGCATGCTAATATGAAAGCATAAAAGGAAAGAACAATTTCCTTACATTGAATTTGTGGTAAAAAGGGCACAAACTAGTTCACTTAACTAGCTTGTTCTTGAGCTTATACCAATGGAAGATCCTCCTTGCAAATCTTCAAAATAGAAGATCTCCTTCTTGTTGCACCCAAGAACTAACCCAAAAAAATATTAACAAGTATAGAACTAGAACTTATTAATATTGTACCCTTGATTATTATTAGAAATATTACTAACTAATCTTAGTAATATTATTTATGTATACTAACAACTTAGTAGAGATGATTATTATTTTTAGAGAGATGGAAGAAAATAGTTCACATGCAAGTATGTAGAGTATTGAAGTAAGGTAGTGTAAAAATGTGAACAATAGATGAAGTATATAGGGGGGAAAAGTGGCGGGTGGGTGGAGTGTGGTAGTGGAGAATTTTGTCTTATATTTTTATCTTACATCACATGCAAAATGTTGTATAAGAATAATTATGGTAGTATACAAAATAAGGTAAAATGATTATGTGAGTAATCATCCACTACACTTATTTTACACGGTCCACTTGACCATTTACAGGTCCATGTTAGTTCTTATATTTGTCGCACAAATCCGTGTAATTATTATTTTAAACATCGTATCATGTTTAAATACTTTCATAATTAATTCGTCCAATTCACTCCGTAAATATACGTGTACCACTACACATATTATTTACGTACTAATATTAATCACATTAATCAATTAGTACAATTTTAGTAAATTAACAGTTAATTAACTAAAACCCGTCTCCCAAAACTTATTATTCAATTATCGCATAATTAAACATTAACTGCCGCTCCTCGAGTTCGCAACTCGAAATCTCTCTAAAAATAATCGACTAACCTCTTAATCTATAAATCAAGGGACTAAACAAATTGTATCTCATACAATTAATTAGTAATCAATTGGGGTTCGCTCCTTTAGGTGTGACCGAAAGAGGTCAGTTAATCACCGCCGTCTCACGACAATAACGTCAAACTCTAGTCAGCTAACCGTTATCGATTTACGTTAATCAACTGACGAGGATCAAATAATTAAATATCTGATGATATTTCATTAATGATATTTATTATGTTAACGCACTATTTTGGAGGACACTGACTCTAACAATCTCCCACTTGTCCGACACAAGGTGTGCGCTACCAATTCTCTTGTCCGTTTTAATTTCCCACTCAATGCAAGGTGTCTTTCAGGTCGCACTTGCACATGAACACATTGCGAGTGGTTTTCTCGATCGGGAGTGTGACTACCTGACCGGAAAAATCTCTCACAGATTACTTCCGAGCGTGGCCATGCATTTGTAGTCATTAACTCCTTGAGTGGCCTTGAGATATAGTTACCTAACGTGGGTGGACAATTCCTGTTTGCCCTATCTATCCTATTGCACAATACAGCTCACCATGACCTAGTAAATGCCCTTTTGGCCTCCTTTCACGGCACGATCTAGGACAAAAACCAAAGTCACTCGGAATCTGCACCTGCTCAGATAATAGTCTCCAGTCAAAAGAATCGACTCATTTGAACATCTTAAAGATCCCCGCCACGACCAGGCGTCTATAATAGAACTTAGGGACTCTCTAAATGGTCACTGTCCGGCAAAGTGTCACACACTCTGCCTATGTAATTGACCAGTCATCACATATGACCTTATGGTGTTGAACAACAATCAATCGGCTTACAATCTAGTCACTCCGAGATGTCACCTCATTAAGTAACTAGGGACAAAATACAATGTTCATATTATTCACTTGAATAGTGTTCAACATTGTCTCCACAACTTATTCAGATAAACAAGGTATTAAAATTTAGTCACACTAAATAAAAGATTCATAAAAGAATGAATACGAAAACAATGAATGTGATTATCATATATATAATAAAAGATACACTATCCAATTATTACATATCCATAATCTAAAGAAAATCTGGTACTCGTCTCAATCCAATAGCGACGACATGACCATCATGCTTAGCCTTTTATAAAGGCTTGGTTAAAGGATCAACAATATTATCATCTGTCCCAACCTTACAAATGTCAATTTCCTTCCTTTCCACATAATCTCTAATTACATGGTATTTCCTTTCAATGTGTCTAGATTTGTTACTAGACTTAGGCTCTTTGGCTTGAAAAATAACTCCACTGTTATCACAATATAGAGTGATAGGATCTTTAGCGGAATGGACTACTCCTAGCCCCTCCGTGAATTGCCTAATCCAAAACGACTTCCTTCGTGACCTCGACACGCAAGGTACTCACCCAGATTGTAGAATCCGCGATAACGCTTTGCTTGAAGCTCTTCCAAAGCAAAAGCTCCTCCATTTAGTATAAACACATAGCCGGATTGGGATTTCATGTCATCCCGATCGGTTTGGAAACTTGCGTCCGTGTAACCTCTTACACGCAACTCAGTTTCTCCTCCAAACACTAAGAACGAATCCTTAGTCCCTCTCAAGTACTTAAGGATGTTCTTTACGGCTATCCAGTGACTCTCACCAGGCTTGGCTTGATACCGACTTATCATGCTCAAGGCATACGCAACGTCGGGACGAGTGCAAATCATAGCATACATGATAGACCCAACAACGGAAGCATAAGGGACGGTCTTCATGTGTTCAATTTCCTTAGGGGTATAGGGAGACTGTGACTTGCTCAAAGTAATCCCTTGGCCCATAGGTATAAATCCTCTCTTGGAGTCTTTCATATTGAACCGGTCGAGAACTTTGTCAATATAAGCTTCTTGACTCAATGCTAGTATCCTCTTGGACCTATCCCTATAGATCCGGATACCTAAGATTCGTTGTGCCTCTCCCAAGTCCTTCATTTGGAAGTGTTTCCCTAGCCACTCCTTAACGGAAGTGAGTGATGGAACATCATTCCCAATGAGCAATATGTCATCCACATATAGGACAAGGAATGCAACCTTACTCCCACTAAACTTCATGTATAAACACGGTTCTTCCACACTTCTAGTGAAACCGTATTGTTTAATAATATGATCAAAGCGATGATTCCAACTCCTAGATGCTTGCTTAAGACCATAAATGGACTTATTAAGCTTCCACACCTTCTTAGGGTTAGATGTATCAACAAAACCTTCAGGTTGTATCATGTACACCTCTTCTTCTAGAATCTCATTCAAGAAGGCGGTTTTGACATCCATTTGCCAAATCTCATAATCATGAAATGCGGCAACCGCTAAGATTATCCTGATGGACCTAAGCATAGCGATTGGAGTGAAGGTTTCGTCATAGTGTAAACCATGAACTTGGGTGAAACCTTTTGCCACCAATATAGCTTTGTAAACATCCACACGTTTATCCACGCCGAGCTTAATTTTATATATCCATTTACACTGAAGGGGTCGCACTCCCTCAGGTAAATCCACCAAGTCCCATACTTGGTTCTCGTACATGGAATCCATTTCGGACCGCATGGCTTCTAGCCAAAGCGAGGAGTCGGGACTAGACATGGCCGATTTGTAGGTAGTGGGTTCATCACTTTCAAAAAGTAACAAAACACCATCTTCTTCGATGTTACCAAGGTAGCGATCAGGTGGATTAGAAATCCTACTTGACTTTCTAGGAATAATTACCGTTTCAGAGGAAGAGGGAATGCTATCCTCCACGTTCTCCTCTACCTCATTCTCGGTTTGTGGCTCTCGAACTTCTTCAAGTTCAAATTTTCTCCCACTCTGTCTCCTAGAAATAAACTCCTTTTCTAGGAAGACAGCATCACGAGCCACAAACACTTTGTTCTCGTGTTTATTGTAGAAGTAATAGCCACGTGTTTCCCTTGGATATCCTACAAAAAGACATTTGTCAGACCTGGGTGCAAGCTATTGTCAGACTTGATCTTAACGTATGCTTCGCAACCCCAAATACGCATGAATGACAAATGAGGGACTTTCCCTGTCCATATCTCATATGGAGTCTTATCGGCCGCTTTAGTCGGGCTTCGATTTAGTGAAAATACTGCAGACAAGAGGGCAAAACCCCAAAATGAACTAGGAAGCTCAGTTAGACTCATCATTGACCGAACCATATCAAGTAAAGTTCGGTTTCTCCTTTCGGCCACACCATTTAATTGCGTTGTACCAGGAGGGGTCCATTGTGATACTATACCACAATCTTTTAGGTGTGAATCAAATTCAATATTTAGATACTCACCACCACGGTCGGACCGTAGGGTCTTTATCTTTTTATCCAATTGGTTATCTACTTCTTTTTGGAACTCTTTAAACTTGTCAAAGGCTTCACTCTTGTTCTTCATTAAGTAGACATACCCATATCTACTTAAGTCATCAGTAAAAGTAATGAAGTAGTGAAAACCTCCTCTAGCGGTGATGGTTAATGGCCCACACACATCCGTGTGTATGAGAGCCAAAACCTCACTAGCTCGTGTCCCTTTTCCCGCAAAAGGTGCACGAGTCATCTTGCCTAAAAGGCAAGACTCGCATGTACCATAAGATTCAAAACCAAATGGTTTGAGCACTTTCGATGAAGCAAGTCTCTTAATGCGTCTTTTGTTTATGTGGCCTGAACGACAATGCCAAAGGTAGGATTCGTTTGGATCACCCTTTTTGAGCTTTTTTTTTTGGGGGGGAAAGTTAAGTATATATATCATCATCAAGGATCAAAAAGTGTAGAGTACATCAGGCCTTTACAAAAGAATACAACCAAAGAATCAAAAAAGAAAATCTATAAGGACTGAAACCAACTATGATCTCTTGCACCCATGGTACTACAATTTTGCTTCAAAAATCTCGCTTTAACATCCTGTAAAATTTGATGGACTATCTGCTTAGGTCTCCTAACAAAATGATCCAGCCGTGCCTCATTCCGTACTCTCCAAATCCAATAAAACAGTGCCACATGGCAGGCACCAACATACCTCTTTCGCATCTTGGATATACGTCTACCTGCAGAAAACCAACTGACCAAATCCTGCACCCTGAAGACAGTGCGTAGGCTGATTTGCAACAGACTAGTATAGGTTTTAGCATAAACACAGTCATACACCAAATGGTCATGACTCTCATCAGCCAAAAGACAGATTGGGCAACTCTTCTCCACTGCTAAACCCATTCTAGCCAGCCTATCTCTTGTGGGTAATCTCTGATGCATATATTCCCAGAAAATGAATGAACATTTTGGGATGTTTAAGGAGTTCCAGTAGAGAAACCGCCAAGAGACCTTAGGTTTTTTCACCCGCAACCACTCATACCCTGCTGCCACAGTGTAAAGAGCATGAGCATTCAACCAAAGATAGTGGTGTAAGCTTGCTTATAAGTATGCATTATATAAGTGATCTTCTTCCATGGCCAACTGCAATCAGAGGGGGCCATGTAATCAAACTAGTTAGTTCCTTTAATATAAACATGGTTCACCCATCTAACCCAAAGGTGATCTTTCTTATTAGCAAGCCACCACACATACTTCCCTAGCAAAGCTTTGTTCCACTTTTTGATGTCTTTGATACCCAAACCACCCTCCTCTTTTGGATAACAACAAGTATCCCAACCAATATTAGGAACCTTGCTATAATCAGACTTGCCACTCCACAAAAAAATTCCTGCATATAGCATTGATTTTGTTCATAATACAACTAGGAATCAGAAAGATTGTAGCCCAGTATGAGTGCAAATTAGCCAACACAGCATTCACCAAAGTCACTTTGCTGGCATAGGATAGATGTTTAGCCCCCCAACCCCTGATCCTAGCTACTATTCCGTCAGTCAATTTGAGCCCCTCATTCTTAGTCAACTTCTTAGAAGAAATGGGAACTCCTAAGTACTTAAAAGGAAGGACCCCCCCCCCCATGAAATCCAGAGACTTGCAGAATAGACTCAACAACATCATCCCTGACTCCATTGAAATAGATATCTGATTTGCTCCTATTCAATTGAAGCCCAGAAGCAGCAGAGAAAGTAGAAAAAGCTCGTAGGAGCCACATAATAGAAATATCAGTCACCTTGCAAAACAGAAGAAGATCATCCGCAAATAGGAGACGATTCAACTTTATATGACCACACATGGGGTGAAACTTGAAACCATCCTGCTGAGCAACCACACCTAGAATTCTTGACAAATACTCCATGCAGATGGTAAAAAGCAAGGGGGATAAAGGGTCACCCTGCCTTAAACCCCTCCTTCCTTGAAAGAACCCAAAAGTATTTCCATTAACAGCAAGAGAGTAAGAAGGGCTAGTCACACAAGCCATCACCAGCTCAATAAATTTCTGAGGGAAATGTAAAGCAACTAATATCTGAGAAAGGAAAGACCACTGCACTGAGTCATAGGCTTTCCTAAGGTCAATTTTAATCAGACACCTAGGAGAAGCACTCTTTCTGTTATAAAGCCTAACCAGATCTTGGCAAATGAGTACATTTTCTACAATACTCCTACCTTTAATGAATCCTCCCTGATTCTCACTAATTAGATCAGGCAACACTCTACTCAATCTTTTGCAAATGACTTTAGATAAGGTTTTATAAATGGTATTACAAAGGCTATTGACGAAATTTCGAACACTAGTAGGATTGGATACTTTTGGAATGAGGGTAAGCGTAGTAGTGTTAACTTGTTTGAGCAACTTACCAGTACTGAAAAAATCTTGGATTGCCAGAGTTACATCCTCCCCTACTATTTCCCAAGAGTCTTTAAAAAATTGACTATTATAACCGTCAGGACCAGGAGATTTAGTAGAAGAAATAGCAAACATACACTCTTTAATCTCAGCAGGAGTCACAGCAGCCAATAATATATTCTTGTGATCATCAGTGACCAACTTACCAGTCCTAACAGTAGAGAAGTGAACAGGTTCAGTAGGCAAAGAAGTGCCCAACAGACTTTTGTAATAGTCTAAGAAGACACCTTCTATACCAGCACAGGTATTATGTACAACACCATCCACTCCAGCAGTGCTCATAACTCTATTGTGAACTTGTCTTGCACGAATTTGATTATGAAAATAACTGGTATTCTCATCACCATACTTTATCCAGTCAACCTTAGCCTTCTGACTCAAAAAACTATGTTGAATCTTATCAAGATGCCTAAAATTAGATGCAGCATCCCTCTCAGCAGCAATAAGATCATGATCATAAGGAGATAAGTGCATTTGAATCTGAATCTCCTCCAAAAGAACTTTAGCTATTCCCAGAGACTTTTCCACATCAGCAAAGCCATTCCTGTTCAAGCTCTTTAAGGAACTTTTCAAGGCCTTCAACTTGGTCACAAGCTTATACATCAGAGTACCTCCCACCCCCTGATTCCAGGCAGCTTGCACCACAGGTTTAAAATGACTATCCAAGCTCCACATATTATAGTACTTAAACTGAACCTTCCTTCTATCTCTCCTAATCTTCCTATAGCAAACACAATGGTTATGATCAAAAAGGCCTTCAGGCAAGAAATGAGCATATGCAGTAGGGTACAAATCCATCCAATCATCATTGATCATAAACCTATCAATCCTAGAAAAACTCCTTGAAGCATGAACTTGTTTGTTATTCCAAGTGTAAAACGCTCTTTGCCCCTTAATATCCATAAGTCCACAATAGTCCACACAGTCTCTAAAATCAGCTATCTCAGCCCAAAGAACATCATTAACATCATTTAAAACATAAATGCCTCCAATTGAAATGGCCTTGCCATAAACCACATCATTAAAAGAAAAAGTACAACACTTGTCCTTAATCATAAAACAAAAGCCTTCCGCGTCTAACGCGGAAATGGAGAAGATTTTCTTAGTTAAAGTTGGTACAAAATAACACTTATTTAAATACAACTCTAAACCACTAGCTAAAGTGAGCACATAGGTCCCTACGGCAACGGCGGCTACTCTAGCTCCATTGCCCATGCGGAGATCCACATCACCTTTTGCTAGTGCTTGCACGTCCCTTATACCCTGCAAATGGTTACAAAGGTGAGAGCCACATCCGGTATCAAGTACCCAAGTGGAAGTACAAGCATAATTAACGTCTATCACATAGAGAGAGGAAATCATACCAATAGGCGTCACACGCCCTTCCTTGAGATCCTCCAAGTATTTGGGACAACTCCTATAATGCCCCTTCCCATTACAATGGAAACATTCGGCCTCGGAGAGCTTGACACTTTTTGCCTTGGGATTGCCATTATTAACGGCCTTCCCCTTTCCCTTGTCATGTTTCTTTGACGATTTCTTGAATTGGGACTTTTCTTTCCCTTTTCCTTTCTTAACTCCAAGAGACATGTTCTTTAACTTCATGGTTAAAACATCTCCCTTTTCACTCCCACTAGCCTCCATATCCCTCTCCGCTTGGGTGAGGAGTGCATGAATTTCATGGTAACTCTTATCCATGTCATTCATGTTGTAGTTTACCCTAAAGTGGGCAAACTTGGTGGGGAGTGAGTGAAGGATACGATCCACCACAAGAGTCTTAGGAATCTTACACCCTAGACGCTCTAGGATGTCAACATATTCGACCATTTTGAGTACATGGGGACCAACCTTTTGGCCCCTCTCAAGCTTAGCTTCAAAGAAGTGTGCCGCCGCATCGTATTGACGGACTTTTGGTGTTTGTGAAAACATAGTGATCATACGAGTGAAAATCTCGTAAGCATTTAAAGAAATGCATGATAGCTTGAGCTTTGGGGATATTGACCATATCAACACATTCTTGATATCATTCAACATCCTCACATAGTCATCATAGGCGGTCCGCGCCGCCGATAAAGCTCTTGCACCGGGCTCGATTGGAGGAGCATCGGTCAAGTAAGTGAGCACATTGTCGGACAACGCGGCACTTTTGATGTTGGATTCCCATTCAAGAAATTTACTGCCGTCATCTTTTAAAATACATTTGTCCATTACGGACCTTAGCCATGAATATTTGCCTAGTGAAGTAGTCGATGGAGTTGATGAAGTTGCCATTGCGAATTAAAATGCTACAACAAAAAGGAAAAATTAACATTCATTGTTTTAAAAATTACTTGTAAAAACATGTTTAGCCAGTTTTAGCATTTATATAATGACCTCCCACTAAATTATATAAATTATTCCAAGACCCAAATATTAAACAAAATGAGCATCGCTTGGGCGAAACATCCCATAATTGCGTAAATTCGGTAAGTCACGTTGACTAATTCTACCTCTAGAACTCTTGGTCGACGAATTTCCTCAAATTCATCTACTAGCCTCGGAACACAAGACCGTCTTATATCCCGTTGAGTCCAACTAATTTTAGCGTGTGATAACCGTTTACCACCTTACTTACCCAAGGTAAAAAGAGAACACCCCGCTTGGGCGAGCGTGGCTCTAATGAACAAGAGATTCATAGGTGTTACTAATTGGTAAGGCTAATCTCAATTTTAGTTATGTGAGAGATCTTGTCAATTTAGTCATAAATTCCTTATAAGTGAATTAATTCGGTGAATATAAATGACGTGAATTGACAACCGCGAAAATAAAATGCATGTGAATGGCGATTTTGGCATGCGCGAAAATAAAACAAGCAAACATGTAAGCATATGAATAAATCTTAGTATGACCACCTAGTTAATAAAAACTAGTCTATTACATTTCGGAAACCAACTCCTTGGTCCCTTGCCTCTTCATTTCATAAGTGGCTCTTCCTTGTGGGATTTGGAACACCTTCCAAAAATAGACTCCGTCTCGTTGTAATCCATCTTTTGGAAACGCCGGTAAAATAACTATTACAAATGAATTACATAGCTATTCATATTATACATTAATTAATAATATAAAATAAAACTATTAATTAATTACAAACCGACGATACAAGATCGTATTTAATTACAAACAAATCGATATTCCCATTCATTTCGGGTAATAACGATTAAAATTAACTAGGCCATACTAGGTACAATAAGATAAATACTTTAAATAAATGACAATCATTAATTCAACTTAAATAAATACGCTTAAAATGCTGTAAAAAAGATGCCAAAATCGCCCTATCTATCATTCATTGGTATCCATCTCGGTTTTTGTGGATTTAATCGATTTTTAACATGTAAAAATCAATAATTAACTCTTAAGTGTCATTTAAGTCCAAAATAATTGTCCAAACTGATTTGAACCTCAAAATTAGTCCTCACTAATTTTATGACAAATTATTAGTTTGATTTGGTGATAATTTGCTAATTTAATCGATAAAATCATAATATTTAAGTAAAAATCCAAAATAATTGAAAAATTACACAAAAAATTGAGAAAAAATTTTTTGGTATTTTGGAACACTCCCAAGAACACAAAAATGTCAGAAAAATTGCCCAAAAATTCCGGATAAAGTTTGTGAAGAAAAAGATCGATATTTATCGGTTTTTAACCACAAAAACCAATAAACATCAAAACAAAGTGAAAACATACATGCAAAATCACTTTT
The DNA here is from genome assembly GCF_048544455.1 of Silene latifolia. Lineage (NCBI taxonomy): Eukaryota > Viridiplantae > Streptophyta > Magnoliopsida > Caryophyllales > Caryophyllaceae > Silene > Silene latifolia. The sequence goes on from NC_133537.1 coordinate 289,623,697, forward strand.
GACATTTAAATAATATTCTTAAATATACATAAATTTATCATGGGCAGAATCAAAAGTTTCGAAATTATGATTAATTAATTTGACTTTTATCGACTTTTAACTCAAAAAATCAATAAACATGCAAAAATTCGAACCAACCTTCAACCTTTTGCATACAATCATTAGAAAACATGCATGAACTACCATAAAAAATCCATGCACCGAATCAACTTTTAACTAATTTTAGTCAATTTTTCACTAAAATGCGACATTTTGACTCGGTTTTCTACCAAAAACATTAAAAATAGCAAAATAACTTTAAAAATCACCAAAAAATTCCACAAACTTTTTGAGATCAGTAGGTATGCATGTCTCAAAAATTTCGTGCTAAAACCTCTTCTAACACAATTTTTGAGTTTTTACAAATTATCTCATATTTCATTAAAATGCTTAAAATCAACATGCAAATTACAAGCCTAAGCTCTGATACCACTTGAAAGATCATAGATCCATATTAGACTCTCTAATAAAATTAATTTATCTCATAAATTATCATTTAGGTGATCTATGTAACATGCATGCTAATATGAACGCATAAAATGAAAGAACAATTTCCTTACATTGAACTTGTGGTAAAAAGAGCACAAACTAGTTCACCTAACTAGCTTGTTCTTGAGCTTATACCAATGGAAGATCCTCTTTGCAAATCTTCAAAATAGAAGATCTCCTTCTTGTTGCACCCAAGAACTAACCCAAAAAAATATTAACAAGTATAGAACTAGAACTTATTAATATTTTACCCTTGATTATTATTAGAAATATTACTAACTAATCTTAGTAATATTATTTATGTATACTAACAACTTAGTAGAGATGATTATTATTTTTAGAGAGATGGAAGAAAATAGTTCACATGCAAGTATGTAAAGTATTGAAGTAAGGTAGTGTAAAAATGTGAACAATAGATGGAGTATATAGGGGGAAAAGTGGCGGGTGGGTAGAGTGTGGTAGTGGAGAATTTTGTCTTACATTTTTATCTTACATCACATGCAAAATGTTGTATAAGATTAATAATGGTAGTATACAAAATAAGGTAAAATGATTATGTGAGTAATCATCCACTACACTTATTTTACACGGTCCACTTGACCATTTACGGGTCCATGTTGGTTCTTACATTTGGCGCACAAATTCTTTGAGATTTTGATCCCTTGAAAGGAAAGGAGTGCAAATCTTGCATTTTCATGGCAAAACAAGACTAAATTGATTGAATTCAATGACCAAGCATCAAGGAGAGACAAGATTAGAAGGCCTTTTTACATATGATAGTAGATGAGCAATGTTGAGAAAGGATCCTTGCATCCCCGAGGAAATCCCCAAGGATTTTATGAAGAAAAGGGAAGAAAAGAAGAAGAAACCATGCTGAGCTACAATCCGAGCGGATTGTCCTGAATCCGCCCGTCCTCCACAAGCACAATCCGTGCGTCTTCCTTCAAAGACGCCCGGACAGCAGCCACAGAATCCGCCCGGATTCCCTTGAAGACGCCCGTCTTCCCCTGCTACAATCCGCTCGTCCCGACAACAATACACCCGGATTCCAGCCCAGCACGAATTCGTCTTCTCCAAGCTACAAAGAAAGAAGCCCTTCCTTCGAAAAATACCGGCTCCTCCCTGCTCAATCTAAAAAGTGTAATTACTAGTTTAGCCCTTAGTTAACCCTAATGCATCCACCTAATTTCCACTATAAATACCCCATTAGTCTAATTAGAAGAGCATGTTCTTCTTATCAATAATTAGAGTAGTTAATATCAATCAAATCTCTCTTTAGTATTGTAATCAACAATTAATCAAGTTTTAATACAAGTTTTATTTCCTTAATCTCTCTTTTGTTCATCCTTTATTTTGGGTAATTGAAGATTATTTGGGTTATTATTGGGAGATTGACAACCTCTCAATCAAGCATCAAGTACTTCTTTTATTCTTTGCTTTATTATTGGAATCATTAGTAGGTATAATTCTCTTAATCCCTTTTTAATTATTGTTAATTACTTTCATTTATTCATTATGTTTCCTTTTGTTGGTATGATTGACAACCTTGCTAGCATGATCAACATGATAATGAGTGAGTAGTGACCTAGCTAGGGTTAATGGGTAATTAGGGGAAACCAACATGGGGAATGATTCATGCTTAAATTAATATGCTTTCATGGTTTATTTGCTTGCTTGTTTTGATCTCAACTCATGCACATGTTATGTTTGATGAAATGTGAGCCTATGAATCCTTACATTTTTTACCCATCACCTACCTTTTCAATGAGACTTGTAAGACATAAACCAACTCGAGTCTCATTAGACCATGCATGTTGTTGAGTAGGGAAGACTAAGTCGACTTGTAGGTGTTGTACAATCTAATCGATTCGGCTCCGGGACCCAAACTTTCCTAGGATTGTAAGATATAACCCAACTCAATCCATCACAACAATAATTGCTTGCTTATAATTTGAGAACATGTTTGTATGATCAATTCCCATGATTCCCCTATGACTCCATGACACCCTAGTGCTTTTTACCAATTGTTTACAACCCTTTTAATTCATCTTGCTTATTTACTTTAATTGTTATTTAGTTAGTGACCTTCTACATCAACCCAAATTGTGACACCCCTAAGACACCACTAGTCTCAATAGAAATCTCATCTCAATTCCCGTTCCTTGGGATCCGACCTTTACTTGCCTCTTTACTAATTGTAGAGTTGTTTGTGAAGCTATAAATTGTGTTTTGATTCGGACGTGACCCAACGACAACATCTATTAAATTGTGAACACGAAACGGACCGATCAAAAATGGCGTTGTTGCCGGGGAACAGTGTTAACTTGATTTAGATTTTCTTATATTGTTATTAGTTGTGTCTTTCTTTGCCTTGGGGAAGTCAAACTCCTCAAGGTTTGTTCTAATTATTTTCAAGTTGTTCGATATTTTGCAAGATGGACCTTATAGATTGTTTTGTATAGGACCACTTAAGTATACCTTTCTTCAAAAATCCCATGCAAGCATTGGAAGCCTTGGAAGCAAGTGAGGCTAAAAATATGTATTGGGAATTGGAGGTGGATCTTTTTGAGGCCGCTCTAGCTAACAAATAACTTACTCATGCACAATCCGTATTGGTGCATAACATCCTTGTGGAAGCATGACAACCCATAGAAGATGAGCAATCCATCCTAGAAGATATTTTACAAGCTCAAGAGCAAGAGGAACCCATCATGGAATTTGAATATGATGAGGTTGATGAGAATGAAGTTGAATGTGACACCCTCATTCATTGCGGAAAAGTAAACACATAATTCTAGATAAAAACTGCATGGATATGTTTGTAATAGGTTCATTTGGGTAAAAACCTGTAATTTTTAAAACCTGAACCTGTTATAAAAATATCCAAATGGGAAGGTGTCAAACATGTAAGGTCTAAAATAAATCTCATAAATAAAACATCTCTAAAGTCGCGGAACAAAGTTATACAACCCAAATATGAAAAAGGGAGACATATGTCCCTAGAAAGTATATGACATAAAAAGTGTTTAAGGGTCACAATAAAATAAAGCCAATATAGGTCCCAAGGTTACTTTGCTCGCTAGCTCGTCCATGTACCCCATATATGCATCACCTACCTGTCAATCACATTTTATACAAATACGAAAGCCACAGTCAGTGGGGAGTAACTCCGAGTTCTCCCAGCCACGAAATGTCATAATCAATATAACATGTAAACATAAGAATATGAATATGAATAACACATAGCCTTAGCATATAGATGCTAAACAATCGTGCTTATCATGTGAACAACAATATAACAACACATAGTCCTAGCATGCGAATACTAGACCGACTCATACTACACTATCATGTGAATCACATAACATCCGGGAATCCAAACTCTATCAACCATAGCCGGCTTGCATCTCACCTTCTATGATTCATAGAATCATCAAACAAGAAAGGACAATATATCTAGAGACAGGCATAAGTTCCTAGTACCGTCAATAGTCACTCTGTAACTCGAGTCTATACCACGAGGTAAGGTAAACACCCTAGTCCTAAACCTGCGCAGATCTAGCGACATGTGGAAAACTACCGCATCCAAGACCCATGATATCAACACATGAGTACCCCTAAGGAGTCGACCAAAGGGTTGGCTAGTACTTAAGCTGACCACATACTTCTAAGAGTACGTCAGGAGGTCATGCCCTAACTTGGATATAAACCCACCAAGCTAAGACACAAAGGCTATTAAGCGATGAACATATACTCGTCAAAGACTATAATGGCCTATCTATGACGAAGGCCGAAATACTCACCTAGGACCTAGTCCCAGCTTGAATACTTTAGCCCACACCACACAAGATAAGTAGGACACCCACTTAACTATAAGAGGGGCAAAGAGTCCAAACTTGCACACGCAAATGATCATACACACTCTAGCATATGAAAGACTACGCAAGAGCATATCCAGCTGCCAATCCAACAATATCTCCAATATCAATAATAATCCAAATTCCAGCTAACCAACAGTACCATAATCCATGAGAACTAACAAGACTCAAGCATAAGGTATCCAAAGCATCCTACAACCAACATGTGAAATGATAATCACAAATATCAAGGCATAACATAAAACATCCAATAACAACCAATCTCACCTCAAAGACAAACCCTCGACCCGAGTCCCGCGACGGTTCATCGGTCAAATCGAGGCTGACCGGTTTAAACCTAGTTTGACCAAACTCGTTCGGTCAATCTGGCCCAGCTCAGAGTCTTGGCCTACTTTGGCCCAAATCACAAAATTCATCACAATATCATTCTCATACCATTTCCAATTTCTATCATGTGAAAAACTATTAACATAAGGAAATATATTCCAACTTACAAAATATTTAATTCCACAAAATTCTCGCATAATAAAATAGCATAAATAACCGTCTCACACAAGGGTAAACTTTTCTATAAATTTTTAATCGATAAAACGACGCCATTTACTCATACGGACTCCGAATTGAGTGATTCAAGTGGCTAAACCACCTAATTTTTCGATGCCGTTCAATCTGTCATATTTTTGGAAACATTGGAAACCGTCTCGGTCCGCATCGACGCATTCCAGCCAAAACACGGACTTGTCACAACACATAATTCCTCATCCAAATTTGTTCCAAACAATAATATACAAATGGGTAACATAAATTAAACATAAGCATACTCATCTTACTCCATTCATTCATTTATCAACAAGATCGTCTCAAACAACAACAAACAACAAATATAACTACTAATGTGACATTAATTCGTCGAGTAACTCGGAATAGTTACCTTAAGCTAGCAAAGAGATAAGTAATAACTTGAGAAAGCTTCTAAAACCCAAAATTACTTTTCATCTTCAACCACATATGAGTCACCTAACTCATCTTCAAATTCTTCACCTATAAGAACAACAAAAACACAATTATTAAGCTTAAATTCGAAAACCCTAAAAGATGAGCCTTAAAACAAAATTGGGGGAAATGAAAATAAAGCTTACTAGTAGATGAGGATTGAAGAGAGGATTCCGAATATATAATTTTTATGAGATTCGGTGGAGAAATGAAGGATTTATGGTGGATTTAGGGATTGTAAGGAGGATTTTTGAGATGAATTTGGTGTTTGATGAAAGGAAGAGAGAGAGTGAATTATGGAGGAAATTAGAATTGGAAAAGGGGATAATGGAGGGTAGGTGGCCAGCCAAAAGGCATGGGGAGATGGGTCATTTGTTTACGTTTTGGGGTTTGCTTCGACGGTAATTAGAAATATTCGTCGAACGCGATTTCCGAGAATATTAAAGTTCTTAAACACGATTTTACTAAAAGATTAAGTACTTATATGCCCAATATCCAAACTCGTTTACCCAACGACCGTAAGAAATGGGAAAATCCCAATTTTACGATTTTTATCCGAAATCTATTTTATCAAAGAAAAAGGTTTAAATATAGTTTAAATCACTTTTAAACATTTCTAAACTATCAAAAATAATTACATTTCTTCAAAATAAAATAAGATTATATTTTATCAAATAAATTTTATTTCAAATAAATTAATATAAAATTAAAATAGATTAAAATATTACTTTTAAAATATAATAAAGGTCTTCAAATTTACGAGGTGTTACATTGAATATGCTATGAGAATGGAATGCCTAATGGAGATGGAGCAAATTCTCAATGAAACTCCAAAGGAGGAAAGTGAGGTACAAATTCCTACTTTAAAACCCCTTCCCTTAAATTTGAAATATGTTTACCTTGATGAATCAAAGACCAAACCCGTGATTGTTAATGATAGACTTGATGAGAACCAATTGGAAAAATTGCTTGATGTGTTGAAACAACATGAAAAGGCTATAGGTTATAGTCTAGATGACCTTAAGGGGATAAGTCCCAACTTTTGCATGCATAGAATTCATCTAGAGGAAGACCATAGACCTACTATTCAACCCCAAAGAAGATTAAACCCCCACATGCAAGAAGTTGTCAAAGGAGAAGTTATGAAATTACTTGATGCGGGAATCATATATCCCATATCAGACTCTTTGTGGGTTAGCCCCGTCCAAGTGGTCCCTAAGAAAGGAGGTACCACAGTAGTGACAAATGAAAAAAATGAACTAATAACCACAAAAATGATCACCGGTTGGCGTATGTGTATTGACTATCGAAAATTAAACTCCGCAACAAGAAAGGATCATTTCCCCGACCATTCATTGACCAAATGCTTGAGAGGTTAGCCTCCAACAAATTCTTTTGTTACCTTGACGGGTATTCGGGATTTTTCCAAATCCCTATACACCCGGATGACCAACATAAGACCACCTTCACATGCCCTTATGGTAATTTTGCATATAGGAGGATGCCTTTTGGTTTATGTAATGCTCCCGCCACTTTCCAAAGATGCATTATGAGTGTCTTCTCCGATTACTTAGAGACCATAATGGAAGTTTTTATGGATGATTTTAGTGTTTATGGAAAGGACTTTGACTCATGTTTGCATAATCTTTCTCTTGTGTTGCAAAAATGTGAAGATGTTAGTCTTGTTTTAAATTGGAAAAAGTGTCACTTCATGGTCAATGAAGGAATTGTTTTGGGTCATTTAATTTCGGAAAAGGGCATCGAGGTCGATAAGGCTAAAGTTGAGGTGATAGAGAAACTCCCACCTCCCGTGAATGTTAGAGGGGTGAGAAGTTTTCTCGGTCACGCGGGTTTCTATCGCCGTTTCATAAAGGATTTTTCAAAAATAGCAAAACCCCTCACTCAACTTTTGCTTAAAGATGCCCAATTCCAATTCACTGATGAGTGTGTTGAAGCCTTTAATAGAATCAAGGAAGCACTAATCTCGGCACCGATCATCCAACCTCCAAATTGGGAATTACCATTCGAGATTATGTGTGATGCTAGCAACTACGCCGTTGGAGAGGTTCTTGGCCAACGGGTAGGGAGAGCTCTTCACGCCATCTATTATATAAGCAAGACTCTTGACTCCTCCCAAGTGAATTATGATACCACCGAGAAGGAGCTTCTTGCCATTGTCTATGCTTTGGACAAATTCCGTTCCTACTTGCTTGGATCCAAAGTGATTGTATTTTCGGATCACCGTGCTCTCCGACATCTCTTGATAAAGAAGGAGGCAAAACCAAGATTGTTGAGATGGATTTTGCTTCTTCAAGAATTTGACTTAGAAATAAGAGACAAGAAAGGAGCCGAGAATGTAGTGGCGGATCATTTGTCAAGGATCCGGTTTCATGATGAAAATGGAGAAACCCCGATCAATGACTCATTTCCCGACGATATTTTGATGGCCATTCAAACACAACTCGAAAGGCACATCACCCCATGGTTTGCCGATTATGCTAATTATATTGTTGGAAAAGTACTCCCTCCAAATTTGAATCACAACCAAAGGAAGAGATTCCTATTCGAAGTGAAGAGGTACTTTTGGGACGACCCAAACCTCTACAAAGAATGTAGTGATGGGCTCTACCGGAGATGAATCCCTCAATGGGAAGTCCAAGGAATCTTGGAAGGATGTCACTCATCACCCTACGGTGGGCACCATGGAGCAAGGAGGACCGTTGCAAAAATTCTTCAATCGGGCTTCTATTGGCCTACAATGTTTCAAGATACAAGAGAATTCATCATTCATTGCGATGCTTGTCAAAGAACAGGGAATATCACTTGGAGGAACGAAATGCCACAAAGGGGCATTCTAGAAGTGGAGATCTTCGATGTTTGGGGAATCGACTACCAAGGTCCCTTTGTGACATCCAATGGGAATAAGTACATCCTTGTGGCCGTAGACTACGTCTCAAAGTGGGTGGAGGCAATTGCCACTCCAAATGATGATGCAAAAACGGTCACCAAGCTCTTCAAGAAAATAATCTTCCTAAGATTTGGAGTTCCTAGAGCAATCATAAGTGATGGAGGAATGCATTTCCATGAGAAGAAACTTGCATCTCTTTTGACCAAATATGGTGTTCAACATAGAACCGGCTTGGGATATCATCCTCAAACAAGCGGTCAAGTTGAAATTTCAAATAGAGAGATCAAACAAATCCTTGAGAAAGTTGTGAACAAGACCCGAAAAGATTGGAGCACAAAGCTTGATGATGCTCTTTGGGCTTATAGGACAGCCTATAAGACTCCCATAGGAGCCTCCCCTTACAAACTTGTTTATGGAAAAGCATGTCATTTGCCAATCGAATTGGAGTACAAAGCTTTTTGGGCAATCCGAGCACTTAATCTTGATCTCAAATTGAGTGGTCAAAAGAGGATGATTCAAATTCAAGAGTTGGAGGAATTCCGACTACAATCCTATGAGAATGAAAAGATTTATAAGGAAAGAACAAAATTACTCCATGACAAGAGAATTAGACAAAAGGCCTTGCACAAAGGGGACAAAGTCCTTCTATTCAATTCCCGCTACCGACTTTTTCCGGGAAAGTTGAACTCTAGATGGATGGGTCCATTTGTGATAACCGAAGTTGGAAAATATGGAGATTTTGAACTCAAGGCGGAAGATGTAAGCAAGTTCAAGGTCAATGGTCAAATATTGAAGCCATATTATGAAGGAGCGTTCATTGGAGAGGTCGAGGTCACCTACCTCGGGCCTTCTCATCCTTGAAAGAACCATCAAAGGGAGAGTTTGGTGGATTCCTCCCTAAACCACCACTTGTAAATATACTAACCCTCTAACTTGTATTTATAATTTTATTGCACTTCTTTTGATAATAAGCATGAACTCTTTTCATGAGAGTAAGTGAGGGAGGGTTACTAACGAATTTTTATGAAGGAAGGAACCAAATTTTAAAGTGTGGGGAAGCATCTAAGAGAGGAAAGAAAGTCAAAGGAAGATTTAACAGCTTGAACACGTGCGTGTTCCCCGGAATCCGGCCGTCTTGCCAGAATCCGGGCGGCCTGAGGAGAATCCGTCCGTCCTGTGAAACCGAGAATTTGAAGAATTTGGGACTGAAGGAGAATCCGAGCTTCTCAGAAGGGAAGACGCCCGTCCTGAAGAATCCGGCCGGCTTTGCAGAAAGACGCCCGTCTTTCTACCTGTGCATTTCAAGAAAAATTCCTGGAAGAGAATCCGCCCGTCTTCAGAAGAATCCGCCCGTCCCGACAAAAAGGAATCCGAGCGTCTCATGCTCGGGACGCCCGTCTTTGTGGCGTTATATTTTTGGAAATTTAGCTGTGAAAGAATCTGGGCGTCTTACCCAGAATCCGCCCGTCCCGAGAAGCCTGAATCCGAGCGTCTTCTTCTCGAATCCGCCCATCTTCCCACGTTGATTTGACCCGTCTTTTCTTAATTAAAATTACACCCCACCTCACATTTAGTGACACATCACCCTTCTTTCCACTTGCATTATAAAACCCACCTCCTTATGACTCCCAAGAACATCCAAATCACTCTTAAACCCACAAAATCAAAAAGCCCCAATTTTCTAGGGTTTCCAAAGGCAACACTCAATCAACAAGGAGCATCTTTATTCCTTCACAAATCAAAGAATCCAGCTCTATAATCAAAGAATGGCACCAAGGAAATCCTCTTTTAGGAATAGGAGGAGACCAAGGATGAGGGGAAGTTCTTCTACCTCTCATGTCAACACATTAAGAAGGGAGCATGAAGAGATTGTAGATCTCACAAGGCTTGATGACTTCTCAAATGTGGAATTTGTCAATGATGTGAAAAGATTAGTCTTCCACCGACTTCTAAGTAAGAATATTCTTCCCACTAAGTTTTTATGTCATGCTACCTTGAGGAAACTTGGGATTTATCACCAAGTGGAAGCTCTCTTTGAAGTATTTGGTCTCTCAACCCTTTTTCGCATGTATGAACAAACTTATCGATCTCTTGTTCTTGAATTTTTGAGCTTTTTGAAGATTACAACCTTGAACAAAACAATTTGCATAGAGTTTAGGTTGGAGAATGTTTCTAGGATGATGACCCTTGTAGAATTCGTAAATGTACTCGGTCTCGATGTTTCGCCTACCCAAACATCGAAGCCAAAGAAGTATAGTGTTGAACCTTTGTGGAGGGCCATGACCGGCCGGGATTTCATACACACCAAGGAATGCCTCGCTTTTCATATCCAAAATCCGATCATGAGGCTTACTTATCGATTTCTTTCGGGCACCCTACTTGCCCGCCGAGATCCGGCCATAGTGAACCAATTAGACTTTGTGTTTATGGAATCCTACCTCAATATTCAAGGAAGAAATGTGTACCACTTCAATGCACCTCTAGTATTACTAGAGAAATGGGCAAAGTTTAGGAATGGTGACGATGATGGAATGAAACACATTGTGAATGGAGGACTCATTACTAGGCTTGCGAAGCATTTCAACCCGAGATTCAATGAGAATAATGAGTATGCCCCTCTTTTGGGAAACACGGGGATAAATGAAGATCTTCTTCTCATTCATCACCATTGGATAACCCTTGAGGGGGTCGATAAGCGGATCAAGTGGTTAACGAAAGGAAGCGATCCGATATATCTACCAATGAACGACCTACCACGTATCTCCCCGAGAAGAGGACATTTGTCTCCAATCCCATCCTACCTCATCCCTCCAAATCCAACCCAACCAAGACAAGAACCACCTCCAAATCCCCAACAACAGCAACAAGAGCAACAATCCCAAGATGAAAAGATCAAAGTGCCTCCCTACCCATTCCCTTACCAACCGTATAACCATCCCAACCCCTTCATCCTTCCCCGTGACGACTTTGTCACGGAAATTCTACAAGATTTGCACTTCCGCCAATACGAAACCAACGTGGACATCTACTATGCACTCTATCCTCAATACCACGATATGGTTCAAAAGGGAAAGATTAGTGAGGAAGGAGCATTTCCCTTATGGGCTCAAATGGACCTACTCTTCCCCAATTCAGAAAGAGCAAATGAAGGAGCAAATGGGAGACAAGAGGAGGGAAGCAACAATTCTTGTGGAGGAGACACGGTGGAGTTTGAAAGTGAAGAGAACGAGTTCATGGACCCAAGTATGAGCGATGCATCAAAGGAGAATTGGGATAGCGATCTAAAAGGAGATGATGCCGATTTCTAGAGGATTACTTCATAGCTAGGTGGAGCGGGCGAGAGGCACCCACCTAAGTTAAAGTGAAGTTCCCTCATCTCCTCTCCTTAATTTTAAAGTTTCATGAAAAGAAGTTTGTGTTTTGTTAACTTGTATTTTATTAATCTTTATCATTGTTGGAGTAGTCCTAGCACCATTGAGGACTAACACCTCGGCCCCATTAAGGTGTTCTCATTTTATTGTTCCCACCTTTCAAAATCCAAAATGACAAAATTAGTTTCATGCATTGTATAGTGTGTGCATGAACTACACCCATCCTTGGACATTAGCAATAATGTCTAGATTGGTTTGGGGAAGTTAATGCATACACAACGGGAGGTAATCTAAATTATCCTCTCCGTCATAAACAAAAACCATGCATCATGTAGTGTAGATTAGTGTAGCTTGTATTTAGTGTAGAAATCATGCATCATGTTTGCATAATTTCCCATCATTTTGGCCATTGAGGACAATGCCTATATTAGTGTGGGGATGGGGAATTCTAACTTAACTTTTATTCAAAAATCAAAAAAATTGAAAAATTTCGAAAAACCATAAAAATTTGAAAATTGAAAAACCCAAAAACATGTTTATTTCTTTTGTAGTGTAGTTATGTACATATTGTATATTGTTTGTTCTATCCTTGTTCACATTGATTGACTACGCCACATCCGAGACATGAGGATCATGAAGACCGCATGGTATGATCTTTCCAATCTCCTTTTTCCTCTTTATGTTAATGACTATGTGGCTTTATTTTGATTGATGCGGTATAACAATGTGAACTTAGGACTTGTATTTAGTTTATATGTCATATTAGTTGATAGAATCACTTGCATTAGGATGTATATAATAGTTGCATCATGGCATGTAGTTGCATTTAGATAAAATATTTTGAAAAGTGCCTAATTGAGAACTTTGACAAGAGCAACTAAGTCATTACAAATACTTTTTCAACTTAAGACTTTGCCTACTAGAATGGTTGTAAAACACCCTAGATAGTGTCATACTAGTGTCTTTTGACCCATGACCCAAAGCCTAGTCAAGGGTTTGCATGTGAGTCACCTATCCAACCCCGTGATGCGATGTGGACTTGGTTAACTTGTCTAGGTGACCTTGATTGACCTTGTGGTAAGGCAACCCAAAAATACTTTCTATCAATAAGTTTGAAGTGCTCATTTCGAAAATTTTGTCATGTGGAAGTAATTTATTGCTAAGGAAACCTCAAATGTTATGAAATGTTGAAATGTTGAAATGTTGAGAAATTTAGTTGTTTTGATGGAAGCGTACCACTTCGATGTGCTTTGGAGAGAGATCCATTGAATTGGGCCCCCACACGGTTGTGAATTCGACCGCCCAGAGACAGAGTGACTATCACCCCAAAAAGCTATTGTCTAGAGGTTAACCTGTTGCCTAATAAGCGATTGGCGAAAGCAAATGACACTAGCCCGGAAGGGACAAACCCCATCTTAAATTTTTGAAATGTGAAAGTTAAATGAGGACAATTTTGAATATTAGTCATATCCACCCTTGTTTATAAAGATTTGAGCATTTCATTCCCAAAAAGCCTTTTGTCAAACCACTTTGTCGAGCTTGGGACGATCCATGACCTTTACTTTTGTAGAGAATTCGAGATTTATCATGTCATATGCTACTAGCATCATAGGGATCATCATTCCACCACCATCCGATCGCTCTTGACGAAAGCATTTGGAAATTGAGGATGAAAGTAGTCTAGTTTAACACCATTTGGAGGTGATTTAATGCCATCCTCTTAGCCTTAGTAATTTGTTGAACTAGTATTTGTGAAGGATTATATGCTCTTAAATTTGTTCTCTCTTGGTTGCCTCCGACACTTGATGAGGAAGTGGCTATTCCTTTTGTAGATGCATCCATTATTTGATTTTGTGTGCTTAATGTTTGGATGTGTCGCCATTTTGGCAAGACCCACCTTGCTGTGCAAGAAGGCATCCTACCTCATGGTTGTCTTGTTGTGAGTTGAAGGGGCAGAGTGAGACCCGCTAATTGTCTCATATCGGCGATGTTATTAGGTTAGTTTAAATAATGGTCCTAGTCTTTGTCACCTCTTTACTCGGGACGAGCAAAGGTTCGGTTTGGGGATATTTGATGTGACCATAATTAGCGCATATTTAGCCCCCGAATTAGCCTTGTTCCCATGCTTTATAGTGCATATTTGGGTCATTTATTGTCTTTAGTTCTTTGTTTTGCATATTCTTTGAGATTTTGATCCCTTGGTAGGAAAGGAGTGCAAATCTTGCATTTTCATGGCAAAACAAGACTAAATTGATTGAATTCAATGACCAAGCATCAAGGAGAGACAAGATTAGAAGGCCTTTGTACATATGATAGTAGATGAGCAATGTTGAGAAAGGATCCTTGCATCCCCGAGGAAATCCCCAAGGATTTTATGAAGAAAAGGGAAGAAAAGAAGAAGAAACCATGCTGAGCTACAATCCGAGCGGATTGTCCTGAATCCGCCCGTCCTCCACAAGCACAATCCGTGCGTCTTCCTTCAAAGACGCCCGGACAGCAGCCACAGAATCCGCCCGGATTCCCTTGAAGACGCCCGTCTTCCCCTGCTACAATCCGCCCGTCCCGACAACAATACGCCCGGATTCCAGCCCAGCACGAATTCCTCTTCTCCAAGCTACAAAGAAAGAAGCCCTTCCTTCGAAAAATACCGGCTCCTCCCTGCTCAATCTAAAAAGTGTAATTACTAGTTTAGCCCTTAGTTAACCCTAATGCATCCACCTAATTTCCACTATAAATACCCCATTATTCTAATTAGAAGAGCATGTTCTTCTTATCAATAATTAGAGTAGTTAATATCAATCAAATCTCTCTTTAGTATTGTAATCAACAATTAATCAAGTTTTAATACAAGTTTTATTTCCTTAATCTCTCTTTTGTTCATTCTTTATTTTGGGTAATTGAAGATTATTTGGGTTATTATTGGGAGATTGACAACCTCTCAATCAAGCATCAAGTACTTCTTTTATTCTTTGCTTTATTATTGGAATCATTAGTAGGTATAATTCTCTTAATCCCTTTTTAATTATTGTTAATTACTTTCATTTATTCATTATGTTTCCTTTTGTTGGTATGATTGACAACCTTGCTAGCATGATCAACATGATAATGAGTGAGTAGTGACCTAGCTAGGGTTAATGGGTAATTAGGGGAAACCAACATGGGGAATGATTCATGCTTAAATTAATATGCTTTCATGGTTTATTTGCTTGCTTGTTTTGATCTCAACTCATGCACATGTTATGTTTGATGAAATGTGAGCCTATGAATCCTTGCATTTTTTACCCATCACCTACCTTTTCAATGAGACTTGTAAGACATAAACCAACTCGAGACTCATTAGACCATGCATGTTGTTGAGTAGGGAAGACTAAGTCGACTTGTAGGTGTTGTACAATCTAATCGATTCGGCTCCGGGACCCAAACTTTCCTAGGATTGTAAGATATAACCCAACTCAATCCATCACAACAATAATTGCTTGCTTATAATTTGAGAACATGTTTGTATGATCAATTCCCATGATTCCCCTATGACCCCATGACACCCTAGTGCTTTTTACCAATTGTTTACAACCCTTTTAATTCATCTTGCTTATTTACTTTAATTGCTATTTAGTTAGTGACCTTCTACATCAACCCAAATTGTGACACCCCTAAGACACCACTAGTCTCAATAGAAATCTCATCTCAATTCCCGTCCCTTGGGATCCGACCTTTACTTGCCTCTTTACTAATTGTAGAGTTGTTTGTGAAGCTATAAATTGTGTTTTGATTCGGGCGTGACCCAACGACAACATCTATTAAATTGTGAACACGAAACGAACCGATCAATATGCTGAGAGCATAATAAGTCAATAAAAGGGATAATTCCCATAATATGGCTTGTGAAAGACTTAAAGAGCGTCCTTGAGATTCTTGAGAAGGATTAAGGATTTGTTCATATGTTTGGATGATAAATTAAGTTATGTGTTGAAGGGTTGCACAAACTTTAGTTTCCAAACCAAAAGGGATTTGTTGAAATCCTACGATGTCTTATTGACTCAGGAGTAAGATACTAGAAAAGTGTTTTAGTTTCGCGCATTGCAAATTCTACCAAAGGAATCTAAGTAAATTGTGATAAAATGGTCAATGTAGGGATTAAGGGTGAATCCCTCTACAAATGACTTTATCGCAACTTATGAGATAACAGTGGGAGCATCTTTCAAGTTAAAGAGCCCAAGTCTAGTAAGAAGACCAGACAAATACTTAGAGATAAATTCAAATTATTAGAAATAACATTGAATAGAAGGAAATAGCAATTGACAAAGTTGGAATATATGGATATAGGGTATATCCACTTGCCAAACTTTTATTGCATTTTTACTAGTGTTAATGTTACATTAAAGATTATAGGATATGAAGTAGTAATAATGTATTGACTGTTCATATGTGATAATCGCATTTATCGTTTGAGTTTTATTAAACTCACCCATTACTTTGTTAAATCCAAATGGGTTGTTGAGAACAAATTGAACCCCATTAAAGTGAACTGGATTGACATGGTATTCGCCCCTAGTTACTTATATGAGGTGATGTCTCGAAGTGACTAGAGTGTGATGCGATTGATGGCAAGTTCAAGTGTCATAGAGTCATACGGGATGACTAGTCGATCACATAGGCAGATTGTATGGGACACTGTCGTCTGGGCGATGGACCGCTTATAGAGTTTCGATAATTCATAAAGCCTGGTCGTGGCAAGAGCTACTATAGTATTCTTATGAGTCAATTCTTTTGACTAGAGACTATTCGCCCAAGTTGGCACAAATTTCTGATTAGCTTTGATTTATACTCTACGACTTCGTAAATGAGGTCAAACTGGGTATATTTTGGGTTATGATGAAGTGTGGCTGAACGAAGGGAGTAGTGCGATAGGAATTGTCCACCCCTTGTCAGGGTTGTTTGAAATCTTAAGGCCACTCGAGGAGTAGTTAACTGGAAATGCGTGGCCACGCTCGGAAGGTATCTATGGTAAATGATTCCGGTCAGACAGTTACTCTCCAGATCGAGGAAACCACTAAAGATATGATCAAGTGCAAGTACGATCTGCAAGACACCTTGCATTGAGTGGGAGATTGTAATAGGACAAGAGAATTGGTGACGCACACTTGTCTCGGACAAGTGGGAGATTGTTGGAAAATGTGTCCTCGACAATACTGCAATCACATGATTTAATATCATAATTAAATCTCATATAAAGAATACGTAAGGGATGATTCAATTATATAGTCAATTGATCAACATTAATCGATAACGATTGGCTTGTTAGAGTTTGACGTTACTGTCGTAGGACGGTGGTGGTCAGTTGATCCCTTAAGGTCACGCCTAAAGGATGATGCCCTTATCTGTAAAGTTGATTAATTGTATGACGATACAAGTTAATCAATTCCTTAAAATTGAACAGTTCATTTGTGAGAGAGAAAATTGATATCTTATTGTAATGAGATTAAATAAGATTTATTTTAGTAATAAAAATGCTTTATTACTAAAATTGCTTATTGTTTGGGAAACGATAGAGATAAGAATGAATGGCTAATTATAATTCCAAGATGTTGTGAATTATAATTATATGACCCATTTTATTTATGTGATCAAGTATCACTAGTCAATTTGTTGTATGTAATTTAATTAATTTATAAAATGATATTTAGTGATAAATATGCATTAAATTAATTAATAACATGTAACATACTACATGTAACATATTGTGTGACAAATGACAAATTGACAAAATAAAATAGTAGTCCATTTTATGGGAGTGGACCGAAATGTAGAGGGTTTAGTGGATGGTGGTGATTTATTTTAATAAGCTAAAATAACATCATCATGACACTACTTACCTAGCCTTACATGCCTAAGGTTTTGATAAGAACAAAAGCAAAAGTGAAGGACCATATATTGGTCCTCTACCCCTCCTAAAACCGGTACACCTCCTCCACTTTAGAGGACTTTTGTTCACTACTCATTCTCTATATTCTTGTCCATTCAAAATACATGCAAATGTTATGCATTATTCTCTCTACTCTTTAATTTTCATCAAAAATATGAGAAAATTCAATCTAAATTGTTCAATCAAACTACTAATATTATTAGTGTAATATATGAGTATTAGTAATCAATTTTAAGGTAAACTACTAAACAAATATCTAGCACATATTATTTAGTAGAGATAAGGGATAATCTTAGGTGCAATCAAGAGGAGTGGCTTCTATACTTGGAGTCTTTGGAGGATCATCCTAATACTCATCATAGCTCAAGAACAAGTGAAGATAGGAGACCTTACTTGTGCCCACAAAACCGAAATTAACAATGTAAGGGACATTGTTTTCTTATAAATCTCTTATTTTGTTATGCATGCACTAGATCTAAAGAACAAATAATTAAGATTTTAATTAGTTCATTATTAGAGGAGTCTAATAAGAGGTACATAAACCTAACACCTCGTGCCTCTTTATAGTCTCGTCTACGGCTGCGAAGCGGGCCTCATGCCCCTTTACCGTCTCGTCTAAGGCATGGTAAGTATTCCCCCAAACTCACAAGGAGAGCCTTTAATGATGGAATGTTCTCGTCCATCAATTTCTCTAAGGTCGCCACTATAGCCTTAGTGTCGCTTTTGTTCCCACTCGGTTCTACGGTCCTTCCTGTCATCGTATGCAGCAGCCTGTCGTGAAGACCGGGCTCTGATACGAAATGTCACGGTCCAAACTTTGAGTCGGGTCGTAGAGCGCACCCTTGTCTAAACTCACGACAAGAATTCTAGCGAGAGCGTCAAGCACTAGAGCATTCGTAATCGGTCTCGGTTTACTTGTGTTGGGATCCTAGTCTCGATCATCAATGGTCGACACACACACATGCTTGTTAGTAGGTTATGAAGGCAAGAGTCGTTCATAAGAATGCAAAAAATAAGCAATAAGAAGGCAATTGGGTGGGAAGCAGATTGATTGACTAGTACTCCCTAAAGAGGAAAATTTGATATTACAAGCCAGGTAGCAGGAAACATTGAATGTGCAGAATAGCGATACGTTTTCTAAATGCCTAAAAACGTATCTTAAACTAAAAATCTACCTCCAAGATTCGACACGCAAGAAGTAATCTTTGAGTACTACATGACTATAAAAACAAAAACGAAAATACATAAGTAGAAACATAAAATCTATGGGTTCGAAGTGAACGGATCACGCGCGCAATTTTTAGGGATTAACGGCTCGTTACACAAAGCAAAGCTTGGCTAGGAAGGCCATCAATTTTCTACAATCTCTATATGGGTTCTCTGTCAAAGATGCCAACTTCAATGCTGTATTCGAACATACAGTGTGGTTTTTAGCGAACAAGATACTTAGCTGCGAAGGAAAGGCATGTTTGCGTGGTTGATAATCTGGAATCGGTGCCTATTTTTGTTGCTGATGGTTATCACACTCCTGAAGGACCTCTCTATGGTTTACGGTCCGAGCGAAGTTTACCACCTCCGCCAAAGCGGCACAGGGCGGTTTTGGGGGACGTGTGTTGCTGCGCAGCGCCTCATGAAGTTGGTGGGACAGTTGAGAATATTGAATCTGAACTGTTTGCTGGGCATCTACAATCCCGTGGGCCTGCCGGCCGATCTTAGGCATGGACGATGTGTTAGAACCTGCATTTTAGAAAACGTGTGGTAACTGCACCACGTTAGTTAGCTGCAGTCCTAGAATAACTAACCTTACGTAAGTTATGTGGCGGCCTTAGCTTGGTACGCTATTAGTAGGTGTCTGTTTTGGTAGGAGCTAGAGGGCTACCTTTTGAACCGGGCTATATGGAATTGTAGTGAATGCTAACTGTTCTTTTGCTAATGAATATAAAAATGTGTTCTTGAAAACTAGGCCTTTATTTTGTTTCCTGTAGTGCACTTTTTTTATTGCCTGCTTGGCAGTGTCCTGTGAATTTCTTGATTGGCCGCGACAAGCTTTTTTGATCTGTTGATATGCTTGTTTTTAAATTAGACAATGTTTCCGGTGGAATTGAAGGTGTGCTCGGTTTAGGTGGTCCTCAATAGCCCTCACCGTTCTGCGTTGTCAACACAAAATGCGTTTGTGAAAATTTGGCCTTTAATTTGTTTCATGTGGTGCACTATTTTTAGTGGCTCCTTAGTAGTGCCCTGCGACTTTCTTGATTGATCCGTTAATATGCTAGGTTTTAAATTTGACATTTTCGGCAATGGAATTTGAAGATGTACTCGGTAAAGGTGGTGCTCAATGGCTCTCACCGTTATGCGCTGTCAACACCTTCCTAACATTAACATGCGTGGTTTAAACGAGTTTTCTGATTAAAATCTAGCTATGTTGATAGCCTAAACTGTAAAATCCAGTAGAATACCTCTCGGCACATAGGTGGATGTACATTTGTAGGCGGCATTTTACACAGAATTTAAGCAAATATATTCACTCCAAAAACCTAGGTATTTGGGTGTGGTGAATTTTGCTTCCTGCTCAGCCGTCATTAAAGCAAATTGGCCCGAAATTAATTGATACACATGTGAGGACAGGTACCTAATAAATGATTGGTTTATGGTCAGATGAAAAACGGGCCGTCAATTTGAAGATGTGTGTGGCTTAGTTTATAATGTGTCCTTTGCTAATAAACTTAAAACTACCATATTGAGTTACCGAATAGTATTTATTGTAAAACTGGGATCTGAAATTTATATCCAAATACCTTTGAACTGTACGTTTAAAATGCTTCAGGTTTCTGGATTGTCTGCTGGTCAATGTTGCTGGTAGGAGCTTTTGGAAAAGTGTGGTGTCTTAAGTTTGAAAGCTCGAAGCTAGTCAATGGATTTGTCAGAGCGCAAAGGTTTGTATTTGGGTGCTGATAGTTCCCAAGTTAACGTAGACAGTGCGTTAGTCAATTTTTAAATTTTTGTGGAGGAACTATTGTTGGAAAAAGTGAAAAGGGCGTCCGTTGGTCAAACGCACCTACGGATCAATCACGCATTT
The DNA here is from genome assembly GCF_048544455.1 of Silene latifolia. Taxonomy (NCBI): domain Eukaryota; kingdom Viridiplantae; phylum Streptophyta; class Magnoliopsida; order Caryophyllales; family Caryophyllaceae; genus Silene; species Silene latifolia. The sequence goes on from NC_133537.1 coordinate 289,644,374, forward strand.
GGACCCCGTTTACAATGGTTCTTTGCGTAATACAAATGCAGTTGCAAACTTGACAGTCAAAATTTATCTGTATAAGACATATAAGTGAACTCAAATGATTAATAAGTACAGTTGCAAACCACTAAGCAAGCCTAACTGATTAGTATGGGCCATTCCAGCTGGTGTTGAAACGGGTGGACCTACAACTACAATCAAAAGAGGACACCCTACTCGTAAACGACATGTGGGTAATACCTCCAGAAACCAGGAGTAAACAAGCCACCAGCCATTTAAAAGTCGTCGAATGGTGGAAAATGATAATTGTATAGTGTCGGCTGCCCCAAAAGGTCTATTTTTGGGTATATCATTTTCAAACATGTTTATGAGCATTGCTGTTTAGGTTCTAGGAGTAAAAATTAAAATATGGAAATAACTTTATTTCTTAAATACAGAGGGGGCTACCATGAATCAGCAAGAACCAATCATTACTCTAGGTCTCCCTGCTCGCGGTACATAGGGTTCTGCTGCACCGAAGAGGCGGACACGTGCAAAAAACAAATGTAAGCTTCCAAGATACATATACTTTCCTATGCAGAGTGTTTCATGGCAGCCTGTGGCAATTTAGAAATAATGATCTTGCACACAAATTTAGAGCGGTGAACATGTAACCTTGATGTTTGAATACAGGCCTAGGTCATGCTGTGGGAAATAATCTGTATACTTCCCTTAATATTGAAGGATTATAACGAATTTAACAGTGATGATTAATAGTCATAAACAAAATACATAAACAAAGTATAAAGGATTCAGAATTAACCTTCGGTCCTAGCAAAATTGGCCTAAGAACAATATCAAAATTGATATTCGCCTATCAGTTGCACCCAAGACGATATGAGATATGCCCTATTGATTGTGCTAGAATCGATTTAAATTTTCTGTAAAATTTAGTTGTTTTGTGTTTTTTTTTCTCTGATGAGAGAGAGAGAGGCTAGGTCAAGAAAAGAATTAGGGTAGAATAATTCTCTCCCTTTCTTTCTTATACTGACCGAAATTTGGAGTTAAATCTTTCCTAATTTTGGCCTAACTGACCGAAATAAGGAGTATATTCTCCTTATTTTTGGTCTTTCCAAAAATATATAAAATGTGTTGAATTGTCATCTAGTGAGGATCGAACCCATGACCTCTTGGTATGTGTACCCTCACTATTACCACTATGACACATTCATCTTGTTGATATTAAATATAACTGATTATATTTAATTACGAATTAACAGATTAATTCGTCCAAGCTAACATTACATATATTTAATTAAATATAACTTATTATATTTAATTTACGAATTGACAGTTAATTCGTCTCAACTAATATTATTTAATTTTCATTAAATAATTATCTCATCAACACATTGACTAACGTTTTAGTCATTTTGGGCATCAATATGATTATATTTCTATAACCACATTTCTCAAACACATCCTATAGGTGTGACCTTTAGGGACCAGTTGATCACCGCCATCTGTATAATAATAACGTCAAACTTTCTAGAAAGCCAACCGTTATTAGGTAAACGTTAATCAACTGATTAAATATACGAAGTATACCCTTGTGAACCTGTAAGAGATTTACAAATGTTATCACACTAATTTGTGGAGGACACAAGCTCCAACAAACTCCCATTTGTCCTCACAAGTGTATGTGCGATAACCGATTCTCATATCCTATAAAATTTCTCCCACTCAATGTAAAACAATTTGCAAATCCGAATTCACAAAGGTCGTATTTTACAAGCGATCAATATCAAGAGTGGTTTCCCGACTAGACAAGAATTTAACCGATAAACGAATCAACATTCGAGCATGGCCATGCATTTCGGTTACAACTCCTCGAGTGGCCCTGAGAAATAACTATACCCGATAAGGGTTGGATATTTTCCTCAACTCGAATCCTGCAGATGTAAGCACAAGTATGAAATGACCAGAAAAAATCTACTTAGCTCGTAGTTACGGCAGACCGTGAGAAAGAAACCAAAGTCACCCAAAAACTGCCTTAATCTCAAGAGACAGTCGATAGTCAAAAGAATCGACTCTAGGAACACAATGGATGTCCTATCCACGACCTGGCACCGAATGTTATTAAACATTTAGGACTCCATTACGTTGTCACAAAAAGTTGTCCTACGAGGTATCGTTATAATCTCGCATCGTGATCAATCGGTCAACCGTTTGACTTATGGCTCGTTGAACCCACCATCAATTGACTGCACAATATAATAGCCGGAGTTATCAGCTCACATTGGCGATTACGGACCAAAACAAATATAATGTAATTCAGTTCACTTTGTGGCGTTCAATGTTGTCAGTACAATCCACATGAAAAACAAAATATTATATATAAAACGATGAAGTTATAAATAGTATATGAAAAAGATAATGTATCAAATCCATAATCAAGTACTACAACTCAGGAACATGTTTAATTCCCATGGAATTAACATGCCCTACATGCTTATCATAATTCAACGGTTTGGTGAGAGGATCCGCGATGTTATCATCCGTCGCAATCTTGTCAATCACTATCTCTTCTTGCTCCACGTAATCACGGATCAGGTGAGCTTTCCGAAGTACATGTCTAGATTTGTTGCTAGACTTTGGCTCCTTAGCCTGGAAGATGGCACCTCTATTGTCACAATAGATGGTGATCGGGTCATTCGAACTAGGAACTACCGAAAGCCCTTGTAAGAATTGACGCATCCATATCGCTTTCTTTGCTGCCTCCGAAGCGGCATAGTACTCGGATTCAGTATTAGAATCTGCTACAACACTCTGTTTGGAACTCTTCCAGCTGACCGCAGCACCATTAAGAGTGAAGACGAACCCGGACTGAGATTTTGAATCATCTCGATCCGTTTGGAAGCTAGCATCTGCGTAACCTGTTGCGCATAGCTTAGTATCGCCTCCATAAGTCAATACCCAATCCTTAGTCCTCCGTAGGTACTTGAAGATATTTTTGACTGCTATCCAGTGTGTTTCACCTGGAGTCTTTTGGTACCGACTCGTCATACTCAATGCATATGCCACGTCTGGACGTGTGCATATCATAGCATACATGATCGATCCTATTGCAGATGCATAAGGAACACGACTCATGCTGTAGATACCCGTATCCGTCGATATTGGAATTTATAGAAAACCCGACAAACACCCGATGATGATAGGACGACATGTATTATTTAGTTGTCATTGTCATTATTTGGAACTCGTTTTACGATGTAGAATGGGCGTCGTCGATGAAGTATTTTATTAATTTAAATGATATTTAAGTTAATATTATTTTAATTCGAATTTATTTTCTTAAGTTATTTTATTGAAAATAAAATATATATTTGATTTGAAAAATCATTCTTAAGTTACTTGATTTGAAAAATCAATTTAAATCGTTTTATAAATCGTATTTGAAGAACTCGATTTTTACGACGATTTTATACGCGATTTTGAGCTTGTTTTCTACTTGATTTGGGCTCAATTTTCGACGCACTTTCGGCCCAATCCCCTCTCCTCCAACCCGTGTTCAAATACCAGCCAAATCCCACCACAAAACCCTGGCTTAGCCCTCCCAAATCACGTCCCAAACAGCCCAACACCACCTTCGCTGCTCTGTTTTGCAGCCCCAAACCCGACACCAAAACTGCCCCGTATTCGACTCCAATGCGACCCATATCTCACCTCACACCTAGCCCACATATCAAGCTATAATTCCAAGCCCTTTCCCATGAAACCCACGTCCAAACTCCTTCACAAACCTCACGCAACAAGCAGCCCCCCTGTTTTCGTTCTCCAAATCCGAGCCCAATCAAACACTTCCAAACCCGCTCCAAACGGCTACCAAACCCGTGCCATGACCACCCATCCACACCTGACTATTCTAACCATATTACCATGCCTTGCCCACCAAGAAAACACACCCTAAACCCTCGAAATAGCTGCTGGACAGCAGCTATGCAAAACAGACACAAGTTGTTGTTCACCCTTCGAAACCCTACTTTAACTCCCTATAAATACCTCCCCTCTGCCATACTCTCATTCCTCTAAGTTCTCCATACATACTACCATCACTCACCAGCATTAATCTCCACGAACAAACCCTAGTTGCCTCTCAAAACTCTCGACAAAACCGAGACATCCAAACTGAGAAACAGTTTGTGTCTCTCTCGAAATACAATTCGTTTCCCCTTGAAATCTCCATTAAAATTCGAGTTTCTTGTTCCTAATTAACCATATAACATCCATATACATCTTAGACAAAGATTCACGAGCCAAATTGACCTTGAGAGTACACGAATCCCCTCGAAAAACAGAGTGTCATACACTCTGTTTTCGCGGCTTTTCCTGTCTGTCCAGTTCTGTTTGTGCTCGTTTTTCGTGCCCAATAACTCAGAAAGAGCGTGGTTTGTTTTAAGATCTTTATTATACTCTCTTTCTAGTTTTCAAAACATCTTTTAAATCTAATTTTCACCGTGAAACGAGTGAGAAATTGCAGTTTGAAAGTTGCTGTCCAGATTTACAAAAAACGTGTTTGTTGCTTTGTTCCTTCGTCGACGACGGCCTCTCGAGATAAAATCTACGATCTATTACGACCCAAGACGGTGTCAACGATACATGTAACTTGAGGGTGCATCAAATCCTCCTCTTCTCCCTTTTATTTCGTTCTTTTTATGTTTGTTTTTTCATTGTTCGTTTTACATTGTTTATCGTTTTGCGTCGTTTGATATCGTCAACTATAAAACTAGTTTAGTCTGAGTATGAGTTAAAGTACCACCATGAACACCCGCGTTGACTTGAGTCGGGAAAGAAATCCGCCACATCGGTCGGTCGTATCCCCCTTCTCATTTACATATCCTCGTGTTCAAGGTAGGACATTAATAAAACGAATTCTAACTTTGTTTCTCGCTTTTAACCCCTCGCTTGTTTCGCTCAATTCGACCTGCCCTAGGACCCTTCGCATGTTAGTTCGACCTCTGATTGTTAACATAGGACTCATTTAGACGGCATTAGATCATTTTAATAACCTAATTAGACATGTTAGGTGGCATCGACATAGCCTTAAAAATCGATTTAACAATTCTATAACCTAATTGAATGCATCTCTCTTTTCACTTGATTTCTCGCTAGCATAGGAGTGCGTGATTAGCACCTTCCTATTAACACTCGATGAGTAAGCGTTAATCTTGTAACTTTGTGACCTAATTGGACCCTTTATTAGGCCGTGTAGAATGCATTCGCGCGATATCTTCTCAATCAATCAACGTCATTTTCTAACTTGTTTTCTAACTCGTTTTCTAACTCGTTTCACAATCATTTGATCTAACTAATGAACCTAACCTAGGAACTAGGGTGGCCGCGGCTTGGCCGTGAGGGTGGCCGTATCTTTTGTCTTTCTTGCTTCGTTTTTTTATACCATTTGTTCTTTGTTGTTTTGTAGCTTGTAATTTATAGTTTGTTCATCGAGTTGTAATTTTCAAGTTTGTTTTACTTTTATCGAGTCAAAACTTCTTCAAAAACCTTAGTCTCATTTGGTTAGATGGTTGTGTTCCAATTCGTGTAAGAGCGTAGTAAATCGCATGTTGTTTAAAGCGACATGGCCCGATTTATGCTAATGCATGCTTTGGTGTGTGACCCAATGTCTAATTCGATAAGACTAAGCGAAAGCACACGTTACGAGGAGTGACCCAAGGCCGTGAGTTATGTAAACCGTGGGTCACCCCTTTGTGCACGTTTTCCTAGGCCGAATGGCCATGTGTCGTGTATGGTGTCGTATATATCAATTGTATTTAGATCGAGTTGTATCTCTAAATTCTCGTTGTGTCGGCATGAAATGCCTGGGTTGTAATAGGGTAGATTCCAATGGCTCCCCCATTCCCTTTAAGCCTTGTTTGCTTTGTATGTTGTTAGATCAATCAACCCACATGCTAAATTACAACTTTGACAAAGTTAGTTTAGTTGCATCTAAATCGACATAGAAACTTCACATGTTAGAGTTTTAAAACGATGTTTGCATATCATATATCGCAGTAGCTACGACCTTGTTTGAAATCCGATACTTGACTTAGTAGAGGCCGTTATCGACGGGCGGGGTTAGGTGTCCTTATGGGCTTCCTAACACGTACCCTCACCCCTTACTCAAGATCTATGGTTTGTGGATCCGTCTAAATACCATTGGATTACGAGAGTCATTCAAATCGAGTGATATAGGGTACAAGTCTTTATCTTTAATCACTCGTAGTCGATTGGCTTTATGCTTTTCGACGAAAGGTGTAAAGTTGACTTGAACGGTTCCAAGTTCCCAAAAAACTTGGTGGCAACTCTAATTTGTCTTAATTCGATTCGAATGAACCTCGAGTCGATTATGCCTAGTGTGGATCCCGCGGACGCAGTTCCCGCGGGCGTTGTCCACAGTTTGGCGACTCTGCTGGGGAAAAGAGGACTAGTTACACTTTGTTTCTAGGGTCTTTTCCTCCGAGGTGAAACTTGAAAAGAAAGTATTGGAAAGTAAAACATTACTCGTAGTGCTACGATTCATGCATAAACCCTTAAGGACTTTCCCGGGCCGTCCCAGCGCTTCTTTGTGACGCGTGGGGGGCGACGTCCCACTATGCCAGGAACTTGCACATTGCTTGCTTCCGCTCCGCCTCGTCGTGGTTCTTGATGGTGGGGATGCTCTTCTAGGTACTCTACCTAAAGGCCCTTGCTCTATAAGACTCAAAAAGGATGGAGGGCATAGACCTTCTTGTAGAAGACTTGCCGAGACTTAGAGATGTCTAGGAGCATACATCCTTATAACATGAGAATGACAATGTGCGAAATGAATTTCCCGAGTCTTTTCAAATTTTCCGTATCGATTTCAAAACCGAACTTTTGAACAGCTTACTTTCAAAATAGCATGGTTTTAAAAACGCGGAATGCTGCCCAAGTAGGACTAGATTTTTCGGCCCAAAATGAGCTTTTTATAGCAGATGTGCCCATTTTAAATCTCATTTTCAAATCGATTATTCGTTTTTTTTTTCAAATTCAATCCAAAATATTTCTCGAACCTTAATGCGTCGAGTCGTGTTCGGGTCCTGGCCGTGTTAGGCTAGGCGTGTTTTTCCCCGAGAGTCTAGAACACGACCTTGTTGGGTCACCCAAGCTCACCTCTTGGGCTTCGAGTCATGTGGGTCGACCAATTGGTCTAGGATAGTCCACAGAAACGTCCAAGCTAGGCCATTTAGGGCGTTTCACTTAAACCTATGGGCTATGTTAGTCCAATCACGGGTTTAGTCACACCGAGTCCAGTTTAGAATCGAGCTATGACAACTTGAGTCATGTCGTCTTGTCGAGTCTGAAATGAATCGAGGTCTAAATCCAACCGTGAGTCGAACCTTTTGGTTAATCAGTCTTAAGTCTAGTCTTGACTTGAGTCAAGTTAGGGTCGTGTCCTTAAGTGTGCAGGGGCTCTTACTTTTAAATATTGACTCGGTTCGGGGTTTTATTGTAGAAAGGCCGCCAAAAACCCGACTTCAAGCAATGGAAGATGCTGTTAACAAACTCACTGAGGCCGTGAACCTCATGATGGCCAGAATGGATGTGATCGAATCCAAGCTGGGTGAAGATTCCTCTTCATCTGCCCCACCTCTGACTAATCTGGAGAAACGGTTCAAGTTCATTGAGGACCGTCTGAAACTCTCCCAGGGGAAGAACATCCATTACGAAAATGCTAGGGCCTATGCCCCAATTCAGGATAAGTTGCCCACGAACATGGTACTCACTGATATCCCAAAGTTTAAGGGCACAGAAGATCCAGTCCACCATGTTAAGGCCTATAAGGGGTACTTAGCACTGAAGGGAGTCCCTACTGACATGCTCTCTAAAATTTTCGCTCAATCCCTGGATGAACACCCGAAGGCGTGGTTCTACAATCTGGACCTTAAGAACTTCCCTACTTTCAAAGATATCACGGTGGAGTTTTGTAAGCAATATGCTGACAATGTCAAGATACGAACCAATATAAGAACGCTACAGGTTATGACACAGAAAGAAAAAGAAGGCTTTACTGAATTCCTTGCAAGATGGCGCGCTGAAAGCGTGAAACTAGCCAAGAAGCCTGATGAAGTTGAAATGGTAGATAAGTTCGTAAAGAATCTACGACCTGTTTACCGTAATGCTCTGAAATACCAGAATTTTGGTTCTTTCAAAGAATTGATAAGAATCGGGATAAAGGTAGAAGATGATGTCATAAGGGCAGAGGCTGAAAAGCCGAAAGGGTACCAAGGGGCCTCATCGTCCAAGGGAAAAGCCCCAGCAACGACCCATATTGATGCAGCCATCAATCTCTTAGAAGGGCAATCGAAGAAGTCGCAGCGCCAAACACCTAGGGCATTCACCGATGTCGGATGCACTTATACATACGCTCTCCAAAGGCTCATAGCCCAAGGAAAGCTGAAGCCTATTGGTCCAACTCCGGACCCTCCCGCTGAACAGCAAGGTAAATGGTATAAACCAAATGCCTACTGTGCTTTTCATCAAGGGAAGGGACACGATACTGAAAGGTGCTTTAGACTAAAGCACGAAATTCAAGACATGATTGAGAACGGAACGCTCCCGATCCCAGCTGTTAAACCCAATAACATCACCAATCCGTTTGGTGATCACGCTAACTTTGTTTCTATTGAAGACAATGTCGATTATTCCCATCTTATCCGCCCATGTTACTTGAAAGGGGTGTTTATAGGGAAAATATTTTTGGATTGCTCTGATTTCTTGCCAAACCCGAAGAATGAAATTCAAGTCGGGAGTCTTGCTCTAGAATGTACTCCTCTTATTAACGAAGTTAATAAAATACAATTCGATTTACCAACCTTCATCACTGGCATAGATCCTCAGAGGACTACCTTGGGATGGAGGCAGACCATCATATGGATCAAGGACAAGAGCCGAGCATCTAAGTTGACAACTGAACAAGGGAAAGCTCAAGACCAGATTTGAAAATTATGAGTCAGGATCTATTTTATTTTCTTAGTCGAGTCGAGTCTAGGACTTTCTTTCCTTGAAGTTGAGTCGTTTGTTCCGCGATGACCTAGGATGTGTCCTATGAATCGTTCCTTTGAGTCTGTTAAGCATTTGCCTTTCCAATAAAAAGTTGCAGTTTCGTTTCCAAATATGTCTTGTTTCCCATCCTCAATCATTCCGAAATATAATAAAACGCACAACACACTCAAAGGCATCCCTGGGGTGGAAATATGTCTCGTTTCAAAATGTAAGGTACACTAGGATCCTGTGTTTGATTCCTTTACCTATTCCATGTCTGGCGGTAGAAAACCTCCATCAGAACCAGTGCTTATGACAAGCTTTTAGATGATTCTATGACGAACCCGGACTAGCTCCTTGTTTCCCATATCGATGACGGAAGGTAAGCCCATTTCCCAACAAAATCATTTCATCTCGAAGAGAGAAGATATCGACCCGTTCTAACAAGGAATTGTTAGTTCTTACCCAAATTAGTTGGCGAAGCCCAGTTTTCAAGGTGTATCCATTTATGACTAAGAGAATGAATAGAAGATCATTTTCAAAGAGAGAAAAAAAAAAAGATGAAAAAGAATGAAAAAATGAGTAAAAGAGAAAAGTTGGAAAAATGAAAAAAAATGAAAAAATGAAAAATGAAAAAAAGATGAAAGAAAAAGAAAAAAAGAAAAAAGATGTTGAAGTTATTGCGGAATGCTTTTTGGTTGAATCTCGAAGTTACGGAAGCCAGAATTCAAGTCAAGTACCCATAGTTGAGGTTCAATGGGCGAAGCCCAAAAGCGTAAGTAGTGACCGCTTTACCCTCTAAGTCCTTCCTGAGACAGTTACAAGGGGATAGTCAGGAATTTTGAGAATCATTCCGCTTACGTTGTTACACCCAGCCTTTAGGGTCCAGACATGGAAATTTGAACCCACATCATTTTTCAACCCATTTGCACTCGTGGTTCATCAAACCCGAGACACCCATTCCAACCACATCAGCAGCCATAGCCCTTGGCCTTAGCACCACAAAACAAACCTTCAGAATGATGGTTAACCATTCCAACTTGTTATTACCAAGCTCCACATCCCAAAAGATCCAAGCCTTTTACACCTAACCCCAAACACGGGATTTAACGGTACTTTACAGGCTAGAATGGGATATGACATGATACCTTAGGTGAAACCTTTGAGTGTGTACACACAATAAAAATGCCATGTTTATGCCCCAAGATCGAACTACGTCGGATTTGATTTCGCTCCACGCGAATACATAGGCAGTCCTTCTGAACAAGGGATTCAATCCACTCATCAACCAAGTTGTCACCTTGTCGGTTTCTTACGGGTCCTAACCAAGTCCAAATGAAACCACCTTTGTTTGAGTCGGTCTTAGCACTCGATATAGGCTAGGATAAGGATATAGGTTCGGATGAATAATATCAAGTCTTAGAATGAGCTTTATCTAACGGTTTAGGCAAAGATGTTGAGTCACATAGATGTGAGTTTGTGTTGGGAACAGAAAATATGAAAAACCCGCTGAAAAGAAAGAAGGCGTGGAAGAAAAATAGTAAAAGCCCGCTGAAAAGAAAGAAGGCGGTGGTAAGAAATGATGAAAACTCGCTGAAAAGAAAGGAGGCGAGGAGAAGAGTGACAGGATGTTCCCAACAGGAGTGATGTGTGATGTCTAAGTATTCTAATAAAATCAACCTGTGTTTAGTGTCTGGGCGAAGCCAACGTTGTTGCTCCGTGAGTTTAATCCACCCTGTCAATGCCAAGTGATCTTGATTCCCATGTGCCCTCGGGAGCACGACCATGCCATACGATATCTCCGTCCCAAGTTCGACGACCTTGTGATTCCCATTTGCCATCTTTTGGCGCCGGAGTGGCCAATTTACCTTTCTATCCCCAGCAAGTCAATATTTGAATTAAAACCCGTGCACACTTACAGTTTTATTTTCCTTTTTTGTTTTACGGTAGCAAGCTACGCCCACATGGTTTACGAGTCATACAGAGTGTCTGAGTCGTATTTCATGCTCACCCATCAAGGCTCAATTTCAAAAAAACAATTTCAAAATTTCAAAATTCCAAAAAAAACCTTTTTGCGAATTATGGATAGATGATCCAAGTAGTGGAATCTTTGTGTGTCGATGATCCAATCCTTCGAAATTCAAAAATTCAAAATTCAATTTTTGAAGGGCCGATGGCCCAATATTCTAAATGATGACAAATTTGAAATTCGGGTCGATGACCAATCATTCAACATTTTCAAATTTAATTTTCGGGTCGATGACCCAATTATTCAAAATTTTCAAATTCAATTTTCGGGTCGATGACCCAATCATTCAAAATTTTCAAATTCAATTTTCGGGTCGATGACCCAGTATTTCAAATGATCCAATTTCAAGATCGATGATCCAAATGTGCTTATGTGATTATTATTGCTAGTACATTTTTGTGTTTCAAATATAGAAGGATATGCTTTAACTGGGGGCTCTAAAGTCTTCGACTTTAGAGCCATCGCAAACTGAGGGCTCTGAAGCCGTTGGCTTCAGAGACCATTATCAGGATGTAAAGGATAACATCCACCAAGAATTCAATTCAATACAAGAGTATGAAATGGAAGAATTCCGTAGCTGAAAGCAAATGATGAAAGCGGCGGCAACCTCCTTGGAAAGTCCCGTCCCATTCGGACAAGCGCCAGCAGATGATAAATTTTGGGCAAATGTCAGCAGATGATGAATTTTGGACATACGCCAGCAGATGATAACCTTTGGGCATGTGTCAGCAGTTACCGAACTACGACGCGGGTTTGATTCCGTCAGAAACGGATACGTAGGCGCCTAAGGATAAGGCTCAACCCACCATATATGCAATTTTATGGGTCGACGACCAACGATGATAATTTGACGCAACAGAAGCAAGAGTTAATCCCCAACGAAGTTTCAGGTATAATCTCTTCTTATGGCTGGCGAGCTTATATACGCAAGTCTAATGGACTATAAACGACCCGCGGAATCCTCAAGGTCGAAAGGGACCTGGGGTATACTTTGACTTTCGCCTTGTCCAACCTCAGTCAAAGTGGGAGCTCTGTAGATACCCGTATCCGTCGATATTGGAATTTATAGAAAACCCGACAAACACCCGATGATGATAGGATGACATGTATTATTTAGTTGTCATTGTCATTATTTGGAACTCGTTTTACGATGTAGAATGGGCGGCGTCGATGAAGTATTTTATTAATTTAAATGATATTTAAGTTAATATTATTTTAATTCGAATTTATTTTCTTAAGTTATTTTGTTGAAAATAAAATATATATTTGATTTGAAAAATCATTCTTAAGTTACTTGATTTGAAAAATAAATTTAAATCGTTTTATAAATCGTATTTGAAGAACTCGATTTTTACGACGATTTTATACGCGATTTTGAGCTCGTTTTCTACTTGATTTGGGCTCAATTTTCGACGCACTTTCGGCCCAATCCCCTCTCCTCCAACCCGTGTTCAAATACCAGCCAAATCCCACCACAAAACCCTGGTTTAGCCCTCCCAAATCACGTCCCAAACAGCCCAACACCACCTTCGCTGCTCTGTTTTGCAGCCCCAAACCCGACACCAAAACTGCCCCGTATTCGACTCCAATGCGACCCATATCTCACCTCACACCTAGCCCACATATCAAGCTATAATTCCAAGCCCTTTCCCATGAAACCCACGTCCAAACTCCTTCACAAACCTCACGCAACAAACAGCCCCCCTGTTTTCGTTCTCCAAACCCGAGCCCAATCAAACACTTCCAAACCCGCTCCAAACGGCTACCAAACCCGTGCCCATGACCACCCATCCACACCTGACTATTTTAACCATATTACCATACCTTGCCCACCAAGAAAACACACCCTAAACCCTCGAAATAGCTGCTGGACAGCAGCTATGCAAAACAGACACAAGCTGTTGTTCACCCTTCGAAACCCTACTTTAACTCCCTATAAATACCTCCCCTCTGCCATACTCTCATTCCTCTAAGTTCTCCATACATACTACCATCACTCACCAGCATTAATCTCCACGAACAAACCCTAGTTGCCTCTCAAAACTCTCGACAAAACCGAGACATCCAAACTGAGAAACAGTTTGTGTCTCTCTCGAAATACAATTCGTTTCCCCTTCAGATCTCCATGAAAATTCGAGTTTCTTGTTCCTAATTAACCATATAACATCCATATACATCTTAGACAAAGATTCACGAGCCAAATTGACCTTGAGAGTACACGAATCCCCTCGAAAAATAGAGTGTCATACACTCTGTTTTCGCGGTTTTTCCTGTCTGTCCAGTTCTGTTTGTGCTCGTTTTTCGTGCCCAATAAATCAGAACGAGCGTGGTTTGTTTTAAGATATTTATTTTACTCTCTTTCTAGTTTTCAAAACATCTTTTAAATCTAATTTTCACCGTGAAACGAGTGAGAAATTGCAGTTTGAAAGTTGCTGTCCAGATTTACAAAAAACGTGTTTGTTGCTTTGTTCCTTCGTCGACGACGGCCTCTCGAGATAAAATCTACGATCGATTACGACCCAAGACGGTGTCAACGATACATGTAGGTTGAGGGTGCATCAAATCCTCCTCTTCTCCCTTTTATTTCGTTCTTTTTATGTTTGTTTTTTCATTGTTCGTTTTACATTGTTTATCGTTTTGCGTCGTTTGATATCGTCAACTATAAAACTAGTTTAGTCTGAGTATGAGTTAAAGTACCACCATGAACACCCGCGTTGACTTGAGTCGGGAAAGAAATCCGCCACATCGGTCGGTTGTATCCCCCTTCTCATTTACATATCCTCGTGTTCAAGGTAGGACAATAATAAAACGAATTCTAACTTTGTTCCTCGCTTTTAACCCCTCGCTTGTTCCGCTCAATTCGACCTGCCCTAGGACCCTTCGCATGTTAGTTCGACCTCTGATTTTTAACATAGGACTCATTTAGACGGCATTAGATCGTTTTAATAACCTAATTAGACATGTTAGGTGGCATCGACATAGCCTTAAAAATCGATTTAACAATTCTATAACCTAATTGAATGCATCTCTCTTTTCACTTGATTTCTCGCTAGCATAGGAGTGCGTGATTAGCACCTTCCTATTAACACTCGATGAGTAAGCGTTAATCTTGTAACTTTGTGACCTAATTGGACCCTTTATTAGGCCGTGTAGAATGCATTCGCGCGATATCTTCTCAATCGATCAACGTCGTTTTCTAACTTGTTTTCTAACTCGTTTTCTAACTCGTTTCACAATCATTTGATCTAACTAATGAACCTAACCTAGGAACTAGGGTGGCCGCGGCTTGGCCGTGAGGGTGGCCGTATCTTTTGTCTTTCTTGCTTCGTTTTTTTATACCATTTGTTCTTTGTTGTTTTGTAGCTTGTAATTTATAGTTTGTTCATCGAGTTGTAATTTTCAAGTTTGTTTTACTTTTATCAAGTCAAAACTTCTTCAAAAATCTTAGTCTCATTTGGTTAGATGGTTGTGTTCCAATTCGTGTAAGAGCGTAGTAAATCGCATGTTGTTAAAAGCGACATGGCCCGATTTATGCTAATGCATGCTTTGGTGTGTGACCCAATGTCTAATTCGATAAGATTAAGCGAAAGCACGCGTTACGAGGAGTGACCCAAGGTCGTGAGTTATGTAAACCGTGGGTCACCCCTTTTTGCACATTTTCCTAGGCCGAATGGCCATGTGTCGTGTATGGTGTCGTATATAGCAATTGTATTTAGATCGAGTTGTATCTCTAAATTCTCGTTGTGTCGGCATGAAATGCCTGGGTTGTAATAGGGTAGATCCCAACGGCTCCCCCATTCCCCTTAAGCCTTGTTTGCTTTGTATGTTGTTAGATCAATCAACCCACATGCTAAATTACAACTTTGACAAAGTTAGTTTAGTTGCATCTAAATCGACATAGAAACTTCACATGTTAGGGTTTTAAAACGATGTTTGTATATCATATATCGCAGTAGCTACGACCTTGTTTGAAATCCGATACTTGACTTAGTAGAGGCCGTTATCGACGGGCGGGGTTAGGTGTCCTTATGGGCTTCCTAACACGTACCCTCACCCCTTACTCAAGATCTATGGTTTGTGGATCCGTCTAAATACCATTGGATTACGAGAGTCATTCAAATCGAGTGATATAGGGTACAAGTCTTTATCTTTAATCACTCGTAGTCGATTGGCTTTATGCTTTTTGACGAAAGGTGTAAAGTTGACTTGAACGGTTCCAAGTTCCCAAAAAACTTGGTGGCGACTCTAATTTGTCTTAATTCGATTCGAAAGAACCTCGAGTCGATTATGCCTAGTGTGGATCCCGCGGACGCAGTTCCCGCGGGCGTTGTCCACACATGCGCTCTATCCCTTCAGGCGTCGTGGGTGACTGAGACTTGCTCAACTGCATCCCAGTCGTCATAGGAAGGTTCCCCTTCTTGGAGTTGGTCATGCTGAACCTCTCAAGAACCTTATCCAAATAAGACTCTTGACTAAGTGATAACGTCCGTCGTGATCTATCTCGGTAGATACGGATTCCCAAAATGCGTTGTGCCTCACCCAGATCTTTCATATTGAAATGGTTCTTCAACCATTCTTTAACCGAAGATAGGAGAGGAATGTCATTCCCAATCAAGAGTATGTCATCGACATACAATATCAAGAATACAATCTTGCTCCCACTCGACTTGATATATAAGCATGGTTCCTCGACCGATCGAGTGAAGCCATACTCTTTTATCACTTGGTCGAAACGATGATTCCAACTCCGAGAAGCTTGCTTAAGTCCATAAATGGAACGCTTAAGCTTGCATACTTTCTTAGGATGCTCAGGATCTATGAAACCTTCGGGTTGCACCATGTACAACTCTTCCTCCAAATAACCATTTAAGAAGGCGGTTTTCACATCCATTTGCCAAATTTCATAATCATGAAATGCGGCAATCGCTAAGATTATCCGAATGGAACGTAGCATGACTACAGGTGCAAAAATCTCATCATAATGCAATCCGTGCACTTGAGTGAAACCTTTTGCCACAAGTCGTGCCTTATAGATATCTGGTTGCGCGTCTACAGAACGCTTTATTTTGTAAAGCCATTTGCACTGTAGAGGTTTTACCTTATTAGGTAAATCAACTAGATCCCATACGTTATTCTCATACATGGAGTCCATCTCGGATTGCATGGCTTCAAGCCATAGCTTTGATTCGGAACAGGCCATAGCACCTTTATAGGTTGCGGGTTCATTACTTTCCAGAAGTAAAACGTCATTCTCCTCGACCATACCAATGTATCTGTTCGGAAGATGAGAGTCTCTACCCAACCTCCTAGGTTCCTCAGGAATATTAACCGTATCATCAGTTGAAGGTACAGCTTCCTCCATCTGTTCCTCGGTTGTTGGTTCTGGAATCTCCGACAGCTCGAAGGTTCTATTACTCGACTTGTTCTCGAGAAATTCTTTCTCTAAGAACGTCGCACTAGCCACAACAAAAACTCGATGTTCGGTAGGCGAATAGAAGTAATGGCCAAATGTTCCTTTTGGATAACCTATAAAGTGTTGGAGCTTGTGTCCTCCAGTTAGTGCGGATAACGTCATTGCACATGCACTTGTACGGACAAGTGGGAGCTTGTTGGGGTTGGTGTCCTTAACAGTTAGTGCAAGGACTTATAAACCTCTAAAAGGATCAAAGGGCATACTTTGGTATTATTATCAGTTGATCCACGTTTATCAATAACGGTTGGCTTGCTAGATAAGTTTGACGTTATTGTCATACAGATGGCGGTGATCAACTGGTCCCTAAACGTCACACCTATAGGATACGTTCGAGAGATGTGACGGTATGAAAATACTGTCATGTAGATGCCAAAATTGACTAACCACTTAGTCCGAGTTATTTGACTAGTAATTAGTCAAATATGTGATGTTGAGATATTATATTTAATACGGATTAAATATCATGGGCTAAAGGCTAATTAACTAAGTTAATTCGTAAAATTAAATATACGTGATTTATATTTAATTAAATGTATATTAATAATTATACAATCTTTGCTTTGTCGGACACGAATTAACAATTCAACTAACCCGTATAATTAGCGATGCCTTAATTTCCGATAACCGATAATGATTTATAATATAAACCGCATCATATACATTTTAGCGAGACGGGTCGGATCATCGGATCACTAGTCAAATGAGGAGAAAGTGGAAAGCCCACTCCCTCCTCTCTTGACCCGCGGACCGAGGTTAACAAAAGGAGAGACTCCCTCTCCTTTTGACCTAGCGATTTCATTTTACGTAAAACTAGGGTTTTGAAGAGTATTCTTCTCTCGAAAAACCCGAGATCTCTCATCTCAACAAAACTCACAACAGTTCTCCCTATATTGCAAGGCAATCGGAGAACACTGTTCTAGCACAAGGGCATATCTCGGACCAAGTCTTGGGTGCAACGGTTAGGAGGAAATCGCTTAGATTTCATTCTTTACGCCGCAATTTAAAGGACCCGAGGTTGATTTCTTGTTCCTTATCGTTTCTTTATGTTTTTTTCGTTTTATGACTATATTCGCATGTAAATTTTACGTTATAGTCCTACAATTAAAGGGGTAGTATACGGATATTAACCCACAAGTGGTATCAGAGCGAGGCCACGTAAATTTTTATATGTGTTTTTCATAAAACGTTTTTGAAACGATGATTTCGTGCTTCGAATTCCGTGCCATGTATACACGGCAGAAATTTTTTTTTTTTGAAACCGTGTCTTGTATTACACGGTTATTTCATCTTGTTTTTCAATTTGTTTTATACATATTGTTGTTTTATACGGAGATTATAACAATATGTCAAATTTTATCAAATTGTTAAATTTGTTTTGATGCGTTTTGATCAAAATTGAAATTGTTTCTGTCTCGAAAATAAGTTTTCACGAGGGTTTTTAAGTTTTCAGAGACTTTTGCACTCGATCGACCAAGTTTTTAATCGATCGAGTGGCTTTTCTGGATATTTTTTTGCTCGATCGAGTCCCCTTTGTACTCGATCGACCCATTCAAAATTTTTTTACTCGATCGAGTCCTTGCATTTGATTTCGATCGACCCGTTTTCAAAACCCCTCGCTCGATCGAGTTGTCCTCGTACTCGATCGAGTAGTTTTTCGACATAGGTACTCGATCGACCACCGGTTTAGTCGATCGAGCACCTCTGATTAGCATACCCTCGATCGACTTGCGGTTCGGTCGATCGAGCACTCTGTCCCTCGATCGAGCACTTGTGTCCCTGGATCGAGGGATTTTCTTTCTTGACTTTGAAAATTTGTTTCTTTTGATTTAAATTTTCTTTTGGCTTCAATATGTACTTTATCAGGATATAGTACACTCGCTATGATTGTGAAACGGTTCACACACGTACCATTAAGTTATTTTAAAGCGTATTTAAAGTAACGGATCTGTATTATGATTAAAATAAAATTGATAGAAGCGGTTTTATCACATGAATTTTAATCATTAGAAGGTGGTTTGGATAAATTTAACATAATTACGGAATTATGTCACGAATGAATTTGTTTTTAGTTGATGCATTTTTATTTATCGTTTTGTTGAATGCCGTGAATGCCTTTTTAATTACGTATTTAATTTTGCAATCAGTTGTAACTTAGTGTGGCCTTAGTAGAACGTGTTACCGTAATGATGGAACACGGTCTTGGTTGTATTTTGAGATCTTGTATCTCCGTTTTGGATTTTTCACTTGTAATTACAGTTTTTAATTAGAATGTAAATAGGTTTATATTTTGTAATTTTTATTGTAATTTTTGAGAAGACCAAAGATGGAGACCGGATGCTCACTCCCGCTACATGGATCAAGATGGAACATCAAGACAAGCTTTTCGGGTCCAACGGTGGATTCCAAAGTTGTATTATGTTCTTTTACTAGGATAGGCCACACTAGGACCTTTTATTTACGTATTGCATTCTTTTATTTATTTTTCACAACGATAATTTGCATCATATTCCGCCTAAAAACCAAACCACCTAATTAATGCATGAAAACTGACACATATAGAGGTCACGAGTTAGTTTTCATTGACATTCGTATGTCACACGATCATGCTAAGCCATCATCTAAATTGATTCATTCACGCAGACGCTAGTTATTCGTTCACTTAAAATGAATTATAATTAAGTTGATGGGATCTTCCTCGTATAAACTAAAATTGAGAACGGTCTTTATAGGTCAAACTCCAATGAGTCCCTTCTTCGTCGGTAGGCATACTATGACCCCTTCTACGTCGGGTAAGTTGGAACCGATTGACCTATTTTATCTCAACACCATGGTCACTCGTACGATCCTGTGACTATGGTGGACTATAGATAGGATTTACAGAAATCTATCGACCAAGAGTTCTTCCGGAAGAATTAGCTAAACAGTTGGCTTATCAATTTACAGAAATTGAGTCTTGGGATCACTTGTATCTTTCTTGAGGGAGATCAATTATGCAAGTGCAAGAGTCTACATGTTTAAAATGAATTTTAAAATAGACTTAAATCACCTCGATGAGTTGCTTATTTCGTCTTGTTTTTCTTTCTTTTCAGTGTAGATCACGATTTTAAATCGCTTAACAACAAATGGTGGTTCAAGTGATAACCCAATGCCAAGTGCCACATTGGACCGTGAGTCCTGGCTTAGGATCTTCATGAGTCGGATGAATCGGTCTACCCGATCAAGAATGACGGATCCAACTCATGGATCGGGAGGCAAGATTACGGAATGCCGTTGCCGGCGAAAAAGCTCGGATATCCGCTTGAGCCCATGCCGTTAAACCCAGGCCCCACGGCCGGAATTAACGAAATCAACGAGTATAACGATTTCGCTTTAGAAGTCAAGTGCGGTAAAGAACGACTTATTTTTGCAATGGAACCCAATTTGCGTAAACGCTTCATAGCCCAAGGTGCAAACAAGATTTTCACCACGCTCACTAAGGAATTCTCGAAAGCACCGAGAATCGTGACCTATGAGCATACCACTCGCTTCTTTGATGCGAGACTCGAAAGGCCAACCGGTTAGCCCACACATTCTCAAAGCATGATTGAGAATGTCGAGAAGTCGGAGACCTTTAACGCAACATCAGCGAGAATATTGTTATCGACCGTATTCTTCACTCACTCCACGATGGTTATTCGCAATTCAGAGCGAATTACTATATGAATGATTTGAAGAAAACTCCCCATGAATTGCACTCCCTCCTCGTACAGACCGAGAAGGACATGAAGTTCGGTGGGAGCTCGAAAACAGGATGTTCTCGTTGTGTCAAACAAAGGGAAAGGTAAGGGCAAAGCTCCTAAAGCAAACCTAATGATAGGTAAGGCGAAGTTCAAGAAGTCGAGTTCAGGGAAGAGTGGTCTGGTGAGGCGAGCAACTCATCAGGCATGACAAAGGGCAAGAGTGAAAACATGGAATGCCACCATTGCCACAAGATCGGGCATTGAGACGCACATGTCCTGTTTATCATGAGGACTTAAAGGCGGTCGTGTTAAACTTGTTGGTATGTCTTCTCTCTCTTCTACTTTTATTCATATGATTGAGATTAACCACGCAAGTTACGGAACTTGGGTACTTGATACGGGTTGTGGTTCTCATCTGTAATCATGTGCGGGGGCTCGAAACATCGAACCCCTCGTAAAGGGTGAGGTGGACTGCGTGTTGGGAATGGAGCAAGAGTTTTGCCATCTCCAAGGGGACATATGTGATCCGACTTCCAAGCGGATTTGAGTTGTCATTATATGATTTGCTATTATGTTCCTAGTCTTTCCAAAAACATTATTTCATTTGCGCTTGATAAACTTGGTTTTTCATTTGTAATAGAAAACAATGCTTGCATTTTCTCATTACACGATATGATTTTACAAGGCGTTTCCATGAACGGAATTTATGTTTTAGATCGGACCTCGGAAATATTACACGTAATGAATAAAAAGTTAAAGGTTGGTGACAAAGATCAAACGTATCTATGGCAGTGCCGTATGGGACACATTAATGAGAAACGCGTAAAACAGCTCATCAAACATGGAGCTATCTCGGCTTTTGATTTTCAATCATTTGGCACGTGTGAATCATGTCTCATCGGTAAGATGACTCGGATTTCCTTCAAAGGTGTTGGAATGCGCGGTGCTGACCTATTAGGGCTCATACACACGGATGTATGTGGTCCTATGTCAATCACCGCACGAGAAGGCTATAGGTATTTCATCACTTTCACGGACGATTTGAGTAGATATGGCTATGTCTACTTAATGAAGCACAAAAGTGAATCCTTTGAGAAATTCAAGGAATACCAAAATAGGGTGCAGAACCTATTGGGTAGAAAGATAAAAACACTGCGTTCGGATCGTGGTGGCGAGTATCTTTCTCACGAGTTTGATCAACACCTAAAGGACTGTGGGATTGCCCTACAGTTAACTCCACCTGGAACACCTCAATTGAATGGTGTGTCCGAACGGAGAAATCGAACACTACTTGATATGGTTCGATCCATGATGAGTCACACGGTTTTACCTGATTCATTATGGGGTTATGCTCTTTTGTCAGCCGCTCTAATACTTAACCAAGTCCGTCTAAAGCTGTTGACAAGACTCCATATGAACTATGGAAGGGAACGGTCCCTAACTTGTCCTTTATACGGGTTTGGGGCTGCGAGGCTTATGTCAAGTGGAGACCTGAAGATAAGCTCGGCCCGCGATCGGTCAAGACATACTTTATAGGTTATCCTAAAGGATCACGTGGTCATTACTTCTATTCGCCAACCGAACAACGTGTTTTTGTTGCGGCTAGTGCGACATTCTTAGAGAAGGAATTTCTCGAGAATGCAAAGAGTGATAGAACCTTCGACCTGTCGGAGATTCCAGAACCAAACACCGAGCAACCATTGGAGGAACCTATTCCTTCAATCCCGGCTGCGGTGAATATTCCTGAGGAACCTAGGAGGTCGGGAAGAGTCTCTATTCCTCCGGACAGATACATTGGTATGGTCGAGGAACATGACATAGATGACGTTCTACTCTTAACGAGTAGTGAACCCGCAACCTATAAAGGTGCCATGACCGATTCGACTCAAAGCTATGGCTTGAGGCCATGCAATCCGAGATGGACTCCATGTATGAGAACAACGTGTGGGATCTTGTTGACTTACCTGCTAAGGTTCGTCCCCTTCAATGCAAATGGCTTTACAAGATAAAGCATTCTGTGGAAGGTCAGCAAGATATCTACAAAGCACGACTAGTTGCTAAAGGGTTCACCCAAGTGCCAGGTTTGCACTACGATGAGATTTTTGCACCCGTAGTTATGCTGCGTTCCATTCGGATTATCTTAGCGATTGCCGCCTTTCATGACTATGAAATTTGGCAAATGGATGTGAAAACCGCCTTCTTAAACGGCTTTTTGGAGGAAGAGTTGTACATGGTACAACCCGAAGGTTTCATCGATCCAAAACATCCTAAGAAAGTGTGCAAGCTTAAGCGTTCCATTTATGGACTTAAGCAAGCATCAAGGAGTTGGAATCATCGCTTCGACCAAGTGATAAAAGACAATGGATTTACTCGATCGGTCGAGGAACCATGTCTATATATCAAGTCGAGTGGGAGCAAGATTGTCTTCCTAATATTGTATGTTGACGACATACTCCTGATTGGGAATGACATACCTCTCTTAACTTCGGTGAAAGTATGGTTGAAAAACCATTTCCAGATGAAAGATCTGGGAGAGGCGCAAAGAATTGTAGGCATCCGTATCTATCGAGATAGATCACGACGGATGTTATCTCTCGATCAGAGTCTTACATAGACAAAGTCCTAGAGAGATTCAAGCATGACTAACTCCAAGAAGGGTTCCTTCCTATGGCTCCAGGGGTGCATTTGAGCAAGTCTCGGGCACCAGAGACAACGGAAGAGAAAGAGCGCATGACACGGATTCCTTATGCTTCGGCTATAGGATCAATCATGTATGCCATGATATGCACACGTCCAGCCGTGGCATATGCATTGAGTATGACAAGTCGATTCCAACAGCATCCAGGTGAACCACATTGGCTGGCTGTCAAGAACATTCTTAAGTACCTCCGGAGGACTAAAGATTGGGCATTGACTTATGGAGGCGATCAAAAGCTATGCGCGAACCGGATTTACGCAGATGCTAGCTTCCAAACGGATCGAGATGACTCGAAATCTCGGTCTGGATTCGTTTTTACTCTTAATGGCGCTGCAGATCACTGGAAGAGTTCGAAACAAACTGTTACAGCAGATTCTACGACCGAGTCCGAGTACTATCGCGCGTCGAAGCTACAAAGGAAGCGATATGGATGCGTCAATTCTTACATGGGCTCTCTGTAGTGCCTAGTTCGAATGACCCGATCACCATCTATTGCGACAATAGTGGTGCCATCTTCCAAGCTAAGGAGCCAAAGTCTAGCAACAAGTCTAGACATGTACAACGGAAAGCTCATCTAATCGGAGATTACGTGGAGCAAAAGGAAATAGTGATAGAAAAGATTGCTACAGATGATAACATAGCAGATCCTCTCACTAAAGCATTACGACAAGATAAGCATGAAGGGCACGTCAATTCCATGGGAATAAAACGTGTTCCTAAGTTGTAGTACTCTTTGATGGATCAGATTCATTCGCTTTTGTACCCTATACAACATCATCGTTTTGATATTTTATATATATATTTTGTTTTTCATGTGGAATTGTACGACAATTTTGAACACCACAAAGTGAAATGAACAAACATCATATCTTGTTAGTCCTTAATTGCCCACATGAGCCGATAAACTGGCAATTATTACGTGACGTTGGTTGATGGTGGGTTCAACGAGCCATAAGTCAACCGGTTGAATGACCAATCACAGAGGCGATTTATACGGATATTTCGTAGGACACTATTGTGACATCGACGTGGAGTCCTAAATGTTTTATAACATTCGTTGCCCGGTCGTGGATAGGACTTCCATGGTGATCCTAAGAGTCGATTCTTTTGACTATCGACTGTCTCTTGAGACTACGGCAGTTTTTGGGTGACTTTGGTTTCTTTCTCACGGTCATCCGTAACGAGGGCCAAGTAGATCTTTTCAGGTCATTTCATCTTGTGCTTAGATCGGAAGGAGTTCGAGTTGAAGGAAATATTCAGCCTTTATCGGGTACTCGATATTTCTCAGGGCCACTCGAGGAGTCAGAATCGAAATGCATGGCCATGCTCGGATACGGATTCGTTTTATCGGTTAAGTTACTCTCTAGTCGGGGAAACCCTGCGGATAAAGATCGATTGTAAAATACGACCTTTGTGGATCCAGATCTGCAAATTGTTTTACATTGAGTGGGAGAAATTTTTAAATGAATATGAGAATCGGTTATCGCACATACACTTGTACGGACAAGTGGGAGTTTGTTGGAGCTTGTGTCCTCCGGTTAGTGCGGATAACGTCATTGCACATACACTTGTACGGACAAGTGGGAGCTTGTTGGGGTTGGTGTCCTTAACGGATTAGTGCAAGGACTTATAAACCTCTAAAAGGATCAAAGGGCATACTTTGGTATTATTATCCGTTGATCCACGTTTATCAATAACGGTTGGCTTGCTAGATAAGTTTGACGTTATTGTCATACGGATGGCGGTGATCAACTGGTCCCTAAACGTCACACCTATAGGATACGTTCGAGAGATGTGACGGTATGAAAATACTGTCATGTAGATGCCAAAATTGACTAACCAGTTAGTCCGAGTTATTTGACTAGTAATTAGTCAAATATGTGATGTTGAGATATTATATTTAATACGGATTAAATATCATGGGCTAAGGCGAATTAACCAGTTAATTCGTAAAATTAAATATACGTGATTTATATTTAATTAAATGTATATTAATAATTATACAATACTGCTTTGTCGGACACGAATTAACAATTCAGCTAACCCGTATAATTAGCTGATGCCTTAATTTCCGATAACCGATAAATGATTTATAATATAAACCGCATCATATACATTTTAGCGAGACGGGTCGGATCATCGGATCACTAGTCAAATGAGGAGAAAGTGGAAAGCCCACTCCCTCCTCTCTTGACCCGCGGACCGAGGTTAACAAAAGGAGAGACTCCCTCTCCTTTTGACCTAGCGATTTCATTTTACAGAAAACTAGGGTTTTGAAGAGTATTCTTCTCTGAAAAACCCGAGATCTCTCATCTCAACAAAACTCACAACAGTTCTCCCTATATTGCAAGGCAATCGGAGAACACTGTTCTAGCACAAGGGCATATCTCGGACCAAGTCTTGGGTGCAACGGTTAGGAGGAAATCTGCTTAGATTTCTGTTCTTTACGCCGCAATTTAAAGGACCCGAGGTTGATTTCTTGTTCCTTATCGTTTCTTTATGTTTTTTTCGTTTTATGACTATATTCGCATGTAAATTTTACGTTATAGTCCTACAATTAAAGGGGTAGTATACGGATATTAACCCACATAAAGTATGTCTTGACCGATCGCGGGCCGAGCTTATCCTCGTGTCTCCACTTGACATAAGCCTCGCAGCCCCAAACCCGAATAAAGGACAAGTTGGGGACCGTTCCCTTCCACATTTCATATGGAGTCTTGTCGACGGCTTTAGACGGACTTCGGTTAAGTATAAGAGCGGCTGACAAAAGAGTATAACCCCATAATGAATCAGGCACTATTGTGTGACTCATCATGGATCGAACCATATCAAGTAAGGTTCGATTTCTCTGTTCAGACACACCATTCAATTGAGGTGTTCTAGGTAGAGTTAACTGCAAAACGATTCCACAGTCTTCCAGGTGTTGATCAAACTCATTTGAAAGATATTCGCCACCCCGATCTGAACGTAGTGCTTTAATCTTTCTACCCAGTTGGTTCTGTACCCTATTCTGGTATTCCTTGAATTTCTCAAAGGACTCACTTTTATGCTTCATTAAGTAGACATATCCGTATCTACTCAAATCGTCCGTGAAAGTGATAAAATATCTATAGCCATCTCTAGCGGTAATTGACATAGGTCCACATACGTCCGTATGTATGAGTCCTAATAGGTCACTAGCGCGCATTCCAACACCTTTGAAGGAAATTCGAGTCATCTTGCCAATGAGACATGATTCACATGTGCCATATGTAGAAAAATCGAATGCGGGAATAGTCCCATTATCGACGAGTTTCTTCACGCGTTTCTCATTTATGTATCCCATTCGACAATGCCATAGATAGGTTTGATCTTTGTCACCAACCTTTAATTTCTTATTATTCATGTGTAATACTTCCGTGGTTTGATCTAAGATATAAATTCCATTCATGGAAACTGCTTTGCCATAAATTATTTCTTTAAAAGAGAAAATACAACTATTATCCTTTATTGAAAATGTAAAACCGTCTTTAGCAAGTACGGAAACAGAAATAATGTTCTTAGATAAACTGGATACATAGTAACAGTTATTTAAAAATAACTCAAAACCACTAGGGAGTTGGATTACATATGTTCCCTTCGAGGCAGTAGCAACTCATGCTCTATTCCCGACTCGCAGGTCCACATCACCTTTTTCGAGAGGTATGATGTTCTTTAGGCCCTGCAAATGATTACACAGATGAGAACCACAACCAGTATCAAGTACCCAAGTTCCGAAACTTGCATGGTTAATCTCAATCATATGAATATAAGATGACATACCAACAGGAACGACGTGGCCTACTTTGATGTCCTCACGGTAGATGGGACAGTTCCTCCTCCAATTTCCAGTCTTGTGACAATGGTGGCACTCTATGTCACCGCCCTTGCTCTTTGCCTTACCCTGTGAGCCACTAGTCTCACCAGGCGCACTCTTACCGTTTCCTGGCTTCTTAAACTTTGGCTTACCTACAGCTAGGTCGCCACGAGCCTTGCCCTTACCTTTACCTTTGTTGTAAATCGTGAGAACATCCTGCTTCATGCTCCCACTCAATTTCATATCCTTCTCGGTCTGTACGAGAAGGGAGTGTAGCTCATGAGGACTCTTTTTCAAGTCATTCATGTAGTAGTTCGCCCTGAAAAGGGCAAAACCATCGTGAAGAGAATGAAGCATTCGGTCAATGACAATGCTCTCCTTTGATTTTACAATTCGATGCCTGCCCGACTTCTCGACATTCTCAATCATGTGAAGAATGTGTGGGCTAACCGGTTGGCCCTTCTGGAGTTTCGCATCAAAGAAGCGACAGGTATGCTCATATGTAATGATTCTCGGTGCCTTTGAGAACTCATTAGTGAGCGTGGTGAAAATCTTGTTTGCACCTTGGGCAATGAAGCGTCTCTGCAAATTGGTTTCCATTGCAAAGATGAGTACGTTCTTTATCGCACCCGCTTCCATAACGAAATCACTATAAGCGAGTGACTCGTTGGCTCCTGCATTGGGGCCTGGGTTGACCGGTATTGGCTCGATTAATTACCCGAGCTTACCGTCGCAATGGCGGCATTCCGTAGTGCCGCCTCCCGATCCGCAAAGTTGGACCCATCATTCTTCAGTCGCGTGGACTGATTCATTTGGTCCATGAACACTTTTAGCCATGATGAACGATCTAGTGTGGCACTAGGCATTGGGATTGCGTTATTTCCAGCCATTTGTTGTAACAGTATTATCGAAAATAATCGTGTTCTACTCTGCGAAAGAAGAATAAAAATAATAAGCATGTGCATCGTTTTGATTTTAAGTCTAATGAACTAATGTCATAACGCGAAGACTCAAAACATTTACACAATTGACCTCCCTCAAGAATTATATAAATGATCCCAAGACTCAATTCTCTGTAAATTGATAAGCTAACCTTTTAGCTAATTCTACCGTTAGAATTCTTGGTCGATAAATTTATGTAAATACTATCTTTAGTCCATCATAATCACGAGAAACTCTTCGGACTATAATGTTGAGGTAAACTAAGTCAACACAACTACTTACCCAACGTAGAAGGGGTCATATTAAGCCTACCGACGAAGAAGGGATTCATAGATGTTTGCCCTTATAAAGACTAATCTCAATTTCCATTTTAGAAGAAGATCCCATCAACTTTATTTTAATTCATTTTAAGTGAACTATAATCTAGCATGCGAGAATGAATAAACTAAGGTGATGGCTTATAGACTGTGACATCTGCATGTCCATTAAAACTAACATACAACCTATATGAGTCAATTTTCATGCATTTTAGTAGTAGGTGGTTTGGTTTTAGGCGGAATATGATGCATAAAACTAACATGTGAATGAAAAGCAATAAGAATAAAAACGTAAAAACAGTAAAAGTCCTAGTGTGGCCTATCCTATCAAAATGAACAATAAATACAAGTTTGGAATCCATCCTTGGACCCGAGAAGCTTGTCTTGATGTTCCATCTTGATCCATGTAGCGGGAGTGAGCTCCAATCTCCATCTTTAGTCTTCTTCGAAATTACAATAAATAAAATTACATAATTGACCTATTTATTACATTCTAATTTCAAAACCAAAACTAAAATAAAGGAGATTGGAGATCTCATAATTACATAAAAAAATCATGTTTCCTTCATTACGAAAACATAATTTGACTAAGGCCACACTAAGTATTACAAATTACAACCGATTGCAAAATTAAATACGTAAATAAAATCCATTCATTCGATTCATTCAACAAAATTAAAAGCATCAACTAAAATTAAATTAAACATACATGACACAATTCCATAATTATGTTGATTAATTTATCCAAACCACCTATTTAAATTAAATTAAGTGACAATTCCGCAATTAATCACATTAATTTCATTCTTAATCCATATTAAACTTGTAATATGAATTCTATCCGTCAAAATTTTAAACTGCTTTAAAATAATATGATATCTTTAAATTGTGAACCGTTTCACAATATCTAATTGTCCAAAATAAAAATAAAAATAAAAAACAAAATCCATTTTTATTTTATCTCGGCTGAACAAACAGTTTTTTTTTTTTTTTTTTTAAAAAAAATTTATCACGGCTAAAAAAAAATAGAAACAAAAAAAAACTTTCTTTTCATACAGTAACTCAAAAAACGAATTACCCTATGAAAAAGACTCGGTTTTTCAGCAAAAAGCGTAATTTTTTTTTTTTTTTTTAAACTGCCGTGAACAGTAGCAGAAGCAAAAAAAAAAGGTAAAAAAAACAGAAAACCCTTATGCCTCCTTTTTTTTCTTTTTGCGGCAAAATGCCCTAAAACAAGGTTTGATGAATAAAATTGTTTACAGTTGCTATTTAGAACATGATTAGCATATGAAATAGTTAAACATGATTAATTTATATGCCAAAAACTATATAGAAAAACAATCTTTATATCATAAACATGACGATTCTATTTAATTTTAACTTAATCTGCATTAAATAAAAAAACTACCAATTCTTCATATGATAATTTTAACTGATTAAAACAACAATATGAAAAATAAAATGGAAAAATATCATCAAACAAAGAAGAAAAAAACGGCTGCAAAATTTTTTTCTCTCGGCCAAAAAAAAATTTCAGTCGAAAAACCCTTAATTTTTTTTTTCGAAAATCCCCATTGTTTACATATAATTTTATGAAAATCATCAAAATTGAAATCCGTGGCCTATGCTCTGATATCACTTGTGGGAAATAATCTGTATACTTCCCTTAATATTGAAGGATTATAACGAATTTAACAGTGATGATTAATAGTCATAAACAAAATACATAAACAAAGTATAAAGGATTCAGAATTAACCTTCGGTCCTAGCAAAATTGGCCTAAGAACAATATCAAAATTGATATTCGCCTATCAGTTGCACCCAAGACGATATGAGACATGCCCTATTGATTGTGCTAGAATCGATCTAAAATTTTCTGTAAAATTTAGTTGTTTTGTGTTTTTTTTTCTGATGAGATAGAGGGGCTAGGTCAAGAAAAGAATTAGGGTAGAATAATTCTCTCCCTTTCTTTCTTATACTGACCGAAATAAGGAGTATATTCTCCTTATTTTTGGTCTTTCCAAAAATATATAAAATGTGTTAAATTGTCATCTAGTGAGGATCGAACCCATGACCTCTTGGTATGTGTACCCTCACTATTACCACTATGACACATTCAACTTGTTGATATTAAATATAATCGATTACATTTAATTACGAATTAACTGATTAATTCGTCCAAGCTAACATTACATATATTTAATTAAATATAACTTATTATATTTAATTTACGAATTGATGATTAATTGTCTCAACTAATATTATTTAATTTTCATTAAATAATTATCTCATCAACACATTGACTAACTTTTTAGTCATTTTGGGCATCAATATGATTATATTTCTATAACCACATTTCTCAAACACATCCTATAGGTGTGACCTTTACGAACCAGTTGATCACCGCCATCTGCATGATAATAACGTCAAACTTTCTAGCAAGCCAACCGTTATTAAGTAAACGTTAATCAACTGATTAAATATACGAAGTATACCCTTGTGAACCTGTAAGAGATTTACAAATATTATCACACTAATTTGTGGAGGACACAAGATCCAACACATGCTTCTCGCGACCAAGGGAAAACAACCAGTGGCGTTGGAGCTACACAGGGAGTTCACGTACCAGGAAACAGCGTACACCCCAAAAACGTAAACTACGTTTATACAATACTAGCTTAAAACCCGTGCAAAATTACATGGCATATATAAATAATATACAAAAAAAATATATAAATGAGCCTTAAAAATAGTTATGTACAGTTTAGTACAAATACAGAAGAACAATAATATGACATTGTTTAAGAGAAAGGGCTTTCTCTAATTAGTACAACATATATGTTGTTATTATGACTAAAAATCTTTGAACTTTTAAAGTCCCAATTACTACCCTTAATCAGTTAATCGCCACCACACCCGTGTCTCATATTATATTTACGACCATGCCTTAATCTCTAATATGAGAGTGAATAAGCTACAATTGTGTCTCATATCATACTTACACCAATATCTCATATCATTTTGATAATTTTAAACGGAAGTTAATTATGCCAATCACGTAAGTTTTAAAATAGTTTTTAATCATGTATCAGTTGGGAAAAAAAAGTAGTGGGAATAACCTTATGTAAATTTATTACTCGTATATGATACTTTGTTCTTTTTATTTTTTATTGTGCTATTTTCTATTTTGTGATGATTTAATCAACAATTAATCAAATTAAGTGGAAAGTGAGATTTTTATTCAATGTCCGTAGTTAATTGAAAACCAAATCAGCGGTAATATTAAAATGGAGTACTTCGCATATCACAATAAATCTACCTGTGACTCTGTGAGCTATTACATGTAAGATTCTTAATTAAGTCTCAACACTACAATGTTTAGCCAAGTTAATGACTACACGAGTTTAATAATTTATTAAGGCATAATTCTTAATTAAGTCTCAACACCACAATGTTTAGCCAATTTAATTTTCTACACAAATAGGATTATACATTCAATTATACCATAAATATGCTACAACCAAGGTATAAGAATCCGAACTTATATGTATTCTTTCTGAGCTAATTTAAAGTTCATGTTTTTAATGTGTAAATGAATGAGTTCAATACTTTCTAATAAAGCTCATATTCTTTAACATAAAGCTCGGATACTTTATCACAAAACTCAGATTCTACACTGTACAATATATACAACTGGTTGTATAGTCCATGAATTGAATTTTCTATTCTATTAATAGAGTCTAATTTCAACTTATTTTCACATACTTGATTTTCATTTTTATTTTCTCTATCTTACAAATTAATATTTTGTCTTATACTAATTAACAAAAAAATATCCACACAAATAATAATATAATTTGTTATTATGAATGACAATAATCAAAATTATGGACATAACACATTTCCCCAAGAAACTTTTTTTTTTCTTAACTGTTCTATTTGACCCGTTTTAAATGAGAATTGTGTAATAAATTTATATGAAATAATTTATTTAACAAGTAGTATTTGACTATTTGGTAAAAGTAAATGATAAATAATATATAGTGGGGTCAAGCAAAAAGGGAAGGGGAAACATCTCCATTGTAGATAAAAAATAGGGATTTTCCCATCTATACCCCCGTGGTTTTCACTTTTCCCAACCGTATCCTCGCGTATCAGAGATTACTAATTGTACCCCTAAGCTTAGCTAATGGCTCCCAACCGTGGCTAATCTCCAATTTTCCGTCAAATGATGTTGTTAATTGCCAACATGGCACGCTTAATGTGCCAACATGGCATGACTTGGCTGCCAACATGGCATTACTAAAACCCTTCTAACATTCACTAGTCATACCCTTAATTTCATTATATTGACGGTTTTTCTTATTTATCGTCTCACTCACGCTTTATCGACTTTTAATTATTTGTAATGTCCCGCCTTATTCACACTCACCAACCTCTTCACTTTATCCCATTCCTCAACCCAAACCGCCTCCTACCTTGCTCTGCTGCCCCCACGTCTGTCAGCCTCCGTGGGTCCGTGCCACACTCGTCGCTCACTGATGCGACGCACATCTCTGCCGGACACCGTTCTTCCGTTGCTGATCTGTACCTCTCCACCCGATGTCGACACCAACCACTGCGTCCCCTGCTGCGACGCAATCCACTATCGCGCTCCTTATTCGCTCATTGTTGCGGCGTCTTTCTCAGGTACCCTTGAAACCCTAACCCCCAAATCCATGTTATTTATTGTGTGAAGCTATTGGGGTGCTGGATGCTGCGATTAAGGATTTAGGCTCAATAACGATGTGAAGTCGGGTTTCTGAGTTTGAATAAGACTGAGTTAGAGGGTGGTTTGAAGAGGATTTGGGCGAAATTTTCTGGATTTAATTAGATCAATTTTGATTCAGAATTTGAAAATAATAAGGGTAGTTTGGTCATTGCAAATAATTAAAAGTCGATAAAACGTAAGTGAGACGATAAATAAGAAAAATCGTCAATATAATGCCATGTAAGCAGCCATGTTGGCATAAGACGTGCCATGGTAGCACTTAACGGCCAAAACAAACGGAGTAGCCAAGTTTAGTCACGGTTGGGAACCATTAGGTAAGCTTAGGGGTACAATTAGTAATCTCTGATACGCGAGGGTACAGTTGGAAAAAGTGAAAACCACGGGGTACAGATGGGAAAAACCCTAAAAAATATAAGAAGAGAGAAAAATAAGAGGGAGATAGAACAGTTGATTTTTGTTCATGCTCTAAAGTCTAAACCATTCCTCCCTATTATCGAGCAAATTGGCATTTCCATCTCTTGAGTTAGGCCAGCTAGTACAATAAGAAAACTAAAATAAACTTGGCAAACCATGAATAACAAAGCGAAAAATGGGAAAATAACAGTGAGGACTTAAACTCCATCTTGGTGGTGTAGATAATATATGCATCAAATTACTAAGAGCAACCAATATGAATACTTGACGGGTTAGTGGTTTTTATTCGATGAGAAATGAGATACCCAAGATCTAATTATGCAAAGATGCTAAAATTATGATGAGAGCCTAATTACATCGGAGACCGTCGTTTTCATGCAAATCAATAATTAGCACTCTAATTTGATGAAATTAAAAATAATACTCCCCGTAACCAAAAAAAAACTCTATTTAAACCTTTTATTTTTTAAAAAAGTATCACCATGGCTTACTTTTCTCCACCGTAAATAAATAATTAACAACTAAGTAGGATGAGGGATTTAATGGCTAGGGCCTAGGAGCTATTAACCATTGAAAATCATATGGAGAAAGATTTGATGGGAGAAAGAAGATGGAAAACATTTAAGTAATAGAAATCTTTGATTGAGTTGTTAGACTGCGATAAGGTGAGGTCCGGAATTACTTTTTCACATACGGATTTTACTCTTTCACTTACATTTTTTCATTAACTTTTCATGTCATACCCTTTTAGCTAAACCTAATCAATTTAACTTTTACATGTAGCTTTTTCCCTAAATCGAATCTACTTGCTCTAAAAACTTGAGAATGAATTATAATTTTCCTCTAATTAGTAAAGTAATTTAATTGATTAACAATTATTAACATGTTTTGTTAAAATTATTGGGGTTTATCAATTAGTGAAATTAATAGGTTTAATTTTTATCAATTGCAGTCAATTACTTGGGTAAATTTTTGTTTCTCCCAAATGTTATACGTCACTTTCAACAATCTTGCATACCTTGATATTCCGTACAACAATCTTGAATCATCACCTAGTTGGTCTTGGATTTTCAACCATAATTCGCTGATGAGCTTGTTCATATAATCATATACTCGTATATCAAACAACCAGTTAAACAGGTTAGTTTCAAATCCTAGTTCCAAATCGATTAAGAGGAATAGGAATGCATACTCTTTCACAACTTGCTTAGGCTGTTAAACCAATCTTGAGAGTATTGTCTGGATGTTGAAGAATGGAATGGTGGTTGTCAACGGGTCGTTTGCCGGATGCCGTAGAGTGGGTTGTCGGAGATGAGGGAAGGGAGAGGGAAAAATCAATTAAGTGAGGGAGGGAAAAAAATGACAAGGGTAAAGTCGTAAAAAGCGTATGTGAAAGAATAAAATGCGTATGTGAAAAAGCACGACCCTTAGAAAATTGAGAATCTTTTGTTAAGGCAATGAACTTGATGAAATATTTAGAGAATAATATGAAGGTTAAAAATGGAAAAAGAGCAGTATAATTTTCATTAGTACTTCGTACTTTATTAGGGTTGCTAGTCTTCTTGGTTAGGCGGGAATTCTTTGCATAATAAATTGACACGTGTCAAGTTTTATGTTTAGTGGTTTCTCTATTATATTTTTATATAGATATAGATTTGAGTTTCTGAAATGCTGAAGTCATTGGGTTATTGGCATTACAGTTCACAATGTTCTGTCCATTTAGAAAATATAGTCATAACCAAATTTGTTCTTTACAGCTGGTGCTTCTCGTGCACAGACCAGCGCGCGTACTGCATCACCCGCCATAACTACTGATTGTACACCCGGGAGTTCGGTGCCAGTTGTTGAGGCATCCAAACCAAAGGCCAAGCAAAAACGTGCTCAGAAACAAAGTACGTTTAACCGGCAGCTATCAATTTAAGTTTAATTGTTGTTCGATTTCCAGCTATTTAAAGCCACACGCCTTAGTGATTACCTGATGTTATTGAACAAAAATTCCTGCTGCTTTGGGGGGGAAACAGGTGCCTACAGAAGCAGTTAAATTGAAGCCTCCAACACACTGCAAATATTGTGGCGCCAAAAAATTTGAGTACGAAGCAAAGAGGGTGTGTTGTTGCAGTGGCGATATAAAACTTGCTTTAAACGAATATCCTGAGGAACTATTGCATCTTTATACTGCAAGGGATGAAGAAGTCACTGCACTTCCAAAAATATTCAAGATTATATAACAATCTATTCGCTTTCAGTTCTTTGGGAGGAACTTTTGAATCAAACACGCACAATTTTTGTGTTCAAGGCACAAGGGCAGGTCTATCATTACTTGCCAGATCTAATACCCATGGACAACATTCCTAGATATCTACAATTGTACTTCTATGATAGTCATCATGAAAAGGAAATCAACTTGGGCCTATTTCTTAATCTAAAAGAATAGATAATTACCCTTCTCATGGGTCTTATGGATGATAATCCATATGGAAAGTTCTTTAGATCTTTAAAGAAGATAGAGGTGACCGAGGATAAAAAATAGTGCTCAGCACTGACCCAAGCCATGATCAGAGAGTGTACAATGTACTTACGTCTGATGACGTAGCAGTTATGTGGCCAGACATCATACCCATGCAAGTAAATGAGGGCCCCCACATTATTGCGTACGGCAGGGGTTCGCACAGGCACATGATTAGGCATTTTTATGGATGATATGACCCTTTAAAATATCCTCTTCTGTTGCCAAGGGGCAGCATTGGGTGGCATCAGGGTTTAAAGAAAGTTTCCAGTCCTGCCTTTGAGGGGGAGCTTAGCACCTCCTCTCCAGTGTCCGCAGTTTCAAGTAAAGAACCTGAATCTCTTATAGAAGCAGAAGTGGCAAGTAAGTATCTGTTATTTATTGGTGCCTGTTTTCTTTACATGTGATGAGTATTTATTTCCGCTTTTACATTTGCAAGATACTGCTAGAAGGCACACAAGAGCTGACATGCGTATTTCCTGTAGAGAATACTATGCATACAAGTTCCAAATCAGACCGGGTAACTTTCTTCTTAGAGGAGGCCGGCTATTTCAGCAGTACATAGTTGACATGTACGTGAAGATCGAGAATACGTGCTTGGATTTCTTGGGGCTGAATCAGGAAGCTATCCGGGCAGACCTTTATCAAGGGATCCTAGACACGCTGAGTTTGGGGGAGAATAGCGCATATAATGTTGGGAAGATAATTGTGTTGCCACCATCGTTTCTGCGAGGGCCGAGGGATATGAGGAGGAGGTATTTAAATCCTATAGCCCTTGTTCAGAAATATGGGAAGCCTGATCTATTCATCACTGTAACGTGTAACCCTAACTGGCCTGAAATCAAGTCTGAACCGGCTCCTGAGGAACAAGCGCAAAATAGGCCGGATTTGGTGGCGCGTATTTTCCATGCAATGCTTACACTGCTCAGGAAATAAATCAAAGAGAAGCAAATATTCGGGGAAGTTGCTGCAATAATTAATGTTGTAGAGTTCCAAAAACATGGCCTACCACATGCACATTTCTTAATAATTCTGAAACCAACGTACAAAGTCACGCAGCCAGAGAAGTTTGATAAGTATGTTACAGCAGAGCTACCCTCACATGATAATCCTTACCTTAGAAGTGCTGTCCTCCGACATATGATGCATGTGCCCTGTGGAGCCGAATTCCCAAAATGTGCTTGTATGCAAATTAAAGACAGGAAAAAGGAGTGCAGTAAAGGTTATCCAAAGAGTTTTCGCAACTTCACAACAAATGGGTTAGGTTCTTATCCGTTATATAGAAGAAGGGATACTGGTGAGACGGTTGAGGTCAGAAAAGCTATCATGGATAACAGATCAGTGGTTCCTTACAACCCGTACTTGCTTGCCATGTTTGACTGCCACTTGAATGTAGAGGTGTGTTCAACGATCAAAGCGGTCAAGTAATTATATAAGTATGTGTACAAGGGTCATGACCGAGTTTTATTCAACGTCGCCGATGGAGGGGTGGCTACGATAGTGGATGAAATTGAAAAGTACCAGTCTGGTAGGTGGGTCTCACCCCCAGAAGCAGCGTGGCGGATATTTGGGTTCAACATTTTTGAAACCAGCCCATTGGTGCAACCTGTACCGCTCCACACACCAAATAACCAGACAATTAGGTTTTCGAACAATGAAGACCTGGCAGCTGTTGTCTCAGATGAACTGAGGACGAAAACCATGCTAACTGAATTTTTTGGGAAAAATTCGCAATTAACAGAAGGACGTAAATAGTTGTACAACGAGTTCCTGGAATATTTTGTGTAGAATGAAAATAAGAAATTATGGAAGAGCAGGGACCGTGGAGTCGTAATTGGTAGGGTGGCACATGCTTCGCCAGGGGAAGGTGAACGCTACTACCTAAGGCTGCTGCTGGAGCATGTTAGAGGGCCTACGTCATTCGAGGACTTGGTGACAGTAAACGGCACTTCTTGTGCGTCATTTCAAGAAGCCACTTTAAGAAGAAGAATACTTAAGGAAGATAATGCGGCAGGAAAGTGCATGGATAAGGCGGTGCAAGTCGAGATGCAAAATGCTCTTAGGCGCCTCTTTGCAACTATACTTAATTTTGGTTGTCCAAACAACCCCACTGAATTCTGGGACCAATACTATGACGCCCTGTCGGAGGATTTTAGACAGCGATTTCCAAACGAACCAGAGAAGATTTTTCAAAGCACAGCTGCCCAAGTGGAAGAATTTCTTGAGGGGATGGGAAAGAGCTTTGCACATTTTAATTTGGCACATTTACATGTCACACAAGAACCAACCATGCAAATTACACGAGATATAAGTGATGCCATAAGCGCTCCTGTGCCTCTTCTACAGTTGGCTTCGCGGAAAGAACTCAATGTTGGCCAGCGGATTGCGTATAAGGTTATAATTCACCATGTAAAGACTCAAAAACCAGGCGCCTTTTTCATTGATGGCCCTGGTGGAACCGGGAAGACTTTCTTGTATAGGGCGTTATATGCAAAGGCCAAATCAATGGGGAAAATATCCTTACCTTGTGACACCCTCATTCATTGCGGAAAAGTAAACACATAATTCTAGATAAAAACTGCATGGATATGTTTGTAATAGGTTCATTTGGGTAAAAACCTGTAATTTTAAAAACCTGAAAACGAAACCTGAACCTGTTATAAAAATATCCAAATGGGAAGGTGTCAAACATGCAAGGTCTAAAATAAATCTCATAAATAAAACATCGCTAAAGTCGCGAAACAAAGTTATACGGTCCAAATATGAAAAAAGGAGACATATGTCCCTAAAAAGTATATGACATAAAAAGTGTTTAAGGGTCACAATAAGATAAAGCCAATCTAGATCCCAAGGTTACTTTGCTCGCTAGCTCGTCCATGTACCCCATATATGCATCACTTACCTGTCAATCGCATTTTATACAAATACGAAAGCCACAGTCACTGGGGAGTAACTCCGAGTTCTCCCAG
The DNA here is from genome assembly GCF_048544455.1 of Silene latifolia. Classification (NCBI taxonomy): domain Eukaryota; kingdom Viridiplantae; phylum Streptophyta; class Magnoliopsida; order Caryophyllales; family Caryophyllaceae; genus Silene; species Silene latifolia. The sequence continues at coordinate 289,683,086 of NC_133537.1, forward strand.
CCACGAAATGTCATAATTAATATAACATGTAAACATAAGAATATTAATATGAATAACACATAGCCTTAGCATATAGATGCTAGACAATCGTGCTTATCATGTGAACAACAATATAACAACACATAGTCCTAGCATGTGAATACTAGACCGACTCATACTACACTATCATGTGAATCACATAACATCCAGGAATCCAAACTCTATCAACCATAGCCGGCTTGCATCTCACCTTCTATGATTCATAGAATCATCAAACAAGAAAGGACAATATATCTAGAGACAAGCATAAGTTCTTAGTACAGTCAATAGTCACTCTGTAACTCGAGTCTATACCACGAGGTAAGGTAAACACCCTAGTCCTAAACCCTATTTGAGACCTAGCGACATGCGGAAAACTACCGCATCCAAGACCCATGATAACAACACATGAGTACCCCTAAGGAGTCCACCAAAGGGTTGGCTAGTACTTAAGCTGACTACATACTTCTAAGAGAAGGGGCGTCTCGAATAATTCGGAAGCCCCGTGCAAAATGAAAACGGAGGCCCTCAAAATTTGAGAAAATAAATTAAATAAAAAAAATGGTTTTGGCAAGGCTCGAACTCGGGTGGTTTGGGCAATTGAAACATGTATTCACCAATGTGCTATCACACTTTTGTTAATATGCATGGATATTATTATGTATATATGGCTAATTTTTTCATACTTTATACGAATACGAGGCCCAAAAATTTAGAGGCCCAGTTCGCGCGCTCAGCCCGCACTTGGTCATAGCCGCCCCTGTCTAAGAGTATGTCAGGAAGTCATACCCTAACTTGGATATAAACCCACCAAGCTAAGACACAAAGGCTATTAAGCGGTGAACATATACTCGTCAAAGACTATAATGGCCTATCTATGACGAAGGCCGAAATACTCACCTAGGACCTAGTCCCAGCTTGAATACTTTAGCCCACGCCACATAAGACAAGTGGGACACCCAATTAACCATAAGAGGGGCAAAGAGTCCAAACTTGCACACACAAATGATCATACACCCTAGCATATGAAAGGCTACGCAAGAACATATTCAGCTGACAATCCAACAATATCTCCAATATCAATAATAATCCAAATTTCAAATTTTAACCAAGCATGCCATAATCCATGAGAACAAGCTAAAATGGCAACAAGGCAAGAAGACTCAAGTAATAGGCAACCAATTCATCCAACAACCAACATATGAAAAGACAATCATACTCAAAGACAAATCCTCGACCCTAGTCCCGCGACGGGTCATCGGTCAAATCGAGGCTGACCGGTTCAAACCTAGCTTGACCAAACTCATTTGGTCAAATTGGCCCAGCTCAGAGTCTTGGCCTACTTTGGCCCAAATCACAAAATTCATCACAATATCATTCTCATGCCATTTCCAATTTCTATCATGTGAAAACTATTGACATAGAGAAAATATGTCAACTTATAAAATGACCAATTCAACGGAAATATTAGCTTAAACAATTTCCTACATGCCAAAATACCAACATACTTCAAAACATGAACCATAGGCCCAAAACATCAAACAATAGACCCAAGACCCGACCCAAGGTGACGGGTCAAAATCCGGGCCGGACCCACCGGGTCAGCCGCGCCCTTATCCGGGCTATTTTGGGCGGTTTTTCCCCCTTTTTCCTTTTTCCCACCAAAATCCATTTCAAGCTCAATTTAATACCGTCTCAAGCAACAATCAACAATATTCATTCCGTTTCAACACTTAAACATGTGAAAAACAACATATTTAACAAACTTTAACAACAACAATTCATGTGAAAATTAAAGTTAACATGTTATTAATCACATAAGCATCCAACACATCATAAACAACACTAATGTGACATTAAATCCTCGAGTAACTCGGAATAGTTACCTTAAGCTAGCAAAGAGACAAGTAATAACTTGAGAAAGCTTTTAAAACCCAAAATTACTCTTCATCTTCAACAACATATGAGTCACCTAACTCATCTTCAAATTCTTCACCTATAAGAACAACAAAAACACAATTATTAAGCTTAAATTCGAAACCCTAAAAAGATAAGACCCGAAACGAAATTGGGGGAAATGAAAATAAAGCTTACTAGTAGATGAGGATTGAAGAGAGGATTCCAAATATATAAGTTTTATGCAAATTGGTGGAGAAATGAAGGATTTATGAAGGATTTAGGGTTTGTAAGGAGGATTTTTGGTAGGTTTTTGATGTTTGAGAGAAGGAGGAGATAGATTGAGAATGGAGGAAAATGAAAATTGAAAGAGGAGACAAATGGGGGGGATAGGGCCGGTCCAAATGGTATAAGGATGATGGTCAATTGTTTACGTTTTGGGTTTGCTTCGACGGTAATTAGAAATATTCGTCGAACGCGATTTCCGAGAATATTAAAATTCTTAAACACGATTTTACTAAAAGATTAAGTACTCATATGCCCAATATCCAAACTCGTTTACCCAACGACTGTAAGAAATGGGAAAATCCCAATTTTACGACTTTTATCCGAAATCTATTTTATCAAAGGAAAAGGTTTAAATATAGTTTAAATCACTTTTAAACATTTCTAAACTATCAAAAATAATTACATTTCTTCAAAATAAAATAAGATTATATTTTATCAAATAAATTTTATTTCAAATAAATTAATATTAAATTAAAATGGATTAAAATATTACTTTTAAAATATAATAAAAGTCTTCAAATTTACGGGGTGTTACAACCTACTGCTACTTCTGGGATTGCTACTTCAAATTTACCAACAGGAAGAACAACACACTCAAGGTTCAAAATTCCGCTGGATAGTGATGAATCGCTGACTTGTGATGTCCCCAAACATGGTGGTTTGGCATGCTTAATAAAGGAGGCGTCCTTGGTCATTTGGGATGAGGCATCCATGGAAAAACCGGAGAATATCGAGGTTGTTAATATGTTGTTCTAAGATGTGTGCAGTAGTTCAACACCGTTTGGGGGCAAGGTTATTGTTTTTGGAGGTGATTTCCGCCAATTGCTTCCTGTCCTACCACGTTAAAATTGTTTGACGGCAATTTCATTTAAATTATACGTTAAATTAATATGCAACAATAATAAATTCATAGAAGGCTAACTGTAACATAAAAGCAAATTCAAAAGGAATAGTGCATGACAAACATACAAACCCTAATGTTAACGTTAAACAACGATTATTTTCCGCAAATAGATTATTCAAGTAGGATTTAATAGATAGGTTAAATTGTCTTAGGGTACCGTGCGCATCGCGTACGGTGTAACCAACTAGTGGAAAATAAATATTGCAAAATTTTCCTCTGGGTGTAGGACGTCCTCTGGTAGAACGCAATTATTTCTCTCGATTCTTTATGCAATTAACAGTGGTGGATCTGGGAGTGGCAGGGGCGTTCGCCCCAGCTAAAGGTCGAAAATTTCGAAGTTTTTAGACAAAAAATTTCAACTTTCTTCGAGTTTCCCTTATCACCTATTCGCCCTCGCTCCGCATGCTTCAATTCCTAGCTCCGCTACTGGCTATAATGCAAGTACTTTATGTTACTCCCCTTTTTTACTAAATATTTATTTTCTCGTGGTATTTAAGATGAAATTTCGATTGTATTATATGACATATACAAGTTACCGTAGTTTCCTTTGTCGAATATTATACTTCGTGAGATATGCTTTTGATGACAAATGTAAATAGCTACACTGTACGTTTAATGTATGAATATTCTTTATTCTCCAACATATTTATAGGTCAAAATTTGCTAATTTATGATCCTATGAAAACAAATGGAAAAAAAATAAAATGGCGTATTGGTGTGAGAATTTGTGATTTATCTAAGGAGGACTTTAGTTCAATTATTGTTAACTTGTTATCATTTAAATGAAGGTTATAATATAATTAGTGGTTGTCACAATATTTCCGAGTTGGCGGTTTGTTATTGATATGGGTTAGGCTTTGAAGCATGATGCATTGTCACTTGGATTTCTTTTATTATCTTAAGTCTAGTTTCTAATAATCTCCTTTTATATGAGATTCTGCATTAATTTCCATGTTGGTAGGCTGGTAGCTATCCCTTTAGAGAAATGTTTCGAAGAATAAATGGTTATTTTTAGGAGGTGAAGGTGAACATGTGCCGGTCAGTGTTAGTTCCACTGTAAAATGGTTATCTGTGGGTTTTTTTTTTGACAATCGGGTTAACGAGATCTACATTTTAATAGCATGCTTAGCTATCCTATGAGCGACTTTATTACAAATTCTAGGAACATAAGCAAAAGAAATAAAATAAAAGTTTGCCGCTATATCGGTTATATCGTTAATAGTATTCCTAGTCCAATGTTTGAGTTGAGAGAACCGTAGGACTTGAGCAAAAACCTGTAGACAATCAGAGAAAATGTTAATATGAAGGGTGTTGCGAGAGAGCGCCCACTTTAAGGCTTCCCTAATTGCCAAAACTTCCGCTTGTTCATCATTCTCAGCACTTCCTTTGATACAGAATTCAGAAACAACATCATTATCAAAAATGATACACCCACCAAACCCAGCAGCAAACTCCTTAGACCACGCCGCATCCACATAAATATGAGACTGAGAGAAGCTCACAGAACTATGAATCAAAGGAAAGGGTACTCCATTCCTAAGTTTAGTCAAGTCCTCCTCCATAGGTGTTTGGAAAGCTATGGACCCCGATTTCCCATCTTCAACAGAAAGAGCTAAGTTAAGGGAATCTTGATATAATAAAATAGCATCAATAGGGGAGCACTCGGTATTATCAAAAATCTTTCTGCACCTTACCACCCAAATAGTCCAAAAGGTACACAAAAAGGAGAGGCAAGCCTCATGCTTATTATTAGCCTTAAAGAGAACATAGAGCCAATTGCAAATCAAAGACCTCAGACTCGAATTATCCCTTGATTGTGCCATAATCCCCAGGAGACTTCCAGCTCAAACTCTATTAGCAAATAAACAGTCCTGGAACAGGTGGTCAGGTGATTCCGTTTCTTGTGAATCACAAAGCATGCAAGTAAAGGGACCATCAAAGCCCCTCCTTAGGAATCCTTCCCAGTGGGCAACGATTCCGTGAGAAGTTTCCATATGAGAATGATCCAGCTTTTCGGCCCAGGTAGGTTCCATAGGATTTTATGAAAAACACTCATACACGCAGTAGGAACTCTTGAACGGTACTTCGGGGTAGCTGAAGTATTCCAGGAATTTTGTAGAGCAATGTGATAGCCAATCTTAACTGAGTAATTCCTGGACGACGAAGCCGACCAATAGAAGTTGTCGCTACCTTCAGAGCATCGAATCGGAATAGCAAGAATGTCATTCACAGAAGTTTCATCAAAATACATAGACACGAGTCTATGGTCCCAACTGTTACTGTTACAAATAAGATCTTTGATTCTCAAATTACACAAGTTGGGTGAATCAATTAGAAGCTCTACACATCGTGGTTTCGGCACCGTTCCATGAAACCATTTAGTATTCCAAACACCAAGATCCGAAAAAGGAGAGATGTTCCATGCTAAAAGAGGTTTGATGAGTGGAAGGCCCCAAACAATACCTTTCCGCCCCAACGAAGAATTACTCTTGCCATCATTAAAAAGCAGATCACCATCACGCCACTTTAAGCCATATTTAGCACCAATGGACTTACAGAGAATAGAATCTGGGTGAGTGATCATTCTCCATCCAATCTTTGCTAAAAGTGCTTGAGTGAACTCCTTCATACGTCTAATACCCAGACCACCATTCCCTTTGGGTTGGCTCAGGAAAAGCCTACTACACCAGCTAATAGAAGGAGATTTCTTATGACCCGCCCACCAAAAATGTGACAAAATAGCATCTAATCTTTTTGTTACACTTACCGGTATTTTAAATACCGATAGAAAGTAATCAGAGAGGGAGGACAAGACAGAAGAAATCAACGTCAATCTACCCGCCGGCGAAGAAGAATGCAATTCCATGAAGATAATCGCTTCCTAACCTTATCTATGATAAACTCAAAAATTTCCTTTTTACTTTTATTACCACCTAAGAGTCCCACATCAGTAGGAATACCCAAGTAAGAGCCCAAATTAGTGCCACATGGTAGCTTGAAGGTTTTCAAACATTTTCGAGCAAATGATAGATTAGAGCACGAGCTTAACGTCATAAAGGACTTATTATCATTAATAACTTGGCCGGAGGCATGACAATACTCCTTAATAACTCTGTCCAGGCTTACGCAACTCTTAGAATTACCTTCAATAAAAAACCTAGAATCATCCGCAAAGAGCATATGGGAGATAGGGATACTGTTTTTGCTGACCTTAATTCCTTGTATAAGCCCCTCCTTCTCCATACATAGTATGTTTAAAGAGAGAATTTCAGTACACAGAACAAATATATAAGGGGAAAGAGGATCGCCCTGACGAAGGCCGCACCTCGGGTGGATACGTCTTAAAGGAACTCCATTTACCAGTATTTCATAAGACACCGTCGTGATATACTTCATGATCAGCTGAATGAAGTTAGGAGGGAATCCCATAATGAGCAGCGTACCTCTGATAAAGTTCCAGTCCAACCGATTATAGGCTTTGCTCATGTTAGCTTTAAAGGCCATCCTACCCATCCTACCATTTCTAAATGAAGAAATTTTTTGTAATATTTCATTTGTAATTAAAATATTATCACCAATATTCCTCCCAGGAACAAATGCATTTTGAAAGTCACCCACTAATTTTCCCATGAACTTTTTCAATCGATTACTGATACATCTAGTAATGGTTTTCATTATAACATTGCAAAGACTAATCGGTCGGAAGTTATCAACCGTTTCAGGGGCACTAGATTTAGGAATAAGAACTAAGAAAGTCTTATTCAGGAATTCTGGTGAACTATTACCATTGAGGATAGCCAAGACAGTCCCAACAACATCATGCTTAATAAAGTGTCAACATTTATGGAAGAAAATAACAGGAATACCATCAGGTGCCGGAGATTTTAACGGACCAAGTTGAAACACAGCCGTGCGAACCTCCTTAGGAGTAAAACGAATGCCAAGTGCATCTCTGTCATCAGGAGAAAGGAACCCTTTATTAATACTGAACAAAATTTTCACAGTAGGGAGGTACTCATCAAAAGTGATCTGATTCGATCCTTCCTTAAAGAATCTAGAGTAGAATTAGACAAATAATCCCTTAACGTCCTCACTGTCAAAATTCCACTCCCCATTATCCATTTTAATCCCGGCAATGTAATTCCTGCCTACCCTTCCCTTAACCCAATTAAAGAAGTACTTGGAGCATGTATCTCCCTCCGTGTTCCATTTAATCTTGGCCCGTTGTTTCCAATATTTAGCCGAGACCTTAGCATACTCCACTTGACTATCATAAGCAGTAGTGAAAGTTCGAGTCACTCCCTTTGTCTCAATTTCATGCAGCCCTTTTACCAAAGTATCATCAAAATCACTCCATTTCTTGTTCTATTCTTTCCTCTTGGAAATAGACCAAAGACGCATACAATTCTTAGCTCTTGATAACTTATGTATCATTCTGACGGTAACAGAGCCTGAGACAGGGTCAGGCCATTCGTTATGTACCAAGCGAATACATTCCTCATAATCCAGGTTCCAAGCCTCCAAACGATAAGGTCTTCTACCAAAGTAATTAAATTTGTGGTTATTATTATTAGGGGATTGATTGTGGTGAGTTCTTTATACACTAAATATAAATACTTTATGTATTACCCTTGTTTTTACCAAATACTTACTTTTCGTGGTATTTAAGATAAATTTTTGATTATATTATTTGACATATACTTCCTCCCTTTGTTTAGCCTTAACTGCAGAAGGTTGGGCAACCCTGATATAGTAGGCGTTCTTGAAAACCTTATTCGCGGGAGGCTCCGGCTATTATATTTTTATATAAAACTAAATTGAATAGTTGTGATATGAGGAAATTAATAGGGCACTTTGAGGGGTTTGATGGGGTGGAAGTTGATAGAGTGGGACGGTCGATAGGATTGACAATTATGTGGAGAGATGATTTTGACTATAGTTTACAATATGCTACTGGCTTTTATGATTGGCCCGCTGCGCAAGACCGTCATTTATCTTCATTTATCATGGCAACAACTTGATTATTGGCAGCTGAGTCTGCAACCGTGGTTATGCATAGGTGACTTCAATGAAGTTCTATATTCTAATGAGATGAAGGAGGATCGAGACAGTTGTGGCAAATAAATAATTTCCGCAATGCAATAGATGAAGGTCACCTATGTGACATCCCTTTGGTGGGTATGACTTTACTTATGACAATGGGCAAGTTGGACATGCAAAAAAGCAAAGTCGGATCGATCGGGCGATGGTGACGAGTTCATGGGGAGACCTTTTCCCTCATACCCTAGCGCATTTCGGCCCTTGGTCTATTGGTAGACATGCCTGGACAATGATGTACCTCGATACATAGCGGCTTTGGCTGCGGTTGATTTGATTTTGATAGTAATCAATTAAACCCCATGTTGGGTTTCTCAAAAAAGAAAAAAGGAGACTCTTTATTAGCTGGAGTATGCAATGAGTAAATGACGTTGTACACCTTGTGTACCTAAAATTTTGAGTTAGTATAATATGAAAACGACACAAAAAAAGAAAAGTATAAATAATATAATAAAATAATGTTACTGGATCAAATTATCCATTTATACATATTCAAAACTTCCCTACACTAAGAGGAAGCAATTACCTAAATTAACACCTAATACTTTATTGTTTTACTTGGGAAGAATAATTCAGATATGAGAATGTATTACTGACCCCAAACCAACAAAATGGATAAAGATTAAACTCTCTTCATTTTGTCATCAGATCCTTACAAAATGAGAAGCAAAAAATCTCCAAATCCGCAATGTCGAGAGCAACTTATTCTCTTGAACATTGCTTGGTGTGAACCAATTTGCCCTGCTACGCCGTAATGACTCGAGCTAAACCAGTCATGATGCGAAATTATTCTGTCCAAAGAATGAGTAACAAGTCTAGGGTAAGATGATCATACTGCAAGATGTGATGTATTTTTTCAATTAGGAGCTTCGAGAGTCAGGACCGTACACCAATCATTGTAAGACCATCGTACACAAGTTTCTGGCATCTAAAACAGACGACGTGTTGGAAAGCATACCACATAAAGAGCACTAGTTAGCTTCAATACACAATGGCACAGGAGAATAACTCGATGAGGGGATAGATTCTGCACAGAACATAAGCACAATCAAAGGATGGTGAAAACCCCTTTTAGTTAAACAAACAGTCTCGTGAAGGACTGATTTACGTTAATATAATAATGTACCCAATCCAATTAACTCATAACTCTACCCACATACACATCAGCCCACTAAAAACTACGACAAATAAGTACCCTCATATATAAGAAAAAATGGGTTTGTCTACTGGTAATTTTATCATAAGCCTGTGTATCTTTAACAGGACAAGTCGATAAGTCATCGTGCACAATAACTAACCTTTCAGAGACATGGTATCATGTACTCTACTTTCACTTTCTGCCTGCAACCAATCTTGAGTGCAAATCAAAGCCTGCATGGTTTCTGAACTTAGAGAGCTGCGATACTGATCTACAACTCTGCCTCCGGTCCTGAAAGCCAACTCGGATGTGACCGTTGACATAGGAATTCCAAGCACATCTTGTGCCATCATAGACAAGATTGGATACCTTGGGGTATGAACTTTCCACCAATCAAAGATCTTGAAATCGTGACTACGAGGGAAAACAGGTTCCTCCAAGTATTTCTCCAAGTCCGAGACTGCATTTTGGCCATGTGAAGTGTCCTTGAGAAACATATCAAAGTCTTTCAAATGATCCCGAGATTCACTGCTAACCCCATTGGCACTACTTCCAACACCGTGATCAACAGAAATCGATGTTGAACCAATCAAGTATTCATTGAAAAGCTCTTTAATTCCATCTGACACTTCCCTGATATATTCTTGAGCATCACTGCCATAAATCTTGGGGTAATAATACTCAACCAGCTTCATCTTAAATCTGGGGTCGACGATTACTGCTATCGCCAATGATAAACTGCATTTACTCCAATAGATGTCAAACTTGTGTTTCATATTCAAAGCCATGGATCTGATAAATTCATCAGAGCTATTACACCAATCAATCAACTGCACATGAACATCACATATCTCAGGGAAGTATATATTTGAAGTGGATGATTTGTTGCTTGTCATTACATTGGTTATCTCGACAAAAAGCTTTATGTAGCCAGTCACACAATTTGCCCATTCCCACTCCTCTTCAGATAGAACTGACGTATAGGCAGTATCACTTTCCTGCAACAGAGAGAATGCCGTTCTATAAGCCATAGCTGTTTCAAGCATCACACTAGTTGAGTCCCATCTCATATGACAATCCCCAAATAAGCTCTTCCCGTTATCGATTCCAACTTGTTGGGCTATTTCATTGAACTTTCCTTGCATAGTTTGTGTGCTTCTAACATATCGAATACTTTCTCTTATTTTGTGTATCACCTCATGCAGGGCATCCATGGCATCTCCAACCATCAACCGAAGTGCATGTGCGGCACAACGCACATCAAACAGTCTACCATTACACAAAAGGGGCTTATTCTGAGATAGATGATCTTTGACTCGCGAAACAATGTAATCATTGGTAAAAAGGTCACCAAATGTAATGGAGAAAATTCGCCTTTCTATGTCCCAATCCATTAGGCACTTGATAATCACCTCAGATTGTATGTCTTCACTATGAGCAGCATCAATCATGAGGAAATTTAGTATTTTCTTTTGTAATTTCCATTTTTCGTCGATATACTGTGCAGTCAAACACAGGTATCTAGCATTTTCAGGTGAATTCCACAAGTCAACAGATATACAAATCCTGCCATGTAATCTGTTTAGCACACCATAAACTTTGTGTTTTTCGGATGCATAAATTGCAATACAATCTAGCTCAAGGACACTGTTTGTTGGAATGTCAAACATTGGTTGCAGATTCTTCACAAACCTCTTAAAGCCAAGGTCATCGACCATGGCTAATGGATAACCATGTAATATTATCATTCTAGCTAGATCCATTCTAGCTCGCTCTTGGTCAAACTTTGTGTTCCCAACAGAGATAGGCTCGACTCTTTTAGGCCCTGGATCATACTTTATTGTAGCAAGTGGAATATGTTCATCTTTTTGCTGTGAACCATCAAAATAGCTAGTAACTGTAACAGTGTTATCCTTCTTTCTTCTCTTAGCAAGCAACTGAGAGACATCAAAGTTAGACCTTTTCAGACATCGCATCAGATGATTCCTCAAATGTGTTGTTCCACTGTTACTTGATCCACTTAATCTCTTATTACAATGAATGCAAACGGCATAGCAAATATCAGCCTTTTTAATTCTCTCGAAGTGATTCCAGACAACGGACGTTAACCTTTTCGGTTTCTTAAGGACTATCTCATTTGACGTCGTTGTTTCCATCAAATGGGTCTTAAGGACTATCTCATTTGACGTTGTTTCCATCATATGGGCCTGAATGCCTGATACCGTAAAATTCTGCAAAATAAGCAACAGTACGAACCAAATTTTCATGATTAAAAAATATAAAAATATCAAGAATGACCAACATATATCATGATTCACAGTTCAAATTTATGCAATTTCAACTTTATCACAAACAAACGTCATAACTTGCACAATCAGATGCATAAAAACACGCATTACAAATTTACAATATGTCATTACCCCAATAAGGCACCCCGTCTGGCCGTCTCTAATGAGGTATTATAAAAAAAAAAAAAAAAAAAAAAAAAAAAAAAAAAAAAAAAAAAATTATCTGTAGCAATCCACAAAACAATGAAAGACAACGAAAACAATCCACAAGATCTATAGTAATCATCCATAATCCATAATTAACAAACAAACAGTAACCCAATCCCAAGAGTGATGTACTGTCTTCACTGTTCTCGCCACGGTCATCGAATCACAAAACCAAAACACAAAAGCAATAACGAGGCCATTTTATGTGTGTAACGTGTGACGGACTCATTACATATTACATACTCCGTATTTCATTCCGTCAATGAATATGAATTATGACTTGGTTGTATACGTACAAAATTAATTAACTAAAACCAATAATTCACATTCTAACATGCAAAATATTTTAATCAATTAATTTAACTAGAAAAAGCTTTCTAATATATGAATCCGAAACCAGGGTTCCACGTCCACATAAACCAAAAAGGTTGAAACTTTCAGCAGCAATGAGGCTCAAATCAATCATTATCCGACATTCAACAATTCAACAAGTAAACGGATCCGGGTCCAATATGTAATATTATCCAACAAACATTCCACAATTATGAAACTACAACATCAATTCCATGCCATGCCCATAATCACAAATGCAGCCAAAATCACAAGACCCGCCAAAATAACCCGACCCGATTAATTGAAAGAAGGAAAATCACCGAAAACATGAATTAAAAAAGTGCTTACCGGGTGAAATATCTGATGGGTCGGACGGAGAGTCCGGGTGAAATTAGGGTTAGGGTTTGTATTAAAAAAAGAGATGAAATACCCGGAATTAATGGGTAAAAAAGGGGGTCCGGGATTGAAAACCCAGATTGGGAAATTAATTATACGGAAGATGACTGTAATTAGATGTGTTAATTGTTGTGATGTAACCAACTCCGAATTAATTGAGTCCGGATTATTTGGGTTAATATTAGGTTTGGGTCTTTGTATTGTCTTTGACTTCGACCCTGTTCTTTTGGACTTAATTTGATTTAATAAGTTGATTGATTGATTAATTTCCATTCGATTTAGTTAATTTCAATTGATTCGGATCAGTTCGATTGATTCGATTCAATTGAGGTTCATATTAGTTTATTTCAACATTACTATTATTATTCTTATTGATATCATTATTATTTTTATATTAATGTATTTACTATTGTTATTGTTATTATTATTATTATTATTATTATATTATTATTATATTTATTATATTGTTATTATATTTATTAATAATTAATTCGTATTATTTATATTATTATATTTATATTTAATACATTTATTATTATTATTATTATTATTATTATTATTATATTATATTTATTATTTTATTAATATATTTATTATTATTAATATTATTCATAACATATTTATTATTATTATTATATTTAATATTATTATATTAATAAGTTATTATTTAATATTTATTATTTTATTAATATACTCATTATTATTAATATTATTAATCATATATTTATTATTATTAATCATATATTTATTATTATTATTATTATTATTATATTGTTATTATATTTAATATTATTATATTAATAAGTTATTATATTAGACCTATTATTATTATTATTTATTTTTTAGTTATTATTATTATTAATATATTATATTATTATTAATAATGTTATCATTTATATTACAAATATATTATTATTATTATTATTACTATATTTATTATTATTATATTAATATTTTATTTTTTATATATCTTATTAGATTATTATTATTAGATTATATTAATATATTATTATTATTAATGAATAATATTATAATAATATTTATTATTATTATTGGTATTATTTTTATTAATATTTATTATTATTATTATTATTATTATTATTATTATTATTATTATTATTATTATTATTATTATGATTATTTGATTTCATTGATTGATTGATTCGAGATCGATTGATTGATTGATTGGCTCCATTAAGTTGATTCGATTTAGTTCACTCCATTAAGTTGATTGACAATTTGGTCCAAAAGAACAGGGCCTTCATCAATTTTCTTTTATGGAATAATAATAATATCGTTTTTGTTTAAGTTAAATAAACAATAATTCTACGATGTCATTGTTATTTTTTAAAGAAGTTGATTTATTTTATGGATTAATATTGAGCGCCATCCGGTGGCGCCGTATCATTATCCTTAAATTAAATGGGTGTGGATTATTTGGGTTATTATTAGATCCGGATCAATTTTCTTTTATGGAATAATATAAATTTATTTTATGGAATAATAATTTTTTAATCTTTTTCTGAATAGCGATAATATTATTCTTATTTCCTTTTTGTTTAGGGTAGAGATAATGCCGCGGGGGTTATTTATTGCTACACTGAAATTTGCTTTTACATGTCGATGTGGGGCCACTAATCCACTATCGTTAGGCTAATTTTCCGTTGCTTAATACAATAAGGCTGTGAAAATACCATTACCCTTGGTTTATCCCAAATTCAATTTCTTTTAAGATAAATGTTTTAAATAACAAATTAATTAATGACAATGCGGTTAAAATGGAAAAAAATTAACCAAATTGGATGAATGTAGGATCGTTGTTGCACAAACATGGCGCCAACGCAAGAGGGCGGATCGACGACATGGAGTGTGACGGTGTGTATTGTAGCTTGTAAGCAAGTTCAATGGTTTGCCTTAGAGACTTGCTTGACATTTTAAGAAATTACAAGCCAGTGGCTAAACAATTGGACAAGTCCATGTAGGATAACTTAAACCAAGCCCTACCACTAAAATACAACCAATTAAAATTAGTTTTGATTTATTAAAATTTGAGTCAAGCTAGTTAAAATTTAAGCTAAACTATTGAAATGAATTGATAGCTTAAAAATAAACTAGTAAACTATGATATGGCAATGATAAGCTAGTTCCAACTAATTTACCATTGTACTTGAGAAAAGAAAGAGACGAGACGAAATGAGAGACAAAATGGTAAACTTACACCAAAAGAAGAAAAATACATAACATTCAAAATTAGTAATCTCAATTAATTGTAGACGTTGATCGACTTTATACCTATAGGCTATAGCCTATAGCTGTTAGTATGGTAATGGTACCAGTGAACTCCCACAGATGCGTTATTAGGTCTTTGGAAAATCCAGAGGTTCAGCACGACTGCACACAGTGTTACAGTTCCGATCACAGATTCACAGGTAACATTTTTAACTGTCAAAGCTAACGATGTTTATGCATTATTAAGCGGACTCAATGTGAAGTGACTAACCGAGTCACTATCAGCAGTCATTCCAGGTGGATTACGATATAATCGTACAAGCTGGGTTGAGACAAGTTGGATTACATCAGGTATTGGTTTAGCTCAAGGTTGGTCACCAAATTATGGAGCTATAGCTGCTGATTGAGCTCCTCAAGTCTGATCAGCCTTTGACAACTCCGGCCTTCAAAGTGTCCAAGGAACAGGGGGTCTAGCTTCAGAGACAAACTACCAAATACTAGTTAATCCGTCAACATGAGCAACACAATGCTATATACAACCAAGATGGGCGAATTACAGAACCGGGGCAACACCGGAAACACCAACTCAGTAAGCAGACTTTTTAAGTGGAAGTCCCCAAGCAGCTTCATATACGCAGGCAGCATTCTTTTGCATGTAGAATCGGTAACCCAAAATTCACAGTCTTGAAGTGTCACTCACCAATGTCTACGGTTCACCAACAAGAATTCAACAACGGAAAAAATAACTCAATTTAGAAAACAATACTAAAAAGTTCTCTAGCACATCTATACCAAATTTCAACAAGTCCTTATTACCAGATATCGGTTATGCAGTCAATTACCCACCAGGTAGCAAGTCCAAAAAAGCTCCAAATATTGACACCAATATTTTCAGCATAATTGGATAAATAGCAAAGCCCGGTGACCTTCTATGTACAATTGAGGCGGCCAAGTCTCCCACTTATCAATGATCGCCTTTTTCAAATTGGAAACAAATATTCTCATGTTGGCATTTGTTTCTATAAACACCATGGGCTCTCAGGTTCAACGCCTTGTGGCCCGAAAGACTGAAAGCTTTTCGAAAGTCAGGCAACTCGAGTTCAGCCATAACAAACAGTGAAGAAGACATCAAGCTGGGCTTGGGGTTCCTGACCCAATGTCGATAGACCCAATATCGATGGACGGAGAAGGGTCTGAAACTTCGGCAAGGGCATCGAGCATATTCATGACTTCAAGAGTGTCATCCAAGTAGTATTTTGCTTTGCTCGGCTTTTGTCCAACAGTACAGGCAAAAACTGAAGTATTTGAGGATAGGATACCATTGTTAATAGCGCCCCCAATGAACTCAAACATGTCTTCATCGGATCTGTCATCACCGACACATAGTACAAAGTCAGCCTGCTTTCCAATCTCCTCCATTCGGTTGAATATCTTCTCTGCTACTAGACCTTTACTCACTCCCTGAATTACATATAAAACAGACAAAAAACGGAATTTATAAGACGCAGAGACACAAAAATTCAGAAACAATTAAAAAAAGAGCATTTTATGGTTGTTACTAAACAATTTTGATAAGCGATTCATGAGCCCATTCTTATAAAAACAAAAGCTATGGTTTATGAATACACTTTTAACGTTTCTAAAAAAGATTTCAGATTAAAATATAGGATGGACCAGGAATTTCGGGGTAATTTACCAAAATAATCAAAAACAATGCTCAAGAATCACAATTATTAAAATGGATCATATAAACATACAAACATACGCAGGACAAATTTTTAGTTTTGAACCTATTCTACAAGTACAAATGTTCAAATCTATCATCTAACAGCTCTCTTAGGACCACCCCATGTTTCATCAACCTCAGAGGTTGATCAGATCAGCTATTAGTAGCATTGCATATCAAATACTTCTAAAACAGTTTTACATACTTGTGAACCAGTAAGGTGACCTTCCCTAGCCAGTATAAAGCATTATTCAGATTCATTGACATGTTGAATCCACAACGCATACTCCCTTTGACCCACGAAAATTGTTTACATTAATTTTGGGTTCGTATTTTTATGCAAGTATATGAAAGTGGGCTAGGACTTCCTACCTTCCTCTTCCAGCAATCAAAACATGCCCAAAAATAAAAAGTAAACTATTGGCCAAGACTGTCTAAAACTGCAAAAGAAACTATCTGTAGGGAGAGAGGGAGCATAAGATAGGACACCATTAACATCAACTCTTTATCAACAACTGAATAATTCATTACTGCCCATGATGCTGTCATAGAAACTGAATGTAACAGCAGAAAAAAAAAAAGTATAAACCAGACAAACCTGAGGCTTCACTTCAACGATGTACTGGCCACTTTTCACTGAAACAGGCTCATTGGCTAACACACTTTCTAAATGATCTAACATCTCCTTTGCTTGGCACGAACCAAAACCTGGGTCTGCATCTCTATGATGCCAAACCAAAGCACTCTCTTTTGTTTCGATGTAAGAACCATCTGTTGCTTCTGTATATAGTTTCATCACAGGTTCAGCTATCTGTACCCATCCAAAATCGCAATTTTGACCACAAATTTCCCACTCGCTCTCAGCAGACCATCTGACCAAATATCAAGTTACGTGTATAAGTAAAGGATACAACAAAAATACTCTCCATCCCAATTACATGGCAACACAAAGGTAGTTAACTTTGACCACTATTTTCTCAAAATATACCGTAATTACAACTTTTGCATAAGGTGACATGAAAATACTCATTTTGCTAAATCACATGTGACAAATTTGACATTGTACGATCCCATACTTTTGGAGAGACTAATAGTCAAAGTTGATCATCAAACTCAAAAGGAGACAGTGTACTAGGAAGGAGTAGTATAACTAAACAAGTATAGTTAGCATGGTTAGTACCTCATGAAGTATCCATGTTCAGCTGCAATGCCGACCTCCGAGCAAGGTGAAAACCATTTACCTAAGCTATCCCTTCCTCTTCCACTGACAATAAAAACAGTGTTTTTGGGGTCCTCAGAAAGTAAGTGGATAATTCTCATCACCTCTCGACTAGGTGTCTTATTTATGGATGTCTGAGGCATCATGGTTCCGTCATAATCGAGTAGTATGGCTCTACTTTTGGACCTGGAGAATGCAGAGACAATGGCATCGATGGTCAACTTTCTGAAATTAGGATCCAGTGCTACTACCCTAAAACCAAATCCCAAACCAATTCCCCAGCAACGCCGTCTGAAGTGGTCTCTACAGGTCCTCTCCAAATCTTGGAAAAAGCTTCTTGCCCAAAAAGCAACATCATGTGAGCTAACGTATTTATAATGTTTGTCATGCCGCAACTGCTTCTCAGCATCATTCATGGATATAGCCTCATTCATTGCCTCCGCTGTTGCCTCAACGTTCCATGGGTTTATCCGAATAGCACCACTAAGAGAAGGAGAACACCCTATAAATTCTGATACAACCAACATGCTCTTCTTGGGCTTACTAGATGATGAGCCATAGTCGGATTCAGAGACTCCTTGCCTGCATACTATATACTCGTATGGAGTGAGATTCATTCCATCTCTGACAGCAGTGACAACTACACACTCGGCAGCAGTGTAATACGCAACCCTTTCACTCAAAGACAGAGGCCTGTCAATGAAAACTATCGGTTCATAACCAGGGCGCCCAAATGTTTCATTAATTCTCTTACAGCTATCCTGGATTTCAGCTTGAATCTCCTCAAGATCCTTGCCTTTTCCTCTGGCAGGATTTGCAATTTGAATCAAAACTGCTTTTCCCTGCCATTTGGGATGAAGCTTGAGCATTTGTTCCATAGCCAAAAGTTTCAGATTCACACCCTTAAAAATATCCATATCATCCACCCCAAGCAAAACAGTCTTCCCTTCGAATTGTTGTTTAAGCTCCTGCACCCTCCATTCTTTATCAGCAAGCCTCAGAACAGACTCAATCTGCCCCATATGAATTCCCACTGGCATTATCTTTATTCCGACAGTCCTTCCATAGTATTCTAAACCAATATATCCCCTCTTCGATTTATACTCCAGACCCAACATTCGACTACAACAAGAAAGGAAATGACGAGCATAATCAAAGGTATGAAATCCAATAAGATCCGCATTCAACAACGCCTTGAGTATCTCCTCCCTCACAGGCAAAGTCCTGTATATCTCTGAAGAAGGAAATGGGCTATGAAGGAAAAATCCCATCCTTAATTTGATGAATCGCCTCCTCAAGAAAGTTGGTAGCACCATCAAATGGTAATCATGAATCCAGACATAATCATCCTCAGGATTTATCACTTCAATCACCCTCTGGGAGAATATCTTATTGGCAGCCACATAAGCTTCCCATAAAGAGCGGTCAAATCGAGTACCATGGCTAGCTGAATAGGGTAACATATAATGAAAAAGAGGCCATAGATGATGCTTGCAGAAGCCATGATAGAATTTCGTATGAATATCATTAGGCAGGAAAGCAGGGACACATTTAAACTTCTCCAGCAAGATCTGTGATACATCATCTTGTTCATCCAAATCTACTTCCACATTCAAAGATCCAACATAGATAACCTCCATGTCCTCAGGCAACCCATGCTTCACATGCAAAAGCAACGAGTCCTCATCCCAACTAAAACTCCAACCCCTATTATCTGGCCTTCTCTTTGCTCTTACTGGGAGTTGATTAGATACCATGATTATACGATCCTGTATAATTGATGATGGCACATCTGATGAAACACTATTAGCTTGATCATCATCAAGCTCAGATATCACTCCTGCAACAGTCATCACTCTTGGGAGCCGTTTTTTCTCCCGCCCCATCACTGGGAAGTTACCCGATGCTAAATCTAATAGATTGGTATAAGATCTGGACATCATCTTGTCAAGCTTCTTTCTCTTCTCAACCAATAACTGTTGTTTCGTCCTCCCAAAAACGCTCAATGCACAAATTAACTAGACCAATGTTTATTCTCTTACACACCACTATACTCTCATTATTCACCTCCAAATTTCTTAGCCATGTGACATGAGGATAGATAAAGCAAATGTCCTGCCTAAATGCATACACCTTATGTTCTCAAACGCAGAATAGTTCCTAAAAACAATCACAAAAGAATAAGTTCTCTAATCAAAGAGAGATAAATCAAAGTGAAGATGCAGTAAGGAGTGTAAGCTTATGAAAAAGCCAAGTAAAAGAGAATTTAATAGCATGTCAAAAACAAACAGCGCCTAAAAACGAAATAAAGATCTAGTCCAAACCAGAACCCCACTTAATTCTCAAACAACATCCTTTTCCTTGCTATATACAGCTTCACTGACAAATACGAACAGCCTCATGTTTGTCTTTCAATTACCACTAATTGACAAACATGACTGGTGATGACTAACGCAAGACCCAACGAAAAACCAGGTAAGTATATTATCTATGATCCCACACTCAAATGTATAAGGAATGAAAGAAGAAGAAATACAGTTAGCAGCTAACCCATGAGAGCCATGGTACAAAAATATGGTACGGACCGTGGTTGCTTATTGCTTTAACAGTCACAATATAGCGATATAGGGAAGTCACTGATTAAAAGTAACAGGCACAATGGAAGTGGCCAAAATCTCATAAACTTATACCAAACCCCAATTGTGCTACGAGCAACTCTTACTACTTCCATTCCAAATTTAAAGCTAATATCACACTACCCCCAATTCACAGGTCTGCAACATTAACATTGTGGTACTGCACAATTATTGAGATACGGGAATTGCATGTGCATTTTTCCTCTACTACCCTTGCAAGTAGAGCAACTAACAAACACCTGCCCACTTTCTCTCTCTCCCTAGGTTACCTCTATCTTAAAATAGAAATGTTGCAAACCCATA
The DNA here is from genome assembly GCF_048544455.1 of Silene latifolia. NCBI lineage: Eukaryota > Viridiplantae > Streptophyta > Magnoliopsida > Caryophyllales > Caryophyllaceae > Silene > Silene latifolia. The sequence goes on from NC_133537.1 coordinate 289,703,764, forward strand.
TCCAGTTGATGAATGAGCATGGTGATTAAAGATTCGGACGTACACTGAGTCTGCTCCCTAACTAATTCTACTTCATTAAGTTCAATACTTACTCAATCATTTAGTTTACCTTTGATTAAAATACCGTCACTAAGAATAAAAAAAAAAAAAAAAGGAAAGAAATGAGTGGGACGGAGGGAGTACTTACTGTTTTCGGCCGAATTAATTCCAATAACAATAACAATGAATATCCTCAGCTACCCGCACACATTAAAACACTCCACCTACTCATTTCAGCTCATTTAATCCCCTCATTCGCCCGATTTATTCCGTAAACTAAACACATGAAAATCGCTACACTACCTCTGGCACTCAAAACAATGTTTTCCTACTCTATAACCTATACTTTACTACCTCCGTCTCAATCAGTTATTTACGATAGAAAAAATCAGACATGAAAACAGCAGGAAATTCATGGTAATAAATACTCGTATTTAAATAAACAATCTGAGAAAAACTAAAGAGAAAATAAAATCGATAAATAAGGATGCTGACCTTGAGATACGATTGATTAGAGGATGAAACAATAAATTCGAAAAATAGAAGGATTGAATAGATGGATGGATAGATAGATCTAGGGTTAGGGTAAAGTGGAGGAGGTAGTGTTATTATAGTTGATAAAATTGGGGAAATGATTAAAAAAAGGGGATTAAGGAAGGTGGTGGAGTTGTTTAAGTGTATGTATATATATTTGGTGAGAGAGTGAGAGAGTGAGAGAGAGAGAGGAGACAAAAGTTAGAAAAATGTTGAGGAAAAAAAAGAGGATAAGGTTTTGGGAAGCTTTGATTTGCTTCGTTGCTATGTCCAGCTGGCATTATAGGGCTGTTTTACTCTTTGTGGTTGTATTTCACTCACGCTCTTGTTTTTGCTTTTTTGTGGGGTTTCAGACTTTTGGGGTTGTGTTATCCTACTAGTCCACTTTTGTTTCTAAGGGAAAATATCATGTCATCAATTCATCATGGATGGTGATACGATATTTGCAATGTTGTTCAAAGTTGTCTATATTTAAGAGGTTTGTCTATTGTTGTATTGAGATTTGTTGTTAGAAAGGTTTGTGTGTTTAATGATGTGGCATTAGATAAACCTCATTTGGAATTTGTCTATTATTAATGCCCTAATTATGCATAATGCCCTGCTGCTGAAAGACAGATTGCATCAATTAGCTAGTGCTTTAGATGATTTGTGTTGTGTATGTGGTATGAGTACAGAATCACATGATCATTTATTCCAAGATTGCTCGTATACCAGGAAGGTTTATTAGGCTGCCTCAGGGGTGGCTTGAATGTGCTATGAAGGACCAAACTATTTGGCTTATCATCAAAAAGAGCTACTAGAATGAAGAAAAGAGTTGTCACTACCGTGCACCTTAGAGTTTGGTACAACTTGTGGATGCAACGTAAGGAAGCTCAGATTGTTGAAGCCTAAGATTATAATTAGGAACATCTAGGAAATGATGAAGAGTTAGTTTAGTTATGATAAGCAACATGGTTTGATGTTGAGGGATAAACAATGGTTACTACATGCTCGACTAACTAGTATTGGTGCCCGGCTTCACCCGGGCTACCTCTATTTACCATTAATTTTTTTTTTCATTAAATAAAATTAGTTAAAGTTGCATAACCCGTAAATTTATCATTAATATATTTTTCTATGACATATCCTAAAATTACGATGAAATAAATTTTGAGACAAATTCACTACTCCCGCTATTAATATTTTACTCTTATTAATGAAACAATAGTAATAACATTTCACTACTTGCTCGTAATCATTGTTACTTTCACTACTCCCGTCGTTATTATTGTTACTGTCACTACTGCCGGCATTAATATTGATAATTTCACTTCTCCCGCCGTAATTATTGTTACTTTCACTATTGCCGCATTAATATTGATTATTTCACTACTCCCGTTGTTGTTTCTACCACTTTCACTAATCTCGCTGATAATTTGGTTACTTTTACTATTCAAATGAGTATTCAAATGAGTGATTACTATCATATAACTATATCCAATGTTACTACAATTCTTTTCTTTAATGACGAAATTACTTTTACTACTTAAGCATGCAATTTTAAGAGGATTCTATATTTATATAAATATATTACATATATGCATTAAATCAAATCGAAACAATTATGCAATATTATATATTATGGAATCTAACTTGAATTATTTATAACCTACTTATATTATATTTTTGTATGTTAAATAATTAACATCTCTATACATCTAATAAACTATAAAGTTTAATAAAATTGCATAGATTTTAAATTTAATATATAATTTTATGATGTTAATAATTAATAGCATAAGTGTACATGTTTATACTAATTAATTATTTTATTTTAAGAAAATTGAGCATCTTCTAGTTTTCTATAAATATTTAGAAAAATAAATTACCAACATCTTCTTTCTTTTAGTCTTAGTCTCTTACAAATATTTAGGAAAATTACCAAGTTTCTATATAATTTAATTTTAACCCAAACTTAATAATATTTGCATTGAGATCCCTTAATCGGGTCCATCACACGGTGCTAGTGATTTAAAACTATATAGTATAATTAATTTGTATAACTTTCTTTAATTACATGGAAGTCCCTTGGTTTCTGGATTTAATATATAGTATTGATGTAATATGCTTTAGACATTGCTATCTCTTGAAAATTGCATGTGTAATTGCAAGATAATTATTAATGAAGCTTGCATTTTAGCAAAAAAAAAAATATTAGTTATCTGATTAACAATATCGTTATTCACGAAATGGCATAGTTTACAAATATCACATTGTTTGTCAGGGTTATGAAGAACCAAAAGATTAAGATCACGAGTACTCTCGGCATGAATATTGTTAGTAAGAGGATATGGAAAGACCCAATTATCAGATCAATTTTTTTTTTTTGGGAAAAGTAAGTTTCTCATTAAATAATTAACCAATCCCTTTACAACATTTTATAAGATAAGCAATATGCTCATCCTAATGCTTACAAATCATGTCAATCCAATTCAATGCTTTACTATTCTTACTTCCAAGTTTAATACTAGCAAGTCGTAGCCTAACTTCATTGTGAACCTGTCTAACTAACATCTCGGGTCTAAGAAGAGTCATGTCCACCCTGCATCTGTTCCTACACCACCAAATGTTAGTCATCAATGCTGCCATAACAACTGCTATCACCTTCTTTCTCGCCTGATGATGCGTGTCTTTTATATGATGTTTTACACCCTATTTTACACGCATTTCAGAGCTCAATTATGTAGTTTATGCTACTATTTGGCCCATTTCGTCTACTTTCGTATTTTTATGTAATATTGCAGATTTATGCGGAAATGAGTAGAAATCGAGCTAAATCCGTCCCCGAGTACTAGGCATTGCATTTGACATGAAGTATTTACTCTGGAAGCAAACTTGGTGCGCGTATCGAGGCCCAAAAGACGAATTTATGAAGCTTTTGGAGCCAAGTACCAGCTACTCCAGTCGATCAACCGACCTACATGGTCGATCGACCAGAGCACGAAGATCAGAAGCTACTGTACAGCGCGTATCAGTCGATCGACCGGCTGCTTTGGTCGATCGACCAAACCGTTAATTCTGACGTGAATTAATAGAACGAGAATTCCGAAGCCTATTGTAATTAGGTTTAGGAATAATAGTTACGTAATATTCCTATATAACGTAACCTTAGTTTTCAGAATTATCATCAAGCTTTATCATCAAGTCATTGTTATCAGTTAGTTAAGGAAATAATTAGGGTTCTTGAGATTATTTCGTCATCAATAAAGTTTTCTTTTCATTCGGTTTTGATCTTTCCTCTTCAATTCTCTCTACGGTATTTCCTGTTCCTTCGTTTAATATACGCTGTTTTAATTCGTTCGTAGTATAGAATTGCTAGAGTAGATATCCCAAAGCCAATTATCTTTTCATGTCAATTTCTTATTTAGATAATTTAAGTATGAATTCGAATGCTTTAATTGTTGATTTTATTGTTGTTATTATTTCCAGTATGAGTAGCTAAACCCCTTTGTGCTAAGATGTAGGGGAATTGTAGTGTAGGCGGCGTAAAATTAGTAGACCTGAAATCGCGCCATGGTCGATCGACTGGCCTACTTGGTCGATCGACCAGCCACGTGAGATTACCTTCGTTTTAATTAATTTAATTTCTATATTTGACGAATCGAGTGCACGCGACTAGTTGAATGTTTAGGAATTGACCGACCCGATAAGATCGAAAGATAGGGGAGGGAAATAGACTACCTAATTGAGACGACTAAATTAATAAGATCGAGAGATAAGTTAATTTAGACTTTTAAATCACTTTTCAGGACGAAAGTTAGCATTAGTGATATTAGGGACCCGTAGCTAGATCGAAAGATGCTACCTGTTAAGAATGGACCGAGAGGACTTCTTATTTTCCCGTCTCACGTGATTGTTTTAGACTTACCTAGGATACTGCCGCCGAAACTACAGTGAACCGACCATCTTAACACCCTTTTTATTTGATTTCATACATTTCTATTTATAGCTCATTCATTTGCTTAGTTTACTTTTAAATTTCCTTGCCTTTAGTATTAGTTTCACTCAAATCAAATCGCCCTCACAATTGTTACTTTAAGATTAAAATTAGACAACTATTAATTGCATCGCCTCCTTGTGGTTCGACCCTGACTGCCACTATCTATAGTAGTAGTTTGGAATTATAAATTTATCTTTGGTACTCTACGACGGTATCAAATTTTTGGCGTTCTTAGGGAGGCAATTGTTTAAATTTTTAGTTGTTTTTATTTTATTCTTTTCTCAGTTTAAGGGACATCTGTTCCTTAAACTATTCTCATATTCTACTTGTAGTTTCCTCTTATGCGCAGGTCACGGGGTGGTGAATTACTATCGTTCAATCCTGAGATTGAGAAGACTTTGCGTGAGTTGAGACGATCATCTAGAGTATTGCCGACAGAGGAAGAGCTGAGTACTCTGTCCAAGTACTACGAGAATGAGCTATTCGAGGAGGACCCACCTTCATCTCCTATTTCTACTTCATCAGCTGAGACCGTCACATCTCTAGATATGGCTGAAGAAGCTAGTATAGCCAGTCACTCCGAGCCGAAAGCTGAGAATCTCTACAAGGGATTCACATTGCCAGCTGGGACAGATAGGAAATTCGAACCAAAACCGGCTTATATTAACTTGGTTGAGAGAAACCAATTTGGGGGAGCTGCAAATGAAGATGCAGCTAAGCATATGGAGACATTCATTGACTACTGTTGCTCCATACCCCCACCAGCAGGTGTGACTCCAGATCAGGTGAAGGAGACGATGTTCTTATTTTCGCTCCGTGATGCTGCTAGGGAGTGGTACCGAGATCTGGATCGAGCTGCTAATGGGATTACTGATTGGAATTCATTGGCCTTAGCGTTTTATAAGAAATATTTCTCTGCCTCGAAGACCAATGCGATTAGAGCTCAAATCACGAGCTTTAAACAGGGTCCTGATGAGGATTTTCATGAGGCATGGGTCCGTTTCAAGAGACTGGTGCGAACTATTCCGCACCATGGGTTTGAGAAGTGGTTTCTGTGCAACCAATTCTACAATGGTCTTTATGATGATCAGAGAGCTATCCTAGATGTTGCAGCTAATGGGATATTTCAAGAAAATAGTGGTGAGACAAAGGGGTGGAAAATCATTGATGACATAGCCACCCATAAAGCTGAGCATGGGAATTCTAGAGGAAATCAGAGAAGATCGGCTGAATCTCCTGCTGTAGCTGCAATAGAAGCCTTTACTGCGAGGTTTGACAAGATAGATTTTGGGGGATCCCAAAAAGGAGGGATTTATAAAGTTAATGCCGTTTCAGATGGTCCCTTTATATGCAAGAGGTGTGGAGCTGAGGGACATGTTTCGGATTTTTCTCCTAGTTCGACTGAAGTATGTGCTGCCTTTCAACATTATAGGCAGACTGGTACATATCCCGATTCCTCTAATGTCCACCCCAATTTGAGGTGGACCAACCAGAATGTCCTTAATCCGGGTCCACAGCAGCAGCAGAACTATGTGTCCCCTCATAAGCAGCAACAGCCATATCAAAAGCCTCCGTATATCCCACAGCAGCAGCAGCTCCAAAGTTCCGATTTTACTGAGTTGAAAAATTTGTTGCTAAAGGAGTCCCAAGCTAGAGAGGCCGGGATGAAAATGTTGGAGAGCCAAATTGTTCAATTGGCTAGCAAAAGTGCAACTCGAGCTCCGGGGCATTTACCATCGCAGCCGGATCAAAAAGAGACTCTTAATGCAATTACTTTGAGGAGTGGGTCTACCCTTGATGGGCCTGCTATGGTCGAGGAAGCTACTGGAAAAGATGAGGCGAACCAAGTAAGAGGAAGGCAGTAACGAACAATGGCAAAAAAAGGCGACTAGCAGGTATATCGATCGACTGATACACCTGGTCGATCGACCAGTCACAGGTTCTGGTTCTGAGGAGGCCAGTCGATCGACTGACACTCATGGTCGATCGACTGATCACGCTGCTGAAGTTGAACCTTTTCGTCCTCCAATGCCAGATAACTTGAGGGACCACTTATTTCGGGGTACGACGACTCCGAAAATATTGAGGCAAGACCCAAATGTTGATGGGTCAGTCCCGGTTCCAAAGTATGACCCGATGACGATTAATGGTTCATTTTTTAGACGGTCTGAAGAAGGTTCAAGCTACAACAAAGACAAGGTAGTGGATTTTCAGCCTAAATCCACTGATGCCGGTATGAGAGACTTAGAGGAGAGGGCTAAGTTGCTTCTTACAGCCCCCTATCCAGAGAGATTAGTACCGACAAAGGAACATGTATCATTTAACAAATTTGAAAATGTTATTCGTAGCTTAAATGTGCAAGTTCTTTTCTTAGAATTGGTTAATCAAGTGCCTGCTTACATGAAATTTATGAAGCAACTTTTGTCTAAAAAGAAGTCACTTGGTACTGTGCAATCTGTCACACTAACTGAGGAGTCATGTTCCTATTTGACCCATACTGCACCTCACAAACTAGAAGACTCAGGTAGCTTTTCAGTCCCATGTAGTATTGTCACCTTTTCTATTAAGAAGGCCTTGTGTGACCTAGGAGCCAGTATTAGTGTAATGCCTTTGAGTTTTGATAGGAAGTTGAAATTGACTAGGTTTGCAGTTACTAACATGGCAGTACAGATGACTGATCGATCTGCGGTCCAGCCTATATGAGTCTTAGAGGACATTCCCGTGCAAATAGGAAAGTTCTTTTTCCCTGTTGACTTCGTTGTGTTAGATATTCCCGAGGATGCCCACATTCCTATCATTTTGGGTAGACCATTTCTGCACACTGCTGGTGCAGTTATAGATGTTGGCTCAGGGACATTGACCTTCAAAGTAGGGAAACATTCCATTGTCTTTGCCCAGACAGCTAAGAAGAAAGATCCTATGTGGCCAGTCACTTGTAATGTGATTTCTGAAAAGAAATCTTATTTTGTGCTTTCTGACATGCCTGCCTCTATGCCTATTCCTATTGTAACACCTCCGCCCCAGATTGGGAGCAACTTGGAGGAAGATTCTTCTGTTTTAGATATTACAGGAGCTGGTTTGGGGAAGGAAGAGCCGCATGTTGCTCCAGCTGTGAAGGAGCCAATTGTTCAAAGAGGCGGTCTAGGATGTCTTAGCTATGGCACAGATGAGGAGCCTGGCGAGGAGCCAGTCAAAATGACGGAGTCTGGTCTAGATTTTGACGAGCCAGACGAGGTCATTGACTGGGAAGATATCAGAGGTGTTGATCCGTTGAGCTCTGCGGATATTGGCAATGCTAGGAGCCCAGCTGAGAAGATGAGCACTGTAGAGGCTACCTCTTATAGCCAGAAGCCGAGCAAGTGGGCCATTCCGTGTCCGTTCTTGATCAACTATTAGTTGATTAAGACTTTTTCAAAAACATTCGTTTTTATTGCTTTTGTTAGACTCTTTTTATCGCTTTTGTGTGCGCGAGACTTCGCTTTAATTTAGTTTGCTTAGGATTTACAGACTCTAGACTTTACATTTAGGTTTTGCGCAATTTTGGGCGCGTTATTATGTGTATTTGCAGGTTTATAGACCATGTTGGCTCAATTTATTGAGCTAATTCGAAGAAAATCAGAACTTACAGCAGGTTTTCGGTCGATCGACTGCCTCCTATGGTCGATCGACTGAGCTGCGAATTCCAGGAGCTTCTGTTCCTGTTCACTCTAGTCGATCGATTGGGTGATGTGGTCGATCGACCGCCCAGCGCTGCTGTACCTGTTTTCGATCATTCCCCTGTTGTGTTTGGTCGATTTGCGGAGTTGAGGGAGTCTTTTCCCCACTTTATTCTCCGACTCATTTCTGTTTTCTTCCGTTTCTTTATTTTACACATAATTTTGCGTTTAATAAATTGTTTTCTCGGAATTACGCGCAGTACTTTTCTGGTACTTTTTGGTAGCACTGCTGGCTACTGAAATCTCCTAGCTCACGCTGGTTTGGGGAGGTTTCCTTTTGCTGCGCTTAAAGTCTTGTGAGTTTCCGAGTCCTTTTCATGTCTTATTTAGTTAATTTTCACGCAAATTCCCGTTTCCCTTTTATTTCATTATATGATTTTGCACAATGGGGACATTGTGTGATTTGGTTTGGGGAAGGGTTTTGCACTGCATTCACATGTTCTATTGCATTTCTCTTTCACGTTTATTGCATTTCAGTTTGCATTGTTTATTTCATTTCCTATATACAGAAAATCAAAAAAAAAAAATTGAAAAATTTCAAAAAAATAAAAAATGCATGTTTATTTTAGCATATAGGTCGAGTCGGAACGGTAGTATTTCAATGATGACATTGCATTTTCAGCTGTTTTGTGCCTAAGCCTTGCTAATTGACATGTTATTAGTAGAATCATATATGCATAGTCTACGAGTTTTCGTTAAATTTCTTGATGAACTTGAGACTTGACTTTGATTTTTGGTAAACTACATCATTTTCTGGGGTTTAGAGCCTATAACTGGTGTCATTCATGACCAGTTCATCTATGATTGTGAGTAGTTACTCCTTGTGAGACATGTTATATCAATATGCATAAATATGAACTTAATCTGCTTAATACCTGTATGCATTCGGTTTGTGGTTTGTTGACACATGTGGAAGAGGTACCCTTTATTCATTTTGCCCATAAGCTTCACAAAGCCAAAAATAGCCTTTTGTCCCTTTTACTACATCCTATATTCAGCCTGCCTTTGTCAAGGTAGTAGTATTAGTCTTTGGGAATGTTCTTATTATTTTTGGTTGCATATGCTCTTATTGAGATGATGTTGGATGAAAGAATGAAGGAGGAGAAAGATAAAAAAAGAAAAAAGAAAAGAGAAGAAAAATGATTCGAAAAGAAAAAAAGGAGGAAATGAGTGTTGTACTGTATAATCCGGTCGATCGACTGACCATCTTGGTCGATCGACTGCAGCCCGAGAAAAAAAAAGGAAAAAAAAAAACAAAATCACATGGTTGGAGTTTTGGTTAGTCGGTGATTTTATTCCCATGCTTTATTATCATCATTTGGGGAGTTACATCTATTGGAGATTGTGAGTTTAGTGCTTGATAATTAGCACTGGTTTTATTGAAAAATCTTGAGCAAGAAGTTGGATGTTGTCATATGGTTTTGTTTAGGTACTAGCTTGATCACCTATGCCTCCACATTCCCATAATTGTTTTGCCTCTTCTTACCCATAGCCTCACATATCCAAATTTACCTCGGCATGTGTCATGGTCATTTATTTGGTTGGAATGCATATGTATGGTTGTAGAGATTATTTTCATATTAGATTGCAGGCATGTTCTTATAGGTCGTAGTTAGGTGAGAGTTATTACATTTGCTTCTTTCTATCTTTACATATATTCACCTTGTGTTTATTGTGTGATATGAGCGACCCGTGAGAGTCCAAAATGATAAGTCTCTACAGTTGACGGTTCAGCAGTTTTTAACGACTACATAACTCGTTTGCATGATTCATATTGCTAGTTGATTGTTAGTTATTGCATTAAACTAATTTAGGCTTTATAGTTTCATTTCGCTCTGAGATTGAACTCGTTCCATTAGGTTTTAGGATCGAGTCTAGTTCTTGCTTGGGGACAAGCAAGGGTTTGGTTTGAGGAAGTTTGATGCGTGTCTTTTATATGATGTTTTACACCCAATTTTACACGCATTTCAGAGCTCAATTATGTAGTTTATGCTACTATTTGCCCCATTTCGTCTACTTTCGTATTTTTATGTAATATTGCAGATTTATGCGGAAATGAGTAGAAATCGAGCTAAATCCTTCCCCGAGTACTAGGCATTGCATTTGACATGAAGTATTTACTCTGGAAGCAAACTTGGTGCGCTTATCGAGGCCCGAAAGACGAATTTACGAAGCTTTTGGAGCCAAGTACCAGCTACTCCAGTCGATCGACCGACCTACATGGTCGATCGACCAGAGCACGAAGATCAGAAGCTATTGTACAGCGCGTATCAGTCGATCGATCGACTGCTTTGGTTGATCGACCAAATCGTTAATTCTGGCGTGAATTAATAGAACGAGAATTCCGAAGCCCATTGTAATTAGGTTTAGGAATAAGAGTTACGTAATATTCCTATATAACGTAACCTTAGTTTTCAGAATTATCATCAAGCTTTATCATCAAGTCATTGTTATCAGTTAGTTAAGAAAATAATTAGGGTTCTTGAGATTATTTCGTCATCAATAAAGTTTTCTTTTCATTCGGTTTTGATCTTTCCTCTTCAATTCTCCCTATGGTATTTCCTGTTCCTTCGTTTAATATACGTTGTTTTAATTCGTTCGTAGTATAGAATTGCTACAGTAGATATCCCAAAGCCAATTATCTTTTCATGTCAATTTCTTATTTAGATAATTTAAGTATGAATTCGAATGCTTTAATTGTTGATTTTATTGTTGTTATTATTTCCAGTATGAGTAGCTAAACCCCTTTGTGCTAAGATGTAGGGGAATTGTAGTGTAGGCGGCGTAAAATTAGTAGACCTGAAATCGCGCCATGGTCGATCGACTGGCCTACTTGGTCGATCGACCGGCCACGTGAGATTACCTTCGTTTTAATTAATTTAATTTCTATATTTGACGAATCGAGTGCACGCGACTAGTTGAATGTTTAGGAATTGACCGACCCGATAAGATCGAAAGATAGGGGAGGGAAATAGACTACCTAATTGAGACGACTAAATTAATAAGATCGAGAGATAAGTTAATTTAGACTTTTAAATCACTTTTCAGGACGAAAGTTAGCATTAGTGATATTAGGGACCCGTAGCTAGATCGAAAGATGCTACCTGTTAAGAATGGACCGAGAGGACTTCTTATTTTCCCGTCTCACGTGATTGTTTTAGACTTACCTAGGATACTGCCGCCGAAACTACAGTGAACCGACCATCTTAGCACCCTTTTTATTTGATTTCATACATTTCTATTTATAGCTCATTCATTTGCTTAGTTTACTTTTAAATTTCATTGCCTTTAGTATTAGTTTCACTCAAATCAAATCCCCCTCACAATTGTTACTTTTAGATTAAAATTAAACAACTACTAATTGTATCGCCTCCTTGTGGTTCGACCCTGACTGCCACTATCTATAGTAGTAGTTTGGAATTATAAATTTATCTTTGGTACTCTACGACGGTATCACCTGACTCCTTGATCTCCATTTAACCCACCATTCACAGCAGTGATTTGTAGGCAACTGAACAGGGCACCAATTGTGAACCAGATCCCTGCATTTCCTACTGTACTCACACCTGAAAAAAAGATGCTCATGATCCTCCTCAACCAGTCCACACAAGAAGCAAATATTATCATGAGTGATCTGCATCTTCTGGAGTCTATCTTGTGTTAAAAGCCTCTCCTGAGCTATTAGCCACACACAAAATCTATGTCTTGGTAACATCCATCGAACTGTCACCAGAGGTGCCCACCTGACTTTCTCTTTATCAGGCCTAAGAAACTGGTAGCCTTGCTTAATGGTATACTGCCTAGTCAGGTTCCCCATATTACCATAGAAGAGTTGATGAAATATAGCCTTCACTTGGCAAATTTTACGCCAAGCCCAGCTACTATTGATAGATGGTTCATACTCCTCCCATGTACACCTTTTTATATAAACAGAATGCACCCATTTTACCCACAGGTGGTATGCTTTCTGTTCAATCCACCAAACGTACTTCCCTAGAGCTGCAATGTTCCAGTCAGACAGCTTCTTAATCCCAAGCCCTCCCTAATTATAGGGACGACAGATAGCATCCCAGGCCACCAGAGCAGGCCCCTCTTGTTGCTCAGTACCATGCCAAAGAAAGCGTCTGCACACTACTTCAATCTTAGCAATGACAGTTTTAGGAATTATAAAAATCCTTGCCCAATATGAATGCAGGGAGCTGAGAACAGACTGCACAAGAATCAATCTTCCAGAGTAAGCCAGTTTCCTAGCCCCTAAACCCCTAATTCTCTCAACAACTTTCTCCACCAAACAATGACAATCCAAAACTGATAATCTTTTGGGAGAGACATTTATCCCCAAGTATTTAAAAGGAACCTTGTCAAGCTTCATACCAGTCTCAGTCTCAATCTCTTTAATCTACTGGTCAGTCATGCCATTGCAATAGAAATTAGATTTCCCCTTGTTCATCAGCAGACCAGAGGCCTTAGAAAAGTATCCAAAAGCATTCAGCAAGAGCTCAATACTCTTCCTATCCCCTTTACATAACATGATCATATCATCTGAAAAACAAAGGTGGGTCAGTCCAATATGCTTGCAGAGAGATGATGCCTGATGATGCGTGTCTTTTATATGATGTTTTGCACCTCATTTTACACGCATTTCAGAGCTCATTTGTGTAGTTTAAGCTGCCATTTCCCCCATTTTCGTCTACTTTCGTGTTTTTGTACTTTATTGCAGAAATGTGAAGAATTCAACGGAAATTGAGCTAAATCCGTCCCCGACTATCCTGCATTACAATTGACGTGAAGTATTGACTCGAGGAATGAGCTTGGTGCGCATTTCAAAGCCCAAAAGACAAATCCACGAGATTATAGAAGTCAAGTAGCAGCTAAAGCAGTCGATCGACCACTACCTTCAGTCGATCGACCAACATGCGGGTTCCAGAAACTACTGTACACTGCATAGCAGTTGATCGACCGGTCATCTCAGTCGATCGACCACCCCGCTACTCAGACGAGAATTAAAAGATCGAGGAAAGCAAGCCCATTATGTTTAGGTTTTGATAATAAGTTGTTACGTATGTTTGTTATATAACGTAACCTAGAACATCAGATAAAGGCATCCAGTTTTGATCGAGTTTTTTTATCTAAGTTTCACATTCAGCTTTAGAATATCATAGTTAGGGTTTGGAATATTGGTTGCATCGGATTTTCATTCATACTTCTAATCATTTCGTTACTATTCTTCTGCAATTTTCGGTATTCCTTCTATTCTACTTTCAGTTCATCTTTATTGCGTTGTTAGATATAGAATTGTTAGTTAGAATCCAAGCCAATTATCGTTTATGTTAATTGTTTCTTCTACTATTTTTAGCATGAATTCAGTAGTCTTTATCGTCAATATTATTGTTATTTTCGCCATAGCCATGAGTAGCTAAATCAATTGTGCTAGGATGTAGGGGAATTATAGCGTAGGCGGCGTAGTATTAATTTGGACTGAAATCGCGTGTCAGTTGATCGACTACCATGCCTGGTCGATCGACTAACCACGTGAGGTTACCTTTCGTTTTAATTGATTTTAATGTTGTATTTAACGAATCGAATGCATGCGACCAGTTAAATGCTTAATTTATGACTGACCCATTAGATCGAAAGATAGGGAAAGTTGTTAGATCACCAATTGAAATGACTAAACTGCGCTGAGATCGAAAGATAGGTAAAGTTTAGATTATTAGTCACTTTTCAGGACGAGAGTCAGTATTAGTGATATTAGGGACCTATAGCGAGATCGAAAGATGCTATCTGTTAAGAGTGGACCGAGAGGACCTCTTGTTTCCCGCCTCACTTGTGTTCGATTTGGACTGTTTAGTATCTGCGCCGAAACTATAACGAACCGACCATCCCAGTACCTCTTTTTATACTTGATTTTATATATTTCATTAGTTTACTTTTCTTTTATTGTTATTAGCTATAGACCAAACCAAATCAAACCCCCACCTTTTGTTACCTTAGACCGAATTTAAACAACTAGAAATTACGTCTGCCTCTCTGTGGTTCGACCCGACTGCCGCTAGCTATAGTTGTAGTTGGAGTTTATAAATATTATTTTTGACACCTCACGACGGGTATCAAATTTTGGCGCCGTTGCCCGGGAGGCAATTGTTCTAATCTTTAGTTGTTTTTTATTTAGTCTTTCTTTAGTTTAAGGGACTTCCGTTCCTTAAACTTTTCTTATATTCTTTTTGTAGTTTCTTCTTATGCGCAGGTCACAGGGTGGTGAACTAGTACCATTAAATCCTGAGATCGAGAAATCCTTGCGCGAGTTGAGACGATCACAAAGGGTATTACCGACAGAGGAAGAGTTGAGTACTCTGTCAAGCTACTACGAGAACGCCCTGTTCGAAGGAGATCCACCTACATCTCCTGTCTCTACTTCTTCAACTGAGACAGTTACTTCTCCAGAAATCCCAGTCATGGCTGAAGAAGCAACCATTGCTAGTCACTCAGAGCCTACAGCTGCGAATCTCTACAAAGGATTCGAACTACCTCGGGAGGCGAGAAAATTCGAGCCAAAGCCTTCCTATATTAACTTGGTTGAGAGAAACGAGTTCGGGGAGCCGCAAATGAAGATGCAGCCAAGCACATGGAGATTTTTATTGATTATTGCTGCTCTATACCCCCGTCGGCCGGTGTGACCCAAGATCAGATCAAGGAGACCATGTTCATTTTCTCCCTTCGTGATGCTGCAAGAGAGTGGTATAGAGATCTGGACCGAGCTGCCCATGGGATCACCGACTGGAATTCCTTAGTCCTGGCATTCTACAAAAAGTACTTCTCTACCTCGAAGACGAATGCCATTAGAGCTCAGATCGCGAGATTTAAACAAGGGCCTGATGAGAACTTCCATGAAGCATGGGTTCGTTTCAAGAAACTGGTGCAAACCATACCGCACCATGGGTTCGAAAAATGGAGTCTTTGCAACCAGTTCTATAATGGGCTGTATGACGATCAGAGGGCTATTTTGGATGTTGCAGCCAATGACCGATTTGCTGAGAACATGGGAGAGACTAAGGGGTGGAAGATCATCGATGATTTGGCCACTCATAAGGCTGAATATGGGAATTCGAGAGGAAACCAGAGGAGAGCTGCTGAATCTTCCTCTGTCATCGCACTAGAAGCTCTCACCGCAAGGTTTGACAAATATGAATTGGGAGGAGCTTCTAAAGGTGGGATGTACCATGTTAACTTATTTGTTTCGAGACGGTCCTTTTCTCAGTAGAAGATGTGGAGCCGAGGGGCATGTCTCGAAAATTGTTCTGTCCCCTTTGAGTCTTGTCGCCTTTCAACACTATAGGCAGACAAACACGTATTATGAGCCGAATGTCCATCCCAACTTGAGGTGGAGTAGCCGAATGTCCTCGAATCCGACTCAACCTCCACACAAGAAGAAGAAGCTTATGTGCCCCCTCATCATAAGCAACAACAATACCAAAAACCTCCCTATGTGCCGCAGCAAAGCAACAACAATCCCATGGTTCTCGATTTTCTTGAGTTTAAGAACTTGCTGAAGGAGTCCCAAGTTAGAGAGGCCGGGATGAAGCTACTAGAGAGCCAAATTGCTCAATTGGCTAGTAAGAGTACCACTCGAGCTCCCGGACACTTACCGACTCAAACTGACCAGAAAGAGACCCTGAATGCCATTACTTTGAGGAGTGGGTCTACCCTGGAGGGGCCTGCTATGGTCGAGGATGCCCCTGAAAAGAATGAGGCGGAACCGAGTCAAAAGAAAGCTTTAACGAAAAATAACAAGAACAAGGCGTCTACGGGTATATATCGATCGATCGATATACCGTGGCCGATCGATCGATATGCGGGTTCAGGAGCTTCGAATCGTACATCTCGGTCGATCGACCGAGCAAGGTGGTCGATCGACCGAGACCCCGCGATATTGAGAAATTTCGTCCGTCAATGCCCGATAATTTAAGAGACCATTTGTTCCGGGTTCGACAACTCGAAAGTATCGGGCAAGACCCGAAAGTCTTTGATGGGTCCGTCCCGATTCGAAGTTCGACCCAATGTCGGTCAATGGCTCACATTTGAGACGATCTGAGGAGGGTTCAAGCTTCAATAGGGAGAAGGTGGTGGACTTTCAGCCTAAGTCCACGGATGCCGGCATGCGAGACTTAGAAGAGAGGGCTAAGGTACTTCTCTCAGCCCCATATCCAGAGAGACTAGTGCCGACAAAGGAACAGGTATCTTTCAATAAATTTGAAAAGGTTATTCGTAGTTTGAATGTACAAGTTCCTTTCCTTGAGTTGGTCAATCAAGTGTCTGCCTACACTAAATTCATGAAACAACTCTTGTCTAAGAAAAAGTCACTTGAAAATGTGCATACTGTCGCATTAACCAAAGAGTCATGCTCTTATTTGTCTCATCTTCGCACCCCATAAGCTAGAGGACCGGGTAGCTTTTCATTTCCTTGCAATATAGGTACCTTCTCTATTGAGAAGGCATTATGTGACTTAGGAGCTAGTATAAGCGTCATGCCTTTGAGTCTAGCTAGGAAGCTCAAATTGACTAGGTTCACAAAGTGAGATATGACAAGATGGATGGCCGACCGATCTGCGGTCCAGCCAATATAGAGTCTTAGAGGACATCCCTGTCCAAATAGAGAAGTTTTTCTTCCCCGTCGACTTCGTTGTACTTGACATGCCCGAGGATGCCCATATTCCCATTATTTTGGGTAGGCCATTTCGCACACCTTTGGTGCGATCATAGATGTCGGTCTAGTATCCTTGACTTTTAAAGTGGGCAAGCATTCTATTGTTTTTGCCCAAATTGCGTCTAAGAAAAAGGACCCCATGTGGCTGTGACTTGTAATACGCTTTCGACAAGAAATCGTACTTTGTGCTTCCCGATTTACCTATCTCTATTCTCGTTGTAACCCCTCCGCTCCAGTTGGGAGAAAATTGGATGAAGATTTGTCTATTTCGATATTGCAGAGCTGGTTTGGGGAAGGAAGAGTGCAAGTCACTCAGTGCGAAGAAGCCAATCATTTCACGAGGAGGTCTTGGTTGCCTTAGCTATGCCACTGATGAGCAAGTTGATGACGAGCCGGTCAAGGCAAGGGAGTCCGACTTGGACTTTGATGAGCAAGAAGAGGTCATTGACTTGGGAGATGATGAAAGTGTTGATCCGTTGAGCCATACGGACGTGGAAGCTAAGAAGGGTGCAACTGAGAAGATAAGCACCGTTGAGGCTACCTCTAGTAGCCAGAAGCCGACGAAGTGGGCCATTCCATGGCCGTTCTTGATCAACTACTAGTTAATCACATGTTTTCCAAAACTTTTTATTTGCTTTTGTTAAACACTTTTTATTGCTTTTGTGTGCGCGAAACTTCGCATTTTATTTTGCTTGCTTAGGATTTTATGCGTTTGAGACTTTATTTTGGGTTTTGCGCAATTTTGGGCGCGTATTATTGTGCACTTGCAGGTTTTTAGATATCTTTAGCTCAAGTAATTGAGCAAATACGAAGAAATAAGAAGTAACAGCAGTATTTTCAGTCGATCGACTGGCCTGAGTGGTCGATCGACTGATCTGCAGGTTCCAGGAGCTACTGTTCCTTTCACCTCGGTCGATCGTCTGAGTGATGTGGTCGATCGACCGACCTGCACTGCTGTACCTGTTTACGACCTCTCTTCTGCTATGTTTGGTCGATTTGCGGAATTGAGGGAGTTTTCTACTCCACTTTATCTTCCGTCATTTTATTTATTTCTTCTTTTCTCAATTATGCACATAATACCGCTTCATTATTGTCTTTCTCTATTTTATGCGTGGTACTTTATTTGTCTTTTCAGGTCCTTATTAGTAGCACTGCTGGCTACTGAAACCTCCTAGCTCACGCTGGTTTGGGGAGGTTTCCTTTACTGTGCTTAAAGTCTTGTGAGTTCCCGAGTTCCACTTCACGTCAATTTTATTTGTTTAATTTCTCGCAAATTCCCATTTCTCTTTTCTTCATTACATGATTTTGCACAATGGGGACATTGTGCGATTTGGTTTGGGGAAGGGTTTTGCGTCGCATATCATTTGCTTGCATTCACGTTTACATTTTGTTTTGCATTGTTTATTTCATTCTTATATTCAAAAAATTCTCAAAAAAATTGAAAATTCTCAAAAAAATTGAAAAATTTCACAAAAATTCAAATAAAATGCACGTTTATTTTAGCATATAGGTCGAGTCGGAACGGTAGTATTTCAAGGATGACATTGCATTTGCATCTGTTTTGCCTAAGCCTTGCTTGATTAACATGTTATTAGTAGAATCATATATGCATAGTCTACGAGTTTTCGTTAATATTTTGCTAAAACTTGAGACTTGACTTAGAAAATTGGCAAACTACATCATATTTCTGAGACTTAGAGCCTATAACTGGTGACATCTATGACCGGTTTATTTAGGAATGTGAGTAGTACTCCTTATAAGACATGTCATATCAATTTGCATAAATATGAACTTAATCTGCTTAATACCTGTATTGCATTCGGTCTGTGGTTAGTTGACACATGTGGTAGAGGTTTCCCCTTATTCGTTTTGCCCATGAACCCCACACTGCCAAAAATAGCCTTTTTGTCCCATTATTACATCCTACATATAGCATGTCCTTTGTCAAGCTAGTAGTCCGTGTCCTTGGGATTGTTACTTAGTTTTTGGTAGTAAATGCTCTTATTGAGATTTAGTTGGGAGAATGAAAAGAAAGGAAGGAAAGAAACAAAAGTTGAAAAGAAAAGAAAAGAAGTGAAAAAGAAATTATTTGAAAAAAGAAAGAAAAAGAGGTTCTGTACTGTTGAAGCGGTCGATCGACTGGCATCATAGGTCGATCGACTGAGGTTCGAGAAAAAGAAATCAAATTCGCATAATTCAAATCCTTATCTTTTGGCGATTTTTGCTCCCATGTTTTATTCTTATCTTATGGGGAGTTAGTTGATTACCTTTATACCTGGAGATTGTGAGATTTGTGCTTGCTATAGCACCGTTTCATTTGTTTTTGAGCAAGAAGTTGGATGTTGCCATATGGTTCCGTTTCGGTACTAGCTTGATCACCTGTACCTCCACTTTTCCATAAATGTTTTGCCTCTTCTTACCCATACCTCACATATCCACATATATACCTCGGCATGTGTCATGGTCTTTTGTTGGTTGGAATGCGTATGTACGGTCATAGAGATTGCTTTCATATTATATTGCAGGCATGTTCTTATAGGTCGTAGTTAGGTGAGTGTCACTACAAATGAATTCTTTCTATCTTTACATTATTCACCTGTGCTTATTTGAGTGATATGAGCGACCCGTAAGAGTCCAATTTGATAAGTCTCTACAGTTGACGGTTCAGTAGTTTTAACGACTCCATAACTCGTTTGCATGATTCATTTGCTAATTGATTGTTGGTTGCGCATTAAATTGGTTTAGGCTTTACATGTTGCATTTCGCTCTGAGATTGAACTCGTTCCATTAGGTCATTAGATCGAGTCTTGTTCTTGCTTGAGGACAAGCAAGGGTTTGGTTTGGGGAAGTTTGATGCGTGTCTTTTATATGATGTTTTGCACCTCATTTTACACGCATTTCAGAGCTCATTTGTGTAGTTTAAGCTGCCATTTCCCCCATTATCGTCTACTTTCGTGTTTTTGTACTTTATTGCAGAAATGTGAAGAATTCAACGGAAATTGAGCTAAATCCGTCCCCGACTATCCTGCATTGCAATTGACGTGAAGTATTGACTCGAGGAATGAGCTTGGCGCGCATTTCAAAGCCCAAAAGACAAATCCACGAGATTATAGAAGTCAGTAGCACTAAGCTAAAGCGATCGATCGACCACTACCTTGATCGATCGACCAACATGCGGGTTCCGAAACTCATCAGACATCGCATAGCGATCGATCGACCGGTCATCTCAGTCGATCGACCACCCCGCTACTCAGACGAGAATTAAAAGATCGAGGAAAGCAAGCCCATTATGTTTAGGTTTTGATAATAAGTTGTTACGTATGTTTGCTATATAACGTAACCTAGAACATCAGATAAAGGCATCCAGTTTTGATCGAGTTTTTTATCTAAGTTTCACATTCAGCTTTAGAATATCATAGTTAGGGTTTGGAATATTGGTTGCATCGGATTTTCATTCATACTTCTAATCATTCCGTTACTATTCTTCTGCAATTTTCGGTATTCCTTCAATTCTACTTTCAGTTCATCTTTATTGCGTTGTTAGATATAGAATTGTTAGTTAGAATCCAAGCCAATTATCGTTTATGTTAATTGTTTGTTCTACTATTTTTAGCATGAATTCAGTAGTCTTTATCGTCAATATTATTGTTATTTTCGCCATAGCCATGAGTAGCTAAATCAATTGTGCTAGGATGTAGGGGAATTATAGCGTAGGCGGCGTAGTATTAATTTGGACTGAAATCGCGTGTCAGTCGATCGACTACCATGCCTGGTCGATCGACTGACCACGTGAGGTTACCTTTCGTTTTAATTGATTTTAATGTTGTATTTAACGAATCGAATGCATGCGACCAGTTAGATGCTTAATTTATGACTGACCCATTAGATCGAAAGATAGGGAAAGTTGTTAGATCACCAATTGAAATGACTAAATCTGGCAATTTGAGATCGAAAGATAGGTAAAGTTTAGATTATTAGTCACTTTTCGGGACGAGAGTCGTATTAGTGATATTAGGGACCTATAGCGAGATCGAAAGATGCTATCTGTTAAGAGTGGACCGAGAGGACCTCTTGTTTCCCGCCTCACATGTGTTCGATTTGGACCTGTTTAGTATGCTGCCGCCGAAACTATAACGAACCGACCATCCTAGCACCTCTTTTTATACTTGATTTTATATATTTCATTAGTTTACTTTTCTTTTATTGTTATTAGCTATAGACCAAACCACATCAAACCCCCACCTTTTGTTACCTTAGACCGAATTTAAACAACTAGAAATTACGTCTGCCTCTCTGTGGTTCGACCCGACTGCCGCTAGCTATAGTTGTAGTTGGAGTTTATAAATATTATTTTTGACACCTCACGACGGGTATCACCTGAACTGCCTGTGTCTCTGAATCACCCGCATAATCCTGCTGAGATACTCTATGCAAATGGTGAAGAGAAGAGGAGATAATAGGTCTCCTTGTCTCAAACCTCTCTTCCCTTGAAAGAAGCCAAAGGTCTCACCATTTAGAGCAATAGAATAGGAAGTAGTAGTCACACATTGCATAAGCAACTCAATAGTTTGAGGTGGGAAAGCCAAAGCAGTCAGCATACCATGAACAAACTCCCACTCTACAGAATCATACGCCTTTTGCAGGTCTAATTTCATCAACAGTCTTGGAGAACAAGCTTTTCTCTTGTAAAGTCTGATTAAATCTTGGCAGATAAGTATGTTCCCCACTATGTCCCTCCCTTTCATGAATGCACTCTGAGAAGGGCTTATAATATCAGGCAGGATATCTTTCAATCTATTGCAGATCACTTTGGAGAGACATTTATACACAGTGTTACAACAAGCAATTGGTCTAAATTGCTTGAAATTCTCAGGAATAGCATCCTTAGGAATCAATGTAATCACAGTGTTATTGCATTGCTTCAAAAAATTTACCTTGGTAAAAGCATCTCTAACAGTAGAAGATACCTCATGGCCAACAATGTGCCAGACATCCTTGAAAAATTGACCCCCAAAGCCATCAGGGCCTGGTGCTTTGTTACCAGGGATATCAAACATGGCCCTCTTAATTTCATTGTATGAAGGGGGAGCTACCAAATAAGCTATATGTTCATCAGTTACACAAGGCTCCATCCTGACAATTGCCTGATTAATAGGATTCACGGGTTGTGACTCCCCAAGTAGTGATTTATAAAACTCTTCAAAAGCATTCTTAATATCATTACTTGAAGAACAATCCTGCTGCCTTATGTCCTTCACTTTATACACCCTATTGTGGCTCCTTCGTCTTTTGATCACTGAATGGAAATAAGAAGAGTTCTCATCTCCCTCAGCAATCCAAGCTGCTTTAGCTTTTTGACTGAGAAACATGTTTCTGGCTTTGAGCATCTCCCCCAATTCTGCAGCACACACTTTCTCAGCATGACAAAGATCAGAATTCAATGGCTCCTAAACCAGCTTCATCTGAATGTCTTTAAGAGCTAATTCAGTAACATTGGCTAAGTTCTCAATGTCACTAAATTGCTCCCTATTAAGGTTCCTTAATTTTCTTTTCAACAGCTTCAATTTTGTGACAACTCTAAACATTGGTGTCCTCTGAACAACAGTATTCCAACACTTACTGACAACAGTATCAAAATCCTTAGAAAGTGCCCACATGTTGTAGTACTTAAAAGATTTATGATGTTTCTGTTGTAAGCATTCCAAAGAGATGAGACAAGGACAATGGTCAAATAACCCCTCTGGGAGGAAATTTGCCACACTGTCAGGGAAAGTAGTGATCCAATCATCATTTATCATTACTCTGTCAATTCTACTATACACTTTGTCACCAGTTTCATGCTTATTGTTCCATGTAAAGAAGGCACCATTCGCTTTAAGATCAGCCAAGTGGCAATCCTGAGTAACCTGGGCCAAAGGGAGTACATCAGCACATGAAACTGGAGCCCTACCAATCCTTTCATTAAAGTTCAGAATAGTATTAAAGTCCCCACATACCATCCAAGGACCACTGATACTCCTGTGATAAGTTCTAATGCTACTCCAAAGACTCTCCCTCTCTGCAGCCTTGTTGAAACCATAGACCAAAGTGAACCAGAAGTTTTTCCTCCTGAGCTTATCATACACCTCAGCATGTATGGCTTGGGCAGTCACATCCTTCACATTAACATCAAACATATTAGGGTCCCATAATAACCAAATTCTACCCCCACTATGTAAGCTAGAATTAGTGCATAAGGACCAGGTCTCACACAAATTAATCCTTACTTTATTCCATCTATGACTCTTTATTTTAGTTTCAACTAAACCAAACAATCCTACATTATTCTGATTAAGAAAACATTTTATTTCAAGCTGTTTATTATTATTATTCAACCCTCGCACATTCCAGAATCCACAACTACCCATTGTCAACAAGGACTCTGCTGATTTCACCCTTTTCAACAATCTTATCTCTTGTCTTCTGAATAGAGTGACTCAGAGCTTCCATAAAGCTTAAGCCCCCCGGAATAAAAACTCTCCTCTCCCCAGAATCCTGCCTCATCATTCTAGTAAGGAGTCTCCTAGGCATGGACTGTTCAACCACAGGTTTAGAGACAACCACAGGTGTAACAATTCCCATCTCAACAGTAGCAGTATTCTGCTGGATTGGAACTGTCACTTTCTGCACTAGAGCTGTCTTTCTGCACTGGACCTTTTTTAACTTTCTGCTTCACAGGACCTACAACAGCAACAACATTCCCAGCTTTGGGTTTCCGCACCTTAGTTATAGGCTTCCCATCTCCTCTTCGACATTTAGCAGACTCATGACCCATCCCCTTACATTTGTTACATGTAATAGGAAGCCAGTCATGCATAACCTTGAGAGAGTGCTGCTTGCCATTCTCATAAAAAAAAGCCAATTTCATTGGGAAAATCCTGATCAACATTAACCTCAACCATTGTTCTAGCATACCCCAGAAAATCCCTATTCTGTGTGGCCTCATCACTCTTAATGTAAGCCCCCACAATTCCGCTGATTTTCCTGAGACACTCAGTCCCCCAGAACTTGACATCCAAGCCATACAGTTTAATCCAAATAGGAACACGTTTAACATCATGTTTTACGAGTTCCATATCAGGTTCCCAAGCTTTCACAATTACCGGCTTGTTGTCAAATATGAGGTGACCATTATTTAACACAATTTGCTGCTTTTCCTTAGTTTTAAAGTGTACCAAAAACAAACCATTAAGCATAAACGCAATCTTATCCACCCCATAACCCTGCCAAATCCGTTTAACATAACCACTGAGTACAGAGTTAGGTGGATTCGCACCTAATATGTAACATACAACAGAGGTAGACCAGAATTTCAGCTCACCAGCAACATCCTCAGAAGTTAATCGGAGTAAAGGTTTTACCGGCGGCGTCTTCTCCTCCTCCTGTTGTGCTGCCACTTCTTCAACTACTTTAAGTTCCTCCTCCTCAATAATCGATTGCAGATCAAAATCAAAGTCATCTGATAAAAACTGAAGATGCCGTGGGGTTTTCCCCTTATTGAAACGAACATCATTTTGATTTGTTGGTGAAGAATGCGATGAAATTGAAGGATTTTTGTTGTTTTTCTTATTCCGAGCCATTATCAGATCAAAATTAATATTGCTAATTTGCTACCATTACCTATATGTCATCTTAACCCTTTTTTAAATAGAGTCTGAAGGTTCATAACTTTACGCCATTGCCAAGAAGAGACTGGATTAGGCTTATGATCAAAGAGACAACAATTTCTCAAGTATTTTTTAGTTATCACTTTGACCCATATACCTTCTTTATCCATCAGAATCTTTCATAGAAGTTTCATTCGGAGAGTTTTAAGTTGTTAGTTGTTTCAGAAGATTTATTTCTTATTCCATCAACCGACTTTGGTAAACAAACTTTATGCCAACCAATTAAATTAGGGGAATTCTGGGAAGTATTCTTGTTCCATAGAAAGTCTTTATTAATTTTATTTAATCTTTTATGGATCGATGAAGGAATGAGGAAGCTTTACATTTGAAAAGTTTCCTTCGCGGCTAAATTAGCATTGACAAGAACTAGTCTGTCTGGTTAAGATAAAGAATTCGTTTTCCATTTCGATAATTGGGTGCACGAAGATTGAATAATACTCTCGAAAGTATTTTTAGTTATTCTGCTGTCAATTATAGGACATCCTAAATACTTATGTAACACCCCTTTCTTACCCGACCAAGGTAATCGGGAGATGTCACCATCTCGGTTTCCCGATGCAGTGAATCGGAACTACAATTAAATAACACTTTATATATAAATAACATGTTTAGTGAATTACATAATGAATAAATGAATAATACAAGTGATTTCTATCAACAATTATGACACATGCAACATCCATATTATTGAAACCGAGTAGAAAATCCTACCTTTTAGGCTTTAGCATACTCCATAAGCAACTCGAGACAAAACCGATTCCGCCTCATAAAACTGTCTCATCCTACACAAATTATATAAATACTATCACAACACATCCTATATACTTTTATAATACCAAACCCATTATTATAACCCTTTAATTACTCATAATACTAACAATAATTACTAATTAACATTACCCATGAAAAATTGAAAGAGAAAGATGAAGGTCAACTTACAAATGGAAAAGAAATGAGAAGAGAATAAAGCTTGACACAAGGTCTTCAATGGATAAGGTTGTTGGAGGATTTTTAGAGGATTTAGGTGGAAGGGAAAGGGTAGGAGGTGTTTTAGGGTTTCAAATGGAGAAGAAAGCTGAAAATAGGGTATATTTAGTAAGGCCCAATTATGATCTTCCCCCTTAAAACGAACTTCGTCCCTGAAGTTCGCACCGGACTCTCACAAGACACTTCCGACCTTACCCTCCTCTCACAAAGCCAAAGTAACACTAAC
Organism: Silene latifolia; assembly: GCF_048544455.1. Classification (NCBI taxonomy): domain Eukaryota; kingdom Viridiplantae; phylum Streptophyta; class Magnoliopsida; order Caryophyllales; family Caryophyllaceae; genus Silene; species Silene latifolia. The sequence goes on from NC_133537.1 coordinate 289,729,655, forward strand.
CTGAAAGAGGTCTTGACAACTCATAGCACTAACTCAACGAACAAGGTCAACCTCACATGTGACTCACACCACCGCAATACCCTTAGTTCTACCTATCAAGCTCCATAACACCAACACTACTAATCCACTAATCCAACACCGACTCCCAAGCATTACAACCGTCATCATGTTCAACCTATCAGCGTCATTATGCATCCCACAACACTAATACCCAATACTAATGACATTCACCAAATACGAAGATCGATCGAAATGAAATGTTACATTCTCCCCTCCTTAAAATGAACTGCGTCCCCGAAGTTCGCTCACACTCAACGCCATCAAATTCCGCTCCCACTCAACACCCTCAATACTATCACGATTATACACAACTACAACCTTACTTTATGATTCTATTCCTTTCAGATAAGTGGTACCACAAGTACCCCAAATACGTAATACCGTAAGCGCCACCAATACTTTTAACAATATCAACACTCAAGTATATCATCGGTTCTTCAACTGAATTCCATCGTATACCCCATGCCTAGTAATACCTCGATAGCACAATTGGCAAACGAAGTATACCACAAAATGTCCACTCTGTACTATATCCTTAGTTACTTCCATTCATTAACACCATCATGTCCCGCCGATAACCAGTTATTGCTTTAATATCACACCGCTAACTACTCTCACGTGTAGTATTCTCTATGAAAACTGTCATGCCTCCAACCATACCTCTCACCATCTTGGGTTTACAGCGAAATCCTGAACATAATCCACTCAATGATATTCTCCGCGCTTCACCCATCTACCCCGACTACACAACACAAAACCCAAGATTCTCGTACACAAAAGAGATCATCCAAAGTATCACTACAAGATTCGCCTATACTTTAGCACGACACTCATTCCCAACACTCCACTTCTACTATCCCAACAAAAGGTTATGGACAACATGTAGCTTCTAGCTCAATACAACACATATACCACTAACTACTTGTCACTACAAGTCTATGAATGATTTATCTAAGTCAAGCTTGTAAGAGCTACCACAACTATGCCTTATTAATAAACATGTGAAATCCATGTCAAGCTCGTAAGCGCTACCACACCATTTCGGTTTTCCGAGGCAATGAATCGGAACTACAATTAAGTAACACTTTATGTAAATAACATGCTTAGTGAATTACATAATGAATAAATGAATAATACAAGTGATGTCTATACATGACCACTACTACATCTACGCCAACTACAAAATGATTAAGCAACTCGACTCCAACTTCGTGTCTCGGCCTGTGATCCCGCGCGCTACCAAATCCGAACTTGTACTCAAACTGTAATACTACGGTTTTCTATGTCTAGGGGTACTCTATCGAGTGAGACTTACTCTATCGAGTAAGTAGCTTTTACGCAAAATAGTAGTTTGCCTGATGGGTACTCGATCGAGTAAGTGTGACACTAGATCGAGTAAGGGGCACTCGATCGAGTAAGTGTGTTTTACGGGATTGATTAGCCGGGTTTTGTTAATAACGCAAGATTAATATAAAAGCTTCCGTCATTATTTCCTAAACACTTTTATCATCCTAAAACCTTTCAAGAGAAGATTAAAAGTTACGTTGTTCGCATCTCTCGCATTATTAGCAAATCCCAAGGCTAGGATCATCGGATTGTCTCGTTCGTTATACCATTGTGATCGTTGCATCAAGGGTAAGCTTCTTGTATAATTTTTATAGTATTTTGTTGAGTTTGGTTAAACTCTAATTGGGTAGATTTGGGGGATTTGGGAGTATTATGATGTGTTGGTAGCAATTGTATGTATACATGTTATAGGAGGAGGATTCGTAGAGGAGAAGTTCTGATTAGCTGCTAGACGGTCTCGTGTGATTGCTATTCCAGGTAGGGTTTCCCTACTCAGTATTGATTACATGGTTGTTGTTGTTGTTGTTGTTGATTGTGTTGTTGTATATCATATTGGAATTGGCTTTGGAATTGATGACTGTTGGTAGTATAATGTGATTATTTTATAACTGTCCGTGGTTTGCGAGGTATGTCCTCGACTGAGTGAAGTCACTTACGGGAGTGGCTTCACGCCCTTGATTCGCCTTCTGTGGAACCCGCCACAGAAGGGATGTGCACATTAAGGACCATGGATTTATCGCTCGGATGAGATGAGCGGGGCTTAGGTGGGAACGGCTGCGGTCCCCCACTGGCGGTGTGGAATACTTGTTGCGATGAGTATTCTGGCAGGACTACACACGTTAGTGTGTAGTCAGGTGTGTGGTGATGTGACGGAGTTGGTGGATTAGATTGGTTTGTAATGTTGTTTCATTGCAGCTGTTTATTTTGTGTAATCAGTACTGACCCCGTTTAATTGTTTTAAAAATTGTGGTGATCCATTCGGGGATGGTGAGCAGTTATTGAACGGGTATGAGTTGATGCACATGGGATAGCTGGGTTGAGTCATCACGGGCTATTTTTGAAGTCTTCCGCTGTGTCGAACATTCTTTCATTTTGTTTAGTTGGTTTAACATTTTGAGAACAGTTGTATTTTACATTATCCGTTTTGGTTGACTTGTATCACGTTAAACTATTTATTAAATTACGTTTTTTTATGGTCTATTTGATATTCATTGCCTCGGGTAACCGAGATGGTAGCATTCTCATACCTTAAGTGGTCCTGGTAAGGCACTTGGAGTATGGGGGTGTTTCAAAGTGGTATAAGAGCGACGATTTTGGAACCTGTAACTAATGAACCTAATGAACTTAGGGAGTCAAAATAAAATAAACCCGGGTAGGAGTTGTTAGGAGCTAATGCAAAGACTTGGGAGACGTCCTAAAGTCGCGATCTTGCCCTACAACTTTAAACCGGTCACTATGGGGTGTGTGTCGGGATCGTTATATGTTTATCTTATGTGTTGTATATCTATATAGTAATGTGCTGTGTGAATTGGTGAATGAATGCATGTGGAGAATGGAGAATGTGATGGTGAAAGATGATGAGTAGTATGAATGTGTATAATGAATGTTTTATAACGTGGCATTTTAGAAACATGTGGAGTAGGATTGTTGTTTGTGATATATATATATATATATATATATATATATATATATATATATATATATATATATATATATATATATATATATATATATATATATATATATAGGATCCCGTATGAACCTAAAGTTCGGTGCGAATCGTGCGAACTAAAAATCCCAACCCCTTACTCAATCGATTTAGACACTCCCGTTACTTTCCTTTCTCCCACTAAAACTCACTCTCACTCTCTCTCATAACTAACGACGACGGCGACGGATCTACATCTTCTTTGCAACGGTGACGGCTCACGTCCCGCTCCGCGACGGTGATGGCATATCTTTCTTCGATCCTTATCGTATGTTTCCCCTTTTGCAACCCTAATTTTTCCCGATTTTCATTGTTCAACTGCAGTTGTGATTATTTTTCCCTTTTTCATTACTATAATAATGTTAAATTCTCATTTTCACAAGTTATTAGTTGGTACAACTGTTCAATCCTTTATTGCTGTGCATTGCTGATACAATTTTAGTTCCGATTATTTTTCAAAATTTGATTGTCTGGAACCTAGGTAGTGAAAGCCTGAGTTTATCTTGTCAAGCTACATAGAATCCTTTATGTTGTGGTATACACTCATTCGTTATGCTAGATACACCCTATTAACTTGTATATTTCCTCAGATTTCATCCCATTCTCTGTATTTTGTTTTGGGGTACGTAGATACAGTTTAAAATGCTTTTAGAAACACACCTTCAGCTGGTTATATACACTTTACTTTGTCATTGTTAGACATCGCTTACAATGTTGATTTTTGCCTTACTTTTCTTTTTGCATTTGTTTTTTGTATTCCTGTATGTTGTGAGAAAATATTGGCCAACATGGACAATGTAATTTACCTTTGACTGAATGAACCAAAACCAAAAGCGTCGTCTATATACAAACCCCGCAATTTATTTTCTCAACCTAGATAAAATCTTTCACATAGGTATATACACTCAATTCTCAAGCTAGATACACCCCTGTTAACTTTGTTGGGGTAGCTAGATACAGTTTGAAATGCTTCTAGAAACACACATTTAGGTGGCTATATACACTTTTTAGTCCATTTTTGATATTCGTCGCTTACACACATTTTCATAAACTTTTGTGTCACTAATAGTTCTATTTTCAGTTGTTTCATATTCAAGTATGCCAACTTGGTGCAATGGTTGTGTTGTCAATCTTCTTGATGAGGATCAACAGTCGTTTCGTGCCCTTTATGTCAGTGAAAAACAATCAGCTATGGGTTTCTGTTTTTCTCCGTTAAAGGACGTTATAATGACTGGCCGTCACTATCAAGCATATGATTCTGTGTTTAATAATCAAGATCTTATGCATAAAATCTTCTCTAAAATTGATCTTCATGAAGATAAAGTACATATGGCGCTCGTATGTCGAAATTGGGCTCAATCAAGCTTCGATACACCCAAGTGCACCTGGTGTTAGCATGGCATATTGGCTTACTGTAGACATAATTGATGTGAATGGTGTTCACATTATTTGTAGGGGTCCTAGAATAGTCTTCCAAACATGCAAATGTTTCTTGACGGAGGATATGATTGCCAACTTCTTAGTGCATTTTCAGCAAGCAAAAAATCCATCTCATAGTACTCATCTTAATGTTCTTGATGATGTTGCACGCGCCAAAGTGAATGAGTCGTTGCATGCTTTAGCTGCTTCTAGTGAGGAACGAGATAGAGCCATTGGCATTGCTGCGGACTTACTAGTCACTCGTGAAAACATATCTTTTCTTGATTTACCTTTGATGTTGTATATATAGCTCATGTATTCCCACTATTGTAATTAGGGTTTTGCATGTTAAGGTTTTAACGTGGCCCTTTAGGTAGCTGTCTACTTGTTTATTAATTATAATCCAATGTACTGTCAACCTTCTTAGTTTAACATTTTGGATAATATTAAATTTCATGTAATCCCTGTACTTTATTTTCAATATGGAATGGTTCACTTTTTCTATGAACTTGTTATGTATTTCCAAATGCAATGTTCTTTACTTATGAGTTTTCATTGACTTTTATATCTGTTATACTTCCTTCTGTTGTTACAATTTTATTTTGTTACATTTTTTAGGATACCCGGCCCCCTACTTTTATTTTTGTATTCTGCCGCTCTTAACTAGATACACTTTTTGATGTTGCTAGACACACACCTTCAGCTAGCTAGATACACTTTCTCCCCTCTCCATTACTAACGAGTTCCGCTTTAGTTAATAACTAGGTACACATCTTTGATAACCTGCATACACTGTTTTAGATCTGGCAGATACACACCTACAAGATAAAGTTGGCTAGATAACCTTTTCTCTATAATTTGTTTTAAGATACATACACTTTGTGGAGTCACTAGTTACACATCTTGGGCCGCATACATACACTTTCACTGGCTAGTTAGACTTACCTTAGTTCTGAGATACATGACTTTTGGCAGTTACATACACTTTTCTAAACTGCTAGACACACATATTTAATCAGCTACATACACTGTTTTGATGTGCTAGCTACACAACTACAAGATAACGCAATATAATCTGGAGATAGAAGATAAACTTGGCTAGATAGCCTTTACTCTGTTTATCTTTTTCAAGATATATACACTGTTTTGAGCTGCTAGTTGCACGACTTTGGGCATTTACATACACTGTTTTTGATCTGATAGATATAGACCTATAAGATAAAGTTGGCTAGATATCCTTTACTCTGTTGATCTGTTTTAAGATACATACACTTTGTGGAGTCACTAGTTACACATCTTCGGTCTGCTACATAAACTGTCTCACTGGCTAGATAGACTTACCTTAGTTCCGAGATACACGACTTTTGGCGTTACATACACTTTTCTAAATCGCTAGACACACATATTTGATCGCCTACATACATTGTTTTAATGTGCTAGATATACAACTACAAGATAAAGCAATATAATATGGAGATAGAAGATAAACTTGGCTATTTAGCTTTTACCTTGTTTATCTGTTTGAAGGTATATACATTGTTTTGAGCTGCTAGTTACACATCTTAGGGAAGCTACATACAAGGTAAAGAAATTAGTTGCCGGGTTCACGACTTTGGGCATTCACATACACTTTCCTACAACACTAATCTCTTGTTTTACATATACAGAAATGATGGATTTAACGATCAGCAATCATGGTGCGAGTACAAGCAAAGAACAAGCTATTACTGAGGCAAAACTATGTAAGAGAACCACTAAAAGGAAGAGAAATGATGATGATGGTGGTGGACATTGTTTTCTACGGACTCGTATGTCTCCTAAAATGCTGATGTCATTTATCAACAGTGGTTTAAGTGAGAAACAAGTATCTGATATTAAAGACATGGGATTTGGAGGCCTTCTCACTCTCAAGACAGATATGGCGCCGGGTGCTCTTGGTCATTGGCTTGTTACCCGTTTTAATTATGCGTCTTGCTCTTACATGAAAGGTCAGTTTCATATAACAGATGAAGATATTCATTTGACGACCGGTATTCCAATCAGTGGAAATGAAGTCCAAATAGCTTCCTTAAATGATAAAGATAAGGATTTTCTTGAGTTGAAGAGTAGTTGGATGAAACAATTTGATAAAGAACTGGGCACAGTGGAGACTAAGGACATCCTTAGTCTGCTTATCACGCAAAAGGAGGGTGGGGAGCAGTTTAAAAGGAACTTCATTGTATTTGTTGTTTCTAATTTTCTTATGGGTATAAAGGGGACCCTTGCAAGTCTTCGAGTCCTGAAATGTCTTAAGGATGTTTCATCTGTTCAAACGTTAAACTGGAGTGGGTTTACCAGAAAACAGTTTATTGAAAGTGTTGACTCGTGGAGAAGTTCGAAGAATGATTGGTTTGGAGGTCCCATCATGGTTTTTGTCTTTTGTTATTTAGATAGAGTGTGCTACAAGTTTTTCTCAGTTCCTCGTGTCTTCCCCACCCTAGCTAATTGGACAAAAGTCAAAATTTCAGAGAGGCTTAAGAATGAGATGCAAGATGGGTTTGGAACAGGAGCTGTTCTTCCTCGGATTGTCAAGGGTGTAGTTAAGGAAATAAGTTTCATTGTTCCATCAGCAGTGCCTGAGTATTCTAATCAACAAAAACAGAAGTCTGGTGATGAACTGAAGGCTTCCTCAAAGGCGGGTCAGACTGATAGTAAGCAGATAAATGCTATCAAGGTTCGCGAGAACCGCAACTATTCTTGCAGATTCTTATGCAATGTTCACAAATTCTTTGGAAGCAGCCAAAGTTGTTCACCCTGACTCTAAACTTTTACAACATCTAGCTTTAATGGATGAAGCTTTTGGTGCATGCTGTCCTTCATCACAACCAACAGATGACACTGAAAAAGATAAAGAAAAGGAAGCAGTTTCTAATTCAGATGAACATGACAGTCATAAATCTAATCCATGGTCTAAGCTAAATGGTAAGTCATTTGAATCTGAAGATGAGTTGTGGGCAGCTGTTGTAAAATTAGAAACTGCCTTGGGAAAACGACCGGTTAATGTTCAAAGTAATGTTAACAAGAAAGGGAAATCTCATATCGGTTTCTGCCAGTCACAAGAGGAGTTGTGTGAACTGTTGAATATTGATAAAATAGCTAAAGCTTCAACTTCGTTCCGTCGATCACCAAGGTTTACACACCAGTCCCCTTCATGTAAACTTCTAAGTTCAGAACCACAACAAGTTGTTGAGAAAAAGTTACACGAGGATGGTTTACACATTGCATTTAACATATAGAGAGTAATGTTCTGAAGAAATCAAAATCAGTTAACCTTTTCGATTCCAAGACTCCAGCTCCAGACTTGCCAAAGTCAACTTCTCCTATCCTTCTGGACTCTTAGTCACAAAAGGACTTGTTTGAACCGCTGAATTTTGAGAAAAGAGCAGAAGCTTCAACCTCAATCCGTCGATCACCAAGGTTTACACACCACTCCCCATCAGCTTTTACACCACCTTCATTCAAACTACTAAGCTTAATCGAAGAAGATGTTGTTAAAAATATGTGTGATGGTTTACACGTTGGAGATGAAAACGTTGTAAAGAAAGCAAAATCTGCTAACCTTGTGGATTCCATCATGGTGCGTCCGAAGAAAGCGTAACTGTTCCATCCGAAAAATTGTCTAAGTCAACTTCTCCTATTCTTGTGGAATCTGAGTCACAAAAGGAGGAGTCTGAACCGTTGAATGTTGGGAAAACAGCACAAGCGGAAACCTCATTTCGTCGATCGCCAAGGCTTATACACGATTTCCCACCAGTGTTTACTCCTCCTGTGTGTCCATCACCTGATCCCTTGACCCCACCTGAATTCCCACTAGTTATTAGCTCAGAATCACAAGAAGATGTTTTGCAAAAGATCGTTGATGATGCTTTAAATATAAATGTAAATGTGGAGCCACTTGAAGTTGTACCACTTTTTTCTTTGCCCCCAGATGAACCAACAAGGGCTAAGAGGGTTAGAGTTCAGACAGGAGCTTTTCGATCTCCTTTTATTCAAAGAAGTATCAGACTTGACGGCAAGGTGAATAAAAATGAGAGAGAAGCACTGGACTATGTATTTTCAGAATTTTCTGATGACAGGTTTGTACGGTACTTCAAATTTCTTGCTAGATACATTCCAAACAATTCTTCAATTCATATTTATAGTTAGGTAGATACAGTCATTACTTTTCTTAATTTATTTTCTCATTTCATTTTGACTGAACCATTATGTATGCAGTGAGATCCTATTCAAAATAGGTCATACATTTCAGTTACTCGAGCAAATTTGAAGATGCTAGTATCAGGTGATATAGTTCCTAAACAAGTGATACATGCCTGGTGTTGCGTTTTGAATAAATGTGAAATAATTAGAGCACATACTTCACCTTCTAGGTTGTATCTCCCACTGTCTAGTGAAGTAAGTTCTCAAATTGATGACAATTTTACGGGGGCATCTTTGGTAAGTATTTACATTTGCTAACCTTCTCGTATGGTTTTTCGATATAGACATTTTTAAGAACAAATATTATACAATTGCAGATCTTTGTACCTATAGTTTCTGAGAAGCCATTTGCAATGTGTTTCAACTTCCTAACAAAGAAGTTGGAAATCTTGCATTTGATAAGGCCAGAGATGGTAAATTTTGCACCAAGTATTGAGCCTACGGTATGCGCATTTCAGCCTACTTGTTTTGTTGATGCTATCATACGATATTAATATTATTTGCATTTTTGAGAAATGTTTGAATTTATATGTCATATGCAGAAAGACTTTGTTATTAAATGCTTGCTCAAGAAAATGCCGTCTATAGTAGCTGTCCGTGACATGAAGCCAGAGGAGATTATTCCGAGGTCAAATCTTGGTAATGGAAGTGATTCAGGAATTTACCTCATGCGGTTGTTGGAGAAATACAAAGGAGAAAGAAGGACTTGTGTGTTGGTACTCCCAAGATGTAAGCTGCTTTACAATATTTTTCCCTATTTATTTACTTGTATGTATATGAGTAGTATAAATCAATGTTCCTGTTCCTTGTTTGTAGAACAACCAAGTTAAGGTTTTTGGTACAAGGGCATGCTATGAGTTGTTGTCTTTTGCTGGTAATCAAGACTCCCAAAATCTAAGAAAGAATCCCAGAGGTGCCACCAAGGATATCCGTCAATGTTAGTTGTTAGACACAGAAATATTGGCTCGGGTAATCAATGCCCGCAAGGATGACAAGTAATTTCTAAACTTTTATTATATATTTGTTTGATTTTTGTTTTAGAAGTTGTGCTAATTGTATTGGCTTGTAGGTATTTGGATGAGATTATCGTGGCCCCTTTGAATGGATGAATGTCGCTTAAAAGCAATGAAAAGTTTGCAAAATCGTCAATGGATAAGGGATACGGTTAGTATATAAACATTTTTCATTTAATTGACCAGATAGGTGATCAAAATTTTGTAACACTATTTACATTTGTAGGTGATTGACATGTTTGGTGTGATGTGTACATATAATCGACGGATATTCTCGTACTTGCCTTCAATCGTGAGGGTATGTATCTAAGTAGTACATTTTGAATTTACTTTTTACTTTTCCCTTATTTACTTCATTTTTGTGAGGAATAATATGTCATCTCAACTATGTTCCAAAAGAAAAAACAGATGTCATATATTTGTTAGTATAGTTTATTAACTTATTTTTTTAATTTGTCAGTATGCTAAGCCACAATTAAAGGTTAACGAGGTAAACTTTGTTTGGTGCCCTCATCTTAAGATGCACTACACGCCAAAAGATGGAGCAACTATTGAGAAGGTAAATTTACTAATGTCCAAACTGTGATAATATATGCATAAAATACTAATTACCATGCATATCCTAGTTACTTACCTATGTAAATCATTTTGCTTTTATGTAGGTTTTTTTCACAATCGGCAAAGATGGTAACCATTGGTTAGCTTGTGTGTCTGATCTCAAGGAGGAGAAGAACTACATTTTGGACTCTCTCAAGAAATATAGGAAAAATGATAAGAAAGTCATGGAGGAATATAATACTTATGTGGAGGATATTGTATGGTCGCCATTTTTTATTTTAATTCAGTCTAGAAGTCATAATCTAAGATATTCATACAAGTATTTTTGTTGATTGTTTATTGTTCACAGATAGTCAATGTTGCAAATCGATACCCAAGACCAATGGTTACAAGCGCGTCAAGGCCATCGTTTGTTTCCTATCAAGTCAAGGATGTACCTCGGCAAGCAAACACGTTAGTTTGTTCTATATTTTTGTGTTATTTTTTGCTTAATGTTAATTATTTTAATATCATTTTCAACATCATATGTTGCTTGAATAGTTTTGATCATGCGGAGTATATTTCATGAAGTTTCGGAAGGTGCAATGTTCAATACAGATTTGTGGACGGACAAGAAACATTACAAAGTGAGTTTAATGGACTTGATAATTCATATATGTTTTATCTTAAATTTTCTGCCATTTTATCTTAAATTTCTGTCATTTCTGTCCCATGTTTTAAGAGATTCGACCAGCTTTACATTACCCGTTGTAGACGGATGTAATGATACCCTAAATGCACCCATGCTAAACCGTTCGTGGGAAATGCACCTGTCTTTAAGAAAAGCACATTAGCGTTAATACACTCGGGGAAGAATTATGGGAACAACTTGAATATCCCTACTCTAGTCAACGTTAATCACTAACAATGAAGACTGCTTGGACCTGTTGGAGGATAAGTACTTCTTTCGGGCTGCCATTTTATCTTAAATTTCTGCATTTTTTTGTTTTGCGGGACTTGATTGCTTATCGACGACAAATTATGTTGCGGTGATAAAATGGGAGAAAAACACTTCTCGGGTATCCTTTTTTTCGTATTTTTATATGTTTGATTTGTCATCTTAGGAGTCGTTCGGGTTGATACAGCTTTTTTAATTGCTAGATACACTCCTTCAAAGTTGCTACATATACTTTTTTAAATTGCTAGATACACTTTTTAAACTAAAAAAAAAGTCAAAAACTTGAACAAGGGGTAGTTTAGTCATACTAGGTGCAGTAGCAGAATTAGGATTTGTAGTCAATATTTTTTCATTGTTCAGGGAGATGATCTCCCATGATAGTCTCTCGTTCCGCGTTATGTTGCTTGTAAGTTATAAGTCTTAATTCCGTTAGTCTACTGAAAGACGTATCACGTTAGAATTATTGTGTCGAATGTCAGTAATTAATTTAATGGTCAAATCGAAAGGAAGAAACAGAGGGAAGGAAAAGAATAAAACTTCAAGCATTAGGTGATGAGAAAAAGAGGGAAGAGTGTGAACCTTACGGTTTTCTGAGATGCCTACTGTCAGCCAGCAATTGGGATTACGTTTTTTGAGTTGTAATCTTTATAAATTAAATATGAAGTTCCGTTAGTCTCTTTGAAAGACGTATCACTTTTTCAAAGTTGGCTACATTACGTTTTTGAACCGCTAGATACACTCGTTAAGATGGCTACATACACTATAGTCTGTCACTACATACACCTTACACATCCATATGTTGCTTTAAAATAATTCAACCTCATGTCATTCTTTTTTTAATCTCCAGGCGATTTTTCACAATGGTTGATGATGAAGATTATTGGATCATTTTTTTTAATCAAGCCTCATTTCAAAGGATTTGCATCGATTCACATTTTTATTTTTCTTGCAAGAGTGGTTTGTACTTTGAAGAGGTTGATTAAGTCGGGGTGACTTTGTCTAGTATTTCACATTTTTTAGTTTCCTTGTGCTGTTTGTAACGTTTCAAAGGAAATAACTTTGAACATCTCTGGGCAATTAGATACAGTTGTTTGGACTGCTAGCTACACTTGTTCGAACTGCTAGATACACTCCTTCAGTATTTTTAGAAAAGGATGTTCGATACAAACGCCATCTTTGTAGGAGAATTCAGAACTTTTTGTCCATTTTTTCATCTAAGAATATGAAAAATTTAAGACTAAATTTATATAAAAGAGATGATGTGTTTTCCTAGTTTATATAAACAAGTATACAATGACGCATTGTGATCATACACTTTTCCAGACTGGTAGTTACACTCCACGAGTCCATAATAAAGAAAAAATATAACGGCAGCCTAAAAAAACAAATAAGTGATTTGGTTAGAGTAATTTGATGTTCAAGAGTTCATTGAAATGATGTTGCATCTTAAATTTTGGCTTTTTCAATTTTTCGGAATCCTATTTTTTTTAACTGCTAGTTTCACTTTTTCAGTTGGCTACATACACTTTGTTTGACTCCTAGTTACACTCTTTCCGCAGCTACATACACTCTAGTAAGCCCACCTCCCTATTTGAATACAATGTATACACTAACCCCCTCTATACTCCGTCAATCCATAGTCAAGTATAAAAACAAAAAAAAAAAAAAGCGAAAAACGTAAATAAAAAAAAAAAGTTGGAAGTTTATACAAAACCAGTCTTTACATAAACTACATAAACCAAAAACCCACTGAAATCGGTTTTTAAGTGAGTACATAACATTACAAAACATAACAGACTTTTTGAGTGACATCTACAAATGACACATAAACCAAAAACCCACTGAATTCAGTTTCAAGGGAGTCGACTCGGGCAATTTCTACTATCATGGTTACTCATTTCACCGCAAGCACGGCATTTTCTCAGAGGCTTTGCATTTTCCAAGACTGCCTTTTCCTTGTTTGATGTTATCCTCTTTCCCGATCCCTTATTCTTGCACTTCTCTGGTGGTAAAACAGTAACTTCAGTTGGAATTTTTGACCCAAGAAGCATCTCCATCTCAGCTTTCTTATCTTTTGACTTTCCCGACTTAATTGAAATAATCAACTTTTCATTGAAACTCCAGAGCAATTGAAATAGCGCATTAGAATGTTCCTCACTATCCTCAACAAGTGAGACTGCATTAAATACCTCCGACCATAATTCACTTATATTGTTCTGGCGACTTTCGATTGACACACAATCAGCTAGTACAGTTTTTCCAACAACAGTAGAAAGAGGGTGGGAGGTTGCAGATTTGCTCCATCTCAGTGCTAAATACTCTTTAGGTATATGATCAAATCCCCTATCTTTCAACACCCATAAAATGTGCCTACAGAGTATCCCAATTCTTTCAAACATCTTACAAGAACAAGAGAACTTATTATCACTTAAATCAACTTTGTATTCCTTGTTTTTCTCACGATCAATTATTGAAATCTTATCATTCGCACCACTTGCATTTGGTGATGGTAAATGGCCAAAAGTATAACATGCTGCTTGGACTTCTAGTTGGAAAATATAAAATATAACGATTGTGTAAAACTCAGAAGCTTGCTTTTCTAAAAGGAGAGGGGTTGTCAATTTTGGATAACAGTTCTTATCATCAGCCATTACCTTAGAATATTCCATCTCTGAGCATCCATTGCTGTTTGGAAACGCATCCAAAACTCGACAAGTGTGACATGTGGGTTGGTGAAGTTTCCAAAGAAGCTATTTTCAGACTCTGACCTTGATGTTGTGCGCAAAATCCCACCCAAATATGTGTCTCTAATGTAAGCATGAATCCAAAGAGCACGGTGCTTAAACGTTTTCTTCAACCACTTGTTATCACAAAGCTCATATGAGGAAATTATCGAATTCCATTTTGATTCAAAATCTTCTGGAGTGATTTCTACATCCCAAACAACTGAGTTAATTTCCTTCAAAAAAGTCGTGTCTTGGGAAATCGATGGACCAACCTTGTCAGGCAACTTCTTCATTATATGCCACATACACAGTCGGTGGCGTGTTTTGTCACCAAACACACCCTTAACAGCTTTTTTGATGCCTCTACATTGATCAGTTATTATAGTAATAGGATAGCGATTACCCATAGCCATTACAAAATTTTGAAACAACCACGAAAATGATTCTGCATTTTCGTTTCGTATCAAACCCGCTGCAAAAGTAACGCAACCCTTATGGTTATCAACACTCGTGAAAGGGACAAACACCATTTTATATTGGTTGAATTTATAAGTGGCATCAACAGAAACAACATCACCAAAAAGGGCATAATTTTTAATTGATATTGGATCTGCCTAGAAAAGCTTAGTTATTCTGCTTTGATCGTCCACATCAAAGTCAAAATAGAAAGATGGAGACATAGCCTTTTTCTGCATGAAGTTCTCTATTAACATCTGGGCATCATATTCTTTGATGTATTTCTTAACATCCCTTGAAATTTTTTTGAAATCTTGTAAAGAAGCACCCACATTTTTGTATCCCTTCACATACTGTTTGAACATCCTAAATGTTTGCACAGGACCATGGTTTACATGAGCATTATCCATTATTTTTTTGTGAACCAAGTTTAAATCCCTACATGGTTTCAAATGTATCATAGTTGTTGGCGTATTCATAGCATGTGAGTGAACCTCAACAAAATCATAAATCTCGTATTCACCCGTTTGAATTCTTCTAAAACTAACCTTAGCCTGACAACCAATTCGCGTAAGGGTCCTCTTCCTTTTTGTACCCTTGTGATTACTTTTGCCTTGTTTATTACACACGCACCACTTGTGTGTAACTATCCCGTCAACTAATTTTGTTGAGTCTAACCTAGTAAGGAACCCATAAACCTTGGCATATTCCTCATAAAAATGTATGCCTTCTTCCAAAGTTGCAAATTTCATCCACAATGCTGGTTTTAATTCTGCTGAGCATCTTGGCAATCCCACTATTTGATTATCGAAATCAACTTATGGGGTGGCTACAACAACAACAAAAAAACAAAAGGAAATGATTTTAATTTTATCTGTTACCACCTACACAAGCTTCTTAGACAATACATTAGTTAATTAGAAGCTACAATTTAATACCTGGTATATTAGTGACAAGTAATTGATTTTCTTTTGAATTACTTGAAGACGCTTGCACATTAGTAACTTCTACAATGTCTGCACAGAAAATCAATATTTGAGTTAATGAAAAGAACTGAATTCTGGAATCAAACATAATCCCAAAATCCTAGGTAGTGGAACACGTAATTTAATTTGTCAAGTTACATACAATCGTCTACGTAGTTATATACACTCATTTGTGAAGCTATATACACTTTGCTAGCTTTTGTTTATTTCACTATTTTCATCCCATTCCCTCTATGGTATCTAAGGGTAGCTAGATACAGTTTTAAGTGCTTCTACAAACACACCTTCAGGTGGCTGTATATACTTTTTAGACCATAATTGATAGTCGTTGCTTACAAACAGAAACCCAGGATCCTGAAATCAACTACGACAGTTTATCCAAACAGAATCTCAAAATCCAAAAAGGGCCTTAATATCTAAGTCCATCAAAGTAATACTCCCTGCAAATTTACAATCATACATTTTTTAATATTGACAGAAACACATCCTCAACTACCTAGATACACACAACTTTTGAAAGCAACTTATTTTGGGTCACAATTAGCAGCAATAATAAAATAATGTATCACGATACTTCCCTCCTTCAAATTATATGTAAACAACAAGATTTGAAGACACATTCATACATCTACATACATACACATCTTTAACTTTCTGGATACAAAGAACATGCAACAGTAGTTACCTATAACTTCTGCCATTACCGAATCTTCTTCTTCAATTATTACCATCTGAAATAAAAAATCGTTCTTGTTAGATTATTACCAAAATCAGATGGTTCTATCAACAAAGAAACTCTAATTTTTCGATCACAATAATTTTAATCAAGTAATGAACCAACAAATCTAGAATCAAAACGACAAAATACCATCTTAAACAAAAAAACTAATCAAGTTCAATTTTTAAGCAAACCCTAAGTTTTTAAATTGGATTTGTTTCAAAATCTGAACTAAAACTTACCTTGAATTTGTATTCCGAGGTGCAATAATGGAGTTTGATTGATGCGCAACAATGGTGTCGGAAAGAGAAACGAAGAAATCAAGATGATAATTTGTTATCGCATTAATGGTGTCCGAAAGAGGAACGAAGAACTGATGAGAATTTCGTCTGTTTTATAGGGGGGTCAGTTCGTACGGTTCGTACCGAACTTTAGTTCGTACCTGACCCCGACCCTATATATATATATATATATAGAATTAGGATCTATTGAGTCTAGCGTTTTAGGTGAGTCTGTCCTACCAATCTAAGCCGTCAGATCTGAATCCATCAATGGCTGAGATTTGATGCGCGTCATTAAGGGCAGGTTTGTAATTTTCTAATGGGCTTAAAGCTCTTACTTTTTTTCTCTTCTCTCAGTCGTCGTTCATTCCTCATTCACATTATTTTAATTTCTCCCCCCTCTCTCTCTCTCTCTCTCTCTCTCTCTCTCTCTCTCTCTCTCTCTCTCTCTCTCTCTCTCTCTCTCTCTCTCTCTCTCTCTCTCCCCCCTATTTATCCCTAACTTGCATCCCTCGTATCAAAAGAATCGAACAATTTCGTCGCTCGAATCAATGGTAGAAATTGAGCATAACTTAATACAGTAATAATTATTCAATTGCTACACTTCTCAATCATCATCATTATTAAGTTTTCTTTCCCTCTCATTCAAGACTGCTCAAACTATGTATTTGTCCGTCAGATTCATTCTCAAATAAAGAATCTTCATTTATTTGAAAGTTTTGGTGTGGACGCGGGCCCACGGGGGCGCTTGGGAAACAGGCGTTTGCATTTGTGGAGTCGCCACCAATTTATTGTGGAAAATTGGAAACCGTTCGAATACCTCGTGCCATGTCAAGACACAAAGTAGTGACATGAACACCAAGAACTTGTTACCCTTAGCATTCTATGTCTAGAATGACTCTCGTGGATGCCAATGAACACGGATGTTCACGGAGATTTGGAGTAAGGGGTGAGGGTACGTATTAGGAAGCTCTTTTGATCGAACACCTAATCCCGCCCGCCTCGATAGCGGCCTCTACTAATGATTAGGGAAATTGTCTATACTCGATATATTGTCGATTTATATGCATGCAATGCAACATCCAACGTTTTAATCCTAACATGTGAGAATTAAACTAAGTCGGTTAACACATAGTTTAACATGCAATTGGGTCGAAGTAGGAATTAGTTTGATTACATGTGAGAGCATATAAACAATACAAGAAATACAATAATAAATACAATAATGAAAATTACAATAATTACATTGGATTTATTGATTTATGTCGAAAATACATTTAAAACGGATGGTTTTAGAAAAGAAGGAATAAATAAATTGACGAATATAAATTAGGCGATAATACGATTAATAGTTAATTAGATACGTAACTAATAAACTAGGTCAAGGCAGAAACGGGAGTTCAGGGACAGAAATAAACCAGGAACAGGCGCAGCAGAGCTGCGTCCCTTGGAAGAGACGCAACAGTTGCTGCGTCCGTTCCTTGGCTCGGTTCTCGCTGTGAAGCCGGAATTACAAATTGTTAATGTTCATTGGTGATTTTAAGGATCGATTATGAATAATTGACTCGGATGAAAGTGATTAGCAGGTTATTTATATGTGATTAAGGTCATAAAAACAATAAAACATGGATGAAATCGATTAGAACGAATTAATACAAGATTAAAAGGATTATTAACAAATTAGCAAACTAAACAAATTAATTAGACTAAACAAGTTATTAATGACGAATTAATGATGGTGAGGATAAACAAAAGGTAAAAAATATATCAATGACGAATTCCAGAGACTCAATATTGATGAATCGAACCTCTAAAACCCGAATTTGATTTTAATGACGAAAACCCGCAAATATGAATTACTTGGAATTTAAGTCGGGATTTAAAAGATGATAAATTATTAATGATGTATTAATGATATGTCAGATTATTATGCTTAAGTTATTATGTCAAAGAAACAACGAACGATTGAAAACAAAAGAAAAACAAACAAATTAACAAAAGACGAAGGAAGAAGAAAGGAAGCAGGAACTGCGGCAGCCTCACGAAGAGGCGCAGCAGGTGCTGCGTCCTTTCTCGACGGTTGTCCTCTGATAATCCATAAAAAGGCTTAAACACGGTTTTAGAAATCGGCTTTAAGAGTACTTTCGACATAAATCTTACAATATGATTACAATAATAAAGAACAATAATTACAAGAAGGATTTACACCCTCAGACTTACATGTTTGATGAAACGAGATGAACTAAGTATACGTTTAGTGATGCTCGACTCGAATGTTGACGAAAGTGCCCTCGTAAGAGGAATTTAAACAGATTGATTAAGTTGATTATGGTGGAGTTGGTCAAATTGGTAGGTCATGCAAAACGAGGCTGGTACTCAGAAAGATCCGAGCTAACGTGGTCGAATATTCAAGCACGTAGACGCCAAAAAGTAAGAACGTGGTCTAGAATGCAAAGGGAGAAGAGAAGGGCGGACACTCGCGTGAGAAATATGTGAGACCGAAGGTCTCTATTTATACTAATCACACGGAGGAAATTAGGGTTTTCGGAGAAACTTTGGAAGTGAATCTCGAAAAGATATGAAAAGATACGAAAAATACGCAGAAAAGGACTTGGGAAGAGGCGCAACAGGCACTGCGTCTCTTGGAAGAGGCGCAGCAGGAACTGCGTCTCTTGGAAGAGGCGCAACACTTGTTGCGTCCTTTCCCAAGTGGTTTCCTCCTGCGGAAGAAAGATTTCCGTGTTTTGGTTATGGAATAACGGATTAATCTTGTTTTCCTTAATATTTTGTGTGAGTATTACGGGGAATTCTTTACCAAAGATTAAAAGATTGCGAAAATATGGAATAGAAATATCTGGAACATTCCAGAACATTCTGACTCGGTTTTAGAAAATGAAGACGGTTTTTGACTCGGACTCCAAATGTACTCTAATTACTGCCAAAACGACCGTATCGGCACGTAGATGACAATTAAGAGGTAGACACAAGTGTTTGAGCGATCACTTGACGATAAACTTACGAACTGTCATAAATCATTCCGCGTACCAAACATGTGGCCCAATCATCACCGGGTGGTTTGCGGGAGGTGCAGAAATGAGGTATCTACAAATGGTAAGTTTTCTCATAATTTCGTTGTAAATATTTTATTTATCCTTGAAGTTTTCGTTTCAATTAGCAATTGTTCAAACCATAACTCGAGTGTGCTTTTGGATTCATAAGTATTGTGTGCGATTTTTTTCATTCCGAAGGCAGATTTATCGAATATTGAAATAATTGATGATGTTTACTGTTATTTTCAAATTAGGATTTTCGTTTTGAGTCGCACATTCTAATTTGTGAACTGATTTTGTCAACAATCGCAAGCAGTTTTGTGTGAAATTTTAAGGAAGCGAAACTTCTAACTACTCTTCGACATGAATTGAATCAGGTAATCTATTGCTATGCTACTGAAATTTATCATATAATCTAGTAGGATTAGTATAAT
This sequence comes from Silene latifolia, assembly GCF_048544455.1. Taxonomy (NCBI): domain Eukaryota; kingdom Viridiplantae; phylum Streptophyta; class Magnoliopsida; order Caryophyllales; family Caryophyllaceae; genus Silene; species Silene latifolia. The sequence continues at coordinate 289,749,587 of NC_133537.1, forward strand.
TTTTTGAAATTTATGCTACTTTGAATTCAATATAATAGATTTGCCAATTTTCTGCAATTTTAGGTTTAACCAGATTAGTTGTGTGAAATCGAAATAACCTAAGAATGAGAATGAAAGATGTGCGACATTTTGTATGATTCAGCTAGTTACACTTGTAGCAAAGATTCTTGGCTCTATATTCTCAAGAATTAGGTATACTGCACTAATTTGGTGGAATTGAGAAGGTGTTTAGTACTTGCAACTATAATTCAATTTTTATGTTGATGTTTCGTACTAATTAATGTTTTCCCTAATCAGCGAAGTATGTAAATAGTGGTCAAGTTGTGGACCTTATTTTATGGTGTTGAATGTTTATGTTAATGTGGTAACTCTCTTACAACAACAATATATCCATGTTACTATAATGGTCTACTAATGTTATAACAATGTTGTGTCTGTGCGATAACAATATATCTATGTTACAGTAGAGGATACATACTTTCTCAGTTCTTATGTTACAGTGACTCTATATAACTGTTACAATAATTGTTCATGTGTGTTATAATAACTTGGTTTTATGTCTTGTTGCCTGGAATTGGGAAACAATAAAGGATACATACCTTCTCAGTTCTTATGTTACAATGACTCTATTTAAATGTTGTAATAATAGGTTATATGTGTTATAATAACTTGTTTTTATGTCTTGTTGCCTAGAATTGGGAAATAATAGAGGATACATATATTCCCAGTTCTTATGTTACAGTGACACTATATAAATGTTACAATAATATTTCATGTGTGTTATAATAACTGCTTGAACTTGATCATGAAGAGAGTAGAACAAGGGTGTGTTATTATAATGATATAAGTGTATTATTGTAATGGTGTAATACTGTTACTTTATGTTATAACCTGATGGTATACTCATATTACCATGATTGTGTATTTGTATTATGTTGATAGTAAACTATACCCTTTCTTAGCTTATGTTTTAACAACATGAATTTTGTTTTAGACAGATTTTTTAAGATTCATATCTTCAAGCTTAAATTCTTGTAGTGTGTTTTTTGTAACAGGCATGTATATTCATTAAGGCGGCACAAGTCGTGAATTTTGATGGCACTTGTTGTATATGCTTGATCTGCCATTAGGACTCAATGTTTTCTTGCTTTAAATTTCTTTGAGAAAAATGAATCTTGATTTCTCCCTTGTTTATATGAAAAATGTTTTACTATCTTTTATTTTGATGTACTTGCATCGTACTTCGTATGAGATCACTTTTTGTTGACAATCTGGTTTCAATGCCACATTTGGACGACCTCTTTATTTTTGGCAACAATGGGATAAATGTGTATTTAGGTTCAGGGGTGATGATTGTGAATTTGTGATTGTCCGTAAGTTGAATATAACCTAAGATCCTGATTGTTTGCTAACTTTCTATAGTGATGTAGTGGAGGAATATAACTTTAAGGCTTCTTGTTCATATTTTTGATATATAGTAAGAGAGCACCTACTATCATCTCCAATTGAGCCAAATAGTCAATATTCTGTATTTCCGGATTATGATGGAATATAGCAAAATTGCCCGATAAACTAGTGCAATTTTAGATGCAATTTCGAGATAGAAAGATATTTTTGTTCTTTGGTTTTGTGTGTATGGTTCTCTCGGTGTTTAATGGAAACTATGAGAAGAGACCATACCTGAAATTCCTTGAAACTCTAGGGGAAACAAAATGCGATATTGGGAGAAGACAGCAGGACATAGTCTGGAACCGCTGGGAGAAATCTGCTTGTAGTCAACTTCAAACAAAATTTGGAATAGCTCGGGGTCGATGTTGATCTCCATGTCTCGAGAGGGAATGTCTATCCATGAACTCTCGTTGGGGGAACATAATCGGGAACTGATCTCCATGTCTCGAGAGGGAATGTCTATCCGTGTACTCTCGCTGGGGGAACATAATAAAGGCGTGTCGAAATACCTGTCAAAGAAGAACCGCTCGTTGTGACAAGCTAGGTCTTGGCAGAACATGGCAACAGTTTGCTGTTGACTTGGAAATACGGATCCGGGCGAAGAATATACGTCGAACGGACCAAATATGTGATATGGCATCGAGGAAGCGCACCAAAGATGGGCCCACAAAATAACGAACTTATAAAGAATCTTCGAAAATTCCTATGGAGGGAAACTGAGGAAGAGGCGTAACAAGAGCTGCGTCCCTTGGAAGAGGCACAGCACCTGCTGCGTCTTTTCCTGAGTGCGGCAATTCTGCGTAAAAACCCGATGAAACAGAGGGGTTTGTTTCATTTATTCGAAACACAATCTCCTTAATTTCTTTCTCAAATTCCAACCATTTTCGTCAAAATTTGATCCAAAAGCTTGCATTTGTCATGACTAATCGAGGTATGTGTATAAATCTTGCATTTATCTTCCGTATTTGATCAAATGAGAGTGACAAAATTAGGGTTTTCGACCCTAATTAGTCGAAAATTTGGGGCTTTTCCCCCAAATGATTTTGCCTTGCAAAATTGACTTTATAAACGGCTAATTGGTAATATAAGTATCATAACCATGTATTTGTTTCGAATTTTCATTGAGTTTTGAGCATTTGAGTGAAATTGAGACGGTTTCACAGCTAAACCGTAAATCGCTTCGAAAATAGCCTTAGGATTGCCCATTTGTGACCAATCTTGGTATTTGGAATCCTTGCATGATGGGTAAACTTCCTACCATCTCGGAATTTTTATTGGTGACGGCTTTTTCAGGACACTTCCTAGGGCATAATCGTCGTTATAACGAAATGCTGTCGAAATTCCGACTCGAACCCATGACTAGGCTTCAACTTAGGCTTGACTTGACCCAAATTACCATATGAGCGGACGGGTTTGTGGGAAAATTGCCAAAGATTGCGAGAAAAGAGCGATTTCGAAGCTCCGAAAACTCGAAAATCCCCTAATCAAGGCTTGTCGTCACTTGACGCGGCCTAAATTTACTTTAATTTTGCAGGTGACGAGGCTTCTACATCTGGGAGAGATCCCATGGACGTCGACACTGCTGTTGACCCTTCTCAGATGCTTGAGGAGGCGTTGGAGGAGGCTTTTACTGCTGCGGTGGCGGCTGCCGAGGACGAGGTCCTTGAGAAGGAGGTTGTTGAGGAGGAGGAGGCCCCGAGACAGCCCAACGTTGGATGGGGTGGTCGCCAGCTGAGGGGAGCACCTGCGTGGGCTGAGACTTGGGACAGTAGGCACCTGCTTTGGGCTGCGAAGGGTCACCTGTCCTACAGGACGGTGAAGAGCTTAGCAAATCGAATTCACTGCTCTTAATTCATCTTCTTTGATTTATGTTTGTCATTCCTTTTCTTCCTCATCTGAGCTGAAGATAGCTTCTGTTTCAAATCAACATAGGAGGCCGGGAACATCAGATCGTTCTCGGGGTATACGACGACGATGGGGTGCTACGAGAGGCTGTCGGCTGAGGAGCGAGCCATGATCGAGCGGGGAGCGTTCGGTGCTTTGGTGCAGGCTTGGAGGGATATCGCGAGGAGGAAGCTTCGGGCTAACCTCAGTCTCGTCCGAGCTTTCTTGGACCGGTTCTGGGATACAACCTCCACGTTTCACATGCCTTTTGGCGAGGTGGGGGTCACGTTAGAGGACTATGGCATGATTTCTGGTCTGCCGTGTGGGACTGAGGTGGTGGAGTGGCCGGAGATAGCCATGAGGGTTGACTCGGCTGAGGCTAGAAGGTTGATTGGCTGGAACTTAGCGCTGAAGGCGGCTGCGGTACCTAGTTTGGTGCCTAGTTCTTACGTTCGGGACTACTTTGCGGGTAAGACCCCGGCGTTGGTGGTGATCGAGGGGAGGGAGACGGCTCCTCCTCCATGTACTGCAGAGCAGAGGGTCCGTTTGTGGCACTGGTGGTTTCTGTCTTAGATCTATCTCGGAGACAAGGGAGAGAGGCTTTTGACGAAGCTCTTTCCCTTTCTTTCTGACCAGAGCTCCCTAGGCCGTTGGGACTGGGTCACTGCTGGTTTTGCGGTCCTCATCCGCTTCATGAGGGCCATGGTTCGTCCGGAGTTGATGGAGAAGGGGACTTCTCCTGCTGTTGTCGGCCCTGGACTGCTGTTGGAGGTATGAACCTTCATTTTATTTCATGAAAGATCATTTCCTTCAAATCACGAAAGATCGTCGTTGACTTTCTTGTTTTACAGGCGTGGGTGTACTCCTACTTTCCGGGCCTCGCGCCCAAGAGGACGAAGCCGGTGGAGAAGGCCTATCCCGTTATGAGGGATTGGGTGATGTGTCGCACGAGGAGTCGGTGTTCCTTCCACGACGTATGTCGGCAGGAGGTGAACGCTCTTCAGTTGGACGGCGTGAGTATTTTACCTTGCATTGTTTGTCTCTCTTCTTTTACTTATAGAACTGATCATAAGAATGACCCTTCGTTCGCTTTTCTAGTGGGTGCCCGGGCCTTGGGAGGAGTATACTGGCGCTCCTCCCTTCATAGCTGAGGTCCTTCGACCTAGGAGCTCGAGCCGGTTGTTGTTGCGGACGTCGATCGGTCCTGTGTGGTACTTGGGTGAACGCTTGGCTCGTCAGTGCTCTCGGGATATCTTGACGGTTCCCATCGATCCTGCTCGGACGATGTTTAGGGAGCCTTCTGAGGCTGAGAGGGAGGCTTACCTGGCTGGCGTCGGTGGCGACGCTCTCCTTCTTCCTGATGAGGACTACTCGGTGTTCCTCTACGGGAGGTTGGCGTACTGGCCGGTTGTGGTAAGTGCTTTATCTTCTTTCATTTTTGATTATTTGAGAACACGATGAATGATCATCGGTTAATGGGAATCACCTGACTTTGCAGGAGGTCGAGGCGGCGGGCATCGAGCCCCTGAGTACCCCGAGACCCTTGAGTACACTGACGTGACGGGGATGACGACGATCTCCGAGCTACGTGACTTTGACGTGGCGGGGAGAGATGCTGGCTTGGACGAGTGGCAGCATCTGATTCGGAGGGTGAGTCTCCTAACTTGTATAATTTTGTGTAAAAACACATTTGCTTGAGTTTGTCCAATCGTTTGAGATTTTTCCTTTTGAAATGCAAGTTGCGCCATCCCGATTCGTGGCTTTGTGGAGGGTAGCCAACTGGCTGCGGGCTACTGCCGTCGAGGCACTCGCTGGCGGCCGAGGACGCCAGGTATGAATCTTCCGTTTACTTCATTTTCGAACTTTTCTAATCTTCCTTATGTTTGAAATTGACATGAGCCAATTCTTGTTGTTTGCAGAGGGAGCGCGAGATGGAGCGAGAGCTTGCCCAGTCCCGGGAGGAGAGAGCTCGCCTGCTGAGGGAGCTCGAGGTTCTGGACGCCGAGGTTGCTGCTCTCGAGGCGAGAGTTGCTGAGCTAGACGACGACCATCAGTAGCTTTTTTGTTGTTTCTTGTTTTTTTAGCTGTATTTTTGTACATTTTGTACATTTTAGGACCCAGATTTTTAGATTTTGTTTTGAGGCTCGAGCCCCCAGTTTGGTGTACATGTACTCTCTTGGTTGTATATATGATGGCCTGAGTGCCTTTGCTGCTGGGTTGCTTTGTTTGTACCTGCAGGTTAGCTTTGAACAGGTTTGGTAGATGACGGTTTGCGCCGTCATGCTGCCGAAATTTACATAGAACATACATTTGTACACATGGACTAAATTAGCGCGAAACCATGACTCGGAAACGCGAAAATTGTAAAAATTTGGCTGAAAATGAAAATGCAAAAAATTTGGTCGGAAATGACCGGACAGTAGGGAGGGTTACTCCCTAAAAAAAGAAAAAAATAGAAACCTATAAGTTTGAAATGTAATGTAGAACGGGAGTGAAATGATTCCCTAAAAAGAAAATTAAAAAAAGAAATGTATAAGTTTGAAAATGAATAAATTAAATTGGTGAAATGATTCCCCAAAAAAGAAAAATAAAAAGAAATGCATAAGTGTGCTAAAAATGACGAAAATGTCGATATCGCCTCGAAATGCGTGCCCGTGCAATTAGGAAACACGAAATATGGCAACTTGACGTATTTACCAAAATAATAACCCGTTTGAATAGGAAATTATTCGTTGAGGAATTTAGGAAAGATCCAACGCGGAAAATCACAGAAAGAAAGCTGGGGAAGAGGCGCAGCAAGAGCTGCGTCCCTTCGAAGAGGTGCAGTACCTGTTGCGCCTGTTCCTCAGTGCGTCCGTCCTGACGGATTTTAGGAAACAGTTTTTAGTATAAATAGAGACGTTGAGGGAGGTTTTATTCACATAATTCTTCCGTATCTCTTCGTCTTATTACATAAAGCTCTCAAAATAAGCGTACATCATGAATACTCTCGAAATTCGTCTAAAAGAATGGACAAATGAATTCTCTAATGTGGAGAAACACGACATGAGTGCTTATAATTTTGGATCGCTTTTGAGCTTGAAGCTGATCAAGGTAGTCAAACCATTTCTAGATGCTTGTCTTGATTATTGGGACCCGAATTATCACGTATTTGCCTTCCCTGGAGGCGACATTTGCCCATTTCCAGATGAAATTGCTGCGATTGGTGGTTGGGACCCAGAACACTCGCCTGCTATTCCCTCCACTTCTCAAGGGTATAAAAACAAGTTTAGAGACTTGCTTGGATTGGCAAGAGCTGATGTTGACCGTCTTGTGACCTCTAAAGGAGTGCGAATGTTGGACTTCATTGATCGATTCATCAATAGGGCAGATCCCACCATCTCTTATGTTGCGAGACGAAGGGCATTCGGATTTTGCCTATTACATGTATATGTCCTTCAAGGGCATGTTGATGAGGATATGAGAGGCGACCCTCGTCTCTTGAGCTTGATTGAGCAAATGGAGCTGCGCAGGAGCCCAGCTTGTCTGTGCTTAGGAGAGATCCTATTGGGTTTAGATAACAGGAAAGCCAGTCGCGACCTACCTTACTTGGGAAGTCCCATTATATTGCAGGTAAAAGAACTTTTTTTCTCTTTTTTTTTTTTCGTTTTTTTTGTTTTTTTTTTCGTTTTTTTTTTCGATTTTTGTTTTTTTTATTCCTGCTTTTGGTAGGTCTGGCTTATGGAGCGTCTTCGATTGATCGAGCCCCCAATTAATGTTTCTGCTTATCATGCTCGCTCAATTGCAATGAGGACCAGGCTTTACATGGTGGACTTCACTCGAGTTTGCAATTATTGGGAAAACAAATTGAAGAGTGATGATGGCCCCTTAATTAGATGGATCGTACCATGGTGGCATCTCAAATCGGTCACTGGAGTATCTTCTTTGGATCCTACCCGATCTGTCCGCATTCCCGGCTTGGAGTTTATGATATGCATCTTCCCGGAGAAGTTAATGAGGCATGTTGGATTGAAGCAGATGATCCCGAAGCTTGACACTGTCCCACAGACTGCCGTGGCGCTTACTACCGATAGTCGAAGAGAATGGGCCATCAAATGGGCTCAGAGGAACATTTGGTTCTTGAATTCTTCTGTCAGTGCTCTATGGTGTCAGATTCTTATATGCGGTGGAGGAAAGCTACTACTCCGGAGGAGCGTGAGAGATTAAAGAAGCGCGAGCCTGTTGACTACAAGGTTCGCGAGGTGGAAAAGGAGAAGGAGAAGCATCTGACTGAGGGAGAGGAGGAAGCCGGATTTCGAGTTGTTCATCCTTCGAAGAAACCGAAGACTTCTCCTGCCGTCGAGATGGTGGTTGACAAGAATGGCAAAGCAAGACCACGAGAGAGACCGTTGGTGATTAGGTCGGAAGTGGCGCAAGAGCGTCTGGCTCGAGGCCGAGACAAGAAATATGATAGAAATGACAAAGGCAAGGGGAAAATGGAAGAGTAGCCTAAGTCTTTATTATTATCTATTTATTATTATTATTATTATTGTAAGAAGAAGTTGGGATTTTTAGAATCCTAGCCTATTTATTTTTATTATGTAACGTACTATTATTATTAAAGAAATGAAATAAAAAGGTTAAGTGGTTAAGAAACCGTTATGATTTTCTATGATTATTCTTATCGAATTTCAAATGCAATTGCAAATGTCCTTCTATTTACATTTAAGACAATTAAATGGGTTGTATCCCGTGAAGGATTGCCTACGTATTCATTTAAAAAAATGAAATCAAACCCTTGCGCGTAGTTCGAGTAAATATAAAAGAATAATTGTTCTAAGCAAGAGCTTGTAATGAACTTAGAAAATAAGCATGAGCTTTACTTACTCCTAAAATGCAATTTAGTTTATTTGATGATATGAGAATGATAAATTGTCAAAGTGCAAGAGCAAGATGACATTAGCTTAGTCCAGCTCGGCCAGGGGCCGTTTATTCCGTACCACAGGAGCGACATGTGGGTTACGCGAGGCGCGTTTTTTGCTCCTATTCTAGGCATAGTAAAGTTTCAGTTGGTCAAGGTTTGTTGGGTTGGCAAATTCGTTCCCATCTAAGTCTGTGATCCTAACCGCACCCCCTGGAAGTATGGACTTGACTAGGAATGGCCTGGCCCAATTGGGTTTGAATTTTCCTCGTGGATCGACAGGTAAAAGAGCCCTAATTGATTTGAGGACCAAGTCTCCTTCTTTGATGTTCCTTGGCCTAACCCTTTTGTTGAAGGCTTGTTTGATACATGCCTGATATGTTTGCACATTGTGTAATGCACGTAACCTTCGTTCATCCAGGAGGATGAGTTCTTCATATCTATCCCTTTTCCACTCGGCTTCTGGGATTTGACTTTCGAGTAAAATATGCAAGGATGGTATTTCTAGCTCGACTGGTTGTACATCTTCCATGCCGTAGGTCAAATAGAAAGGGGTGTCCCCACTGGGCGTCCTAACAGACGTACGGTATCCCCATAAAGCAAAGGGTATCTTGCTTGGCCAATCTCTATAGTTGTCAATCATTTTCTTGAGAATCGTGACAACATTTTTGTTTGCTGCCTCTACCGCGCCATTGGTTTGTGGTCTATATGGCGATGAGTGGTTATGCTTAATTTTGTACTTGGCTAGCAATTGTTCAGTCTCAGCTTGGAAATGTGATCCATTGTCACTGATGATCTCATGTGGGCAACCATATCGACAGATAATGTTGGTTTGTATGAACTTTGCTACGTTCTTGGCTGTAAGACTGGTGTAGGAAGCCGCTTCTACCCATTTGATGAAATAATCAATTGCTACTAGGATGAAACAGTGACCTCCTGTTCCGGCTGGAGTGATCTTGCCGATGATGTCAATTCCCCAAGCAGAAAATGGCCAGGAAGATGTCATGGTGTAAAGCAATGAAGAAGGGACATGTTGCACATTCCCGAAGATTTGACAATTATGGCAATGTCTTACATATTTGATGCAATCAGATTCCATTATGGTCCAATAATACCTTAAGCGTGTGATTTTCTTTGCCATCATGGGTCCACTCATGTGAGGGCCACATTCTCCATCATGGACTTCTTCCATCACTTTCCGTGCCTGTGAATGATCAAGACAACGTAGGATTACACCAAGAGGTGTTCTTTTGTATAGTTTTCCTTGCATGAGAACGTATTGGGAAGCTAGCAAGTGGATAGCGCGTTGTCCCCTTTTGTCCATTTCTGGTGGATAGGTGCCATTGAGCTTGAAGTTTAGGATTACTTGGATCCAAGGTTTCTCCGCAATTTCCTCTTCATCGGTGATTTGGTGCACATAAGCTGGCTCAGATCGTCGTTCGATGCATAAAGGCATTTCTACCATGCTATCCGGCATATTAATCAAAGATGCAAGTTTTGTAAGAGCATATGCAAATTGATTTTCTTCTCGAGGTAGATGTAGGTAGGTCACTTGATAGAAGAATTGGGCAACTTGGTCTATTCTGGCTTGATAAGGTGCTAAGCTTTCGCTTCGGATTTTCCAAGATCCCGTAATTTGATTGATGATCAAAGATGAATCCCCATGTACTCGAAGATTCTTGATGCCTAAACTTACCGTCGCTTGCAATCCAATGAGACAAAGCCGTATTCTACAAATACGTTATTTGTCACCTCGAAGTCGAGTTTGACAGAGATTGGTGTATGCTCGCCTTCAGGAGAAATGAGCAACACTCCTATTCCACATCCTCTTAAATTCGATGCCCCATCAAAATAGAGGTCCCAAGAGTCTACATCCGTTTGGAGTATATCCTCATCCGGAAACGACCAGGTGTCTATCGTTTGTGTATCATTGATGGGATTTTCTGCGAAGAATTCTAAGAACGCGCGCCCCTTTATAACTTTCAAAGGTACATACTTGAGATCGAACTCTGAGAGCATCAAAGTCCATCTTGCTAAACGTCCATTGAGAACGGGTTTCTCGAAGAGGTATTTGACAGGATCCATTTTGGAGAATATTTTGACGGAGTAGCTAAGCATGTAATGGCGTAGCTTCTTCGTTGCCCACACAAGAGCGAGGCATGTCTTCTCGAGTGGTGTGTATTTGCACTCGTACTCCAAGAACTTCTTATTAAGGTAGTAGATCGCTCTTTCTTCTTTTCCTACAGTTTGAGCTAATATGGCGCCCATGGCGGTTTCAGTTACCGTGAGATATAAACCAAGAGGTTGATCTCGTTGAGGTGGCATGAGCACTGGTGGTTTGGCTAGTATTTCCTTGAGTCGGTCGAAAGCCTTCTTGAAGCCGTATTATCCACTAATATGTCGATGTGTGGTAGAGGAAAGTCATCCTTAGGACTCGCTTTGTTTAAGTCTCTAAAGTCAACACAAACACGGATTCTCCCATCCTTTTTGGGTACGGGTACTATGTTAGCTACCCAATCTGAGTACTCGGAAACTTTGATGAACCCGGTTTTGAATTGTTTATCGACTTCTTCTTTGATTTTGAGAGCCCATTCTGTCCTCATTCGACGAAGCTTTTGTTTCACGGGTCTGAAACCTGGTTTCATTGGGATTCTATGCTCTGCGATATCCCTGTCGATCCCTGGCATATCTTTGTAGGACCAAGCAAAAACGTCTTTGAACTCGTGCAGGAGGTCTATGAAATTGGCCCTTTCGGTGGGGCTCAAGGTTGTCCCTATCCTAAGTTCTTGGGGTTCTAGTTCAGCTCCTACGTTGATGGGTTCAGTATTTTCTATCACTGGTCCCCCTTCCCCCTCTTGTAGTATTTCTTTGGCTATGTAGGGAGGTATTTCAATTGAGTCTGGGTCTGGGTCATTCTCATTATCATCGTAAACAGAATTGCATTCAAGATAACACGAAGAGTAAGCAGAACCTGGTTTATTCATATTAAGATTTGAGAAAAGTTGAAACAAAGCTAGGAGAAACGAGGGGAGTGGGAATGACGATAGGAGGAGACTCTCTAGGAACTTCTCTAGACTCCGACTCTGACTCCGACTCTGACTCGAATTCATCATCTTCTGGTTCTCCTTTGAACATCTCTCCTTCTCCAATGGTGAGCTTGAAGAGTCTTCCTTGATTGTTTGTCCACTTGATCGATTTTCTCCATCCTTTCTGCTGATTGGTGTTGGTTTATGTGATTAACTTGGTAGGGTTGAAGTGATCGTCTTGAAGTATCATGGTAATGATCTCATCCTGCGCGGCACTAACAAATCGATCTTCTCCAAATAGTAGACTCACAGCTTGTTCGTCTAAGCAAGGTGCTTGACGAGTCTTGTCGGTAGGAACCGTTTCTGGAGGAATGAAGTAACAATCGTGAAAGATCTCGATTTTGGCTAGCTTCCTTTTGAGATAGTGCCAAGGCTTAGGAAATCCGTGAAAGATATCTTGTCTTCCTTCCCTAACGAAGTATTCATTTAGGGTAGGGAGGTAAGGTCGCATTTGGATTCCCACGTTCTTACGGTTTTGAGCTTGAGTGAGCATTTCGAGAACTTCCTCTTTAGTGGGTTTGTACTAGCCCCCGGGGTATTCTTTGTGAGTTACCCTCTTTGTAGGGTGTAAAGATGTTTCTTCGGATAGGATTCAAAGGCATTCCCGGGAAGTATCCCTAGGTCTTGAGTATGTGGTTGACCACTAAGTTAGAGTAAGGATTGAATTATAAGGGTGCCAACTCACTTTCTATGACATTTATGATATGGAAGCCCCCAAGTTCATGTACTGGATCTGTAAGGACTTGATTACTTGACTTCTTTTCGATTATTGCCTTGATGGGCGACGAAGTGATCGTCACCACTTTACCATTTAGTGGGATTTTGATTTTCTGGTGGAGTGTGGATGTTACTGCTTTGGAAGCGTGAATCCAGGGTCTTCCCAGAAGTATGTTAAAGGATGCCTCAATGTCCACTATTTGGAAGTTGACCTTTCGCTCAATCGGCCCTGTGGCTATGGTTAAGTTAACAAGTCCTACTACCTTTCGCCGTGTACCATCATATGCGCGAACACCTTGGTTGGTAGGGGTCCAATCCGACTCTTTCATGCCCAATTTGTATGCCGTTTTCAAAGGTATGACATTGACTGCGGAGCCATCATCTACCAAAGTCACTGGCACATTCTTCTTTAAGCAAATGACAGTGATATAAAGAGCCAAGTTATGACTAGCACCAAAGGGTGGCAAATCCTTATCCGAGAAAGTAATAGGATGACTTTGCTTTGGTGATTCTTGGAAGACCAAGTTGACAACGTCGTCGGGTGTGGAGTTATGTGCCACATTTAGTTTGACCAAGGCTTGTAGTAAAGCTTGGCTATGAGGGAATGAGCTTTCCACTAGTTGCCAGACTGAAAGATCAGCCTTTGTCTTCTGTAGTTGCTTTAGCAAATTGTCGGTAGAACCTTCTTCATTATCATTCGGTATGACCACATTGGTTGGACCGTTCGCTTTGGGACCATTTTCAGAGGTGCTTTGGTATGGGCGTCCCGAACGAGTGAGGTGGTCTACATCTTGATCTTCACAATTTTGGACTATTTTCTCACTGATTTTGACTAAGTAGTGTTCAGTGAGATACTCGTATTCATCATCATCGGCCCATAGTCCATTGACAGTAGCAAGTTCTATCATTCTCATGATTTCAGCCTCTAATTGGATAATTTGGTTGACTAGCTCATCAACCATGGCTAGTACTTCTTGCATTGTAGTGTTTTGAGAGAAGACTAGTGGTGCACGTTCTTTAGGTGTGGCGTTGGGGCCACGTAGGGTCGCCACTGCACTCTCTAGTTCCATGACTTGCCTATCCACACTCTTTGCCCATGCAATGAAATCTCAGTGATGGTTGGAGAAATGGTAGAATAGTTCCCTTCATTTTATATTGCATGAATTTCATCTTCGACTGGACAAATGAGGTGTGAATAATCTACGGTAGATTCTTCACTTGTAATCACTAGAATTCCAAGAGGATTTTGAGTGATGTTAGGCTTACCTCCAGGTGGTATAGGTAGGCGACCGTCTTCAATCATATCTTGAAGTACATTTTTCAGTTTGTAGCATTTTTCTGTATCATGTCCCTTACCTCTATGGTATTCGCAGTATGAATTCTCGTCCCAGAACTTGGATTTCTTTTCTGGTTCGGGTGTAGGGCCTATGGGTTGAAGTTTACCCAGCTTCATCAACCTTTTCAGAGCGTTGGAATATGTGTCCCCTAGATTTGTGAAATTCCTTGGAGAGTTCTTCTTAGATGGTTCGAGAAGGTTAACTTCATCAGTTTTGCTAGTAGAGCCGTAAGAACGACTTGTTAAGCCTTGATATCCACGACCTATCGTTTTGGACAAGAGCCCTTTATGGATGTCATCTTCGATCCTCGTCCCTAGTACGGTTAAATCTTTGAAGGTCTTGATGTTTTGATACCTCAAATGATTTTCATAGATGGGCTTTAGGTTGTCCACGAATTTCTCCACGAGAGTAGCTTCATCCGGACGTTCAACAAGTTGAGTACTAGTTTTCCTCCACCGACTTAGGAAGTCTGTGAAACCTTCTTTGTCATTTTGGGTAAGAACCTCTAAAGTGCGCATGTTGACCTGGATTTTAACATTATCCGCATATTGTTTAGCAAACTCGATTGCGGTATCATCCTAGGTAGCGATTTTCTTGTGCTCTAGCGAATAGAACCATTGTTTTGGGAAGGTGTCAAGAGATGAAGGAAAGATCCTTAAGAACATCTCGGGTTTAATGCCTTTGATATTCATGTAATCCTTGAAAGCACGGATATGGTTCAAAGGGTTTTCATGCCCCTTGAATTTAGGGATATCCGTCATGTTGAAGTTGGTTGGCAACTTGGAACTCACGGCCTCATATTTGCGATTGTTCTCCCTATAAATGTCATCCACTTTGAGATACATCAATTGCTCTTCCAAGTATTGGAGTCGTTTCTCAGCTGCAGTCATACCTATGGGAGGGTTTTCGTCCCCGAAGTTGTTCACAAATTCATCAGACACGTTACTTTCTCGAGGAGACATCCTCGTTTTCACGGCTTATATTCGGCCCTCAATGGTGTCAAGGCGATCATACACTTGGTCTTGAGTAACTTGGAGACGAGCTAGCGCGGCTAGGATTTGATCATTACCATTCTGGAGTTGGTTGAAGTTCACGTCGCTTGTTTCAGGTATCTTGGAAACTGAATAAGAGATCGACGACGGATCAAAACACGATCGACCATTCTAGCACACTTGCTCGAAAATAAATGTTTTGACTCGTGAAGTGGGAGTGTGCCACTTGTGTCAAGTGAGTTTTGAGGAAATGACAAATTTTGAAAAATGTTGGTCTTAGTCAACTTTAGTGTAGTTGTAGGAGTGGACTCGAAGTGAGGTTTTGAAATGGGTTTTAAGGCCCGAATTTTGACTCGACAATTGGACGGAGTTTCGGCTGATTTTGCGCTAATATTAGGCCCAAGTTTCGAAAATGCTTACATTTTAAAGAAGGATTTTGAAAAAAATCGTCATGATTTGTTTTAGAAATGGTGATCACATATGGTACAAACATTATACAAGCATTAGAACGGGATGCTGAGTGCATTTAAAAAGGGTTTTGGTTTAAAGGGTGGGTTGTCATACCGAACAATCAAACCCAAAGTCTGTGGAGAGGTTCGTACCAAACAAGAGTAAGGCCGATTCCTAGTCCATTTCCTCAAGTAGTGAAAGTCCTTGATACAAACAAGAGTAAGTACCATGGTATGGATGACGTCAATCCCTATCCATCCTTGGGCCCAAATAAAAATTAGGACCGTTTAGACGGGACGATTGGTCGAATGGGTTGGATTGGGCCTAGGAAGGCCGAATAAACGATCTAGGAAGACCGAGTTATGAAAACTGAAAATTGTCTTGTACAAACTATTTCCTAACCTTGTTCAAGTTTCACCCTTTTGGCTACACGTAAGCGTATTACTCCCCAGCGGAGTCGCCAAACTGTGGTTGCGGGCCCACGGGGGCGCTTGGGAAACAAGCATTTGCATTTGTGGAGTCGCCACCAATTTATTGTGGAAAATGGGAAACCGTTCTAATACCTCGTGCCATGTCAAGACACAAAGTAGTGACATGAACATCAAGAACTCGTTACCCTTAGCATTCTATGTCTAGAATGACTCTCGTGGATGCCAATGAACACGGATGTTCACAGAGATCTGGAGTAAGGGGTGAGGGTATGTATTAGGAAGCTCTTTTGATCGAACATCTAATCCCGCCCGCCTCGATAGCGGCCTCTACTAATGATTAGGGAAATTGTCTATACTCGATATATTGTCGATTTATATGCATGCAATGCAACATCCAACGTTTTAATCCTAACATGTGAGAATTAAACTAAGTCGGTTAACACGAAGTTTAATATGCAATTGAGTCGAAGTAGGAATTAGGTTGATTACATGTGAGAGCATACAAAAAATACAAGAAATATAATAATAAATACAATAATGAAAATTACAATAATTACATTGGATTTATTGATTTATGTCGAAAATACATTTAAAACGGATGGTTTTAGAAAAGAAAGAATAAATAAATTGACGAACAGAAATTAGGCGATAATACGATTAATAGTTAATTAGATACGTAACTAATAAACTAGGTCAAGGCAGAAACCGGAGTTCAGGGACAGAAATAAACCAGGAACAGGCGCAGCAGAGCTGCGTCCCTTGGAAGAGGCGCAGCAGTTGCTGCGTCCATTCCTTGGCTCAGTTCTGGCTGTGAAGCCGGAATTGCATATTGTTAATGTTTATTGGTGATTTTTAGGATCGATTATGAATAATTGACTCGGATTAAAGTGATTAGCAAGTTATTTACATGTGATTAAGGTCATAAAAACAATAAAACATAGATGAAATCGATTAGAACGAATTAATACAAGATTAAAAGGATTATTAACAAATTAGCAAACTAAACAAATTAATTAGACTAAACAAGTTATTAATGACGAATTAATGATGGTGAGGATAAACAAAAGGTGGAAAATATATCAATGACGAATTCCAGAGACTCAATATTGATGAATCGAACATCTAAAACCCGAATTTGATTTTAATGACGAAAACCCGCAAATATGAATTACTTGGGATTTAAGTTGGGATTTAAAAGATGATAAATTATTAATGATGTATTAATGATATGTCAGATTATTATGCTTAAGTTATTATGTCAAAGAAACAACGAACGATTGAAAACAAAAGAAAAACAAACAAATTAACAAAAGACGAAGGAAGAAGAAAGGAAGCAGGAACTGCGGCAGCCTCACGAAGAGGCGCAGCAGGTGCTGCGTCCCTTCGAAGAGGCGCAGCAGTTGCTGCGTCCTTTATCGACGGTTGTCCTCTGATAATCCTTAAAAAAGGCTTAAACACGGTTTTAGAAATCGGCTTTAAGAGTACTTTCGAGATAAATCTTACAATATGATTACAATAATAAAGAACAATAATTACAAGAAGGATTTACACCCTCAGACTTACATGTTTGACGAAACGAGATGAACTAAGTATATGTTTTAGTGATGCTCGACTCGAATGTAGACGAAAGTGCCCTCGTAAGAGGAATTTAAACAGATTGATTAAGTTGATTATGGTGGAGTTGGTCAAATTGGTAGGTCATGCAAAACGAGGCTGGTACTCAGAAAGATTCGAGCTTACGTGGTCGAATGTTCAAGCACGTAGACGTCCAAAAGTAAGAACGTGGTCTAGAATGCAAAGGGAGAAGAGAAGGGCGGACACTCGCGTGAGAAATATGTGAGACCGAAAGTCTCTATTTATACTAATCACACGGAGGAAATTAGGGGTTTCGGAGAAACTTTGGAAGTGAATCTCGAAAAGATATGAAAAGATACGAAAAATACGCAGAAAAGGACTTGGGAAGAGGCGCAGCATGTAACACCCCCATACTCCAAGTGCCTTACCAGGACCACTCAGGTATGAAGACATTACCATCTCGGTTACCCGAGGCAATGATAATCAAACAACAATAAAGAAACAATGCTTAATATAATAATTTAGTGAATAGTTACAATCCTCAAGCCAAACCAAAAGTACGATACATTATTTCAAACTGACTGTCTAACTGAAAAGTAAATAAACTAAAGGCTACAGCGGAAGACTCCTATCATCATGTCGTGGCATCCCAGCCTATCCCAAGACTCATCTCAATACTCGCTCAATATCCGCTCACCATCCCCGAATGGATCACCGCAGTTTACAAAACAACACCGGTCAAGACTAATCACACAATCAATATAGATAACAATAATAAGATAAACAGCATTGAATCACACACACACACACACACACACCACCAACCAATTCCCATTATCTCAATATCGATCTGTCCACCGGACCACCGATGGGGGACCGCACTGCCGTTCCCACCTAAGCCCCGCTCATCATACCGAGCGATAACCCCGTCCATTAATGTGCACATCCCCTTCTGTGGCGGGTTCCACGAAGGGCGAAACTAGGGCGTGAAGTCACTCCCGCAAGTGACCCCACTCACCCGAGAACGCATCTCGAGAACCATCAACAAGCAATCACAACCACAAACACAAGATAATCATCATATCAAACAACCAAATACAAGACATCACCAATATCCCATTATGGGACTAATACTGAGTAGGAAATCCTACCGGAAAGCACAAAATGATCGAGACGGTATCAACAAATGTATCAAAAGCCTCTTCTACGAACCCTCCTCCTATCATATAACACATAGAGGCTACACATCACATACTACACACAAAACCCCTAATCTCTAAATTAGGGTTTAACTAAACTTAACAAAATATTATAAAAATTATATTAAAAGCTTACCCTCGACGCAAGGAACTCAACGATACGAATAACGACAAGAACTGACCGTCTGAACTCCGGGAATTGCTAAGAATGCGATTAGGAAGATGAACTGGTTGCTTTCTCTCTTAAACAGGGTTTTAGGTTTTGTAAAAGTGATTTAAAACAATGACGACTATGTTTAAATACCTTAATCGCATAATTAACAAAACCCGAGAAAACTCCCCGTAAAACCGGACACTCGATCGAGTACCCAAGGTACTCGATCGAGTACCCCCTTACTCGATCGAGTACCCAAGCTACTCGATCGAGTACCCAACAGGTCAGAAACTATTTTATTTCGCAACTTACCCTTACTCGACAGAGTAAGGGCTACTCGATAGAGTACCCCAAGACTTATAAATACGGAGTATTACAGTCTTCCCTCCTTAAAAGGAACTTCGTCCCCGAAGTTCAAACCACTACTAAACAAAGGTACTCCCACAACATTCCCAACTCAAAAGCCAAACAAAATTTAACATAAAGCATGATACTAACCCAACTCATCCCAACAAACATACCGACACAACATATAAAAGGTGTATAAAACTCTTAAAACTGCTCGCGATCATCTCCTACCCCCCTAAAAGAAACAAGGTTACGTCCCCGTAACCATACATACCTGATCAAAGAGGAAAGGGTAACGCTCTTTCATAGCTTCCTCTGGCTCCCATGTAGCTTCCTCGGTCTCGTGGTTAGACCAAAGGATCTTAAGCAAAACTGTCTCACCACTCCTAGTCTTTCTAACCTTTCGGTCTAGAATCTGCTTAGGCACCTCAAGATATGATAAGGACTCATATAGCTCTAAGCTCTCTGCCTCTAACACATGTGACGGGTCACTCACATACTTCCGCAGCTGCGATACATGAAACACATTATGCACTCTCTCCAACGCAGCTGGTAAAGCCAAACGATAAGCAACTTCCCCAACTCGCTCTAAGATCTCATAAGGCCCTATAAACTTCTGACTTAGCTTGCCTTTCTTCCCAAATCTCATAACTCCACGCACGGAGACACTTTCGTAAGAACCTTGTCCCCAACTTGAAACTCTATGTCTCGACGATGTAGGTCTGCATAACTCTTTTGTCGGTCCTGGGTCGCTCTCATCCGTTCCCCGATCATCTTAACTGTTCCACCATCTCATGCACCATCTCTGGTCCTAAAACCATTGCCTCAAGACTTTGTCGTCCCCAACAGATTGGACTCCTACATCTCCTCCCATACAAAGCCTCAAACGGTGCCATACCAATACTGGTGTGATAGCCGTTGTTGTAAGAAAACTCTATCAAGTCCAACCTCTGCTCCAGCCTACCACCAAAATCCATCACACAAGCTCGCAACATATCCTCAAGAGTCTTGATCGTTCTCTCGTCCGCCCGTCGTCGCAGGATGAAATGTTGTACTCATCTTCAAAGTTGTTCCCAACGATTCCAGCAACTCTTTCCAAAACCTTGATATAAATCTCGCATCTCTCTGTCGGACACTATGTCCTTAGGGACTCCATGTAACTTAAGCACGTTCTTTCGATAGGCCATAGCCAATTGTGCCTTAGTCCATGTATCTTTCATTGGAACAAAGTGAGCTGACTTGGTCAGACGATCCACTATCACCCAAATCATGTTGTTACCTTGTTGACTCTTAGGCAAACCCACAATGAAATCCATGGAAATGGATTCCCACTTCCACTCGGGCACCTCTAAAGATCGAATCTTACCTTGTGGTCGTCGCTGTTCACCTTTAACTCTCTGGCATGTCAAACAACGGGACACAAACTCACCTGTCTCTTTCTTCATCCTGTGCCACCAAAACGTTTTCTTCAAATCCTTGTATAGCTTGTCTCCACCTGGATGAACTGAATATGGTGTGCAATGCACCTCTGTCATGATCGTATTTTTCAACTCCTCATCATTAGGAACACACCACCTACCATCAAACCTCAAACTACCATCTCTATGAATAGAAAACCGGGACACTGTCCCTTTCTCTACTCCAGCTCTCCACTCCACTATCTTAGGATCCAAAGCCCGTTTACCTCGAATATCATCATAAAACTCAAGTCAGATCTTTGTCATATCACCCATGGCATCTCCTTTCGCTTCATATGTATCCCAAAGCTCGCTACCTCATCCTCAGCCTCATCAAAGATAGAGCTGTACACAAGGAATGTACACTCTTCCTACTCAAAGCATCAAGAACAACGTTGGCCTTCCCTTCATGGTTGATGATTTCCATGTCGTAATCGCCAATCAACTCCATCCACCCCTCTCTGTCTCATGTTCAATTCCTTCGCGTGAAGATGTACTTAAGACTCTTGATGATCAGAAAATACCTTAAAGATTGCTCCATAAAGGTAATGTCTCCAAATCTTGAGAGCAAACACCACTGCACCCAACTCCAGATCATGAGTAGGGTAGTTCTCCTCATAAGGCTTCAACTGCCTAGAAGCATAGGCAATCACTTTACCATTCTGCATTAACACACATCCCAGCCCATTCTTCGAGGCATCTGTATAAACCTCAAAATTCTCGCTCCCTTCAGGCAATGCTAAGACAGGAGCTGTGGTCAATTGCTCCTTTAATGTTTGGAACGCCGTCTCACAACTCTCATCCCACAAAACCTGTTCTCTTTCCTCATCAACGCCGTCATCGGTCTAGCTATCTTGGAGAAATCTTTCACGAACCGTCTGTAGTATCCAGCTAAACCCAAGAAACTCCTAACCTCAGCAACATTCTTCGGTGCTTCCCACTTTGTCACCGCCTCAATCTTCGCCGGATCCACAGCTACCCCGTCTTTAGAGATTACATGCCCCAGAAAAGCAACTTTCTCTAACCAGAACTCACACTTGGACAGCTTAGCATACAACTCATGATCCCTCAAAGTCTGCAACACGATCCTCAGATGCTCCTCATGCTCCTCCTTAGTCTTAGAGTAGACTAAGATATCATCGATAAACACTACTACAAATCGGTCCAAGAACTGCCTCGACGATTCTATTCATCAAATCCATAAACACTGCCGGCGCATTAGACAACCCAAACGGCATCACCACATACTCATAATGGCCATACCTTGACGTGAAAGTTGTCTTTGGTATGTCCACCTCTCTAATCTTCACCTGATGGTACCCCGACCTCAAATCAATCTTAGAAAAGACTGTTGCACCGCTCAACTGATCAAACAGGTCATCTATCCTTGGCAAAGGATACTTGTTCTTTATCGTCACACGGTTCAGCTCCCTGTAATCTATGCACAACCTCAAGCTCCCATCTTTCTTCTTCACGAAAAGAACTGGTGCTCCCCAAGGCGATACACTTGGTCTAATGTATCCCTTCTCTATCAAATCATCCAACTGCTTCCTAAGTTCCTCCATCTCCTTAGGACCCATACGGTACGGTGCCTTAGAGATTGGCCCCGTCCCTGGCTTCAACTCTACGGTGAAATCTATCTCCCTCTTCGGTGGCAACCCCGGAATCTCCTCTGGAAAAACATCTGCAAACTCTCCCACCACTGGTATCTCATCAACTGTCGGGCTCTCTATCCGGTCATCTCTCACATGGCACAAGATCAAAGGACATCCCTTCCTCAGATAAGACTTCAATGTAACAGCTGCAATCAACTTAACTTTGGGTTTGACGAGAAACCCACGATAAGACACACTAACACCCTTTGGACCTCTTAAGGACACTTTCTTTTGATGACAGTCTATCTTAGCTTTATACTTTCCTAACCAATCCATCCCAACTATCATCTCAAAACCGTTAAAAGGAAACTCTAGCAAGTCTACAGGGAAATCAACTTGCCCAACTACCAAAGATACATCTCTAAACAATCTCCCACACGATACAGACTCACCCGAAGGTATGAAAACTTGCTCACTAACAGATTCATATACTCAAACCCAATCTGTTTTACATGACTCGAGGACACAAACGATCGAGAAGCCCCGAATCAAACAAAACAAAGGTAGGAATACCATTAACAAGGAATGTACCGGTGATAACGTGCGCATCTTCCTCATTTGCCTTCTTCTCCATCATGAACAACTTGCCATCGGTCTTCGTCCACCGCCTGGACAAGATCGGGCCGATGCGGTCGGCTTAGCACCGACCCTTGATTGTTGTTGTTGTTCGTCGGTGTTTTTCGATAAGAATTACCTCCGTTGCGGTTGCCTCCACTGTAACTCGACTTCCCCGGTTTGGCCATGATCCACCCGGTCCGTTGCTCGCGAAGCTCGTGCAGTCTCCGGAAAGATCCCGGTGCACTTGTGCACTCATGTCTCTTGTGGCCTACACCACCACAACCAAAGCAGATCACTCCCCAACTATTACTCACACTTCCACGGCCACGCCCAAAGGAAGTCCCAAAGACTAAACCGGACCCTTTAAGAAAATCCTTTAGACTGATTGTAGTTGCCTTTCTTGTGATTCGATTGGCCACCACCCTCGCTCTCAGACTTCCTCTTCTCACCACCTGACCTCTCCTGAGCCATCTCCACCAACCTCTCCACTCTCCCAGCCCTCTCATAAGCTTCCTTAACATCAGTAAGGATCCCCACGGGTAACTTATCCATAATCTTGGTGGTCAACCCCCTCTCGAACCTCAACGCCAAATTCTCCTCACTCAAACCCATGTCCTCAGCATACCTAGACTTCTCGTTGAACAGCCTGTAGTACTCAGCCACAGACATCTCAGCAGTCATCTTAAAACCATCAAACTCTTCTCTCATCTTACTCCGCACATGCTCCGGTACAAACTCCTTCCTCACAGCCTTACGGAACTCCTCCCAAGGTATAGCAGGTAAGCCTTGGTTTGCATATATCTCCCTAGCACTCACTTTCACTGAATCCCACCACTTGCCTGCTGCCTCCCTCAGATAGAACGCGGCCTGTTCCACTCTCATCTCATCAGGACAATGAACCAAGTCTAAGATGTTCTCCATCTCTCTCAGCCAACTATCAAGCAGATTAGGCTCCCCAACCCCCTTGTATTCCTTCGGGTTAAACCTCGCAATGTAAAGGCTGATTTTTGATTGATCAACCTCCTTCTCCTTATCCTTATTCTTGTCCTCATTCACTTTCTTTAGGGTCTCAGTAAGAGCATCCTGGTGCTCTAACATCTTAACGATGTCATCCACGGTCATAAGCTCAGCTCTCGCATACAAAGCAGTTCTCTTGGGCGGCATCTTGAAACTATACATATATAAGAAAAGGGGTAGATATGAACATACGTACTAAACTTCAAAACACGAAGACGCGACCCCCAGAACCTACTCGATCGAGTTTCCAAACCCACTCGATCGAGTAACGGGCTACTCGATCGAGTGCCCCACGTACTCGATCGAGTACCCAAACTTCGACCCAAACGGACCTTCCGATCTCTTACCTACTCGATCGAGTATCTAGGCTACTCGATCGAGTGATTTTCTACTCGATCGAGTACCCCTAGTTACTCGATCGAGTGCCCCAAAACTCGATTCTGGACTCAAAATCGCCAAAAACCCACCCGATCGAGTTAGTCCCACTCGATCAAGTAACACTAATTCGTAAGAGCTATCCGCATGTTACGTCATATGCTAACATGTTAAACTTTATAAATCACATATTATATCATAACAATCATGCTACACATCTTTTCTATATCTACGAGATCATTTCATCATGCTATTAATTGCCACGTTGTAAAACATTCAACATGTTACCATTTCATCAACAGTTTCTATATATCATCACTTTTCTTTCACCTTCTCAACTTACAACTTCGAACATCCAACAATCAACACATTCCATCACCTTTGTAAACAAGTTAACCAAACACACATACAACTCGACAAACACTTCCCCCATGTGACCGGTTCAAAGTTGTAGGGCGACCCCTGCGACTTTAGGATGTCTCCCAAGCCTTTGCACTAGCTCCTACAACTTTTACCCCAGGTTCATTTTAATTGACTCCCTATGTTCATTAAGTTCATTGGTTACAGGTTTCAGGATCGTCGCTCTGATACCATTTGTAACACCCCCATACTCCAAGTGCCTTACCAGGACCACTCAGGTATGAAGACATTACCATCTCGGTTACCCGAGGCAATGATAATCAAACAACAATAAAGAAACAATGCTTAATATAATAATTTAGTGAATAGTTACAATCCTCAAGCCAAACCAAAAGTACGATACATTATTTCAAACTGACTGTCTAACTGAAAAGTAAATAAACTAAAGGCTACAGCGGAAGACTCCTATCATCATGTCGTGGCATTCCAGCTATCCCAGTACTCATCTCAATACCTGCTCAATATCTGCTCACCATCCCCGAATGGATCACCGCAGGTTTACAAAACAACACCGGGTCAAGCAGACTAATCACACAATCAATATAGATAACAATAATAAGATAAACAGTAAATTTGAACCGTCACACACACACACACACACACCACCAACCAATTCCCATCATCTCAATATCGATCATCCACTTTGGACAGACCACCCGATGGGGGACCGCAGCCACCGTTCCCACCTAAGCCCCGCTCATCATACCGAGCGATAACCCTGTCCATTAATGTGCACATCCCCTTCCGTGGCGGGTTCCACGAAGGGCGAAACTAGGGCGTGAAGTCACTCCCGCAAGTGACCCCACTCAGCCGAGAACGCATCTCGAGAACCATCAACAACAATCACAACCACAAACACAGTATAATCATCATATCAAACAACCAAATACAAGACATCACCAATATCCCATTATGGGACTAATGCGAGTAGGAAATCCTACCGGAAAGCACAACAGACGGTATCAACAGCTGTATCAAAAAGCCTCTTCTACGAACCCTCCTCCTATCATATAACACATAGAGGCTACACATCACATACTACACACAAAACCCCAATCTCTAAATTAGGGTTTAACTAAACTTAACAAAATATTATAAAAATTATATTAAAAGCTTACCCTCGACGCAAGGAACTCAACGATACGAATAACGACAAGAACTGACCGTCTGAACTCCGGGAATTGCTAAGAATGCGATTAGGAAGATGAACTAGTTGCTTTCTCTCTTAAACAGGGTTTTAGGTTTTGTAAAAGTGATTTAAAACAATGACGACTATGTTTAAATACCTTAATCGCATAATTAACAAAACCCGAGAAAACTCCCCGTAAAACCGGACACTCGATCGAGTACCCAAGGTACTCGATCGAGTACCCCCTTACTCGATCGAGTACCCAAGCTACTCGATCGAGTACCCAACAGGTCAGAAACTATTTTATTTCGCAACTTACCCTTACTCGACAGAGTAAGGGCTACTCGATAGAGTACCCCAAGACTTATAAATACGGAGTATTACACAGCAGGTACTGCGTCTCTTGGAAGAGGCGCAGCAGGAACTGCGTCTCTTGGAAGAGGCGCAACACTTGTTGCGTCCTTTCCCAAGTGGTTTCCTCCTGCGGAAGAAAGATTTCCGTGTTTTGGTTATGGAATAACGGATTAATCTTGTTTTCCTTAATATTTTTGACCCGGACTCCAAATGTACTCTAATTACTGCTAAAACGACCGTATCGGCACGTAGATGACAATTAAGAGATAGACACAAGTGTTTAAGCGATCACTGACGATAAACTTACGAACTGTCATAAATTGTTCCGTGTACCAAACATGCGGCCCAATCATCACCGGGTGGTTTGCGGGAGGTGCAGAAATGAGGTATCTACATATGGTAAGTTTTCTCATAATTTCAATGTAAATATTTTATTTATCCTTGTAGTTTTCGTTTCAATTAGCAATTGTTCAAACCCTAACTCGAGTGTGCATTTGGATTCATAAGTATTGTGTGCGAGTTTTTTTATTCTGAAGGCAGATTTATCGAATATTGAAATAATTGATGATGTTTACTGTTATTTTCAGATTAGGATTTTCGTTTTGAATCGCACATTCTAATTTGTGAACTGATTTTGTCAACAATCGCAAGCAGTTTTGTGTGAAATTTTAAGGAAGCGAAACTTCTAGCTACTCTTCGACATGAATTGAATCAGGTAATCTATTGCTATGCTACTAAAATTTATTATATAATCTAGTAGGATTAGTATAATTTTTTGAAATTTATGCTGCTTTGAATTCAATATAATAGATTTGCCAATTTTCTGCAATTTTAGGTTTAACCAGATTAGGTGTGTGAAATTGAAATAACCTAAGAATGAGAATGAAAGATGTACGACATTTTGTATGATTCAGCTAGTTACACTTGTAGCAAAGATTCTTGGCTCTATATTCTCAAGAATTAGGTATACTGCACTAATCTGGTGGAATTGAGAAGGTGTTTGGTACTTGCAACTATAATTCAATTCTTATGTTGATGTTTCGTACTAATTAATGCTTTTCCCTAATTAGCGAAGTATGTAAATAGTGGTCAAGTTGTCGACCTTATTTTATGGTGTTGAATGTTTATGTTAATGTGGTAACTCTCTTACAACAACAATGTATCCATGTTACTATAATGGTCTACTTATGTTATAACAATGTTGTGTCTGTGCGATAACAATATATCTATGTTACAGTAGAGGATACATACTTTCTCAGTTCTTATATTACAGTGACTCTATATAACTGTTACAATAATTGTTCATGTGTGTTATAATAACTTGGTTTTATGTCTTGTTGCCTGGAATTGGGAAACAATAAAAGATACATACCTTCTCAGTTCTTATGTTACAATGACTCTATTTAAATGTTGTAATAATAGTTTATATGTGTTATAATAACTTGTTTTATGTCTTGTTGCCTAGAATTGGGAAATAATAGAGGATACGTATATTTCCAGTTCTTATGTTACAGTGACACTATATAATTGTTACAATAATATTTCATGTGTGTTATAATAACTGTTTGAACTTGATCATGAAGAGAGTGGAACAAGGGTGTGTTATTATAATGATATAAGTGTATTATTGTAATGGTGTAATACTGTTACTTTATGTTATAACCTGATGCTATACTCATATTACCATGATTGTGTATTTGTATTATGTCGATAGTAAATTATAACCTTTCTTAGCTTATGTTTTAACAACATGAATTTTGTTTTAGACAGATTTTTTAAGATTCATATCTTCAAGCTTAAATTCTGGTAGTGTGTTTTTTGTAACAGGCATGTATATTCATTAAGGCGGCACAAGTCATGAATTTTGATGGCACTTGTTGTATATGCTTGATCTGCCATTAGGACTCAATGTTTTCTTGCTTTAAATTTCTTTGAGAAAAATGAATCTTGATTTCTCCCTTGTTTATATGAAAAATGTTTTACTATCTTTTATTTTTGATGTACTTGCATCGTACTTCGTATAAGATCACTTTTTTTTGACAATCTGGTTTCAATGTCACATTTGGACGACCTCTTTATTTTTGGCAACAATGGGATAAATGTGTATTTAGGTTCAGGGGTGATGATTGTGAATTTGTGATTGTCCGTAAGTTGAATATAACCTAAGAGCCTGATTGTTTGCCAACTTTCTATAGTGATGTAGTGGGGGAATATAACTTTAAGGCTTATTGTTCATATTTTTGATATATAGTAAGAGAGCACCTACTATCATCTCCAGTTGAGCCAAATAGCCACTATTATGTATTTCCGGATTTTGATGGAATATAGCAAAATTGCCCGATAAACTAGTGCAATTTTAGATGCAATTTCGAGATAGAAAGATATTTTGTTCTTTGGTTTTGTGTGTATGGTTCTCTCGGTGTTTATTGGATATAATGAGAAGAGTCCATACCTGAAATTCCTTGAAACTCCAGGGGAAACAAAACGCGATATTGGGAGAAGACAGCAGGACATAGTCTGGAACCGCTGGGAGAAATCTGCTTGTAGTCAGCTTCAAACAAACTTTGGAGTAGCTCAGGGTCGATGTTGATCTCCATGTCTCGAGAGGGAATGTCTATCTGTGAACTCTCGCTGGGGGAACATAATCTGGAACTGATCTCCATGTCCCGAGAGGGAATGTCTATCCGTGTACTCTCGCTGAGGGAACATAATAAAGGCGTGTTGAAACACCTGTCAAAGAAGAACCGCTCGTTGTGACAAGCTAGGTCTTGGCAGAACATGGCAACAGTTTTCTGTTGACTTGGAAATACGGATCCGGGCGAAGAATATACGTCGAAAGGACCAAATATGTGATATGGCATCGAGGAAGAGGCGCACCAAAGATGGGCCCACAAAATAACGAACTTATAACGAATCTTCGAAAATTCCTATGGAGGGAAACTGAGGAAGAGGCGTAACAAGAGCTGCGTCCCTTGGAAGAGGCACAGCACCTGCTGCGTCTTTTCCTGAGTGCGGCAATTCTGCATAAAAACCCGATGAAACAGAGGGGTTTGTTTCATTTATTCGAAACACAATCTCTTTAATTTCTCTCTCAAATTCCAACCATTTTCGTCAAAATTTGATCCAAAAGCTTGCATTTGTCATGACTAATCGAGGTATGTGTATCGATCTTGCATTTATCTTCCGTATTTGATCAAATGAGAGTGACAAAATTAGGGTTTTCAACCCTAATTAGTCGAAAATTTGGGGCTTTTCCCCCAAATTATAAACGGCTAATTGGTAATATAAGGATCATAACCATGTATTTGTTTCGAATTTTCATTGAGTTTTGAGCATTTGAGTGAAATTGAGACGGTTTCACAGCTAAACCGTAAATCGCTTCGAAAATAGCCTTAGGATTGCCCATTTGTGACCAAACTTGGTATTTAGAATCCTTGCATGATGGGTAAACTTCCTACCATCTCGGAATTTTGATTGGTGACGGCTTTTTCAGGACATTTTCTAGGGCATAATCGTCGTTATAACGAAATACTGTCGAAATTCCGACTCGAACCCATGACTAGGCTTTAACTTAGGGTTGACTTGACCCAAATTACCACATGAGCGGACGAGTTTGTGGGAAAATTACCAAAGATGGCGAGAAAAGAGCGATTTCGAAGCTCCGAAAACTCGAAAATCCCCTAATCAAGGCTTATCGTCACTTGATGCGGCCTAAATTTACTTTAATTTTGCAGGTGACGAGGCTTCTACATCTGGGAGAGATCCCATGGACGTGGACACTGCTGTTGACCCTTCTTAGATGCTTGAGGAGGCGTTGGAGGAGGCTTTTACTGCTGCGGTGGCGGCTGCCGAGGACGAGGTCCTTGAGGAGGAGGAGGCCCCGAGACAGGCCAACGTTGGACGGGGTGGTCGCCAGCAGAGGGGAGCACCTGCGTTGGCTGAGACTTGGGACAGTAGGCACCTGCTTTGGGCTGCGGACGGTCACTTGTCCTACATGACGGTAAAGAGCTTGGTAAATCGAATTCACTGCTCTTAATTCATCTTCTTTCATTTCTGTTTGTCATTCCTTTTCTTCTTCATCTGAGCTGAAGATAGCTTCTGTTTCAAATCAACATAGGAGGCCGGGAACATCAGATCGTTCTCGGGCTATACGACGGCGATGGGGTGTTACGAGAGGCTGTCGACTGAGGAGCGAGCCATGATCGAGCGGGGAGCGTACGGTGATTTGGTGCAGGCTTTGAGGGATATCGCGAGGAGGAAGCTTCGGGCTAACCTCAGTCTCGTCCGAGCTTTCTTTGACCGGTTCTGGGATACAACCTCCCCGTTTCACATGCCTTTTGGCGAGGTGGGGGTCACGTTAGAGGACTACGACATGATTTCTGGTCTGCCGTGTGGGACTAAGGTGGTGGAGTGGCCGGAGATAGCCATGAGGGTTGACTCGGCTGAGGCTAGGAGGTTGATTGGCTGGAACTTGGCGCCGAAGGTGGCTGCGGTACCTGGTTTGGTGCCTAGTTCTTACGTTCGGGACTACTTTGCGGGGAAGACCCCGACGTTGGTGGTGATCTAGTGGAGGGAGACGGCTCCTCCTCCCTGTACTGCAGAGTAGAGGGTCCTTTTGTGGCTCTGGTGGTTTCTGTCTTCGATCTATCTCGGAGACAAGGGAGAGAGGCTTTCAACGAAGCTCCTTCCATTTCTGTCTGATCTGAGCTCTCTAGGCCGTTGGGACTGGGTCACTGCTGGTTTTGCGGTCCTCATCCGCTTCATGAAGGCCATGGTTCGTCCGGAGTTGATGGAGAAGGGGACTTCTCCTGCTGTTGTCGAGCCTGGACTGCTGTTGGAGGTATGAACCTTCATTTTATTTCATGAAAGATCATTTCCTTCAAATCAAGAAAGATCGTCGTTGACTTTCTTGTTTTACAGGCGTGGGTGTACTCCTACTTTCCGGGCCTCGCGCCCAAGAGGACGAAGTCGGTGGAGAAGGCCTATCCCGTTGTGAGGGATTGGGTGATGTGTCGCACGAGGAGTCGGCGTTCCTTCCACGACTTCTGTCGGCGGGAGGTGAACGCTCTTCAGCTAGACGGCGTGAGTATTTTACCTTGCATTGTTTGTCTCTCTTCTTTTACTTTTAGAACTGATCATAAGAATGACCCTTCATTCGCTTTTTTAGTGGGTGCCCAGGCCTTGGGAGGAGTACACTGGTGCTCCTCCATTCGTGGCTGAGGTCCTTCGACCTAGGAGCTCGAGCCGGTTGCTGTTGAGGACGTCGATGGGTCTTGTGTGGTACTTGGGTGAACGCTTGGCTCGTCAGTGCTCTCTGGATGTCTTGACGGTTCCCATCGATCCTCCTCGGACGATGTTTAGGGAGCCTTCTGAGGCTGAGAGGGAGGCTTACCTGGCTGGCGTCGGTGGCGACGCCATCCTTCTTCCTGGTGAGGACTACTCGGCGTTCCTCTACGGGAGGTTGGCGTACTGGCCGGTTGTGGTAAGTGCTTTATCCTCTTTCATTTTTGATTATTTGAGAACACGATGAATGATCATCAGTTAATGGGAATCACCTGACTTTGCAGGAGGTCGAGGCGGCGGGCATCGAGCCCCCAGAGTACCCCGAGACCCTTGAGTACACTGACGTGACGGGGATGACGACGATCTCCGAGCTACGTGACTTTGACGTGGCGGTGAGAGATGGTGGCTTGGACGAGTGGCAGCATCTGATTAGAGGGTGAGTCTCCTAACTTGTATAATTTTGTGTAAGAACACATTTGCTTGAGTTTGTCCAATCGTTTAAGATTTTTCCTTTTGAAATGCAGGTTGCGCCATCCCGATTCGTGGCTTTGTGGAGGGTAGCCAACCGGCTGCGGGCTACTGCCGTCGAGGCACTCGCTGGCGGCAGAGGACGTCAGGTATGAACCTTCCATTTACTTCATTTTCGAACTTTTCTAATCTTCCTTATGTTTGAAATTGATATGAGCCAATTCTTGTTGTTTGTAGAGGGAGCGCGAGCTGGAGCGAGAGCTTGCCCAGTCCCGGGAGGAGACAGCTCGCCTGCTGAGGGAGCTCGAGGTTCGTGACGCCGAGGTTGCTGCTCTCGAGATGAGAGTTGCTGAGCTAGACGGCGACCATCAGTAGCTTTTTTGTTGTTTCTTATTTTTTTGGCTGTATTTTTGTACATTTTGTACATTTTAGGACCCACATTTTTAGATTTTGTTTTGGGGCTCGAGCCCCCAGTTTGGTGTACATGTACTCTCTTGGTTGTATATATGATGGCCTGAGTGCCTTTGCTGCTGGGTTGCTTTGTTTGTACCTGCAGGTTAGCTTTGAACAGGTTTGGTAGATGACGATTTGCGCCGTCATGCTGCCGAAATTTACATAGAAGTCATATAGAACATACATTTGTACACATGGCCTAAATTAGCGCGAAACCATGACTCGGAAACGCGAAAATTGTAAAAATTTGGCTGGAAATGAAAATGCAAAAATTTGGTCAGAAATGACCGGACAGTAGGGAGGGTTACCCCCTAAAAAGAGAAAAAAATAGAAACCTATAAGTTTGAAATGTAATGTAGAACGGGAGTGAAATGATTCCCCAAAAATAAAATTAAAAAAAGAAATGGATAAGTTTGAAAATGAATAAATTAAATTGGTGAAATGATTACCCAAAAAATAAAAATAAAAAGAAATGCATAAGTGTGCTAAAAATGACGAAAATGTCGATATCGCCTCGAAATGCGTGCCCGTGCAATTAGGAAACACGAAATATGGCAACTTGACGTATTTACCAAAATAATCACCCGTATGAATAGGAAATTATTCGTTGAGGAATTTAGGAAAGATCCAACGCGGAAAATCACAGAAAGAAGGCTGAGGAAGAGGCGCAACAAGAGCTGCGTCCTTTCCAAGAGGCGCAGTAACTGTTGCGCATGTTCCCCAGTGCGTCCGTCCTGACGGATTTTAGGAAACAGTTTTTAGTATAAATAGAGACGTCGAGGGAGGTTTTATTCACATAATTCTTCCGTATCTCTTCGTCTTATTACATAAAGCTCTCAAAATAAGCGTACATCATGAATACTCTCGAATTTCGTCTAAAAGAATGGACAAATGAATTCTCTAATGTGGAGAAACACGACATGGGTGCTTATAATTTTGGATCGCTTTTGAGCTTGAAGCTGATCAAGGTAGTCAAACCATTTCTAGATGCTTGTCTTGATTATTGGGACCCGAATTATCACGTATTTGCCTTCCCTGGAGGCGACATTTGCCCATTTCCAGAGGAAATTGCTGCGATTGGTGGTTGGGACCCAGAACACTCGCCTGCTATTCCCTCCACTTCTAAAGGGTATAAAAACAAGTTTAGAGACTTGCTTGGATTGGCAAGAGCTGATGTTGACCGTCTTGTGACCTCTAAAGGAGTGCGAATGTTGGACTTCATTGATCGATTCATCAATAGGGCAGATCCCACCATCTCTTATGTTGCGAGGCGAAGGGCATTCGGATTTTGCCTATTACATGTATATGTCCTTCAAGGGCATGTTGATGAGGATATGAGAGGCGACCCTCGTCTCTTAAGCTTGATTGAGCAAATGGAGCTGCGCAGGAGCCCAGCTTGTCTGTGCTTAGGAGAGATCCTATTGGGTTTAGATAACAGGAAAGCCAGTCGCGAACTACCTTACTTGGGAAGTCCCATTATATTGCAGGTAAAAGAACTTTTTTTTTTTTTTTTCGTTTTTTTTTCGATTTTCGTTTTTTTTATTCCTGCTTTTGGTAGGTCTGGCTTGAGGACCAGGCTTTACATGGTGGACTTCACTTGAGTTTACAATTATTGGGAAAACAAATTGAAGAGTGATGATGGCCCCTTAATTAGATGGATCGTACCATGGTGGCATCTCAAATCTGTCACTGGAGTATCTTATTTGGATCCTACTCGATCTGTCCGCATTCCCGGCTTGGAGTTTATGATATGCATCTTCCCGGAGAGGTTGATGAGGCAGGTTGGATTGAAGAAGATGACATTAGCTTAGTCCAGCTCGGCCAGGGGCCGTTTATTCCGTGCCACAGGAGCGACACGTGGGGTTACGCGAGGCGCGTTTTTTGCTCCTATTCTAGGCATAGTAACGTTTCAGTTGGTCAAGGTTTGTTGGGTTGGCAAATTCGTTCCCATCTTATTCTGTGATCCTAACCGCACCTCCTGGAAGTATGGACTAGACAAGGAATGGCCTGGCCCAATTGGGTTTGAATTTTCCTCGTGGATCGACAGGTAAAAGAGCCCTAATTGATTTGAGGACCAAGTCTCCTTCTTTGATGTTCCTTGGCCTAACCCTTTTGTTGAAGGCTCGTTTGATACGTGCCTGATATGTTTGCACATTGTGTAATGCACGTAACCTTTGTTCATCTAGGAGGATAAGTTCTTCATATCTATCCCTTTTCCACTCGGCTTCTGGGATTTGACTTTCGAGTAAAATACGCAAGGATGGTATTTCTAGCTCGACTGGTTGTACAGCTTCCATGCCGTAGGTCAGATAGAAAGGGGTGGCCTCAGTGGGCGTCCTAACAGACGTACGGTATCCCCATAAAGCAAAGGGTATCTTGCTTGGCCAATCTCTATAGTTGTCAATCATTTTCTTGAGAATCGTGACAACATTTTTGTTTGCTGCCTCTACCGCGCCATTGGTTTGTGTTCTATATGGCGATGAGTGGTGATGCTTAATTTTGTCCTTGGCTAGCAGTTGTTCAGTCTCAGCTTGGAAATGTGATCCATTGTCACTGATGATCTCATGTGGGCAACCATATCGACAGATAATGTTGGTTTGTATGAACTTTGCCACGTTCTTGGCTGTAAGACTGGTGTAGGAAGCCGCTTCTACCCATTTGGTGAAATAATCGATTGCTACTAGGATGAAACAGTGACCTCCTGTTCCGGCTGGAGTGATCTTGCCGATGATGTCAATTCCCCAAGCAGAAAATGGCCAGGGAGATGTCATGGTGTAAAGAAATGAAGGAGGGACATGTTGCACATTCCCGAAGATTTGACAATTATGGCAATGTCTTACATATTTGATGCAATCAGATTCCATCGTGGTCCAATAATACCCTAAACGTGTGATTTTCTTTGCCATCATGGGTCCACTCATGTGAGGGCCACATTCTCCATCATGGACTTCTTCCATCACTTTCCGTGCCTGTGAATGATCAAGATAACGTAGGATTACACCAAGAGGTGTTCTTTTGTATAGTTTTCCATGCATGAGAACGTATTGGGAAGCTAGCAAGCGGATAGCGCGTTGTCCCCTTTTGTCCATTTCTGGTGGATAGGTGCCATTGAGCTTGAAGTTTAGGATTACTTGGATCCAAGGTTTCTCCGCAATTTCCTCTTCATCGGTGATTTGGTGCACATAAGCTGGCTCAGATCGTCGTTCGATGCATAAAGGCATTTCTACCATGCTATCCGGCATATTAATCAAAGATGCAAGTTTTGTAAGAGCATATGCAAATTGATTTTCTTCTCGAGGTAGATGTAGGTAGGTCACTTGATCGAAGAATTGGGCAACTTGGTCTATTCTGGCTTGATAAGGTGCTAAGCTTTCGCTTCGGATTTTCCAAGATCCCGTAATTTGATTGATGATCAAAGATGAATCCCCATGTACTCGAAGATTCTTGATGCCTAAACTTACTGCCGCTTGCAATCCAATGAGACAGGCTTCGTATTCTACAGCGTTATTTGTCACCTCGAAGTCGAGTTTGACAGAGATTGGTGTATGCTCGCCTTCAGGAGAAATGAGCAACACTCCTATTCCACATCCTCTTAAATTCGATGCCCCATCAAAATAGAGGTCCCAAGAGTCTACATCCGTTTGGAGTATATCCTCATCCGGAAACGACCAGGTGTCTATCGTTTGTGTATCATTGATGGGATTTTCTGCGAAGAATTCGGCAACGGCGCGCCCCTTTATAACTTTCAAAGGTACATACTTGAGATCGAACTCTGAGAGCATCAAAGTCCATCTTGCTAAACGTCCATTGAGAACGGGTTTCTCGAAGAGGTATTTGACAGGATCCATTTTGGAGAATATTTTGACGGAGTAGTTAAGCATGTAATGGCGTAGCTTCTTCATTGCCCACACAAGAGCGAGGCATGTCTTCTCGAGTGGTGTGTATTTGCACTCGTACTCCAAGAACTTCTTACTAAGGTAGTAGATCGCTCTTTCTTCTTTTCCTACAGTTTGAGCTAATATGGCGCCCATGGCGGTTTCAGTTACCGTGAGATATAAACCAAGAGGTTGATCTCGTTGAGGTGGCATGAGCACTGGTGGTTTGGCTAGTATTTCCTTGAGTCGGTCGAAAGCCTTCTTGAAGCCGTATTATCCACTAATATGTCGATGTGTGGTAGAGGAAAGTCATCCTTAGGACTCGCTTTGTTTAAGTCTCTAAAGTCAACCCAAACACGGATTCTCCCATCCTTTTTGGGTACGGGTACTATGTTAGCTACCCAATCTGAGTACTCGGAAACTTTGATGAACCCGGTTTTGAATTGTTTATCGACTTCTTCTTTGATTTTGAGAGCCCATTCTGTCCTCATTCGACGAAGCTTTTGTTTCACGGGTCTGAAACCTGGTTTCATTGGGATTCTATGCTCTGCGATATCCCCGTCGATCCCTCGGCATATCTTTGTAGGACCAAGCAAAAACGTCTTTGAACTCGTGCAGGAGGTCTATGAAATTGGCCCTTTCGGTGGGGCTCAAGGTTGTCCCTATCCTAAGTTCTTGGGGTTCTAGTTCAGCTCCTACGTTGATGGGTTCAGTATTTTCTATCACTGGTCCCCCTTCCCCCTCTTGTAGTATTTCTTTGGCTATGTAGGGAGGTATTTCAATTGAGTCCTGGTGGGTCATTCTCATTATCATCGTAAAAGTAATTGCATTCAAGATAACACGAAGAGTAAGCAGAACCTGGTTTATTCATATTAAGATTTGAGAAAAGTTGAAACAAAGCTAGGAGAAACGAGGGGAGTGGGAATGACGATAGGAGGAGACTCTCTAGGAACTTCTCTAGACTCCGACTCTGACTCCGACTCTGACTCGAATTCATCATCTTCTGGTTCTCCTTTGAACATCTCTCCTTCTCCAATGGTGAGCTTGAAGAGTCTTCCTTGATTGTTTATCCACTTGATCGATTTACTCCATCCTTTCTGCTGATTGGTGTTGGTTTATGTGATTAACTTGGTAGGGTTGAAGTGATCGTCTTGAAGTATCATGGTAATGATCTCATCCTGCGCGGCACTAACATATCGATCTTCTCCAAATAGTAGACTCACAGCTTGTTCGTCTAAGCAAGGTGCTTGACGAGTCTTGTCGGTAGGAACCGTTTCTGGAGGAATGAAGTAACAATCGTGAAAGATCTCGATTTCGGCTAGCTTCCTTTCGAGATAGTGCCAAGTCTTAGGAAATCCGTGGAAGATATCTTGACTTCCTTCCCTAACGAAGTATCCATTTAGGGTAGGGAGGTAAGGTCGCATTTGGATTCCTACGTTCTTACGGTTTTGAGCTTGAGTGAGCATTTCGAGAACTTCCTCTTTAGTGGGTTTGTACCCTAGCCCCAGGGGTATTCTTTGTGAGTTACCCCTCTTTGTAGGGTGCAAAGGTGTTTCTTCTGATAGGATTTAAAGGCATTCCCGGGAAGTATCCATGGATCTTGAGTATGTGGTTGACCACTAAGTTAGAGTAGGGATTAAAGTATAAGGGTGCCAACTCACTTTCTATGACATTTATGATATGGAAGCCCCCAAGTTCATGTACTGGATCTGTAAGGACTTGATTACTTGACTTCTTTTCGATTACTGTCTTGATGGGCGACGAAGTGATCGTCACCACTTTACCATTTAGTGGGATTTTGATTTTCTGGTGGAGTGTGGATGTTACCGCTTTGGAAGCATGAATCCAGGGTCTTCCCAGAAGTATGTTAAAGGATGCCTCAATGTCCACTATTTGGAAGTTGACCTTTCGCTCAATCGGCCCTGTGGCTATGGTTAGGTTAACAAGTCCTACTACCTTTTGCCGTGTAACATCATATGCGCGAACACCTTGGTTGGTAGGGGTCCAATCCGACTCTTTCATGCCCAATTTGTATGCCGTTTTCAAGGGTATGACATTGACTGCGGAGCCATCATCTATCAAAGTCACTGGCACATTCTTCTTTAAGCAAATGACAGTGATATAAAGAGCCAAGTTATGACTAGCACCAAAGGGTAGCAAATCCTTATCCGAGAAAGTAATAGGATTACTTAGCTTTGGTGATTCTTGGAAGACCAAGTTGACCACGTCGTCGGGTGTGGAGTTATGTGCCACATTTAGTTTGGCCAAGGCTTGTAGTAAAGCTTGGCGATGAGGGAATGAGCTTGCCACTAGTTGCCTGACTGAAAGATCAGCCTTTGTCTTCTGTAGTTGCTTTAGCAAATGGTCGGTAGAACCTTCTTCATTATCATTCGGTATGACCACATTGGTTGGACCGTTCGCTATGGGACCATTTTGAGAGGTGCTTTGGTATGGGCGTCCCGAACGAGTGAGGTGGTCTACATCTTGATCTTCACAATTTTGGACTATTTTCTCACTGACTTTGACTAAGTAGTGTTCAGTGAGATACTGGTATTCATCATCATCGGCCCATATTCCATTGACAGTATCAAGTTCTATCATTCTCATGATTTTAGCCTCTAATTGGATAATTTGGTTGACTAGCTCATCAACCATGGCTAGTACTTCTTGCATTGTAGTGTTTTGAGAGAAGACTAGTGGTGCACGTTCTTTAGGTGTGGCGTTGGGGCCACGTAGGGTTGCCACTGCACTCTCTAGTTCCATGACTTGACTATCGACATTCTTTGCCCATACAATGAAATCTCAGTGATGGTTGGAGAAATGGTAGAATAGTTCCCTTCATTTTCTATTGCATGAATTTCATCTTCGACTGGAGAAATGAGGTGTGAACAATCTACGGTAGATTCTTCACTTGTAATCACTAGAATTCCAAGAGGATTCTGAGTGTTGTTAGGCTTACCTCCAGGTGGTATTGGTAGGCGACCGTCTTTAATCATATCTTGAAGTACATTTTTCAGTTTGTAGCATTTTTCTGTATCATGTCCCTTACCTCTATGGTATTCGCAGTATGAATTCTCGTCCCAAAACTTGGATTTGTTTTCTGGTTCGGGTGTAGGGCCTATGGGTTGAAGTTTACCCAGCTTCATCAACCTTTTCAGAGTGTTGGAGTATGTGTCCCCTAGATTTGTGAATTTCCTTGGAGGGGTACTCTTCTTAGATGGTTCGAGAAGGTTAACTTCATCAGTTTTGCTAGTAGAGCCGTAAGAACGACTTGTTGAGCCTTGATATCCACGACCTATCGTTTTGGACAAGAGCCCTTTACGGATGTCCTCTTCGATCCTCGTCCCTAGTACGGTTAAATATTTTAAGGTCTTGATGTTTTGATACCTCAAATGATTTGCATAGATGGGCTTTAGGTTGTCCACAAATTTCTCCACGAGAGTAGCTTCATCCGGACGTTCAACAAGTTGAGTACTAGTCTTCCTCCACCGACTTAGGAAGTCGGTGAAACCTTCTTTGTCATTTTGGGTAAGAACCTCTAAAGTGCGCATGTTGACCTGGATTTCAGCATTATCCGCATATTGTTTAGCAAACTCGATTACGGTATCATCCCATGTAGCGATTTTCTTGTGCTCTAGCGAATAGAACCATTGTTTTGGTATGGTGTCAAGAGATGAAGGAAAGATCCTTAAGAACATCTCGGGTTTAATGCCTTTGATAGACATGTAATCCTTGAAAGCACGTATATGGTTCAAAGGGTTTTCATGCCCCTTGAATTTAGGGATATCCGTCATGTTATCCCCTTTGAGATACATCAATTGCTCTTCCAAGTATTGGAGTCGTTTCTCAGCTGCAGTCATACCTATGGGAGGGTTTTCGTCCCCGAAGTTGTTCTCAAATTCATCAGACGCTTCACTTTCTCGCGGAGGCATCCTCGTTTCCATGGCGTATATTCTGCCCTCAATGGTGTCAAGGCGATCATATACTTGGTCTTGAGTAACTTGGAGACGAGCTAGAGCGGCTAGGATTTGATCATTACCATTCTGGAGTTGGTTGAAGTTCACGTCGCTTGTTTCAGGTATCTTGGAAACTGAATAAGAGATCGACGACGGATCAAAACACGATCGACCATTCTAGCACACTTGCTCGAAAAGAAATGTTTTGACTCGTGAAGTGGGAGTGTGCATGCCACTTGTGTCAAGTGAGTTTTGAGGAAATGACAAAGTTTGAAAAATGTTGGTCCTAGTCAACTTTAGTGTAGTTGTAGGAGAGGACACGAAGTGAGGTTTTGAAATGGGTTTTAAGGCCCGAATTTTAACGTGACAATTGGACAGAGTTTCGGCTGATTTTGCGCTAATATTAGGCCCAAGTTTCGAAAATGTTTACATTTTAAAGAAGGATTTTGAAAAAAATCGTCATGGTTTGTTTTAGAAATGATGATCACATATGGTACAAACATTATAACGGGATGTTGAGTGTATTTAAAAAGGGTTTTGGTTTAAAGGGTGGGTTGCCATACCGAACAATCAAACCCAAAGTCTGTGGAGAGGTTCGTACCAAACAAGAGTAAGGCCGATTCCTAGTCCATTTCCTCAAGTAGTGAAAGTCCTTAATACAAACAAGAGTAAGTACCATGGTATGGATGACGTCAATCGCTATCCATCCTTGGGCCCAAATAAGAATTAGGACCATTTAGAGGAGACGATTGATCGAATGGGTTGGATTGGGCCTAGGAAGGCCGAATAAACGATCTAGGAAGACCGAGTTATGAAAACCGACAATTGTCTTGTACAAACTATTCCCTAACCTTGTTCAAGTTTCACCCTTTTGGCTACACGTAAGTGTATTACTCCCCAGCGGAGTCGCCAAATTGTGGACGCGGGCCCACGGGGGCGATTGGGAAACAAATGTTTGCATTTGTGGAGTCGCCACCAATTTATTGTGGAAAATTGGAAACCGTTCGAATACCTCGTGCCATGTCAAGACGCAAAGTAGTGACATGAACACCAAGAACTCGTTACCCTTAGCATTCTATGTCTAGAATGACTCTCGTGGATGCCAATGAACACGGATGTTCACTGAGATCTGGAGTAAGGGGTAAGGGTATGTATTAGGAAGCTCTTTTGACCGAACACCTAATCCCGCCCGCCTCGATAGCGGCCTCTACTAATGATTAGAGAAATTGTCTATACTCGATATATTGTCGATTTATATGCATGCAATGCAACATCCAACGTTTTAATCCTAACATGTGAGAATTAAACTAAGTCCGTTAACACGTAGTTTAACATGCAATTGAGTCGAAGTAGGAATTAGGTTGATTACATGTGAGAGCATACAAACAATACAAGAAATAAAATGATAATACAATAATGAAAATTACAATAATTACATTGGATTTATTGATTTATGTCGAAAATACATTTAAAACGGATGGTTTTAGAAAAGAAAGAATAAATAAATTGACGAACAGAAATTAGGCGATAATACGATTAATAGTTAATTAGATACGTAACTAATAAACTAGGTCAAGGCAGAAACGGGAGTTCAGGGACAGAAATAAACCAGGAACAGGCGCAGCAGAGCTGCGTCCCTTCGAAGAGGCGCAGCAGTTGCTGCGTCCGTTCCTTGGCTCAGTTCTGGCTGTGAAGCCGGAATTGCAAATTGTTAATGTTCATTAGCAGATTATTTACATGTGATTAAGGTCATAAAAACAATAAAACATGGATGAAATCGATTAGAACGAATTAATACAAGATTAAAAGGATTATTAACAAATTAGCAAACTAAACAAATTAATTAGACTAAACAAGTTATTAATGACGAATTAATGATGGTGAGGATAAACAAAAGGTGAAAAATATATCAATGACGAATTCCAGAGACTCAGTATTGATGAATCGAACCTCTAAAACCCGAATTTGATTTTAATGACGAAAACCCGCAAATATGAATTACTTGGGATTTAAGTTGGGATTTAAAAGATGATAAATTATTAATGATGTATTAATGATATGTCAGATTATTATGCTTAAGTTATTATGTCAAAGAAACAACGAACGATTGAAAACAAAAGAAAAACAAACAAATTAACAAAAGACGAAGGAAGAAGAAAGGAAGCAGGAACTGCGGCAGCCTCACGAAGAGGCGCAGCAGGTGCAGCGTCCCTTCGAAGAGGCGCAGCAGTTGCTGCGTCCTTTATCGACGGTTGTCCTCTGATAATCCTTAAAAAAGGCTTAAACACGGTTTCAGAAATCGGCTTTAAGAGTACTTTCGACATAAATCTTACGATATGATTACAATAATAAAGAACAATAATTACAAGAAGGATTTACACCCTCAGACTTACATGTTTGACGAAACGAGATGAACTAAGTATACGTTTAGTGATGCTCGACTCGAATGTAGACGAAAGTGCCCTCGTAAGAGGAATTTAAACAGATTGATTAAGTTGATTATGGTGGAGTTGGTCAAATTGGTAGGTCATGCAAAACGAGGCTGGTACTCAGAAAGATTCGAGCTTACGTGGTCGAATGTTCAAGCACGTAGACGTCAAAAAGTAAGAACGTGGTCTAGAATGCAAAGAGAGAAAAGAAGGGCGGACACTCGCGTGAGAAATATGTGAGACCGAAGTTCTTTATTTATACTAATCACACGGAGGAAATTAGGGTTTTCGGAGAAACTTTGGAAGTGAATCTCGAAAAAATATGAAAAGATACGAAAAATACGCAGATAAGGACTTGGGAAGAGGCACATCAGACACTACGTCTCTTGGAAGAGGCGCAACACTTGCTACGTCCTTTCCCAAGTGGTTTCCTCTCGCGGAAGAAAGATTTCCGTGTTTTGGTTATGGAATAACGGATTAATCTTGTTTTCCTTAATATTTTGTGTGAATATTACGGGAAATTCTTTACCAAAGATTAAAAGATTGCGAAAACACGGAATAGAAATATCCGGAACATTCCAGAACATTCTGACTCGGTTTTAGAAAATGAAGACGGTTTTTGACTCGGACTCCAAATGTACTCTAATTACTGCCAAAACGACCGTATCGGCACGTAGATGACAATTAAGAGGTAGACACAAGTGTTTGAGCGATCACTGACGATAAACTTACGAACTGTCATAAATCGTTCCGCGTACCAAACATGCTGCCCAATCATCACCGGGTGGTTTTGCGGGAGGTGCAGAAATGAGGTATCTGCATATGGTAAGTTTTCTCATAATTTCGTTGTAAATATTTTATTTATCCTTGTAGTTTTCGTTTCAATTAGCAATTGTTCAAACCCTAACTCGAGTGTGCTTTGGGATTCATAAGTATTGTGTGCGAGTTTTTTCATTCTGAAGGCAGATTTATCGAATATTGAAATAATTGATGATATTTACTGTTATTTTCAGATTAGGATTTTCGTTTTGAATCGCACATTCTAATTTGTGAACTGATTTTGTCAACAATCGCAAGCAGTGTTGTGTGAAATTTTAAGGAAGAAACTTCTAGCTACTCTTCGACATGAATTGAATCGGGTAATCTATTGCTATGCTACTGAAATTTATCATATAATCTAGTAGGATTAGTATACTTTTTTGAAATTTATGCTGCTTTGAATTCAATATAATAGATTTGCCAATTTTCTGCAATTTTAGGTTTAACCAGATTAGTTGTGTGAAATTGAAATAACCTAAGAATGAGAATGAAAGATGTGCGACATTTTGTATGATTCAGCTAGTTACACTTGTAGCAAAGATTCTTGGCTCTATATTCTCAAGAATTAGGTATACTGCACTAATCTGGTGGAATTGAGAAGGTGTTTGGTACTTGCAACTATAATTCAATTCTTATGTTGATGTTTCGTACTAATTAATATTTTTCCCTAATTAGCGAAGTATGTAAATAGTGGTCAAGTTGTCGACCTTATTTTATGGTGTTGAATGTTTATGTTAATGTGGTAACTCTCTTACAACAACAATGTATCCATGTTACTATAATGGTCTACTTATGTTATAACAATGTTGTGTCTGTGCTGTAACAATATATCTATGTTATAGTAGAGGATACATACTTTCTTAGTTCTTATGTTACAGTGACTCTATATAACTGTTACAATAATTGTTCATGTGTGTTATAATAACTTGGTTTTATGTCTTGTTGCCTGGAATTGGGAAACAATAAAGGATACATACCTTCTCAGTTCTTATGTTACAATGACTCTATTTAAATGTTGTAATAATAGTTTATATGTGTTATAATAACTTGTTTTTATGTCTTGTTGCCTAGAATTGGGAAATAATAGAGGATACGTATATTTCCAGTTCTTATGTTACAGTGACACTATATAAATGTTACAATAATATTTCATGTGTGTTATAATAACTGCTTGAACTTGATCATGAAGAGAGTGGAACAAGGGTGTGTTATTATAATGATATAAGTGTATTATTGTAATGGTGTAATACTGTTACTTTATGTTATAACCTGATGGTATACTCATATTACCATGATTGTGTATTTGTATTATGTTGATAGTAAACTATACCCTTTCTTAGCTTATGTTTTAACAACATGAATTTTGTTTTAGACAGATTTTTTAAGATTCATATCTTCAAGCTTAAATTCTTGTAGTGTGTTTTTTGTAACAGGCATTTATATTCATTAAGGCGGCACAAGTCGTGAATTTTGATGGCACTTGTTGTATATGCTTGATCTGCCATTAGGACTCAATGTTTTCTTGCTTTAAATTTCTTTGAGAAAAATGAATCTTGATTTCTCCCTTGTTTATATGAAAAATGTTTTACTATCTTTTATTTTTGATGTACTTGCATCGTACTTCGTATGAGATCACTTTTTTTT
This sequence comes from Silene latifolia, assembly GCF_048544455.1. Classification (NCBI taxonomy): domain Eukaryota; kingdom Viridiplantae; phylum Streptophyta; class Magnoliopsida; order Caryophyllales; family Caryophyllaceae; genus Silene; species Silene latifolia. Next base: position 289,794,001 of record NC_133537.1, read on the forward strand.
GACAATCTGGTTTCAATGTCACATTTGGACGACCTCTTTATTTTTGGCAACAATGGGATAAATGTGTATTTAGGTTCAGGGGTGATGATTGTGAATTTGTGATTGTCCGTTAGTTGAATATAACCTAAGAGCCTGATTGTTTGCTAACTTTCTATAGTGATGTAGTGGAGGAATATAACTTTAAGGCTTCTTGTTCATATTTTTGATATATAGTAAGAGAGCACCTACTATCATCTCCAATTGAGCCAAATAGTCACTATTCTATATTTCCGGATTATGATGAAATATAGCAAAATTGCCCGATAAACTAGTGCAATTTTAGATGCAATTTCGAGATAAAAAGATATTTTTGTTCTTTGGTTTTGTGTGTATGGTTCTCTCGGTGTTTACTGGATACAATGAGACTATGAGATGAGAGCATTTCTTTTCACCAAGGGTCATCTATTGTCAATTGGATAATAGTAATTTGTCGTCTATTAGCTCAAAAGGTAGAGCATTGTGGTATTACATAAGATGTGGGTTCGAGCCCCACATAGACGAATGAACGTAATTCTAAAACTAAAGTAACGCTAATATGGTGTAACATTCAGTCATTGTCATAGCTAAAGGCTTGGTGAGCTGCAAAATAACAATAGTCCAAAATAGGACCACTCGATGTCGTTTTCAATGTCCAGGATTTGTATGTTGTATTTCTGGAATTAGGCTTGTCTTGCAGAGGTATCAAGTCCTTGGTACCTTGGAATTTTCTGACCACCTATACATCATTTGAAAGCTAAAGGTGTTAGCTATCGTCCCCAAGAAGAATCAGCCATATAAATGTTGTCTAGAACTCCAGATACTTATGTTTTAGTTGCATTAGGTCTATTCTGAAATGTTTAGCATCCCTATAAAGATCATGGCGAATGAGCAAGTAGGGTTCGAGATATGCAAGTTAGAACATGGCGAACATTGTCCAAATGGTGGTGCCATATAATGGTTTCCAGTTATGGAGCTAAACTCAAGGCCAATCATATTGGCATGAAAAATCATCGACTCTACTCCTTAGCTTCTGCTGCAGGGTGATTTCTGGTGTTGAAATTGTTTGAAATAAATTGTACTTGTTGAGTCGGTATAAATGAAAGTAAAGCTTATATTTAACCGAAAAAGAAATTATGGTAGTAGACCATGTTACGATAGGACATAATGGTTTAATCCTATTGTGTAACTGGAAAAATATTTTCGAAAGAGTACAACATAAATATGAACATAAAGTAAACCCATGTGGGATTCGAACCCACGTCTTTCGTACAATTGCATGATGCTCTATCAGTTGAGCTATAATAGGTTTCCATTTACTATGGTTGATCAGTCAAAGAATTGATTAAGGCGAAAACATGATGTACTCTTATAAAAGAATTAGTGTTACTCTATATATTAACTACTGTTACTCTATATAGTAATTATGATTACTCTATATAGTAAGTAGTGTTACCTTAGTAACAACAAACAATTCATGTGTAACATTAGCAACTCATGTTATAATATCACATGGATTTTTGTGGAGAAAGATAAAAAAAGTACAAATATATATGACCATAGCAACAAATTTGTTATACAATAACAAAAATTTATCTGTTACAGTAATTGTACATGACTGTAACAATACCTTCTTGTATGTGTTATAGTAACGAACAATGATGTGTGACAATAACAAAAAATGATGTATTACAATAATAATTTAAATTCATTACAATGACAATATTTAATTACTAATACAAGTGTCATCCTCAAGTGTTCATCATCGTCAGTATTTAGGACTAATACAGGGAACAACAGAAATGAATAATCATTTAATTCAAATCAGGTCCTCCAAAGCTCTAGATCAATTCATCAATTTAAATACATATTTCATGTGAATTATACAAGTTTCAAATAGTCGTACTTTGGAAAAAATTGAACTTGCTTGAGATTTCATTTGAAACTTGAAATTTTTAAGTAAATTTTGACAAATTTTACATTTAAATATCATCAATTAATCTCGTCCTAAGAATAATCAAACTAAATATCTGGAAAAAAAATGTGGTAAAATGTCAATTGAAGATAAGAATTTCAAAGTTTGTGAACAAAATGTTGTCGCCCAAATACATGAACAAATTCTACAATAATCAATACAGTTAAAATAACAAGGTAAACAATTGAATAACTTCAAGACAATCACTGAAAGAAACAAACATTTCGAAAGAGGAGACACATACGTTTACCACCACAGAGGAATTTGTGAATAAATTGTTGACGATGAAAGGGACGATAAAGCTTGGATAAGAGCGGAAAATCAAAATCGAAATCAGAAGAGGATGAAGAATATCGATCAACGAATCTTCCGGATAAATTTTGTTTTAGTTAATTGGGGATGTTACTGAGAAAGGGAAATAAGAGAGAGAAAGAAAGGGGAAGAAAGGACGGGATGGCTGAGATTGTTAGTGTTAATTTTTTAGGGTAACGTGGCGCAGTCAGACGCATTGATTATATTATATCAGAGGTGTATAATAGTAGGACAGACTCATTTAAAACCCGGACTCACCGGATCACTATATATATATATATATATATATATATATATATATATATATATATATATATATATATATATATATATATATATATATATATATAAAGTGTTATGTTGTCGTTTGGTATATAAACATAGCTGGTTGGTAGTGTTGAGATACGCATGCGGGTAGTATACGAGTCAGCATGACTCGATCGAGTGGGGGGCACTCGATCGAGTAGGTGAGTGACTCGATCAAGTGGGTTGTTTTACGTTTCTGGGCAGTAGTCTGTTTTTGGGTACTCGATCGAGTAGGTTTGAGCACTCGATCGAGTCGGGTCAGCTCGATCGAGTAAGGAGGTGGCTCGGTCGAGTACGTTTTTGGATGTTTTCTGGTCAGGTTCTGGAGTCGAGGCACTCGATCGAGTAAGTGGGTAACTCGATCGAGTGGCCTCAACTCGATCGAGTGGGTTCTGTACAGGTTGTTTTCGTGTTTTGAGTATGGGATATGTGTTTATGCTTGTTCTTCCTTATATCGTTTCAAGAAGCCGCCAAAGAGAAACGCGTTGTATGTCAGGGCTAAGAACATGAGAGTAGATGAGATAGTGAAGATGTTGGAGCACCAAGATGCTCTTACTGAGGCTTTAAAGAAGTTCGGAAAATATAAGGAGGCGGGTGTAGATTTCGCCAAGATGAGTATCAATATAGCGAGTTTTAACCCTAAGGAGTATATGGGCACTGGGGCGCCAATTCTGCTGGATAATTGGCATAAGGAGATGAAAAACATACTCAATGTGGTTCATTGCCCAGAGGACTTTCGAGTGGAACAAGCTGCGTTATACTTGAGGGAAGCAGCCGGAGAGTGGTGGGATAAGGTTTGGGTGAGTGCTCTGGATCTATATGTGAGACAGGGGTTATCTACTATACCTTAGGATGAGTTTAAGAGGGCTATGAGGCGAGACTTTGTGCCAGAGCATGTGCGTAGCAAGCTAAGGGAGGAGTTTGATGACTTCTGATATGACAGTTGCTGAGTATTATCACAAGTTTGACGAGAAGTCTAGGTACGCAGAGGATATGGGGCTGAGCCAAGAGAACTTGGCATTGAGATTTGAGAAGGGGTTGACACCCAAGATTATAGAGAAGTTGCCGGTAGGGTTCCTTACTGATGTTAAGGAGGTATATGAGCGTGCTGGGAGAGCTGAGAGGTTGGTAAAGATGACTAAGGAGAATAGAGAGAGAGCTTCTGAGAAGAGGAAGGCTGAGAGTGAAGGTGGTGGTCAGTCTAGTTACAAGAGAGGCGGCCATAACCAGGTGAGAGCTTACTCTTCGGGGTCGGGGTTTAGCGGTGGAGCTTCTTACGGGCGTGGATGTGGTGGTGGTAGTAGCAGTTGGGGTTTGTCTTGATTTAACTGTGGCGGTACGGGCCACAAGAGACACGAGTGTACCAGTGCTATGGGCAGGGGTTTTCAGAGGCAGTCACAGGGGAGTTTCTCTCAGGGTCCATCTCAGAGCTATGCTAGTAACAGACGGGCTGGGTCGTGGAATAATTAGGGTGGTTAGAGTAACAACAATGGTGGGGCTAACCGCAATGGCGGTAATTCATATCAGAGACCGGCGACGAACAATAACCAGAGGTCGGCTTCTAAGCGGTCTACTTCAGCTAGTACTGTCCAGGGAGGTGGACAGAAGACCAGTGGCAAGCTGTTCATGATGGAGAAGAAAGCAGCTGAGGATGATGTTCACGTTATCACGGGTACGTTTCTTGTTAATGGAGTCTTTACCTTTGTTTTGTTTGATTCAGGGGCGTCACAGTCTTTTATATCGTCGAGTCATGCTAAGCTTTTGGGTTTGAGAGAGTATGAGTCTGTAAAAGAGGAGGTGTTCATACCATCGGGTGAGTCTGTATCTTGTGGGAGGTTGTATAGGGGTGTGTCTATGATAGTTGGGCAGGTTGACCTACCAGTGGACTTGTTAGAGTTTCCTTTGAAGGGTTTTGAGATGATAGTTGGTATGGACTGGTTGGGTAAGTACAAGGTTAAGATAGACTGTCATCAAAAGAGAGTCTATCTAAGAAGTCCTAAGGGGATTAGTATGTCTTATCGTGGGTTTGTTGTCAAACCCAAAGTCAAGTTGATTGCAGCAGTGACCTTGAAGTCTTATCTGAGGAAGAGATGTCCGTTGATCTTATGCCATGTGAGAGATCATAGTATGGTGAGTCCGACAGTTGATCAGATACCAGTGGTGGGGGAGTTTCTAGATGTCTTTCCGTAGGAGATACCAGGGTTGCCACCAAAGAGGAAGATAGATTTCAGTGTTGAGTTGAAACCAGGGACGGGACCAATCTCTAAGGCACCATACCGTATGGGTCCTAAGGAGTTGGAGGAGCTGAAGAAACAGCTAGACGATTTAATTGAGAAGGGGTATATTAGACCTAGTGTATCACCGTGGGGAGCACCAGTCTTGTTTGTGAAAAAGAAAGATGGGAGTTTGAGGTTGTGTATCGACTACAGAGAGCTGAACAGGGTTACCATGAAGAATAAGTATCCTTTGCCGAGGATAGATGATTTGTTTGATTAGTTGAACGGTGCAGCGGTCTTTTCTAAAATTGATTTGAGGTCGGGTTACCAACAGGAGAAGATTCGGGATGAGGACATACCGAAGACAGCTTTTACATCGAGGTATGGTCACTATGAGTATGTTGTGATGCCGTTTGGGTTGTCTAACGCACCTGCAGTGTTTATGGATTTGATAAACCGGGTCTTCAGTCAGTTTTTGGATCGGTTTGTTATGGTCTTTATCGATGATATCTTTGTCTACTCTAAGACTAAGGAGGAGCATGAGGAGCATTTAAGGTTGGTGTTACAGATTTTGCAAAACAATCAGCTGTATGCAAAGTTGTCTAAGTGTGAGTTCTGGTTAGAGGAGGTTGCTTTTCTGGGGTATGTGATTTCTAAGAAGGGTGTTGCTGTGTGGATCCCGCAAAGATAGAGGCAGTTACTTGGTGGGAAGCACCAAAGAATGTAGCAGAGATTATGAGTTTCTTGGGTTTGGCAGGGTACTATCGTCGGTTTGTGAAATATTTTTCCAAGATAGCCAGACCTATGACATCGTTGATGAGGAAAGAAAACAGGTTTCGTTAGGATGAAAGTTGTGAGACGGCGTTCCAGACATTAAAGGAGCGTTTGACCACAGCTCCAATCTTAGCATTACCTGAGGGGTGTGAGAACTTTGAGGTATATACAGATGCTTCAAAGAAGGGTTTGGGATGTGTGTTGATGCAGAACAGGAAGGTAATTGCCTATGCTTCTAGGCAATTGAAGCCTTATGAGGAGAATTATCTGACACATGATTTGGAGTTGGGTGCAGTTATGTTTGCTCTCAAGATTTGGAGGCACTATCTTTATGGGGCGACCTTTAAGGTGTTTTCAGATCACAAGAGTCTCAAGTACATCTTCACTCAAAAGGAGCTGAACATGAGACAGAGGAGATGGATAAAGCTGATTGGGGATTATGACATGGATATTATATACCATGAAGGGAAGGCCAATGTGGTTGCAGATGCGTTGAGCAGGAAGAGTGTGCATTCTCTTTGCACAACTATGTCTTTGATGAGGTTGAGAGATGAGGTGGGGAAGATGGGGAAGATGGGGATACATATAATACAGAAAGGGGATGCTAGAGGGGACTTGACAATGGAGCCAGGCCTTTATGATGATATTCGCAGAAAACAGGCCTTGGATCCTAAGATTGAGGAGTGGAGAGTTGGAGTGGAGAAAGGGACAGTGTCTAGATTCTCTATTCATACAGATGGCAGTGTGCAATTCGATGGTAGGTGGTGTGTACCCAGTGATCAAGAATTGAGAAAGATGATCATGACAGTGGCTCATTGCACACCATATTCGGTACATCCAGGCGGTGACAAGTTATATAAAGATTAGAAGAAGACTTTCTGGTGGCCTGGGATGAAGAAGGAAACAGCTGAGTTTGTGGCTCGTTGTTTGACATGTCAGAGAGTTAAGGGGGAGCAGCAACGACCACAAGGTAAGATTCAGTCTCTTGAGGTACCTGAGTGGAAATAGGAATCCATCTCTATGGATTTTATAGTGGGTTTGCCGAGGAGTCAACAGGGTAATAACATGATATAGGTTATAGTTGATCGTTTGACCAAGTCATCTCACTTCGTGCCGATGAAAGATAATTGGACCAAGATAAAGTTAGCTTTGGCTTATAGGAAGCATGTGGTTCATTTGCACGGGGTGCCGAAGGATATAATGTCAGATAGAGATTCGAGGTTCATATCACGGTTTTGGAAAGAGTTGCAGGAGTTGATGGGAACTACTTTGAAGATGAGTACTGCATTTCATCCTGCGACAGATGGCCAGACAGAGAGAACCATCAAGACTTTAGAGGATATGTTGCGAGCTTGTGTTATGGATTTTGGTGGTAGCTGGGAGGAGAGATTGGATCTGATTAAGTTTTCTTATAGCAACAGCTATCACACAAATATTGGTATGGCACCGTTTGGGACTTTGTATGGGAGGAGGTGTAGGAGTTCGATTTGCTGGGATGATAGAATTGAGGCAGTGGTTTTAGGACCACAGATGGTAGAACAGGTTAAGCTGATTAGACAAAAGATGAAAGCGGCCCAGGATCGACAAAAGAGTTATGCAGATTTACATCGTCGTGACATAAAGTTTCAGGTTGGGGACAAGGTTCTTTTGAAAGTGTCTCCTATGCGTGGGGTCATGAGATTTGGTAAGAAAGGGAAGCTGAGCCAGAATTTTATCGGACCATATGAGATTTTAGAGCGTGTGGGTGAGGTTTCTTACCGGTTAGCTTTACCAGCTGCTTTGGATAGAGTGCATAACGTGTTTCATGTGTCTCAGCTACGGAAGTATGTGAGTGATCCTTCACATGTGCTAGAGGTAGCGAACATCGAGTTGGATGAGTCCTTGTCTTATCTTGAGGTGCCAAAACAGATTCTTGATCGCAAGGTTAGGAAAACTAGACATGGGGAAACGATGTTGGTTAAGGTTCTTTGGTGTAACCATGAGGTTGAGGAGGCTACTTGGGAGGCGGAGGAAGCTATGAGGGAGCGGTATCCGTCTCTTTTTGATCAGGTATGTGTGGTTACGGGGACGTAACCATGTTTCTTTTAGGGGTAGGAGATAGCCGCATAAGGTTTTTGTATGGTTTATATTGGTTTTAGTACAGTTAGTAGTTGCTTTGAGTCGGTTTGAGTGTTGGTTGGGAGTTTTGTTTTGAGTTTTGTTATGTTGTTGTGTCGGAGGGGAGAGAGTGTGTTTTGTTTTTGTGTATGAGTTGAACTTCGGGGATGAAGTTCTTTGTAAGGAGGGAAGACTGTTATACTACGGTTTTCTATGTCTAGGGGTACTCTATCGAGTGGCACTTACTCTATCGAGTAAGTAGCTTTTACGAAAACAGTAGTCTGCCTGATGGGTACTCGATCGAGTAAGTGTGACACTCGATTGAGTAAGGGGCACTCGATCGAGAAAGTGTGTTTTACGGGATTGATTAGCCGGGTTTTGTTAATAATGCAAGATTAATATAAAAGCTTCCGTCATTATTTCCTAAACACTTTTATCATCCTAAAACCTTTCAAGAGAAGATTAAAAGTTACGTTGTTCGCATCTTTCGCATTATTAGCAAATCTCAAGGCTAGGATCGTCGGATTGTCTCGTTCGTTATACCGTTGTGATCGTTGCGTCAAGGGTAAGCTTCTTGTATAATTTTTATAGTATTTCGTTGAGTTTGGTTAAACTCTAATTGGGTAGATTTGGGGGATTTGGGAGTATTATGATGTGTTGGTAGTAGTTGTATGTATACATGTTATAGGAGGAGGATTCGTAGAGGAGAAGTTCTTATTAGCTGCTAGACAGTCTCGTGTGATTACTATTCCAGGTAGGGTTTCCCTACTCAGTATTGATTACATGGTTGTTGTTGTTGTTGTTGTTGATTGTGTTGTTGTATATCATATTGGAATTGGCTTTGGAATTGATGACTGTTGGTAGTATAATGTGATTATTGTATAACTGTCTGTGGTTTGCGAGGTGCGTCCTCGCCTGAGTGGAGTCACTTGCAGGAGTGGCTTCACGCCCTTGATTCGCCTTCTGTGGAACCCACCACAGAAGGGATGTGCACATTAAGGAACATGGGTTTATTGCTCGGATGAGATGAGCAGGGCTTAGGTGGGAACGGCTGCGGTTCCCCACTGGCGGTGTGGAATACTTGTTGCGATGAGTATTCTGGCAGGACTACACACTTTAGTGTGTAGTCAGGTGTGTGGTGATGTGACAGAGTTGGTGGATTGGATTGGTTTGTAATGTTGTTTCATTGCAGCTGTTTGTTTTGTGTAATCAGTACTGACCCCGTTTAATTGTTTTATAAACTGTGGTGATCCATTCGGAGAGGATGAGCAGGCATTGAACATGTATGAGTTGATGCACATGGGATAGCTGGGTTGAGTCATCACGAGCTGTTTTAGAAGTCTTACGCTGTGTCGAACATTCTTTCATTTTGTTTAGTTGGTTTAACATTTTGAGAACAGTTGTATTTTACATTATCCGTTTTGGTTGAACTTGTATCACGTTAAACTATTTATTAAATGACGTTTCTTTATGGTCTATTTGATATTCATTGCCTCGGGTAACCGAGATGGTAGCATTCTCGTACCTTAAGTGGTCCTGGTAAGGCACTTGGAGTATGGGGGTGTTACACAAACTGTTTCCCATATGATCGAAAATATCATATGGATCAACACAGGCCACCTTGGAAATAGGTGACAATTTACAAACAATCAACACACGTCAGTTTCACTAATATAAATATTCAAGACACAACATATGTATATGATTATGTGACCCACCATTGAAATGCACAAGACACAATCCACCACAACTTCGCAACCACCTCACCGATACCAGGGAGACCCCCACAATAGCAACAACCCGGCGACGGCACCGCAATACCGCCCATCAAACAGTCGGACCGTAGTTCGTAAAACAGGTACTCGGGACACACCCGTGGTACCGAGCCCGGGTGATAACCGGACCCCTGCCAAGCATTGTGACCCCACACGAGCCCCTTCATAGCTCAAGCCATTAACGTGCATGTCCCTCTTATAGTGGAAAGCTCTAAGAGGTGAACCAAGTGTAAGACAGCCTCCCAGGCGCCTTATGTCTCCTCAAAAATCGAGTATCATAATCACAACTCCGCCATATCCTCCAACATCCAATATGATCACATATGTCACAATATGCAATACAATATGCCAACATGATGCCTTGAACTCAATACCGGTAATCATTCCCATGATTTACGACACCATATCACACTCTCATGTTATAATGCAACTCTATCAACAATATGAGACCAATAATAATAACCCATTATCATGTGATGATGCAATCCCAACAATACCATGAGACCAATGTTAATTACCCAATAAATATGAGACTATCAACAATTATGACACATGCAACATCCATATTATTGAAACCGCGTAAAAAAATCCTACCTTTTAGCATACTCCATAATCAAATCGAGACAAACCCAATTCCGCCTCATAAAACTGTCTCATCCTACACAAATTACATAAATACTATCACAACACATCCTATATACGTTTATAATACCAAACCCATTACTATAACCCTTTAATTACTCATAATACTAACAATAATTATTAATTAACAGTACCCATGAAACCCTCAAATTCTAGGGTTTGGGTCAACATAAAAATGAAAGAAAAATATTAAGGTCAACTTACAAATAGAATAGAAATGAGAAGTGAATGAAGCTTGACACAAGGTCTTCAATGAATAAGATTGTTGGAGGATTTTTAGAGGATTTAGGTGGTAGGGAAAGGGTAGGAGGTGTTTTAGGGTTTCAAAAGGAGAAGAAAGCTGAAAACAGGGTATATATAGTAAGACCCAATAACATGGGCCCAACACGTGGAATCTGAGGCTGAGTGGAGGCACTCGGTCGAGTGCACCTCTACTCGGTCGGGTGCCCTAGCCACTCGGTCGAGTGGCACCTAAACAGGCCATTGGTTAAAACCCAGAAGACACTCGATGCACTAACTCGGTCGAGTACTCTGTTGTACTCGATCGAGTGCACAACTATAAAATCAGGGGTATTACATCTTACCCAAATGAGCTTCCTCGTTCATATGGAGAATGCCTCTAAAGGATTTTCGAAGAGATCGCTCAATATTTCTAGTGCATTGAAAGCTGGATTTGTCAAAATTAATAAATTATCCTCATATCATGCAAAATTTATCTAAAATAGACTTGATGGCTCTAAAAGTCTGATTATAGGCTTTAGAAAAACTGATAGTATCATCCGCAAAATTGAGAAAAAGGATTTTCTCCACCCCAGATCCAATTTTAATACCAATATCACTAGAACTAAGATCACTATTCTTTTATAGAGATCTTTCTAAAATTGTGGCGCATATAATAATTATATACGGCGAGAGTGGGTCTCCCTATCTAATACCTCGAGTGGGTCTAAAAACGTCTCCCGGTGTTCCATTTACTAACATCGAAAACGAAAGTTTTTATACATTACATAATCTAATAAATACACGTAGCATTAAAACCCATTTGCTTAAAAGTTTCCTCAATAAAGTTCCACTCTAGTCGGACGCATGTTGTCTCCATATCAAGTTTAATTGTAATCCAGACAACTTTTTTTTATACGTTTAAACGAGTTGAAAATATCGTATACATAAGTATTTTATCTTGAATAAAGCGATTAGGTGTAGAGGCACCTTAAAATGGGTGTATAATCTCATGCAAGACACTACGAAGACGATTAGCCAAGATTTTTGAAATAATTTTATAGATTGTTGAACAAAGACTAATAAGACGAAAATGGTTTGTTGATTGAGGATTATTAATTTTAAGAATCAATGCTATAAAAGTATGGTTTATTTCTTTTAGGAATTTACTTGAATGGAAAAATGCTAAAACTGGTTTAGTCCCAAAATTTTCTACAGTATCCTTATATTTTTTAAAGAACATTACAGGAAATCCACCGGGACCTGGACTTTTATTTGCGGCTAAATTAAACACTGTTTGTTTAACCTCTTCGATACTAATATTACTTGTAAGAAAATTGTTATCTTCGTCTGTAATTAATCCACTAATAGACTTAAAATCCTCATTTTTGTCGAAGTGACAACGTTGATTTTCTTGTAAACCTAATTAAGTTTAAACTCGTCCGATATTTATTGTTTAATAAGGTCTTGATCAGTAATACAAGCACCATTCCTATATATGAACTCCTTAATTCTATTTGTACTACATCTTATCGTTGCATGACTTTGAAAAAAATTTGTATTATTATCTCCAAAATTAGCTTTTGTTTATATGAGTTTTTTTTTTTTTTTGCCAATATACACATTTATAGTCAAGGAGAGCATCGCGCTTTTTCAACCATCTTAATTGTGCGACTTCTAAATCGGTAATATGAAATGAGCCAAGTTGATTTTGTATAATTTATAACTTTTTCGACAATTGAAAGTGTTCTAAACATGTTTCCAAAAGTAGACTGATTCCATTTCCTAGCCTTCTGTTTTAGAAACCTGCATTTTTGAGAAAGACAGAACATATAAGATCCATAAAACTAGTATTGCCAACAGCTTTTGACCATTTTACTGAAGTCATTCCGGAGAGTCCACATGAGTTCAAATCGAAAATGTGGGGCTTTCTTGTGAACTTGATCATAAAACTTCACAGAGATAGGACAATGATCGGAACTAGTGAAAGTATGATGCACAAACTGCATGTTTGGATAACTACTAATCCAATTAGCAGAGACAAAGGCTCTATGAAGAATTTCAAAAATATTTTCAGAACCAGTGTTGCTTTTTCTCCAAGTAAAAAAATTATCGGAAAAAGGGAGGTCTACACAATTAGTATTACTTAAAAACTTAGGTAATCTCACACTCTGCGCATTGGCAACCTTTGCACCCCCTTCGTTTTCACTAGGACTCTTACTTGTACTCTCGTTGAGATCCCCTAGTAATAAGAAAGACAAATCAATATTAAGGACAAAATTCTGCATTTCATTCCAAAAGTCCGCCTTTCCAGCCGGTTGCGCTGGAGCATAAACATGATAAGGCAAAATACCATGTTATTCCTTAAGTTGTACACTTCAGAAGCAATGAATTTTTTCGACCAACAAATGACATTTATCGAAAAAGTCATGGAGATAGAGTATTTTCAAAATAACCAAATACCACCCGATAACCCAACACTGGAAATACAATCACAATTATTAAACCCAAAACTAACAGTCATATAAGGATTTGTAATACCTGTATTTTATTTATCTCGGTCAAAGGCTAGTCAACGATAAATGAGAAAATATATTTTATAAAATGATATTGTATTTCTTTTACGAATTATGTTATAAGACGGAATAATAAGATAGTAATGACAATAATAATAATACATAATACATGTATTATATACTCCCACCTACCATCCTACCCTTATATATATATATATGTATATATATATATGTATATATATATATATGTATATATATATATATGTATATATATATATATATATATACTCCACCCACCCATACTACTCCATCCTATCTCATTTCACACAATCCTCCACCACACATTTTAAAGAGAGAAAAAGAGAGAAGAGGGAGATTAGAAGAAGGAAGATTTTGTTCCTCCGCCTCGAGATCGTAAGGTAAGACCGTATTATACTAGCTTATATATTAATTAGTTTATACCGTTGACCTGCTTCGACCTTGATCCACCCTTGGAACGCCGTTGACCGACCTTGGACCACCGTTGATCACTCTAAAATGGGTTTGACCGAGATTTATAGGGTGTTTGTGTTGCTTTTTTTATACCGTCTTTTGACTGGTTTTTAACCATCGTCTATGGCCTAACTTGAACTGACCTTCGATGGTTATTGTTATGGGTTGAGTGGAGAGTGTAGTGGTGGTCGTGGGTGGTAGAATGGGTGGCGGTAACGGTGTTTGAAACGGGTTGAAAGAGGGGCATACGGGTTTGGTTTGGGTTATTGATGGTTGTTGTTGTTGTTGTTGTTGTTGTTGTTATTGTTGTTGTTGTCGTGTATGGTTGTTGTTGGGGTTGCGTTTGGTGGCGGCTATGGGTGTGGGGTCAAGTTGTGACCACCGTGGTCGTGGTGGCTGTTTTGGTGGTGGTTTGGTGGTGTTTTGTGTGTGTGTGTGTCGAGTGGTGTTGTTGTTGTGGGCGGCTGGTTGTGTCCCTGTTGCTGCTGCCTTGGGCGGCTGTCATGGTGGCTGGCCACCGTGGTCAGGTGTGGGGGGAGGTGGACCACGGTGGTGATGGGCGGTGGTTCTGGCCGTGCTTATGGGTGGTTGTAAGGGGTTGTTTTGGGGTGGTTTTGTGGGCGTGTTTGAGTGGGTGTTAGCGCGTTTTGGGTAGAGTTTTAAGACGGGTTTTATTATTGAATAAGGAGTTACATGTCGGGATTTGAACCATGTAGTTAGCGGGTAATCGAGTCAGGATTTGAATTTAATTATATTAAATTATATAATTATATTAGTAATTAGAATAATTAGTAATTATGTGTAATTGTATTTTATTTAGGTGACGGTTTTTGTGGAAGAATATTTTTTGATTGGATTGCTTACGGAGTATGCTAAAAGGTAGGTTAATCCTACTCGATTTCAATATATTTCGATGGTCAAGTGAGTCATTATTGAGTATCATTGCATTATAAGATGTTTATCGTAAATTCATATGTTATTAGAAATGCATTATTATAACATGAGGTTGGTAATATTGAGAAATTGATATTTATATTGTAATTGGGACAGTGTATCATGATGAGTCGGTAATTGGCATATTGTGTAGTATCTTGTATTTAATGTGTTTGTCATGCATATTGGAGGACATGACGGTCTTGGTTAGTTACTCGTTGATGAGGAGACGTAAGACGGTTGGGAGACCGTCTTACGCTTGAGTCGCCTCTTGGATCTTCCCACTCCATGAGGGATGTGCACATTAATGGCTTTAGTACGGAGGGACTCGTGTGGTTGAGACACGACGTCTGGCAGAGGATCTTGTTGGCTTCCGGACCCGGTACGTCTGGGCGTGTCCCGATACCTATTTGTGAGGCGTAGTATCGTGGGCGTGTCCCTGGCACCGATGGTTATGGGTATGTTTGGGCGTGTCCCGGTACGGGCGTGGTGATTGGATAATAGTGTCTCATTCACATCATTGTCATGTTGCATACACATATATTTTGTGTCGTGTCTTGTGTTATTTATTGAAACTGACGTGTTGTGTATATGTGTAATTGTTACCTATTTCCGGGGTAACCTGTGTCGATCCATATGATATTTCCGATCATATGGGGAACAGGTTAAGTATATGTTGTATTTGGTGTCACGCGGGAGATGGGACGAGCTTTAGACTTGGAGTCGAGTCGGCATGAGATAGTCTTCTTTAGAGGGTCGTAGTAGTATGAATTGTATTCATTTATTCATTTGTTTACGTTTATGTAATTCACTAAACTTATCATTTATAATAAATGTTTCTTGATTGTATCTCTGATTCACCGCCTCGTGAAACCGAGATGGTAACATCTTCTAATTATCTTAGCCGGGTAAGAAGGGGGTGTTACAAAGTGGTATCAGAGCGACGATTTTGGAACCTAAACCAATTAACCAAAATGAACCTAGGTGTGTCTAATAAAATGAACCCGACATGAGTACAATAGGTGATCGGTTTTGGATGAGTAGGCGCCTTCATATCAAAACTAGTGCCTATTGTCTCGGTTGGTCACTACGTGGGTGGTTATAAATATGGGGGAACGTTATGTGAAATGTTGTGTGGTTACATGTGGTCATGATTGTTGTTAAGTTTCTTGCATGATATCTTTGTTCATTTGGTGTATGATAATATGTAGAAGTGGATGAAATAATTGACGAGTATAACATGTTTTTGGAGTAGCTGTTGTTTGTCGATGTGTGATTGCTAGGTGAAATGTGGTGTGATTACGTGTTTGCTATAACAAGTTGATAGGATTCTTGCATGATGTAGTTATTCATTTGGTACATGTAATATGTGAAAATTGGATGAAAAGAGTGACATGTATAACTGGTTTTGAAGGTGGTTAATATGTGTTGGTGTGTGAAGGGCATTAGCCCCGCATCTTAATACCGCATATATGTTTGAATTTCACTAGTACTAGAGTTAGAGTATGAGCTGCAATGGTTGTTCGTGGAGTACTCGCTAGTATAAGAGTAGTATTTCTTAGTCGGAACTTGCAAACCATAGAGGGGCACCCAACCGAGTGCGAGCTAGTACCAGACCGAGTACCAGTCACTCGATCGAGTGAACCCTAGTACTCGACCGAGTGGACCATTTTCCGGAAACTTTCAAGTTTCTGGAAATGGGTCACTCTACTGAGTGAAGAAGGGCACTCGACCGAGGGGACTCAGCACTCGACCGAGTGCCATTTTATGGGTTGTAAATTTCTCGAGATTTGTGTTATTAACCTATTTTATCTTATCTCTTTCATTTCTTCATCATTTGTCATAACAAAAGTACCAAAATCCCTTTAAATTTTTTTTTTTCCGAAACTCCATTGTTGTTGTTTGTTGCTTGGATTCAAGTGTTCTACTCCCTTAATTTTGTTAATTTAACCATGTAAATAAGTGATGTTCTCTTTCCTCATATTATTCCCAATTTGATTTTGCTTAAGTCCACGCTAATTCCTTCGACTTTTGTCAATTATTTGTATGTTTTGTTTAACTCATGGTAGTAATTCACTTTCCACATCGTTGTTGTCGTCAAACATCAAATTTTAAGTTGAATTTGCCCCAAAATTTTATTAACTCGAATATATGCGTTATTGAGTCAATGATTAGATTTTGTGTTTGCTACTTGGTTTAAATGACCAACAAAGGCCTAACCTTTGTTGTTAGTTGATGCATGCATTTTATATATGTATTTTGTACTTCATTTTCACGCATTGCAATGCATATTTAGTAGTGTTTAGCTACAAATGTCCCCCGAATTGGCTACTTTGGTTTCTCTTGTATTATTTACAGGTATGAACCGGAGAGAAGCATAATCAAGCCTAAAAAATGTCCCTATGTGTGCATTTAGGAGATGAGTTGAGTCGGAGCTAGGAAACTACTATTTTGAGGTGTGCAATGAAGTAAGGTAGCTAGGCGAGCAAAGGAAGAACTTCAAGTTACTAGTGCCTACTTTGGAGAGCCATATCTAGAGTTATACAACAGATTTTCAGGTGATTCCAATTGGATATGTAAGCTTGCCCTCTTAGCTTTCCAACGCCACCGGAAACATCCTGTTTTTGAAGTTCAGTGCACAAAGCAGGAATTGAGCACTGGAAAGTACTCGATCGAGTACAATCTTGTTCGATCGAGTCCTTTTTCTACTCGATCGAATTGCTTATTTTTTATAGTGTTCGATCGAGTACCTAAAGTCCTCGATCGAGAGGTTTTAGTTTGGATTTGTTCGATCGAGTGATATAAAGTTGCTCGATCGAGTAGTTTGCTTTAATACAAAGGTTAGTTAGTCCGTGATTAGGTTTATGTTTGTAAAATCTCGCTTCCCTATATAAAGGAAGTCGGGATTAAACACTCCTTTTACATCTCATACACTCTAAAACACTGTTTTCTCTCTCTTAATGGCTGCTACTTGGTTCTGCTCTCTTTTCCGGATCTCTTAATTTGTAATTCTTCCTTTTACTCTTTCTCTTTCTTTACTCTCCCCTTAATTTATGATGTTGATTATTCCTTTACCTTTTGCTCTTGCTTTATTTATCGTTATGTCTAGCTAAATTTCCTACTAGGATTTAGAAGATTCAATGAATTATTGTTAGTTGCTAATTAGGTTTACAAATCTTTCGTTGCTATCATGTCTTTGTTATTAATCACTGCAATTAACTGTAATTAGCTGCTTGAATTGATGCATTTAGCTAATGTATTTGGTAAGCCTTAACCTAGACCGGAAGGTTGGAAGGGGTGAGACCTGCAGTGAACATTAGGAAACTTTAGTGAGGGCGGAAGCTAAGCTAATAGTGTTTTAGGACGAATTGAGACCGGAAGGAGATATTCGTTGCCCCTTAGACCGATACACGCGACCGATCTGTGACCTTAGCTGCAATTATCTGACATTCATTGATGGCCTGGCAATCCTAGTTCTCTCTCCTTATTGTTAATCCCTGTTATTCTTTTCTCTCGCTTTAATCTCATTTAGTTTAGTTCAAACAATTCAAATCCCCATCTGGTGACCTTAGGCAGACCGAATTGACAAGTAGATAGTGACCGCCTCCCTGTGGAGATCGACCCCATTTACCGCTGACTTCTGTTTGTAGTACTTAGTTATTTATTTTTGGTACCTGACGACGGTATCAAATTTTGGCGTCGTTGCCGGGGAGGCAACTATTTATTTGCTTGTTATTTTTGTCTGTCTTTAGCCTCGAGGAATTTATTCCTTGAGGCCGTTCTCATCTTTTTCTCTAGTGCTGTTTTGATAGGTCCTACAAGTCCTACCTAGACAATTCTAGGTAAAAGATCGTCAAAGGGAAGGCTTGAGTACTTTTGATCTTCCACCTATGTTCCATCCTATGGCGCAGCAGGTGGCTTACTATGAGAGATGTGGTGCTGCTCGGCACAATGCCGTTATCTTCTTGGCGGGGAACGACGAGGTCTATGAGTTCAAGCTAGTCATTCCACTGCAATTATGCCGCCACATCCGCCTTATCAACGAGGTTACCAAAAGCCTCTATTCGTCTGGCCACCGCAACAACAAGCTCCTCCTCCTGATAAACAGAAAGAAGAGATTGCTGAACTGAAATCTTTGGTGAAGACACTTGCACTTCAATTGCAAGAACGTGATAGATTTAATGACGCTCAAATATATGAGCTTGAGTCTCAAATAGCTCAGTTAGCTGCTGAGATGAACTTTAGGCACGCAGAGAGTGGTCTTTCTCATGAAGGACCCGAGTTGCCTATCGATACTGATGATTTATATGACTCGGGGTACAAAGATCTATCTGAAAACGAAGCATCATACGAGGATTTCTACGCTGCACAGTAACAAATACTCGATCGACTTAGTCAAACTGTTCGATCGAGTGGATTATCTGAGCAAGTGTTCGATCGAACGGAAACTACATCTCGATCAAACAGCTATTATAAGGAAGACCTCGATCGAGCAGATTCTTTTGTTTGATCGAGTGATATTCAAGAGGAAAGCTTTCGATCGAGTACTACCTTTACTCGATCGACCATATTGGCCATGGAAAGCAATGATATGTCATCTTGGTCCCTTTCAGATGACGATTTTGAAGAAGACAATGGTTACGGTGAATCCCCCATTTTCAAAGCCGAGCTCGATGCCTTGGAGGCTGCGATATATGGGACAGAACCCCAAAGGAGGGAAACGAGAAGGTAATTGAGTCGGTAATTATTCCTAGCATGGAAGAGGTAATGTATCCTTCTGTTAATGATTCCGCCGTTAGCAACCGTCCTGAGGTAGTAAACGATAATTTTATTATTATTGGTATTAATAGTACACTATCTCTTGTGATTCCTGTTTCTTATTCTGATGCTCTACCCCCTCCCGGTTGGACAAACAATTTAATAAAGTTTCACCATATTTGTCATCCGAATTTTGCTAGGCTTAGATGGTACTTTAGATTTCTTTCATATGCTCTTTCTTTATTTTGGTGCTACTTATGCTCTTGTGTAGCACATGCGCAGATTTATGATCTAATGCTAAGAGCTTTGAATTGCTTTGATCTGACCACTGGTTTGGCTGAGGTGAAAAAGAAAAGAAGGACGAGCTGGGACCTGTCTGAAACTAGCGTTGTCCGGGAGGCAACCCGGAGTTTTAATTTTTAGCTGTTTTACATTTCAGTTGTGTGTGTAATAATTGGTTTTTAAACCATAGACTGCGGAATAATATTTAGACTTGGTCTTTTGTCGTATTTGTGGTTGTTTTTGCGCCTTTGCAGGTGTCCTACTGTCACCTAGGAGAGCGCACAATAGAGAGCTCTTGATCGAGTGCCATTCTACTCGATCGAGTGTTTACCTCTATTGGTCGAATGATAATCTTCCTCGATCGAGCGACCACAAATAATGACCATTCGATCGAGTCCTTTTCCCTCTCGATCGAGTAGATTCATTCTTATTCGCTTCTTGTGACGCTGCTATGGAGCTGTTTAGCGACCTCCCATGTTGCTGGCTGGTTTGGGGAGGTCCTTTCTTCGCGTACTCTTGTGAGTTTTCCGTATTCACTCTCTTCTTTTTAGTTTGCATTTCCTTTCCCTATTTTTGGGTACAATGAGGGCATTATACGGTTTGGTTTGGGGAGGTTATACATCCATATCTGTGTCTGCTTGTTGTTTTTATTGCATTTCTGCTATCACGTTTAATTTCTATATGCATTGTTGTTTATTTTTATAAAAATCAAAAATCTCATAAAAATAGAAAATTTGAAAAATTCAAAAAAATTCACGTTTATTTTAGCATATAGGTTAAATCGAAACGGTAGATTTCAATGATGAAATTGCACTATGATTTGTCACTTTGCTTAAGCCTTGCAATAATTAATATCTTTTAGCTTTATCTTCTGCATATCTACGAGTTAATGTTTAAATTTAGCTGAACAAATAGACTTGGCCTGAAATTTTGGCAAACTACTTATAAATTCTAAGGAACTAGAGCTTAATAAAATGGTGTTATTTATGACCAGTTCATGTAGGATTTGAGAGTAGTTACTCCTTGCATAACATGTTCATTAATTTGCACAAGTATGAAATTTAATTGCTTTTTGCCTGCATACATTCGGGTTAGTGATTGGTGTCGCATGCAGGGAGGTGCTTACAATTTTCCTTTCTTTCGTTTTCACCCATTTAGCTCCACATTAGCCAAATACAGCCTTTGGACCCATTAGCTACACCTAAATTTAGCCTACCAGTCAAGCTAGTTTAGTGTAATTCTTGTGGTATATTTCATATTGTTGCGAGTTTGGCTCATTCTTATTTGTATGGAGTTGGTAGAAAAAGAAAGAACGCGGAAATAAAATGAGAAAAAACGTGAAAAACAAAAAAAAATGAAAAAAAAAAAAGAAAGAGAACGTGAATCACAGGAAGGAAAAAAAAACAAGTTGAGTTGAAAAGAAAGGAGACCGACTGTGCTTAGTTTGATTTTGTGACGGTCTTACTCCTCCATTTTATTTATATCTTTTTGAGGAGATTGTGTATTGGGTAGTGAGTTTTGTGCCAAAGATGGGCACTTGTGTTTGATTTTTAGTCAGCTGAGAATTGGATAGTCTTGAATGGTCCTGTTTAGGTGCTAGCTTGACGCTTTACCTCCACATTTCCATAATCTGTTTTGCCTTTTCTCACCTGTAACCTCACTTTCCCATATCATTTGTAACCCCTCGACTGTGACGGACCTTGTTTGGTTGGAATGTATGTACGGTGGCTAGAATTGTCTATCATATTAGTTGCATGCATGTTTATGTGGGTCGTAGTTTAGGTGAGCGACTATATTTCTTTCTCTCTTACACTCATATGCGTACCCTTTGCTTCATGAGAGAAGAGTGACCCGTGAGAGTCCATCACTAAAGATCTTGCAAGGTCGATGGTTCAGCTTTATTATAAATATCTTACAACTCATTTGCATTTGACTGTTTTGCTATAAGTGTTAGTTTGCTGCATTAAATTAGTCTAAGTTGGCATTTGTAGCTAGCTCTGAGTTTTCTTTTTTGTTCCATTATTTTGCATTTAATTTGCTTGGGGACAAGCAAAGGTTTGGTTTGGGGAGATTTGATGCGTGCATTTTATATAGGTATTTTGTACTTCATTTGCACGCATTCCAATGCATATTTAGTAGTGTTTAGCTACAAATGTCCCCCGAATTGTCTACTTTGGTTTCTCTTGTATTATTTACAGGTATGAACCGGATAGGAGCATAATCAAGCCTAAAACATGTCCCTATGCGTGCATTTAGGAGATGAGTTGAGTCGGAGCTAGGAAACTACTATTTTGAGGTGCGCAATGAAGTAAGGTAGCTAGGTGAGCAAAGAAATTAAAGAACTTCAAGTTACTAGTGCCTACTTTGGAGAGTCATATCTCGAGTTATACAACAGATTTTCAGGTGATTCCAATTGGAGATAAAAGCTGCTTTCTAATGCCACCAGAAACGCCCTGTTTTCCCAAGTAACAAAGAAATGGCAACCGTTTGAAGTTCAGTGCACGAAGCAGGAATTGAGCGCTGGAAAGTACTCGATCGAGTACAATCTTGTTCGATCGAGTCCTTTTTCTACTTGATCGAATTGATTATTTTTGATAGTGTTCGATCGAGTACCTAAAGTCTTCGATCGAGAGGTTTTAGTTTGGATTTGTTCGATCGAGTGATATAAAGTTGCTCGATCGAGTATTTTGCTTTAATACACGGGTTAGTTAGTCCGTGATTAGGTTTATGTTTGTAAAATCTCGCTTCCCTATATAAAGGAAGTCGGGATTAGGTCATAAACACTCCTTTTACATCTCATACACTCTAAAACATTGTTTTACCTCTCTTAATGGTTGCTACTTGGTTCTGTTCTCTTTTCCGGATCTCTTAATCTGTAATTCTTCCTTTTACTCTTTCTATTTCTTTACTCTCCCCTTAATTTATGATGTTGATTATTCCTTTACCTTTTGCTCTTGCTTTATTTATTGTTATGTCTAGCTAAATTTCCTACTGGGATTTAGAAGATTCATTGAATTATTGTTATATGCTAATTAGGTTTACAGATCTTTCGTTGCTATCATGTCTTTGTTGTTAATCACTGCAATTAACTATAATTAGCTGCTTGAATCGATGCATTTAGCTAATTTATTTGATAAGCCTTAACCTAGACCGGAAGGTTGGAAGGGGTGAGACCTGCAGTAAACATTAGAATACTTTAGGGAGGGCGGAAGCTAAGCTAATAGTGTTTTAGGGCGAATTGAGACCGGAAGGAGATATTCGTTGCCCCTTAGACCGATACACGCGACCGATCTGTGACCTTAGCTGCAATTATCTGACATTCATTTATGACCCGACAATCCTAGTTCTCTCTCCTTATTGTTAATCCCTCTTATTCTTTTCTCTCGCTTTAATCTCATTTAGTTTAGTTCAAACACTTCAAACCCCCATCTGGTGACCTTAGGCAGACCGAATTGACAAGTAGAAAGTGACCGCCTCCCTGTGGAGATCGACCCTACTTACCGCTGACTTCTGTTAGTAGTACTTAGGTATTTATTTTTGGTACCTGACGACGGTATCATTAGTGGTGGATTTTGTCTTGCATGTGAAAATTTTGTCCTAACACTTTGTCTTAAATTTTTTTTGAATTATAGGGTGTTCATGCCCAAATTTTCGATTTCTCATGTGTGAAAACTTGGCTTAATTGTGCTATAAGACCCTCTTCTTTGGTAATAAAACTATGCATCGTCTTTAAACAAAAAATTTCGTCTTGAAAATTTGACTCAAATTTTCGAAATCCACTATGTTTGTGACCAACTTTTGATTTCTCCTTTTGTATATTAAGCATGGTTTAATGTTGTTCTAAGGCAATAATCTTTATGAGTCTTGCTATGATATGGTTTGAATCGAAAATTTCCGTCTTAAAAGTGAACCAAATATTTTTGAGATTTCATGAATACATCACTAAATTTTGATTTTTGTATTTGAAACATAACTTAATTGTCTCATAGTTCCCCAACCTTTGTTAATGGTGATATGTGTGGAAAATTGTAGTGTTGATGCTCAAATTTTGATTTTGTACTTAATACTTGGTTTAATTGTGCCGCAAGCTTATAATTTTGTTAATAATGCATTGTATTGTCCCAAATTGGAAAATTTTATCTTAAGTTTTCTCTGAAATTTTATTTTATATACCCAACATTCAAGCCAAAGTTTTGATCATGTTTCATCATTGGTTCGATTATGTCAAAGGCCTTGGTGTTCACTGACTTGTTGTGTGTTGTCTTGAATTAGAGTTATCATGTTGTGTAATTTCACTTAAGTTCATTTTCCTTATGTGCCTTGAAGGTTATGGACGCGAGACATGTATTTCGTTAGGGTCGATGTGAGCTTATTCTTTTGATATGAATTCGAGTCATGTAATTTTGTGTAGGATAATGCTATTAGTTTCAACTTTAAATGATTGGTGGTACTTGAACTGGGCTTGGTTAAATAGCGAGATAGGTATTGTGAATAGGAAAATAGTGAACGGAGATGGAATGTATATGAGTGTACGTTGACAAGGTAAGTCATGAAGATTGAGGGATATAAAAAGGCAATAGCGGACCAATGGACTTTTGAGGGAGAAACCTTTTATACTAGTAGTAGTATTTTGTGATCAAGGGAGTATTACTTCGCTTCTAGAAGCGTGGGTACATTAGAGGATTAAAATGAAGGGTTGTAGCGTAGAATTGTAGATAGTCTATGTTTGAGATTTGGAAAGTACTAGGAAGAGACTTTGCTTATACCAAGTCTGGAGTCGAGTGAGTTAATTGTACGAAACAACCTATGGATGGTGAGTAACAATTCTAAGTGATAGGAATTAGTATATCGGACGGTGAAAGGTATCAAGCAAAAAGCTATAGTAATGTTTGATGGCGAAACTACTTGAGAGTAATTATATACGTGTAAATAAACGGCGATCATAGTATTATACCGACGTCGGTTTTCGGGGGTGTCATTTTGTTAGATAGAGAGACGAGGTTACCCATTAAAAGCCGGGTTTGCGGGGAGCGTTATTTGGTGATATTGAGAGTGAGATATGTAATGCATAAGAGTTCAATTTTGTCGTTAAAGTCTTTTGATCATTTGTATTGTGGTGTAACCGTTTAATTTAAGCATGTATATGCAAAGCGTGAAAGTGGTTATGTGAGACTATGACCCCATGAATAGTAACATAGATGTTGTTTGCAAAATTATCTTCTAGTTTTTAGTGAAAAATTCGTGTTATGCACAGTGATCTTGTTGTGGTGTTTGCTTGAACTGTGATGTTGTGAAGCGAATTTTGAAATAGCATGTTTGTGTCGGTAGTGCAACTTGAGTATTTATTTTAATTATATTTTAATGGTGGCCATAAGGCCAAAATATTATTTTAGACTCATTTAATAGACGGTGCGTTAGTCGCCGTTGGGAGTTATTTATGTTTGTTTAATAGTATAGGCAAGCTTAAGATGATTTTTGAGGAACAATTCAGTTCTGCCAGGTGACACTCAGCCGAGTGCTCCGTTCACTCAACCGAGTGCCACCTGCTCGACCAAGTGGCCGCTACACTCGACTGAGTGGCCTGCCTTGAATCTTGTTTTGTCAATGCTCGACCGAGTATTAGGTGTACTACTTACTTCGTAGGTTATAGTGGTTAAGTCGTATCTAGATGAACATGTTGGCCCTACATGGGTGATATTCTTGTGAAATGCTTACGTTTGATTATATTAGGTGGCATTTTGAAATTAAATGGAAATCGTCAATTCGACAGTGGATTGATGACAGAAATGATGTGATAACCTTGTGTGACGTGTGTTAATTGTCGTGATTTTATTTTGTTGTATAAAAGTAAGATGAAAAATGCAAATTCTGTGTCGCATAGTGGTCATTTGCATGGTTATGTTCTGGTCTTCCGTCTAAGCGTAAGTGTTGATGATGGATAGGAATGGATATGGAAAACACATGTGTGATCATGTGGTGGATTTGACGTGGTACACGCGTGGCATTGTGTACGAAATTGGAAGTGTTGTTTATGGTTGAGCCATTTTGGCAATGTTTAACTGTTTCATGGAGTCCACATATTTGTGTGATTTGACATGCATACATGTGAGTGCATGAGATTTGACGTGATATGCATAAATAACGTTTGAGTCGTGATAGACATAAGTGCATAACCAACATGCGTTGGGAGTGGCTTAGGGAAGTAGAGCGTAAACCCTTGGTTGACCTTGTGCTTTGACCTCTTTGGGAACCCTAGGGTTATATGATAATATGGATTTTCACCATTGAACTAAGGGACGAAGTTCTCTTTTAGGGGGAGTGAATGTAACAATTCGGAAGTTAAGGAAAGAAAAAGTGTGGAATGTAAGAAGATAATGGGAGTTGAACAAAGAACCTTGGGATGAGCGTGATATTTATAAAGGAACGTATACGGTAGATAAGCATGTGAGGTGAGAGAGCGCATGAGAATTGGTGACGAGACTTGATAGGCCTTACGGAGACTTGAGGAAAGGAGAGACTTGGGCGAACTTTGGAGACGAAGTTCATTTTAAAGAGAGGAGGGAGAGAGAGATTATAATACTCGTATTTTATTTAACTCGGTCAAAGGCTAGTCATTGGTAAATGAGAAAATATATTTTATAAAATGATATTGTATTTCTTTTACGAATTATGTTATAAGACGGAATAATAAGATAGTAATGACAATAATAATAATACATAATACATGTATTATATACTCCATAATGAGAATCGTGAGAACTCTTACTAAATTATCATCAAATCTTATTCCGAAAGTTTTGATGGATCATTTACCCTTAATTTAGTTTATTCAAATACATTTTTAGTATAGCTAAACAAAATTTATCAATTGTATTAACAAAATATAAACTTAATGTACAAAAATACAATTACGTATACTAAAATGGCTATAGATGCACGGAAACGAATACTAGGTGCATGAAAATTGTTACATGCATGAAAATGATTACTAGGTGCATGAAAATATCAAGCTCTAGGTGCACGAAAACGAGTTCTAGGTGCATGAAAATTGTTAGAGACATGAAAATAAGTAGTAGGTGCATGATAATTAATAAAATATTTCTCGTCTCAATTTTCGTCAATAATTTATACTTTTTGGACTAAGAAATATGTTATCTAGCCATAAAATTCTATGCCGAATCCAAATATGTCATTATTTTTTAGAAAAAAATCCGTAAGGTGGAGTTCTCACAGTTCTCACCGGATCCCCTCCCTCTCTCTCTCTCTCTCTCTCTCTCTCTCTCTCTCTATATATATATATATATATATATATATATATATATATATATATATATATATATATATATAGAAATGGGATCAAGTGAGTCCCTTAGTGTAAGTGAGTCCAATGAGTCCTAATCTAAACCATTAGATTAGAACAAAATTAAGGGCTAAGATTGAATCTGAAAATAAAAGCCCTATATAAAATCCACAAACCCTAATTCTTTTCATTTCACTTTCTATTACTTCTCTCTCTTCCTCCCTTTCCCTCTCTCCGTCCCATCTCTCTAACCCGACTACCCAACCCCGCCGCCGCCTCCCTCCTCCCGCGCCCTCTTCCTTTTCTCCTCCCCTGCCTCTCTGCTGCTTCCCTCGGTCACCACTACCGCCGCCCTCTGCCTCCCTTCCCCGTGCCGCCCTTCCCCGTGCCTCCCTCGGCCTCCACCACAAATAAAGGTTGTCCCTGTCTGTCTCCTCAACCGCGGCTGTTCCGTCGTCCCTCGTCATCTTTTCTTCTCTTTTCTCTTTTTTTTTTTGTTTTTTTTTTCCAGATCTGGAAACTCGGGAAAAGAGGGAGGCGTGTGCGTGGTGGTGTGGTCGGCGTTGTGGTCGTGGGGTCGCATATACTGCCCCCTGTTCATATTTTTTTTTTTCAATTTGTCGGGGTAAGGTTGTTGGTGGTGGGTCAGGTCGGTGGTGTTGGTCGCGGTTGGTGAAGGCTGCCATTCTCTTCATTTTTCTTTTTTTTTGTTCATTATTTTTCAGATCCGCTAGTGGTTGCGGAGATTGTTGGTGGTTGCGGAGATTGTTGGTGGTTGTGGTGATGAAGGTGTTGGTTTGGTGGTTGTGGAGGGACTTGGTGGTAATGACATATTGATATGGACCAAAGTTTTAAAGATATGGACTAAAATTTTGTAGATATGGATTAAAGTTTCACAAGACATGACTAAAATTACATTCCTAAAAGACATAAATTCAAGTTAGTATAAGTTACATTCCTAAAAAAATAAAGTTTCATAAATTATGATTAAAGTTATAATCGTAAAACATTAAAGTTATAACCATAAAATTAATAAATCAACAAAAATAATTAAAATCAAAATTTTATATTAGAAAATGTCTAAAAATAAAGTTTCATAAATTATGATTAAAGTTACAATCGTAAAACATTAAAGTTACAACCATAAAATTAATAAATCAGCAAAAATAATTAAAATCAAAATTTTATATTAGAAAATGTCTAAAAAAAATTAAAGTGTCAATTTTTAGCATTAAAGTTTCACCTTTAAAACATTAAAGTTATATTTATAAATTAGTAAAATTAATTAAAATTAAATTTTTATATTAGAAATTGGTTAAAAAAGTTAAAGTTTCAATTTTTAGCATTAAAGTTTTACTCGTAAAACATTAAAGTTATATTTATAAATCAGTAAAATTAAATAAATTCAAATTTTTATATTAAAAATTGTCAAAAAAAATTAAAGTTTCAATTTTTAGTATTAAAGTTTCACTCGTAAAACACTAAAGTTACATTCAAAAATCAATTTTATATATTTAAAATAAAATTTTATAACATAAATCTAAATTTTTATTTATAAAATTACCTTAAATATTAAAGTTATAATTATAAAGAATTAAAGTTACACTCATAAATTAAAGTTTCATTTATAAAACACTAAAGTTTCCATCTTAAAATTTTAAAATCTCAACCATCAATCTTAGAAGATCAATGGCTAAGATGAGGACTTAGTGGACTCACCATTTTAGGTGGACTCATTTGAACTCCTCTCTCTCTATATATATATATATATATATATACAGGGTACACTTTTTTTTTTTTTTACCAAATCTAAGCTATACTTTTGACTATTGTAGGTACACTTTTTACCAGAATTCTATATACACTTTAATAATTTAGATACATTTTTTTTACCAAATCTAAGATACACTTTTGACTATCATAGGTACACTTTTTACCAGAATTCTATATACACTTTTTAAGAATGTAGATACGTCCTTTTTTTTTTGCCAAATCTCAGATAAACTTTTGACTATCATAGGTACACTTTTTACCCGAATTCTATGTAAACTGTTTAAGAATGTAGATACGCTTTTTTTTTTTTTTACCAAATCTCAGATACACTTTTGACTATCGTAAGTACACTTTTTACTATAATTCTATATAGACTTTTTAGTAATGTAGATACACTTTATATTATCATAGGTACGCTATTTATATGAATTCTAGATACATTTTATCGTAAAGTAGATACATTTTTAATTTTTTTTAATATATTATTACAACAAACTAGATACATTAAAATATGTCAAGATACACCTTTTTTTATACAAAAATCTCATATACACTTAATGCCATTATAGATGCACAAAAATATTCTTGTAGATACGAGCGCCTTATACGTAAATTTCCGGCAGTTCGGCCTTGCGAATCGATATCTCCGATAATATTACTAACCTCTTTGATTTCACTTTGTCATAACATTTCCAATTTCCAATCAAAAACATTTCCAACACAAAAGAAAATTACCCGTGAAACATTTCGACAAGTAGGAATTCTTCATATATTCTTCGAAGAAATCCGAGAAAATCGTCCGAATTTTAATAATTCACTAATTTTATGCTTATCTGAGCTCCATTTTGCTCTACAAAAAATTTAATTTTTACTACAAGATTTCACTCGAGAAGGTTCAAAACTCTATATTTCGACGAAATCACAGTTTATAACTTCTCAATTTAAGATATTAATAAAATCGGTTGCGGCTTCATTTGATATAGTTCAGCTAAATTCACTGAAAATCAGCTTTGAAGTGAAGGAATTAGTTGAATTACTAGCAAACCAAGCTCGAAAATCGAAAGTCGAGACCGACCCGAAAGATGAATGGGCCATGGAAAGGGTCAAATTCATGGTAAATCAATTCGAGAACCTGAATTCGACCGACAAGAAAGAAAGAAAGAAGAAGGGGCAAGAAGATGCGGGGTGGTTATGGGTTGAGAAGGGAGTTAATGTTGGAGTTAAATCGCTGGTGGCCGAGGAGGTAGTACTCGAAAGCAGTGGAAGGAGAATGCAGATTTGGGGTTCGAAAATCAAAAATTTTAGGGGTTCGTTCCATTAAATGGGTCGTCGGAGTTGTGGCGTTTGCAGATGGTTCGACGACGGCTGGGTATCGCCATTAGATCCAAGATCCGCATTCCACTTCCAATTATTGCTGATGGTGGTGGTTATCGGAGGGGAGAACGGAGAAGCTCCGCGAAACAACTATAATGTCAAGGTCGCCGGATAGAACCGATGATCAGGAGTATTTGCCGCCGTAAGGTGGTGGTGGTTATTGTCGGCGACTGGTGATGGTGATAGTTGGAGAAGAAAAAGTGGATGTGGGTCGTGGTTTGGGAATTGGGTTACAGGAGAAATGAACATGTTGCATTATTTGTGGTGATCTAACAGTGACACGCTAATTAGATTTGATTTTATCCATTGGTTAGTGAACGTTCTCACCGTTTTCACCGAATGATTGTTCTAACCGGATCCACCTCTCTCTCTCTCTCTCTCTCTCTCTCTCTTATAAGTCCTTCATATCTAATAAGTCCCTTAGTCCTTCTAAGGACCTTTGGATGAAGGGAATGGAAGGGTGAGATTAAATCTCAATGGATGGCCACAAATCACTCTAGTCTAATTAGCTCCTCGTTGCAATTAACTTGTTCACTAATCCATTCTTCCCTTATTATCACAAACTTCTCCTCTCTAATCATTCATACCTCATTATCACAAACTCGTTCCCTCTCTCTACTTTCCCTCTCTCATTCCCTCTCTCATTTTTCTCTCAGAAAAACAAAAGCAAAAAAAAAATCAAACCAAAACATAAAAAAATCCTCTCCTCACTCAACAACCCGACCCCACCGGCAACCACCACCCTCATCACTCCCTTTTTCCCGTCGCCTTCCACCACCACATCCCGACACCATCATTCCCCCCACACACCTTCACCGACAACAACCACCACAAATGCAGCCACGACTCACCCACCACCACCCGACACCAGATTTACTCCCCCTTCCTCCAACCACGACCATACAGGCAGCCACCCACGCCTTTCTCCCTCCCTGCTGCCGCCTGCTGCGCACGCCACCACCAACAATCAATTTCGTTCAATTTTTTTTTCTTTTTTAGATTTCCCCTCTTCCTCTCCCTTTCTCCTTTTTTTTAAAAAAAAAAATTCAGATTTGTTTTTTATTGTTTAAAATGTCATTTTGTTTTTTGTTTTTTTTAGATTTCAGGTTTGCTTTACGGTTTTAGTGTGGTGTTTATTTACTTGGTATGTTTGTTATTTACTTTTTTTTTGTTATTTACTTAGTATGTTGTTATTTACTTATTTTAGTGTGTTTTTATTTTTTTAGATCTAGTTTTTATATTTTAAGATTTGTTTTATTTTTTTCATATTTTTTTTCATATCTATTGGTTTTAGATTTATTGATTTTATTTTTTCAGATTTATTTGGTTTTTATAAAAGTTACACAATTTACGACTAAAGTTATACCCTTAAAACATTGAAGTTATACTATTTACGACTAAAGTTATACCCTTGAAATATTAAAGTTACACTTCTTCTCATTTCGGTTTTTGTATTTATGACTAAAGTTATATCCTTAAAACATTAAAGTTATACTATTTACGACTAAAGTTATACCCTTAAAACATTAAAGTTATACTATTTACGACTAAAGTTATACCCTTGAAACATTAAAGTTACACTTCTTCTCATTTCGATTTTTGTATTTACGACTAAAGTTATACCCTTTTTTCGTTTTTCATATTTACATTAGTTTTTTATAGTTTCTTTTTTTTTTCTTTTTTTTTTGTTGGTGTTTTGTATTATAGATCTGAAAACTAGACCAAAAAATGATCTTGTTTTATATTTTTATATTTTAAATATCGTCTTATTTTATATTTTTCTTTAGATCTATTAGTTTTTTTTAGTTTATATTTTTTTAATTATTTCAGATTTTGTATTAATTTTGTGTGTTGTTGTTGGTAGTTTTTTAGATCTATTAATTTTTCAGATCTAAATTTGTTCTATTATTTATTTTTTATATCTATTTTATTTTTGAATAAAGTTATATCCTTTAAGTATTAAATTTACATAAAAATGAAGTATACAAAAAATGTCCATTATGTGCAACATCAGTGTCCATTATGCGCAACTTCAGTGGCATTATGTGCAAATTCAGTGGCAATATGTGCAACTTCAATAGCATTATGTGCAACTTCAATGCCCATTATGCGCGCAACGTCAATGGAATTATGTGCAACTTCAGTGTCATTATGTGCAACTTCAAGGCCCATTATGCGCGAACTTTAGTGGCATTATGTGCAACTTCAATGGCAATATGTGCAACTTCCTTCTTATTGTGTTGGTTTCAAATCTGAATTTAAATTTGAACTAAAGTTACATAATTTTAGACTAAAGTTACATGATTTGGGACTAAAGTTACACAAAATTGGACTAAAGTTATACAAAAACGACTAAAGTTACAGTAGAACAAATTATATAAACTTGTCTTAAAATTAAATAAATTCCAAGTATTTTTTGACTAAAGTTACAGAAACTTGGACTAAAGTTATACGATTTTGAACAAAAGTTATACAAAAATGACTAAAAATACAATTGGACTAAATTATATAAACTTGACTTAAAATTACAAAAGTAAAAAAATATCCGTCTAAATCACTTTTTAGTATAAAGTTGTACTATTTTGGATTAAAGTTATACTCGTAAAACACAAAAGTTGCACTCTAAAAAATATTGAAATGTCGTAAATTTGTCTTAAAATTACAAAAAGTCAAAAAATATCCGTCAAAATGACTTTTTAGTATAAAGTTACACAAATTTGGACTAAAGTTATAGTTGTAAAACACAAAAGTTGCACTCTAAAAAAATACTGAAATAGTCGAAAACTTGTCTTAAAATTACAAAAACTCAAAAATATCCGTCAAAATCACCTTTTAGTATAAAGTTGCACTATTTTGGATTAAAGTTATACTCGTGAAACAAAGAAGTTACACTTTAAAAAATACTGAAATGTCGTAAACTTGTCTTAAAATTACAAAAAGTCGAAAAAATATACTTCAAATTCACTTTTTCATATAAAGTTGCACTATTTTGAATTGAAGTTATACTTGTAAAACAATGAAGTTATACTCTAAAAACTACTGAAATGTCGTAAGCTTGTCTTAAAATTACAAAAAGTGAAAAAATATCCGTCAAAATCACCTTTTAGAATAAAGTTGCACTATTTTGAATTAAAGTAATACTCGTAAAACACAAAAGTTGCACTTTAAAAAATATTGAGATGTCGTAAACTTGTCTTAAAATTACATAAAGTCAAAAAAATATACTTCAAATTCACCTTTTAATATAAAGTTGCACTATTTCGGATTAAAGTTATACTCGTAAAACACAGAAGTTGCACTCTAAAAAATACTGAAATGTCGTAAATTTTGTCTTAAAATTACAAAAAGTCAAAAAATATCCGTCAAAGTCACTTTTCAGTATAAAGTTACACAAATTTAGACTAAAATTATACATGTAAAACACAAAAGTTGCACTCTAAAAATTACTGAAATGTCGTAAACTTGTTCTAAAATTACAAGATGTTAAAAATATATACTTCAAATCACTTTTTAGTATATATATATATATATATATATATATATATATATATATATATATATATATAAGGTACACTTTTTTTTTTACCAAATCTGGGATACAGTTTTGACTATTGTAGGTACACTTTTTACCAGAATTCTATATACACTTTTTAATAATTTAGATACATTTTTTTTACCAAATCTCAGATACACTTTTGACTATCGTATGTACACTTTTTACCAGAATTCTATATACACTTTTTAAGAATGTAGATACGCCCTTTTTTTTTGCCAAATCTCAGATACACTTTTGACTATCATAGGTACACTTTTTACCAGAATTCTATATACACTTTTTAAGAATGTAGATACGCTTTTTTTTTTTTTTTTTTACCAAATCTCAAATACACTTTTGACTATCGTAAATATACTTTTTACCATAATTCTATATACACTTTTTAATAAAGTAGATACACTTTATATTATCATAAGTACACTATTTATATGAATTCTAGATACATTTTATCGTAAAGTAGATACATTTTTAAATTTTTTTAATATATTATTACAACAAACTAGATACATTAAATATGTCAAGATACACTTTTTTATACCAAAAACTCATATACACTTAATGCCATTATAGATGCACAAAAATATTCTTGTAGATACGAGCGCCAGATACGTAAATTTCCAGCAGTTCGGCCTTGCGAATCGATATCTCCGACAATATTACTAACCTCTTTGATTTCACTTTGTCATAACATTTCCAACACAAAAGAAAATTACCCGTGAAACATTTCGACAAGTAGGAATTCTTCATATATTCTTCGAAGAAATCCGAGAAAATCGTCCGAATTTTAATAATTCACTAATTTTATGCTTATCTGAGCTCCATTTTGCTCTACAAAAAAATTTAATTTTTACTACAAGATTTCAATTGAGAAGGTTCAAAACTCTATATTTCGATGAAATCACAGTTTATAACTTCTCAATTTAAGATATTAATAAAATCGGTTGCGGCTTCATTTGATATAGTTCAGCTAAATTCACTGAAAATCAGCTGTGAAGTGAAGGAATTAGTTGAATTACTAGCAAACCAATCTCAAAAATCAAAAGTCAAGACCGACCCGAAAGATAAATGGGCCATGGAAAGGGTCAAATTCATGGTAAATCAATTCGAGAACCTGAATTCAACCGACAAGAAAGAAAGAAGAAGAGACAAGAAGATGCGAGATGGTTATGGGTTGAGAAGGGAGCGAATGTTGGAGTTTAATTATTGGTGGCCGAGGAGGTAGTACTCGAAATCAGTGGACGGAGAATGCAGATTTAGAGTTCGAAAATCAAAAATTTTAGGGGTTCGTTCCATTAAATGGGTCGCCGGAGTTGTGGTGTTTGCAGATGGTTCGACGGCGGCTGGGTATCGCCATTAGATCCAAGATCCGCATTCCACTTCCAATTATTGCTGATGGCGGTGGTTATCGGAGGGGAGAACGGAGAAGCTCCGCGAAACAACAATAATGTCAAGGTCGCCGGAGAGAACCGATGATCAGGAGTATTTGCCGACGTAAGGTGGTGGTGGTTATTGCCGACGACTGGTGATGGTGATGGTTGGAGATGAGAAAGTGGATGTGGGTCGTGGTTTTGGGAATTGGGAATTGGGAATTGGGTTACAGGAGAAATGAACATGTTGCATTATTTGTGGTGATCTAACAGTGACACGCTAATTAGATTTGATTTTATCCATTGGTTAGTGAAAGTTCTCACCGTTTTCACCGAATGATCGTTTTCACCGGATCCCACCTCTCTCCTTCTCTCTCTCTCTCTCTCTCTCTTTTATATATATATATATATATATATATATATATATATATATATATATATATATATATATATATATATATATATATATATATATATATGAGATTTAGTGAGTCCACCAAAATTCATTGAGTCCATAAGTCCTCTTAGGGTCATTGAAAAGATGAGATGAAGGGTTGAGATTGAAGAAGAAAAACTAGGGATTAGTGCAAAAAGTAGGGGATCAATGCTAATTAAACACTTTCCCTCACTAACTTCACTAATCAACCACTAGTTTTACTATATAACATTTATTTTCCACTCACTTCTCTCTCATCCCACACAATTACCATTCCTTTTATCTCTCTAAAAAAAGAAAAAAACCCAAAAAATAAATCACTCCTCTCATCCTCACCCACACCACAAACCCAAAAAATAAAAATTTCCTCTTATCACCCACCACCACCACCTCATCCCGACCACCCTCACCTCCCTCCTGTCCCGCCACGCCCCCTTCTGCCACCACCACACCCTCACCTCCCTCCTCACTCCTGTTCGCCACGACCCCTCTGCCACCACCACCACCGCAGCCTCCTGTTCCGCCACCTTGCTCACCACCGACACCTCCTCTCCTCCCTTCCACCACAACCTCTCCAAACACCATCCCGAACACCAGATCTACAACCACAAAAAAAAAAGTCGAAAAAGTCAGATCTACACCACCACCACCACACACCTCATTTACCACCCTCCACCCACGACGTTTTCTTCAGATATGCCCTCAACTCGTTTACCACCCTCCTTCTTCCACTCCCTCCGCCCGACACACTGACGAGACTGTCCTCAACTCGTTTTTTTCTTTTTAGAAAACTCAGATCTAAGATGGTGGGTTTTATTTATTTTTTTTGTCTGTTTTAGATGTTATCAACTTGCAGTTGATCAAAAAAATGTGACACAATTTTCAATTTGGTTGTTTACAAATTCAGTACGCAATTTTTTAATCTATTACCTTTCATTATGGTTTGAAAAGAAGATTCATGTCACGAGATTCCAATTTTTGGTATTTCTTTTTTCAGATTCAACCGCTCATTTTCAGTTTTTTATTTTTTTTTTATTTTTTTTTAACTTAGATCTGTCTTTTTTTCTTTTTTTTTTTTAAAAAGATGGGGTGGTTGTTAATTTGTTATTGGTGTTGGTGTTGGGTTATTATTTATTTTATATTTACACTCGTATTATTTTACATTTACATTTACACTCGTATTATTTTACATTTACACTCGTATTTCTTTACAATTACACTCGTTTTATTTTACATTTACACTTGTATTATTTTACATTTACATTCGTATTTCTTTACAATTACACTCATTTTTCAGATTTACACTTGTACTATATTAAAGTTACACTCATTTTCAGATTTACACTTAAGATTCATATTTTATTAAATTTACACTCATATTTCTTTACAGTTACACTCGTATTGCTTTACAGTTACACTCGTACTTCTTTACATTTACACTCGTCAAATATCTTTTTTTTTTTTCAGATCTACTATAGATCTTTTGTGGATATGAGTTGGTGGTGGAGGACGACGGTGGTGGTGTTTGTTGGTAGTCGGCCTAAAGTTTTACTCGTAAAGGACCAAAGTTACACTTATAAAGGACTAAAGTCATACTCAAAGGACTAAAGTTACACTCTTAAACCTTCAAATTTACACTCGTAGACCTTCAAATTTACACTTAAAATACTACATTTACACTCTTAAAACACCACATTTACACTCGGTAACATGTTAAGATTATATAAATTCAAATTGTAGAAAATTGCCTAAAAAATTAAATTTACACTCTTAAAGTACTACATTTACACTCGTAAAACATCAAAGTTACACTCGTAAAATGTTAAAATTATATAAATAAAAATTTTCCGTCACAAAAAATCAAATTTACATTCGTAAAATATTACATTTACACTCGTAAAACATCAAATATACACTCGTTAAATGTTAAATCTATAAAAATTCAAAATTTCCGTCACAAAAAATCAAATTTACACTCTTAAAATATTACATTTACACTCGTAAAACATCAAATTTACACTCGTTAAATGTTAAAATTATAAAAATTCAAAATTTCTGTCATAAAAAAATCAAATTTACACTCTTAAAATATTATATTTACACTCGTAAAACATCAAAGTTACACTCGTAAAAAGTTAAAATTATATAAATTCAAATTTTCCGTCACAAAAAAAAATTACACTAAAAAAACTTCAAAGTTACACTCGTAAAATGTTAGAGTTACACTTGTAAAAGATTTTGCATACAAAACCGCCTCATAAAACTCATACAACATTACATTTACACTCATAAAACTCATACAGCAATACATTTACACTCATAAAAACTAAAACTCAAAACTGATTAATTAGGGCTAGAGAGAGAAAGAAAAATTAATTTAGTGTATAGAAATTTGATTAGTGATAATTGTTTTTTGTTATTTTCAATCTCAATCATCCATCTCAATTCAACTATCCGCATTTTTTTCTTTTTCATTTTAATAGCCCTTAATTAATTTCATCTCAATCATCCATTGAATCCATCCAATGGTCCTTAGAGGGACTTAGGGACTCAATGACATATGGTGGACTCATTAGAACTCCTCTCTCTCTCTCTCTCTCTCTCTCTCTCTCTCTCTCTCTCTCTCTCTCTCTCTCTCTCTCTCTCTCTCTCTCTCTCTCTATATATATATATATATATATATATATATATATATATATATATATATATATATATATTCTAATGAGTCCTCCTTCCCAATTGAGTCCATAAGTCCTTCTAAGGGCCATTGGATGGACTCATTGGATGGTTGAGATGAATTTGATTAAGGGCTATTAAAAATAAAAGGAAAAAAATGTGGATGGTTGGATTGAGATGGGTGGTTGAGATTGAAAATTACCAAAAAAAATTACCACTAATCAAATTTCTATACACTAATTAATTTTTCTTTCTCTCTCTAGCCCCTAATTAATCAGTTTTGAGTTTCAGATTTCAGAAGTGTAAATGTAATGTTGTATGAGTTTTACAAGTATAAATGTGACGGAAATTTTGGACTTATATAATTTTAATATTTTACAAGTGTAAATGTGATGTTTTACGAGTGTAAATGTAACATTTTAAGAGTGTAAATTTGATTTTTTTGTGACGGAAATTTTGAATTTATAGAATTTTAACATTTTACAAGTGTAAATGTGATGTTTTACGAGTGTAAATGTAACATTTTAAGAGTGTAAATTTGTTTTTTTGTGACGGAAATTTTGAATTTATATAATTTTAACATTTTACAAGTGTAAATGTGATGTTTTACGAGTGTAAATGTAACATTTTAAGAGTGTAAATTTGATTTTTTGTGACGAAAATTTTGAATTTATATAATTTTACATTTTACAAGTGTAAATGTGATGTTTTACGAGTGTAAATGTAACATTTTAAGAGTGTAAATTTGATTTTTTGTGACGGAAATTTTGAATTTATATAATTTTAACATTTTACAAGTGTAAATGTGATGTTTTACGAGTGTAAATGTAACATTTTAAGAGTGTAAATTTGATTTTTTGTGACGGAAATTTTGAATTTATATAATTTTAACATTTTACAAGTGTAAATGTGATGTTTTACGAGTGTAAATGTAACATTTTAAGAGTGTAAATTTGATTTTTTGTGACGGAAATTTTGAATTTATATAACTTTAACATTTTACAAGTGTAAATGTGATATTTTCCGAGTGTAAATGCAGTATTTTAAGTGTAAATTTGAAGGTTTAAGAGTGTAAATTTGGTCCTTTGAGTGTGACTTTGGTCCTTTATAAGTGTAACTTTGGTCCTTTACGAGTAAAACTTTAGTCCGACTACCAACAAATACCACCACCGTCGTCCTCCACCACCAACTCATATCCACACAAATATATTAGTGCAAATCTATATAAATTTAACAAGTGTAAATGTACAAATATATGAGTGTAAATGTAAAGAAATATGAGTGTAAATGTAAAATTATGAGTGTAAATGTAAAGAAGTACGAGTGTAATTCTAAAGAAATATGAGTGTAAATCTGAAAAATGCGTGTAAATGTAAAGAAATATAAGTGTAAATGTAAAGAAATACGAGTGTAAATGTGAGAAAATACAAGTGTAAATGTAAAGAAATATGAGTGTAAATGTGAGGAAATACAAGTGTAAATGTCAAGAATTATGAGTGTAAATATAAAGAATGATGAGTGTAAACGTAAAGAAATATGAGTGTAAACGTGGAGAAGTACGATTGTAAATGTAAAAAAATATGAGTATAATAAATATATTTATTAGATCTCGAAAAAAACTACAAAACCAATAAAATATTTTATAAAAGAATTAAAAAACTAAAAACACAAGAAATACGAGTGTATAATATAGATCTACAAAACCAAAAAAATTCTAAAAGAAAAATTGTAAACTAAAACAAAAATAGATCTGAAAAACAAAAATAATAATAATTAGATCTCGAAATAAAACACAAAACACGAATAACGTTAACTGGTACCCCGACACGAAATAATAATAATTAGATCTCGAAATAAAACACAACACGAATAGAAAAGAAAAAAAAGAACAAACTATTTTGGAAAAAAAAAAAGAAATAGAAAAGAAAAAAAAAGAACAAAAGACGCGTATTTCTTCTAACCAAACACAAAAACCAAACACAAAAAGCACACCACTCAACCAACAGCATAAGCATAACCAAACAAAACCCATCTTTCTAAATTCAGATTGACAACACCACCATGGAGGTGCGTGAGGGTGGTGGTAGGAGTGTGTGGCTCAGATCTGCGTGGTTGTGGTTGTGGTCGTGGTCGTGGATGTTGTTGTTGGTTGTTGTTGACGACGGTGTTAGAGGAGGCGAGAAGGGTGGCTGGTGGTGTTGTGGTCGTCGGTAGAAGAGGTGCGTCGTTGTGGTGGTGGCGGGTGTGGGCGTGGGTTTTGGTGTTTAGGATCTGGAAATGGTAGGGATGTGGAGGTCGGGAATGGTGCGTGAGGGGGAATGGTGGCGGGTGTAGTCGGGTTGTTTCAGATCTGGAAATAGTGGTGGGTGTGGGTGTGGGTGTGGGTGATGGTGGTGGATGTGGGTGAGCCGCGAGGCGTGGTGGTGAGGATGAGAGGAGATAATTTTTTTGGGTTTTTTTTTTTTAATTTCGTGGTGGTGGTGGTGGTGATGTCGGGTCGGGGTGGCGGATCTGGGGGCGTGAGGGAGAGTGAGGAACAGAGGAGGTGGTGTCGGGTCGGGGTGGTGGTTGCACGTATAGAGGTGTTGACGAGGTGGTTGGTGGGTGTTGGTGTGTGAGTGGTGTGTCGTGGTTGTGTGAGTGGTGTGTCGTGGTTGTGGTAGCGGGTGTGTGGGTGGTGTGTCGTGGTTGTGTGAGTGGTGTGTCGTGGTGGTGGTAGCGGGTGTGTGGGTGGTGGGTGGTGTGTCGTGGTGGTGGCGGGTGTGTGAGTGAATGAGGGGGAAATTTTTTTTTTTTTGATTTTTTTGAATTATTTGGTTTTTGATTTTTGTTGGATTTTTGAGAGGAATTGAATGTTTTTGATTTTTAGAGAGATGAGAGGAATGATAATTGTGTGAGATGAGAGAGAAGTGAGTGAAAAATAAATGTTATATAGTAAAATTAGTGGTTGATTAGTGGAGGTAGTGAGGGAAAGTGATTAATTAGCTTCAATCCCCTCCATTTAGCATTAATCCCTCCCTTTTCCCCTTCAATCTCAACCCTTCATCCTATCTTTTCAATGGCTCCTAAGAGGACTTCGGGACTCAATGCTTTTTGGTGGACTCAATTGATCCGTCTTCTATATATATATATATATATATATATATATATATATATATATATATATATATAGAATTAGGATCACACATGAGTCCACCCTATCTTTTTTGAGTCCGTGAGTCCATGATATAATATCACACGTTATATTAAATAATATCATAGCTTACAGTGTCACACGTTATACTAAACAATATCACAGCTGGAAAAAAAAAAAACTTTTTGAAAAAAAAAATTGAAAAAAAAAATCGTCATATTGTTTTGTAATACAATATCACACGTTATGCTAAACAATATTACACATTATACTAAACAATATCACAGCTTTCACGAAAAAAAATTGTTAAAAAAAAAAAATTTGAAAAAAAAATTTCGTGATATTGTTTTGTAATACAATATCACAAGTTATGCTAAACAATATCACACGTTATACTAAACAATATCACAGCTAACACGAAAAAAAAAAATTTCGAAAAACATTTTTTCGAAAAAAAAATTTTGGAAAAAAATTTTTAAAAAAAAAAATTTTGAAAAAAAAAAATTTTCGAAAAAAAAAAAATTTTGAAAAATTTTTTTTTTTTCGAAAAAAAAAAAATTTCGTGATATTGTTTTGTATAGTGCGTGATATTGTTTTATGGACTCATGGACTCAAATATTTAGGTGGACTCACCGGATCCTACCTCTATATATATATATAGGGTCGGGGTCAGGTGCGAACTAAAGTACGGTGCGAACCGTACGAACTAACCAATTAAAATCATTCTCAGGCGCGCTTTCTTATTTCTCTGCCCAACTAAAACAATTCAACTCCCTCACACCACAAACCCACCATAAATACTCTACTTCCATCGCCTCTCACACATCCACCGTCAGCGCCACTTCCACCGTCGACCACCATTTCCACCGCCGCTTCTACCACCATTCCCAAGGACGCATTTCAGTGTATTTCGAAGAAAGGTTAGTTTCATTTCTTATTTTAATCTCTGAAGATTTATTTAGTATTTTGAATCTATTCCATTGTGAAGATTTAAGAAGTGTTTTTATGAGAAAACATAAGATTATAATCAAAAAATTGATTTGTAGTATGGATTCTAATTAAAAATTAGGGTTTATAAAAATTGGTCAAATTTCGTGGGGTTGTGGGGTTAGTTCGGGGATCTGCTGGTGGTGGTGGTGCGGGCGTAGGGGGTGGTGGTGGTGGTGGTGGGTGGTGGTCTTTGGCGAGTAGGGGTGGTGGTGGTGGTCTTTGGCGGTAGGGGTGGTGGTGGCCATTTTGGTTGTCGTAGTTGATCTTTAGACCGTGGATACACGAAATACTAGCCCGGATACACATGGTATTACTACTGGATACACAAATCGATTTGTGTATCTAGTAGTAATACTATTTGTATCCGGTAGTAATACCATGGGTATCTATTGTATCTGGTACTTTTTAAGACGACTTCCATGGTTTATTTTCCAAATTGCTATATGTTTCAGTTCAGCTCTATACGTCTATCTATGTGCTGGAGATGTGTTTCTAATTGTCAGTTTGTAATTGGTAATTACAGGGAGAATTTCAGGAAGACTCTAGTTTGTAACTGGGAAGGACAGGACTATTAAGTTAAGGAAAATGGGTCTGATTGGGATGAAGAAGACTCTAGTCTTTTGTACAGGCTGAGCTCCTACGGGGCAGCGTACTCATTGGGTCATCTACGAGTATCGCCCTACTCTTCAGGAGCTCGATGGCACGAATCCTGGGCAGGTATATCTCTAATCTACCTTGCTTCCGAGTTCCATATAGTTAAAGACTCAGCATTTGTTTGAATTTTTATGTATTCTCTCCGAATCCAACTAAATTGGTTTATGGAATGTATAAATTCAGTTGAACTAAGATGGCGTCTTGTTTATGCTTGACCAAATGATTGGTAGTCAAATTTAGTTCAACATTACTACACTCGTTCAAACCGATGTGTTAGGACCACCCTTTTTTATTGGTAATCTGGACATAGTCCTCTCTTATCTATCTGACCTGACTAGCCATAGGTCGGAGCCTTTGATCACTAGGATAATGCTATTGATGTTGTTGCCTTGTCTTGGATAATACTCTTAATTAAGATTCTTAATCCAAATGATTGATTTCTCTTGACGCTTGGCTTAAGAAAAATCCCTAAGATGTTAAAGCTTGATATCCATGGACTCAGTGTAGTATACGCCATCTGTCTGTTTGGTGGCGTGAAATTGAAAATGCTGCTATGGTTTCTTAAGTGGTTTGGAGGTGTAAATATGATTATGGCGTCTTGTTTATGCTTGAGTTTGCCGATTTTGGTGAACTTATAACTAGTTACTTATGGTTCCCTACTGATTTGTTTTCTTATATACTTTGTAGTTCACAGTATGCACTGCGTTCTTACTTATACATCATTTTCCATGCTCTGGTGGGTGTACCTTTACTCTTTTATTACTGTAACAAGGCCATCATTCTGATTTAATTTGTCACTCTTATTTCTCCCTTATGCCATTTCTAAACCGCATCTACTCCCACAAACTCCAATTGTGTTGGCAATGCTAAACTGTGCACCCATTACTCAAGTAACTGACTTAAACCAAATACCCAAGAATCTGTGGATAGTATATTGATGTTATGAAGGTGGACTATTTGTGGTAACTGTTTTGCAGTGACAATAGTCTATTAAGTGCAAATACTCGGCAAAAGCCGGCCATGTATCAAGATTCCAATGGGGTGGATACATGAAGTACTATTACTAGATACATGAATGAATAATACTAAATACATGTATGATTTATGTATCTCACAATACTGATATGTATATCTAGACTGAGTAATATGTGTATCTAGGTAATTCAGGTTTCGAATCAAGCACATTTCATTTTCAGTTTGTCAAAATAGTTAGCTTCGATACATTTTTTGTGCACAATGTCGTGATTAAGGAGACTTGTGCTGTTCATTCTGAGTAGTGATTCGACTTTGATGTATAATAAAGCCTTAATGACCGCTTTCTCTGGTAGTATTGTGCTGTAAATTATGAGATCGTTCCTGAACTTCATCTTAATTGCATTTCCGCCTGCAGAACAAGGTCGCTCCTCAAGTTACACACAGAAGAACTAGAAGTAGAGGGGCTGAAAGCTATATGATTACGAAAACTAATTACTTCAGAGTGAATAATCAGCATACACCACACCACGAGCAAATGACCAAAACTCATGCCAAGGATCACTTGGATGCGGTTGAGTATGATGCAATGGTTACTCCTGTAATACACTCCGAGGCACCAACTCCTTCAAGTCACCCCAAACTCTGGTGAGAAGTCAGTATGCTAGACGATCTCGAGACTATGTTGATGCTTTGTTAACACCAACTCCAGCTCCAGCAACAAACTACACCTCAGTGCTCCTTCAAGACATTCAAAATTTCCAGTTTTTTTAATGTTTTTGGAAAATAATATTAGCTACATGAATACAAGAATGATATCATTTTTTTATATAAAATGGTGATATTTTTCTCCTTTTAAATTAAAACCTTCTTAAAAGAAACTTATTAATACTTACTAGTAGTGTATCTAGCAAGGTAAAGACATGTATCTAACAATCTAAAGGTGTGTATCTAGTAAGGTGAAGACATGTATCTAACAATTTAAAAGTGTGTATCTAGCTTGCCAGAGATGTGTATCTAGAAAGGTAAAAGAGTGTATCTAGATTGTCAGAAATGTGTATCTACCAAGGTAAATGAGTGTATCTAGCAAGATAAATATCCTAAAGTAGGACGGCTATCCTAAAGATAGCCTCTAGTCTTGTAAATCACTCTTAAGTCTTTACTACAACTTCGCAAGCGCCCGTTAATTAAG
Organism: Silene latifolia; assembly: GCF_048544455.1. Taxonomy (NCBI): domain Eukaryota; kingdom Viridiplantae; phylum Streptophyta; class Magnoliopsida; order Caryophyllales; family Caryophyllaceae; genus Silene; species Silene latifolia. The sequence goes on from NC_133537.1 coordinate 289,838,736, forward strand.
ATTTTGATTAAATTACATAAGTGTATTAATTAGGATTTTGATTAAATTACATAAGTGTGTTTGGTATTGGTGTGTAAATTTAATGTATGTAGTACTCCCTCCGGCCCCTAATTACTTTCCAAAATATGAAAATTGTACGATATAAGGAGTATAAATGTAAATAGTAGGGACCATGTATATTGATGTCTATCTAGCAAAGTAAGGTTAAAGAATGTATCTAGCAAGATAATGATATGTATCTAGTAAAGTAACGAAGTGTATTTAGATTGCCAGAGATATGTATCTAGTAGGTTAAAGGAGTGTATATAGCTTGTCTAAGATGTGTATCTAGCAAGGTAAGACTGTGTATCTAGTGAGGTAAATGAGTGGAGTGTATATGTCATAAACAATTTTCTAATTTCAAAAAGTTTGAGGCGTAAACAAGACAAATTTAATTAAGCTAGATACTGCATACCACCTGCATTCATGTTCCAATACAGAATAATCTTTTGCAGTCATAGACCACGGTAACAAACTAATCATCAATCACCACTGTCTACGATTAGAAGTGTATCTAGTACAAAGACACAAGCGAATAGAACAAGCATACATTTATACATCATTTAATCTAGAAATATCAAACTACAGCATCATCCACCATAAAGCCGCAAATCCGAAAACGTCAATAATTCAAAAGAAAACATAGCAATCTAAATTAGGGAATACTACTATTAGCCGAGATATCGAAGATGCAACCAAAGACGGAACCCAAGTCCTATTCTCCGTTTTCAATCTTAGAATCAACAACACAACAGGTGAAGCAGGCTTGGATTTGTCGACAATCTTCCTCAGCAACTTCTGATTAGAAAAAATTAAAAAACAAAATCAAAAAACCAATAGCTCCGGCGAATTTGTCAGGAAGCATAGAGTCGTAAAATGGTGTTCGCTGACGTTGTTCACGGATTTGCGAAGGTTCGATCTTCTATGCCTCCGGCGAGGTGAACGATGATGAAAAAGATAAAGGGAGAAAACGAAGCAAGAACGAGGGAAGACTATATGTTTCTCGTCGGAGATTACCGGTGATGTTTGATGTCGCCGGACGACGTCGGCGATACGACGGTGATGGTTGAAGGTGGCAGGGATAAGGGAAGCGAAAAGATAAGATGTGAATTTGGGGTTGAGTTTGACTTTTGGTAAATGGGGGAGTGCGTGAGTGATAGCAATATAGACATTAGTGCGTGAGATTCTCAGTCTTTTAAGTTAGTTCGTAAGTTCGCACCGAACTTTCAGTTCGCACGAGATCCTATTTCTATATATATATATATATATATATATATATATATATATATATATATATATATATATATATATATATATATATATATATATATATATATATATATATATATATATATATATATTGTGTAACATAACGGGTGATATTATATTACAAAACAATATCACGATTTTTTTTTTGGAGTATAAGTTGTGATATTGTTTAATATAACGTGTGATATTGTATCATGGACTCACGGACTCAAAAAGATAGGGTGGACTCATGTGATCCTAATTTTATATATATATATATATATATATATATATATATATATATATATATATATATATATATATATATATATATATATATATATAGAAGAAGGATCAAGTGAGTCCACCAAAAAGCATTGAGTCCCTAAGTCCTCTTAGGAGCCATTGAAAAGATAGGATGGAGGGTTGAGATTGAAGGGGAAAAGGGAGGGATTAATGCTAAATGGAGGGGATTGAAGCTAATTAATCACTTTCCCTCACTACCTCCACTAATCAACCACTAATTTTACTATATAACATTTATTTTTCACTCACTTCTCTCTCATCTCACACAATTATCATTCCTCTCATCTCTCTAAAAATCAAAAACATTCAATTCCTCTCAAAAATCCATCAAAAACCAAATAATTCAAAAAAAATCAAAAAAAAAAAATTTCTCCTCATTCACTCACACACCCGCCACCACCACGACACACCACCCACCACCCACACACCCGCTACCACCACCACGACACACCACTCACACAACCACGACACACCACCCACACACCCGCTACCACAACCACGACACACCACTCACACAACCACGACACACCACTCACACACCAACACCCACCAACCACCTCGTCAACACCCCATACGTGCAACCACCACCCCGACCCGACACCACCTCCTCTGTTCCTCACTCTCCTTCACGTCCCCAAATCCGCCACCCCGACCCGACACCACCACCACCACCACGAAATTAAAAAAAAAACCCAAAAAAATTATCTCCTCTCATCCTCGCCACCACGCCTCGCGGCTCACCCACATCCACCACCATCACCCAGACCCAGACCCACCACTATTTCCAAATCTGAAACAACCCGACTACACCCGCCACCATTCCCCCTCACGCACCACCATTACCGACCTCCACATCCCTACCATTTCCAGATCCTAAACACCAAAACCCACGCCCACACCCGCCACCACCACAACGACGCACCTCTTCTACCGACGACCACAACACCACCAGCCACCCTTCTCGCCTCCTCTAGCACCGTCGTCAACAACAACCAACAACAACATCCACGACCACAACCACAACCACAACCACAACCACAACCACAACCACAACCACAACCACAACCACAACCACAACCACAACCACAACCACAACCACAAGATCTGAAAATAAACCAATAAAAAATCGAGATCTGATGGCGTTTGTTTTTGACGATTAACATTATAGTCGTCGCTGTTTGTTTAAGTAGTGTTGTTGTTTGTTTGTGTTGATTCGGTCAGATTTGTTTAATGTTTGTCCTTTTATATGTGTTTGTCATTGTGGCGAGTGAATTAAGTGAGTGAGAAATGAGAGGAGGGAGGTGGTGGTGGTTGTTGTGTTTGTTGTCGTTGTTTGTTAATGTGTTTGTCATTGTGTGTCATTGTGTTTGTTGTCGGTTTTTTTTTTTTTTTAAAAACAATAAAGTGTTATGTTTATTATTATTGTTATTATTATTAGATTTAATGTTATATTTTTGTTAGATGTTTTTGTTTCAATCTCTCTTTATTAGATCTAGTGTTGTTGATGTTGTTTTATCATGATTTTTATTCTAGATCTAATAAATATATTTATTATACTCATATTTTTTTACATTTACACTCATATTTCTTTACATTTACACTCATATGTCTTTACAATTACACTCGTATTTCTTTACATTTACACTCATAATTTTTACATTTACACTTGTATTTCCTCACATTTACACTCGTTTTTATTTAAATTTACACTTGTATCTCCTCACATTTACACTCGTATTTCTCTTAAATTTACACTTGTATCTCCTCACATTTACACTCATTTTTATTTAAATTTACACTTGTATCTCCTCACATTTACACTCGTATTTCTCTTAAATTTACACTTGTATCTCCTCACATTTACACTCGTATTTCTTTAAATTTACACTCATATTTCTTAACATTTACAGTCGTATTTCTTAACATTTACACTCGTATTTCTTTACATTTACACTTGTATTTCTTTACATTTACACTCGTTAAAATTATATAAATTTGCACTCATATTTTTTGTGGATATGAGTTGGTGGGGAAGGACGATGATGGTGGCGTTTTTTGGTAGTCGGACTAAAGTTTTACTCGTAAAGGACAAAGTTGACGGTGGCGTTTTTTGGTAGTCGGACTAATGTTTTACTCGTAAAGGACAAAGTTACACTTATAAAGGACCAAATTCACACTCAAAGGACAAAATTTACACTCTAAAACCTTCAAATTGACTAAAAAATCAAATTTACACTCTTAAAATGTTACATTTACACTCGTAAAACATCACATTTACACTTGTAAAATCTTAAAATTATATAAATTCAAAATTTCCGTCACAAAAAATCAAATTTACACTCTTAAAATGTTACATTTACACTCGTAAAACATCACATTTACACTTGTAAAATGTTAAAATTATATAATTTCAATTTCCGTCACAAAATATCAAATTTACATTCTTAAAATGTTACATTTACACTTGTAAAACATCACATTTACACTTGTAAAATGTTAAAATTATATAATTTCAAAATTTCCGTCACAAAAAATCAAATCTACACTCTTAAAATGTTACATTTACACTCGTAAAACATCACATTTACACTTGTAAAATGTTAAAATTATATAAATTAAAAATTTCCGTCACAAAAAAACAAATTTACACTCTTAAAATGTTACATTTACACTCGTAAAACATCACATTTACACTTGTAAAATGTTAAAATTATATAAATTCAAAATTTCCGTCACAAAAAAATTAAATTTACACTCTTAAAATGTTACATTTACACTCGTAAAACATCACATTTACACTTGTAAAATGTTAAAATTATATAAATTCAAAATTTCCGTCACAAAAAATTAAATTTACACTCTTAAAATGTTACATTTACACTCGTAAAACATCACATTTACACTTGTAAAATGTTAAAATTATATTTCCGTCACATTTACACTTGTAAAACTCATACAACATTACATTTACACTTCTGAAATCTAAAACTCAAAACTGATTAATTAGGGGCTAGAGAGAGAAAGAAAAATTAATTAGTGTATAGAAATTTGATTAGTGGTAATTTTTTTTTGATAATTTTCAATCTCAACCACCCATCTCAATCCAACCATCCACATTTTTTACCTTTTCTTTTTAATAGCCCTTAATCAAATTCATCTCAACCATCCATTGAGTTCATCCAATGGCCCTTAGAGGGACTTATGGACTCAACGACACATGTTGGACTCATTAGAACTCCTCTCTCTCTCTCTCTCTCTCTCTCTCTCTCTCTCTCTCTCTCTCTCTCTCTCTCTCTCTATATATATATATATATATATATATATATATATATATATATATATATATATATATATATAGAGAGAGAGAGGCAAGATCCGGTGAGTCCACCTATATATTTGAGTCCATGAGTCCATAAAACAATATCACGCACTATACAAAACAATATCACGAATTTTTTTTCAATTTTTTTTTTTCAAATTTTTTTTTCAAATTTTTTTTTTCAAATTTTTTTTTTCAAATTTTTTTTTTCGAATTTTTTTTTCAGAAAAAGGTATTTTTTTTTAAGATGTGATATTGTTTAGTATAACGTGTGATATTGTATTACAAAATAATATCACGATTTTTTTTTCAAATTTTTTTTTCGAAAAGTTTTTTTTTTAATTTTAATGTATGCTGTGATATTGTTTAGTATAACGTGTGATATTTTATTACAAAACAATATCACGATTTTTTTTTCGAATTTTTTTTCAATTTTTTTTTTCAGTTGTGATATTGTTTAGTATAACGTGTGAAACTATAAGCTGTGATATTGTGTAGTATAACGTGTGATATTGTATCATGGATTTACGGACTCAAAAAGATAGGGTGGACTCATGTGATCCTAATTCCTTATATGAACCATTGGATGAGGGGAATGAAAGGATGAGATTCCATCTCATTGAATGGCTACAAACTAATCTAGTCTAATTACCTCCTCAACTTAATTATCTTCCTCATTAATCTCTTCATTCTCCTCTCATTATCACAAACTCATACCCTCTCTACATCTCACATCTACCTTCTCTCATTTACTCTCATAAAACAAAACCAAACAAAAACCAAACAATAAAAAAAAACCCGACAACCTTCAGCCGGAATGACAACCTTCAGCCGGACCTCCCCACTGCCGCCAAACAACGACCATGACGAGTCTTTGCTCCTTCGTGCACCACCACGACAACACAACCACCAACTCCATTGCCGCCGCCGCCACCGCCAGAAGCCGGCCTCCTTCCTCCTTACATCTCCTCCTTCCCGCCGTCTCTCCTCTGCCCCTGCATAACCGCACATCACCGCTGCCACCACCCTCCCTCCTTCTGCCGCCTCCCTTCTCCTTTTTGTCGCGGCTGCCACCCTATTTTCTTCTCATTTTGTTTTTATTGTTTTCAGATCTATTTCATATATTGGTATTTGTTTGGTTTGTTTTTATTGTTTTGGTTTGTTTTTTTTTTGTTAAAATGTTGGGTGAATGTTGCTGCGTTGTTGTTCATGTTTTAATTTTTTTTTTTTTGAATTTACATTTATTTGTTAGGTTTAGTTGTTTTTTTGAATTTACATTTTTTTTTGAATTTTCTGTGATTGTTGTTTTTTTGTCTTTCTCCTTTTTCCTTTCTCCCTCCCTGCTCTTCCTTTCTCCTTTTTTTCGTTCTTTTTTTCGTCCATTTTTTTTTTCGTTTGGTTTTATGTTGTTTTTCTGTGATTGTTGTTTTTTTGTGGGTGTTTTTTTTTATTGTTATTTGGTTTTTTGTTTTGTTATTGTTATTATTGTTATTTGGTTTTTATTATTGGTATTTGGAATTTGGAATTTGGTATTTGGTTATTGTTATTATTATTTTTTTCAGATCTACTTTTTTCAGTCCACTATATTTTTTTGTTAGATTATTTATTATTGTATTGTATTTTCTAATTTTTTATCTTTGTTGTTTTTAATTTCTAATTTATTATTTTTCAAGTTTCATATTTTGGGCTGAAGTTATACAATAATCAAAATAAAGTTATTCTATTAACTACTAAAGTTATACATTGTATAAATTGAAGTTACACAAATTTTGGACTAAAGTTCTACATCTTGTCTATTAAAGTTATACACTGCGTGCATTAAAGTTATACATCTTGTCTATTAAAGTTATACACTGCGTGCATTAAAGTTATACTTCTTTTCTTTTTTTAAAGTTATACACACGATATACATCTTGTTTATTTTTTCAGATTTGTTGATTTTTCTTTTTTAGATCTAGATGGTTTTTATTTTTTATATCTATTTGGTTTTTATTTTTTCACTTTTGTTGGTTTTTTAATTTTGGACTAAAGTTATACAATTTTTGGACTATGGTTATACAATTTTGAACTAAAGTTATACGTTTGGACAAAAGTTATAAGTTTGTTGGATTAAAGTTATAGGATTTTGGACTAAAGTTACACGCTTTTGGACTAAAGTTATACATATGAAGGACTAAAGTTATACAAATAAGGACTAGAGTTATACAAAAATTGACTAAAGTTATACAAATATGGACAAAAGTTATACAAAAATGGACTAAAGTTATACAAATAAGGACTAAAGTTATACAAAAATGGACTAAAGTTATACAAATATGGACTAAAGTTATACAAATATGGACTAAAGTCATACAAAAAGAACTTATATAAATTCCAATTAATTCATCGAAAATGGACTAAAGTTATACAAAAATGGACTAAAGTTATACAAAAATGGGCTAAAGTTATTTAAATAAGGAGTAAAGTTATACAAAAATGGGCTAAGGTTATACAAAAACAAAAATTGACTAAAGATATACAAAAATTGACTAAAGTCATTGAAATTATACACACTTCTACTGGAGTTATACATTCGTTGAGAAGAAGTTATTCATATCGTTACTAGAGTTATACATTCATTGAGTAGAAGTTCAACACATTCCTAATGTATTTGTATATCTTTGGTCCATTTTTGTATAACTTTAGTCCATTTTTGTGTAACTTTAGTCCTTATTTGTATAACTTTAGTCCATATTCGTATAACTTTAGTCAGTTTTTTTATAACTTTAGTCCTTATTTGTATAACTTCAGTCCATATTTGTATAACTTTAGGCAATTTTTGTATAACTTTATTCTATTTTTGTATAACTTTAGTCCATAACAGTATAACTTTAGGCAATTTTTGTATAACTTTAGTCCATTTTTGTATAACTTTAGTCCATAAAAGTATAACTTTTGCCCATAACTGAAAAATTTATAATAACTTTAAAAAAACGACATTTGTAAAAATAAAAAAAAACAAGACGAATTTTAAAGAAACGACATTTGTAAAAATAAAAAACAAGACGATATTGGAAATGTCAAAATATGCACTATAATAACTTTAATATGTCTAAGATTAATACTAACAAATAGAAAAAAAACAACTCCAACCTAAAGTTATACAAAAGTTGTACCGCTAAAACATTAAAGTTATACAATTTACGACTAAAGTTATACTCGTAAAACATTAAAGTTATACAATTTACAATTAAGGTTACACTTTTTATATATATTTTTTTTGGGAGTGTTATTGTTTGTGTTATTTCAAAGCGAGAATTGAGAAAATAAGTAAAAAATAACGAATGAAAAATAAATAAATAAAATACAAGATAACAAAAATAACGAATGGAAAAAAACAACTCAAAACATAAAAACTAACACGAAAAAAAAAAGTCGGCGGCAGTGGGGTTGGCGGCGGCGGCGGGTGGTGGGGTGGTGTCGGGTAGGGTGGTGGTAAATGACGAAGAGATGAATGAATGATTTTTTTTGGGTTTTTGATTTTTTGGGGTTTTTGATTTTTTGGGTTTTTTAGAGAGGAAAGAGAAATGAGATGTAGAGAGATGAGAAAAAGTTGTGATAATGAGATGATGAATGATTAGTGAGGTATGTTAATAGAATTGATGAGCTAATTAGAGAAAAGGTGAAGAGATTAATTTGTAGTCATCCATTGAGATCTAATCCTAGCCTTCCATTCTCTTCATCCAAGGGCCTTTAGAAGAACTTATGGACTCATAAGATGTAATGGCCTTACATGATCCTTTCTATATATATATATATATATATATATATATATATATATATATATATATATATATATATATATATATATATATATATATATATATATATAGAGAGAGAGAGAGAGAGAGAGAGAGAGAGAGAGAGAGAGAGAGAGAGAGAGAGAGAGAGAGAGAGAGAGAGAGAGAGAGAGAGAGAGAGAGAGAAGGGTTCTTATAAGGCCATTATATCATATAAGGCCCTAAGTCTTTAGAAGAACCCTTGGATGAAGGGATTGAATGGATGAGATAAGGAGAGAGGGGGCCTTTTTTAGAGCAAAAAAAAAGGAAATGCTTGTTGTATGAGAGAGGGTCCACATGTCACTGTTTTTGTACTTCTTCCAGTACAATCCCGCAGACAAAAGAATTAAACAAACACAAATAATTCATTTTGCATGCTTTCCCTCTTCATTCACCATTCAAAACCTCTCAACAAGCAAAACCCATAAAAATCACCATACAAACGATCCTAAATCCTGTAAAATCCAATATAAATCATCAAAAAAATAAGAGAAATTTCATTCCAACTGTTTGTGTCTTGGTTATTGTTGTAGCTTGATGTTGCTGTCGATGGTGAGTTATTTGCTTTCTTATTTTTGTCTTGGTTATTGTTGTAGCTTGATGTTCAAGAATAAAGTGCTATATGTAATTTTGGATTGATGTTCATTATTGTAGCTTGTTGTAGCTTGTTGTTATTTCATTTGTGTTCATTATTCTTAATGGTGTTGTACTTTCCTGGTGTTCATCAGATTTGTTCTTTCATTTTGGTAGCTTGTTGTTCATGACAAAAAATGATGGAAATTTAAAGCTTGATAAAGAACGAATTATAACTTCAGTGGGTTTAAGTAAAACTCTTACCCTTATATGTATAACTTCAATAATACAGTTTGTGTACTCATGCAGTTCTTATATTCATCGTGTTATAACTCCACTGGTTTTTTGTATAACTATTTGACAATTTCATGCGACTTGTGTAATGAGTAATTCTAACCCTAAATTTTGCATAAAAAATATTACTAAACAACCAATTTTGATATAGTTATTCATGTTATAGCTTAAGTTATACATTCATTAAGTGAAGTTATAGGATGTGGAGGGTTATACATTCTCTACTTAGAGTTGTACATTATATGATTAGAGTTATACAATCAGTGTATAGAGTTGTACATTATATGTTGTAGAGTTTTCATTATATGCTAAGAGTTATACATTGTATGACTGGAGTTATACATTATATGCCTAGAGTTATACAGTATAACTCTTAGCATATAATGAAAATATAAGCATATAATGTATAACTCTAGACAGAGTTATACATCATATACCTAGAGTTATACAGTCTGTATCTAGAGTTATACAGACTGTGTCTAGAGTTATACATTATATGCCTAGAGTTATACAATATGTGCCTAGAGTTATACATTGTATGACTAGAGTTATACAGACTGTGTCTAGAGTTATACATTATATGCTAAGAGTTATACATTATATGCCTAGAGTTATACAGTCTGTGCTTAGAGTTATACATTGTATGACTAGAGTTATACATTCTGAAAACTAAAGTAATACAGTATACAATGTATAGCTCTAGGCATATAATGTATAACTCTTAGCATATACAGACTGTGTCTAGAGTTATACATTATATCCTAAGAGTTATACATTATATGTCTAGAGTTATACAGTATGTGCCTAGAGTTATACATTGTATGACTAGAGTTACACAGACTGTGACTAGAGTTATAAATTATATGCTAAGAGTTATACATTATATGCCTAGAGTTATACAGTCTGTTGCCTAAAGTTATACATTGTATGATTAGAGTTATACATTCTGAAAACTAAAGTAATATAAAGCAAATGTATAACTCTAGACACAGAGTTATACATTATATGGCTAGAGTTATACAGTCTGTGTCTAGAGTTATACAGTATATGTCTAGAGTTATACAGTCTGCGTCTAGAGTTATACAGTATATGCCTAGAGTTATAAAGTCTGTACCTAGAGTTATACATTCTATGCTTGGAGTTACAGAGTAAATGCTAAGTAGCTTGGAGTTATATATTTCTTAATCATTTCATGGATGTTTGATTCTACTCAGATGGTCGTAAGGAAGCGAAAACTGAGTATTGTAAGCATCTGGCAGCGGAGTTTACACCTTGTGTAGGGCAACAATTTTTTGAAATCGACGAGACAGTGACATTCTATAAAATTTATGCATTGGCGTCCGGGTTTGATGTTCGGAACTACTCGACGAAAAAATGGCGCGACGGTGAAATCAAGTCAAAGTTGCTGGTTTGCAACAGAGAGGGATTTACATATGTCCCAAAAGGCGAGGCAGTAATTAAAAAAAATGAGACCGGGATTAGGGAAGAAGAAATGCAATGGGGATTAACAACTGCGAAATAGAGGAAATATACAGTCAAGAGGGTAGGGTGTAAAGCACATGTCAGACTATTTATGAAGAATGGAGTATTAGTAATTGACCAATTCCACATGGGGCATAATCACGAGCTTGTATCTAGTGAGGATCGTCAGTTTCAAAAGATGTCGCGGAACATAGAAGATTTTCACAAATACTTGATAATGTACAACTCAAGGGTTAGTTTACTATTAATCAAACCTCCACTAATTGAATGGCAAACTTCTAAAGTTATACACCGAGATCTTTGAGTTATGTAAACCTCGAGTAATTGATTGTGAAACTTCTAAATATTTTTTAAAATTCTAGAATAATTTATAACAGCCTTAGAGTTATATAGAAAGTTGTTAGAGTTATACATATTCGCATATGTAAGAGTTATAAATAATAAGAAGTTGCGCAATCAATCAATGGAGTTATGCATATGTTTCATGAAGTTATATGAAAAGGTGTAAGAGTTATAGTTGAGGAATCCTTGATTATTACTCAGCACTGATCAGGATTTGTTGTCCACTGCAGTTGAGGATAGGAGCAACTAGGACGTACAACATGTGTAAGGAACTCGTAAACGGGTTCGAGAACAATGGTGCATCCTTAACTGATTTTAAGAACTTTCACCGAGATGTGAAATGCTTCATCCATAAACGGGACGGTCAATTGTTCATAGACCGGTTCAAGAATATGGCACAAAATAGGCAGAGGTTTTATTTTGATTATGAAGTTGACAAGGATAATAGCCTTCGAAGGGCAATCTGGGCTGACAGAACCGCTAGAAGGAACTACTCCGTTTTTGGAGATGCAGTGTCGTACGACCCAACTTACTCAACAAACAAGTACGATATGATTTTCACGTCATTCATTGGCATAGATCACCATAAGCGATCAGTCACATTCTGTGGGGCATTGATTGTCCATGACGACCATGAATCCTTCCAGTGGGTTTTCAACAGGTTTTTGAATGGTATGGGTGGAAAGGAACCCAAGTACATTATCACAGATCAGGATGCGGGCATTATTAAGGTCGTACCTCTTGCCTTCAAGACTGCACGCCACCGATTTTGCATGTGGCATATAATGAATAAGGTGCCATCGAAGTTCGGGGTGACAAGGGAGGATTATAAGGAGTTCCTTCAGAAATTGAACAACATTATATGGGACGACAACCTAGAAGCAGACGACTTTGACTCTAGGTGGGCAAAAATAATGGAAGTGCATGGTCTTGTGAACGAGGAGTGGTTTACAGAAGCGTACGATAAAAGAAGCCAATGGGTGATGGCGCATTGCAGGGACTTGAACATGGGTGGTGTAATGAGGAAAACCCAGAGATCAGAGAGCATTAATAGTTTTTTTAAGAAGTTTGAGTAGAAGTCAGGTACGTTAGTGGAGTTTTGGATGCGTTTTGAAAGCGCTATGGACCATCAACGACATACGCAGAAGAGACTTGACCATGAAAACCGACACTCAACACCAGCAAGGGGGACGCATTTACCCATAGAGGAATATGCGTCAAATGTTTATACCCGTGAGGTTTTCAAGGAATTCCAACTAGAGGTCATTTGCTCAATCGATACATGTAAGACCGGGGGCTATGCTGAAGTCGATGGAGTTGAAGTGACTGTCGTTAAGGATTCAATCAGAGAGAAATGTTTCAACGTAAAGTACAACCCAGGTAACAACATTTTGGCATAATCTTTATCTATGTGATATTTGACTGAAGTTGCTATATATAGTGCCAAAGTTACATTGTCTGAACATAGAGTTATACAATTGTTCACTGAACTGCAGTTATCTGCTGTATAAATCTGACTACATTTTGAATAACTTAAGTTTTCTGAATGTATAACTCTTGTTATTATGTGTATAACTCTACTTGCAGAATGTATAACTCTTGTTGCCATATGTATAACTCTACTTTCAGAATAACTTTAGAAGTTATTCAATTGTTCACTGAATCTATGATTATTTGTAGTATAACTCTGATTACATTTTGAATAACTTTAGCTTTCAGAATGTATAACTCTTGTTATTATATGTATAACTCTACTTGCAGAATGTATAACTCTTGTTGCCATATGTATAACTCTACTTTCAAAATAACTTTAGCTTTCAGAATGTATAACTCTTGTTGCCATATGTATAACTCTACCTTGATAATGTTTAACTCTTATTATTATATGTATAAGACTACTATATGGATGGAGACGTTATTTAGATGACAGTAACTTTATAATTTAATTTGATTACTGGGACACTGGCTACACGGTGCAGCTGTACGATGTTTGAAAGGATGAGAATTCTGTGCCGACATATAGTATGGATTTTGTCGGCTAACGGCAAGAAGAAAATTCCAGATGATTATGTTTCTACAAGATGGAGAAAAGATGCATTGCAATTCAGATTATCAGAATGTGATGGTGAACAAACGAATTCAAATAGTAGCGCTGATGGAAAAGAAGTTGAGATGGTGAAGTTGTGGTCAGAAGTTCATGCGACCATTGGTTTACTTCGTGGCATGAGTGTGACTGAAGTTGTGAACTTAAGCTCCTTAATTAGAGAGTTCAAGGAGAAACTTTTACCGTACAAGAAAGATTTAACTAAGCAGCAGGAATTCGAGCAAATCCTTGGTTGCCCCGCCAGTGACGAGGTAATAATACTTCCACCAAAATCATCCAAAAACAAAGGCAGCGATAAAAGAATGGTGTCAGCTAAGGCTAAAGCCATTGCCTTGACTTGTAAGCCAAAGCGCATGTGTAATAACTGTAAACAAATGGCACACCACGATAAACGGAACTGCCCTAACCCATTTTCTGAGCATCCACCGTCTTCACTAGCATCGGAAGGAGTAGAAGAAGAAGAAGAAGAAGAAGAAGAAGAAGAAGAAGAAGAAGAAGAAGAAGAAGACGACGACGAAGAAGAATAAAGAAACTTAACATGCTGTAGTAGTAGGCAGTAAAAAAATACCTCCGTCTCAACAAATTATTTAAAATCTTTTTTTCTTTAAAAGGTAAAAAATCTGGTGAGACGGAAGGGGTATTCAGTAGCTAGCTTTTGTCTATTTTGAATGGGATTTGCACCTTCCAGATTGTATAACTTCAGTAATATGAGTGTGAAATTTCAAGCTAATGTTGTACAACTCTTTTACACAATTTGGATGACTTTTGTTCATGGCAAAAAATCCAATATTTAAAAGTTTGATAAAGAACGAATTATAACTTCAATGGGTTTAAGTAAAACTCTTACCCATATATGGATAATTGTACTTCACAGAGTGTATAACTCTTATAGTTATCTGTATAACACTTCTAATTATGTGTATATTTTGCCCTTGTTTCTATAATTGTTGATATATTTGACTAAAGTCATGTGTTGTATGACTCTTGTACACAATTTGTATAACTCTTGTTATTTTCTATATAACTCATAACTGTCTAATAAATTTTGCCTTTTTCATAACTGCAGTCATGTGTTGTATAACTCTTGTACATAATTTGTATAACTCTTGTTATTTTTTGTATAACTCATAGCTGTCTAATAAATTTTGCCTTTTTTCATAACTGCAGTCATGTGTTGTATAACTCCTGTACAAAATTTGTATAACTTTACTTCACAGAGTGTATAACTCTAATTCTTATCTGTATAACTTGGATTTTAATTATGACATACCAAGATGATATAATAACAATCTATTCCAAAAAAGTTGTCTAAGTTGTTAAGGAGTTTCTTGACAACATACTAGAGTTGCAAAAACAGAGCATACAAAATGAATGGAAATACATTCTATTTTTTCCCAGGTTTTTTATCTGCTTTCCGCGCCATTTTTCGTCGGGCTTCTAGTTGCTTCAGGATCTGGTCTTTCTCGCCAATGAAACCGTTGACCTTGGTCAGAACTCCTTGCCCGATGATGTTCATGTCAGCTAGGACAAGCGTCGCTGCCAGCTGGATTACCAAATATCGACGGTTCACCTTCCTCTCAAGATCAACGTGACCAAAACTATCACCCTCGTACATTAACATGTGCATCATGGTGAACAAGCCAGACTCGGTGTCGTTAATCGTTTGCTTATGCCAAGCAAATTGGATCTGACGAAACTGGAACTCCGGTAGGTCTTTATCTCTGTCCTTGTCCTCGTCCCTAGACTCCAGATAGTCGCTCATGAGGCTCGCCTGGCACAAACAAGAAATGTCAAAAAGTGAAACTGTAAAGGGGTGACAACACTTTTGAGTTGAACGTAATTACAATTTAATTCCACTTACAATTATGTGACACGCTTTGCATATCTCCGACTGGCCCGGACTTGAGTAGTACTTATTGTCAAGAAGATCAATCGTACGTGAATTAAAGTTGATACACGCACATGCATAATGGGCTTCAATCTTAATGGGTACGAAGATTAAATCAACCTTCAAGCTGAAATCTTTGCCACTGTCGATTCTGAAGACGTCCCACACATTGTACAACCTTTCGGTGTTCTGTGTTTGTTGGACAGGGTTTCGTACAAAGTTCAAGATTATTTCCTGTTCAAGTAGAAGTATATGTGTGAGAATACCAGAGGAGTTATAGGGGTTGTGCAATGGAGTTGCACAGTAACTCTTATAGCATATTGAAGTATGCCTAAGTTCATACTGGCTGTTAATAACTTCTCAAAACAAAATGTGTAACTCCATAGAGGGTATGTATAACTTTAGTCTTATTTTCCACTGTGAAAGTTTTAAATATCATACCCTCAAAGTATAACTCTAAAGATGGTATGTGAAACTCTTATATCATATTAAAGGATTGATTACAACCATACCATATGACGGATACCGAAGAAAGACGAACGAAATAACGCGCACTCCTCTGCCTCCAAACGATTAAGCAACAAAGACCAACACTCAATCACTGAATCATCCATTGGCGTCTCAGGGAGCATGGACAACATTTGCAACCTATTAATTGTTGCGTGCCGGGAATAGTTCACAAGTAGTTCACTGTGGTTCAGCCAACAGGTGTTAGTCAGGCTATAACGTCTACTAAATGGGAAGGTAACTGCTATTAAAATGACTGCATAACTTCAGTGATGAAACATATAACTGCAGATTAGGAATGTGTAACTCCATTAACGATATGTATAACTTTAGTTGGTGAAGTTATACATTTCAGTCTTGAAGTTATACAAAGCATAAAACAGTACTCAAGTGGTTCTGTTGATTTTAGACAGCTTACCCATTTGGAAATTTGTAGTCATCAAGGAAAACGTAATCAGCCACTTGTTTGCGATACACCGGGATATCCCTAATTAATGTCTTGTTTAACCTCAGCATCTTGGCGACCACTGTAAGGTTGGCGTCTGGCTCCCCGCAATATGTGGTGCAACCAAGGCCATCGCCCTTACCCCAGGAGCGGCTATTGACCGCTGAGAGGGCCCGACTAGACGGCGTCCGGCCCAGTGATACTTGGGAAGGTGGAGTCCGATAGGTTGAACTGACTTTGGAGCAAGGGCGTTTAGCAGAACTATTCTCTTCGGCAACTCCGGCACCTCTCTTCCTTCCACTTGTGTTGCCGGCTAACCTCTGTGCCTCACGCAGCTCCTCCATTTCACGGTCTTTAACCTCCTTAAAAGCTGTTACCCTAGATAACACAGCTTCCCTATCCACGTTAATGTCACTGAGGACAAGGGTGGCAGCAACTTCCGCTCGCATGAGGTCATTGCTGTCCTTTGTCCCTATGATACACTCGAATGGCTCTCAACGGTACAGCAACATATGAACCATGACGTAAAGACCACAGTCATTGACAGTATACCCTGCTCCCTGCCAGTTGAATTTAATGTTTACAAAAGGAAACCCTTCAACTTTCTTCCCTTTGTCGAGCCCTTTGTAGACCATATACTTTCCCATCGCATCAGCCTGGCAGAAGTTAGGCAAGGCGTTTAAAAGGGGAAGACCAATTAACAAAACAATGGAGCTGAAAATTAATCTAGTCACCAGTTTTATAAGACTTACAGTAATACGCGCAATCCCTCCATATGGTAATTTCAGAAGATCGTCCTCGTAAGAACGATTATCAAGGTACTCGATCTGCTCAGAGAGGAAATTTATGCAAATGCAAGAGTAGTGATCTTGATCGCCGATTGCTTTACAGGGACGAAAACCTACAAACATGCACCAAAAGTCTAAGAGTTATAAAACATAATTAGAAGCTTAGAGGCATACATATTGTGCATAATTGGAATTATACATTCTATGGTTAGAGTTATACATCATATGTCTAGAGTTGTACATTCTATTTCTAGAGTTATACATTATATGCCTAGAGTTGTACAGTATATGCTCGGTTTTGATGAGTGGCTAACTTCACTCCATAACTCTAGGCATAGAATATATAACTCTAACCATAGAATGTATAACTCACTGCACATAATGTACAAAATGTAAGCATATCTTGTATAACTCTAGGCATATGCTTACAGTTGCACATTATGTGCAGTGAGTTATACATTCTATGCCTAGAGTTATGGAGTGAAGTTAGTCACTCATCAAAACTTTAAGCATATATTGTATAACTTTAGGCAAATAATGTATAACTCTAGCCATAGAATGTATAACTCTAGCCATTCTGAAAACTAAAGTTATATAATGTATAACTCTAGCCATAAAATGTATAACTATAACCATAAAATGTATAACTGTAAGCATATACAGTATAGTGTATAACTCCAGGTATAACTCTAGGTATAACTCCAGGCATCTAATGTATAACTCCAAAGTATATATTGTACAACTCTAAGCATATACTGTATAACTATAGGCAAATAATGTATAACTTCTGTATGGAAATGTCTCTATATTGATATCTGAGCTCACCATATCAGAGTTCAGTTGGAATGGACTAGAACACGACTCTTGCCACATGTCCCACGAGGCACAAAAGCCTTCAGAATGATCAACAACCAAGTTTTTTTTCCTGCCTTGCCAAATTGCAATTGCTAGGTCCTATAAAAATGATAGACGGGGGTTGGCATCTTATATCACAAGTTACTTATATTTTGTCACAAAATAACTTGCGGAGTTCGAGCACACTTACAGCGTGACCTAGGCCAAAGAAACGGCGCGAACTTGCAACAGTTGCGGTGTTCGCGTGCGTAAAGTCGATTGAGTAGTACTGGATCAAGTGATCGATGACATTGGCCATAATCCGAGACCCGGGCATCAACGCCGGAGATCAATACGCGTTATGCATTTTGGGGTGGCATATGTGACCAATTGTTCCCTACAAAGGATTAGCAAAATGAGACACGCTTAGACAAGTGAAAAGATTCATGACTGTTTCACTTTGTCGTATTGAAATATAGGTAAAACTTATCTTTTACTTACTCTTTATTATGGTCGTGGAATTGATCAAAGACATAATCCATTACATCCTTCCTCACCCTGAACACCGTCCCGAAACGTTCCTTGTTAAATCGCAAAGAATCGTGAGCATACGTCTTTGGTCGAGGTTCGGTGTGCCCGCAATCCCGAGAACAACCTAGGTTCTCGGGTACAATGTCCATACACGAAAGGGGGACAGTTGAATGCGAAGAAAGGATGGTGGATCATGTCACATCGCGGCACATAAATAGGGAGGGGGGGGGGGGGGAGGGGAGGGGTGGTGCAACCGGCTCAACCCTAGCACCAGCGATTTCAACTACCACACCTTCTCTAGCCGCACTAATCGTTCGCTCATCAACCCCGGCAAATGCCTCATGCACATCTGCTGTGCTCATGAAAGTCAGAGGGATTTGATTTCCACTCTATTCCGTTGAAGGATCCCCCGGGGTGATCTCCGCACCATCGACAACAACTACGTTTTCACCCCCGTTGTTAGGCTGTTGTTCAACATTCTCAATTACATCCTTTAGTACAGTGGCCTGAATGAAAAATAATAAAATTAAACACCATGCTTTTGTATCAAAAAAGTTACAGGTATAAATCTAAAAGTGATACAAAGAGATCACAGAGTTACAGAACCAATGAATTACAGTTATACATAGAAGGGCAAGAGTTATACACGTGTGAAGTATTACAAATATGCTATAAGAGTTATACATATTTGAGTTAGAGTTATACACATATGGTTAAGAGTTGTACCAAACGGCCGTTGCAGTTGTACAGATTGAAAGATAAAGTTATACAAAGAGGCACTACAGTTACAAGGCCTCATCATAAGTTTCAACAAAGTTATACTTTATCTACTTAGAGTTATACACGACCAATTAAAAAAAAACGAATGTATAACAAGTATTTAGCGCAAATTAACAAATTTACCTCGCCACCAGGACCACTCCCGTCCGCTGGAAGTCCACATAAAGCTTCCTTGATTTCAGCAGTAGAAAACATACACTCCATCAATTCTTGTGTATCCATTGGCAATGATGGGACCGTAGATTTTTCCATCTCCTTATCTGACGGTTGATTGTCTGACAATCTTTCAACATTTTCTTTCAATCCCTCCCCATGAACTTGCTCATGCACCTCATCACCTACCCCGGGCCGAGTTTCAGCATCCTCTGACAGTCCGTAAGCTTGGTCAATTTCCTCCACGGTGTACTTCGCCTCCAACAACAGCTCTCTGACCGTTTGGACGGGGGTGCACACAACTTGATCCTTTAACCCTGGGCTAGCATCTGACAACGAATTAGAAACTACTGTATCACCTCCCACTTCCTCCATAATCTTTGACCATGAAACTGCAACTGATTTCGTTGGCGCGTCATCTTTGTCCGACTCTCCACGCGGCTCAACACAAGGGTTACCACCCCTTCCACCCCCATCATTGGCGAGACTAGACAGAACTTCACTTATTTGACGCGTAGATGCATCGATTCCGTCATTTTTTTTTGGGGACTCACTAACTACTGATACCGTCGTCAGGTACCAAAAATAAATACCTAAGTTACAACTAACAGAAGTCAGCGGCAAGTAGGGTCGATCTCCACAGGGAGGCAAAATTGAGATTTATCTGTCTAATTTTAGTCTATGAGTAACGGGTCACAGAAATGGGGGTTTTGAATTGATTGTGAACTAACTAAACTACTGAAGCTAAAGGCAAGAGAAAGGAAGTATGCTAGGGGTCGGTCTACCGTGGCAGCTATACTATCGGTAATACTAAAGTGATTAGACTATTGATAAGAAGAGCTATGGTCGTCACCTTTCGGTCCTTAAACCGCCCTAGAGCGTAAACAGCTTAACTTTCGCCCTCACTGCAATACCCTATTGTAATTAAGCAAGTCTTCCCTTCCAATCTTTCGATCCAGGTCGGGGTTAACTAGATTTATGGTCTCCTGCATGCATTCATTCAACCGGATAACAATTAAATTGCCTAATACAATTCCTATCGCAAGGCTAATCAGAGAAAGTCAATTAAAACATTGCTACCACGGCTTCCCTAATCCTAACACACTACGGGATTTAGCTAGACATAATTAAAGGGAAAACAAGAAATAAAGGGAGAACAATAATCATAAGCATAAATTAAAGAGGAAAAGAAAGGGAAAGAATTAATTACTCAAATAGATCCGGAAGAAAGAACAGTAGCAAAGTAACAGTGTATGTGAAAAAAGTAAGAGAGGAGAAGAGGGATAGAAGTAACGTGTAGTCCCCTGGGAATGAATTATTTCTTATTAGGTCTAAACTACTCTTATTTATACTAAGTAGTATCCTTATTATTAACTAAATATAAGATAAGCATAAGATAAATCTAATTATACTCGACAATAACCTTCTCGCTGTAGCTAGTACTCGATCGAGTGATTTATCTACTCGATCGAGTACTTTTCCTGCTTTGCGCACTGAACTTCAAACGGCTGCCATTTCTTCGTTACTTGGGCAAATAGGTCGATTCCGGTGGCGTTGGAAAGCTAAGAGGACAAACTTTCATCTCCAATTGGAATCACCTGAATATCTGTTGTAGAACTCGAGATATGGCTCTCCAAAGTAGGCACTAGCAATTTGAAGTTCTTCCTTTGCTCGCCTAGCTATCTTTCTTCTTTGCGCATCTCAAAATAGCTACATTCCCGCTCCAAATTCACTCTTCCTCCAAATGCATGCTAAACGGACGGTAAAAGGCCCGATTTCACTATTTTCTGGTTCATTCCTGCAAATAAGACAAAACAAACCAAAGTAGCATATTCGGGGCATTTCGTAGCATAAACTACGATAATAACATAGAAATACGTGCATAAAAAGGCCTAAAAGGACTATATAAAATGCACGTATCAAATCTCCCCAAACCAAACCTTTACTCGTCCTCGAGTAAACTAAGTGCAAACTAATGGAACGGAAAAGATAACTCAGAGCTAGCTATTACTTGTCTACTTAAACCAGTTTAATGCAAACTAAAATCAACGATTCTGACTACAATGGTCAATACGCAAATGAATTATAAGATGTCCATAAATAAAGCTGACCTATCGACCTTGCAAGACCAACAAAATCGGACTCTCACGTGGTCACTCTTCTCTCATGAAGCAAAGGGTGAATAATATATGTAAAAGAGAGAAAGAGAAACAGTTACTCACCTAGACTGCGACCTACATAACATGCATGCAACAAAAATGAAAGACAATTCAAGTACTAATGCACACACTCCAACCAATAATGTCCGTCACAGCCGAGGGCTTACAAATAATATGGGAATAGTGAGGTTCAGGTGAGAAAAGGCAAAACAAGTTATGGTAATGTGGAGGTAAAAGCGTCAAGCTAGTTCCTAAACAAGACCATATAAGACCGTCCGAATCTCAACTGACTGAAAAATAAACACCAGTGCCCTTCATTGGCACACAACTCACTGCCCAATACACCATCTCCTCAAAATGATATGGAATAAGACGGAGGAGTGAGACCGTCACAGGATAAGGGTAAAGCATATACGGTCTCGAAAAAACAACCAGGCAACAAAATTTCCAAACTTTTTCTTCCCCTGGTTTCACGTATGATTTCAATTTTTTTCTTTTTTCATTTTTTTTTTCTTCTGTTTCACGTACCAGCTTTTTTTTTTTTTCATTTTTCATTTTTTTTTTCCTTCTTTCACGTTTTCTCTTCTTTTTTCCTTTTTCAATTCTTTTTTTTTTCTTTTCCTCCTTCCTCTATTTACACCAACTCCATACAATGAGATATGAGCCAAACTGCAGACGGAAAATCATACCACAAAAGAACATACTAAACTAGCTTGACTAGGCAGGCTTAATTTGGAATGTAGCTAATGGGTCAAAAAGGCAAGTTTTGGCTAATGTGGAGCTAAATGGGTGAAAAATATAAGGAAAGGAAAATTTGCAAACACCTCCCTGCATGTGACACCAACCGCAAACCGAATATGTGCATTTGACGAGAAATTGAATGTCATAAATGTGCAAAATGGACGAACATGCTATGCAAGGAGTACTACTCTCAATTCCTAATGAACTGGTCATTAATGTCACCAGTTATGGGCTCTAAAACTCAGAAATTATCAAGTAGTTTGCCAATTTATCAGGTCAAGTCTAAACAGACAGCTATATTTGAACAGAAACTCGTAGATGTGCGCAAGACTCAGCTAATAACTGTCAATAAAGTGCAAGGCTCAAGTAAAAAGACAAATTAAAGTGCAGTTTCATCACGGAAATCTACCGTTCCGACTCAACCTATATGCAAAAATAAACGTGAATTTTTTTGAATTTTTGAAATTTTTCAATTTTTATGAGATTTTTGATTTTTATGAAAATAAACAACAATGCATACAAAAATTAAACGTGATAACAGAAATGCGATAAAAACAAGATGCAGACACAGATATGGATGCATAACCTCCCCAAACCAAACTGTACAATGCCCCCATTGTACCAAAACATGGAAAGGAAATGCAAACTGAAGGAGAGAGAGAGTAAATACGGAAAAACTTACAAGATACGCGAATAAGGGGACCTCCCCAAACCAGCCAACAACATGGGAGGTCACTAATAGCTCCGAAACATCGTCACAAGAAGCTAATCCAAGAAATGGGCGTCCAAAACAGCTCGATCGAGAGGAATAGTGGTCGATCGAGTGGAATAGTGGTCGATCGAGTAAAAAAAAAAATTTTTTTTTTTTTTTTTTTTTTTTTTTTTTTTTTTTTTTTTTTTTTTTACTCGATCGAGTAACTTACTCGATCGAGTAACTCGTCTTTCTGCAGCGTAAGGATCGAGTAGAATTCCTGCAAAGACGCAATGAAAAACAGCCCGCAAACTAGCTAAGCAAGCATACTAAAATAGTTTATGGTATAAAAACCATTTATTACAACTGAAATTAAACAATAAGCAAAATAAAATCGCCGGGTTGCCTCCCGGGTAGCGCTAGCTTCAGTCAGGTCCCAGCTCGACCTTTCTTTTTCTTCAGCAGCTTACTCTAATGGAGCCCAGTGAAAACAACTCAAGGCTCGCAGCAACCTGTCAAATAGCTGCGCATGTGCTACACAAAACTGTAAGTAGCACCATAAGATAGAAATAACATAGGAAATCAAAATGTAAAAACATTTAAGCTTAACAAATTTCCTATGGCAGCTCCTAAAATTGTTCACAAAATAATTCCTCCCTCCAGCTAAGGGCGGAATATAAAAACTCAAATTAACCGCAGGTGGAAAATAAAGCAGCTCAGGAGCATTGGACTCAAAAACAACGCGAATAGAATTTGGATGCTCAGACAGGTGAAAACTGTGAGGTGGAGGAATCTGGTCTGCTAAAGGAGAAGGTGGGTATTCATCCCAAATGCAAGGGACGGTAAAGTCAATTGGGTCAATTGGGTCCTCTATAATAGGTTCATCTACCATATCATCGTAAGTATCCCATTTGACCTCAAGACTGTCTAAATCTACCTCCTCACTCTCCTTATTGCTAGACTCGTCAAGATGGAGATTCTCAAAGAGAGCCTTCAAATCACCCTCACTATCAGTGCAAGAATCATAAAGGGGTTCTAAACTATCCTCATAAAAAGGATTGTCAACCACGCTAGTGGTCTCCTCTATGTCTCCGTCAGCATTTCCTAGATTGGTTTCTAAGGTCTCACCCACCCCCTCATTTGAGTCAACATGAAGAGAAAAGTTGGGTTTAAGAGATTCAGCAGCAAACCAATCAAAGAATTCTAATACCTCATTTACGGGGATTCCTTCGAAATCCCACTTACCAATAGATTCTAGGTATGCTCGCGTAGGGTCATTCATACCCAGGAAGATAGTCCAAAGACAATTGGAGTTCAGAAAATGCATCTCGTGCGGGCTCGAGCCACTCCAAAAACCTGGCTAAATAAGTACCAAAAATTTCGTTCTCTTCTTGCGGAAAGAGAAGAACGAAAGACATAATAACGGTCTCAAGGAACCGAAGCTCCTTGAGACAAGAAATAAACTAAATAAAAACAAATAAAACTACGTGCCTCCCCAAGCAACGGCGCCAAAATTTGATACCGTCGTCAGGTACCAAAAATAAATACCTAAGTTACAACTAACAGAAGTCAGCGGCAAGTAGGGTCGATCTCCACAGGGAGGCAAAATTGAGATTTATCTGTCTAATTTTAGTCTATGAGTAACGGGTCACAGAAATGGGGGTTTTGAATTGATTGTGAACTAACTAAACTACTGAAGCTAAAGGCAAGAGAAAGGAAGTATGCTAGGGTCGGTCTACCGTGGCAGCTATACTATCGGTAATACTAAAGTGATTAGACTATTGATAAGAAGAGCTATGGTCGTCACCTTTCGGTCCTTAAACCGCCCTAGAGCGTAAAAACGACTTAACTTTCGCCCTCACCGCAATACCCTATTGTAATTAAGCAAGCCTTCCTTCCAATCTTTCGATCCAGGTCGGGGTTAACTAGATTTATGGTCTCCTGCATGCATTCATTCAACCGGATAACAATTAAATTGCCTAATACAATTCCTATCGCAAGGCTAATCAGAGAAAGTCAATTAAAACATTGCTACCACGGCTTCCCTAATCCTAACACACTACGGGATTTAGCTAGACATAATTAAAGGGAAAACAAGAAATAAAGGGAGAACAATAATCATAAGCATAAATTAAAGAGGAAAAGAAAGGGAAAGAATTAATTACTCAAATAGATCCG
Organism: Silene latifolia; assembly: GCF_048544455.1. Taxonomy (NCBI): domain Eukaryota; kingdom Viridiplantae; phylum Streptophyta; class Magnoliopsida; order Caryophyllales; family Caryophyllaceae; genus Silene; species Silene latifolia. Next base: position 289,863,956 of record NC_133537.1, read on the forward strand.
GAAGAAAGAAAAAGAGCAAAGTAACAGTGTATGTGAAAAAAGTAAGAGAGGAGAAGAGGGATAGAAGTAACGTGTAGTCCCCTGGGAATGAATTATTTCTTATTAGGTCTAAACTACTCTTATTTATACTAAGTAGTATCCTTATTATTAACTAAATATAAGATAAGCATAAGATAAATCTAATTATACTCGACAATAACCTTCTCGCTGTAGCTAGTACTCGATCGAGTGATTTATCTACTCGATCGAGTACTTTTCCTGCTTTGCGCACTGAACTTCAAACGGCTGCCATTTCTTCGTTACTTGGGCAAATAGGTCGATTCCGGTGGCGTTGGAAAGCTAAGAGGACAAACTTTCATCTCCAATTGGAATCACCTGAATATCTGTTGTAGAACTCGAGATATGGCTCTCCAAAGTAGGCACTAGCAATTTGAAGTTCTTCCTTTGCTCGCCTAGCTATCTTTCTTCTTTGCGCATCTCAAAATAGCTACATTCCCGCTCCAAATTCACTCTTCCTCCAAATGCATGCTAAACGGACGGTAAAAGGCCCGATTTCACTATTTTCTGGTTCATTCCTGCAAATAAGACAAAACAAACCAAAGTAGCATATTCGGGGCATTTCGTAGCATAAACTACGATAATAACATAGAAATACGTGCATAAAAAGGCCTAAAAGGACTATATAAAATGCACGTATCAACTACCTCTCTAAATGTAGGAGCATTACCAACAGAAACCTTCAGCATTTCTGCAATCTGTTCTGCTTCAGCGACGTACTTTTGAATCTTTTCACCCTCAAAGAATTCTTGAGAGGCCTGACTAGAATTTAGGCCCGTCGGATCCCTAGTTACAGCTTTGATCCTTGCGGTTACATCTGCGTACCATGAATAGAACACAATAGCGTTCCTTTGCATCTGTAGATAAAGCTCATGAGTACGCTGCATTTAAGAAGTACAGTAAGTTACTTATATTATAATAGATGGGTACGTTCAGCTGAAACAGAATCAATCTGCAAAATATATAATAGTTTGAACTTACATCGACAGCCCTAGCTTTCAATTCCTGGTCATCCTCGACACCTACTGGTAGTTCGATCTGAATGAACTTCTTCTCAGAAGTTGAGCAGGAGAGAGGGGGTGGGGGGCTGATAGCAACAGTATTTTGGGTTCACGAGGGTTGCTGAGGCTGATACTGTCCAAACTCCTAATATAAGAGGGATCTTGAAGGCACCTCGGATACCTGGTCTTAGACAAAGTTAAAGTACCCAATCCCCCTTGAGCCACCTCAAATTTTACCCTATCTACAAGCGAAGTTTCATCCCAATGCTTAATCAAAGGTAGATCGTGGAGGCACGGCCTACCCTTGTAATCATATCGCTGAAAGTAGCTTATCATGAGGAAGGGGATACAGCCACCCAACATCGTTACCCCTTTTTCTGATCTGTCCCGCTTTCACCATCATTTCCAAAATATAAGAGTACCAGTCAAAATGCGGAATGGCTTTAGGATCTTCTACAGCCCTTAAAAGCTTCAAATCTATCCCGTTGTTTGGGGTGGGTGCGAGGAATAAAGACATAGAGAACAAAACAAATAACCGGCAAAAATGATCGTCCGCCTCCTCGTACTCCATAACTTCCTTGTGAACTTTTCCTAAACTTATTGAACTATTTGCTTTCTCCACCCCGTAAACTTGCCGCCATTTGTCCTTCAGCTCCTTATTTTCGGGATCGTTGGACCCCTTTTGCGAACCAGTAGGTACCAACGGGAGACGATTGGGTCCAAAAGGTATCAAAAAACAGTCATGCACGTTATGCTTACTTATCATAAACTCCTTCTTCCGAGAAGCCCTGAACACATATGACCCATCAGAGAAGGACTCCAAGAATAGGCGAACGTGTGCAAGTGGGAAGCTGCTAATCTTAAGCTCCAAAAGGCCACCAAACCCAATTTTATTAACAACGGACACCTGATCCTCATTAAGCTTTTCAATGAGAGAGACAAGCCTTTGAGGTCGACACGAAACCGTGATTTCATGCACCCTCTTTACCCTTGCCTTGGCCTCAACCATCTGGGGAAAAATAAGGACAACACACAAAATTAGACATACTGTAGTTGCAATTAGAGATATTTGCAACAAAGAAATAGACATACTGTGAATTAAAGTTATACAATAAATAGTCAGAGTTATACAAAATATAAGTAAAGTTATACATTCTGATAGTAGAGTTAGTCAGAAAATATCAAGAGTTATACATTATGACAGCAGAAGTTATTCAAAATGTAATCAGAGTTATACAACAAATGACTACAGTTATAAAAAAGTCAAACTTTGAACCTTGGAATCAGGTCCCTTCTCAGTACTTGGTACATCATCCATCTGTAGGTGACAAACAATAGGGATTCAGATTATGCATATATTTAGTTGAAGTTATACATAATTCAATAAGAGTTATATAAAAAAGAATTTTAAATGGTTTGTCATCTCTTCTTTTCAACCAAAATTCTGTAAAATCCAAAATTCTTTTCACCATTCAAAAGAAGAGATAATAAGGAAAGTTAGCTATACAGAATAACAGTACAGTTATACATATAATAACAAAAGTTAGACATTCTGAAAACTAAAGTTATATAATGTATAACTCTAGCCATAGAATGTATAACTCTGACCATAAAATGTATAACTGTAAGCATATACAGTATAATGTATAACTCCAGGAATAACTCCAGGTATAACTCTAGGTATAACTCCAGGCATCTAATGTATAACTCCAAAGTATATATTGTATAACTCTAGGCATATACTGTATAAATCTAGGTATATATTGTATAAATCCAGGTATAAAATGTATAACTCTAGGCATATATTGTATAACTCTAGGCATAGAAACTAAATAGAGGTAGAGTTATACATATAACAATTAGAGTTTGACATTATGAAAGAAGAGTTGGTCACAGAATCAGAAGAGCTATACATCTAGTAACCAGAGTTATACATATTGAGTACTAAAGTTATACATCTAGTAACCAGAGTTATACATCTAGTAACGTATAAATAAAAGTCAAAACTTTTAACCTGAATATCAAGTCCCTTGTCAATACTTTCTACAACATCCATCTGTAGATGACAAACAATTGGGATTAAAATTATGCATATATTTAATTGAAGTTATACATCATTCTATAAGAGTTATACCAACAAGACGGGATTTTTTACCTTTGATTCAGATTTCTTGGAAGTTTTCTTGGCATTTTTCTTGGCAAAAACCATTGTTAATTATCAAATGAACTCGTATTTGATCTGCACAACCATAAGTAACAATTGAACAAATCAACATCAGCAAACCCATAATTGAAAATTGAAAAATCAAATGAACTCTTTTTATGATAGTTTAACGAAGGCAATAATTAACAAAAAATAAGGTACAAATCACTAAATAAGGAATGGAAAAAATACCTTATAAAAAAATGGAGACAAGCGAGTTGGAATTAATTGGTAGTGATGAAAATGGCGTCTGTTGAGTTGGAATTAATTGGTAGTGATGAAAATGGAGTTATCAGCAATGTGAAGGAAGAAAAGGAAGACAAAATGACAGGAAATAGAGGGGAAAAAAACCGCAAGTTGTTTTGAATTATGTGGAAAATGAGGAGGGAAATGATGACGGACTGATGAACATAACAGTATAGCATGCATGGGTTAGTGGGTAAGAGGAGAGAGGTAAATATAAAATATTAGTTGAGTGGGGTTTTACTGCGCAATCTTAACCATTGGTTTGCTTGATCCAATAGCCCACATTAAGACTTATGGACTTAATATGATATAATAGCCTTAGTTGATCACTTCTATATATATATATATATATATATATATATATATATATATATATATATATATATATATATATATATATATATATATATATATATATGGAGGTTCTCATAAGTCCTTTATATCTAATAAGTTCCTTAGTCCTTCTAAGGGCCTTTGGATGAAGGGAATGGAAGGGTGAGATTATCACTCTAGTCTAATTAGCTCTTCATTGCAATTAAGTTCTTCACTAATCCATTCTTCCCTTATTATCACAAACTTCTCCTCTCTAATCATTCATACCTCATTATCACAAACTCCTTCCTCTCTCTCCTTTCTCTCTCTCATTCCCTCTCTCATTTTTCTCTCAGAAAAACAAAAGCAAAAAAAAAAAAACATAAAAAAAACAATCAAAAACAAAACAAACCAAAACATAAAAAAATCCTCTCCTCACTCACCAACCCGAACCCACCGGCAACTACCACCCCATCACTCCCTTTTTCCCGTCGCCTGCCACCACCACATCCCGACACCACGCCTGCCACCACCACATCCCGACACCACCATTCCCCCCACACGCCTTCACCGACAACAACCACCACAAACGCAATCACGACTCACCCACCACCACCCGACACCAGATCTACTCCTCCTTCCTCCAACCACGACCATACGGGCAGCCACCCACGCCTTTCTCCCTCCCTGCTGCCACTTGCCACGCACGCCACCACCAACAATCAATATCGTTCAATTTTTTCTTTTTCTTTTTTAGATTTCCCCTCTTCCTCTCCCTTTCTCCTTTTTTTTTTAAAAAAAAAAAAATTCAGATTTGTTTTTTATTGTTTAAAATGTCGTTTTTTTTTTTTTTTTTTTTTTTTTTTTTTTTTTGCTTTACGGTTTTAGTGTGGTGTTTATTTACTTGGTATGTTTGTTATTTACTTATTTTTTTTGTGTTGTTATTTACTTAGTATGTTGTTATTTACTTATTTTAGTGTGTTGTTATTTTTTTAGATCTAGTTTTTATATTTTAAGATTTGTTTTAATTTTTTCATAATTTTTTTTTCATATCTATTGGTTTTAGATTTGTTGATTTTAATTTTTCAGATTTATTTGGTTTTTATAAAAGTTACACTATTTACGACTAAAGTTATACCCTTAAACATTGAAGTTGTATTATTTACGACTAAAGTTATACCCTGAAAACATTAAAGTTATACTATTTATGACTAAAGTTATACCCTTGAAACATTAAAGTTACACTTCTTCTCATTTCGGTTTTTGTATTTACGACTAAAGTTATACCCTTAAAACATTAAAGTTATACTATTTACGACTAAAGTTATACCTTTAAAACATTAAAGTTATACTATTTACGACCAAAGTTATATCCTTGAAACATTAAAGTTACACTTCTTCTCATTTCGGTTTTTATATTTACGACTAAAGTTATACCCTTTTTTCGTTTTTCATATTTACATTAGTTTTTTATAGTTTTTTTTTTTTGTGTGTGTGTGTGTGTGTGTGTGTGTGTGTGTGTGTGTGTGTGTGTGTGTGTGTGTGTGTGTGTTGGTGTTTTGTATTATAGATCTGAAAACTAGACCAAAAAATGATCTTGTTTTATATTTTATATTTTAAATATCGTCTTATTTTATATTTTTCTTTAGATCTATTAGTATTTTTTAGTTTATATTTTTTAAATTATTTAAGATTTTGTATTTGTGTGTTGTTGTTGGTAGTTTTTTAGATCTATTAATTTTTCAGATCTAAATTCGTCCTATTATTTATTTTTCAATTTTTTATATCTATTTTATTTTTGAATAAAGTTATACTCTTTAAGTACTAAAGTTGCACTAAAAATGAAGTATACAAAAAAATGTCCATTATGCGCAACATCAGTGTCCATTATGCGCAACTTCAGTGGCATTTGTGTAACTTCGGTGACAATATGTGCAACTTCAATAGCATTATGTGCAACTTCAATGCCCATTATGCGCAACTTCAGTGGAATTATGTGCAACTTCATTGTCATTATGTGCAACTTCAAGGCCCATTATGCGCAACTTTAGTGGCATTATGTGCAACTTCAATGGCAATATGTGCAACTTCCTTCTTATTGTGTTGGTTTCAAATCTGAATTTAAATTTGGACTAAAGTTACATAATTTTGGACTAAAGATACACAATTTTGGACTAAAGTTATACAAAAAGGACTAAAGTTACAGTAGGACAAATTATATAAACTTGTCTTAAAATTAAATAAATTCCAAGTATTTTTTTACTAAAGTTACAGAAATTTGGACTAAAGTTATACGATTTTGAACAAAAGTTATACAAAAATGACTACAATTGGACTAAATTATATAAACTTGACTTAAAATTACAAAAGTAAAAAAATATCCGTCTAAATCACTTTTTAGTATAAAGTTGTACTATTTTGGATTAAAGTTATACTCGTAAAACACAAAAGTTGCACTCTAAAAAATACTGAAATGTCGTAAACTTGTCTTAAAATTACAAAAAGTCAAAAATTATCTGTCAAAATGACTTTTTAGTATAATGTTATACAAATTTGGACTAAAGTTATAGTTGTAAAACACAAAAGTTGCAGTCTAAAAATTACTGAAATAGTCGTAAACATGTCTTAAAATTACAAAAACTCAAAAAATATCCGTCAAAATCACCTTTTAGTATAAAGTTGCACTATTTTGGATTAAAGTTATACTCGTGAAACAAAGAAGTTACACTCTAAAAAATACTAAAATGTCGTAAACTTGTCTTAAAATTACAAAAAGTCGAAAAAATATACTTCAAATTCACTTTTTCATATAAAGTTGCACTATTTTGAATTAAAGTTATACTTGTAAAACAAAGAAGTTATACTCTAAAAACTACTGAAATGTCGTAAACTTGTCTTAAAATTACAAAAAGTGAAAAAATATCCGTCAAAATCACCTTTTAGAATAAACTTGCACTATTTTGAATTAAAGTTATACTCGTAAAACACAAAAGTTGCATTCTAAAAAATATTGAAATGTCGTAAACTTGTCTTAAAATTACAAAAAGTCAAAAAAATATACTTCAAATTCACTTTTTAATATAAAGTTGTACTCGTAAAACACAGAAGTTGCACTCTAAAAAATACTGAAATGTCGTAAATTTGTCTTAAAATTACAAAAAGTCAAAAAATATCCGTCAAAGTCACTTTTTAGTATAAAGTTACACAAATTTGGACTAAAGTTATACTTGTAAAACACAAAAGTTGCACTCTAAAAATTACTGAAATGTCGTAAATTGTCCTAAAATTACAAAATGTTAAAAATATATACTTCAAATCACTTTTTAGTATAAAGTTGCAATATTTTGGATTAAAGTTACACTCGTAAAACAAAGAAATTACACTATAAAAAAATACTGAATTGTCGTAAACTTGTCTTAGTGTTTTTTAGAGAGGAGGGAAGTGAAATGTGTGATATGTGAGAGAAGTGGATTAGAGGAGAAGAAGTTATACTGAATTAGTGATTAATTAGGATGGATTAGTGAGGGAGGAGAGAGTGTGTGAGATTAGCCATTAAACACCCTTTTTGTGAGTTGATCTTGTCCATTCATTTTTATCATCCAAGGGCCCTTAATAGAACTTATGGTCTTAGAACTATATAGTGGACTTAGATGATCTCTACTCTATATATATAACTAAATGCAAGTGCAATGGGATGTAAACTAGAATGCAATCTAATCTAAAATGTAATGCAGTGCAACTATACATGAGTGTGGACAGCGGGGTGCCCACGGGGGCGCTTGGGAGGAAGGAGGAACAAGCGTTTGCATTTTTGTTGGAGTCGCCACCAATTTTTATGGGAAATTGGAACCGTTCGAATACCTCGTGCCATGTCTAGACACAAAGTAAAGACATGAACACTAAGCAATCGTTACCCTTAGCATTCTATGTCTAGAATGACTCTCGCGGATGCCAATGAACACGGGTGCTCACGGAGATCTGGAGTAAGGGGTGAGGGTACGTATTAGGAAGCTCTTTTGATCGAACACCTAATCCCGCCCGCCTCGATAGCGGCCTCTACTAATGATTAGGGACATCATTTATACTTGATATATCGTCGATTATATGCATGCAATGCAACATCTAAGTTTTAATCCTAGCATGTGAGAATTAGACTAGGTCGGTTGACAATTAATTAGCAAACAATTGGGTCGAAGTAGGATTTAATGTTCAATTACATGTGAAAACATACAAATGGATAAAAGAAATATGATAAATACAATAAGAAAATTACAATAAAAGAAAATTACAATAATTACATTGGATTAGGCGATTTATGTCGAAAATACCTTTAAAACGGATAATTTGAGAAAACGAATAAAAGAATAAAATACGAACACAACAGAAGGTGATAATACGGATAATAGTTGATTATACGTAAGCTAAATAACTAATTCAAGGCAAGAAACGGAGTTCAGGGACAGAATTCAACCCGGAATAGGCGCAGCAGAGCTGCGTCCTTTGGAATAGGCGCAGCAGTTGCTGCGTCTGTTCCTGACCTGAATTCTGGCTGTGAAGCCGGAATTGCGCGTTGTTAATACTCGTCGGTAAATTTAATGATTGATTAAATTATTTACTCGGATGAAAGTGATTAATAGGTTAATTACATGTGATTAATGGTCATAAAAGAAATAAACATGGATGAGACGGATGCAAGACGGATTAATTACATGAATGAATGATTAACTAGTTAACAAACTAAATCAATTAATTAGGTTAAATACAACGGATTAATGACGAATATATGATAGATATGACAAATAACAGATTGTAAATATGTCAATGATGAATTTTAAACTCAATATTGATGAATTGAATCTCTAAAGCCCGAATTGAGTTTAATGACGAAAACCCGCAAATATTGATTACTTGGGATTTAAGTCGAATTTAATGATGAATAAAACATATTAGCGGTGAATAATAATATACATGTGAAATATTATACTATTATGACGAAGAATTAACAAAAAAACCACGGAAACAAATAAGAAAGAACAGATTACAGAGGACGAAGGAAGAAGAAAGGAAGCAGGAACTGCGGCAGCCTCACGAAGAGGCGCAGCAGGTGCTGCGCTCCTTCGAAGAGGCGCAGCAGTTGATGCGTCCTTTCTCGACGGTTTATCTTCTGGAAATCCGTAAAAAGAGGTTTTGAACACGGTTTTAGAAATCGGTTTTAATGATATTTTCGACATAAATCTTACATTGATGATTACAAAAAGTAAATACAATAAATAAGGATTATATACCCTCAGACTTACATGTTGACGAAACGAGAAGGACTAAGATATCGATTAGTGATGCTCGACGCGAATGCAAAGAAAGTGCCCTCGTAAGAGGAAAACGATTAATTAATTAAAGTTGATTGATGTGGAGTTGGTCAAATTGGTCGGTCATGCAAACGAGGCTGGTACTCAGAAGGATCTGAGCTTACGTGGTCGAATATTCAAGCACGTAGACGCCAAAATGTAAGAACAAAGGTCTAGAATGCAAAGGGAGAAGAGAAGAGCGGACACTCGCGTGAGAAATATGAGGAGCGAAGGCTCCTATTTATACTAATCACGTGAAGGAATTAGGGTTTCGGAGACTCTTTGGAAGTGAATCTCGGAAAGATATGAAAAAGATACGAGAATTACGCGGAAAAGGACCTGGGAAGAGGCGCAGCAGCCACTGCGTCTCTTGGAAGAGGCGCAGCACCTACTGCTTCTGTTTCAAGTGGTTTCCTCCTGCGGAAGAAAGATTTCCGTGTTTGAGTTATGGTAGGACGGAATAATTTGGTTTTCCTTAATATCTTATGTGAATATTTCGGGAAATTGTTTACCAAAGGATGAAAATTATGAAATATGGAATAGAAATATCCGGAACATTCCAGAACATTCTGACTCGGGATTTAACGGTTATCAGAAAATGAAGACGGTTTTAGGCCCGGACTCCAAATATACTCTAATTACTGTCAAAACGACCGTATCGGCACGTAGATGACAACTAAGAGGTAGACATTAATATTTGAGCAATCACTTGACGATAATCTTACGAATTGTCACAAATCGTTCCGCGTACCAAACATGTGGCCCAATCATCACCGGGTGGTTTGCGAGAGGTGCAGAAATGAGGTATCTAAAGAGCCCCCACTTTGACTGAGGCTTGGACAAGGCGAAAGTCAAAGTATAGCCATCAGGTCAATCGAAGATTACAACCTGACGACTATGGCGACGCGAGGCGACTCAAGGGGTCTGAGCCAAGGACCTGTCGTCGGGAACATTTTAGAGTCTGTCGACTATCGGGGAGGGTCGTTTAAAGTCCATTAGACTACGTAAGGAAGCTCGCCAGCCATAAGAAGAGACCATACCTGAGACATTTTCTCGAAATGCTTCCGGAGGTACATGGGAGCTAAGGAGCGAAGATCAAGCGTAAGGACTAAATAAGGTGAGTAGCAGGGCACAGGTGGGAACTGCTGAAAGAAGACTGCTTGGGTAGTCTTCGAGAAATAATATAAATAGCAGGACACAGGCGGGAACTGCTGAGGAGAAGACTGCTTGGGTAGTCTTCGAGAAGTATTATAAATAGCAGGACACAGGCGGGAACTGCTGAGGAGAAATCTGCTTAGGTAGATGTTAATCTTCATGTCTTGAGAGGGACAGTACGTCCGCTTACTCTCGCCGGGGACATGATAGGGAATTAATCTCCATGTCGTGAGAGGGAAAGTGTATCCGCTTACTCTCGTTATAATAAAGGCGTGTCGAATTCTGCGAAGGAATAAATGCTCGTTGCGACAAGCAAAGGTCTTAAAAGGAATAAATAATATGCAACAGTCTGCTGCTGGCTTGAGAAAATGCGGGTCGGAATGAAAGAAAATCGTCAAACGGACCAAAAGGATAAAATAGCATCGGGGAAGAGGCGCACCAAAGATGGGCCCACAAATAACGAACTCCTAACGAATTTTTGAAAATTCGTATGGAGGGAACACAAGGAAGAGGCGCAGCAAGAGGTGCGTCTCTTGGAAGAGGCGCAGCGCCTGCTCCGTCTGTTCCCCAAAGTGTTTTTTCTGCGTAAAAACGCGATAATCAGGAGGCTTATGTTCATTTGTTCGAAACACAATTTCACATATTTCTCTCTCAAATCTTCACCATTTCCGCCAAGGTTTGATTCAAAAGCTTGCATTAATCATGACTAATCAAGGTATGTACCTCATTCTTGCATTAATCTTCCGTATTTGCTCAATTTTGAGTCGAAAAAATTAGGGTTTATGACCCATTTGATCGAAAATTTGGGGCTTTTCCCCCAAATGCATTTGCCTCGTGCAATTGACATTAGCAATGGATAATTGGTAGTATAAGGAACATAACCATGTATTTGTCTCGGATTTTCGTCGAGTTTTGAGCCTTTGAATGAAATTTGAGACGGTTTCACAGCTAAACCATAAATCGCTTCGAAAATAGCCTTAGGATCGCCCATTTGCGATGAAACTTGATATTTGGGATCCTTGAATGATGGGTAAACTTTCTATCATCTCGGAATTTTGGTTTGTGACAACTTTTCAGGACACTTTTCTAGGGCATAATCGCTGTTATAACGAAATGCTGCCGAAATTTTGACTTGAGCCCGGAACTACGCTTCAAATTAGGCTTGACTTGACCCAAATTACCACATGAGTGATCGGGTTGGTGAGAATATGGCCAAAGATGGCGAGAAAAGAGCGATTTCAGGGCTTCCGAAGGCTCGAAAATCCCCTAACCAAGGCTTGTCGTCACGGGACGCGGCCTAAATTTGTTTTAACGTTGCAGGTGATGTGGCTTCTACTTCTGGGAGGACTCCCATGTAAATAGATGTTGCTAATGTCGAGGAGGCTTTAGAGCAAGCCTTCACCGCCGCGGTGATGGCTGCTGGGGACGAGGTCCATGAGGAGGAGGCTGTTGAGGAGGAGGAGGCCCCGAGGCGGGCCAACGTTGGACGAGGAGGTCGTCAGCTGAGAGGAGCTCCTAAGTGGGCTGAGACTTGGGAGAGTAGGCACTTGCTGTGGGCTGCAGAGGGTCACCTGTCCTACAGGACAGTGAAGAGCTTGGTAAATAGGAATTCACTACTTATTACTCATCCTCTTTCGTTTCATTCGTATCTCTTTCAATTTTCATTCAAAACTAAAGATAGCTTTTGTTTCAAATCACGATAGGAGGCCGGGAACATCAGGTCGTTCTCGGGCTACACGACAGCGATGGAGCACTACGAGCGGCTGTCGGCGGAGGAGCGGGCCATGATTGAGCGTGGAGCGTTCGGTCCTTTGGTGCAGGCCTGGAGGGATATCGCGAAGAGGAAGTTGCGGGCTAACCTTAGCCTGGTCCGCGCTTTCTTGGACCGATTCTGGGATACGACTTCCACGTTTCACATGCCTTTTGGTGAGGTGGGAGTCACTTTGGAGGATTACGGCATGATTTCTGGTCTGCCGTGCGGGACCGAGGAGGTGGCATGGCCGGAGACTGCCATGAGGGTGGACTCGGCCGAGGCGAGGAGATTGATCGGCTGGAACCTGTCGCCGAAGGCTGTCACAGTGCCAGGTTTGGTGCCCAGCTCCTACGTTCGAGACTACTTTGCGGGAAAGATCCCGGCGCTGGTGACGATTGACGGGAGGGAGACGGCTCCTCCTCCATGTACAGCTGAGTAGAGGGCTCGTTTGTGGCTCTGGTGGTTTCTGTCTTCGATTTACCTCGGAGACAAGGGCGAGAGGCTGTCGACGAAGCTTCTTCCCTTCCTTTCTGACCTGAGTTCCCTAGGACGTTGGGACTGGGTCACTGCTGGTTTTGCGGTCCTCATCCGCTTCATGAGACCAAAGTTAATTCCTTTCTTTAAAAGATCATTATTGATTATCTTGCTTTATAGGCGTGGGTGTACTCCTACTTCCCGACCCTCGCGCCCAAGAGGACGGAGCCGCTGGAGAAGGCCTATCCAGTGGTGAGGGATTAGGTGATGTGCAGGACGAAGAGTAAGCGTTCTTCTCACGGTGTCTACCGGCGGGATGTGAACGCTCTTCAGCTAGACAGCGTAAGTATCTTGCTTATTTTCATTTGCTTTTATATTGCTTTGATCGTAAAAATGATTCCTTGTTTGTCCTATCACAGTGGGTGCCCAGGCCTTGGGCGGAGTACGCTGGAGCGCCTCCTTTTGTGGCTGAGGTCCTTCGACCCAGGAGCTCGTGTAACACCCAGGATATTTAAGAACATTGTTGACCGGTAATGTTGACCAAACAGACCTTAGGGATGAATGGGTGAGGGATCAGACTTGTATCTTGAGGTTTACAGGATTGCTTACTCGACCTAGCTGAGGCTACTCGGCCGAGTATCCCCGATACTCGACCGAGTAGAGCCTACTCGGCCGAGTATTCTTGTACTCGACCGAGTATGGCTGTTGTCGACACGTTAATATAAACGCAAGTTCGCGAGATTCATTTCATTTCTCATTTCTTCGACAGTTCCTCTTTCTCTAACCCTAGTCTACCTCTCTCCCCTATCACCCCATATCTTCACACTCTAATGAAATTAGCCTAAACCCTACCATGGGAATGACGGGATTCGCCGAGAAAGGATGACGGAAGTGGTGGTCGTCTATGTCACCGTCGATGTGTAATGTAGGTAAGTTTCTGCCTTGTGTTCTTGTGAGTGATTCTTTGAGTATAGTTGTGTAATAGGAGATGGTTATCGTTGTTAGGACGCTTGTTGGAGTCGTGCGTGGCTGTAAATGGGAGTCTTGCATGCTTTGCGATGAGGTAGGGTTTCCCTACTCAGTTTACTGTTAATTGATTTAAGATTGTAATTGTATTGTGTATGATTGTCATCTGCTGATCATCGGAGTATGGGTGTAGTGGTGATGGTGGTGTTGTTGTGGTGTTGTGACAACGGTAAGGTTGTGTGTGTTGTGATGGTAGTGGAGTCACTTGCGGGAGTGACTTCACACCCTAGTTCACCCTCCGTGGAACCCGCCACGGGAGGCGATGTGCACATTAAGGGACAGGGATTATTAGTCGCTCGTTGATGAGCTGGACTAGGTGGGATGGGCTGCGGTCACCCACTGGCGGCGAGGATTACCTGTTGCGATGGGTAATCTGGCAGGGCTACACCCTTCGGGCGTAGTCGATTCATCGTACGTGGTTGTGAGACGGGATAGAGGATGATCAGCTGTTTATATTGTTATTCTGTTTTACGTTTGATTAGTCAGTACTGACCCCGTTGTTGTTGTTTTGTGAAACCTGCGGTGATCCATTCGGGGATGGTGAGCAGTTGGCTTAGCAGGTTTTGTTAATTGTGGCAGCTAGGATTGGAGGGATCGAGTCATCACGCTACCGTTCTAGAGAGGCAGTGTCATTAGTGTCATGGTTGTACCTTTATTATAAAGACGTTGTAGTAAGTTGTATTTTATAAGACATGTTAATAATATATGGTTGTCCTTTAGTTGTCTAATTTGATCTACTCCCTCGGGAAACCGAGATGGTAACACCGTCTTACACTAGAATGGTCCTTGGTAAGGCATCCTGGTGTGCGGGGGTGTTACAAAGTGGTATCAGAGCCGACGATTTTGGAACCTAAACCAATGAACCTAATGAATATAGGGTGTCAATTAAAATGAACCTGGTGTATGTACGTTGGGAGCCCCAGCCGATGCTAGATTTTGGGTGAGTAGGCGCCCTCATTTCAAAATCATGGCCCCATCGGACTTAAGCCAGACACGGGAAAAGGGTAGCTAGTGAGAGTCATTGATTGCTTGGTAATGATTGATGTGTGTATCTAATATTAGGGTGATACGTGTTTGATGTATGTGTGGAAAAGTTGAAATGAGCGATGGAATTGTCGCAATGGGAGATCGGTGACAAGTTAACTTATTTGTTTCACGATGAATGTGTTGTGTGTTGGATTGCTACGTTGCAAATGTGATTATAGTGTATATCTGGTGATCTAACGGAATTAGAGATGATGTGACATGAGAGTTAAACCTTGCAGGTACTGTAATTAGATTGTTGAGTATGCTATAAGGATAGAATATAATAATTTCATGGCAAAGTGAGGAATGAAAGTAGGAGTGATGATCATTCCGATGATGGATGTGATGTTGTTATGTGTTTATGTGATAGAAATCAGCTTTAACAGTGACGAGCCGGATGCACGGAACTCCGAACGATATTATTTGATTTTGCAGGAACAATGAAAAGTTACGACTTCTTCCTTGTTTTCGGAAAACTCGACCGAGTAGATGAGTGTACTCGACCGAGTAGACCATACTCGGCCGAGTATTAAGCTACACAACCGAGTGCCCGTTTTGTGAGAATAATAATCGCTTCTGTTCTTCAAAACTCGATCGAGTAAGAAAGGTACTCGACCGAGTAGTAAACACTCGGCCGAGTAGTGGACACTCGGCCGAGTATTCCCAATACTCGACCGAGTATTGCTGTAGCGGGACTTATGCGGGTTATACAAAAACCCTATTTTCGTTCCTTTCTTCCTTATTTCCGCCTCCCACCTTTCCTTTCCTTCTCTCTAAAAACTCCATATCCTACCTCCCTCAAGCTTTTGGGTAAAACTTGGGTATTCTACTTGTTCTTGCTCGTCTCAAACCAGTTTAAGGTAAGGTTTAAACTCAATTTTCTCACTTGCTTTCAAAGTTATGGTATAATAGCATGTTATATCTTGATTTCCTTGTTAAAACAATTGATATTTAGTCTTTAATTTGTTGATTCTTGGATTCAATTGTATATTAATCTTGTGTATGCCTTAATTGATTAATTTCATGGTTTAAAAACTCAATTTCTGAAATTTAGGGTTAACACAAACGAATTGTTTCTGAAATCTTCTGGTTGTTGATGATTATTCCCTAATTTGAAACAAATTAAAGCTTGTAACTATATAAATTGTAAGGTAATTGGTGTTTTTCTGATAAGTTGTATTAAAAGGATGGTTCTAAAATCGGTATACAATTGAAAACAGTCCGTCTTTTGCGCTAATAATTTTATGTCAATCCCCTGTTAAAGAATTATTTCTTTGCAGTATGGTGAAAACCAGAGGCCTACCCAACAAAAGAACCCGTACTAATGTCCACTTGAGG
Organism: Silene latifolia; assembly: GCF_048544455.1. Classification (NCBI taxonomy): domain Eukaryota; kingdom Viridiplantae; phylum Streptophyta; class Magnoliopsida; order Caryophyllales; family Caryophyllaceae; genus Silene; species Silene latifolia. The sequence goes on from NC_133537.1 coordinate 289,879,892, forward strand.
CGGTCGTCAAGCATCGAACCGATAGTTCCGCCGGTGGAAGCACATCCATCGGTAATTTTCTCTGATTTCAACCATCGAAAGGCTTTTGTGGCTCTTATGCGTCATCCTTTTCGCCCCACCCGCGGTGTTAACCCTAGTATCCTTGAGACTTTGGGGATCAAGGAGGACATAGTTCATATTTTCAAGATTTTGGGCATGGAGGGGTTGTATCATCTGAGAAAGAAATCCTACCCCCACTTGACCTTAGAGTTTTTGAGCTCTTTTGTTTATGATAAGAAGGGAAAGACCGTTTCTTTTCGTCTCATGAATGAAGATCATGAGCTTACCCTGGACAAGTTGGTGACCATTTGGGTTTAGAGGCCGAGGAGGATGACTACCTTAGTGATGTGGCCAAGAATAGTGGTGCACCCCTTTACCTTCCTTATTTGACTGGTAGACCTGCCCCTAGTGCCAGTGCCATGCATATTAATGATGTTCACCACGTTTCCCTTCGTATGTTTCTGAGGATGATGACCTGTTTGTTATACTCGAGAGATGATGTGAGCAAGCTTAATTCTCATGAGGTCATGTTGCTTATGTCTTACCTCAACCTCCACCGTCAGAAACCATTCTACTACAGTGCCCCTGGTGTAGTGTGCTCTAGTCTGGAGCGTATGGCACAGTCCGTGACCCGACACATTGCTTGCGGGGCCATAGTGACCCGCCTATCTCAGCGCCTGACAGATTTTGAGGCCCCACCTCCTGAGAGGAATGAGTATGTAGAGATTGTGCCTACCATGGACGCTCAGTACTGGTGTCAGAACCGATGGTTGAGGAAGATGGATGATGGGTCGTATGCTTGGAGAGTGAGGGGTACTATGTGGATGGTGCTTCCGGACCCAGCTCATCTCCCGGTTGTTGATCATTTGGCTGAGTGGGAGACTTGTGGCATTCCTAGACCTGAGCCCAAGTCCTACCTGATTGACCCACGGATTCTTCTGGACCTACCTGAGCCTGTCACCGTACCTGAGGGACAGCAGCAGGCACCTCCCTCACCTCGGGAGCATCGCGGAGTGAGGCAGTCTAGGGCAGACCCGGTTGTATCCGGGCCCTCTTACTCTACTCCTGACTCCTATCCTTGCTACCCTTACCAGTATTCGCCCTACCCCACAGTGCATGACCCTAGGATGCAGCCGCATGAATTGGCTGAGCGGATCTCCTCTACTTTGGTGCTCCACAACCTACATGAGATGACCCTTAACCAGGGCATAGGGACTCGTTAGCACACATGTGGTGGAGAGGACCGGGGGTGGATACGGGGGTATTTCACAGCTATGGAGTTGACCCGAGTTACTGGAGACCTCCGGAGGAGACTGAGTTTGGTTACCTCGCGGGACCGTGGGGAGCCAACTCTGGCAGTCAGTTAGGAGGGGACTACTCAGCAGCAGCAACAGGCTTTCCAGGAGCAGGGAGTTCAGGTGCAGGTACTTCGGGCGCAGGTGGTGATGATGACATGGAGGAGGGTCCCCGTCATTGATCTTATGTTGTTAGACTATTTGGTTTGATTTCTTTGAGGTTGGATTTATTTGGTTGTGATGGATTTGTTTTGTTGTGTTGGATTTCGTACTTTTATTTTGGATATTTCTTTCGGGATTTATTATCCATTCTTTGGATGATGTACTCGGCCATAAGGCCGTTATTTACTTAAGTATCGTATGGAGACATGTTGAATGTTGTGTATGTTAGGATTTGGTTGTGTTTAATATTCTTTGTAAAGAATTTGATGCGAGTTGACGGTGAATGCTCTAAGTAATGTCTTCAAAGGCTCTCTGGATGCGATAATTCGACCGAGCATAGATACTACTCGACCGAGTAGAGCTTACTCGGCCGAGTATACACATATACTCGACCGAGTAGAGCTTACTCGACCGAGTAGCCTTTCATACTCGGCCGAATATTGCTGAAACAGAGAATTAAGGGAAATAGCTATAAGCTATGTGATAGTTGGATGAAAGAATTGTTAATACCTTATTTTGCTATTTTATACTATAACATGTTCCATAGATGGATTATGACCGTATCACGGATATGTGATTGTTGGAATAGGCTATGAGTTAGTGGATGTTTCGTGGTATAGCATTGGTGCGTTACTAGAATCTTATATTACTTGGGGGGGGGGGGGGATAACTGCGTCATTAAAGCATATGAAAGGTAATACCCTACTCATATAGCGGGGTAGTTGTAACAAGTTTTCTGCGTATATCTATATATTTGGTTACAGTGATAATCGCCTCAACGGGTTACGCATCAAGCTGCTATTTCTTAGTAATTCCATATTTTTAATTGTTATATACTACTTGGTTGCTGAAACATTTTGTCTTTATATGCCACAAGTGTGTAATGTCATAAAGTAAGTTGTGCTAAAAGAGGGGGATAGTCGCGGTGGTGTTTCGTTTTGTTAGTTGTTTTGTTTTGAGTCGGGGTAACGACTTTTGTGACGATTGCTATAACTCTTTGGTGCTTTTATACGTGATTAGTATAGTCTTGTGGTGTAGTGTTTTGCTTTATCTTATAGTAGCGTGTGCCGTCAGGATGTACTCGTTGGCTTTGGGCACGGAATTGGCTAGTGGTGAACTTCGGGGACGAAGTTCCTTTAAGAGGGGAAGAGTAATGTCGCGGAGAATTAAGTATTTAATTACGTGAAATATGTATGTAGTTATACCTATGATTTTGGAATCACATGTATGTTAGGCACGTTAACATTCGGAAGTTATGTTCATGTTTCCTTGAAGCTGTAGCTATGTTGTATTCAAGTAATATGAAGGTTATACTGTGCACGGATGTCTCAACTCAATTTTTATGATAATTGATCGTGGTAGCCCACATTTGTATATGGTTTGCATAATTGATCGTGGTAGTTCACATTTGTATATGGTTTGCATTTGTATATTGCTATGATTGTATGGTTGAGTGCTGTTTTGAGTATTGTTTCGTTTCTGTGTGTAGTTGATAATAGTTGTGTCGCGTTTGGCAAAAGAATGCATGTGAGTTCATTAATTTCTGTAAGAGTATGTGAAAGTTGGTGATAGGTGATTATTGTTTGAGTAAGTTGGTGTGATGATGATGTCAGTATGGTGTAAATTTGTGCACCTTGGTGTGGGTGGTCAATGTCACGGTACGTAAACCTGAGGAGAGGGTCGTGTGGGCTGAACTTCGGGGACGAAGTTCTTTTTAAGGGAGGAAGATTGTAACACCCAGGATATTTAAGAACATTGTTGACCGGTAATATTGACAAAACAGACCTTAGGGATGAATGGGTGAGGGATCAGACTTGTATCATGAGGTTTACAGGATTGCTTACTCGACCTAGCTGAGGCTACTCGGCCGAGTATCCCCGATACTCGACCGAGTAGAGCCTACTCGGCCGAGTATTCTTGTACTCGACCGAGTATGGCTGCTATCAACACGTTAATATAAACGCAAGTTCGCGAGATTCATTTCATTTCTCATTTCTTCGACAGTTCCTCTTTCTCTAACCCTAGTCTACCTCTCTCCCCTATCACCCCATATCTTCACACTCTAATGAAATTAGCCTAAACCCTACCATGGGAATGACGGGATTCGCCGAGAAAGGATGACGGAAGTGGTGGTCATCTATGTCACCGTCGATGTGTAATGTAGGTAAGTTTCTGCCTTGTGTTCTTGTGAGTGATTCTTTGAGTATAGTTGTGTAATAAGAGATGGTTATCGTTGTTAGGACGCTTGTTGGAGTCGTGCGTGGCTGTAAATGGGAGTCTTGCATGCTTTGCGATGAGGTAGGGTTTCCCTACTCAGTTTACTGTTAATTGATTTAAGATTGTAATTGTATTGTGTATGATTGTCATCTGCTGATCATCGGAGTATGGGTGTAGTGGTGATGGTGGTGTTGTTGTGATGTTGTGACAGCGGTAAGGTTGTGTGTGTTGTGATGGTAGTGGAGTCACTTGCGGGAGTGACTTCACACCCTAGTTCGCCCTCCATGGAACCCGCCACGGGAGGGGATGTGCACATTAAGGGACAGGGATTATTAGTCGCTCGTTGATGAGCTGGACTAGGTAGGATGGGTTGCGGTAACCCACTGGCGGCGAGGATTACCTGTTGCGATGGGTAATGGGCAGGCTACACCCTTCGGGCGTAGTCGATTCATCGTACGTGGTTGTGAGACCGGGATAGAGGATGATCATTTGTTTATATTGTTATATCTTGTTTTACTTTTGATTAGTCGATCGACCCCGTTGTTGTTGTTTTGTGAAACCTGCGGTGATCCATTCGGGGATGGTGAGCAGTTGGCTTAGCAGGTTTTGTTGATTGTGGCAGCTAGGATTGGAGAGATCGAGTCATCACGCTACCGTTCTAGAGAGGCAGTGTCATTAGTGTCATGGTTGTACCTTTATTATAAAGACGTTGTAGTAAGTTGTATTTTATAAGACATGTTAATAATATATGGTTGTCCTTTAGTTGTCTAATTTGATCTGCTCCCTCGGGAAACCGAGATGGTAACACCGTCTTACACTAGAATGGTCCTTGGTAAGGCATCCTGGTGTGCGGGGATGTTACAGCTCGAGCCGGCTGCTGTTGAGGACGTCGATGGGTCCGGTGTGGTACTTGGGCGAGCGCTTGGCTCGTCAGTGCTCTCGGGACGTGTTGGCGGTTCCCATCGATCCTCCTAGGACGATGTTCAGGGAGCCTTCTGAGGTAGAGAGGGAGGCGGACTTGGCTGGCGCTAGTGGTGACGCCCTCCTTCTTCCTGGCGAGGACTACTCGGCGTTCCTCTACGGGAGGTTGGCGTACTGGCCGGTAGTGGTGAATATCTTTTACTCTTCCTCTTGATTTGATTTCCTTTTGAGAACTATGATGAAAGATCACCAATTAATGAGAAATATTTGGTTTTGCAGGAGGTTGAGGCGGCGGGCATCGAGCCCCCAGAGTACCCCGAGACTCTCGAGTACACTGACGCGACCGGGAGGACGACGATCTCCGAGCTGCGTGACTTTGACGTAGCTGTGACGGATGCTGGCCTAGACGATTGGCAGCATCTGATTCAGAGGGTAAATCCTCTAACTTTGCATAACTTTTGTGTAAGAACACATTTGATTAAGTTTGTTCAATTGTTGAGAACTTCTTCTTGAAAATGCAGGTTGCGCCGTCTCGTTTTGTGGCGTTGTGGAGGGTGGCCAACCGGCTGCGAGCTACTGCCGTCGAGGCACTTGTCGGCGGTCGAGGCCGTCAGGTATGAACCTTGTGCCTGTTTCATTTTTGAATTTTGATTTTCCAATTTTGCTTGAAACGATTGACATGAGCCATTTTGTTGTTTACAGGGGGACCGCGAGCTGGAGCGAGAGTTGACCCAGTCTCGGGAGGAGACAGCTCGCTTGTTGAGGGAGCTCGAGGTTCGGGACGCCGAGATTGCCACTCTTGCGGCAAGAGTTGCAGAGCTGGAAGGCGACCAGCAATAGTTTTGTGTAGCTTTTTTTGTTTTTTTGTTGGCTGTATTTTGCACAGTTGTACATTTGGACCTTCATTTTGAACATTCTGGACTTTGTTTGGGGCTCGAGCTCCCAGTTTGTTGCACATTTCCCTTTTTTGTGTATATAAGATGGCTTGAGTGCCTTTTGCTGCTGGGTTGCATTGCTTGTACATGCAGGTTAGCTTTGAACAAGTTTGGTGGATGACGTTTACGCCGTCATGCCGCCGAAATTTACATAGAAAATCACGCAAAACATACATTTATATATACATATGGCCTTAATTAGCGCAAAACAAGTGACTCAAAAGGATGCAAAAATGCAAAAAATCTGCCGGAAAATGACCGGATGGTAGGGAGGGTTACCTCCTAAAAAAGAAAAAAAAGAAATCTATAAGTTAGAGGTGAGATGATGAAATAAATGAAGTGAAATCGAAATGAGATTTATTTCCTAAAAATGAAAACCGAAATTATTAAAAATGAAAATTATTTCCTAAAATGAAAATGAAAAAAAAAGAAAATTATTTCCTAAAATGAAAATGAAAATTATGTGCAAGTGCGGTAAAATGGCGAAAGTGTCGGTGTTGCCTCGAAATGCGTGCTCGCGGAATTAGGAAACCTGAAATATGGTAATCTACACGTATTCACCAAAATAACAACCCGTAGGAATAGGAAATTATTCGTCATGGAATTAGGAAAGATCCAACGCGGAAAATCACAGAAGTGAAGCTGAGGAAGAGGCTAAACATGAGTGCGTCCCTTTGAAGAGGCGCAGCAGGTTCTGCGCCTGTTCCCAGGTTGCTCTATTCTGGCAGATTTTTGGAAACTGAAATTAGTATAAATAGAAACGTCGATGGAGCTTTTATTCACACAATTCTTCCGTCTCTGCTTCGTCTAATTACATAAAATTCTCAAAATAATCTTTTCATCATGAATACTTTGGAGATTCGCTTGAAGGAATGGACCAACGAATTTTCGAACATGGAAAAACATGATATGGGTGCTTATAATTTTGGGTCTTTGTTGAGTTTAAAACTCATCAAGATTGTTAAACCGTTCTTGGATGCTTGTCTTGACTATTGGGACCCGAATTACCATGTTTTTGCGTTCCCTGGAGGTGATATTTGCCCATTTCCCGAAGAAATTGCTGCTATTGGTGGGTGGGATCCCGAACACTTGTCTGCCATTCCTTCTACTTCGCAAGGGTACAAGAGCAAATTTAGAGACTTGCTTGGGTTGACTAGACTCGAGGTGGACCGTCTAGTGACTTCGAAGAGAGTGCGAATGTTAGACTTCATAGATCGATTCATCAACAGGGCCGACCCCACCGTTTCTCATGTTGCTAGGCGGAGGGCATTTGGCTTTTGCTTGTTACATGTGTATGTCTTCCAAGGGCATGTTGATGAAGACTTGAGAGGTGATCCCCGTCTTCTGGGCCTTGTTGAGCAAATGGAGCTGCGCAGGAGCCCAACTTGTTTATGCTTAGGAGAGATTCTTTTGGGCTTGGATAATTGGAAAGCCAACCGTGACCTACCGTATTTGGGAAGTCCTGTCATTCTGCAGGTAAAAGGCATTTTTTTCTTTTTTTTCTTTTTTGTTTTCGTTTTTTTTTTTTGTTTCGTTTTTCTTTTTTTTTTTTTTGTTTTTTTTTGTTTCGTTTTTCTTTTTTTTTTCGTTTTTTTTTTTTTGATGTCTAATACCTGCTTTTGGTAGGTTTGGCTTATGGAACGGCTCCGATTGATCGAGCCCCCAGTTCATGTTCCTTCCTATCATGCTCGTTCAATTGCGATGAGGACTAGGCTTTACATGGTGGATTTCACCCGAGTCTGCAATTATTGGGAGAACAAACTGAAGAGCGATGATGGTCCCTTGATTAGGTGGATTGTGCCGTGGTGGCACCTCAAATCTGTCACTGGAGTGTCTTCTTTGGATCCTACTCGGTCCGTGCGCATTCCTGGATTGGAGTTTATGGTGTGCATCTTCCCCGGAGAGGCTGATGAGACAAGTTGGGCTGAAACAGATGATCCCCGAAGCTTGATATCGTCCCGCAGACTGCTATGGCGCTTACTACAGAGAGCCGAAAGGAGTGGGCCATTAAATGGGCTCAAAGAAATGTGTGGTTCTTGAACTCTTCTGCAAATGCCTTCTGGGTGTCGGATTCTTATCTGCGATGGAGAAAGGCTACTACTCCGGAAGAGCGCGATAGATTGACGAAGCGCGAGCCCGTTGACTACAAGGTGCGCGAGGTAGAGAAAGAAAAGGAGAAGCATCTGACAAAAGGAGAAGAAGAAGTCGAGCTTCGAGTTATTCATCCTTCGAAGAAACCGAAGATCTCCCCTGTCGTGGAAATGGTGATTGGCAAAAATGGAAAGTCTAGGCCTCGAGAAAGACCTTTGGTGATTAGGTCTGAAGTGGCGCAAGAGCGTCCGGCTCGAGGTCGTGACAAGAAATATGACAAGAATGACAAGGGCAAGGGAAAGATGGAGGAATAGCCCGAGTCTTTATTTATTATTTGATTATTATTATTATTATTTATTGTTGTAATAAAAAGGTGGGGTTTTTAGAATCCTAGCCTATTCTATTTTTATTATGTAGCGTACTATTATTATTAGAATGAATGAAATAAAAGGTTAAATGGTTATGAAACCGTTGTGATTTTCTATTTATTATTCTTGTCGAATTCCAAATGCAATGCAAATGTCCTTCTATTTACATTTTAAAATAAATGGGTTGTATCCTGTGAAGGATTGCCTACGTATTCACTTAAAAAATGAAATCAAACCCTTGCGCGTAGTTCGAGTAAATGTAAAAGAATAATTGTTCTAAGCAAGAGCTTGTAATGAACTTAGAAAATAAGCATGAGCTTTTTGCTTACTCTAGAGGTGCAAATTTAGTTTATTTGATGATACGAGGATGATAAATTTGTCAAAATACAAGCGTACAGTGACATTAGCTTATTTCAGCTTGGCCAGGGGCCGTTTATTTAGTGCCACAAGAGCGACACGTGGGGTTACGCGAGGCGCGTTTTTTGTCCCTATCCTAGGCATAGTACCGTTTTAGTTGGTCAAGGTTTGTTGGGTTTGAAAACTCATTCCCATCTAGGTCAGTGATTCTAACCACACCCCCTGGGAGTATGGATTTGACTAGAAATGGTCCGGCCCAATTAGGTTTGAATTTTCCTCGTGGGTCAACAGGTAAAAGAGCTCTAACCGATTTGAGTACTAAGTCTCCTTCCTTGATGTTCCTTGGCCTAACCCTTTTGTTGAAAGCTCGTTTGATACGTGCTTGATATGTTTGGACATTATGCAAGGCGCGTAGCCTACGTTCATCCAGGAGGATGAGTTCTTCATATCTATCCCTCTTCCAATCGGCTTAGGGATCGACTTTCGAGTAAAATACGCAAGGATGGTATCTCTAGCTCGATTTGGTTGTACGGACTTCCATGTCGTAGGTCAAATAGAAAGGAGTAGCCCCGGTGGGCATCCTATGGATGTACGATACCCCCACAAAGCAAAGGGTATCTTGCTTGGCCAATCTCTATAGTTGTCAATCATTTTCTTGAGAATCGTGACAACATTCTTGTTTGCCGCCTCTACCGCGCCGTTAGTCTGTGGTCTATAGGGCGAAGAGTGGTGATGCCTAGTCTTGTATTTGGCTAGAAATTGCTCGGTCTCAGCCTGGAAATGTGATCCATTATCACTAATGATCTCATGTGGGCAACCGTATCGACAGATGATGTTGTTTTGTATGAACTTTGCCACATTTTTAGCCGTGAGACTGGTGTAGGAAGCCGCTTCTACCCATTTGGTGAAATAGTCAATTGCCACTAGGATGAAACAGTGACCTCCTATTCCAGCTGGGGTTATCTTCCCGATTATGTCAATTCCCCATGCAGAAAATGGCCAAGGAGATGTCATCGTGTAGAGCAATGAAGGAGGGACATGTTGTACATTCCCGAATATTTGGCAATTATGGCAATGTCTTACATATTTGATGCAATCGGATTCCATTGTGGTCCAATAATACCCCAAACGTGTGATTTTCTTTGCCATCATGGGCCCACTCATGTGAGGACCGCATTCTCCTTCGTGGACTTCTTCCATCACTTTTCGTGCCTGTGAATGATCAAGGCAGCGTAGGATTATACCAAGAGGTGTCCTTTTGTATAACTCTCCTTGCATGAGAACATATTGTGAATCTAGTAGGCGTATAACACGTTGTCCCCTCTTGTCCATATCGGGTGGATAGGTACCATTGAGCTTAAAATTCAGGATTGCTTGGAACCAGGGTTCCTGCGCGATCTCCTCTTCATCGGTGATTTGGTGGACATAAGCCGGCTCTGACCGTCGTTCGATGCACAAAGGCATTTCCACCATGTGATCTGGCATATTAATCAAAGATGCAAGTTTCGCAAGAGCGTCTGCAAATTGATTTTCCTCCCGAGGTAGGTGTAGGTATGTCACGTGATCAAAGAATTGGGCAACTTGGTCTATTCTGGCTTGATAAGGTGCGAGGCTTTCGCTTCGAATTTTCCAAGATCCTGTAACTTGGTTGATGATCAAGGATGAATCTCCATGTACTCGGAGGTTTTTGATGCCTAAGCTTACTGCCGCTTGTAGTCCAATTAGACAAGCTTCGTATTCTGCAGCATTGTTTGTCACCTCGAAGTCGAGTTTGACCGCAATTGGTGTATGCTCGCCTTCAGGAGAAATGAGCAACATTCCTATTCCGAATCCTCTTAAGTTTGATGCTCCATCAAAATAAAGGTCTCAGGAATCTACATCAGTTTGGAGTATGTCCTCGTCTGGAAATGACCAAGTGTCTATCGTTTGTGCGTCATTGATGGGATTTTCTGCGAAGAATTCGGCGACGGCGCGACCTTTTATAACTTTCAGCGGCACGTATTTGAGGTCAAATTCTGAGAGCATCAGAGTCCATCTTGCTAGGCGTCCGTTGAGGACGGGTTTCTCGAATAGGTATTTGACTGGATCCATTTTGGAGTATATTTTGACGGAGTAGCTAAGCATGTAATGGCGTAGCTTCTTCGTTGCCCACACAAGAGCGAGGCATATCTTTTCGAGTTGTGAGTATTTAAACTCGTATTCCAAGAACTTCTTACTAAGGTAGTAGATAGCTCTTTCTTCATTTCCTACAGTTTGAGCTAGCATGGCACCCATGGCTGTGTCGGTTACTGTGAGATATAAACCAAGAGGTTGATCTTGTTGAGGTGGCATGAGCACTGGTGGTTTAGCCAATATCTCTTTGATTCGGTCAAATGCCTTTTGACAATCATCATCCCACATGGTGTGGTCCGTTTTCTTGAGTTTCTTGAAGATAGGCTCACAAATCATGGTGAGTTTCGGTATGAATCGACTTATATACTGCACTTTTCCCAGGAATCCTCTGACTTCTTTTTCTGTTTGAGGTTGTGGCATTTCGATCAGAGCCTTGATCTTGGAAGGGTCTATTTCTATACCTCTTTGACTAACGACGTATCCCAGGAGTTTGCCAGATGTTACTCCGAATGTGCACTTCTGAGGATTGAGCCTCATGTTGTACTTTCGTAGTCTTGTGAAAAATTTGCGAAGGTTCGCAATATGCCCCTCTCTATCCTTGGACTTGACGATCATGTCGTCTACGTATACCTCAACTTCTTTGTGCATCATGTCATGTAAGAGTGTAGTTACGGTGTGTTGATATGTAGCTCCGGCGTTGATCAATCCAAACGGCATGACCGTATAGCAATAGGTTCCCCATTGAGTGACGAAGGCGGTCTTATGCATGTCTTCTATGGCCATCTTGATTTGGTTATAGCCCGCATATCCATCCATGAAGGATAGTAACGCGTGGTCTGCAGTATTGTCTACCAATATGTCGATGTGAGGTAGAGGGAAGTCGTCTTTAGGACTGGCTTTGTTTAAGTCCCTAAAATCAACACAAACACGGATTCTCCCATCCTTTTTGGGTACAGGTACTATGTTGGCTACCCAGTCAGAATACTCAGAAACTTTGATGAACCCGGCTTTGAATTGATTGTCAACTTCTTCCTTAATCTTTAGAGCCCATTCTGTCCTCATTCGTCGAAGCTTCTGTTTTACAGGTTTGAAACCTAGCTTAATCGGAATCCTATGTTCAGCGATATCCCTGTCGATCCCTGGCATGTCTTTGTAGGACCAAGCGAAAACGTCTTTGAATTTATTTAGGAGGTATATGAAATCGGCCCTTTCGGTAGAGCTCAAGGTAGTCCCTATCCTAAGTTCTTGGGGTTCTAGTTCGGTTCCTACATTGATGGGTTCGGTGTCCTCTATTACTGGTCCCCCTTCCCCTTCCTGCAGTATTTCTTTGGCTACGTAGGGAGGTATTTCGATCGAGTCTGGGTCTTGGTCATCCTCAGTATCATCGTAAACAGAATTGCACTCAAGATAACACAAAGAGTAAGCAGAACCTGATTTATTCATATTAAAATTTGAGTAGAGTTGAAACAAAGAAGCCAACTGATCCATGGTCAGTGGCGGCAAAGGGACAGTGGTTGGGACATTTCCCGAACTACTGTGACTACTCGAGGCTAAGCTAGGAGAAACAAAGGGAGTGGGGATGACGACAGGAGGAAACTCTCTAATGACTTCTCTAGACTCCGACTCGACTCGACTCGACTCGAACTCATCGTCTCTCGATTCTCCTTTGAACATCTCTCCTTCTCCAGTGGTGAGCTTGAAGAGTCTTCCTTGATTGTTGGTCCACTTGATTGATTTTCTCCATCCTTTCTGCTGACTTGCGTTGGTTTCTGTGATTAACGCGGTGGGATTGAAGCGATCATCTTGAAGTATCATGGTAATGATCTCATCCTGCGCGGCCCTAACAAATCGATCTTCTCCGAATAATAGGCTAACAGCTTGTTCATCTAAGCAAGGTGCTTGACGGGTTTTGACGGTAGGAACCGTTTCTAGAGGGATGAAGTAGCAATCGTGAAAGATCTCGATTCCGGCTAGCTTCCTCCCGAGATAATGTCAAGGCTCGGGAAATCCTTGAAAGAGTTCTAGTCTTCCTTCTTGAACAAAGTACCCATTTAAAGTAGGGAGATAGGGTCGCATTTGGACTCCTACGTGCTTGCGGTTTTGGACTTGAGCAAGCATTTCGAGAACCTCTTCTTTAGTGGGTTTGTACCCTAGTCCAAGTGGTATCCTCTTTGAGTTGCCTTCCTTATATGGTGCGAAGGTATTTCTTCGGGTAGGGTTTAAAGGCATTCTAGGGAAGTATCCCTGGGTTTTGAGTATGTGGTTGACCACCAAGTTGAAGTAGGGATCATAGTATAAGGGTGCTAACTCACTTTCTATGACACTTATGCTTTGGAAGCCCCCAAGTTCATATACGGGATCTGCAAGGACTTGATTGTTCGACTGTTTTTCGATTATTGCCTTGATGGGTGATGAAGTGATCGTCACTACTTTGCCATTTAGCGGGATTTTGATCTTTTGATGAAGAGTGGATGTTACTGCTTTCGAAGCGTGAATCCAAGGCCTTCCCAGAAGTATGTTGAAGGAAGCTTCGATGTCCACTATTTGGAAGTTAACCTTTCGCTCAATTGGCCCTGTGGCTATGGTTAGGTTAACAAGTCCTACCACCTTTCGTCGTGTACCATCATATGCACGCACACCTTGATTGGTAGAGGTCCAATCCGACTCTTTCATGCCTAGCTTGTATGCCGTTTTGAGGGGTATAACGTTGACCGCGGAGCCATCATCTACCAAGGTCATTGGCACGTTCTTCTTTAGACAAATTACAGTGATGTAAAGAGCTAAATTGTGACTTGCGCCAAAAGGTGGCAAATCTTCGTCTGAGAAAGTAATAGGATTACTTAGCTTCGGTGATTCTTGGAAGACCAAGTTGACTACATCTTCAGGTGTCGAGTTATGTGCTACATTTAGTTTGGCCAAAGCTTGCAGTAAAGCTTGGCGATGCAGGAGTGAGCTTGCTACTAATTGCCAGACTGAAAGATCAGCCTTCGTCTTCTGTAATTGCTTGAGCAAATGGTCAGTGGAGTCTTCTTCGTTATCATTTGGTGTGACAACGTTGGTTGGACCGCTTTGAGTAATGCTTTGATATGGACGACCCGAACGAGTTAAGTGGTCCACATCTTGGTCTTCACCATTTTGGACTATTTCCTTGACTAGGGAGTTCTCAATGAGGTACTCGTCCTCACCACATTTTCTAATTCCCACACTTGCCTATCTACACTCCTTGCCCATGTGACGAAGTCGGAAATGGTAGGGGAAATAGTAAAGTAGAACCCTTCATTCTCGATGGCATGGATATCATTTTCGACTGGAGAAATGAGGTGTGAGCAATCTAAGGTAGATTCGTCACTTGTAATTACTAGAACTCCAAGAGGATTCTGAGTGTTGTTGGGTTTACCTCCCGGCGGTATTGGCAATCGACCATCTTCAATCCTGTCTTGAAGCACATTTTTCAACTTGTAGCACTTTTCTGTGTCGTGCCCCTTGCCCCTATGGTATTCACAGTATGAGTTCTCGTCCCAGAATTTGGATTTCCTTTCGGGTTCGGGAGTAGGTCCAATGGGTTGGAGTTTACCTTGCTTCATTAACCTTTTTAGAGAGTTGGAGTAAGTGTCCCCAAGATTTGTGAATTTCCTTGGTGGGGTACTTCTCTTGGATGGCTCGAGAAGGTTAACTTCATCGGTCTTGCTAGTGGAGCCGTATGAACGACTTGTGGAGCCTTGATATCCTCGACCTACCGTTTTGGACAAGAGCCCTTTACGGATGTCATCTTCGATCCTTGTCCCTAGTACAGTTAAATCCTTGAAAGTTTTGATATTTTGGTATCTCAAATGATTGGCATAGATGGGTTTGAGATTGTCCACAAACTTCTTCACTAGGGTAGCCTCATCTGGGCGTTCAACTAGTTGGGTACTAGTCTTCCTCCACCTACTTAGGAAGTCGGTGAATCCTTCTTTGTCATTTTGGGTAAGAACCTCTAGAGTGCGCATGTTAACTTGGATCTCGGCATTATCCGCATATTGTTTAGAGAACTCGATTGCGGCATCTTCCCAAGTAGCGACCTTCTTATGATCTAAGGAGTAGAACCATTGCTTCGGGATGGTGTAAAGAGATGAAGGAAAGATCCTTAAGAACATCTCGGGTTTGATGCCTTTGATAGACATATAATCCTTGAAGGCACGGATGTGGTTCAAAGGGTTCTCGTGCCCCTTGAATTTAGGGATATCCATCATATTGAAGTTGGTTGGCAATTTGGAATTGACGGCCTCATACTTGCGATTGTTCTCCCTATAAATGTCATCTCCCTTAAGGTATATCAATTGCTCCTCTAAGTATTGGAGTCTTTTCTCAGCTACAGTCATCCCCATGAGAGGATTTTCATCCTTGGATTCATTCTCGGAGTCACCTATTACTTCACTTTCCTGAGGGGGCAATCTCCCTTCTACGGCATAGATCCGGCCCTCGATGGTCTCAAGGCGGTCATAGGCTTGGTCTTGGGTAACTTGAATTTGGGCTAGCGCGGCTAGGATTCGATCATTACCATCTTGAAGTTGGTGGAGGTTTGTTTCACTGGATCCAGGCATCTTGAAAACTGGATAAGAGATCGAGGACGAATCAAAACGCGATCGACCATTCTAACACACTTGCTAAAAGAAGAAATGTTTTGACTCGTGAAGTGGGTGTGTGTCACTTGTGTTGAGTGAACTTTGAAGAAAGACAAGGTTTTTTTATAAAATGTGTGTCCTAGTCAACTATAGTGTAGTTGTAGGAGTGGACTCAAAGTGAGGTTTTGAAATGGGCTTGTGGCCCGAATTTTGACTCGACAAACGGACAGAGTTTTGACTGGGTTTTGCGCTAATCAATGGCCTATTTCGAAATTTTTGATTAAAAAGAAGGGTTTTGATTTTTGTAAAATCGTCATGGTTTTGTTTAGAAATGGTGATCACGTAAGGTACAAACATTTATACAAGCATTATAACGGGATGCTGAGTGCATTTAAAAGGGTTTTGGTTTAAAGGGTGGGTTGCCATACCGAACCATCAAACCCGAAGTCTGTGGAGAGGCTCGTACCAAAAAAGAGTAAGGCCGATTCCTAGTCCATTTCCTCAAGTAGTGAAGGCCCTTGATACAAACAAGAGTAAGCATCATGGTATGGATGACGTCAATCGCTATCCATCCTTAGGCCCAAATAAGAATTAGGACCGTTTAGACGGGACGATTGGTCGAATGGGTTGGGTTGGGCCTAGGAAGGCCGAATAAAACGATCTAGGAAGACCGAGTTATGAGAACCGACAATTGTCTTGTAGAAACTATTCCCTAACCTTGTTCAAGTTTCACCCTTGCTACACGTAAGTGTATTATCCCCAGCGGAGTCGCCAAACTGTGGACAGCGGGGTGCCCACGGGGGCGCTTGGGAGGAAGGAGGAACAAGCATTTGCATTTTTGTTGGAGTCGCCACCAATTTTTATGGGAAATTGGAACCGTTCGAATACCTCGTGCCATGTCTAGACACAAAGTAAAGACATGAACACTAAGCAATCGTTACCCTTAGCATTCTATGTCTAGAATGACTCTCGCGGATGCCAATGAACACGGGTGCTCACGGAGATCTGGAGTAAGGGGTGAGGGTACGTATTAGGAAGCTCTTTTGATCGAACACCTAATCCCGCCCGCCTCGATAGCGGCCTCTACTAATGATTAGGGACATCATTTATACTTGATATATCGTCGATTATATGCATGCAATGCAACATCCAAGTTTTAATCCTAGCATGTGAGAATTAGACTAGGTCGGTTGACAATTAATTAGCAAACAATTGGGTTGAAGTAGGATTTAATGTTCAATTACATGTGAAAACATACAAATGGATACAAGAAATATGATAAATGAAGGAAATGTAGATTCATATACATATTAACATACTCAAATATGTCTAAATTAATTTGTCATAAAATTAAAACGGATTTTATGCATGCAAACAAATAATATAATAGAAGAGAAATCATGTCCTTACATTGTTGATTTCGGATTTAAGGGCACAAAAGAGATCACCTTTCTCTCTTGTTCTTGAGCTTTTCCTTTATGGATGAACAAGATCTAAGTATAAGATCTCTCCCCAAGCTTTATACCCAAGGCTTCTCTTAATTTAATTAATATTACAAATACTAGTATAATATTAATCAAGGTAGAAAATTGAACCAAAAACTTTTATAAAACACTTATATGTTTCGGTTTTATTGAGAGAAGAAGAAGAGGAAATTTCTTCTCACTAGAACTTATATTTTTGGATGATCAATTGAATGAATATTCACTAACACATTTTAGTGTAATAATAGGTAAAATTAGATGAAAAACCAATGATGGTTTTCTCATCAAAAACCGGGTGGAAGGGGGGGCTTTTAGGGGAGCCAATGCATGAACACATTTGTCTTCACAAGAATATTAGGGTTGCATGGCTAGGAATGTAGGTAATCATTGTGTTCTTATAATAATTAAACAAACACAATATTAGCTTCCACTACCCCTTAATTTCGGTACAATGGATAATATAGAGTCCATATTATTTTTGTCAATTTGTTAATATGTAACATGTCATATGTCACATAAAATGTTATGTATTTTTAACACATTAAAAATCAACGTATTAGTAAAAATACGTCACATACAAAAATTGATTTGGTAATTTCATAATTACTTGTGCCGAAATATTTTACCAATTTATAAATCGTATTTACAAAAATTCATTCAATTCCGATTGTTTCCTTAAACAATAATTTCATCCGAGTAATGATACAATTCAATTACTCAGACCGTATCTTATTTAATCACATTTCAATATGATACGTAAATTTTACTTCCAAAATCGTCCGTCAATTTTCAAGTAATTTAATTAACTCGTAACATTATACGATTAATTAAATAATCAATTAAGAGTATTGCCCTTTAGGTATGACCTAGGGGTCAATCGATCACCACCGTCACACGATGTAATGTCAAACTCTAGTCACCAATCATTACCGATATATGTTGACCGGTTTGATAACAATATTACTTCCCAATTGTATTCATTTTAATGAGACTTAAACATGTGATCATCATGATCAACAGTCGTGATCGCATTATTGTCGGAGGACACATATTCCAACAATCTCCCACTTGTCCTCGACAAGTGTGCGTCACCAATTCTCTTGTCCTATTACTATCTCCCACTCAATGCAAGGTGTCTTTCAGGTCGTACTTGCAAGTGATCATATCGAGAGTGGTTTCCTCGATCCGGAGAATAAGCGATTGACCGGATTTATCCACTCGGATGCCATCCGAGCGTGGCCACGCATTTCCAGTTCATTACTCCTCGAGTGGCCCTGAGATATTGTTATAACCCTGACTAGGGGTGGACAATTCCTATCGCACTCATTCCCTTCGATTAGCCACAACCATCATAACCCAAAATATGCCCATTTGACCCCATTTACGAAGGTCGTAGTAACACAAATCAAAGTTAATCTGAAACTGTGCCATCTTAGGAGAATAGTCTTTAGTCAAAAGAATCGACTCATTTGAATACTATAGTAGCTCTCGCCACGACCAGGCTATATAAATTTGCCAGAACTCTATAAGCGGTCATTAGGCCCGACAAAATGTTCCTAACAGTCCGCCTATGTGATCGACTAGTCATCTCACATGACTCTATGGCACTTGAACTTGCCATCAATCGCCTCACACTCTAGTCACTTCGAGACGTCACCTCATACAAGTAACTATGGGCAAAAACAATGTTAATCCATGTTCACTTTAACGGGGTTCAATTGTTTCTACAACCCGTTTGGATATAACAGTGTACAAGGTGAGTTAATAATAACTCAAACGACAAATGTCGACATCACACTCGGGTAGTCAATATCATATTACAACCTTGTGATGTATATTATAAGTGTAACCACTTATTGATTGCAATAGAAGTTTAACATGCCATGTGTCCACGCGTTCAAACTTCTTACACTTGCAATCTCCTTCACATTCATGTTCTCTCTCATAGCATGAATCTTACCAAGTACATATCAAGGTTCCCGACCTTGGTTTCGGTTCTTTAACTTGAAAGAACTTTCTTATCGATCATCTCATAACGAACGAATTTGCGATGAATAATACAACTTGTACCGATCAAGTATTCCATCCACACACAATGCACTAGGTATATGTTTTGTAGAATCTTGTAACAATTGACAAGATTATTTAGCTTAGCACTTCTCACAAGTCCTAGCTTTACTAGGAAAGATTGTTTTTGAATAACCTCTTATTCAACCAAGCATCTTTCCAAAACTTCTCATTTCTCTTTCTAGGCTTGAAAGATTTGGGATTCTCATAAATCCTCATATGTGCTCGGATTTTCTACAATATGTGCAACCTCTTGACACACAATAGAACATTCCGTCAATCACTGAAATCGCTCATCGGATTCTACTCGAGAATTCATGACGTTTCTATTATGGCTCACCAATCAATCATCATGCTCTTATGCATATGATTCACAATTGGACACGTACATGATTATTCTAATGGCGGAAACATTAGTTATTGATAATCATGAGATCAACTGTTCATAGGTTCAATGAACGACCATGACTGCTAATGGCAATTCCATTTTCATCTACATGAATAACCTATGTGAATGTTGATACGATGTGTATCTCTTAATCCAACATCCTTTGATGTAATTGGATTGATCATTGTCCATTTTCATCCAGAATTGAAAACTCAATTGCTTCTTTATGAAAGAAGGTATTAGCTCGTCATTCTTTAATGAGTGATGAGTCGTAAATATTCGAAGGATGATAGCTCCCACTAAATTCCATGTCTTCACATGAGAATTTCCTAACTCCCACTCAATTCTACACATTTCGAAATTGACTTCTCAATCGAAATTTATTCAAGAATTGAAATATAAATTGCATTGCCAAGTTATTAAGATAGAACCATATATGTTCCCATCATATCCCTTCAAAATACCTATTTTGAAGTGGTCTCATCTTATCCTTACGGGAAAAATTTTAAATCTCCAACATACTCATGTCATAATGATGTGTAGCAATGTCATTATTCAAGTATAAGCAATATCTAGAATACGTCCTTCGCAAATACCCTTTTGGAAGGAGGTTTAACCATTTCATAGTGAGGTTAAACAATGACATTTGCGTGGTTAAAACTTTGGCCATTGAAGATATCGGTATATCAATCTTTGCAACTCGATCATAACTAGTATGTTACTTTGATTCATTTAGGCTCTTAAGTAAATCTCAAGGTTGAAACTATTGGTCAAATGTTTCATAACCATAGTCAAAAATTTGTTAAGACTTTACATTAGTCATTTTCTTCCAAAACCTTCT
Organism: Silene latifolia; assembly: GCF_048544455.1. Lineage (NCBI taxonomy): Eukaryota > Viridiplantae > Streptophyta > Magnoliopsida > Caryophyllales > Caryophyllaceae > Silene > Silene latifolia. The sequence goes on from NC_133537.1 coordinate 289,899,773, forward strand.
TTTGGTCTCCTCGTGTAGTTATCTTGAGAATATTCTCTTATGATTACTACACTTGGTCTCTTTAGTCATATAGAACTAACTTGAGACCATAGATCTCATCTATTTGGCATACTATGTAAATAGATATACCTTCATACAAATCATTTTCTCTTGCGTAGATCTTCATTTACACAAGTACACAATTTTATCTTGCGTTGTGTGTTGTGTCCTCATTTTTCTCCCACTCTATCTTTAGAATAAATACACTAAACATTCAAAGATAGCATATGAGACACAAATTAATGATGTTGAAGTATAAGGAGAATTATCTCATAGATTGACTAACAGTTATTGATTTTATATGAGTTCTTGGTGATTGACTTTCCTTTAAGAGAGTTCATAGGCTCAAAATCACTTTATAAATGATCATTCACATGCCTTAAGCATGTGGACATATAATGAAACCCGTCATTATAATTGTCTTATTAGATCACCTTTAAGTGAATAATCTTATGTTTCAAAACGCAAGCATTTAAAGATGAAATTTTAGAACATAAAGGATAAATGATAAAAACGGGTGACTTGGGTTGCAAACCAAGTCACCATCATCCAAAATACAAACCATTATCCAAAATACCTTTCCATGTCGAACACGGAAACTTAAAGTTCTAAAAATTCAAAACATAACTTAAAATAAGACAATGAAAAACAAAGCTCCACAAAAGCTATCCTTAGCTTCTCCATGGTTTCTCATGCTTGTTTTTCTTTTCCCTTGTCTTTGCTTGGTGGAGGCCCTATTTACAATAAAAAGGGAGATACATTATCACAACTTTGCATCATAATACCATAGTTGAATTTAGAAACATAAAAGAAGGTTAGTCATTTACCTACTGGAGTGATCTTTCCAGCTTTGATATCACCAAGGTATTTGGAACAATTTCTTTTCCAATGACCCATGCCATTACAATAATGGCACTTATCAAGAGGACCCTTCTTGACTTTGGAGGTGCTAGCTTCACAAGACTTAGCTTTGGTGAATGTGGGAGCTTGCTTCTTGCCCTTTCTCCCATTCTTCTTGAACTTCCCCTTACTCTTTGTGATTATGTTAAGCACATCCTTGGGAGGGTTCACATTTAACCCCATGTCCCTCTCGGCTTGCACAAGTAACTTGTGCAACTCCTCAAGAGACACGTCCTTGTCTTGCATGTTAAAATTCACCCGGAATTGGACATATGCCTTGACTTTGGACAAGGAGTGTAGAATCCTATCTACGATGAGTTCTTTGGGGATTTCAACCTTTTGAATTTTCAAGGTCTCGACAAGCTCCATGAGTTTGAGCACATGAGGGCTAACCTTTTGGCCCTCTTTGAAGTCGAGATCAAAGAATGCCGCGCCGCCTCATATTGGACGATCCGCGGAGTTTGTGAAAACATGGTCACAAGTTTGGAGTAAATCTCATTAGCATTGCCCATTTTAAAGGCTCTCCTTTGGAGGTCCGCCTCCATCGCAAATATTAAGACATTTTTCATTGCGGCGGACTCCTTTTGGTAAGCCTCATATGCTTCCCTAGTGGCGCGGTGGACCTAGTGGAGGTTCGGGTGGAGAGGCCTCGGTAAGGTAACGAAGCTTGTCGTCACCTTCGGCGGCTAATTTGAGTTGGGCATCCCATTCGGAGAAATTTGACCCATTCTTTTCAAGTTTACATCGATCCATGAAGGATCGGAGCCAAGACGAACTAGCGAGAGGTGTAGCATTAGGAGTTGGTGTTGCCATTTGTTATGAAAAAGAAGTGGTCTACAAAACAAAATATAAGGAGTAAAACAATTGTCGTTTTAATAATACTCGTAAAAGTATGATTTAAACAAGTTATATGCATTTTTCTAGTGACCTCTACCCAACTAGATAAATGATTCCAAGACCCAAATTCATATCGACTTAGGCACGGTGGGGCCGATACATCCTTTATCAATATAACTCGGTGGATTAACGTTTAATCGATTCTACTTTTAGAACTCTTGGTCGATAATATTACATTAACAATTATCTATAGCCCAAAACACATCGACAAGGGCACGGTGGGGCCGATACATCCCTTATCAAATACTTTTGTTGAGTTCAATCCAAATTTCGAATAAATGTGTCCATGATCCAAACCCACATTAACTTGGGCACGGTGGGGCCGATACATCCCTCATCAACATGAATTCGGTGGATTAACATTCATCACCCACTTCCCCTACGTAACAAGGTTTGTACCCCGGTGTGGCCGAGTGCACTCCCTCACGAAATAGGTTTTCATGGTTTCTACTATTTGGTAAGGCTATGTCTCAATTGATAGTTTTAGCGAGAGGTCATGTCAATTTATTATCTATCACGTTTTAAGTGAACTAAAGCGGTGAACTACGATAATTCTAATTGACACGGTCGATAAACTCGATAAAATAACAATGCATGTTTAGTTATGGCGATTTAGCGATGCATGTGACATAAAATAAAATGCAAGCATAAAATAAATAAATCCTAGTATGGCCTTTCCTAAAATAGAAAAACTCTTTAACTATTACATATTCGGAAACCAACTCCATTGGTCCCTTGAACTTCGGTTGTAGCACGCATCTCGAGGTAACGCCGTCTTTATGTATCGCCATTCTTGAAGAAATCCGTCTTTTGGAACTCCGGAATGAATAAAATTACATAATAAATTACATAATTTCCTATTATACATTTGTAAATAAAATAAAATAAATCTATTAAATTACAAAACGGTGATACGAGATCACAATAAAATTACAACCGAATCGATATTCCCATACATTTCGGGAAATACCAATTAAATCTAAGGCCATACTAAGTAAAATTACATAATTCAAAAATTACATAAATTAAAATTATGACAATCATAAAGAAAATGCAGCATTATAATATGTATGAACATGCTCAATTTTATGCTAAATCGCCTTTAAATAGCCAATATCGTATATTACTCCGTTTTTACGGATTTGCGTGATTTCAACATTTTATAATCACAAAAATACATAAACTCATATTTATGTATAAGTTAATTACCCTAACCTCTTAGGACTCAAAATATAGTCTTCACTAATAATTTGACCATAATTAACCCATATTTTATAAAAATTGTTCATAAATGGACCAAAATTACAAAAATAAGCTATTAAACTTCAAATAAATCACAAAATTTCAAATAAATTCAAAATTTGAAATTTAAATTTATGAACATTCTGGAAAATTTCCATGACACTCATAATGTTCAAAATCTTAGGTTAAAAAATTTCGAAATTTTCTCCGGAAAAACAATATTGCGGTTTATCGATTTTTAATAAAATAATCATAAAAACATGGAAAAATTATTTTCATTAACTTTTCAATTTTAGATCTGAAAAATATAATAAAATGCAACATTAGACGTTTTTCCTAAGTCATAGATTATGTTTTATTAATTTTCCACTAATAATGTCACTATTTATGCTATTTTTCTTCAAAAATTCATAAATCATGCAAAAAGACTTCTTTATAGCCAATTATTTTACACACATCTTGTAAAATTGCATGTGACAACATATTAATTTTCTATGACCAGATTCGAAATTTAACTCATATTAACCTATTTTTCACCTAAATCCGAATTTAATAATGAAAAATTCATTTTTCGAGCATAACAAGTCCAAAAATTATGAAACTTTGCAGGTTATCTCAAAATAATATATGTGACAACATATCCAAAAACCAAGTTAAAATTCGAAGTATAGCTAATTTTAGACCAAAAATGACATTTTTACTCATAAAATCACATTTAAATGCCATTATTGTAAATTATGAACAATAAAAATCCGAAAAATAACCAAAATATCCCAAAACACTTTAGGACCAGAAATATTAACATGCATGTAATAATTTCGTGATATATCATAATAACACAAATTTTACAAGTTTTATTTGTTATTCTTATAACTCGGAAAAACTTTTAACCAATTTGCATGCAAACAACCGTGGCTCATGATACCGATTGAAGGAAATGTAGATTCATATACATATTAACATACTCAAATATGTCTAAATTAATTTGTCATAAAATTAAAACGGATTTTATGCATGCAAACAAATAATATAATAGAAGAGAAATCATGTCCTTACATTGTTGATTTCGGATTTAAGGGCACAAAAGAGATCACCTTTCTCTCTTGTTCTTGAGCTTTTCCTTTATGGATGAACAAGATCTAAGTATAAGATCTCTCCCCAAGCTTTATACCCAAGGCTTCTCTTAATTTAATTAATATTACAAATACTAGTATAATATTAATCAAGGTAGAAAATTGAACCAAAAACTTTTATAAAACACTTATATGTTTCGGTTTTATTGAGAGAAGAAGAAGAGGAAATTTCTTCTCACTAGAACTTATATTTTTGGATGATCAATTGAATGAATATTCACTAACACATTTTAATGTAATAATAGGTAGAATTAGATGAAAAACCAATGATGGTTTTCTCATCAAAAACCGGGTGGAAGGGGGGGCTTTTAGGGGAGCCAATGCATGAACACATTTGTCTTCACAAGAATATTAGGGTTGCATGGCTAGGAATGTAGGTAATCATTGTGTTCTTATAATAATTAAACAAACACAATATTAGCTTCCACTACCCCTTAATTTCGGTACAATGGATAATATAGAGTCCATATTATTTTTGTCAATTTGTTAATATGTAACATGTCATATGTCACATAATATGTTATGTATTTTTAACACATTAAAAATCAAAGTATTAGTAAAAATACGTCACATACAAAAATTGATTTGGTAATTTCATAATTACTTGTGCCGAAATATTTTACCAATTTATAAATCGTATTTACAAAAATTCATTCAATTCCGATTGTTTCCTTAAACAATAATTTCATCCGAGTAATGATACAATTCAATTACTCAGACCGTATCTTATTTAATCACATTTCAATATGATACGTAAATTTTACTTCCAAAATCGTCCGTCAATTTTCAAGTAATTTAATTAACTCGTAACATTATATGATTAATTAAATGATCAATTAAGAGTATTGCCCTTTAGGTATGACCTAGGGGGTCAACTGATCACCACCGTCACACGACAGTAATGTCAAACTCTAGTCAGCCAATCATTACCGATATATGTTGACCAGTTGACAGTAACAATATTACTTCCCAATTGTATTCATTTTAATGAGACTTAAACATGTGATCATCATGATCAACAGTCGTGATCGCATTATTATCGGAGGACACATATTCCAACAATAAATACAATAAGAAAATTACAATAAAAGAAAATTACAATAATTACATTGGATTAGGCGATTTATGTCGAAAATACCTTTAAAACGGATAATTTGAGAAAACGAATAAAAGAATAAAATACGAACACAACAGAAGGTGATAATACGGATAATAGTTGATTATACGTAAGCTAAATAACTAATCCAAGGCAAGAAACGGAGTTCAGGGACAGAATTCAACCCGGAATAGGCGCAGCAGAGCTGCGTCCTTTGGAATAGGCGCAGCAGTTGCTGCGTCTGTTCCTGACCTGAATTCTGGCTGTGAAGCCGGAATTGCGCGTTGTTAATACTCGTCGGTAAATTTAATGATTGATTAAATTATTTACTCGGATGAAAGTGATTAATAGATTAATTACATGTGATTAATGGTCATAAAAGCAATAAACATGGATGAGACGGATGCAAGACGGATTAATTACATGAATGAATGATTAACTAGTTAACAAACTAAATCAATTAATTAGGTTAAATACAACGGATTAATGACGAATATATGATAGATATGACAAATAACAGATTTAAATATGTCAATGATGAATTCCAGAAACTCAATATTGATGAATTGAATCTCTAAAGCCCGAATTGAGTTTAATGACGAAAACCCGCAAATATTGATTACTTGGGATTTAAGTCGAATTTAATGATGAATAAAACATATTAGCGGTGAATAATAATATACATGTGAAATATTATACTATTATGACGAAGAATTAACAAAAAAACCACGGAAACAAATAAGAAAGAACAGATTACAGAGGACGAAGGAAGAAGAAAGGAAGCAGGAACTGCGGCAGACTCACGAAGAGGCGCAGCAGGTGCTGCGCTCCTTCGAAGAGGCGCAGCAGTTGCTGCGTCTTTTCTCGACGGTTTATCTTCTGGAAATCCGTAAAAAGAGGTTTTGAACACGGTTTTAGAAATCGGTTTTAATGATATTTTCGACATAAATCTTACATTGATGATTACAAAAAGTAAATACAATAAATAAATAAGGATTATACACCCTCAGACTTACATGTTGACGAAACGAGAAGGACTAAGATATCGATTAGTGATGCTCGACGCGAATGCAAAGAAAGTGCCCTCGTAAGAGGAAAACGATTAATTAATTAAAGTTGATTGATGTGGAGTTGGTCAAATTGGTCGGTCATGCAAACGAGGCTGGTACTCAGAAGGATCCGAGCTTACGTGGTCGAATGTTCAAGCACGTAGACGCCAAAACGTAAGAACAAAGGTCTAGAATGCAAAGGGAGAAGAGAAGGGCGGACACTCGCGTGAGAAATATGAGGAGCGAAGGCTCCTATTTATACTAATCACGTGAAGGAATTAGGGTTTCGGAGACTCTTTGGAAGTGAATCTCGGAAAGATATGAAAAAGATACGAGAATTACGCGAGAAAAGGACACGGGAAGAGGCGCAACGACCCATGCGTCTCTTGGAAGAGCGCGCAGACCGCTGCGTCTGTTCCCAAGTGGTTTCCTCCTGCGGAAGAAAGATTTCCGTGTTTGAGTTATGGTAGGACGGAATAATTTGGTTTTCCTTAATATCTTATGTGAATATTTCGGGAAATTGTTTACCAAAGGATGAAAATTATGAAATATGGAATATAAATATCCGGAACATTCCAGAACATTCTGACTCGGGATTTAACGGTTATCAGAAAATGAAGACGGTTTTAGGCCCGGACTCCAAATATACTCTAATTACTGTCAAAACGACCGTATCGGCACGTAGATGACAACTAAGAGGTAGACATTAATATTTGAGCAATCACTTGACGATAATCTTACGAATTGTCACAAATCATTCCGCGTACCAAACATGCGGCCCAATCATCACCGGGTGGTTTGCAAGAGGTGCAGAAATGAGGTATCTACAATGAGAGGGAGAGAAGAGTTATCATACAATGGAGATGGCATGGCTAAGTGTTTCTAGCCATTGTACCTGTCATCATCATCATCACGTCCTCCATGTCCGCTATGCCCTTCTTGGTCTTCTTAACCTTCTCCTAGGTTATGGTATCCCCCACTTTGGCCGTCCAATTCCTCTCCTTGGTTACCATAATTAGGGAACAATAGATGTGGTTAAGCCCATGATGGATGAGGGCCTCTAGGATTAATGTACCCTTGTTATGCCATGTTGTAGTAAGAAGGGTATTGGGCCAAGTAATTGTCGACCCGCCCGTCGTGCACTACAAGGTTAACTCGTTGCATGAGTGTCATCAATTCAACCATGGTTGGGGCTCTTGAATCTTGGGAGGTGAATTCTACATGTGTGGTGGGGTAGGGTGGTATGGGCACATATGATGGTTGTCCATCTTGTTGGTGTGGCACATTACCCAATTCCAGCATTTGAGGAGGTTGGTGGGGGTACTTTTTCCTGCGGTGGTGGTTGGTCATAAATCACAATAGGTAGAAGGTTACTCGGCCTTTATGAGTATCGACTCAAACGGGGTTCGGTGGGTGGTATATTCCACCCCATGAGCACAAGTGATGAGCATCCCCTAGTGTACCATTCTACACTCCCGACCGCATTGTAACCGCACCACCGGTGGTGGTGAAAGATGGTTTGTTCATCAATTAAAGTATGTCCCGGGAGTTTTGCATACCTTTCATCATAGTTGAATACGGGGCAAAGTTCATTGGCCAATATTGTTACTAGCCTTCCCATCACAAATGTTTTTATTTGAGAAAGCCCTTTTGCAAAATCATTAAACCTCGTAAGCATCTCAATAGGCGTATTGAAGTTGAAGGGTCTTGTCCCTTGCACATTCAAGTAAGACTCAAGAAATGCCAAGTCAAAGAGGGTGCATTTGTCTTGCTCTACCCTTCCAAGAATGGTCCCAACTATGAATCGTTCGCTAATTCGAATCACGGGGTGTTGAATAGCAAAAGTGTAGCATTGCTTGAAAGAATTAAAGTTTATTCCGGAGATGGCCCTCCAAAGATTGGCAATATTAAGGTTAGAGGGTTTGTCGGTATTGCTTGTTGGTACCTCAAGACCAAAGATCTCCGCAAAGCGTTCTAAGGTCATTCTATGAGACATATTACAAAGGCGAAAATTCATAGCGACTTCTTGTCTCCGATTGGTAACAACATGGAGGCTACATGAAAATTCTAATGTGAGGCTTAGGTAGGTGTCTTCATGAGCGTAAAACAACCTCTCAAGACCCAAGCCATGGAAGAAGGACTCTGTTTGTTGCCTTATTCCAAGTATTTGCAACAAATCAAGGTCAATGAATTGAGTAGGTTCGTAACTCTTACCTAGTAATTCCACAAATCGTTGACGGTGTGCATCTTCGACGAATTCTACTTCCGGAAAGTGCTCAAGTTGTTCAACACCCGGTAGCACCACGTTTTCTTGAACCCTTGCCTCTCGTGAGGCAGTTGAGGTAGTTCCCTTTCGGTGTTTGGATCTCGACTCGCCGGTCCTCTTTCTTTTTATCCTTGTAAACATTCCTGCTTGATGTGTTTAGTTGGAACTTGATCATTGATGTAAGGATAGACCTTATTGCTTCTTTATGCCTCGGATTTGTGCTTTTGTGATGGGGTTTTATGTCGAGGTTGTGGGAAAGGATGATGAGATCTATTTGTATTGATGTTAAGATAAGGGAATAGGAATGGTGAGGGGCGGATTTATCAAAGAAATAGGCTGGTTTGAGCGGGCCGGGGTTGGGTTCGAGCGGGCTGAGGTTAAGCCCCATACTATTCCAGTATGACCACTGCGTCCTGGAATCGGCTCGAGTGTCCCTCAATATGGGACGGGCGTCGTGGGGTCAGGTCGAGCGTCCTTTGATACAGAGTTCTTTCTTTTTGTTTCCTTCCCAGCTATGGGTCGGGCGTCCTCCCTCTGCTTTTGTCAAAAATGAGGCTTAAATTAAGCCTTTCCCTTGCTCCCTTTGTGATCCCCTTCTTATCATCGTGCTCTTTCCTGAAAAATGGCTCAAAAAGTATATAAGAACTCTCCCTCACAACTCTCATGTAAAGACTAAAGGATACCCGTAACGTTACGAATATAAAATGCAACTTCACTAGCATGCAATGCGATGTAAGGTTAGAAAAGTATTTTACAAATGGTGGTTTGAGATAGGACTCCACAAAACTAAGTTAAATGATGAATTTTATTATCCATGGAGCTTAATGCTCTTAATAGGCGATCAAAAGCTTGCGAATGGTCCTCGAGTAAGCATGAGTAGGTTTTGAACCATTTCAAAATAGAGTAGAGCCAATTCATGAAGAGCCTCTCTTTGAACTCCCTCCCCTTATTCTTTGCCTTGCCATGATGGCCTTCCTGGCTCTAGCAATTAACAAACTCGAGATTCTTGGCATAGAGGGGTTTCTGTTTGCTCCTATCTCTTTTAAAGTTGATGATGACGAAAGTATTTGGACCAATCAATCCTTCAAGAATAGAAGGCGAATTTTCATAGCATTGGTGATGGGATAGCTTGGGAGTTGGGATTGTGGGCGCCAAGTTTTCACAAATAGGCTCCCGCTTAATTTTATCCTTGAGCTTCTCCACCAAGTATTTTTTGTATGACGATTTGACTTTCATGAGAAAGTCTATAATGTCATCTCCAACTATCATGTCTTCCATAGTGGGTGTGAGAAGGTCCTCATTGTCAACAAGGAAGAGACATTCTTCCTCTTCATTGAAGTAATCCTCAAACCTTTTAAGGACGGGTTCCTCGAGTAAGGTAATCCCACAACTCCATTCATCATTTGAGTCCATCTCTCCCTCATTATTCGAGTTGTTGTGGAACTCATATCCCTCATCATCTTCTTCCATAGCTTCGTCATCATTGCTTTCTCCATACAAATCATAAATATGGGCTTCACTCGTCCTCATTAACTCTTTCTCCATCACCTCAATGTTCACATCAAATGACACACCCTCATACTCACAAAGGCTAAGAGTATTTGGTTTACTCAACCTCATATCTTCTTCGTTAAATACCACACTTTCATACTCACAAGAACTCAAGGAAATTGGCTCCTCCAACTTCACATCTCCCACATCAAAGGCCACTCCCTCAAATTCGCATTCATGGTTAATGCTTAATAATTGGTGAGGAGTGGTTGGCGGGGTGGTTGTTTATTAGGATGCCTTCATTTGGGCAATTTGATTTACCAACTTCTCACCATGGGTAACAATACTTTGAAGAACGTTGTTCCTATTTTGACTCTCTTCTAGTACCCGTGTGAAGAAATTTTGTTGGTCTCCTATCAGTTGGAGAACTACATTTTGAATGTCAAAGTCATGATCATTTTTTTGTTGTGGGTGGGTATGAGGGTGGTTATATTGCGGCATTTGGAATTGGTTGTAAAGTGAGTCTTGGGAGGGTGGTTGTTGTGGATATTGGATGTGGGGGCTTTGGTAAGAAAAGTTGGGGGTAGTAGTTAGGACTTTCATTGTATGAGTTGTAAGGTAGGTTTGTGTTGACTTGCTTTTCAAACTCCCCATACCCATTGTAGTCATACTCAAAAGATCCACCACATACTCCATGTACCAAGCCTTGGGCCATCATCATAGCTAAGATAAAGATACAACTACAAACATGGAAACTACAATAAAATGGTAAGAACGACCTTGAGGAACAAGTTCCTCAAGGTTAGAGCACAATTAAAATAGACAAAAAAACAAGACCTTAATCACAAAACACCGTCCCCGGCAATGGCGCCATTTTGATGGTGAGCGAGTCGTTGTTCACTTAATCAAACACATTTATATTCTCAACAAACAACTAGTAAGTTGTTAAGTCGAGGTCAATTCATGGGATGGTGTGTTTTGGGTCCTAAGTCTATCTATTTTAAGTTGTGTAAGTGTCACAATTATATGGATTTGAGGTTGTGTTCTAAACTACGACAAGGAAATGTCAACAAATGAAGAGCAAGGTAAGTAAATAGAAATGGAGATGTAAACAAATGATTAAAGACACTAGGGTGTCATCGGATCATAGGGGAATCATGGTCAGATAACATAAATGAGTCACATAGATGCAAGCAATTATTATTGTTGGAATCGAGTTAGCTTATGTCTTACAATTCCTAGGGAGACTCAGGTCTCGGAGCCAAGTTGATCAAAACTTTACAACACCTACATCGACTTGGTTCTCCCTATTCAACTATATGCATGGTCTAACAAGCCTTGAGTTAGCTTATATCTTACAAGTCTTGTTGAAAAGATAAGAGAATCATGCTAGGTTGTCAATCAAGCATTTCATCAAACATAACATGTGCATAAGTTGAAAGTACAATAAGAAAGCATTCATATGAACTCATTAAGCATAGATTTATCCCATAATTACTCCCCTAATCCCCCACTAACCCTAGCTAGAAGACTACTCACTACACATCATGATTATTATGCTAGCACTGGTGTCAAACATCACAACACAAGTGAACATGATGATTAAGCAAGATAATAAGCAAAGGATTAAGAAGTAAATAAAGAGAGATTGAGAAAGTTACCAACTTGAAAAGTAAAGATGAACATAAATAAAGGATAATCCTTGAATAAAGATGGAGACTTGTCACTTAGTCTTCAAATACATACTCGAGAGATCCAAAAGTAAATAACTTGAGATGAATAAAGGAAATGGAAGAACAATAGAAGAAACCTTTGATTAATGGTGGAGAGTTGTCAATTCCCCAATACAAACCCAAGAATTCTTCAAGTACAAAGCTAGATTTGAGATTGTTTGAGAAATAATTTTTTTTTATTTGAGGGAATTTGAGAAATAATTGAGGAAAGATTAAAGTGCAGTTATGGAAAGATTAAAGGCTAATTCTACTCTAATCTACTCTTTTTTTTGGTGAAATGTGAGAAAAATATTAAAATGAAAAAATAATTACATTATGGTGTTCATACAAGGGATATCATTCTATAAGATGCATTTTAATCAACCAATCTCGTTCTGCAAGAGTCATCACTGTTCTTTCCCGGGTTCGAACTCTTGATTTCATATTCTCCAAGATAGTACCTGCCACCCTTTCAGGTCTAAGCAAACTCATCTCATTCCTACTTCTATTCCTCTGCTGCCAGACTTGGTATATCAAGCTCATCACTATGGCATTTTGTACTCCCTTCTGAAGTCCCGTGCCTGCTCTACTACTGCACCACTCAACCAAATCCCTGACAGGGAAAGTCCAGGCAGTGTTCTGGTTCAGCTCCACCACCACTCTTCTACTGTAAGTGCACTCACAGAACAAATGCTCAATTGTTTCATCAGCTATGCCACACAAGTAGCATTTCTCCTCGATGATCACCCCAAACCTGACTAGCCTCTCTACTGTATTCAGTGCCTTATGAGCAACCATCCATCCCATAAATTGATGTTTAGGGATGGTCCATCCATTCCAAACTGCCTTATCCCACTGAACTCTTGGCCTTGTACCTCTGAACCAGTCATAACAACCAGCAGGTGAGTATCCTCCTGGTTGAACACTCCACTCCCCATTAACATAACCATTCCTCATTTCTTCCTTAACCTTGCATATTCTCCTCAATACCCAACTTGAATTCGAACTAGGCTTGTATTCCATCCACGCCTGTCCCTTAAGATAGTTACTTTGCACCCAATTAACCCAGATAGAGTCTCTTTGTGTAGCAACCCAGTCCACCAGTCTTCCTACCATTGCCTTATTCCAAAATTCCTGGTCTTTGATCCCCAAACCACCTTCCTCCTTAGGTCTGCAAATTGTGTCCCATCCCACTAGGGGAGCTCTCCTGTAGTCTGCTGAGTTATCCCATAGGAAATTCCTACACACTGCTTCAATCCTTTTGATGATTCCTTTAGGGAGAACAAACATAGATGCCCAGTAAGAGTGTAAAGAATTAAGCACACTCTTGACTATGACTAACCTTCCTGCATAAGAGAACTTTCTTGCCCCATACCCATGTATCCTTGCACAAATTTTATCCACAAGACACTCACAATCTTGCTTCCTGAGCCTTGTAGTTTGGATTGGCATACCAAGATATTTAAAAGGGATGCTCCCTTCACTGAAACCTGATATCTGCAATATCTCAGCTTTAAGTTGCTCAGGTACATTCCTGAAGTATGCATTAGATTTCGAGGCACTAACTTGTAGTCCAGATGCATTAGAAAATGTAGAAAATGACTGTAACAACAACATCATAGAGGTAACATCCCCCTTACTGAATAGCATGACATCATCTGCAAACATAAGACTAGTGAGTCTTTGTTTCTTGCACATAGGATGATAGTGAAATTCAGGCTTTGAGGAGGCATATTGCAGGGAACGAGTCAGGTACTCCATACACAGTGTGAAAATCAGGGGGGAAAGGGGGTCCCCCTGTCTTAAGCCCCTCTTCCCCTGGAAGTATCCAAACATTTCTCCATTTAAAGAGAGGGAGAAGGAAGTTGTAGTAATGCATTGAATAATCATTGCTTTAAAATCAGAAGGGAATTGGAGCTCCTCCAAAAGATTCTCAACAAAGCACCACTCTACAGTATCATATGCTTTCTGCAAATCTATTTTGAACATACATCTTGGAGATGCATGAGTCCTTTCATATAGCCTGATCAAGTCTTGACAGATTAAGATGTTTTCTTGTATGCTTCTTTGCTGAATAAAAGCTCCCTGGTTCTGTCCTACAATGTGAGGCAACACTTCAGCTAGTCTGGAACAAAGTAACTTTGAGATGACCTTGTAAACAACATTGCAGCAGGCAATTGGTCTAAATTGGAGCACACTTTTTGGCCTGTCACACTTAGGAATTAGTGTAACATTCGTGGAGTTAAGTTGCTTGAGTAGTTGCCTGCTTTGGAAAAAATCTTGGACTGCTCTTATCACATCCCCTCCTATTTCCCCCCAAGCATCTTTGAAAAAATTACTTGTGTAACCATCTGGCCCTGGTGATTTAATGTCAGGTATACTAAAGAGAGCTTCTTTTATCTCCTCCCCAGTCACAGGTTTCCTTAGCATATGCTAGTGGTCAGCAGTACACACAGGTCCTTGAGCAATGATTCTTCTATGTATCTTCTTAGTCTCCTTACTTGATCCAAGTAGAGATTGATAGTAGTCAATAAATGCCGTCTGAATTTGTTCCTGAGTCTCACACACCTTGCCATTCACATCCTCAATCATAGCAACCTTGTTCATATTCCTTCTCCTTTTCAGCAGACCATGAAAGTATGAGGTATTTGCATCCCCATCCTTTATCCAATTATGCTTAGATTTCTGAATAAGGAAGCTTTCCCTAGCCTTTGCTAGCTCCTGTAGCTGAATAGAGGCTTCATATTCTTCAGTGATCTTTTGCACATTAGTAGGATCCCTGTTAATCCCTTCCTGCAACCCCTCCACCTTTTTCTGTAGGATAGCAGCTGCATTTTCAATATCACTGAAACACTCTTTATTCAGCTCCTTAAGTACAGCTTTCATGCCTTTCAAATTCTTTACCAGTCTAAACATGGGTGTGCCCGTGAAGCCAGCATCCCAATTCTCCCTCACCAACGGAATGAACTTCTCTGAACCACCCCACATGTTGTAGTATTTGAAATTTCTTTTACCCTGACTATGACTAGTGCTCTTTAATAAACAAGGTGTGTGATCCATCAAACCCTCAGGCAAAAAATGAGCATATATATCAGGAAATGAATCACACCAGACTTGATTGACCAAGAACCTATCAATTCTGCTATATATACGCTCCTCAGGCTTCTGCTTATTGTTCCAGGTAAACAAGGCTCCTACTGCAGCAACATCTACCACCCCACAATCTGCATTACATCTTCTAAACGGTTCCATTTCACCAGCTGGAGTATTACCCCCTACTCTCTCTGATGCAGACAGAACACAGTTGAAATCTCCTGCAATTGCCCATGGTCCATTAACCAGGTTTGAAATCTTCCTCAAGCTATCCCACAGAGGCTCCCTCTCATGCTGTCCATTGAAGGCATACACCATTGTTAACCAAAAACTCCTCCTATCCACCAAAGAATCAACTTTCATATGAACAAATTGAGCATTGTATTCTATCACATTCACCCTAAAGCAACTTGGCTTCCAAATGATCCAAATGCGTCCTCCAGAATGATATCCCGAATTAGTAGTGATACACCAATTAGAAAAACTATTCGCAGCTTTTTGAAAAGCTTTATTCTTTATTTTTGTTTCAAGTAACCCAAATAAACCTATATTATTAGCTTGCAAAAAATTATTTATATCTCTTTGTTTGCCTACCCTATTCATACCCCTTATGTTCCAGAATCCTATCCTATCCATTAGATAAAATAGTATTTGATGCATTACCCTTTTCTGAACTGAACTTCTTAGGAGGGGAGGCAGCAACCTCCTTATAAGAGTAAGCTCCAAAACTCTCATTACTGTACCCCTCCTTTGGTCTTTCATTAGTATGCATCTTCACAAACCTCTTTCTAGGAGTATGAAACCCCACAGTTGATCTCCCTTCCACATGAGCAGTTTCCTGAACTGCTGGCTCAGGAGCCCTAGCAGGGGCAGTCACCTTCTGCACTGGCCTCCATTCCTTCCTAATGATTTGCTGGTCTGGTTTCTTTGATTCACCTTTCCTACAATTCTCCATTTCATGGCCCATACCCTTGCATTTCATACAAGTTACAGGTTTCCATTCATACTCAATATCCACCTTTACCACATCTCCATTCTCATCTTTAAACGATACATTCTTTGGCAAAGGTTGGTCCACCTGCAACTCCACCATAACCCTAGCATACCCTAATCTTGTTCTTTCCTCTGTGGCCACATCACATTTCACATATTTGCCTACCAGATTAGTGATCTTAGGAAGACCCTTGCCCCAAAATTTGATAGGCAGATTATGAATTTTAATCCATGCTGGCACAGATTTAACATTTGCCTTACTCATCTCCATGTCCTTCTCCCATGGCTTGACAATCATGGGTTTATTATCAAAGAGGTAATGTCCTGAACATAGCACTCTATCTTTCATCTCCAAGGTTTTGAACCGAACTAGGAATATCCCATTTGGCATGAATGAGATTTTGTCGATGTTAAATTTTGTCCATATTCTCCTTATGAAACCTTCCACAATCTCCCATGGTGGGTGAGCACCTAGGATAAAACATACTACTGCCTGCTTCCAGTACTCTACCTCTTCTTCAACGTCCTCTATTTGGATCTGTAACATCTCCTCTTGCTCATCCTTCTTATCATCTTCAGTATTTTCAATCTCCTCAGTCTCTGTTTCTCCATTTTGTTCAGGGTTTTCCGGGTTTACTATCCCCTGTTCCACGCTATCTTTCACATATTCTTCCTCCTCATCACTTTCCTCTATCTCCTCTTCAGTTTCTCCTTCCTCTTCCGTCTCCACAACCAGTTCTGGTATGCCTACTATGTCATGTATCTTTTTGGATTTACCCATCTCATCAACATCTGGTCCTTCCAACGTCGCATTAGGGTTACTCTGTTCCATATTCTCAATTTCTTCCACTACTTCATCATCGTCCTTCTTCTTTGCAATGATACTCCTTCCTCTCAGATTCATGTCACGCTGGCGTTGTTGGCTAGTTTTCCTAGCCATAAGCACGAACAATGGCGGCACTAGTCGTTCATTCTCTTTCTCTCTCTAGGTTTTTATTATTTTAAATATTCTAATCTACTCTTAAGAGGGCTTAATCTAATCTAAGAGGGCTTAACCCTCAATTTATTACAAAAAGGGTATATATAGTGGTACAAGGATTAGGTTAATTAAGGGCTTAAATGACGATTAAACCCCTTAATTGAAGTCCAACGCCTTGCAAGTCCTAGAAGGGGACGTATGTCCTTCCTTCTTGAAGATAATCATCCTCCACTGAGGGACGCCCGTCCTGGCTTGGGGACGCCCGGGCTAGTTTTGGGACGCCCGCCTTGTGCTGCATTTCTTCTTCTTGTTTTGGCTGCCCCCTAACTCGTGGGGGTCCTTCATAGATCGTGGGGATCCTTTGTCATTTGATCAATTACTTGTTTTATTGACTTAGGCCTTTAGTGTTGGTCTCCTCTTCGATGTTTGGTCATTGGATGTTATCAATTTAGCTCCGTTTCATTCCGTTTGGGCAAGGTTAGTGCTCCTCTCCTACAAAGGACACCAAACCTCATAGAATATGCATAATATGAAGCTAAAGACAAGAAACGGCCCTAATATACACTAAAAAGCATAGGAACTAGGCTAGTTAAAGCACTAAATGTGCGTAAATAGGAGTCACATCAGTGGTATTTTGATTTTCTAATGAAGTGTGGATGTCAGAGCTTTGGAAACGTGACTCAATGGTCTACCCAGAAGTATATTGAAGAATGCCTCGATGACGACTATCTGGAAGTTGGCCTTTCTTTCAACTGGCTTAGTGGCCAAAGTAAGATTGACTAGTCCTACCACCTTACGACGAGTTCTGTCGTAAGCGCGAACACTCTGATTAGTTGGAGTCCAGTCTGACTCTTTCATTCCCAATTTGTATGCAATTGAGTGGTATGACGTTGACTGTGGAGCCATCATCACCAATGTCATTGGCACATTCTTCTTCAGGCATGTAACAGTGATGTACAGAGCCAAGTTATGGGGTAACACCAAATGGTGGCAAGTCTTCATATGAGAAAGTAACTGGGTTACTTAGCTTGATAGCGTCCTGGAGGATAAAATTGACCATGTCGTCAGGAGTAGAGTCGGATGATACATTGAGCTTAGCCAAAACTTGCAGAAAAGCTTGACGATGTGGAAATGAACTGGCTATCAATTTCCAGGCTGAAAGAACAGCCTTGGTCTTCTGCAATTGTTTCATCAACAGATCAATAGCGAATTCCTCATTTGTGTCAGTTTGAGGTATGGCATTTCCCGTAGCAGTTGGGTTACTTGTTTGCCCTTGAGTGGTGTTTTGGTATGGACGACCTGACCGAGTGAGGTGGTCAACGTCGAGATCCACTAAGCTTTTAACCAGAGGATGCTCAGTGAAGTATATAACTTCAGCATCGTCTCTCCACACACCATTGATCTCATCTTCGACTGGAGAAATGAGATGCGAGCAATCCAAGGTGGATTCATCATCGACAAACACTAAAATTTCAAGAGGATTTTGAGTGTTGTTTGTCTTATCTAGAGAAGGAAGGGGTAGTTTACCATCTTCGATCATGTCATGGATGACATGTTTCAGCTTGTAGCAGTTTTCAGTGATGTGTCCTTTACCTCTATGATACTCACAATACATTAGAGTATGTATCACCAATATTAGTGAATTTCCTTTGCATATTATTCCTCTTTGAAGCTTTCTAGAGGTTAACTTTATCAGTCTTGCTAGTGGAAACGTAAGAGAAAATTCCAGTAGACGTTCAACCTTGATATTCGCGTCCCACAGTGTTGGACAAGAACCCTTTGCGAATATTATCTTTAATTCTTGTGCCTAGCACGGTTAAGTCTTTGAAAGACTTGATATTTTGGTATCTCAAGTGACTTGCATAGATTGGTTTTAGGTAGCGTTTGGCAACACTAATTTCATTTGAATCACATGATTTGAAAGTTGTAATTTGGAATGATGATTTGGAAATAACAGGGGGTTGGGGTGTTATTTAGAATAAACTAAATTTAAGGGGCAATAATTTGGACCTGGATTTGAAACAAATACAAATCCAAAGATTTGGTATTGCCAAACAATGAATTTGTGGCAAATACGGATTTCTAAATGAAATGCAGGTTCCCAAACAAGCCGTTAAGTTGTTCACGAACTTTTCCACAAGAATGGCTTCATCTGGACACTCGACGAGTTGGATACTGGTTTTCCTCCACCTATTCAGAAAATCAGTGAAGCCTTCTTAGTCAATTTGAGTTCGCAAGTTGACCTGGATTTCAGCATTATCCGTAAATTGTTTGGCGAACTCAATTGCGGCGTCATCTCATATGGCGATCTTCTTGTCATCTAGAGTAAAACCATTGCCTAGGAATTGTGTCGAGAGATGAAGGAAAGATCCTTAGAAACTGTTGGAGTTAGTGTCCTCCACAATAGTGCGTTTACATAATAAATCTCATTAAAGGAATATCATCAGATATTTAATTATTTGATCCTCGTCAGTTGATTAACGTAAATCGATAACGGTTGGCTAACTAGAGTTTGACGTTATTGTCGTGAGACGGCGGTGATCAACTGACCTCCTTCGGTCACACCTATAAGAACGAACCTCAATTGATAACTAATTAATTGTATGAGATACAGTTTATTTAGTCTCTTGATTTATAGACTAAAAGGTTAGTCGGCTATTTTAGAGAGATTTCGAGTTGCGAACTCGAGCCACGGCAGTTATTATTTAATTATGCGATAATTGAATAATAAGTTTTGGAAGACGGGTTTTTAGTTAATTAATTGTTAATTCACTAAAATTGTACTAATTGATTAATGTGATTAATATTAGAACGTAAAATAATATGTGTAGCGCTACACGTATATTTACGGTGTGATTTGGACGAAATTAATCGAGAAGCATTTAAACATAAAACGATGTTTAAATAAAATTTACACGTATTTGTGCGACAAATATAAGAACCAAAATGGACCCGTAAATGGGACATTGGACCGTGTAAATGGAGTGTAGTGGATCATTATAAATATAATCATTTCACTTTGCTTGTTTTTCTTCCATAAAATTATCATATGATCTTTGTGGATGTGGTAAAGATTGGACAAAAATTAAAACAAGTTGACTCCCTCACTCCACCTACTCCCAACTGGTTTTCCTACTCTATTTACACCAATTTTGTTCATTTTTCTACATGCTAGCTCACTTGTTTTTGCATGTGAACAAAGATTGTTTATCTCTCTAAAATAAATATTCATTACTTACTAAGCTTGTTAGTATACAAAATAAATATTTACTAAGCTTGTTAGTAATATTATAAATATTATCAAGGGTTAATTTTACAAGTATCTAGTTAATACTTGTAAGATTATTTTGGGTGTTGTTCTTGGGTGCAACTTGAACGAGACTTTCTTTTTGAAGGTTTTTCAAGGAGGGTCATCCATCTTTATTTAGCTCAAGAACAAACTAGATAAGTGATCTACTTTGTGCCCATTTTTACCATTAATATCAATGTAAGGAAATTGTTTTTCCTTAATCTTTATTATTATGCTTTTATATTAGTATGCATGTTACATAGATCACATAAAAATGAATTATGAGATAATTTGATTTTTAATTAGAGAGTTTAATTAGGATCTATGATCTTTCAAGTGGTATCAGAGCGAGACTTGTAATTTGCATGTTGATTTTAAGCATATAAATAAATTATATGATTTTTTTATAAAACTCAAAAATTGTGTTAAAGCGGTTTTAGCACGAATTTTTTTTGGCATGCATACCTACTGATCTCAAAAAAATTGTGGTAAAATTTGGTGATTTATGAAGTTATTTTGCTATTTTTAATGATTTTTGGTAGAAAATCGAGTCAAAAATGCCGTATTTTGGTTAAGAGTTAACTAAAAATAGTTAAATGTTGATTCGGGTCTTGAACTTTTTCTGGTGTTTCATGCATAATTTCTACAGATTTTATGTAAAATTTCGAAGGTTGGTTTGAAGTTTTGCATGTTTATTGATTTTATGAGATAAAAGTCGATAAAAGTGAAATATATTAATCATATACTCTAAATATTTGTTCCTGCCCTTAATAAATTTATGTACATTTAAAAATATGATTTAAAATTTAAAAGTGAAATTTAAAATGTGATTTCACCTTGTTTTGATGTTTATTGGTTTTTGTGGTTAAAAACCGATAAATATCGATCTTTTTCTTCATAAAATTTATCGGGAATTTTTGGGCATTTTTTCTGACATTTTGGTGTTCTTGGGATGTTCCAGAATACTCAGATTTTTTATTTTTATTTTTGGGTAAATTTTCAATTATTTTGGATTTATTACTTAAAAGTTATGTTTTTACCAATTAAATTAGCAAAATATCACCAAATCAAGCTAATTATTCATCATTAAATTAGTGAGGACTAATGTTGAGGTCAAAAATAGTTTGGACAATTAGTTTGGACTTAAATGAGATTTAAGAGTTGATTATTGATTTTTACAAGTTAAAAATCGATTAAATCCACAAAACCGAGATGGATACCAACGATTGATGAATATGTCAATTTTGGCATCATTTTACAGCATTTTTAAGCATATTTATTTAAGTTGAATGAATGATTGTCATTTATTTAAAGTATTTATCTTGTTGTACCTAGTATGGCCTAGTTTATTTTAATCGTTATTACCCGAAATGAATGGGAATAGCGATTTGTTTGCGTATTGTCGGTTTGTAATTAATTAATAGCTTTATTTATTTTATTAATTAATGTATAATAGGAATAGCTATGTAATTCAATTGTAATAGTTATTCTTACCGGCGTTTCCAAAAGACGGATTACATCGAGACGGAGTCTATTTTTGGAAGGTGTTCCAAATCCCACAAGAAGAAGCCACTTTTGGAATGAAGAGGCAAGGGACCAAGGAGTTGGTTTCCGATATGTAATAGTCTAGTTTATTTTAACTAGGTGGCCACACTAGGATTATTCATATGCTTACTTGCTTGCTTGTTTTTATTTTCGCGCATGCCAAAATCGCCATTCACATGCATTTTATTTTCGCATTTGTAAATTCATGTCATTTACATTCACCGACTTAGTTCACTTATAGGGAATTTATGACTAAATTGACAAGATCTCTCACATAACTAAAATTGAGATTAGCCTTACCAATTAGTAACACCTATGAATCCCTTGTTCATTAGAGCCACGCTCGCCCAAGCGGGGTGTTCTTTTTTTACCTCGGGTAAGTAGGGTGATAAACGGTTATCACGCGCCAAAGTTGGTTGGACTCAACGGGGTATAAGACGGTCTTGTATTCTGGGGCTAGTAGATGGATTTAAGGAAATTCGTCAACCAAGAGTTCTAGAGGTAGAATTAGTCAAGCGTTGACTTTACCGAATTTACACAATTATGGGATGTTTCGCCCAACCGATGCCTATTTTTGTCTAAAGACGGATCTTGGAATCATTTAATTTAGTGAGAGGTCATTATATAAATGGACTTGTTAAAAATTGTTTATCAAGTTCTTTAAACTTTGAATGTTAACTTTTTCCTATTTCTCGTTCATTTTTATTAATGTATTTACTATGACATCGCTCCTTTCATCCTCTATTTATTATTATACTTGTTTTGTTCTTTCATAGAAAGCGGTTTCTTTGAAAGAATTCGGTAGAATGATTGGTAACATGATTTACCCATTCACCTACATAAGTTTACAATAATTATTGCGATTATTTTACAACTAAACATCCATACATATTATAAAAAGGGGTTTAATGTTGCGAACTCTTATTATGAGTTTAACAATAAGGAGTCAAATTTTATCAAGAGAGTCTTGATTTCGAAAGTGACACCTCCGTCATGATGATGACATATTAGTTTTAATTACTCAAAAGTAATTCAAAAGTTTGCGAAAAGAGTTTTCAAAAACACAAAGAATACTCCAATATGATACCGTCAAAATGGCTCAATTCGAGAAAGGCCAAATCGATTCTTTATGCGCTAAAGAGTTTAGGCATATGATGACAATTGAACGGTTAGGTAGTCCAATTTTGCAAGAAGTTGAGATTTTGCCATATGTTGCACTCACTTTATAGTAATTCACTCTTACTAAGTGTATAAAATATCACAAATGACTTGAAGAGAGGTCTTCATAAGATTCATTTTTGCTTGTTGAAGCAAAGAGGAATGTAAAAATGAGTGGGAGTTAAGAAGAAGCAACCCTAGATGTATGCGATAGGACAAAGTTGAAGGAGACATCTACTCAAAGGATAGGCTAGTTCCACTATCTTGGTATGAGATACCAAGTACGGGTCATTTCTTTGTAAAGAAGTTTAGATATGAATTGATAAAACGTAAGACGTCTAGCATAGGACATTTTTGTATCGAAATAGAGCTAGAGTAGCAATGATTTCGATAGGGACAAATGTACCTAAATTTGGTTTTAAAAGAATGTAATCATCTATGTTTATACATAGAAGGCACCACTCATGTGATTTAAAACAAAAGGTTGTACCTACTCCTATGATAACTTGGTGGTTGGTTTAGACCACTCAAGTTAGAGGAATTTTACATTCTTCACGAAAACTAAATGTTATACTATCTTGTAGATTTTAAATTCTCTAATCCGGCGAACCCAATTGATCAAACTTTAAGTAAATTCGTTTAAAACGAGTAAAACGATAAGCACATCGAACAACCGTTTGATTTAGAATCTTATGGTATGTGTGCATGTATTATGTTTTCTTTTGCTGAAAAGAAACACAATAGTGAGGTGATTGACCATATACATACGGATGTGTAAGGCCGATAGTTGGTTAAATATATATACTTCGTTACTTTTACCGTAATGTTAAGTAGATATTAAAACCTCGTATCTATTTAATAAGACATAAAAGTGATTTTTGAAACGTGGAATATTTTCAAAATGAAGTAGTAAACCAAAAGTACGACAAGTTCAAAAAGTTGATCGGAAATTTCAAAGTAATGACTTTGAAGATCAAATGGGTAATATCAAGTAATGACCTTGATGATCACTAAGAAGATTGTGAACCATAGAGTATGGTGTAGTCAAGAAGATAAACCAAGCTTTATGAGATATGGTTTGAGGTTTCGCAATTTTGTAAGCTATTTTCTCACTAAAAGTTTAAAACCCGGCTATAATAGCCTAAATGACTCCATATGAGATATGGATAGAGAGAGTCCCTAACTTGTCATTTTTATACATTTGGGACCATAAATGTTTATGTTCAGAACCAATTTATGTATTTGTGAGGGTTATCGAAAATTGAACCACATGGTTTTTACTCCTCCAAAACGAGAACAAAGAGTTTGTGGCACTTAATGCTGTCTTTCTAGAAAGATTTTCATTTTCTGGAAGACAGAGTGGGAGAAATTTTGAACTTACGGAAGTCCAAGACCCACAAACTGAGTACAATACAAGAAGACGTTCTTTATTGAGGCTCAGTGGTTATAAGGAGATAATTTTGCGATAAGATTACGTTACTTTTTCGAAAGTGACGAATCTTAAACCTTCATCAAAGGCTTTTATATAGTATGAACTTTATGTGATGGCGTGTCACCATGCAATTCGAATTGGTCTCCTTACACAAGATGTGATAAGGAAGGAAACATGAGATGTTTTCTAGACTTGATTTAGGGCGAATACTTTGATAGGTTACCTTGATATTGTCATAAAGGTTACATAAGATGTTTAAAATTTGGGTTGGTTATAGAGAGTTTTGTGACAACCCAAATGCCTTTATCAATTCATATGTTCTTAGCAATATAGCTTCTCATGAGGATGAGATTCGGCAAATGAATAACGAAACTATCTCCTTGGGAGAAGTTTTGTTGATCTTGTCAATGCTAAGAAGCCAAGCATGCTTGAAAAATCCCTTTTGTGATCTTATATACGTCAAAGAGTTGGAACCTTGGGTTAAATCATGACATTAATCATAATGGTACTACTCGAGTTGTCGAGGTACCATGATGATACATGGAGTTTAGTGGGAGCTAAAGTGAGTTTCTTAGTCTAAATATGTGCTTGACATATTAGCGACTAGAAATGTAGCAAAAGTGATATTTCTTAGTCTAAATATGTGTTTGACATATTAGTGACCAGGAATATTCTCGGGTGAATACTTGAGAGTAGCATGGCGCATCTTAAACACTCGGATCTAATGAGATAGATCTCCATGTATATTAGCATTATAGTCAAGAGACTTATGTTATAAGATTCTTGACTCGTTCAAGTTGTTGAAAAATTAATATGATCTCTTGTGCTTCCGCTGCAGGATCTATTAAATATGCTAAAAGCTTCTCTCATCGGGACTTATCATGTTGAGAATATGAGAATTCATTATCAATCATTTCCTAGTGAGTGTCACTAGATGATTATCAAAAGCATTCTCGAGCACTTGAGAAGCACTGAGAATTTACTCTTACAGTCTAGAGGAATCTATGAATTTCGTGTAAAAGGATTACACGGAAACATTCCTATGTTTATAAGATGTTATGGGCCTCGTTAAGGAATGGTTAGCATGTAAAAGAGCTATGTGCGTAAAGAATAATATGTGTAAGAAGTTATACATATATGTATAAGAAGTTATACATGTATAAAGCAGATATGTATGAGGAGTCATACATAAGATGTCATATGAAGGATGTGTATGTATAAGTGTTATACGTACAAATCATGAACGAAAGCTAAGTACATTACAACATCCGATGTTGTAAAAGAGACAGCAGATATCCGGAATTTAATGGAACTAGAGTAGTTCCGTTAGCCGAATATCGACTCCCGAGAGACTGTGAAAACAGTGGGAGTGTTTGACTGGCTTTAGAACCAGAGTCTAAAAACTTGTTTAGACATGTACTTAGAAAGGCTCTATGTGATGAAAATATTGCATAGAACAAAGGAAAATAGCAATGGAAATTAGAGTGATGCAATTGTTGCTAATACTCTAACCAAAACCGTTGGCAAAAGGTAGACATGATTGTTATGTCATCTCAATGTGATTGAGGAGTATACCTTACTTGCTGAAGATCGTTATGTAAATATTGGATAGTGTATTGATATTTACATAACTGATGATCGCATTCATTGTTTGAGTCTCTTTAAGAACTCAATTATTCAGTTTGACTGAAAACAAGAATACCTTGTTTATCCGAATTGGTTGTGGAGACAATGTTGAACCCCAATTCAAGTGAATAAGATGAACATTGTATTTTGTGCCTAGTCACTTAATGAGGTGACGTCTCAGAGTGACTAGATTGTAAGTCGATTGATGGTTATTCAACACCATAAGGTCATACGTGATGACTAGTCGATTACATAGGCAGAGTGTGTGACACTTTGCCGGACAGTGACCATTTAGAGAGTCCCTAAGTTCTATTATAGACGCCTGGTCGTGGTAGAGATCTCTAAGATGTTCCTATGAGTCGATTCTTTTGACTAGAGACTATTATCTGAGCAAGTGCAGTTTCTGAGTGACTTTGGTTTTTGTCCTAGGTCGTGCCGTGAAAGAAGGCCAAAGGGCATTTACTAGGTCATGGTGATCTGTATTATGCAATAGGATGGATAGGGCAGACAGAAATTGCCCACCCACGTTGGGTAACTATAACTCAAGACCACTCGAGGAGTTAATCACTATAAATGCGTGGCCACGCTCGGAAGTAATATGTGGGAGATTTTTACGGTCAGATAGTCACACTCCCGATCGAGAAAACCACTCGCGATATGTTCATGTACAAGTGCGACCTGAAAGACACCTTACATTGAGTGGGAGATTAAAAACGGATAAGAGAATTGGTAGCGCACACCTTGTGTCGGACAAGTGGGAGATTGTTGGAGTTAGTGTCCTCCACAATAGTGTGTTTACATAATAAATCTCATTAAAGGAATATCATCAGATATTTAATTATTTGATCCTCATCAGTTGATTAACGTAAATTGATAACGGTTGGCTAACTAGAGTTTGACGTTATTGTCGTGAGACGGCGATGATCAACTTACCCCTTTCGGTCACACCTATAGGAACGAACCCCAATTGATAACTAATTAATTGTATGAGATACAATTTATTTAGTCCCTTGATTTATAGACTAAAAGGTTAGTCGGCTATTTTAGAGAGATTTCGAGTTGCGAACTCGAGGTACGACAGTTATTATTTAATTATGCGATAATTGAATAATAAGTTTTGGGAGACGGGTTCTTAGTTAATTAAATGTTAATTCACTAAAATTGTACTAATTGATTAACGTGATTAATATTAGTACGTAAAATAATATGTGTAGCGGTACACGTATATTTACGGAGTGATTTGGACGAAATTAATCGAGAAGCATTTAAACATAAAACGATGTTTAAATAAAATTTACACGTATTTGTGCGACAAATATAAGAACCAAATGGACCCGTAAATGGGACATTGGACCGTGTAAATGGAGTGTAGTGGATGATTATAAACATAATCATTGCACTTTACTTGTTTTTCTTCCATAAAATTATCATATGATCTTTGTGCATGTGATAAAGATTGGACAAAAATTAAAACAAGTTGACTCCCTTACTCCACCTACTCCCAACCGGTTTTCCTACTCTATTTACACCAATTTTGTTTATTTTTCTACATGCTAGCTCACTTGTTTTTGCATGTGAATAAAGATTGTTTATCTCTCTAAAATAAATATTCATTACTTACTAAGCTTGTTAGTATACAAAATAAATATTTACTAAGCTTGTTAGTAATATTATAAATATTATCAAAGGTTAATTTTACAAGTAACTAGTTAATACTTGTAAGATTATTTTCGGTGTTGTTCTTGGGTGCAAGCTTAGTAATATTATAAATATTATCAAGGGTTAATTTTACAAGTATCTAGTTAATAGTTGTAAGATTATTTTGGGTGTTGTTCTTGGGTGCAACTTGAAGGAGAGTTTCTTTTCGAAGGTTTTTCAAAGAGGATAATCCATCTTTATTTAGCTCAAGAACAAACTAGATAGGTGATCTAGTTTGTGCCCATTTTTACCATTAATATCAATGTAAGGAAATTGTTTTCTCTTAATCTTTATTATTATGCTTTTATATTAGCATGCATGTTACATAGATCACATAAAAATGAATTATGAGATAATTTGATTTTAATTAGAGAGTCTAATTAGGATCTATGATCTTTCAGAAACATCTCGGGTTTGATGCCCTTCATGGACATTTAATCTCTGAATGCGTGAATGTGGTTCAGAGAAATTTTATGTCCCTTGAACTTCGGGATGTAAGTCATAATGAAATTAGTAGGCAATTGGGCATTTACAGGTTCATATTTTCGACTATTCTCTCTATAGATGTCATTTCCCTTGAGATACATTAGTTGCTCCTCTAGGTAGTTGAGGTGCTTTTTAGCTTCAGTGAGCACAAGAGGATTGACTTCATCATTGCCTACGGTTTCAGGGCTTCCCACGGGTTGAGGATCATCAGGAGTAGGACCTTCTTAAGGAGGAAGTCTGGTTTCTACGACAAAGATGCGGTCTTCAATTGATTGCAGACGGACGTAAGCGACATCCTGACTAGTTTGGAGGCGAAGAATTGCAGCCAAGATTTCAGCATTACCATTACCAAGATTGGGGTTGGGTTGACCATTGATGCTTATGTTGCTTCCGACGTTTCTGGACATGATGGACTAAGAAGAAACCGATGGCGTATCAATACTCATTCGACTACGGCGCACACATACCCAAAGAAAACACAAAGACTAGTACACAAGGACGACTTGATGCAGACTTGACCTTCGAACGTACGTGGGTGTTCGAGGGAGTGGCGTGTAATTGGTGTGGAAAAGACAAGTTTTGAAATTGATTTTGAAATGTGATGCTTAGCCAATCATTGTGTGTGATTATAAGTGCGTGACTCAAAGTGACGGCGTAACGCCTAAGAACTTAACCAATATTTCTAAACATCCTCACACAACTCGGCCTCTCGTAGCACTTCAGCCACGATCTCAACACTTCCGGGTTAGGCTCAGACCAACTTCTAAACGCTACATGACCACCGAAGCTCCGTAAGACGAAACTGTTACTAGGACCACCAATAACGGGACCTCTCAAGACCCAAGAAGTATCCCTCTTCGGCCTCGACCTCTCCGTTCTCGAGGAAGTCTCTCTAACACTCGAATAGCGGCCTCTAGGGTCCTGGGCCAACCTCTCAGTCAGGAATCTCTGGGATGACGAGTTCTCTACGACCCCATACTCACCTACATCCTCGTCCTCTGACCGCTCTTCTGACGGCTCCTCCTCCTCTGCAACATGTCGGTAAGTACCGGTAACTCACGTGACCTCGTCTCCTCCGAATCACTAGTGACGTGACCGGGAGTAGGCATCATAACCATGCGAGTCGGCTCTCTCAGTGGCGGTGGTGGTGGGTGAGCCTGAAAAACGCGTAAACGATGCTTGGAAGCCGTGACATTACGGCCTAAAGTACGATCGTAGTCGGACCATTTAGGTAGCGGAGGTAGAGGTTGCATAATGTTATTTCCTTTATCATTTCGATCTCCCATCTTCATTAAACAAATAAAACATGTTACAAAATACCCAACATCGACTAGAAAACTTAAAAAATTAAAAAAACTCGACAAATAAAGGCAATAATCACGGTTTAAAAAAAAAATTGAACAAGTCATCGACCAAATGTTGATATTCAACATTCGACCATGGATCAAACATTGAGATTCAACATTTAACCATGGGCAAATGTTTAATCTCAACGTTTAACCATAGAAAAACGTTGAATTTCAACATTCGACCATGGTGCAAACCTCAACACTCAACGTTTGGCCATGTAACGAAAGTTCAAATTCAACTTTCAACCATGGAGCAACCTCAACATTCATTGTTTGTCTATGGATGAAAGTTGAAATTCAGCTTTTGCCCATGGTAGCCACGTTGATTCCCGACGTTTGCACCATGGATGAAGGTTGAATTTCAACTTTTGTTCATGGCGTTAATCCCCTTCCCCAAATCGACATACTCGACGCACCAACAACAACAAAAATCGACATAAAATCCACCATACTTCGCCAACAACACCATACAAATTAACAATAAACCTAATTACAAACAATAATGAAATCAACAACATACAAACTAATTAAAAATAAATTAACAAGAAAAAACTAAACCTAATTCAAAACTAATTCAATTAAGTTGCATATACACCCTAAAACATAAACTAATTACAACTAATTCAATTAAATAACCAAATCGAAGAGAAAGGGAAACAAGCAATTAAAAACGATTTATTACCAACTACTAAGCTAATTTAAAAAAAAACGAGGAGAAAAGTGACTAACCTCGCGTCAGTGGTGGCGGCGTGGTGTTTTCAGTGGTGGTGGGGTGCTGGCGACAATGGTGGTGGCGTGGTGGGAGTGATGGTGGCAGGTTGAGAGGGGTGGTGGTGGTGGGTTATTTTTTGGGTGTTTTGAATTAGAGAGGAAAGTGTGTTTGTTAGTGAGAGAGTAGGGGTAGTGTCATCTTTTGTAATGAAAACGTCGTCGATGTTTACTAAAACGTCGTCGATGTTTATCGATTGGGTTTTTTTTATAGTAGAAAAAACTGTCACACGATATGAGACTGTCTTATTGTAGAATTTGTGTACGATTTAGGTGTAAGACCATCTTATTCGAGAATTTTAGCATGATTTAAGTTAATTGTCTTAGTTTGGACAATAGCATTGAGTTCAAAGGTACATAGAATTTCATAAAAACTTTGACCGCCTATAGTTCATGGTCACGAGTTTGGAATGTGACGACTATTTTTTTCAAATTGATCGTCTTTACGAGATCTTCGATTTTGAAAGCAAAATAATGTCACTTTATAAACTTGTAACAAGAGTTATGGTCGGTCAAATGTTTTCAACAAAATAAACTTTGACGGACTATGACTATATCTCATGCTTACGAATTCTTAACGTAATTTTATTTTGTTTTTCAAATTGATCGTCTTTACAAGATTTTTAGTTTGATAAAAGTTGTCATTTTTGAAGTTTTGTAGCCAGCAAGAATTATAAACTCTCAAAGATTATTATCTCCAAAATCGGTCCGGATTCTCTCCATTACCTAAAAAGAAATGGACCTACATTACTTTTAAACGGTCCGGATTAAATCTTAGAACGATTTAATGGTTGTAATTATTTCATAAAAATAATGTTTAAATGGGTGGAAAGAGAAAATATATTAGAATAAGAGTGTATTAGAGAGGTAATGGAAAGAAAGTAATGGAGAGGATCCAAATTCAAAAATAGGGGTACATTATAGAATATGGAAAAACATTATTTTTTTTCAATCGAAGATATTTAAATTCTAAGAATTTCAATGTGATGTGATGGAGTATTTATGAGGGAGTCAATGAAGATATTTTTTATTTTTTATTTTTTATTTTTTTTATCGTGGAAGATATTTATATAGTGAGATTTCTTGTGAGATAAGCCACGAGCCTTTGAAATGGACATATCCATAAAAGTAAGGGAACAGTCCATGAAACCAGGAAAGCGAGATGGGGAGTAGTACGCGGACTCAACACCGGCCACACACCCCACGCTACCAACGTGCCATGTCCCCATTTTCCAGCCATCACTTATTATGCTTCTACTTTAATATATCGACTACACCATCCCCCTAGCTCCATCGAGTTGCTTGTACATTAATATACGGAGTATTAACCAACATCATCTCGACCATATTATAGATTTATAGGCCGATTTGTATAATTGTATATATTATAAGGAGTTATTTGGTTACCCACTTAAAATTCATAAATTATTATTTTTGGGAGGTATAAATATGAGTTTTTGTTTGGTTGTCAAAAAACATACTCCCTTTGTTCCGGTCATTTGTTGTCCTTTTCCATTTTGGGTATTTCAATCATTTGTTGTCCTTTCTATTTTAAGAATGAATATGATGAGTAATTTGATCATTCACATTCAATTTATTCCACATGTCATTTAGTAATTGACCCCTTTCCCCTTTCCTTGGTCTTTGTGTCAAAACCAAAGAACAACAAATGACCGGGACGAATGGAGTAAAAAATAGAACTTTCCATGAATTACACTTTTCCAGGCAATTCTCATGAATTCTGCTTTCTACATGCAACTAAACGATTTTTACTAATTCACATGAAATGCAACTTTATGGGAAAAGTTATTTCCTAGGCATTTCAAGTTCCTACGGTGAACCAAACGACCTCTAAGAGCATCCACATTGAAAAGGATGGTGCATAACATCCTTTTAGCACCCTTTCTTCTTTAAGAGGATCGCCTCTTCAATGTGAAATCAATTTGGACATCCTCTTAGAAAGAGGAAAATGAAGGTTTCCTTTATTTTTAGAGGAAATACAACCTAGGCCCAAGTCAATTAGGATCATCTCAATTTCTTTTCTCTCACAAATCCATTTAATAATATTATCCCCTCTATACTCTATTAATCCTTTATTTCTATGCATAAATCGTGAATCGTTCGATATTGACAGAATACAATCTTGTCCGTCGAAAGGAGATGGACTCTTCATTTCTTTTTAGAAAATGGAGAGGATCATTACTCGGCCCAAGTATCAACTCTCATGTAAAAGAGGAAAAAGAAAAGATCCTTTTTTTTGTGGGAAAAAAATAGAAGAAAAGTTAGGAGGAGGATAAAGATACTGGAAAATGAGGTGTTAAAGAGATAGAATGAAAGATAGGAAATAAGAGGAAGTGAACATATTCTTCAATGTGCATGGTCTATGTAGTCAACAGATTAGATGATTTTTTTTTGTTGGGTATATTATATTAAGCGGTTTTACGATAGAGTTTCACGTGAATTAACTTGTGTGAATTAAGTTTGAGTCAAGTCGTTTTAGATTACGAAAGAGAAAAACAAATAAATTTGTTGTATACTACTCAATACACTCTAAATTATTCTCCATTCCATTTTGTTATTTGTATATCTAATTTATTTGAAGTGGTGTCATTTCATTTATTTTTACCTTTTCAGTTTAAGAATGTTTTAATCACCTACTACAAAGATAAATTATGACATGAAAAAAGGAAGTACTTGGTAGGTTAGAATCCTTCTGGCGTCGATAATAAATATGGTGGGTTTTGTAAAGCGAAGGACAGCGTAATAAAACAAGAAGGTGGTCGTACAAGTTGATAGCCACCCCACCTCAAGTTTCAAACTCTCTCGCCCATAAAATATCCCGTCATACTTGCTCTATAACTTCAACATTTGATCACGCAATTTTATTATTCTCAAAACAAACAAACACACCTCACCTCTCCATCCCTCTTTGTCTCCACTCTCCACCTCTCAGCTCTCAACTAATATCATCACTCACTATTCAAAAATATCTGTTACTTTTAATATCATCATAAACATAAATAAATAAATATCCTAATAAGTCGAAAAAGGAGGAGTAGTTAATTAGTAGTAGAAGAAGAAGAATAGGATGAAGATACAGTGTAACGTGTGTGAGACGGCAGAAGCCACGGTACTATGCTGCGCAGACGAGGCAGCGTTATGCGACGTATGTGACGACAAGGTCCACGCAGCAAATAAGTTAGCTAGTAAACACCAGCGTCTCTCTCTTTCTCACTCGCCCTCTCACTCCCCTATCTGCGATATCTGTCAGGTTTCTTCATTTCTTTCTTTTTCCTTGCTTGCACCTTATTTCAATTTTAACTATATATATTCCTTAGCTTTTCTTGTGATAGATTGATAAAGCGCCCTCACAAGGCCGTGTATGTTTAATTAGTAGGTAATCAAATAGAGGAGTAGTAGGGAAATGAGAAACTCCGTCATAAATTCAAATCCCGTCAACATATATATATATATATATATATATATATATATATATATATATATATATATATATATATATATATATATGAGCCACTCCATTTACCTTGCTCTATTTTCCCTCCCGTTCCGTCTCATTTTTATGTTTTCCAACAAATTTAATTTAATTTAATTTAATGCTAACTTGATTTGAACGGATTATTAGTACCGGCCACCTCTCATAACTTTACGGTTATCAGCTTACCCGTTTTTATGTAGAGATGTATCAGAATTGATGATTTAACTACTAATTTAGAAACTGACAAAAATTCATATAACTTGGCCAATTATGTTGGGACAAAAATATATATATATATATTTAGTCTCTATTTGAGACTTACTTTAAAATGGTAGCTAATTACCTGTTTATTTGTTCAATTCAATTTTTTTCCAACCTAAATCACAACATTACATCATTTTACATTTTCAATCTAAATTTTTATATAATTCGTTACAATTAATTTTATTTGTACGGTAAATTGCTCAAAAATTAAAAAAAAAACTGTACAAGTAATAAGTATTTCATGTTAAATAAATGAATTTTGTTTTTACATATTTGGGGAGAACTAAAATTTGAGGTGAATTTTTCTTATAGTTAAAGTCAAGGTTTTAATTATACTCGTAGTTTCTCCCCTTTAAACAAAATTATACTCGGAAGAAAAAGCTTTGGTTTAAATAGCTTTACATGGTTGTAAGTTACAATGGTTGTGAATGAGAATTTGTGAAATCCTATACTAGCATTTTGACGGTTAGGCTTTCAAATTTTCAATTACTGCAAGTTGTTCTCCAGCACATTCCAACATGATATCCGATTTGCTCATCCCCAGTGAATTGCCATTCAATTCGAGTACCTTCTTTCATGACGCTTGCTTCAAATTTATATAAGGGGGGGTATCACACAATAGTGTACTGGGTGTAATGTATGTCGAATGTAGCTTACTGCTTATCCATATTGGATTAGGGTCGTTAGACGACATTGATCCCAAGTTCAACAAACCCGATCTAATGTAAAATTTGTTGCAGGAGGCAGTTGGCTACTTCTTTTGCTTAGAAGACAGAGCTCTACTTTGCAGGCAGTGTGACATTGCTATCCATACTGTGAATTCCTTTGTCTCAGCCCATCAAAGATTTCTATTGACTGGAGTTAAGGTGGGTCTCGAGGCTGCTGAACCCGGTTCTTCATCATCACGAGGAAGAACTCAGTCTGTTGACAGAGGCTCGGATTATGCAGATAATCGGGATGCACCAACGGCCATTGAGCCTGCCTCCACCACAACCCGTTATGACAGAACAATATCGGGTCATGATGGAGCGGCAGACATTGCATTTTCTAATAAGAGAAGCATGCCAATGTCTATGAGTGAATATGCGAGGATACAACCTGTTCAAAATGGCACCCTCGAGGACCTAACCCAATCTAGGATGAACTTTGCTGGTGGTTCTAATTCAGGAAACCTATCGCAGTGGCCTTTAGAAGAGTTCCTTGGAATGAGTGATTTCCATCATAACTATAGTTTCACCGGCAATGGATCCTCAACGGTATGCCTCTATTCCCCTATATTGTAAATGAAAGAAAATCGAAAGGTTGGTCATATTCATGCACATGGTTATTGGTTACTCAAAGAGCATTACCTCAAATCTTAGGATACTAAAAATGAAATTAGTTAAATCTTAAACCTCAAGGCACTGAGAGATGAGATACTCCTTGTTTAAAAGTTATGACTTGTCGTTTATATAATATATTGCTCTTGATGTCATTCTCATCCCTTTTCCCTGAAATTGTGTTAATAGGCTGATAGCGGCAAGCTTGGAAGTTCCGACTCGTCTACATTCTTAAGGTCCTTGGAAGTTGATTTGGATAGCGATGACCAGATGGGCCAGGTTCCTGAGGTTTCCTGGGCCGTGCCTGAGATTCATTCACCACCTACTGCATCAGGCCTATATTGGCCCGAAAGGTCCCAGCAGCTAAACGAGAATACACCTTTCGTGCCAGACATATCTTGGTCTCAATCATCAAATAGTCAGCATTATCAACCAAAACACAATGCTGGTAAACGAAGACGACAGACCTAGACATCTTGTATTACTATAGCTGCTGAAAGCCTGATACTTTGCGAGGCCGCCAATCCAAGTCGTTTTGTCAGATTGGTTTGGTACCAACGTGGCTGGTTTCACCTCCTCAGTCCTCATGGTTTGTACTATTGTCTAATTACTAGATTACTAGATGTCTGCTGAATCTGGAAAAAGGATAATGTCAAGTGTTATAACATGTGGAAAAGGGAAGCATAAGCCTAGATTTATAAGGTGTGCAGTATTTGGTGCACTAAACCTAAGCACTGATCATATATTCAATTCTTCCTAACATGGGCATATTTAACCGATCTTAGGCTTAAGACGGTTATAATGAGAATTTGCCTATATTCATATGGCTCAATCACTATGTTGTGCATTTTGGTCTTTTAAGGGAGGCAGTGAGGCACCAGGATACTTCTATTACCCAAATTTTTCTAACTTATAACTTTATTTAAGTCGCTTCTTACCCTATGATATTGCAGAATAACAAGTAAATTTGCTACCCAAATATTTCTAATCTATTATCTTCTTACTTGACGGGTAAAGTCATGAAACACCGATTTCAAATCTTGTTGGCCACTATATCTAAGAAAGATAATAAAAAAAACGTTGGGAAATCAATTGCGAGCTGTTTTAAGCTTAAGACGATCTCAAATGAGATTTCGGAATTAATACACATACACGGTAAACTTAACTACAAATATAAGTGAGCCTATGTATATTTAAAATTAGGGCCAAAATGTTGGAAGTAATTTACAACTAAAAAGGAAATTCACAAAGATTGGGTAGAAAGTGTTGGTGATTTTGATCACAAGTCATTTAAGTGTATTCGGGTTTTCAAACCGAAATCGGTATGAGTTCATGATTGATATAATGTGAGTTAGGGGGAGTGCGGAGTGCACACTCACATAATCGAAATTATCATTTATCATAATTGGCGGTTATTTACATTTGCTTGTTGGTTTTTGTATGAAAATCAATGTTCTTATCCACTAATAACAGGCTTTATATACATATACATATATGCTATGTATATAAAAAGGGATGTGAGAATAATTCATAAAACACAAAAATCTTTATCTTTGCCTAGATGAGGAGGGCCTCAACCGTCTTATCCTACAAGGGGGATTTCGTGTAACCCAAGGCATGAAATAGGGTCGAAATACTCTTAAGGAAAACGTGCTCTTCGTGATTCGGTTGATATCCAAGTTTACGATCATTATCACTGTTACCTTATATACAATTTTACCAACATTCTTAAGAGTATTTTGCGTTTTGTGTTAATGATCAAAGCGATATGCAGTAGGACATGAAAGTGCGTGGCTTTGATGGTTGAGAAAAACAGTTTTGGTAAAACATATCTATAATTGAGTTGGTTTTGGAAATCATGGTTTTTTGTCTGAATGCAATCGGGCAAGGTCATGCGTCCCATCACAATATAATTACAATTATTCCTTTGTTGTGATGTTGATGATCGATGAGTATGGGAGATGAAATCAAAATCAGAAATTTTGGTGTGCTTTGAATATGGTCATTGTTAAACGCATGGGTGCGCATGGGTTTGGGACTCTTGCGGTGCGGAACTATACTCTTGTATGTATTGACAAGTTTAACCAGGGAAATCACAAGAGATAAGCATACACTTTGACTTTATTCTGATAAGGGTGATTTTAAGTTGTTGGGATTTTACGTAATTCGTAAATGATGCAATGTTTACCACTGATCTTGAATTATTTGTTATCTGACATGTGGTAAAGCATGGTATTTGCACATAAACATTAGATATTATGAATATCATTGTTATTAACGATTCCATGTTGTTATATTAGTACTCCATACTTAAAATATTTGCATCATGGTTAATGAGGTTATGAATGCAATGTTTTGTGTCAATATTGATGAAGTAGCATGAAGCATGAATCTGTTGTCATTGACTTTTAATGCTTATCTTATCACTTTAACATGTTAATATATTGTGTAAAGCATTTTTAAAGTTTGATTATGTAATTGATTTTACCATATAATCTTGGGAATGGTTTGTGAGAACCATGGTGAGATTATGGAATCATGGTGGTTTAGCCATGTAAGAATAAATTGACAGCATTGAATGTACAACTATTGACAATCCGGTTATGGAGTTGTCATGGGTTCTAGGATTAATGATAGTCGATCTTTGACATAGACCAACGATGATTTACCTTGTAAAAGGTGGTCCTGTCATCGTGTTCTTCTATGAAGGACAGACATGGAGAGGTCATATGATCCTTGGTATTAGGATCAAGGGTGAGAGTATGATTTTATTCTCCGGTTAATACTCTCAAGGGTCAAGTATGACGGTTTTATCCAATAGTGAAAGTGGAGTCATGAGTCGGGTTTTTCACAAGGGCTTAATTATCGCAATTTGACAAGTTGAGTAAGTATACTAGCATAGTTAGTACTCATCTTTGGCAAGCGATTAAGTAAGTGTGAAAATGTATAAAGTAAACCATGTATTATGGTTTGTCCTATGTCGGTTTTCCTTCGGTTTTAGAAGTATAATGTTGTGCAAATTGAATTACCAATGTAGATGGTCTTTTCTACAAATGGTAAGAGTATTGTTGCATAAGGGAGGTACCATTAGCTTATGGGTTTCCAAGAAGAGAATTTGCATAATGAGTTTGACATTGGAGGATATGCGTAGTGTTACCATAGCCGGTTAAGGCTAAGTAGCTAAGAAAATTTATCTACGGTATTACTTAAAAGTATTAGACCAATTTCATCCATGTATTTTTGATATTGAATAACGGTGCGCACCGGGGTGTTTGCTATAACACGATTTATGGACTATCACAAATGAGGTTGATTTTGGTTGTTTTAATGAGATCTCAGCGTATCTAGTGGATCACTTTGCCTAAAGGATCAACTAGGGACTTGGTTAACAAGTCGGATATCGGGATGGTAAAGCCTAAATTGATATTTTGTGGTAGGACACCTAACTCCCCCATTATATATGTTAGAGGCTGAGTTCAATGTGGTAAGCCTATTATGAAAGATTGAAGCACATAATTGAAGTTATAATGTCCCGAAAGGATGTGCTTATTAAACCTGCAAGAATGGTAGGATCTTTGAAAAAGTGTTATTGCGGGGCATGATTAAAAGAATTCATCAATATGAGTGTGAAGTGTAGCCAACTTCTTAAAGCTCGGGCTTGGCTTTGTATGCGCTCATGAATGGATATGGACACATGGCTGTTAAAAGTGTCAAGAATAAACTTTTTGGAGTTATTTGAATTTATGTGTATGTTATCTTCATGTATTCAAAATGGGTTAAAAGGTTCAATCTGTGGGACACCCTGATTCTCGAATATTTGGATTGTGTAATGTACTAATGTGGAAGTTCAATCCTTGGGACACTTTCATTTATGCATAGATTTGTTTGCTTTGTTGTTTTACTAGTTTGAATGCCCGTGCGTTGCAACGGGGTAATTAACTTATTTATAATGCAAAAAAAAAACGTTTATGAGGGTTTAATGTTTACATTCTATGTCTAATGATTTGTTTACATATGATTAAAATATCTCTTTAAAAAAAAATATATATACGTAGGTATTAACTCTTATTTATAATCATATAATCACCCCACCTTATACTAATCTTTTGATGTGAGACAATTCTACTATTTATAATTAATATATTCACCAAACTTGGATTATTTTTCTGATGTGGGACAATTCTACTATTTATACGTAGTATATATTCATCAAACCTGCATTGTTTTTCAATGTGGGACAAATAACATACTCAGAATTACACCATCTTTTTTGCACTTAGTTCGACATCCAACCAGATCCCGAATACCGATCATACGGACAATTGTTACTCATTATATCTAATAGTTATATTTAAATTTAATAATATGATAAAGTATTCTCCATTAATATTTGTACGTTGTTTTTCTTCAATTTTTTTTGATCATAATTGAGATACGGAAATTTTCCGTGGTACCCCTTAATTTTGTCATATTTTCCATGTTACCCCTACATTTAAGAATCTGCCTATATATGGTACCCTTGAGATTCCATTTTTTTACCCATGGTACCCCCTAATGTAAAGGCTGTTAAATGGACGTTAAGTTTGATGGCGTGACGATAAAATAACAATTAAAAAATAATACCCTCTTTATTGTTTTATTGGTACGGATATCTCTCTCTTTTAAATGAAAATTTAATTAACTATATCATTATAATATTGGAAATTTCTCATGATAACTTTGAACTTTGACAGATTACACATGGTACCCCTAATTTGAAGTTTCTACAAATGGCACCGCTGTGTTCACCTTTTTCTTTCCCAGAATACCATTTGACAACTTCCGTCATAACGCCATTACTTCTATGACTTGTGACGCCTTTTTCTTTTGTTATCTATTACACAAACACTTCGTCATCTAATTCCTAAATCCATATTTTATTTAATAAACTAACATTTAATACCTAAATAACAAAATACAAATAGCATGACATGCTCAATTACCCATCTAGTTACTCATAGGAGTAACGACGCTATGAAAAAGGCAAACACGAGGGTATTATATGTAGAAACTTAAAATTAGGGGTATTATATGTAATCTACCAAAATTCGAGAGTACCATGAAAATTTTCTATTATAATATTGACCATTTTATCGCTCTTTCTCCCACCTAAAAATGTAACAACTTTAAAAATTTAACATTTAATTCAAGATTATGTTCAAAGTCTCTTATATAAGTATACTTTGAGAGATTCAATATATTTGGGGTGATACCTAAGTTCCAAGGATAAATCCTATTTATAATCATGTGATCACCCCACCTTATGATAATCTTCTGATGTTAGACAATTCAACTATTTATACGTAGTATATATTTATCACACCTACATTATTTTTCAATGTGAGACGAATAACATATTTAAAAGTACACCATATTTTTGAACCTAATTCGACATCCAACCCGATTTAATAATAAGAAAATACTATATTATCTATTAATATTCATACGTTTATTTTCTATTTTTTTTATCATAATTAAAATATCTGCAAATGATATGAACATATACTCTAATGATAAATTTTTTTTAACACAATTCAAATTATATTATTTAAACGTAATATATTTACCACACCTAAATTATTTTTCAATGTGCGACATATAAAATCTATAGGTAGAATATATAATGATATAAAATTTTAGGAGCTCTCCAAGACAATACTTAAGAGACTCAAAAGATTTTGGGTTGATGCATAAGTTCCAAGGATGCCTCCTATTTATAATCATACAATCACCCACCTTATGCTATATTTCGATGTGGGAAAATTCTATTTTTTGTATGTAGTATATTTGTCACACTTATATTATTTTTCAATGTGGGACATATAACATAATATGAAATACACGATCTTTAATATGTGCAAATTATATGAAATATATATATATATATATATATATACTCTAATGATAGCATTTCTTACCATGAATCTAATAATATTATTTTCATAATTTTTTTAACGACATTATTTTGCCAAATGAAATGTAAAAGTTTTTATATAAAAATTAGAAACATCACTTGAATATAAAATAAGAAATACAGAGTATATATTATAATAACTAAATTTTTTTCCAAAGATTAACTTAGGTTAGAAATCATTATTGTAGAGACAGTAATACAAACTCTTTTAAGAGCTCTCTCTAACAATACTTAAGAGAATCAAAAGATTTTGGGTTATGACTTCTATTTATAATCATAAGATCACCCTGCCTTATGGTAATCTTCCGATGTGGGACAATTCTAATATTTATACATAGTATATTCATCACAGTTACATTACTTCTCAATGTATGACAAATAACATACTAAGTACACCATTTTTTTTCGCACCTACTTTGACATCAACCCGATTTCATAATGAGAAAA
Organism: Silene latifolia; assembly: GCF_048544455.1. Lineage (NCBI taxonomy): Eukaryota > Viridiplantae > Streptophyta > Magnoliopsida > Caryophyllales > Caryophyllaceae > Silene > Silene latifolia. The sequence goes on from NC_133537.1 coordinate 289,941,493, forward strand.
TATAATACAATCTACACTCTAATGATAGTATTTTTTTGTCACAATCTAATTATATAATTTTCATACGATAATTTTTTTGTCAAATGAAATATAAAGTTTTTATATCAAAATTATAAACATCACTTTAATATAATATAGAAAATGTATATATATGGGACAATTCTATTATTTATACATAATATATTCACCACACCTACATTATTTTTCAATATGAGACATATAACATACTAAAGAGTACATATTTTTTATATCAAAAAATTTTGGGTTAATACCTAAGTTTCAAGGATGCCTCCTATTTAAATTTATAGAATCACTCTACAGTATATTATTCTTTCGATGTGAGATACATAATTTAATTATTTAGACGTAGTATGTTCATCATGCCTACATTATTTTTCAATGTGAAAGATATAACATAGCAAGAAGTACATGTCTCTTCTTAAAAAAAACCACTATTGTATATATATTATTTTTCTTTGAAGGTAAAACCACTTAGTCTCGATCATTAGAGAGGGATTTCTACATCGTACATATAACGACTCATTAACGCTCTATTAATGCATTCAGAAGACAACCATTAGTAAAATATTTAGTTTTGTACTGTGTCAGGAGACTACCATAAGTAAAGCCTTTAGTTTTATATTTTTGTATTTTCTTTTTCATGTTATTAACTCTTTCCCGGGTAGTTTCCAATGATTTCCACTTTATTTTTTATATCATATCGTAGATAATGGTAGAAAATCTTAAGAGCTCTTTAAAATAATATTTATGAGACTTAACAAATTTTGGGTGGATACATAATGGAGCAGGAGCTCTGGGTTCGAATCCCACCACATACACAATCCTAAACAACCAGGCACATACACCTGCACAAAGGGAATGGGTGCAATTTATTGGTCAAGGTCTGACACCATGGGGCCTGACCATGGTCCATCTAGCCTAAGGGAGGTGGCCACTACAACCTTGCCTAGGAACCTTCCTGCTGCCAACGTCCACATCAACACAAATATCACCCAACAGGAGCACATGAGGAGGAGTACTATTTGTAGCTGTTATTTTGTCCATTTCATGAGTCATTGCATTCCTAGCTGTAATGTTTTAATTTCGTTTGTTCTCTCCCTACAAACACTTGCCATTTGAGGACTATAAAATCTGTAACCATCCCTGGAATGAGGGCAACTTTTGATAAAAGAAGAACCTGCATTTCTGCAGCTTATTTTCCTGTGTGGATACAAGGACCGGTTACCTGTGTGGGACTGAATCCTTTTGCTGACCTGTGTTGGCAGCGTTTTACCTTAGTCTTTTATTTGTTACTCTTGTGAATGTCACTATCAGTCCTTGTTCATTGTGAGCCTGGCATTGCTGCATCTTTCTTTGAAAATTGTTCAAGACTTTCACCAAAAAAGGAACCTACTTTAGTCTGTTTTTCCATAAAGTTTATGGCTTGTTTACTGCAAATACGTTTCCAAGCTTAATTCATTTATTATATGCTCCAAATTGGTTATCAGAGCCAAGGCTAAAACTACCTATAAATACACCACCTTTTTTTTCAACCCCTCAAAAAAATTCAAACAAAAAAAAAGCAAGCACAAATGGATAATGAGATATTAAACCTCCTAGAAGATACTGTCAGGAGATTAGCTGGTAGTATGGAAACCATATCAACTGCTGTCAACAGGCTGGTTCAGGATCGAGCCACAGAAGAAAACTCTGACTCTGATGAAGCAATACCGGGAAGGCCTAGATCAGGTAAACATGACAACTCCATTAAAATAGATTTTCCCGAGTTTAATGGTAGTCTGAACCTAGATGACTTCCTAGAATGGCATAGGTCCATGGAAATAATCTTTGAGTTCAAAGGATACAATGATTCAAAGAAGTTTAAGGTAGCTATCCTAAAACTAAAGGGCTATGCTTCACTCTGGTATGAAGGCATGAAAAACCAGAGATTAGGGGGGGGAGAACCTATCAAATCCTGGGATAAACTCAAAAACAAAATGAAAACTAAGTTTATTACTACTGACTACACCCAAGACTTGTTTTTGAAACTTACTCACCTAAGGAAAGGGGATGACTCTGTAGAAGCCTATCTTAGGGAATTTGAAAACCTAACCCTACAGTGTGAGTTACAAGAGAAACCGGAACAGAAAATGGCTAGGTTCATAGAGGGGTTAGACCCAAAAATTGCTGCCAAGGTTAAACTACAACCCCTATGGTCCTTTGATGAAATAGTCAGGGTGTCCCAAAAGTTGGAAAAACAAGGAAAAGAAAAGGCCACTGCACCAAAAACACAATACAAACCCCAAAGTTCCAAGCTTTACACCCCAGTCAAGTTTAATATGCCACCTAAAGAAGAAAAGAGGAAAGCCAGCATCAGTAGATCTCCTCCTGGTGACCTGAAGAGAAGGTGTTACCAATGTCAGGGTTATGGACATTTCAGTAGAGAATGTCCCACCAAAAGAACCCTCACTGCAATGGAAATCCAACTTTTGGAAGAGGATGGGGATATTGAAGTGGAAGGCCCCTTTGAGGAGTCCACAGAAGAAGAAGTCAGGGGACAATCTAATGGAGAGCTGGTACTGGCCCCTGATGAGGGTCTAGCACTAGTGCTCAGAAGGGTTATGCACACTCAAAGCCTAGAAGAGGGTCAGAGGCAACAGATCTTCCAGTCCAGGTGCACTATACAAGGTAGGGTTTGTCATCTAATCATAGATGGAGGCAGTTATGCTAATGTAGCCTCCACTACATTGATAGAGAAGCTCAAGCTCCCCACTAGGGAACATCAACACCCTTATAAGATCAGGTGGCTTAGTCAAGGTTCTGAGATTGCTGTGAACAAGCAGGCTCTCATCTCCTTCTCTATTGGGCAAGCCTATACTGATGAGGTTATATGTGATATCATTCCCATGGATGCCTGCCACATCCTATTAGGGAGACCTTGGGAATTTGACAGGAGCATTGTCCACCATGGGAGGAACAACACCTACTCCTTCACCAAAGATGGGCAAAGGATCACCCTCACACCTTTAACCCTGACTACACCCCCCAAATCTAGTGAGAAAGCTCCCACAAATCAGATTAACGGAACCTTACTACTTAGGGAGTATGAGGTACTACAAGAGCTCAACCAGGGAACCCTCATTTTTGTTGTCATTCCCAAAGAAATCAAGGTGCACTCTTGTGTTCCCCAACCTGAACCTCTCAAAAGGATTCTGGAAGAGTTCAAAGATGTCTTCCCCACTGAGCTTCCCCCTGGATTACCCCCTCTGAGAGGGATTGAACACCAAATTGACCTCCTCCCAGGAGCAACTTTACCTAACAAGCCTGCTTATAGGTGTGACCACAGTCGCTAAGGAACTGCAAGAGCAAATAGTGACCTTATGAGTAAGGGTTATGTCAGGGAGTCCCTAAGCCCATGTGCAGTACCAGCTCTGTTGGTTCCAAAAAAAGATGGCACTTGGAGGATGTGTATAGATAGCAGAGCACTAAACAACATCACCATCAAGTACATGTTCCCAATTCCCAGACTTGATGACCTACTAGACGAACTAAGTGGAGCAAAGACCTTTTCCAAAATTGATCTAAGGCAGGGATACCATCAGGTCAGAATTAAGGAGGGTGATGAGTGGAAAACAGCCTTTAAAACCAAACTGGGGCTCTATGAGTGGCTTGTCATGCCATTTGGTTTGTCCAACGCACCTAGCACCTTCATGAGGCTCATGACTGAGGTGTTGAGGCCTTTTATTGGGGTGTCTGCAGTTGTATACTTTGATGACATACTAGTGTACACTCCAAGATCTTGCTTTGAACACTTGAAGCACCCGAGGCGTATTCTTAACTCTCGGAAGCACAAGCTCTTTGGGAAATTAGAAAAATGCTCATTCATGGTCCCTGAAGTGTCATTCCTGGGATATATTGTCTCCGGCCGGGGGTATCTCGGTGGACCAAGAAAAGGTGGAGGCCATCGATCCTGGCTGTCCCAACCAATATTACTGCGAGGCCGGGGTTTTCATGGTTTAGCCTCATTCTATAGGAGGTTCATAAAAAATTTCAGCACTCTGGCTGCTCCCATTACTGAGTGCCTCAAGAAGGGAGATTTTAAATGGACCCCCACAGCACAGACTGCCTTTGAAGCCATCAAAGAGAGGATTTGTTTAGCACCCATCCTGGCATTACCTGATTTTGAGAACCTGTTCGAGGTTGAGTGTGATGCAAGTGGGGTAGGCATAGGAGCAGTACTAACCCAGGAGAAGAAACCAGTGGCATTCTTCAGTGAGAAGCTCAATGGGGCCAAATTGGGTTACTCAACTTATGACAAAGAGTTCTATGCCATGATTAGGGCTCTAACTCATTGGGGACATTACTTGAAACCCAAACCCTTTGTCCTACACTCTGATCATGAAGCCCTCAAGTTCATCAATGGCCAACATAAGCTGAACCATAGGCATGCCAAATGGGTGGAGTTTCTACATGCTTTCTCTTTCACCAGCAGCTACAAGGAGGGCAAACACAACATTGTAGCAGATGCCCTCTCTAGAAGAACCCATGTGTTGGCCCTGCTGGAAGGAAGAATCCTTGGTTTTGAAATGATCAAAGATCGTATGGGGACCCCGATTTCTCAGAGACTACCACAACTGCAAGGAAGGCAAACTTAGTAAACTAATATTGCAACAGGGCTTCTTGTTCAAAGGAAATAGACTGTGCATTCCAGGGAGCTCAACAAGGGATATCCTCATCAGGGAGGTCCACTCTAATGGATTAGCTGGACACTTTGGAATTAACAAAACTCTTGAAATCCTGCAAGATCGTTCACCGGCCAAAGATGCTAAGCGATGTACAAGCCATTATTCAGAGGTGTGGCCATTGCCAGAGGTCCAAGAGTCAATTCAGGCCTGGTCCCTACATGCCCCTACCTATTCCTAGTAAACCGTGGGATGATGTGAGCCTTGACTTCATTGTGGCCTTGCCTAGGACACAGAGAAGTAAGGATTCTATCATGGTGGTGGTAGACAGGTTTAGCAAGATGGCACACTTTGTACCTTGCAAAAACACAGAGAATGCCATGAGTGTAGCTGACTTATACTTCAGGGATATTGTAAGGCTACATGGTGTTCCTAGGTCCATGGTCTCTGACAGGGATGTGAAATTCCTAAGCTACTTTTGGAAAGCACTCTGGAAGATGCTCAAAACCAAGCTACTTTTCAGTACATCATACCACCCCCAGACAGATGGGCAGACTGAAGTCACCAACAAAACCTTAACTCAGATCCTCAGGAGCATTGTGAGCAAATCTCTGAAAGACTGGGACCTCATACTGGCTCAAGCTGAATTTGCTTACAACAGGGCTCCTGCTGCAGCAACTGGACTGTCCCCATTTGAGGTAGTCTATGGTATGAACCCACACATGCCCCTTGATCTGGCCAAGATACCCACTGAAGAGTATAATTTTGATGCCCAAGCTAGGGTGGAATCCATCACCAAACTCCACAAACTAGTACAACAACAGATTCAAAAAACAAATGAGAGGTATCAGAAGAGAGCACTGCAAGCCAGACCAAGAAAACCATTTCAGGTTGGTGACCTGGTGTGGCTCCATCTGAGGAAGGAACGATTTCCAGCCAAGAGGAAAAACAAACTCATGCCTAGGGCAGAAGGACCCTTTGAGAGATCGTAAGCGGGAGATAATGCTTATAAGCTCCTTCTGCCTGGGAGTGATGTGGTAGAGGGAACATTCAACATTGGGGATCTATCTCCCTACTATGGAGATGAGGTTCATGGATAAGGTCCAACAGATGAAGCACACTTTAAAGGAGAGGGGATTGGAGCAGGAGCTCTGGGTTCGAATCCCACCACAGACACAATCCTAAACAGCCAGGCATATACACCTGCACAAAGGGAATGGGTGCAATTTATTGGTCAAGGTTTGACACCATGGGGCCTGACCATGGTCCATCTAGCCTAAGGGAGGTGGCCACTACAACCTTGCCTAGGAACCTTCTTGCTGCCAACGTCCACATCAACACAAATATCACCCAACAGGAGCACATGAGGAGGAGTACTATTTGTAGCTGGTATTTTGCCTATTTCATGAGTCATTGCATTCCTAGCTGTAATGTTTTAATTTCGTTTGTTCTCTTCTGTTCTAAAACCCTACAAACACTTGCCATTTGAGGACTATAAAATCTGTAACCATCCCTGGAATGAGGGCAGCTTTTGATAAAAGAAAACCAAAGCATTTCAGACTTATTTTCCTGTGTGGATACAAGGACCAGTTACCTGTGTGGGACTGAATCCTTTTGCTGACCTGTGTTGGCAGCGTTTTACCTTAGTCTTTTATTTGTTACTCTTGTGAATGTCACTATCAGTCCTTGTTCATTATGAGCCTGGCATTGCTGCATCTTTCTTTGAAAATTGTTCAAGACTTTCACCAAAAAAGGAACCTACTTTAGTCTGTTTTTCCATAAAGTTTATGGCTTGTTTACTGCAAATACGTTTCCAAGCTTAATTCATTTATTATATGCTCCACATAAGTTCCAAATATGCCTCTTATTTATAATCATAAGATCACATTACCTTATACTAATCTTTCGATGTGAGACAATTCTACTATTTATATATAGTATATTCACCACACCTACGTTATTTTACAATGTGGGACAAAACATATTAAAAATTCTAATATTCATACATAGTATATTCATCACAGTTACATTACTTTTCAATGTAGGACAAATAACATACTAAGTACACCATTTTTTTTCGCACCTACTTTGACATCAACCCGATTTCATAATGAGAAAATATAATACAATCTACACTATAATGATAGCATTTTTTGTCACAATCTAATTATATAATTTTCATACGATAATTTTTTTGTCAAATGAAATATAAAGTTTTTATATCAAAATTATAAACATCACTTTAATATTGATGCGTGTCCTAAATATGATGTTTTACACCCCATTTACACGCATTTCAGAGCTCATTTGTGTAGTTTATGCTACTATTTGCCCCATTTCGTCTACTTTTGTATTTTTATGTAATATTGCAGATTTATGCGGAAATGAGTAGAAATTGAGCTAAATCCGTCCCCGAGTATCTTGCATTGCATTTGACGTGAAGTATTTACTCAAGGAACGAGCTTTGTGCGCATTTCGAGGCCCGAAAGACAAATCCACGAGAAGTTAGAAGTCAAGTATCAGCTACTTCAGTCGATCGACCGCTGCCCTTAGTCGATCGACCAAACCACGAGTTCCAGTAGATACTGTTCAGCGTAGAGCAGTCGATCGACTGCCTTGCATGGTCGATCGACCAAGCCGCTAATTCTGACGTGAATAAGAAGATCGAGAATTAAGAAGCCCATTGTACATTAGGTTTTGGAATAAGAACTACGTAGTATTTCTATATAACGTAGCTTTAGCATTCAGAATAATCAACTAGTTTTCTATCAAGTTTTTATCATTCAGTTCGAAATACAATTCAACATTCGTAGTTTAGTTCGTTCTTTAATAAAGTTTCTGTTTGGCATTCGGTTCTGATCTTCCCTTTACAATTCCTCTACACGGTATTCTACTGTTTTATTATTCAATTTGTTGCTTCCATTCGTAGTATAGGATTGCTAGGTAAGATCTCCCGAAGCCAATTTATCGTCTTATGTTATTCGTTTATTTAGCCGTTTTAATCATGAATTCTGTAGTTTTATTAGTCAATCTTATTGTTGTTATTATTTCCAGCATGAGTAGCTAAACTTCTTGTGCTAGGATGAAGGGGAACTGTAGGGTAGGCGACATTAGAATAGGACGACCTAGAGCGCGCTATGGTCGATCGACTGGGTTCCCTGGTCGATCGACTGGCCTCGTGAGGTTTTGCTTCGTTTTAATTAATTTAATTTCTATGTTTGACGAATCGAGTGTACGCGACTAGTTGAATGTTTAGGATTTGACCGACCCAATAAAGATCGAAAGATAGGGAAGGAAAATAGCCTACCTAATAAGACGACTAGATTAATGAGGTCGAAAGATAAGTTAGTTTAGCCTTTTTAGTCACTTTTCAGGACGAAAGTTAGCATTAGTGATATTAGGGACCTGTAGCGAGATCGAAAGATGCTACCTGTGAGAGTGGACCGAGAGTACCTCTTATTTTCCCGTCTCACGTGTTTGTTTTAGACCTACCTAGTATACTGCCGCCGAAACTACAAGTGAACCGACCATCTTAGCACCCTTTTAATATCTGTTTTCATCTATTAGCTTAGTTCATCTTTCTTTTGTAGGGTAATATCCGTATAAAACCCCTTAAAATTAAGGACTATAACGAAATTTATCATGTGATTAATTGTCATAAACGAAAAACAAGAGAAACGATAAAAGAATAAGAATCAACCTCGGGTCCTATGCAAATCGGCCTAAGAACAGAAATCAACGTAGATTTCCTCCTAAATGTTGCACCCAAGATCGTCTGAGACTATGCCCCTTGTGCTAGAAATTGCTCTCTGATTGCCTTGCAATATTGAGAGAGCTTTTGTGAGTTTTCTGATGTGAGATCTAGAATTTTAGAGAAAAATGCTCCAAAACCCTAATTTTCTTTCAAATGAAAATGATTAGGTCAAAAGGACGGGTTTTAATTATAAATCGTCATCCTATATCGGATATTAAAATATCGACTAGTAACATGAAACAGTCGACATATTAATACTTGTCCGACATTGACAATATTGTATAATTAATTAATTCAATATACATTAATTAAATATCACCGTTTATATTCAATTTATGAATTAACCGCTTAATTCACATTAGCCAGTATTATTTAATCCGTATTAAATAATTATCTCAACATCGTGTTTGACTAATTATTAGTCAATAACTCCGACTAACCGCTTAGTCATATTAGGCATCAACATGACTGTATTTTCATACCGTCACATCTCTCAAACGTATCCTATAGGTGTGACTTTTAGGGACCAGTTGATCACCGCCATCTGTATGACAATAACGTCAAACTTATCTAGCAAGCCAACCGTTATTGATAAACGTGGACCAACTGATAATAATACAAAAGTATACCCTTTAATCCTTTTAGAGATTTATATGTCATTGCAATAACTGTGGAGGACACTAGCCCCAACAAGCTCCCACTTGTCCGTACAAGTGTACGTGCAATAACGTTATCCGCACTAACTGGAGGACACCGGCTCCAACAAACTCCCACTTGTCCGTACAAGTGTATGTGCGATAACCAATTCTCATATCCATTTAAAATTTCTCCCACTCAATGTAAAACAATTTGCAGATCCGTATCCGCAAAGGTCGTATTTTACAATCGATCTGTATCAAGAGTGGTTTCCCCGACTAGAGAGTAACTTAACTGATAAAACGAATCCGTATCCGAGCATGGCCATGCATTTCGATTCTGACTCCTCGAGTGGCCCCGAGAAATATCGAGCACGATAAAGGCTGAATATTTCCTTCAACTCGACTCCGCCGATCTAAGCACAAGTATGAAATGACCAAGAAAAAATCAACTTGGCCCCCTGTTACGGGTGACCGTGATAAAGAAACCAAAGTCACCCAAAATCTGCCTTAGTCTCAAGAGACAGTCGATAGTCAAAAGAATCGACTCTTAGGATCACCATGGAGGTCCTATCCACGACCTGGCACCGAATGTTATAAAACATTTAGGACTCCACGTCGATGTCACAATTGTGTCCTACGAGATATCCGTATAACTCGCTCTCGTGATCGGTCGAGTCAACCGTTTGACTTATGGCTCGTTGAACCCACCATCAACCAACGTCACAAAATAATTGCCAGAGTTATCAGCTCACTTGAGCAATTAAGGACCAAAAATATAATGTTTGTTCAGTTCACTTTGTGGTGTTCAAGATTGTCGTACAACTCCACATGAAAAACAAAATATATAAATATCAAAACGATGATGTCGTATAGAGTAAACGAGAAAAAGAATCTAATCCATAAAAGAGTACTACAACTCAGGAACACGTTTAATTCTCATGGAAATAACATGCCCTTCATGCTTATCTTGTCGTAATGGTTTAGTGAGAGGATCTGCTATATTATCATCTGTAGCAATCTTTTCTATCACTACCTCCTTTTGCTCCACGTAATCTCGGATTAGATGAGCTTTCCGTTGTACGTGTCTAGACTTGTTACTAGACTTAGGCTCCTTAGCCTGGAAGATGGCACCTCTATTGTCGCAATAGATGGTGATCGGGTCATTCGAACTAGGCACTATAGATAGTCCTTGTAAGAATTGACGCATCCATATCGCTTCCTTTGCAGCTTCAGACGCGGCATAGTACTCGGACTCAGTCGTAGAATCTGTTGTAACACTTTGTTTGGAACTCTTCCAGCTGACTGCAGCGCCATTAAGAGTAAAAACGAATCCAGACTGAGATTTCGAGTCATCTCGATCCGTTTGGAAGCTAGCATCTGCGTAACCGGTTGCGCATAACTTTTGATCGCCTCCATAAGTCAATGCCCAATCTTTAGTCCTCCGTAGGTACTTAAGAATGTTCTTGACAGCCATCCAATGTGATTCACCGGATCTTTGTTGGAATCGACTTGTCATACTCAATGCATATGCCACGTCCGGATGTGTGCATATCATGGCATACATGATTGATCCTATAGCCGAGGCATAAGGAATCCGTGTCATGCGCTCTTTCTCTTCCGGTGTCTCTGGTGCCTGAGACTTGCTCAAATGCACCCCTGGAGCCATAGGAAGAAACCCCTTTTTGGAGTTAGTCATGCTGAATCTCTCTAGAATCTTGTCTATATAAGACTCTGATCGAAAGATAACATCCGACGTGATCTATCTCGATAGATACGGATGCCCAGAATTCTTTGTGCCTCACCCAGATCTTTCATCTGGAAATGGTTCTTCAACCATACTTTTACCGAAGTTAAGAGAGGTATGTCATTCCCAATCAGGAGTATGTCATCAACATACAATATTATGAAGACAATCTTGCTCCCACTCGACTTGATATATAGACATGGTTCCTCGACCGATCGAGTAAATCCATTTTCTTTTATCACTTGGTCGAAACGATGATTCCAACTCCGAGAAGCTTGCTTAAGTCCATAAATGAAACGCTTAAGCTTGCACACTTTCTTAGGATGTTCAGGATCGATGAAACCTTCGGGTTGTACCATGTACAACTCTTCCTCCAAATAACCGTTTAAGAAGGCGGTTTTCACATCCATCTGCCAAATTTCATAGTCATGAAAAGCGGCAATCGCTAAGATAATCCGAATGGAACGCAGCATGACTACGGGTGCAAAAATTTCATCGTAGTGCAAACCTGGCACTTGGGTGAAACCTTTAGCAACTAGTCGTGCTTTATAGATATCTTGTTGACCTTCCACAGAATGCTTTATCTTTTAAAGCCATTTGCATTGAAGGGGACGAACCTTAGCTGACAAGTCAACAAGATCCCATACGTTGTTCTCATACATGGAGTCCATCTCGGATTGCATGGCCTCAAGCCATAGCTTTGAGTCGGAACTAGTCATGGCACCTTTATAGGTTGCGGGTTCAGTACTCGTTAAGAGCAGAATGTCATCTATGTCATGTTCCTCGACCATACCAATGTATCTGTCCGGAGGAATAGAGACTCTACCCGACCTCCTAGGTTCCTCAGGAATACTAACCGCAGCCAGGATTGAAGGAACTGGTTCCTCCCGTGGTTGCTCGGTATTTGGTTCTAGAATCTCCGACAGCTCAAAGGTTCTAATACTCTTCGCGTTCTCGAGAAATTCTTTCTCTAAGAATGTCGCACTAGCCGCAACAAATACACGTTGTTCGGTTGGCGAATAGAAGTAATGACCAAATGTTTCTTTAGGATAACCTATAAAGTATGTCTTGACCGATCGCGGGCCGAGATTATCCTCGTGTCTCCACTTGACATAAGCCTCGCAGCCCCAAACCCGTATAAAGGACAAGTTAGGGACCGTTCCCTTCCATAGTTCATATGGAGTCTTGTCTACAGCTTTAGACGGACTTCGGTTAAGTATTAGAGTAGCTGACAGAAGAGCATAACCCCACAATGAATCAGGCAATACGGTGTGACTTATCATGGATCGAACCATATCAAGTAGTGTTCGATTTCTCCGTTCGGATACACCATTCAACTGAGGTGTTCCAGGTGGAGTTAACTGTAAGACAATCCCACAGTTCTTAAGGTGTTGATCAAACTCGTGTGAAAGATACTCGCCACCACGGTCTGATCGTAGTGTTTTAATCTTTCTACCCAGTTGGTTCTGTACCCGATTCTGGTATTCTTTGAATTTCTCAAAGGACTCACTTTTATGCTTCATTAAGTAGACATATCCATATCTACTTAAATCGTCCGTGAAAGTGATAAAATACCTATAGCCTTCTCGTGCGGTGATTGACATAGGTCCACACACATCCGTATGTATGAGTCCTAATAGGTCAGCAGCGCGCATTCCAACACCTTTGAAGGAAATTGGAGTCATCTTGCCTATGAGACATGATTCACACGTGCCAAATGATTCAAAATCAAAGGCCGAGATAGCTCCATTCTGTATGAGCTGTTTAACGCGTTTCTCATTAATGTGTCCCATACGGCAGTGCCATAGATAAGTTTGATCTTTGTCACCAACCTTTAACTTTTTATTCATTACGTGCAATATTTCGTTGGTCCGATCTAAAACATAAATTCCATTCATGGAGCGCCTTGCCATAAATCATATCGTGTAATGAGAAAATGCAGCTATTATTCTCTATTACAAATGAAAAACCAAGTTTGTCAAGTGCGTAAACCGAAATAATATTTTTAGATAGACTGGTACATAATAGCGCTTATATAAAAATAACTCAAATCCGCTAGGAAGCTGGATCACATATGTTCCCCTCGAGACGGCAGCTACTCGTGCTCCATTCCCGACACGCAGGTCCACCTCACCCTTTACGAGGGGTTCGATGTTTGAGCCCCGCACATGATTGCATAGATGAGAACCACAACCAGTATCTAGTACCCAAGTTCCGTAACTTGCATGGTTAATCTCAATCATATGAACAAAAGTAGAAGAAGAAGAAGAAGAAGACATACCAACAGGAGTAACGCGACCTGCTTTTATGTCCTCATGGTATACAGGACATGTACGCCTCCAATGCCCAGTCTTGTGGCAATGGTGGCATTCCATGTTACCGGTCTTGCTCTTCGTCGCGCCTAGTGAGGTGCTCGACTCACCAGGCCCACTCTTACCAGATCCCGACTTCTTAAACTTTGGCTTACCCTTTCGCTAGGTCCGCCTGAGAGCTTTGCCCTTACCCTTGCCCTTGTTTGACACAACGAGAACATCCTGTTTCAGGCTCCCACTAAACTTCATGTCCTTCTCGCCCGCACGAGAAGGGAGTGTAGTGCATGAGGACTTTTCTTCAAATCATTCATATAGTAATTGGCTCTAAAGAGCGCAAAACCATCGTGGAGTGAATGAAGCATGCGGTCAATCACAATATTCTCGCTGATCTTACAATCAAGTGCCTCCAGTTTCTCGACATTCTTAATCATGCTGAGAATGTGTGGGCTAACCGGTTGGCCCTTCTGGAGTTTCGCCTCAAAGAAGCGACAGGTATGCTCATAGGTCACGATTCTCGGTGCTTTCGAGAATTCCTTAGTGAGCGTGGTGAAAATCTTGTTTGCACCTTGGGCTATGAAGCGTTTATGCAAATTGGATTCCATTGCAAAAATGAGTACGTTCTTTATCGCACCCGCTTCCATGACGAAATCGCTATACGTGGCGATCTCGTTAGCTCCAGCCGTGGGGCCTGGGTTTGGCGGGATGGGCTCTATCAGATATTTGAGCTTCCCGTCAGCAATGGCAGCATTCCGTAATGCCGCCTCCCAATCCACGAAGTTTGATCCATCATTCTTCAGTCGAGTAGACTGATTCATCTGATTCATGAAGATCCGAAGCTAAGACTCACGGTCCAATGTGGCACTTGGCATTGGGTCGTCCGTACGGCCAGCCATTTTGTTATTAGCAGTTTAAATGATCGTGTTCTACACTGAAAAAGAAAGAAAACAAAATGAAATAAGCAACTCATCGAGGTGATTTAAGTCTAATTAAAATTCATTTTAACGTGTAGACTCATTGCACTTGTATAATCGATCTACCTTAAGAATTATACAAATGATCCCAAGACTCAATTTCCGTAAATTGATAAGCCAACTGTTTGGCTAGTTCTACCGTTAGAACTCTTGGTCGATAGATTTCCGTAAATCCTATCTTTAGTCCACCATAATCACAGGATCGTACGAGTGACCATAGTGTTGAGATAAAATAGGTCAATCAGTTCCAACTTACCCGAAGTAGAAGGGGTCATATTATGCCTACCGATGAAGAAGGGATTCATTGGAGTTTGACCTATAAAGACTATTCTCAATTTTTGGTTATACGAGGAAGATCCCATCAACTTAGTTTTAATTCATTTTAAGTGAACGAAAAAACAAGCATTACGTGTATGAATTAACTTAGGTGATGGCTTATTAATGATCGTGTGACATCTGTATGTCATAGAAAATTAACGCGTAACCTCTATATGAGTCAGTTTTCATGCAAATATTAGGTGGTTTGCAATTGGTTTTAGGCGGAATATGATGCAAACTATCGTTACGATGAAAAACATAACATAAAAAAAAATGCAAAACGTAAATAAAAGTCCTAGTGTGGCCTATCCTAGCAAAATAAACATAATACAACTTTGGAATCCACCGTTGGACCCTCGAAGCTTGTCTTGATGTTCCATCTTGATCCATGCAGCGGGAGTGAACATCCGATCTCCATCTTTGGTCTTCTCAAAATTACAATTTAAAATTTACAAAATATAAACCTATCTACATTCTAAATTAAAACTGTAATTACAAGGAAAAAACCAAAACGGAGATGCGAGATCTCAAAATACAACCAAGACCGTGTTCCATCATTACGGTAACACGTTCTACTAAGGCCACACTAAGTTAAAACCGTTTGTAAAATAAAATACGTAATAAAAACATTCATGGCATTCAAAAGTAACGATAAATAAAAGATGCATCAACTAAAACAAAATTTATTCGTGACATAATTCTGTAATTATGTTAAATTTATCCAAACCACCTTTTAACGATTAAATTTATGTGACAAAACCGCTTCTATCATCTAAATTTTTAATCCATTACAATTTGTTACTTTAAATCGCTTTAAAATAACTAAATGGTACGTGTGTGAACCGTTTCACAATCAAGCGATTGTATTAATCCGTATAATGTACATGTTATGGCCAAAAAGGAAAAATTTAGAACAAAAAAAAAAAATTCCAGTAGCGGCCAAAAGAAAAAAAAACACGAAATTTTTTTTTTTTTTTTTTTTTTTCAATACTCAACCGAGAGCAACAACAAATCCCAAACATAATCGATTTGACAAAATAAAACCAATTGCAATTTAAACCTAATCCGTATTAAATTAAATCTACAATTGACAAAACCTTAACATATTGCTATAAAGACCGATTATAATAACAATATGCAAAAAAAACGAAAACAAAACCAATCGATTTGATCAGTTCGGCCGAACGGTTTTCAAGGCAAAAAAAAATTATCGATTCAAATCGTTTTATGAAAATCACGATGAAAAATTTACGTAACCTGGCTCTGATACCACTTGTAGGGTAATATCCGTATAAAACCCCTTAAAATTAAGGACTATAACGAAATTTATCATGTGATTAATTGTCATAAACAAAAAACAAGAGAAACGATAAAAGAATAAGAATCAACCTCGGGTCCTATGCAAATCGGCCTAAGAACAGAAATCAACGTAGATTTCCTCCTAAATGTTGCACCCAAGATCGTCTGAAACTATGCCCCTTGTGCTAGAAATTGCTCTCTGATTGCCTTGCAATATTGAGAGAGCTTTTGTGAGTTTTCTGATGTGAGATCTAGAATTTTAGAGAAAAATGCTCCAAAACCCTAATTTTCTTTCAAATGAAAATTATTAGGTCAAAAGGAGAGAGGGACTCTCCTTTTGTTATTCTCGGCCAACCGAGTGCTTAGGGAGGGAGTGGACTTTCCACTTTCTCCTTATTTAACTCGTAGTCCGACTCGTTTTGCTATATCGGATATTAAAATATCGACTAGTAACATGAAACAGTCGACATATTAATACTTGTCCGACATTGACAATATTGTATAATTAATTAATTCAATATACATTAATTAAATATCACCGTTTATATTCAATTTATGAATTAACCGCTTAATTCACCTTAGCCAGTATTATTTAATCCGTATTAAATAATTATCTCAACATCGCGTTTGACTAATTATTAGTCAATAACTCCGACTAACCGCTTAGTCATATTAGGCATCAACATGACTGTATTTTCATACCGTCATATCTCTCAAACGTATCCTATAGGTGTGACTTTTAGGGACCAGTTGATCACCGCCATCTGTATGACAATAACGTCAAACTTATCTAGCAAGCCAACCGTTATTGATAAACGTGGACCAACTGATAATATTACAAAAGTATACCCTTTAATCCTTTTAGAGATTTATATGTCATTGCACTAACTGTGGAGGACACCAGCCCCAACAAGCTCCCACTTGTCCGTACAAGTGTACGTGCAATAACGTTATCCGCACTAACTGGAGGACACCGGCTCCAACATCTTTTATTGCCTTTAGCTATAGAACAAATCAAATCAAACCCCCACTTTTGTTACCTTGGACTTAAAATTAGACAACTAATAATTGCATCGCCTCCCTATGGTTCGACCCTGTTACCACTAGCTTCTGTTAGTTTTAATAGGTATTATAAATTTTATCTTTGGTGCAGAATTATGTGCCCCCTCATAAGCAACAACAGTTCCAAAAGCCTCCATATGTTCCTCAGCAGCAGCAACAGTCTCAAGGTTTCGAATTTGCCGAATTAAAGAATTTGTTGCTGAAAGAGTCTCAAGCTAGAGAGGTCGGGATGAAGATGTTAGAAAGCCAAATTGCTCAATTGGCAAGCAAGAATACAACTCGAGTTCCGGGACATTTACCGACTCAGACGGATCAAAAGGAGACCCTTAATGCCATTACTTTGAGGAGTGGGTCTACCCTTGATGGGCCCGCTATGGTCGAGGACTTTGCTGAAAAAGATGAGGCGGAACCGAGTCTGAAGAAAGCCGGAACGAACAGTGGAAAGAAAAAGAGGATTACCAGGTATATCAGTCTATCGACTGATATACCCAGTCGATCGACCAGTCCGTGAGATGCAGTAGCTTCTGGTCCTGTAGATGTCAGTTGATCGACTGACCTACATGGTCGATCGACTGACGACGCTGCTGATAGTGATTATTTTCGTCCTCCAATGCCTAATAACTTGAGGGACCACTTGTTTCGGGGTACGACAACTCCGAAAATATTGAGGCAAGACCCAAACGCTGATGGGTCAGTTCCGGTTCAGAAATATGACCCGGTGACGGTTAATGGCTCATTTTTGAGACGGTCTGAAGAGGGGTCAAGCTACAACAAAGAGAAGGTAGTGGATTTTCAACCTAAATCCACCGATGCCGGCATGAGAGATTCAGAGGAGAGGGCTAAGTTGCTTCTTTCAGCCCCTTATCCGGAAAGATTAGTGCCGACGAAGGAACATGTATCATTTAATAAATTTGAAAATGTTGTTCGTAGCTTAAACGTACAAGTTCCTTTTCTTGAATTAGTTAATCAAGTGCCTTCTTACATGAAATTTATTAAGCAACTTTTATCTAAAAATAAGTCACTTGAAACTGTGCATACTGTCGCACTCACTGAGGAGTCATGTTCTTATTTGATCCATACTGCACCTCATAAGCTAGAAGACCCAGGTAGTTTTTCAGTCCCATGTAATATTGGCACCTTTCCTATTGAGAAAACCTTGTGTGACCTAGGAGCCAGTATTAGTGTGATGCCTTTGAGTCTTGCTAGAAAGCTGAAATTGACTAGGTTTGCAGATACCAACATGACAGTACAGATGGCCGACCGATCTGCGGTCTAGCCTATAGGAGTCTTAGAGGACATTCCCGTGCAAATAGGAAAGTTCTTTTTCCCTGTTGACCTCGTTGTGCTAGATATGCCCGAGGATGCCCACATTCCTATCATACTAGGTAGACCATTTCTGCACACTGCTGGTGCAGTTATTGATGTTAGTTCAGGGACTTTGACCTTCAAAGTGGGGAAACACTCCATTGTCTTTGCCCAGACGGCTAAGAAGAAAGACCCTATGTGGCCAATCACTTGTAATACGGTTTCTGAGAAGAAATCTTATTTTATACTTCCTGATATGCCTATCTATGTTCCTATTCCTGTTGTGACACCTCCGCCCCAGACTGGGAGCAAATTGGAGGAAGATTCTTCTGTTTTGAATATTGCAGGAGCTGGTTTGGGGAAAGAAGAGCTACATGTTGCTCCAGCTGTGAAGGAGCCAATAGTTCAAAGAGGCGGTCTAGGATGCCTTAGCTATGACACGGATGAGGAGCCCGATGATGAGCCAGTCAAAGTGACGGATTCCGATTTGGATTCTGACGAGCTAGAGGAGGTCATTGATTGGGGAGATGTCCGACATGTTGATCCGTCGAGTTCTGCGGATGTTGGAGCTAAGAAGAGTGCAGCTGAGAAGATGAGCAATGTTGAGGCTACCTCTAGTAGCCAGAAGCCGAGCAAGTGGGCCATTCTGTGGCCATTCTTGATCAACTATTAGTTGATTAAGGCGTTTTCAAAAACTATACATTTTATTGCTTTTAGACTCCTTTTATTGCTTTTGTGTGCGCGAGACTTCGCATTTTAATAAGTTTGCTTAGGATTTTATACACTTTAGACTGTTGCTTTGGGTTTTGCGCAATTTTGGGCGCGTTATTATGTGTGTTTGCAGGTCTATAGACCTTGATAGCTCAAGTTATCGAGCTAATTCGAAGAAATCAGAAAGTTACAGTGGGTTTCTCAGTCGATCGACTGCCCCCTATGGTCGATCGACTGAGCTGCGACTTCCAGGAGGTTCTGTTCCTGTTCATTCCGGTCGATCGACTGCCTGCTATGGTCGATCGACCATTGTCATTCTGCACTGCATTCACGACCTTTCCCCTGCTGTGTTTGATCATTTTGCGGAATTGAGGGAGTCTTCCCTCCTCTTTATTTTCCGCCATATTTCTGTTTTCTTCCGTTTTAATTTTTGCACATAATTATCGCTTCCACATTGCTTTCTCGGATTTAAGAGTGGTATTGTTTGTCTTTTCAGGTACTTATTGGTAGCACTGCTGGCTACTGAAACCTCTTAGCTCGCGCTGGTTTGAGGATGTTTCCTTTTGCTGCGCTTAAAGTCTTGTGAGTTTCCGAGCTCTTACTTCATGTCCTATTTACTTAATTTTCTCACAAATTCCCGTCTCCCTTTTTCTTCATTACATGATTTTGCACAACGGGGACACTGTGTGATTTGGTTTGGGGAAGGGTTTTGCGTTGCATTTCATTTGCTTGCATTCACGTTTACATTTTTGTCTTGCATTTGTTATTTATTTTCCCTTATATATACAAAAATAATTTCAGAAAAAATTGCAAAATTTCAAAAATTTCAAAAAATTGCATGTTTATTTTAGCATATAGGTCGAGTCGGAACGGTAGTATTTCAATGATGACATTGCATTTGCATCTGTTTTTGCTTAAGCCTTGCTAAATTGACATGTTATTAGTAGAATCATATATGCATAATCTACGAGTTTTCGTTAAATTCCTTGCTGAACTTGAGACTTGACTTAAAATTTTGGCAAACTACATCATTTTCTGAGATTTAGAGCCTATAACTGGTGACATTCATGACCAGTTTATGTAGGATTGTGAGTAGTTACTCCTTATGAGACATGTTACATAAATTTGCATAAATATGAACTTAATCTGCTTAATATCTGTGTGCATTCGGTCTGTGGTTAGTTGACACATGTGGTAGAGGTCCCCTTTTCTCATTTTACCCATAAGCTCCACACTGCCAAAAATAGCCTTTTTGTCCCGTTAACTACATCCTACATTTAGCCTGCCTTTGTCAAGCTAGTAGTTTACGTTTTGGGATTGTTACTTCATTTTTGGTAGCTAATGCTCATTTTGAGATAAAGTTGGGAAGAGATGGAAAAGGAAAGGAAGAAAGGAACAAGAAAAAAAAAAAAAACAAAAAATGATGATTCGAAAAAGAAAAAAAAAGTGCTGTACTGTAGAGGACGGTCGATCGACTGCCCATTCCGGTCGATCGACTGAAACCCGAGAAAGAGAAAAATCAAAAATCACATGGTTTGAATCTTTATGAGTTGGTGATTTATACTCCCATGTTTCGTTCATATCTTATGGGGAGTTGTTTAATTATGGAGATTGTGAGTTTTGTGCTTACTATTAGCACCGTTTCATTGAAATTTTGAGCAAGAATTTGGGATGGTTTATTAATTTGGTTCCCTTAGTTACTAGCTTGGCTTTTAACTCTGTTTTTATCCAAATTCGTTTTAGCCCTTCTTGCCCATTACCTTACATATCCATATTTACCTCGGCATGTGTCATGGTCATTTGTTTGGTTGGAATGCATATGTACGGTTGTAGAGATTACTTTCATATTATATTACAGGCATGTTTTTATAGGTCGTAGTTAGGTGAGAGTCACTACAAAGTGAATTCTTTCTATCTTTTACATATACTCACCTGTATTTATTGAGTGATTTGAGCGACCCGTGAGAGTCCATAATGATAAGTCTCTATAGTTGACGGTTCAGCAGTTTTTGACGACTTCATAACTCGTTTGCATGATTCATATTGCTAATTGATTGTTGGTTATTGCATTAAATTGGTTTAGGTTATTCAGTGTGCATTTCGCTCTGAGATTGAACTCGTTCCATTAGGTTTTAGGATCGAGTCTAGTTCTTGCTTGGGGACAAGCAAGGGTTTGGTTTGGGGAAGTTTGATGCGTGTCCTAAATATGATGTTTTACACCCCATTTACACGCATTTCAGAGCTCATTTGTGTAGTTTATGCTACTATTTGCCCCATTTCGTCTACTTTCGTACTTTTATGTAATATTGCAGATTTATGCGGAAATGAGTAGAAATTGAGCTAAATCCGTCCCCGAGTATCTTGCATTGCATTTGACGTGAAGTATTTACTCAAGGAACGAGCTTTGTGCGCATTTCGAGGCCCGAAAGACAAATCCACGAGAAGTTAGAAGTCAAGTATCAGCTACTTCAGTCGATCGACCGTTGCCCTTAGTCGATCGACCAACCCACGAGTTCCAAAGAGCTCATCGTTTCAACGAAGAGCGATCGATCGATCGCCTTGCATGGTCGATTGACCAAGCCGCTAATTCTGACGTGAATAAGAAGATCGAGAATTAAGAAGCCCATTATACATTAGGTTTTAGAATAAGAACTATGTTGTATTCCTATATAACGTAGCTTTAGCATTCAGAATAATCATCTAGTTTTCTATCAAGTTTTTATCATTCAGTTCGAAATACAATTCAACATTCGTAGTTTAGTTCGTTCTTTAATAAAGTTTCTGTTTGGCATTCGGTTCTGATCTTCCCTTTACAATTCCTCTACACGGTATTCTACTGTTTTATTATTCAATTTGTTGCTTCCATTCGTAGTATAGGATTGCTAGGTAAGATCTCCCGAAGCCAATTTATCGTCTTATGTTATTCGTTTATTTAGCCGTTTTAATCATGAATTTTGTAGTTTTATTAGTCAATCTTATTGTTGTTATTATTTCCAGCATGAGTAGCTAAACCCCTTGTGCTAGGATGTAGGGGAATTTTAGGGTAGGCGGCATTAGAATAGGACGACCTAGAGCGCGCCATGGTCGATCGACTGGGTTCCCTGGTCGATCGACTGGCCTCGCGAGGTTTTGCTTCGTTTTAATTAATTTAATTTCTATGTTTGACGAATCGAGTGTACGCGACTAGTTGAATGTTTAGGATTTGACCGACCCAATAAAGATCGAAAGATAGGGAAGGAAAATAGCCTACCTAATTAAGACGACTAGATTAATGAGGTCGAAAGATAAGTTAGTTTAGCCTTTTTAGTCACTTTTCAGGACGAAAGTTAGCATTAGTGATATTAGGGACCTGTAGCGAGATCGAAAGATGCTACCTGTGAGAGTGGACCGAGAGGACCTCTTATTTTCCCGTCTCACGTGTTTGTTTTAAACCTACGTAGTATACTGCCGCCGAAACTACAAGTGAACCGACCATCATAGCACCCTTTTAATACCTGTTTTCATCTATTAGCTTAGTTCATCTTTCTTTTATTGCCTTTAGCTATAGAACAAATCAAATCAAACCCCCACTTTTGTTACCTTGGACTTAAAATTAGACAACTAATAATTGCATCGCCTCTCTGTGGTTCGACCCTGTTACCACTAGCTTCTATTAGTTTTAATAGGTATTATAAATTTTATCTTTGGTGCACACAACGACGGGCATCAAATATAATATAGAAAATGTATATATATGGGACAGTTCTATTATTTATACATAATATATTCACCACACCTACATTATTTTTCAATATGGGACATATAACATACTAAAAAGTACATATTTTTTATATCAAAAAATTTTGGGTTAATACCTAAGTTTCAAGGATGCCTCCTATTTAAATTTATAGAATCACTCTACCGTATATTATTCTTTCGATGTGAGATACATAATTTAATTATTTAGACGTAGTATGTTCATCATTCCTACATTATTTTTCAATGTGAAAGATATAACATACCAAGAAGTACATGTCTCTTCTTAAAAAAAACCACTATTGTATATATATTATTTTTCTTTGAAGGTAAAACCACTTAGTCTCGATCATTAGAGAGGGATCTCTACATCGTACATATAACGACTCATTAACACTCTATTACTGCATTCAGAAGACAACCATTAGTAAAATCTTTAGTTTTGTACTGTGTCAGGAGACTACCATAAGTAAAGCCTTTAGTTTTATATTTTTGTATTTTCTTTTTCATGTTCTTAACTCTTTCCCGGGTAGTTTCCAACGATTTCCACTTTATTTTTTATATCATATCGTAGATAATGATAGAAAATCTTAAGAGCTCTTTAAAACAATATTTATGAGACTTAACAAATTTTGGATGGATACATAAGTTCCAAATATGCCTCTTATTTATATTCATAAGATCACATTACCTTATACTAATCTTTCGATGTGAGACAATTCTATTATTTATATATAGTATATTCACCACACCTACGTTATTTTCCTGACAGAGGCTCGGATTATGCACCAATTCCTATTGAGCCTAGCTCCACCAGAACCCGTAATGACAGAACAATATCGGGTCAAGATGGAGTGGCAGACATTGCATTTTATAATAAGAGAAGCATGTCAATGTCAATGAGTGAGTACACCAGAAATCAAAATGGCACCCTCAAGGACCTAACCCAATCTAGGATGAACTTTGCTGGTGGTTCTAATTCAGGAACTTTGCTGGAAGTCGGAATAAGTTACTTCCATCATAATTACAGTTTCACCGGCAATAATGGATCCTCAAAGGTAAATTAAAGAAAATCAAAAGATTGGTTAAACACTTAAACCTCAAGGCCTGATTGATGAGATACTCCTTGTTTAAAGAACAACTCACGTGCTAATAGTACAACTAGTCTCACTTAAGATCATCTTAAACGTACAACATAATTATTAGAGTTTTAATTTCATAAACAGGAACAAAAGCTGTTTTAAGCTTCAATTGGTCTCCCTTGTGACGGGTTACCATTTATGGCGGATATTTTGTGAGTAAAAATGGTAACAAAATGGGTTAGTGGAGAAAGGGGACCACATGAATAGTGTTGCAGAGAGAGAAAAAGTGGGTACTTTGTGAGGTAAAATGATATCCGTCACTCAAGAGTGACGGATATGTGCCGTCACAAACAAGAATTTGTGTTTAAGCTTATGACAATCTAAAATGGGATTTTTGCATTATACAAAGGTGAACTTACAAAAGTGGACTAAGAGCATCCGCAAAGGTGGGGAGGTGCCTCCCCATATGTCCTCTCTCTCCTCATATGGGGCTCCTCATTGTTGCATAAAGCTCCCCAACATTTGAGGTTCCACTGTTTTTAGAGGAGCTCCCAAAAAAAAAGTAAGGCAATTTGTGTTACTTTTGGGGAGGTTCCCAAATTTTTGTGTGTGAATTGGGGAACCCCATTGTTGCATAAATGTAATTATGAAATGGGGAGGGTAAATGGAAAAGTTAGTGGGAAATGAGGTGGACGAATAAGAAAAGGAAAGAGAAGATATGGGGAGCCTCACTGTTGAACCATATAGATATATGATTAAGTTTTGATAATGACAAGTGTGTGCTTCGTTTTATATATACTCTTGCTTGTAATCGTTTGTCTATTGTTAGAATAACTTAGGATTACAAGTTTAGCAAGTAATGTTATAGCTCTCTTAGCTATAACATTGAAGATTTGTGAAGCATCATTCAAGTCATGTTATAGCAGCTTGAGCTATAACATTGAAGGTTCTTAAAGCATCATAAGCAACTGTAACAAGTTTCAAGTATGATGATCATTCAAGCAAAAGGCTAGATCAAGTCTTTAACAAAGCTCAAGATGAAGAGCTTTTGGTCAAGATAAAGAGAATATCCTTTACTGAAGATCTCCAGGAAGATTAGTTAGTATAGGTCTTCATCCAATGACGGTATCTTAAGATAAGAGTATTGGGAAAGTAAAGTTATAGCTATTTCACCTATAACTTTACTAACCAAACTTAAAGTTATAGCTGTTTCTACTATAACTTTAGGTAGCATTTTAATGGCACGATTTTAATAGTTTTTAAAATCATTTTTCAAAGGATAAAATTCTATAAACATATTTCGAAATCATTTGTGTATATAGTAGAGCTGAATTATGGGTTGTTATAATGGATGACTTGTATATTCCTATTGGTTAGTAAAACGACTTATGGGTCGTCATGCTACCTAGGGTTTGCTGGTTTATTTAACCTAACCCTAATTCATGAAGATAGGTTTTTATCCAAGATGGGCACGGACCTAGGGTTTGGTAGTGAGTCGCAAAACCATTGGGGCGTGTGAGGTTGTTGTGCTTAAGTAAACTATCTAATCAAATCAAGCTTATATTTGTATAAGATATTTTCCTATCTTTATAATATATAATTTGATTTGTTTACTTATTCTAACTTCTTAAAAGATATAGTTTTAGATAACAAATAAGATTTACTTTTATCTTATTTACCTAAACTATAATATCTTGGATTTAATTAGGAAAGAGATCAAAATTTATCTCTTGAAGTCTTTGCCGCCTATCTCACGGCATCCTAGGGTTTCGTGCAAACCCTAGTTCCCTCTTCTACTATAAATACAATTGATCATTCCTTGTTTAAGTAAGCTTTTCGAAATACTACAATCCTTGCAAAACATATTTGAGTTTAATTCTTAATTGTCTTATTGTTTTGTTTTTGAAAATATTGCAAAAAGTCGTGCTCATAAAATTGCTTATCTTTCTTAAGATTACGTCATAAGATAATAGTACTTCATATTGTTTCTTACTCGTTCAATTGTGTGAACACTTAGAAGAACAATCAAGTGCTTTCTTAGTAACTTAAGATAGTCAAATCGAATATCTAGTGATATTCAAATCGAGTTATAGTTAGAGTTAACTATACGAGTTGGGTTGATAATTTTGTAATCCGGAGTAAGGTACTAAAATTATTAATCGAGAATAGTGGACGTAGGCTTCGACGTGTGAAGCTGAACCACTTCAAATATTGTATGTCTTTGCATCTTTCGTTTCAGTCATTTCATTACGTTCATAATCAATTAGTTAATTAGTTAAAGTTTAATCAATAAACTTTAAGTAATTAATTACCTTGATATAAAATAAAAAGTAGACATAATTTTTAAATACTCAATTCACCCCCCTCTCGAGTATTTCGGGTGTGATAGACTCTTCAATTGGTATCAGAGCCTCGTGCTCTTGATTGCCTAACCGCAAAGAAGCTGATCCGTCTATCTTTTTATCTTTTTATTTTATTTTTATTCCGCTGCCTTACACGTGTGAAATGGATTCCAAGTATCTTAAGTGTCCCGTCTTTGATGGGAAGAATTATGGACGTTGGAAAAACATGATGACACACTACATAAAAGGACATGATTGGGAGTGCTGGATGATTATAAAGAACGGAGCACATAAAATCTTGGTCGCATCTTCGGAAGGCACTACCTATGAGAAAAAAGAAGAAGACTATGTTGAGGCTGATTACAAGAAGGCTGAGAAAAACTCGAAAGCAATAAGCCTGTTACAAAACGGCATGACATCGACTGAATTCGATCGTTTTTCTTCTTGTACTTCGGCCAAGGAAATATGGAATGGTCTTGAGTTGGCCTATGAAGGAACATCGGCTGTAAGGAAATATCGCATTGACTTGCTAATTCAAAAATATGAACTTTTAAGAATGGAAAATAATGAATCACTTGATAGCATGTCAGCACGATTTTCTACTATAGTCAATGAGCTCAAAAATCTTGGTAAAACCTTTAACTCCGAGGATATTGCTAGAAAAGTACTTAGGAGCCTAACCAAGAAATGGCGTCCCAAGGTCACGGTTATGGAAGAAGTCAGAGATCTCACTTCTCTTCCTTATGCAGAACTTATTGGTGCTCTCATGGCTCATGAACTCGTCCTGGATGACGATGAGGCCGAGTCCAGTAATAAGAAGAGCATGGCTCTACAAGCTTCTTCTAAAGAAGAAGATGATTTAGAAATAGAGGACGAAACGGTCTTGTTTGCTAAACGATTCAACAAACGCATTTTCAGAAATAAGCAAGCAAAATCGTTCAATAACAATAATAAGTTCTCTAATAAGAAAATTTCAGAGTCAAAGAATGCGTTTGCTAACAGAGGATGCTTTAAGTGTGGAGAATCCGGTCATATGATTAAGGATTGTCCCACATGGGAGAAAATTAAAGACAAAGCAAAACGTGACAAGACTAAGAAGGAATTCAAGCAAGTGATGATAGCATCTTGCTGGGGAGATCTAGACCCTGAGGACGACGAAGCATCAGAAGAAGAAGAAGAAGTTGCTAACCTATGCTTAAGCAACGTCGGTCTTGACCTCTTCTCTCGACGATGATAAAGATAGTGTGGACTCTTCTTCGCCGCTTCCTAGGAGATTCTGATTCAGAAGAAGAAGAAGAGGTAAGCTATCTTGAACTTAAGAAGAGCGTTAAGAAATTGTCTAAGAATGCCTTAATAGAATATTTTGAGCAATCTCTTGATAAGTGTCACGAACAAGAGATGGAATTGAAAGACTTGAAAGAACAAATTCTCGATATTGCTGAAGAGAATCAACTCCTTAAAGCAAAAGCCAAAAAGCTCAAATCTAAAGTTACAGCTAATACGGCTACAACTTCAGATACGACAAATGCTGAGAAGAAGGCTCTTGAGTCTAAAGTTATAGCTAATGAAGCTATAACCCCAGACCTAAAACTCAACATTAAGCATCTTCAAGCCAAAGTTATAGCTAGTGAAGCTATAACATTGGAATTGAGGAAAGTCAAAGAGCTTATTGAGACCAAGGCTACAGCTAGAGAGGCCGTGATCTCAGATCAAAAGAAGGAGATTGAATCTCTAACTCAGCAATTAAAGAAATCTAAGACTGTTCTTTCAAATACTAAAAGAACGCATACCGAGATGGTTCGAGTCCTTAATGATAGATTCCAGAACTTTCGTGACAACTATGAAGAGACTCATCCTCCCAAAGTCGTAGAGTTAGACCATTCCAAATGCAACAAAGAAATAAAGTCCCTAAAGGAATTACTTTTGCATGCTAGGAAAGTTCATGAGAAATGGGAAGGTAGCACGCGTGTCCTAAATTTCCTAACTGAGCAATCAGATAATAATATGAAAATGGGATTAGGACATGAGTGCTAGGGTCGTAGAGATCACTCTAAATGCAAATCAACCCCTTCCGAACAAGATTTCAGAAGGAGAAAATATACGAATTTACCAGAATATTTGATTTGCAATTACTGTGGTCATACTAGACATATCCAAGAAAATTGTGTCAAATATGCTCAGGATTTAAGAAAAGGAATCAACTTTGTTAAAGCATCCGACACTATTTTCGAAGATAATGATTGTACCCCATCAGAACCAAGTACAAGTGAGGAACGCAACAATGATCATCGTTGGTTCTACGATATGAGCTTCGATTTCAAGAAGGCTACCAAATCAAAACAAACACCTAAACCTAAAGAGCCCTTCAAAACCAAAGCTCCCCCCAAACAACCTAAAAGACCTCGACATAAGGAACCCACAACTCAATCTAAGACGGTTCCTAAACAAACCCATTCGCCTCCAAAACGTAAAGTCATAAAAAGGGTTTGGGTTAGAAAAGATCTAGTTTTTAGAGTGACTAACGTCAAAGGACCCAACTTAGCTTAGGTACCTAAAAACTGTATCTAATCATTTTGCAGGTTGTGGTGAAAGAAAATAACCTATGGTACCTTGATAGTGGATGCTCAAGGCACATGACTGGAGATGTAAATTTATTTCTTTCACTTGAACCCTTCGATGGAGGTAAGGTCACATTTGGTGATAACAAGAAGGGTAAGATCATCGGTGTTGGTAAAGTTGGAATATCCTCTTCTCATGCAATTAGTGATGTTTATCTTGTTAGTGGTCTCAAGCACAATTTACTGAGTATCTCTCAATTGTGCGACAAAGGAAATAAAGTTGTCTTTCATTCAGATTCTTGTCGAATAATAATTGAAGGAACGAGTAGTGTTGTGCTTGAAGGACACCGTAGAAGGAATGTCTATATGATTGATTTAAATAATATTCCTAATAATTCATTCACATGTATGAAAGTAACAACAGATGATCCGTGTCTTTGGCACAAAAGATTTGCTCACATAAATTCAACAACGTTGAATAAGCTAAAGAAATGGGATCTGGTTGAAGGACTTCCATCAATCAAATTCGATCAAGAAACCCTATGTGATTCTTGTGCTCGTTGCAAACACGTTAGATCATCGTTCAAACCTAAGAGAATAGTAAGTACCAAAGAGCCACTAGAACTCGTGCATATGGATCTTTGTGGCCCAATGAAGGTAAGAAGTAGAGGTGGATCCAGGTATGTCTTCGTTCTAGTTGATGACTATTCTATATTTGTTTGGCCAATCTTTCTCAACTCAAAAGATGAGACTTTCGAAGAATTTGAAGTTCTAATGAAGCTTGCCCAAAATAAATATAAATCAAAATTAGTTTCCATTCGTACAGATCATGGCACCGAATTTGATAATCAAGCTTTTATACAATATTGTAGGGAGAATGGTGTTGGGCATAACTTCTCGGCACCACGAATCCCACAGCAAAATGGTGTTGTTGAACGTATGAATAGAACATTGGAGGATATGGCATGCACAATGTTATTGTGTAGTGAGCTACCTCGAAATTTAAATTTGGAAGCTATTAGATCGCATGCTATGTTCATAATCGAGCTTTGATTAGACCCATCCTCAAGAAGACTCCTTATGAGCTTCTCAGGGGATGTAAACCTAACATATCACATCTACGTTGCTTCGGGAGTAAATGTTTTGTCCATAATAATGGTAAGAATAGATTAAGTAAATTCGATCCCAGAAGTGACGAAGCGGTGTTTGTCGGCTATTCTAATCATAGTAAAGCATATAAGGTTTTCAATAAAAGAACCTTATGCATTGAAGAAAGTGTTCATGTCGTTTTTGATGAGAATAATATGTTTGACAAAGCTGAACAGGATGAGGAAGAAGATTTGAACGAACCTGATTTCCGATTATCCAGGGATGAACTTCGTAATTGGATGAGGAAGATAAAGAAATTGAGGGCACAAATGATGAACAAGGAAGCCCTTCGAATGATAAAGGAAAGAGTACTGAGAGTTTAGTTGATGATACTAAAACCTCTTCTCAATCTAAGCAATTGGAGGATAAAGTTATAACTGATGAAGCTATAACTTCAACTTCTAATCAACGAACTAAGTCCAAAGTTATAACTGATTATGTTATAACCCCAGACTTGGATTCAGGGGGAACAAGGCTTGAACCCCAATCATTCGAAGAAGGCGAGACAAGTTCAGATGAAGATGTGCCTCCTGTTTCTAAGAAATGGAAATATAAAGATTCTCACCCAATAGAAACCATCCTAGGAAGTCTGAATGAAGGCGTTCGAACTCGTATAAGACTTAACAACTTTTGCTCATTCTACTCCTTTCTTTCAACCATTGAGCCAACAAATATCAAAGAAGCACTTGCCGAACCAGATTGGATCGTTGCTATGCAAGAAGAGCTTCAACAGTTCGAACGAAACAAAGTGTGGCATTTGGTTCCAAGACCTAAAGACCGAATGGTTATCGGTACGAGATGGGTGTTTAGGAACAAGATGGACGATACAGGAGTTATTGTTCGAAACAAAGCTAGATTGGTTGTACAAGGGTATAATCAACAAGAAGGAATTGACTACGATGAGACCTTCGCTCCCGTAGCGACTTGAGGCTATTAGATTATTAATAGCATTTTTCGCTCATAAAGGAATTAAACTTTTTCAAATGGACGTTAAAACAGCTTTTCTTAACGGTTATTTGAATGAGGAGGTTTTTGTTGAACAACCCCCAGGATTTCTCGATAGCAAGTTTCAAAACCACGTTTTCAAATTAGATAAAGCCTTGTATGGTTTGAAACAAGCTCCGAGATCGTGGTATGACATATTGTCAAAATATCTTCTTGAAAGTGGTTTTAAAAGAGGATCTGTCGATAAAACCCTATTCCTGAAAACTGAGGTTTCTGATTTATTAGTTGTACAAATATAGGTTGACGATATTATTTTTGGTTCAACTAATAATCGGTTATGCAAGTATTTTTCAGATTTAATGACCTCTGAATTCGAGATGAGCATGATGGGAGAACTCAAGTTCTTCCTTGGACTCCAAATCCAACAAACTCCTGAAGGGATTATGATACACCAACAAAAATACATCAAGAAGCTAATCAAGAAATTCGGTATGGAAAATTCTAACTCTAAGCCAACTCCTATGGGCACTGAGAAGAAGTTGACCTTGGATGAGAACGGTAAGTCTGTCGATGAGACGACTTATCGAGGTATGATTGGCTTACTCCTTTATTTAACTGCAAGTCGTCCGGATATTATGTTTAGTGTATGCGTATGTGCTCGATTTCAATCGTGCCCTAAAGAATCGCATATGATCGCAGTTAAGAGAATCTTGAAGTATTTGATTGGTACATCTAAATTATATCTGTGGTATCCTCTTGAGTGTAATTTCGATCTCATAGGGTATTCAGATGCAGATTATGCAGGATGTTCACTTGACAGAAAAAGTACTTCCGGCATAGCGACGTTTGTTGGACCGTGTATCATCACGTGGGGGTCAAAGAAGCAAAATTCCGTTGCATTATCTACTGCTGAAGCCGAGTACATTGCTGCTGGATTGGTATGTTCTCAACTTTTATGGCTTAAGCAACAACTATGTGATTACGGTGTTAATGTAGGGTGTATACCTATTTTATGTGACAACACAAGTGCTATCATTATATCTAAAAATCGCACAAAGACTCACGAACTAAGCATATAGACACTAGACACCATTTTCTACGGGATCATGTAGATAAGGGCAACATAAGACTGGAATTTTGTAGTACAGAGAAACAATGGGCTGACATTTTTACCAAAGCATTGGCTAGAGAACGTTTTGAGATTTTACGATTGGAAATTGGTTTAATTGGTGGCAACTAAACTTGTCACAAATAATTTATTCTCTATATGACTGACTATATTTGACGAGATTGTATGACTGTGTCCGTATTTTTCGTTGCACGTTTATTTATGTCAAATTTATATTATATTATGAGAATATTCCATTTTCTAGTCATATATATCTTAAGTTTTATTATGAGCCAAAAGTCGTAACCAATTGTTCCAATTTCTTGCCAAAACCGAAATTCCCACAAATTTATCTCTTACCATATCTTACCATATCTCAATATATCTTGTCATATCTTTTAGACAAATTACCCTAACCACTTGTTTATATTATGGTAAATTTTTTTTTGTTAAAAAAAAATCAAAAACTTACCTAACTCCTCTCCACACGCCACCTCCACTATCCTATTTCCCTTAAACCACTATTACCATAATTAATTCCATGCTCCCATAAATACTTCCTCCTACCGTCACCATCACAAACACAACACCCAAAGACCTTCCTTTTAGACTTTTCTACGCACTCAACCTCCAAAATCCTTTCATCATCATGACTCCTCCCTCAACCCGTTTTCACTCACCATCAACTCGGTCCACAACTCGGACCGGGTCCTCCAAACCTTCATGCAACAAAACCTATGTCCCTATCAAAACTCCCTCACCTTCATCAAACCAAAAACCAACTAACCCCGATCATAACTGGGTTGATCCTAACTTAGAAGGGAAAAGACGGAAGTTAAATAAAGGGAAAAAGAAGGTCGTGGGGTTTGAAGATTCGGTGGAAGAAACTGAGGTTGTAGCTAATCAAGAAGGTCATCAAAGGACGATGTTTCGAGAATACATGCCGAATGCAACATCAATGGGGCTTGATAAGCTTCGACTCACCGCGGATGAAAGAACCCGTGTCAACTATGTTATGAGGTACGGTATTCATGGTGGTCGTATTTATTCCAAAAAGTGGTATGGAAAAATCGAAGCCTTACAATTCTTTAAGGACTTCTTGCATTTTCAAGAATGGAAGAAAGTTTGTTCCTTTGTTGGTCCGGTTTATCCTATTGAGGTAATCCAATTTTATTCTTCCGTCTCTATCAAAAATAATGTGTTGCATGCGGTGGTGAATTATACCGAAGTCAAAATCTCCCTTACCGATTTTTGTACTCTGTTTTCGGTCCCTGATGATGGGATCGAAATAAATCCGAGTGCGGAATGGGGAGATGTGATGGAGGAAGAGAAGCTTACAATTAAGAATTCGTTTGATGTTGATGCTACGGGGTCAAGTAACATGCTTGCGGGGTCATTTACCCCAAAATTGAAATTCTTTCTTAATTTCATTTGGAACACGGTTGTTCCGAGAAGGGGTGGTCGTGATAAGTTGTCTAGTTATGATATGGTGTTGTTGTCTAAGTGGCTTGAAGGATCTAAAGTTAGTCTTCCTCGTCTCGTGTTTCATAAAATCGTTCAAACAAGTGTTTGTGTCACCGAGGAAAAGTTTTATACAACTTTGGATTTGCCATATGGTATGTGGGTCTCTCGGATCTTGGAACAAAAAGGGGTGATTGGAATTTCTAGCTATGGTGTCAAGGTGAAAGATGAGATGTGTGACACTCATCTTAAATTGATGAAAGTCGGTGCTATTGGACCCGATTTGGTGTTTTTGGCAAAAGAGAATATGGTGGAGAAATCGTCGGATGTGGTCTCGGTTGTTGAACAAAAATTGGAAGTGTTTATGGCAAGTATTTGTGAGAAATTAGATGCACAAAATAAGATGGTTGTGGAGTTGGTCTCGGGTTTGGGAAAATACAAGAGTGAGGCTTCGGGTTCGAAGGGTTCGGATCATGGTGAAGTCTTGGCTTATTTGCATGGGCTTGAAGCACGGGTTGATGCTATGGCTAAGGATGCGGCTAGGGCGGCCAAGGAGTGTGTTCGTCATTCTAGTTCGTTGGCTAACTTAGCTAGTCAAGGTGGGGCTTTGTGGAAGGAAGGGAAGGCTATGCATGAGGATATGCGGGTTGTGTACGAGGCTACTCAAGCCTTGTCAATGAAGGTGCTTAATTTTGAGCGGTGTCTCACGGCACAAGCTAACCATGTCCGTTCATGCTTTGATCGTCTTGACTCTCTTGAGTTTAGGACCCGTCCCGGTTATGTCAATCCCAATGTCGTGAAACGTTACATTCCTTAAACCCGTCCTCCTCTTTTCCTTTCCTTTTCTTTTGTTAGACTTTATATTTTGAATAATTGTCTAATTCGGCTCATTTTGGCTTGCTTTTCATTCGGCCCATTTGGCTTAAATACTTATTCTTATTCGGCCCAATTGGCAATTAGACTAGTTTGGTTTGTAGTACACTTATTTTCTATTTGGCTTGTTTATGTAGATTACTTTCTCGTTTTCTAATATTTCCTTGCATGATTAATCCGTGTCTCGACTCATATCATTCTAGTTGTTTTATGTCTTTTCTCGTCTTTTCGATGATGTCAAGAGGGGGAAGAAATCTTCGTGACTTAAGTATTTTCCTAAGCTTGCTCCTTGTCGGAATCTTTAATCTCTTAAGGTCCTTAGATGCTATACTTTGTATATAAGTGATTGTTCTTGCGTTCAACTGTCTATGACTTTTTATAGTATTATGTTGAGGGGGAACTTACACTTAGTCACAAATCTTAAGAGACTTGTCATCATCAAAAAGGTGGAGTTTGTTGAACCATATAGATATATGATTAAGTTTTGATAATGACAAGTGTGTGCTTCGTTTTATATATACTCTTGCTTGTAATCGTTTGTTTAGTCTTTGTTAGAATAACTTAGGATTACAAGTTTAGCAAGTAATGTTATAGCTCTCTTAGCTATAACATTGAAGATTTGTGAAGCATCATTCAAGTCATGTTATAGCAGCTTGAGCTATAACATTGAAGGTTCTTAAAGCATCATAAGCAATTGTAACAAGTTTCAAGTATGATGATCATTCAAGCAAAAGGCTAGATCAAGTCTTTAACAAAGCTCAAGATAAAGAGCTTTTGGTCAAGATAAAGAGAAGATCCTTTCATCAAGATCTCCGGGAAGATTAGTTAGTATAGGTCTTCATCCAATGACGGTATCTTAAGATAAGAGTATTGGGAAAGTAAAGTTATAGCTATTTCACCTATAACTTTACTAACCAAACTTAAAGTTATAATTTGTTTCTACTATAACTTTAGGTAGCATTTTAATGGCACGATTTTAATAGTTTTTAAAATCATTTTTCAAAGGATAAAATTCTTTAAACATATTTCGAAATCATTTGTGTATATAGTAGAGCTGAATTATGGGTTGTTATAATGGATGACTTGCATATTCCTATTGGTTAGTAAAACGACTTATGGGTCGTCATGCTACCTAGGGTTTGCTGGTTTATTTAACCTAACCCTAATTCATGAAGATAGGTTTTTATCCAAGATGGGCACGAGCCTAGGGTTTCAGCCGTGAGCTGCAAACCATTGGGGCGTGTGAGGTTGTTGTGCTTAAGTAAACTATCTAATCAAATCTAGCTTATATTTGTATAAGATATTTTCCTATCTTTATAATATATGATTTGATTTGTTTACTTATTCTAACTTCTTAAAAGATATAGTTTTAGATAACAAATAAGATTTACTTTTATCTTATTTACCTAAACTATAATATCTTGGATTTAATTAGGAAAGAGATCAAGATTTATCTCTTGAAGTCTTTGCCGCCTATCTCACGGCATCCTAGGGTTTCGTGCAAACCCTAGTTCCTCTTCTACTATAAATACAATTGACCATTCCTTGTTTAAGTAAGCTTTTCGAAATACTACAATCCTTGCAAAACATATTTGAGTTTAATTCTTAATTGTCTTATTGTTTTGTTTTTGAAAATATTGCGAAAAGTCGTGCTCATAAAATTGCTTATCTTTCTTAATATTACGTCATAAGATAATAGTACTTCATATTGTTTCTTACTCGTTCAATTGTGTGAACACTTAGAAGAACAATCAAGTGCTTTCTTAGTAACTTAAGATAGTCAAATCGAATATCTAGTGATATTCAAATCGAGTTATAGTTAGAGTTAACTATACGAGTTGGGTTGATAATTTTGTAATCCGGAGTAAGGTACTAAAATTATTAATCGAGAATAGTGGACGTAGGCTTCGACGTGTGAAGCTGAACCACTTCAAATATCGTGTGTCTTTGCATCTTTCGTTTCAGTCATTTCATTACGTTCATAATCAATTAGTTAATTAGTTAAAGTTTAATCAATAAACTTTAAGTAATTAATTACCTTGATATAAAATAAAAAGTAGGCATAATTTTTAAATACTCAATTCACCCCCCCCCCCTCTCGAGTATTTCGGGTGTGATAGACTCTTCACTCACCTTTGCGGATGCTCCAATATACCTTTTGTATAGTAGAAAATATGAGGCCTATGTATTAATTTATTTACTAGTTTGAATGCCCGTGCGTTGCAACGGGTAATTAACTTATTTATAATGTAAAAAAAATGTTATAAAGGTTTAATGTTTACATTCTATGTCTAATGATTTGTTTACATATTATTAAAGGGTTTTTTGTCAGAAACTACCTTTTATTTAGGGTCATTTATGAACAACTATCTTTCATTTTATTTTTGGCTTTTAACTACCTTTCATTTCTTCATTTTGTGAAAGACTACTAAAAATCCACTCCCGGCGAAAAGAAGTCGACTTTCCTATTGCGTTATTTATCATTTCATGTTGAATCTAACTCTTTACTTCATAACCCCAATAATCGATGATAACGATTGATTAAACCCAACATTAATCACCTCAATTTGTCTATCTCTTACCCGAATCAAAGTCCTAATCACCGAAACAAAATCACCATGGATATTAATCTTAACATGGTAAATAATTCTTCAACAAAGAATGATATATTATGGCTTTGTTGGCAAAATTAACTCCTAGTGTTAACTATTCGAAAATAATCATGGATTCACTCTTAGGATCACTTGTGTGCTACTATCTCATTAGTTTTCGTATACCCACCATCTTACCATGAAGAGAGAAAAAAAGGTACTTTAATATGACTTAGATGGGAGAGGGTGATGAATCATGAGTAGTCTATAAGGTTGTTGAAATGTAAGGGTGAAGGTGAAAGTGATGAGAAAAGTGATGACGGAGATGGAGATGGAAATTGAGATGGTTGATGCGTTGGTATTGCTTTGAACAAATTTTTGATAAGATATTGGGCATGGAGAGGAGCTTTTCGGATTTTGTTGGGTGAACAAAGAAAGAAATATGGATAATATGTGTGAAAAGGGGAGAAAGGAGCAAGTCAACGCCGGAAAGTTGACTTTTTTTCGCCGGAAGTGGATTTTTGGTAGTCTTTCGCTAAATGAAGAAATGAAAGGTAGTTGAAAGCCAAAAATAAAATGAAAGGTAGTTGTTCACAAATGACCCTTAATAAAAGGTAATTTCTGACAAAAAAGTATTATATTTATAAGTAAAAGATTAATATATACGTGAGTTAACTCTTATTTATAATCATATAATCAC
This sequence comes from Silene latifolia, assembly GCF_048544455.1. Taxonomy (NCBI): domain Eukaryota; kingdom Viridiplantae; phylum Streptophyta; class Magnoliopsida; order Caryophyllales; family Caryophyllaceae; genus Silene; species Silene latifolia. The sequence goes on from NC_133537.1 coordinate 289,978,833, forward strand.
CCCACCTTGTACTAATCTTTCGATGTGAGACAATTCTACTATTTATAAGTAATATATTTACCAAACTTGGATTATTTTTCTGATGATGAGACAATTCTACTATTTATACGTAGTATATATTCATCAAACCTGCATTGTTTTTCAATGTGGGACAAATAACATACTCAGAATTATACCATCTTTTTTGTACTTAGTTCGACATCCAACCAGATCCCGAATACCGAGTACGAACAATTGCTACTCATTATATCTAATAGTTATATTTAAATTTCATAATATGATCAAGTACTATTCATTAATATTTGTACGTTGTTTTTCTTCAAATTTTTTTTATCATAATTGAGATACGGAAATTTCTCGTGCTACCCCTTAATTTTGTCAGATTTTCCATGTTACCCCTACTTTTAAGAATCTGCCTATGGTACCCTTGAGGTTTCATTTTTTTTCCCATAGTACCCCCTAATGTAAAGGCTGTTAAATGGACGTTAAGTTTGATAACAAATAATATATGATTTGATTTGTTTACTTATTCTAACTTCTTAAAAGATATAGTTTTAGATAACAAATAAGATTTACTTTTATCTTATTTACCTAAACTATAATATCTTGGATTTAATTAGGAAAGAGATCAAGATTTATCTCTTGAAGTCTTTGTCGCCTATCTCACAAGCATCCTAGGGTTTCGTGCAAACCCTAGTTCCCTCTTCTACTATAAATACAATTGATCATTCCTTGTTTAAGTAAGCTTTTCGAAATACTACAATCCTTGCAAAACATATTTGAGTTTAATTCTTAATTGTCTTATTGTTTTGTTTTTTAAAATATTGCGAAAAGTCGTGCTCATAAAATTGCTTATCTTTCTTAATATTACGTCATAAGATAATAGTACTTCATATTGTTTCTTACTCGTTCAATTGTGTGAACACTTAGAAGAACAATCAAGTGCTTTCTTAGTAACTTAAGATAGTCAAATCGAATATCTAGTGATATTCAAATCGAGTTATAGCTAGAGTTAACTATACGAGTTGAGTTGATAATTTTGTAATCCGGAGTAAGGTACTAAAATTATTAATCGAGAATAGTGGACGTAGGCTTCGACGTGTGAAGCTGAACCACTTCAAATATCGTGTGTCTTTGCATCTTTCGTTTCAGTCTTTTCATTACGTTCATAATCAATTAGTTAATTAGTTAAAGTTTAATCAATAAACTTTAAGTAATTAATTACCTTGATATAAAATAAAAAGTAGGCATAATTTTTAAATACTCAATTCACCCCCCCCCCCCCCTCCTCGAGTATTTCAGGTGTGATAGACTCTTCACTCACCTTTGCGGATGCTCTAATATACCTTTTGTATAGTAGAAAATATGAGGCCTATGTATTAATTTATTTACTAGTTTGAATGCCCGTGCGTTGCAACGGGTAATTAACTTATTTATAATGTAAAAAAAATGTTATAAAGGTTTAATGTTTACATTCTATGTCTAATGATTTGTTTACATATTATTAAAGGGTTTTTTGTCAGAAACTACCTTTTATTTAGGGTCATTTATGAACAACTATCTTTCATTTTATTTTTGGCTTTTAACTACCTTTCATTTCTTCATTTTGTGAAAGACTACTAAAAATCCACTCCCGGCGAAAAGAAGTCGACTTTCCGGCGTTACTTATCATTTCATGTTGAATCTAACTCTTTACTTCATAACCCCAATAATCGATGATAACGATTGATTAAACCCAACATTAATCACCTCAATTTGTCTATCTCTTACCCGAATCAAAGTCCTAATCACCGAAACAAAATCACCATGGATATTAATCTTAACATGGTAAATAATTCTTCAACAGTAATGATATATTATGGCTTTGTTGGCAAAATTAACTCCTAGTGTTAACTATTCGAAAATAATCATGGATTCACTCTTAGGATCACTTGTGTGCTACTATCTCATTAGTTTTCGTATACCCACCATCTTACCATGAAGAGAGAAAAAAAGGTACTTTAATATGACTTAGATGGACAGTAGGCTGATGAATCATGAGTAGTCTATAAGGTTGTTGAAATGTAAGGGTGAAGGTGAAAGTGACAGTAAAAGTGATGACGGAGATGGAGATGGAAATTGAGATGGTTGATGCGTTGGTATTGCTTTGAACAAATTTTTGATAAGATATTGGGCATGGAGAGGAGCTTTTCGGATTTTGTTGGGTGAACAAAGAAAGAAATATGGATAATATGTGTGAAAAGGGGAGAAAGGAGCAAATCAACGCCGGAAAGTTGACTTTTTTTCGCCGGAAGTGGATTTTTGGTAGTCTTTCGCTAAATGAAGAAATGAAAGGTAGTTGAAAGCCAAAAATAAAATGAAAGGTAGTTGTTCACAAATGACCCTTAATAAAAGGTAATTTCTGACAAAAAAAGTATTATATTTATAAGTAAAAGATTAATATATACGTGAGTTAACTCTTATTTATAATCATATAATCACCCCACCTTGTACTAATCTTTCGATGTGAGACAATTCTACTATTTATAAGTAATATATTTACCAAACTTGGATTATTTTTCTGATGATGAGACAATTCTACTATTTATACGTAGTATATATTCATCAAACCTGCATTGTTTTTCAATGTGGGACAAATAACATACTCAGAATTATACCATCTTTTTTGTATTTAGTTCGACATCCAACCAGATCCCGAATACCGAGTACGAACAATTGCTACTCATTATATCTAATAGTTATATTTAAATTTCATAATATGATCAAGTACTATCCATTAATATTTGTACGTTGTTTTTCTTCAAATTTTTTTTATCATAATTGAGATACGGAAATTTCTCGTGCTACCCCTTAATTTTGTCAGGTTTTCCATGTAACCCCTACTTTTAAGAATCTGCCTATGGTACCCTTGAGGTTTCATTTTTTTTCCCATAGTACCCCCTAATGTAAAGGCTGTTAAATGGACGTTAAGTTTGATGGCATGACAATAAAATAACAATTAAAAAATAATACCCCCTTTATTGTTTTATTGGTACGGATATCTCTCTCTTTTAAATGAAAAATTAATTAACTATATCATTATAATGGAAATTTCTCATGGTAACCTTGAACTTTGATAGATTACCCATGGTACCCCTAATTTTCAGTTTCTACAAATGGTACCCCTATGTTCACCTTTTTCTTTCCCAGAATACCATTTGACAACTTCCGTCATAACGTCATTACTCCTATGACTTGTGACACCTTTTTCTTTTGTTATTTATTACACCAACACTTTATTATCTAATTCCTAAATCCATATTTTATTTAATAAACTGACATTTAATACCTAAATAACAAAACACAAATAGCATGGCATGCTCAATTACTCATCTAGTTACTCATAGGAGTAACGGCGTTATGAAAAAAAGTAAACACAAGGGTATTATATGTAAAAACTTAAAATTGGGGTATTATGTGTAATCTACCAAAATTTGAGGGTACCATGAAAAATTTCCGTTATAATATTGAACATTTTATCGCTTTTTCTCCCACCTAAAAAAATGTTACAACTTTAAAAATTTAACATTTAATTCAAGATTATGTTTAAAGTTTCTTATATAATAAGTATACTTTGAGAGATTCAATATATTTGGGGTGATACCTAAGTTTCAAGGATAAATCCTATATATAATCATGGGATCACCCACACCTTATGATAGTCTTTTGATGTGGGACAATTCAACTATTTATACGTAGTATATATTTATCACACCTACATTATTTTTCAATGTAAGACGAATAACATATTTAAAAGTACACCATATTTTTTGAACCTAATTCGACATCCAACTCGATTTAATAATAAGTAAATACTATATTATCTATTAATATTTATACGTTTGTTTTCTATTTTTTTTAATCATAATTAAAATATGTGCAAATGATATGAACCTATACTCTAATGATAGAATTTTTTTTAACACAGTTCTAATTATATTATTTAAACGTAGTATATTTACCACACCTACATTATTTTTCAATGTGGGACAAATAAAATCTATAAGTAGAAAATATAATGATATAAACTTTTAAGAGCTCTCCAAGATAATACTTAAGAGACTCAAAAGATTTTAGGTTGATGCCTAAGTTCCAATGATGCCTCTTATTTATAATCATAGAATCACCCACCTTATGCTATATTTCGATGTGGGAAAATTCTATTTTTTATATGTAGTATATTTGTCACGCCTATATTATTTTTCAATGTGGGACATATAACATACTATGAAATACACCATCTTTAATATTGAAAATTATATGAAATCTATATATACTCTAATGATAGCATTTCTTACCATGAATCTAATAATATTATTTTCATAACTTTTTTACCGACCTTATTTTGCCAAATGAAATGTAAAAGTTTTTATATAAAAATTAGAAACATCACTTGAATATAAAATACGAAATACAGAGTATATATTATAATAACTAAAGATTTTCCAAAGATTAACTTAGGTTAGAAATCATTATTGTAGAGACAGTAATACAAACTCTTTTAAGAGCTCTCTCTGACAATACTTAAGAGAATCAAAAGATTTTGGGTTATGACTTCTATTTATAATCATAAGATCACCCTGCCTTATGATAATCTTCCGATGTGGGACAATTCTAATATTTATGCATAGTATATTCACCACACTTACATTACTTTTCAATGTATGACAAATAACATACTAAGTACACCATTTTTTTCGCACCTACTTTGACATCAACCCGATTTAATATTGAGAAAATACAATACAATCTACACTCTAATGATAGCATTTTTTTGTCACAATCTAATTATATAATTTTCATATGATACTTTTTTGTCAAATGAAATACTTCCTCCCATCCACTCCAAAGGTAACATGGACCCACTTTTTGTGAGGAGAAAAGTGGGTCCATGTTACCTTTGGAGTGAATGGGAGGGAGTATAAACTTTTTATATCAAAATTATAAACATTACTTTAATATAATATAGAAAATGTATATATATGGGATAGTTTTATTATTTATACATAATTTATTCACCACACCTACATTATTTTTCAATATGGACATATAACATACTAAAAAGTACACATCTTTTATATCAAAAAATTTTGGGTTAATACCTAAGTTTCAAGGATGCCTCCTATTTATATTTATAGAATCACCCTACCGTATACTATTCTTTCGATGTGAGATACATAATTTAACTATTTAGACGTAGTATGTTCATCATGCCTACATTATTTTTCAATGTGAAAGATATAACATACCAAGAAGTACATGTCTCTTCTTAAAAAAACCACTATTGTATACATATTATTTTTCTTTGAAGGTAAAACCATTTAGTCTCGATCATTAGTTAGGGATCTCTACATCGTACATATAACGACTCGTTAACGCTTTATTACTGCATTCAGAAGACAACCATTAGTAAAATCTTCAGTTTTGTACTGTGTCAGGAGACTGCCATTAGTAAAACCTTTAGTTTTGTATTTTTTGATTTTCTTGTTCATGTTCTTAACTCTTTCACGGGTAGTTTCCAACGATTTCCACTTTATTTTTTATATCATATCGTAGATAACGATAGAAAATCTTAAGAGCTCTTTAAAACAATATTTATGAGACTCAAAAAATTTTGGGTGGATACATAAGTTCCAATAATTATGCCTTCTATTTATAATCATAGGATCATATCATCTTATACTAATCTTTCGATGATGGACAATTCTACTATTTATATGTAGTATATTCACCACACCTACGTTATTTTCCAATGTGGACAAAACACACTAAAAATTACACAATTTTACATACTAAGAAATTTTAATATGTGCAAATAATATGAAATCTATACTCTAATGATAAGATTTTTTTACCACGAAGCTAATTATATTATTTTAATAATTTTTTTAACGACATTTTTTTACCAAGTAAAATGTAAAAGTTTGATATAAAAATTGGTAATATCACTTGAATATAATTTAGGAAATATATATATTATAATAATTAAAAGATTCTCCACTTTATTTTTTACATCAAAAATTATTATTTATGATACTTTCCTAAATTAATTTTTGATGATGTGGATGCTCTCAGATCGCTCGAAAAAACTCTCTTTTATATATATACTAGTTTAGATGCCCGTGCGTTGCAACGGGATAATTAAATTAGTAACAAAAAAATGGTTATAAGGTCTTAATATTACATCTTATGTCTAATAATTTATTTAGATATGATTAAAAGTCAAATATCTTATTTAAGAGACGCAAAAGATGTTGGGTTGATACCTAAGTTCCAAGGATGCCTCACATTTATACTGATAAGACCACCACATCTTATGTTAATCTTTCGATGTGGAACAATTCTATTATTTTTATATAATTTTACATTATTTTTCAATGTGGGACATATAACATAATAAGAACTACACAATTTTATATATGTACAAATTATATGAAATCTATACGCTAATGATATCATTTTTACCACGAATCAAATTATGCTATTTTCATAATTTTCTTAACGATATTTTTTTGCCAAATGAAATGTAAGTTTTTATATAAAAATTAGAAATATCACTTGAATATAATATAGGAAATAAATATTATAATAATTAAAAGATTCTCCACTTTATTTTTTACATAAAAAAATATTATTTATGATAATTTCCTAAACTAATTTTTAGGATCACTCCACCTTATGTTAATTTTCTGATATGGGATTCAACTATTTATATGTAGTATATTTACCACACCTACATTATTTTACAATGTCGGACAAATAACACATGAAAAACAAAAAGTACACCATCTTTTTTGCACCTATTTCGATATCCAACCCGATTTAATAATGAGAAAATACTATATATCTATTTATATTCGTATGTTTTTTCCATTTTTTGTCATAATTAAAATATGTACAAATGATATGATTTAAATTACATTTTTTTCCTAACACGACTTTTAAGATGTAATTGAGGGAGCAATAAAATGTATAAACAAATGCAAAATATTTTCTTTTTCTGGGGTGGGATTTTGATTAATGGTTATAAATTATGATGTGTTTTAGTTATGTACTCAAATATAATGAGACATAATAATTACCTATTTTTGAAAGTTAAAAAGATTTAATTCTACTATTTATCAAAGTAAAAAAGCTCATTATTGATTTGTTTGTGGATTCAAGATCTTTTTATGAAACACTTGATTATATTATAATTCATAAATTTTCTATTTTAGTGCAAAAATTATCATTATATATGACACATTAAAAACCAATTTATGTATATTTAGCACCCATTTTATTTTTTAATTATAATTTTGTCTTAAATAAAGTTATTATACTATCGATTGTCTTAAAATAAACATTATAATATCACTAATATAGTAATATATAATCGCTTTTATAAATATCTACGTGATTATTATTTGTATGGTATTGTTGTAACTAGGGTTTGCCGTTAATACAAACTCTTATAAGAACTCTCTAAGATAATATTTAAGTGGTTCAAAAGATAACATTATAATATCACTAATATAGTAATATATAATCGCTTTTATAAATATCTACGTGATTATTATTTGTATGGTATTGTTGTAACTAGGGTTTGCCGTTAATACAAACTCTTATAAGAACTCTCTAAGATAATATTTAAGTGGTTCAAAAAATTTTGGGTTGATATCCTAAGTTTCAGATATGACTTCTATTTATAATCATGTGATACCTCACCTCATGATAATCTTTTAATGTGAGACAATTCAACTATTTATATGTAGTACATTTACCACACCTACATTATTTTTCAATGTGGGACAAACAATATACTTAGAAATACACCATCTTTTTCGCACTTAATTCGACATCTAACCCAGTTTAATAATAATAAGCAAATATTATACTATTTACTAATATTCGTATAATACATTTTTTTTAACTTCTTATCATAATTAAAATATGTGCAAATAATACGATACTATATTATAATGCTAGCATTTATTTACCATGAATCTAATTAAATAAATTTTCAAAAAAAAAAATTATGTAACTTTTTTGCTAAATGAGATGTATAAGTTTTTATATAAAAATTATAAACATCATCACTTGGACATAATATAAAAATATATATATATCATACCGTGGAGATAATGATATAAACTCTTAAGAGGTCTCCAAGATAATGTTTAAGAGACCCAGAAGGTTTTGGGTTGGTACTTAGGTTCTACAACAAATCCCTTGCATTTTTGACGGTTCCACATTGACGCTTTAATGGAGCATCGAACCCAATACTCACTTCCCGTCTCATTTTGACACCTTAGAGCATCCACAATGGTAAGCTAGTTGCTACTAGCTTACCTTTGCCACATAAGATTTTCAAGCTAGAATATTTTTAAGCTACAAACTACTACAATGGTAAGCTACTAGCTTAGTGTTGTAGCTTAAATGCACCATATGTCAACTACCTTCCACAACACTCTTTTAATTAATACATTTACTTATTTTACCTAGAAAGTAAAAATTAAAAATATTTAAGTGTTGTTTTAATTGGTAGATTTTTTCTTGTAGGCCCATTTGAGCTACTAGCTCCATGGAGCTACTAGCTCAATTTAAGCTAGTACATGTAAAGTCTTTCCAATGGTTAAGAAATACTTGAAATTTTTTTTTTATTTCAAAGTAAGTTCTTTACTTAACCATGGAATCTTTCTTTATAGTGTCATGTTAATAAAATACATTTTTTTAATACTACGAAGCGCAATTTTTAATTTACTTCAAAACATTTACCTAAAAAAATCCACCGCCAAACAATTTCAACTTCACCGCCTAAACCTCTTTGTCTCCCATCTCTCCCATTATCTGTTAATCTCGTCATCTCCCATCTCCGATTTCAATTTTATCATCTTCCAACTGCTGCACAGTTTCCTATCTCACATTTCTAGTGATTCACCTCCAAGAACACAATCAAATTGAATTTTCGATCGATTTAATTGGGACGATTCATTCTAGTTACAAATTTTAATTGACCAAGCAAGGTTAGTTTCTAATTTTAAACATCAATCTACTTGTGTTTAATTTGTTTCATCATATATATATATATCATGATTTTGATTATGGTACAGAATAATATGTAATTTTCTTAACCCTAATGTTGAATTCCATCGTAAGTCTGAACTTGTTTTATTGATGTTTTGTGTGAATCATATTGTAATTGATGAATGTCCGCTGGTGATGCTTCTCGCGTAGAAAGTAAACGGATTTTTTTCATTGCTCATATCACTAGATCAATGGGAGGACATGTTTAATCAACCTAATTTACAGCAATAATACATTTTAATTACTTCTATTTACGTTTCTTATTATTAACAGCAAGTAACTTGAATAAAATTAATCCATTTTCAAGTGTCAGATAAAGTTGTAGTAAATCAATTTGATGAATGTATGATAAAATACAGAATAACAGTATGGCATATTGAGCTTTCCTCAAATATTGATGTCCAAATCAAACACTCTGTTGATGTTATATCGATAATAGTAGTACAGGTTATTAATACATTGCACACCTATAAATCATTGAGGAATGACCTGCAAATATAAGGAAGATGAGACGGCATTACCGGCTAACAGAATGGCGAATTGAGTAAAGCTATAGGCTCTACAATTGCTATAAAAGCTAATGTTGTGCATTGCTTCTACATCCTGATTGCAAGATGTAATTGATATGTCGCCCATACTTCAAAAACTTTGGTCATACTTCACAACTTTATTGTCATCTGATGTTTGTGCGAGTTTCTTGTTATTTTGAGTAACTTTAGTAATTCGTATCTGTCTTCTATCCTATGCCATTTTAGAACCTACACGAACCCATAGGTCTAAAACTTCATCCTCGGCAATAGAGAGGCTCTCTTCAATGAAACCAACATGCTCTAAATCAATAGATAATCTTAAAATCCAGTATCCTCTTCTTCCATCGAAAATTAAAATAGTTAGCAGCAGCTTCAGTAATCTTATGGCATCCTTGTACCAACAAAAAAGAGAATTTTATCAATTTATCTCCATATTCATTAGCTAATAAAACATTTAGCATCAGGATAATAACTAAAAGAAGGCCAACATACAACTAGAAAGTTTAGTCCATAGAATACAGTAGATATGGATGTTACTTCGTACTATGGATGGAAAGCCTGGTCCTAAAGTTTACTTTTTCCTTATATGTTGGAGTTGGACTACATCATAATAATTGATGTTTTGAATTGAAGAAACAAAAACGTGGGAGGAGCAATTCTTTCTTATCATAGACAATCCCCAATATTTTCTCTTAGTCATATTCGATACTGTTGGGTGGTCTTTTGTAATGAATACAAACTGGCTCATACTCGTACATGGCAAGTAAGTAGAAAAATTTGGTGTAGTTTTTCCCATAAAACACCGTTTATCTGATGTTCGTGATTTGACTATTAACTATTTTCATCCAATTTATATTTATATTGTTGTTATTTCCTTTTTGTTAGAAACTCCATACACTATCACTTGTTAAATAAACTATAGTATAAATCCCGCGCAATGCAAACGCGGTATATAGAGTGTTTATTTTTTTAGTGTATTATTTATACTTTTTAAATGCAAACTCATTAATATTTAATACTCCCTCCAATTTCATTTATTGTTCCTCTTTCCCTTTCCATCCATTTTCCTTATTGTTCTCTCTTTCCTTTTTTGGACAACTTTGTGTGGTCCAAAATTAATTTGATGTGGGGTCATGTGTATTGTGTGGTCCAAATTGATTTTCTTATTTCTTATGTCAAAAAGAAAGGGGAACAATAAATGAAATTGGAGGGAGTATTTTACTTCATCCCCTTTATTAAACAAACAACCACAGGGATGAGTGTAGTTGAAAGTTGACTATTCAAAGTACATCTTTTCTGTCCATATTTTCAGTACCCATGTTCTATTTAGAAATTAATTATGCACAATTGATACTTGGTTTCTCTCATTTGTTCAATTGTTCAATGATGATATTATATAAAATGTTGGGAATTAAACTTCACACTTCAAATGACAAAATGTAATGAAACAAAAAAAAACTAATGATTAAATAAATTCAGGAAAAATATTAAAATACAAGTATTCTTAATAAATAAAATAAATGCATCAATAAATATTTACAGCTCCCGTTATTTTATGGTTGTTTTAATAAGCATCCTAATTTCATGTGAATCCACAAAAGAGTAAAGTAATTGGTATCTGTCTTCTATCTTATGTCTTCATTAGCTCGTACTTTTTTTTTTGTTATAATGTAATTGTATTAATAATTATGAAGTATGAATTTACGAGTTGAGTTGGTAATTTGAGTCGTACATAAAGGGGCAATAAGGTCAAATTTTAAGTCGAGTACAAGATATGGGATGACTGATGAGGTACGACTCGATGCAGCAGGTTCTTAATATGTGAATGCATATTAAGATTTAGTCAGAGTGACGTGGGAGATTAGCTAGAGGGAGGAGGTTGGGCTTAGTAATTAAGGGCTGGAATGTTGACTTAAGCTGGATCAATATAATAATATTAGTAATCTTATATATATATATATATAAATATAAATATATATATATATATATATTAAAAATTTATTTATATATATATAACTGGGTTGAAATGCCGTGGATGCGCCACGTGTCAACCCAGCCTTAAATACACGTATTAATTACAGCTGAGCATTAAATATAAACATAATAAATGCGGTATAAATCTCAGCAAAATATTAATTATAGTTTAATAAATTTTATTATAAAATTATATTAAATAATTACGGTAATTTGATTTTAAATTTATTAAAAAGTTATTTTGATAAAAATTATAAAATATAAATAATTACGTACATTGTGAAAAATGCTTTCAATTGAGTATAATTTTCATTATATTTATTGAAATATTTATTTTGATATGTAGAGATGATTAAAGTGAGTGTCTCACAATACTTTACATTTACGTAAAAAAATATTTTGAGAAAGTTATAAAACTTAGACCATTAAATCCATTAAGAAAAATATATTTGGAAGAATCATTGTATAAAACACAACTTAAAAAAAACTACTAAGAGATAAGTTTTTATAGTGTGGGAATGAAAAAAATTATATTGGACAAATTGAATACATATGAGATTTTGATAGGTTTCAATAGTGTGATAACGAGTATGTGTACGAGTGTGTATGTACATAGTAATCGCAAGTGCATTTGAATAATCAAAACAAAAGTAACGATTGTTAAGTAATATAGTATTATAAACGACATGAAAAAGTAGAAAATTAAACACGTTACATTTTTCTTTATTTATATTTAATTAAATATGTATAAGTCAAATATAAAATATTGATTATGACTAACCAAATACTCCGTATTACTTTTAGTTAAATATTTTATATGTTACTATATCTTTTAAATACTTTGAGGTTAAACATCAAAAAATAATATTTGAGAAAGTTCAACCTATTATATTTACAGGTAAACTCTTAAACATCATTATATCTAGTTGTTTAAAAAAACAAAAGGTGCAAATTTCTCATAGATATGTTCGACACATATCACATGCAAGACACAATCAAAATATTTGAATAAGTTGAGTTTGAACACTATATGTTTGATAGATAAATGTCACATGTTATACATAAAAAAATTAAAAATTACATAAAGTTATGTTCACATCATTTGAATAAATATTAATTGATTTGAAAGAATAAGTATATTGAAATGATATAATTTGAGAACTTATTGTTGATTGTTGTATTATTCGAATAAATTTTATTTTGATTAATATATTTCACCAGTCACAAATTTATTTATAAAACGTTGATCATGAATAATTAATTATCACTTCTTAGTTTTAATTAAAATGGTTATGTATTTTATTTTAAAACATTGAAGTTAAACCTAAAAAAAAAAAAATTTGAGAAAAAATTATTTATAAGAGAAAATATTGAAGGTCATATATGAATTATATTATTTTTCTTCAATTATAATCATAAAATTTTAGAACAGACCGCGCGAAGCGCGGGATACTACCTAGTAACTAATAAAGTCAAGACAAAGGAAGAAGCAGATGGCATTATGGCAACGCGTACGAAAACAGGACGATGCTCTCTAAATCATTCTTTCTACGCTTCTTATCCTTCCCCTAATCATTCCTTCCATCACTTTTTTCAATTGATTATTGTGTGTTTTTCCTTCTTATTTGCTTATTTTTTGGTTAGAATCTCGAATAACCAGTTGTACTCTTTGTACATCTGTCCACTCTTCGTAGTCTTTTGAGCCACGTTAGTATAACCCCTGAATCAGCTGACGGGGAAACATATTATGGAAAGCTTAAAGAAATTTATGAGCTGCATTATTTTGGAACATTCAAAGTTGTACTGTTTCGTTGTGATTGGGTAGACATATATAGAGGGATAAAGACTAATGAAGACAAGAGTAGTGTCTGTGTGAACTTTTCCAAGTTGATGCATACTGGTCGAAATTTGTCTGATGATCCTTTTGTCTTCTCATCTCAAGCAAAACAAATATTTTTCGTTGAAGATGAGATGCAAAAAGGATGGTTACACGTGATTAGGAATAAGCCGAGAGACTTGTTTGATAATGGCGAGATTTAATATTACGTTGTTATTTTGAACACTTATGCTGTTTCTCATTTTGTGTCTTGTATTCTGTTCATGTTCATTTAAGCTAAAGGTTCTATATATGTTGCCTCTGAAGTGATGGGTCATATGTTGCCCCTGTAGTGATGGATCAATTATGTGTTGTGCTGATCTCTTGTACTTTTATTTGTTTTTTTGCCAATTTTCTATCTAATCCTCGGATTTTTTTGTTTTTCTACTCGTGATAAAAGTGCATTAATTATCAGTTCATTTTTTTAGGATATACCAATGATCACTTTAAGGATCACTTTAATCGACAATGAGTTATCGAAGCAAAAGAACAAGAGCATTGATGACTGAAGATGATGAATCACAAGTGGTTAAGAAGCTGACTTCTAATGTTCCAGTTTCGTCGACTACATTGACAGCCAATGTAATGAGTGGTGCTGATGACCATGGAAGGGGTAATTTCTTTTATCATACACACGTTACAATTTGGTCTTTTTACTAATCCACCACTATTTGTTTTTTGGCGGAAATATATGTGATACTTCTGTGTTACTATATAAGTATGAAATCAGTTTGTGAATTCTTGGCTATCAATTTCTTTCATTCATAAATTTTTGCACATTCGTGTATAGATTAGTAATGTCACGTATATCTAATTTCTTGAGATTACTGATATGAAAAACGGCTAAAATGAAGATGAATTCTGATTAGGTATAGATACTCAAAACTCGATTAGAACTATCTGATACGGTTGTTGCCTTCAACTGTAGAATTCCGTTGTATTATGAAAATTTCTCGCTGTGGCGACTGTCAGGTGACTACGGGGTAACACAGATACGTGAATTAGTACGTAAACCTCTGATACATGAACTAGTAAAAATCCTTCTGGTAGTACTATAGTTTTATTTATTCCGTAATTTGCTGTGGAATGCCTAATATTTGACCTGTATCAGTTTCAGAATTCGCGGTATTTAGTGTTAGTTTCAGAATTCATGTTTACCTCTCTTTCGATTATGTCTTAATTCACATTTCGGGTAGTTATGCTTCTCATAGATGATATTAGTGTAGTCAGTCATGTATGAGAGTAAACCTGTGAATTAGCTATGCTACTCAGATTCGATTATGTGTATCCGACAGGGTGTGCATTTAGGTGTAGGAACATATTTTGTATCAAAAATCTCACGTACTTGCGTGAGGAGAGGCATTATTTGGACTATATAGGACCAATACAGGGAACGAGTAACATGACACCCTTCATTTTCTGTGAATCCTAATAGCCTTTGTTTTCTATAATATATTATAGGGGGTCATGAGCTCAGCAAGAGCACGGGTAATGCCGGTAATGCTGCTGGAAGAACTGCTTGCGGTAAGCTTCTCTTAGTCTCGATCTGTTTTGTCTTGTGATTGTTTCTCTTGTTTCTCCTGGGCATTATTATCTTGTTCTCATTGGTGCAGCTGATGTGAGATGGGGCCCATTTAAACCTCCTACTGGTAAACCCCAAATTGGCAGCGACAAATGTTTGAGGAATTGTATGCATGAAGCTACATTGAAATCCCGTATGCTGATGGTGCTTCGCAGTTTCATTACATTTCTGCTAGCATGATCATTGTACTTTCTGTGAACTAAACTGAAACTGAATTATTACCTAATACTAAATCGACACGCTCATTTGAAATTTGTAGGTTTCAGATTCTTCGGATGGTCAAGTCGCGCCGGAATAATGAGACGGAATGTTATCTGCTACAACTATCGCGTCAAATTATTTTATCAAGAGATTTTTTGTTCTAGTACCATTTGATAACTTGAGTTTTAATATGTATTTTGGATTAAGTTTACTCAACACTTTCTATTTTGGCATGGTTGAATAATATATATACTAATTGTAGTAACTAGCTACTAATTATTATATATGAGTATTTTCTAATTTTCTTGGTTATTAATTATGAGGTTTTGTTACAATATTATATAACGACCCCAGTCGACAATAGTGTAAGAAATTTGATTAAATATATATCGTGATGTATGAGTAAAACAAAATTGATGCATACTATAATTCGTTATAGAGAAAATGAACAAATGACGCTTAAAAGCGTCATGAATATATAATTTTGGCGTCGTGATTATGCCATAGAGTGACACTTAAAAGCGTAGTTTTTATTATTGACGCATAAAGGCGTCAATATTGGTGACTCTAAAAAGCGTCAAAAAATACTGACGCCAAAAATTTTGACCCTTTTAAGAAGCGTCGAGAATATAATTATCGACGCTTTTTTGCGTCGAGAGTTGGCTTTATAAGCGTAAAAAATGCAAGGGATTTGTTGTAGTCTAAGGATGCCTTCTATTTATAATCATATGATCACCCACCTTATGCTAAACTTTCGATGTGGGACAATTCTATTATTTATACGTAATATATTCACCACACCAACATATTTTTCAATGTGGGACAAATAACATACATAGAAATACACCATCTTTTCCGCACATAATTCGACATCTAACCCGGGTTAATAATAATGAGCAAATACTATACTACCTCGATTCAAGACTAAATACAACATTCTTTACACTATTCATGAACGAATAGAATTTTTACGATTTCTTGCAATATGTAAGACAAAATATGGTCACGTGGGATCTTATTTGATTACCTATAAAGTACAATGAGAATATCAAATTTTTAAATTTTTTTATAATGTAAACTTAAAGATATTTACGTTATAATTTGTGTCTTGGCAAGTGTGTAAATAAAAATGTTGTATTTGGTCTTGAATGTAGGGAGTACTATTTAATAATATTCGTACGTTTGGTTTTAATTTTTTATCATAATTAAAAATATATGCAAATAATATGATACTATATTCTGATGCTAATATTTATTTTACCAAGAATCTATTATAATATAATTTTCATAATTTTGAGTTAGGGTTTCTGCAAAGTTTGGGCAAAATTGACGATTGATGCATGTATAAATCAAATAGAACGAAAATAATGAATTAATTTGTGTTTTCGACTTGAATTACTCCAGTTTTTGTGATGATTTGATTGAATAATGTTATTAAATTGAAGAAATTAGGAAAAAGAGAGAAAGAATGAAGAAAATAGGATAGAAAAAAAAGAAGATGAAGAATACTGGGCAACGAACGTCATATTTTGGTAGACTAGGATAATTTTTTTGGTCTTATCTCAGCCCTTGATCTTGTTAGATCCAATGGTATATAAATGCGGGGTAACTCACGAAAAGTGGCAAACTCACAGGATCTTGCCTATATATATATATATATATATATATATATATATATATATATATATATATATATATATATATATATATATATATATATATATATATATATATATATATATATATATATATATATATATATATATATATATATATTATATATATAGAGTGGTTCTTCTAAGGTCCTTACATCCATTGAGTCCCTAAGTCCTTATAAGGGCCTTTGGATGGAAGGGATGGAGGGATGAGATTACATCTCATTCAAGGGTCACAAATGAACCTCCCTAATCTCCCTCCCTAATTGTGTATAACTCTACCTAATTGTGTATAACTCTACCACCATTCTAATCTCCCAACTCACTTCCTCATTCACTCATCCTCTCTCATTTCTCACATTCACTCTTTCTCTCTCATTCTCTCAAAAAAAAAACCAAACCAAAAAAAACCAAAAACCTAAATAAATCAAAATCTAAACAAACCAAAAAAAAAAGAACAACTTCATTCATCTTCTTCCTCCGGCCCGCACAAATCACCGCACCCCCTCCCCACCGCACTACCGCCCTCCTCCTCCTCGAACCGTCCCTCCGTCACCAACCGTTTCAGATCTACTTTTTTTTTTTTCAATTTTTTTTTCCTTATTTCAATTGTTGTTGGTTGTTGCGGCTGGTGGTGGTGTTTGTGGCGGTTGGTGTCAATGTTGTTGTGGTTGTTATTGTTGTAGCTCCGTTGTGGCGGTTGTTAGTGTTGTTGTTGGTGTCAAAATTTTTTTTTAAAAGATGCAGTGCATCACCTTTCTCCCTTCCCTGTTGTTTCGTCTTTTTTCTTTTTCTTTTTTTTTTTTTTTTTTTTTTTTTAAAAAAAAATTGTTTATGGAAATCCTTGTCTTATTATATGTTTGTTTTAATCTCGTCTTAGTACTTATTTTTTCAAACTTCGTCTTGTAAATTCGTCTTGTTATTATGTATTTATTTTAGATCTAATAATTTTTTGTTATTGATGGTTGTTAATTTTTTGTTGGTTATTTTAGATCTAATAACTTCAATGCCCTTATGTACAACTTCAGTGATCATTGTTATTTTTGTTTTTTGTTTTATTTACGGTTTTTGTTAGATTTACGGGTTTTTTGTTAGATTTATGCATAAAATTTGTTATTCTCATGAGTCATTCACCAACATTTTATTTTTGTATATAATTTGTTAATTTAATTGGGTTATACGACTAAAGTTATACAATTTACGACTTAAAACACCAAAGTATTTTTTGACTAAAGTTATACATCTTGTCTATTAAAGTAATACACTGCGTGCATTAGAGTTATACACACGATATTTAAATTTGGTTTTTTTTATTGTTATTTGGTTTATTTCAGATTTCGGGTTTGGTTGGGTTGTTGGTTTTTTGGTTTTATTATTCTTATTTGGTTTTTTGTTTTTGTTATTATGAGTTTTTTTGGTTTTTGTTATTAATTTTTTTTTTCTTCATATTTTTCATATTTATTGTTTGATTTTTTTACTATTTACGACTAAAGTTATACATTTTATGACTAAAGTTATACATTTTATGACTAAAGTTATACATTTTATGACCAAAGTTATACAAAAAAAGACTAAAGTTATACAAAAAATTGGACTAAAATTATACAAAAGTGAACCAAAGTTATACAAAAATGGACCAAAGTTATACAAAAATGGACTAAAGTTATACAAATATGGATTAAAGTTAGGGTTATTTCATAACAATAATCCATCCTATTGATGATCTGCAATAATCACTCCATCCTATCAATAATCTCAATTAAATCCAACCTAAACATCATACCTTCTAATAACGAACCAACTGATATTTTGTGGTGTTTATGTGTATCAAATAAACCAAGTTCTAGATTCATAACTTGAAAATATTACACATAAACTTTAGATATACCAGTTAGGTTGTCCAAAAACTATCAAATATTGCAATATAAACTTAAAAAAATATCATCTGGTTCGTTATTAGAAGGTATGGTGCTTAGGATGGATTTAATTGGGATTATTGATAGGATGAAGTGATTGTTGCAGACCACCAATTGGATGGATTATTGTTATGAAATAACCCTTAAAGTTATACAAAAAAGGACTGAAGTTATACAAAAATAGACCAAAGTTATACAAAAAAAGACTAAAGTTATACAAAAATTGGACTAAAGTGATACAACAATGGACTAAAGTTATACAAAAATGATCCAAAGTTATACAAATATGGACTAAAGTTATACAAAAAAGGACTGAAGTTATACAAAAATAGACCAAAGTTATACAAAAAAAGACAAAAGTTATTCAAAAATCGACCAGAGTTATACAAAAATGCACCAAAGTTATACAAAAATTGGACTAAAGTCATACAACAATGGACTAAAGTTATACAAAAAATTGGACTAAAGTTATACAAAAATGAACCAAAGTTATACAAAAATGAACCAAAGTTATACAAAAATGGACCAAAGTTATACAAAAATGCAGCAGAGTTATACAAAAAATTGGACTAAAGTTATACAAAAAATGAACTAAAGTTATACAAAAATGAACCAGAGTTATACAAAAATGCACCAGAGTTATACAAAAATGCACCAGAGTTATACAAAAATGCACCAAAGTTATACAAAAATGGACTAACTTTTGTATAACTCTGGTGCATTTTTGTATAACTCTGGTGCATTTTTGTATAACTTTGGTTCATTTTTGTATAACTTTGGTTCATTTTTTGTATAACTTTAGTCCAATTTTTTGTATAACTCTGCTGCATTTTTGTATAACTCTGGTCCATTTTTGTATAACTTTGGTTCATTTTTGTATAACTTTGGTTCATTTTTGTATAACTTTAGTCCAATTTTTTGTATAACTTTAGTCCATTGTTGTATGACTTTAGTCCAATTTTTGTATAACTTTGGTGCATTTTTGTATAACTCTGGTCGATTTTTGAATAACTTTGGTTCATTTTTGTATAACTTTGGTTCATTTTTGTATAACTTTAGTCCAATTTTTGTATAACTTTAGTCCAATTTTTTGTATAACTTTAGTCCAATTTTTGTATAACTTTAGTCTTTTTTTGTATAACTTTGGTCTATTTTTGTATAACTTTGGTTCATTTTTGTATAACTTTAGTCAATTTTTGTATAGCTTTAGTCCTTATTTGTATAACTTTAGTCAATATTTTAGTAGATCTTAGTTGAAAAAAAGTACATCACAAAAAAAAACGATATTTAAAACCCGAAATTTTTATTTAAAAAACGTATAATAAGAATAGATTTGAAAAGAATAAATAACAACAAAAACTAACAAAAATTAAGAAATAGAATAAACCGACCCCAAACAACTAATTTAACACAAAATCCAAAAAAAAAAAAAAAAAAAGTGACGAAAATAAACCGAGACGCAAAATCTGAAAAAAAAAAAAAAAAAAAAACGAGTTTATATAATTACCGACGGCGGTGGTGGAGGTGGCGGTGGATGTGGGCGGTGGGTGGTGTCGGGTGGGATAGTGGTGGGTGGTGGTGAATGAGGAAGAGAGAAATGAATGATTTATTTGGTTTTTTGATTTATTTGGATTTTTTGATTTAATTGGATTTTTTGGGTTTTTTTATTTATTTGGATTTTTTGGGTTTTTTTTATTTATTTGGATTTTTTGGGTTTTTTTATTTATTTGGATTTTTTGGGTTTTTTTTTAGGTTTTGAGAGAAGAGAAGAGTGAAATGTGTGAGATGAGAGAGAAATGGGTGGGTAGAAAACAAATATATAGTAAATTAGTGGTTAATTAGGATGGATTAGTAAAGTGTGTTAATTTGCTTGTATAATGACTTTGGGTGGGTTCATCTCATCCCTCCATCTCCCTCCATCCAATGGCTCACAAAAGACCTTATGCACTCAATATATATCATGGCCTTACATGATCCCTTCTCTATATATATATATATATATATATATATATATATATATATATATATATATATATATATATATATATATATATATATATAGGCAAGATCCGGTGAGTCCACCTATATATTTGAGTCTCATGAGTCCACTTATGTATCACGCACTTCACATAACAATATCACGAATATTTTTATGTTTGCAATTGTACTGGTTGTGGAGTTGTGGTAACTCCTCGTCAGTAGCCATGGAGGCTATACTGAATATTATATTTCATAGAATGTCAGCAAGTACACCAATTCAAGTTCACTTCATAACAGCTCAAATATGAAAGACCACATGCATTTATATGTTTTGACATTGCCGGTAACACTTACTAGTGCTCTCTAAATGGACCGCCAGTCGAATACATTATGTGAATTAATATATCAAGTAGAGCAACCAATGGTTTGACCTCATCCTGCCGCTATTCAATGGCCTCTCCGTGCCTTGGAACTGCTCAAAGAAATTTTAGTGTACGTTTTTATAAACTAACGGACTTTTGTGCTATTTTACTTGAATCTTTGCTTATGCTGTTACATGATCTTTGTGTGCTTAATTTTGAGTTACATGTTAATTTATAGCTGGTAGTTTGTTGTCACATTGATTGTCGTTGTGATTGATATTGCTTTTACCTGCTGATGTCGCGTTGAATTTATCGATATGTTTAAGAGGTAGTTATTGATTGCACTAAATCTAACTATATATTAGTGGGTGTTTGTTAATTTGCTTCTGATGTGCTGCTACCTTAAGGTTTAACATGTATAGTGATGTTTTGATTAATCTGACCATATAAGTAATGATATAGTATAAGACAATGTATGTAATGATGTTAATTTTGTCGTTTACGAATGAGTCCAAGGTGTATTTGCATTGTTTGCTGGCTTTAAAACTTGGAGGGACTAGTGTTTGAGTATGTGATGATGTGATTACTTCAGCTTCTTCTAGCTAACGTAAATAATTTGTGTAAGTGTGCTCTAATAGTATGCATTACCACTTGTTCATAATATATATGTGTGAAGATTAGGCATGAGCCTTCCTACAACTTTATAGTTAATATAAGTTGGACTCTTGATATTGTATAGTATAACCCGTGATATTGTTTAGTACAACCAGTTGTATTGTTTATTGTAAGGTGTGATATTATTTTGTATAACTTGTGATACTTTTTTACTAGACTCACAGACTCAGATACAATATCACGGGTTATACAAAACAATATCACAGTTTAATTTTTTTTTTAAAAATTTAATTTTTTTTTTAATTCATTAAAAAAATCGTGATATTTTTGTGTAGAGCGTGTGATACATAAGTGGACTCACGGGACTCAAAAAGATAGGGTGGACTCATATATATATATAATGAGTCCACCCTATTTTTTTGAGTCCGTGAGTCCATGATACAATATCATATTTTATATTAAACAATATCACAACTTATATTAAAAAAAAAAAATTCGAAAAAAAAATTTGAAAAAAAAATTTGAAAAAAAAGTCGTGATATTGTTTTGTAATACAATATCACACGTTATACTAAACAATATCACAGCTTACATATTAAAAAAAAAAAAAAAAAACTTTTTCGAAAAAAAAAAATTGAAAAAAAAAAATCCTGATATTGTTTTGTAATACAATATCACATCTTACATAAAAAAAAAACTTTTTCGAAAAAAAATGAAAAAAAAAAATCGTGATATTGTTTTGTAATACAATATCACACGTTATACTAAACAATATCACAACTTACATAAAAAAAAAAAAAAAAAAAAAAAAAAAACTTTTTCGAAAAAAAATTCGAAAACAAAAATTTGAAAAAAAAAAATTCCGAAAAATAAAATCGAAAAAAAATTTCGAAAAAAAATTTGAAAAAAAAAATCGTGATATTGTTTTGTATAGTGCGTGATATTGTTTTATGGACTCATGGACTCAAATATATAGGTGGACTCACCGGATCTTGCCTATATATATATATATATATATATATATATATATATATATATATATATATTATACTATGTTGGTACTGTATAAAGATCCGCTTAACTTGGTATCAGAGCCATGGGAGTATATATAATTTATGATAGTTAAGTCATAATTCAACTTTTCTCATCTTATGAGTTTACGTGTAATTGATACGGGTAAGTCTCTTTGTGAAAAACAGATATGATCAAGAGGTTGAATATCCTCGAATTTAGATTTGCTAAACAAATGGACAATTCCAGAAGTTAGCAAAAGAACTATTTACAATTATGGGTTTTTTGAATATATTGGGTTAAAACACAGAGTTAAAACCACAGAGGAATCTATTTCTCTAAATAATGAAGAAATGTATCTTCAACTTTTAAACAATAGTGACTTAGAACCACTAAGAAAATCTAAGCATCAATTTATTCATATTGGTTTAGTCCAAGTGGCTTTTAAACACTAACTCTGGAAGGATTACGAGGAAAGTTTTATTGCAAATTGACCTTAAGAGATGGCGAAATTTGAATTGGCAAAAGTCAATTATTGGAGTTGTTAAATCGATCGGCCCATGGTCCAGTCTATTTTGATGTTTATCCAAATTTACAATTATCTTTAACTGATGCTAATATATTAGATGCTTTAACATTGAATGTTAAAACTCATGGTTACAATTATGCTAAAGGGTCTGAATTAATTTGTATTTGTTACAGGATTTATTATAAACCTTTATACACATTAAATCCTCACTGTAGATTAGCTGATAAAGCTATAAATGAAACTATTATTATTGAGACCAATTGTAACAGATCTAATATAACTACTAGAAAGGCTATTAAATGGGAAGAGATATCTTTCCCTGAAAATTGGACAATCACCCAGGCTATGCCTCCTCAACCGATTATGGAGACTAATTTACTTGAAGTACAGCAAACTTCTGAAGGAGCTGTTACTTTAAATTTTGGTAATAAACATATTCGACCAAGAAGTAGTACTTCAAAAATAACTAGATCTTTTTCTAATAGGACTTTTATTTCAGCCCTTGATCAAGATTTAGATATGCCTAGTACATCTAGGTGTTCAACTTCTCAATTAAGAGATGAAGACTTTATTGAAACAGATGAAGATGTTTTAAGAATGCATTCTGATAAAATTTTAAAACGACATTCTAAAAAGGAAGCGGACACATTGTCCCAAATGAGTTTTACTGATGATTAATAAAACCTTATTAGACTTTTCTTCTGGTTCAACAACCAGAAAACTAATAAGTAATGAATTTCAATCTCCCAGTTGGGAAAAATTTAGAAATTGGTTTTTTCATAATTTCAATGAGGAACAACAAGATATTTTACAAGATGAATTTTATGAATATTGCAAGTCAGTAAATGAAATTATTTATTTTGTTCCTTGGTATTGTTCAACTTATTTATATAATCATTTGACGATCCTTGAAAGGAATTTTGAACTTCTCAATGGAAATGAAGTTAAAGGGGTTTATCCTCCCCTTAAAAGGTTTAAATTAGACGGGTGTTCTTACATGCCCCTTTCAAAAATCTATGAAGATGAAACTATTACAACAACTACTAAGCACTTAAATTTTCTAATTGAGCAAAATAATTATGCTAATTTATATTTAAAAATTCTTGGTGAACATATTACAGATTTACATCATAAAACCAATAAAGTTATTAATCTTCTCAATGAAATTGTCCAGAACACTAAAGCTGAAAATCATTTCTCTTCTTCACAAGAGCTGGTTCCTATTATCAAAAATCCTCCTGAAATAAAAAATTTTAATTTTCAATATGATGTTAAAAATGAAAAGCTAATAAGTAAATTAGCTGAAAAGATTTCACAATTAAGTTTAAACACTTTAAATGAAGAATTATACCCAGATTTCAAAGATGATTTAAATGTTATCACAAGACGGAGAAGTTGGGGTCAAGAACCTGTTAATACTTTGTATTATAATAAAAGACCTACACCTGTAGATATTATGCGGGAAGAAAATCTTTGAGATTATCGATACTTGATTATCGTGGAACGATATCTATGAATGGAATATAGACTATTTTCTTTGAAAAACAAATTCATAACCTTTGTCATAGAATGCTTATGTATTCTCAATGTTGTAAGAGTGCAAACAATAGTGATTCTAATGTTGCTAAAATGATAGTATCAGGATTTCTGAGGTCAACTTAAAGGATGGTGGGATAATTATCTCACTCATGAACAAAAAATAGCTATTCTTACAAATACAGAAATTAAAGAAGAAGTGCCCACAGAAACTGCGGTTTACACTTTACTTGTCAATATACTTGAACATTTTACTGGTCAATATGGAAATAATTATGATTCCACAAGAACTCTTTTACAAAATTTTAGATGTAAAACTTTAACTGATTTTAGATGGTACAAAGACACCTTCCTTAGCAGAGTCATGCTTTTACCTGAATGCAATAGCTCCCATTGGAAAGCTAAATTTATTGATGGTTTACCACATTTATTTGCAGAAAGAATCAGAAAGATTCTTCGTGGAGATAATCCTTCTATTAATTATGAAAGATATAATTATGGTCACCTTATTAAAGCTTGTACATCAGAAGGTATAAACCTTTGTAATGAAATTAAATTAAACCAGCAACTCAAGCACCAAAATATTATTGAAAGAAACCAATTAGGAGAATTTTGTGAACAGTTTGGTATGGATATGCCTTCTACTTCTCGTAGGAAACAACACAAAGGCAAGGATAAAACTTATTATCCTAAATATAAAAAGAGAAGATATTCTAAAGAAAAATTAGAAGAAAAAACTCATTGGAAAAATCAAAGAAAATTTCATAAAAAATATTACAAGAAAAGAGGTTATGTACCTCCTAAGGATATAAGATGTTACAAATGTAATAAAAAAGGTCATATGGCAAACAATTGTTGGACCCAACAACAAATAAATAATTTGGATATAAATGATGATCTTAAGGATAAGATTTCAAAACTTTTTCTTAATGAACAAAATCTACAAAATGAAACTGAAACTTTGTCAGATGATTCTAGTAATTCTAGTAATAATTTAAAAATTCTTAAAGATGATTCTTTTTATACAGATAGTAGTTCTGCAACTACTAATTCAGAATGTGAACCATGTGGACAGGGAAAAGTTTGTATTAATCCCAAAAAAGATGACTTCTTTAATCTTTTATCCAATTTTCAAGATGCAAAAATTCAAGTTCTTACCAATAATAATTGGTTAGATATGTTAAAAGCTATCCCAAATGCAGAATTAAGATCTCAAATCATTGAAAATATACCCAGTACCTCTCATAATAGTCTTGAGTATGACAAAATTAAGAATTTTTCAGAAGAAGAACCTTACTCTTTAAAAGAAGTTTATAAACGTCTTCAAAATAAAAATACAACTTCTAGTCCTTCTTCTTTACAAGATATTTTGAAAGAGATGGATAATTTAAAATCTGAGATTAAACGTCTTAAAATTGAAGAACAAAGAAATGATATAAGAATTTCTAATCTTGAACAACTTTTTATTTTTCAACATGATTTGAGAAATAATGATTCAGAGTCTAAAGGTGAAAAGGTTGATAACCATGATATTCCTATCCCTGACTTTATTCCTAATTTAGATGGTAAAGATCAAGCTATGCAACTTGTTAATACTATCCCAGAATTAGAAAGAAATAAAAAATTTCTCCAAACCATAAATATGGTTGCTGGCCAAAAATGGTATGTTAAGATCTTACTCAAGATTAATAATCATTTTTCTAAAGAATTTATTGCTTTAATTGACACTGGAGCAGACTTAAATGTTATACAGGAAGGAGAAATTGACTCCAGGTATTTTGCCAAAACTACTCATAGTTTATCTCAGGCAGGAGGAGATAAATTAGATATTGAATTTAAACTCCCAAAAGCTGATATATGTATTAATAACACCTGCATTCCTTTAAGCTTTCTTTTAGTCAAGAATAAACTCTCAGTTCCTATTATTCTTGGAACACCTTTTATAACAAAGATTTATCCTTTTACTGCAGATAATAAAAAATTAACTGCCAATTATCAAGAAAAAACTATTACTTTTAATTTTATTATGAAACCCTTTATGAAGGCTATAAATGAAATTTATAGTAAAATTTCTTTAAAAGAAAATCAATTAAGTTTTTTAAAACATGAAGTTAATATTTTGACTTTAGATCAAAAGCTTAATAATCCTAAATTAAAACAAAAAATTATTGATATTGAAAATCAATTCTCTCTATCTATTTGCAATGATCATCCTAATGCTTTTTGGAATAGAAAAAAGCATATAGTAAATCTTCCTTATGAGGAAGATTTTAAAGAAGAAAATGTTCCTACCAAGGCTAGACCTTGTCAAATGAATTCAGAATATTTGGAATTTTGCAAAAAAGAAATAAGTTCCTTATAGAGAAAAAACTTATTGGACCATCCAAATCACCATGGTCATGTCTGACTTTTTATAACAAAAATCTTTGAAAAGGAACGAGGAGTTCCTAGATTAGTTATTAATTATAAACCTTTAAATAAAGTTTTAAAATGGATTAGATATCCAATACCTAATAAAAAAGATTTATTAGATCGTTTGTATAAAGCTCTCATATTCTCTAAATTTGATTTAAAATCTGGTTATTGGCAGATTCAAATTGACCAATGACAGAGATACAAAACTGCTTTTAATGTTCCTTTTGGACAATATGAATGGCATGTTATGCCTTTTGGTTTAAAAAATGCTCCATCGGAATTTCAGAAAATTATGAATGATATTTTTAACAATTATAGTCATTTTTCATAGTTTATATTGATGACATTCTCATCTTCCTCCCGCTTTTTTTAAGTGGTCAAGAGCTCAAACCTTGGAGGAACGGTCCAAGTTCCGTATGGACGAGGTTGTCGACTTAATGTATAGAGAGGTTAGCAAGGCCAACCGTGCCTTCTTTCACACTTTTGCCGATAATGTTAGCCCGGATGTAATGAGCCCACCGAAGAGGAGAAGCACGGGTCCCAAGGAGGTAGTGGGTTGTGTTTGGGCTCGACTTGGGCCGAGTAGGAGGTCTTGTAAGAGACCGGAGGCCGTCTCTATTGTAGATCCGTTGAGGATACGTTCCGAAGAGGAAGTCCAAGCTAGGCGAGCCTACAAGAAGAACAAGGGGAAGATGTACCCCGAGGGAAAAGGCAAGGGTAGAATGGAAGAATGAAGATCTCCATTACCCGTTTTACTATTATGTTGTAATAGTGTTGTAATTTTTTATTATGTTGTACTCGCTATGTACTGTGTATTTTGTGCTAGTTTTATTATGTAAGATGTCTTAGTCGACATTATAGCTTTGACAAGTTGTAGACTTGCTTAGCTTTATTTGTTGTCAAGTTTGTAATCCTTCTCATTATTTATTCAATAAGAGGATTGTTTGTGTTAAGAGAGTTGTGAACGCTTGTTTCTTCCATCCATTCCGTAAAGGCAATTCGGTTTGAATTATCCTAAACATTTCACTTGTGAAAGGAGATTTTCTGGGAAGGGAGAAAGGCTTTTTTTATATTTTGTGGGAAAGGGAATGTTTTTCCTTTTCTTTTGTTTTGGAGCGGGTAACATGTTTTTTTATATGTGGGGATGGTTATATCCTTTTTGTGTAAGAAAGGACTGCCTACGTATCCAGCTGAAAAGGTGAAATCAAACCATGATCGTAGTTCGAAAAGTTTTGTAAATTTGTTTGGGTTTTGTGGTTGTATCCTTCTTGTGTAAGAAAGGACTGCCTAGGTATCCATCTGAAAAGGTGAAATCAAACCATGCTCATAGTTCAGTTGTTTTGTTTGAGTGCAAATGGATGTCGCCTTTGACAGATCAACGGTCGTTTGAAACATGGCAATGTGCCATAACTTCGACTCGGTAAAACATGCAATTTCAAATCAGAACGCGTTGAGGAACTTGACTTGAAAGGGATATTGTGGTCACTAGTTGTGAAACTAGGATAAGGTTGGTGGTTACTAGGGTTCACGGTAGTATTTCTTGAGTTGGTCTAGGTTGGTCGTGTTTGTGAAATCCTCCCCGTCTAGGTCACTCAGTCTCACTGCACCCCCCGAAGTATTTTCTTGACGAGGTATGGCCCGGCCAAATTGGGTTTGAATTTACCCCTCGGATCGACGGATAGTAGTGGTCAAACAGAATTGAGGACCAAGTCGCCTTCTTTGATGTTCCTGGGTTTGACCTTTTTGTTGAATGCCCGTTGTATACGTCGTTGGTATAGTTGGACGTTGTGTAAGGCGTTGAGTCACCGTTCGTCTAGAAGCGTGAGTTGTTCGAACCTTTGACGGGTCCATTCCGCCTCAGGGACTTGACTTTCCAGTAGGCTGCGTAGAGATGGGACCTTCAACTCTACTGGTTGAACTGCCTCCATAACGTATGCCAGGTAGAATGGTGTAGCTCCTGTTGGTGCTCGAATGGTGGTTCGATATCCCAGAGTGCGAATGGGAGTTTGCTCGGCTAATCGCGGTAATTGTCTTGCATCTTCTTGATGATGGTAACAAGAGTTTTGTTTGTTGCCTCTACCACTCCGTTGGTTTGGGGAGGATAGGGGGATGATCGATGCCGCTTGATTTTGTATTTGTCCAGCAAAGCTTGTGTTTTAGCCCGGAAGTGGGAGCCTTGGTCGCTGATGATTTCATGGGGTACCCCATATCTGCAGATGATGTTGTCCTGGATGAACTTGGCCACTTGTTTGGTGGTCAAGACTGCATAGGACTATGCTTCTACCCATTATTTGGTGAAGTAGTCGATGGCGACGAGGACGAAGCAATGCCCTTTGGTGCCTATCGGGTTGACTTTCCCGATGATGTCGATGCCCCAGGTTGAGAAAGGCCAGGGTGATCTCATGATGTATTGAAGGGATGGTGGTATATGTTGTATGTTAGAGAAGATTTGGCAATTGTGGCAATATTTGACGTAGTTTCTGCAATCGTCTTCCATGGTGGTCAAGCAGTAGCCTAACCACATGATTTTTCGGGCTAGCATTATTGCGCTCATGTGAGGGCCGCATTCTCTATGGTGGACCTCTCCCATGACTTTTTTGGCTTTGTGGTGATCAATACAAAGGAGTGGAATCCCTTGGGGTGTTCTTTTGTATAGTTATTCTTGGTTTATCACGAATTGTGATGCAAGTAAATGGACGGCTCTTTGTCCTCTTGTATCTGAGTTGGGAGGGAATTCGTTTTAGGTTTTGCAGTTGAGGATGCCTCGGTACCAAGGTTCGACATGGTTCCCCTCGTCGTTGTTGATGGCGCAGATATGAGCAGGCTCGCTCTTCCTCTCGACACATAAGAGCATCGATGTCATGTCATCTGGTATGTTGACGAGCGCGGCAAGTTTTTCTAGGGCATCAGCAAATTGATTTACCTATCGTGGCAAGTGGAAGTAGTCGACTTGGTCAAAGAATTCGGCCTCTTGATTGATTTTTGCTCGGTAGGGCGCTAAGCTGTCGCTTCGTATTTTACATGACCCGGAAACCTGATTGATGATGAGTGAGGAACCGCCGTGGACCCTCAACTTCTTTATGCCAATTGTTATGGCTGTTTGCAGGTCGATGAGCCATGCTTCATATTCGGCGGCATTGTTGGTGACGGCGAAGTCTAGCTTGACTGAGATCGAAACATGTTCCCCTTCCGGTGATATTAGAAGGATTCCTACCCCGAACCCTCTCAGGTTTGATGCACCGTCGAAGTATAGGTCCGATGCATCAGTGTCGGCACAAAGGATGTCTTCGTTAGGAAGTGACAATGTGTCGGTCGTTGGATCCTCGTTGACGGGGTTTTCTGCTAGGAAATCGGCGACCGCCTTTTCCTTGATAACCTTGAGGGGTACGAATTTAAGGTCAAATTCAGATAGCATGAGTGTCCATCTCGACAGCCTTCCGTTTAGTATGGGTTTTTCGAAGATGTATTTGACCGGGTCTATCTTGGAGTAGATATGAACCGTAGCGAGCATGTAGTGCCGCAGCTTCGTAGTTGACCGGACCAGGGCAAGGCATGTCTTATCCAGTTGGGTTTACCTCGTCTCGTATTTGATGAACTTTTTGCTAATGTAGTAGATGGCTCGTACTTCGCCGTTGACTGTTTGTGCTAGCATACCAACTCCAAAACAATAAATATAAGCCAAACTTGATACAATAGACAATATACCGCAGAACAATCTAAACTAGCTTGACAAGGCAGACTTAATTTGGAATGTAGTTAAGGGTCAACAGGCAAATTTGGCTAATGTGGAGTTTATGGGTAAAAACGAAAGAAAAGGGAAATGTAAGCACCTCCCTGCATGTGACACCAACCACTAACCCGAATGTATGACGGCAAAAAGCAATTGAATTTCGTATACGTGCAAATTAATGAACATGCTTTGCAAGGAGTAACTACTCACAATCCTACATGAAACTGGTCACAAATGATACCAGTTATGGGCTCTAAATCTTAGAAATTATAAGTAGGTTGCCAAAATTCCAGGTCAGGTCTATTCGTTCAGCTAGATTTAAACATTAACTCGTAGATATGCAATAAGACAAAGCTAATAAGATAACAGTTTAATGCAAGGCTTAAGCAAAAAGACAGATATAGTGCAATTTTATCATTGAAATCTACCGCTCCGACTCAACCTATATGCAAAAATAAACGTGCAAATTTTTGAATTTTATCAATTTTTCAAATTTTTATTGAATTTTTTTTTGAATTTTAACGAAAATAAACAACAATGCAAACATAAATTAAACATGATAACAGAAATGTTATGAATATAGAAGAACATTTTAAGCATTTAGATATTTTCAAAAAAATTGTCATATCTAATGGTTTAGTAATTTCTAAAACTAAAATGTCTCTATTTCAGACTAAAGTCAGATTTTTAGGTCATAATATTGAGAAAGGCCAAATTATTCCTATTAATAGAAGTATTGAATTTGGGTCTAAATTCCCAGATGAAATCATTGACAAAACTCAACTTCAAAGATTCTTAGGAAGTTTGAATTATATTTCACCTTATTATGATGATTTGGCAAAAGATACAACTATTTTATATGACAGGTTGAAGAAAAATCCCTGTGCTTGGTCTAATGATCACACTAGAGCTGTCAGGAAAATTAAGAGTAAAGTTATATCTTTACCATGCCTTAGTTTGGCAAACCCTCATTGGGAAAAAATAGTAGAAACTGATGCTTCAGACATTGGTTATGGAGGGATTCTTAAACAAATAGATCCCAATAATAAACAGGAATTTTTAGTCCGTTTTTATTCAGGAAAATGGAATTCTGCACAATCTAATTATGCAACGGTTGCTAAAGAAGTTTTAGCCATAGTCAGATGTGTTTTAAAATTTCAAAATGATTTATATAACCAAAAATTTACAATAAGAACTGATTGTAGTTCTGCGAAATTTATGTTTCAAAAAGATTTTAAACATGATGTTTCCAAACAAATGTTTGCAAGGTGGCAAGCTCATTTAGCCCCTTTTGATTTTGAAATACATTATAAAAAAGGATCTGATAATCATCTCCCTGATTTTTTAACAAGGGAGTATTTAACTCTATAATAGTTTGTTATTTGTTTCAGGAATGGATTTTGGTCGAGGTCGTGGCCGTGGCCGCTTTATGCATCCTTCTAATAGAGGGAGAGGAAGACAATCATCCTCAATTATCAGATATGGGAATACCCATAACACAGGACAATCATCCTCAATTATTGGATATGGGAATAACCCAGGACAATCATCCGAAATTATCAAAACTGGGAATAACCCAGGACCAGGATCATCATCTTGTTATATAAGACCAAATAATATTTTGGCACAATATGGTGAAAAAAGGCTAATAGCCAAAAATTTATGTGATAATATCACAAAGGAAGAATTTGAAGAATTCCAAATATGGAAACAAAAAGAACTTAATATAAGTTCTCCATCTTTCAAAAAAATTATGAAAGAGTCTCTTGATGAAAAAGAGAAAATGGTGAAATCACGGAAGAAAGGAGATTATTATACTCCAAAATTCGACAAGAAATGGGAAGATAATCCCTGGTTATTATATAACCGTTATTTAACGAATAATCAATATCCTATGGAGACTTATAAAAGTCGAAGTTTTTATGAAGGAATCCTTTCTGAAAATGAATGCAATTTTAATCATTGGGAGGATCCAGGAAATTTCTGGAAATTTTCAAAAATTAATATCAAAAGGATAATATCCATTGAAGAATGGGGAATAACTCCATCTACTTCTAAAACTTTGATAAACAAAAATAATATCAAAGTTGAATACAATTACTGGGATTATGTCCAGGCTTTTGATAAAGTTTTCTTATATGAAAATCCTACGAAGAGCCACACATGGCTAATAAAAATTTACCCAGAAGTTTTTGACCAAAATTTACCAAATTGGTTAATCAAATGGTGGCAATTTTATGGAACTAATGAAAACATTCTGCCACAAATGTTTAAAAATCTTTATGACGAATGGAAAGATTTGCTTCGAAAAACTGATCAGGATGATATTCCTGGAATTATTCAATTAAATTTCTTTATTGAATTTTCTATTCTCTGGATTTGGAAATTTATCCCAAAAACATGATATAATGATCTCAAATTATTTTGTTTAAAACGAGAATCTTATTCTCGCTTTTGGGAAGCAATGATGAGACAAGATAAAGATACAAATGAGTTAAAGTGTATTTACACAATCAATTTAATTCAAGACAAGATTGATAGTATGATCATCTTCAATGCGGAAGAATCTGGTGAATTGGAAGAACACCAGTTATCTGAAGAATTATTTCAGGTCGAAAATAAAACTGAAGCTGAAATTCTTAGCCATTACACTAAATTGGCAGAAAGGGCTTTAGCACAAAGACAAATGCATGAGGATAGTAAATCCCAGACAAGCGATGTATCAATGGCAATATCCACAGCATCCAATAACAAAAATAAATTTGACATTATTCAAGATGCTCAAGAAATGGAAGCAGAGATAGATGTTCAATTATTAATAGAAGAAGAAATAACCAAGAAAAAGGCCATAGATGCCAAATCAAAAGACAAAGGGAAAATAGTGGAATAAAGACGCCACTCAGAAGACACATAATGGAGCAATAACTCTAGCACAATAATGGAGCATTAGTAATAGTTATCGCACTAATAAAGTGGAATAGTTTGTAAGCACTAATAAAGTGTGTTTATACTTTTGTAAATAGTTTTCTTTTTGCCTATATAAACAGGCAGATGTTTTAGTTGAGAGGCAGGCTTCTTCTACCCCTCTCTCTAGCTCTCTCTCTCTCCCCCTTGTAAATCTTCTTTCTTAATAAAATCTCGTCAATCGTACCTCTTCAATTCTGAGCACAACTTAAAGTTTGTAAGTTTTTTCTTGTTTTTATTTTTTTTATTTAAATATTTTTACTCTAAGGATGAGCCTAATAGGCTAAATCCTTTGTTGAATTATGACAACACTTGATTAAGTTATATATGAAACCATGGATGTGTTATTATCTTAAGATGGTTTTATTACCTATCAACATAAAATAAGAAGGTTTAGTGAGGGTACACATTTTGTTCAATCTGAATTGATAACTGTGAAAGGAGAGACACCGTTTTGCCGTTATGCCGTGGTTAGGCGCTAGGCGTTTTTCTTGTCATCTCCGAGTTGTTATCAGGTCAGATTTAACACTTTCGTGGTAATATCCCAATCACTAGTAATGAGCACTTGGGTGTGCGTCCTCGTTCTTATACTATGTTGGTACTGTATAAAGATCCACTTAACTTGGTATCAGAGCCATGGGAGTATATATAATTTATGATAGTTAAGTCATAATTCAACATTTTATATATATATATATATATATATATATATATATATATATATATATATATATATATATATATATATATATATATATATATATATATATATATATATATATATATATATATATATATATATAGAGGTAAGATCTAATGAGTCCTCCTCTAAAATTGAGTCCATAAGTCCCTCTAAGGGCCATTGGATGGCCTCAATGGATGGTTGAGATGAATTTGATTAAATGCCATTAAAAAGAAAAGGAAAAAAATGTGGATGGTTGGATTGAGATGGGTGGTTGAGATTGAAAATTACCAAAAAAAAATTACCACTAATCAAATTTCTATACACTAATTAATTTTTCTTTCTCTCTCTAGCCCCTAATTAATCAGTTTTGAGTTTTGGCTTTCAGAAGTGTAAATGTAATGTTGTATGAGTTTTACAAGTGTAAATGTGACGGAAATTTTGAATTTATATAATTTTAACACTTTACAAGTGTAAATGTGATGTTTTACTAGTGTAAATGTAACATTTTAAGAGTGTAAAATTTATTTTTTGTGACGGAAATTTTGAATTTATATAATTTTAACACTTTACAAGTGTAAATGTGAAGTCTTACGAGTGTAAATGTAACATTTTAAGAGTGTAAAATTTATTTTTTGTGACGGAAATTTTGGATTTATATAATTTTAACACTGTACAAGTGTAAATGTGAAGTTTTACGAGTGTAAATGTAACATTTTTAGAGTGTAAAATTTATTTTTTGTGACGGAAATTTTGAATTTATATAATTTTAACACTTTACAAGTGTAAATGTGAAGTTTTACGAGTGTAAATGTAACATTTTAAGAGTGTAAATTTGAATTTTTGTGACGGAAATTTTGAGTTTATATAATTTTAACACTTTACAAGTGTAAATGTGAAGTTTTACGAGTGTAAATGTAACATTTTAAGAGTGTAAAATTTATTTTTTGTGACGGAAATTTTGGATTTATATAATTTTAACACTTTACAAGTGTAAATGTGAAGTTTTACGAGTGTAAATGTAACATTTTTAGAGTGTAAAATTTATGTTTTGTGACTGAAATTTTGAATTTATATAATTTTAACACTTACAAGTGTAAATGTGAAGTTTTACGAGTGTAAATGTAACATTTTAAGAGTGTAAATTTGAATTTTGTGATGAAATTTTGAATTTATATAATTTTAACATTTTACAAGTGTAAATGTGATGTTTTACGAGTGTAAATGTAACATTTTAAGAGTAAATTGGTCCTTTGAGTGTAACTTTGGTCCTTTATACGTGAAACTTTTGTCCTTTACGAGTAAAACTTTAGTCCGACTACCAAATAACACCACCACCGTCGTCCTCCACCACCAACTCATATCCACAAAAAATATGAGTGCAAATCTATATAATTTTAACGAGTGTAAATGTAAAGATATACGAGTGTAAATGTAAAGAAATAAGAGTGTAAATGTAAAGAAATGTGAGTGTAAATGTGAACAAATACAAGTGTAAATGTAAAGAAATGTGAGTGTAAATGTGAACAAATACAAGTGTAAATGTAAAGAAATATGTAAATGTAAAGAAATGTGAATGTAAATGTAAAAAAATACAAGTGTAAATGTAAAGAAATGTGAGTGTAAATGTAAAGAAATACGAGTGTAAATGTGAGAAAATAAACTGTAAATGTAAGAAATATTAGTGTAAATGTGAGGAAATAGAAGTGTAAATTTAAAGAAACATGGGTGTAAATGTGAGAAAATAAAGTATAAGTAAAAACTACTAATAACTACTAGATCTAATAAAAACCCAAAAAAGAGAGTGAAAAAAAAAACCCAAAAAAAAAACATCATCAACAAAACAGGTAAAAACTACTAGATCTAATAAAAAGAGAGTGAAAAAAATATCTTATATAGAACTAAATAAATAATAATAATAATAATAATAATAATAATAATAATAATAATAATAATAATAATAATAATAATAATAATAATAATAATAATAATAATAATAATAATAATAATAATAATAATAACTGAGAGACAAAAATACAGCAACAACGACACAAAGGACACAAATATAAAACAATAACAAGCCTTCCATGATTCCCACTCAATAAAAAAACGAAAATTATAAAAAAAAACAAAAAAATGGAAAGAGAAAGGCAGCAGCCGTGATAATAACTGAGAGAAAAAAAAAAAAAAAACATAAATACAGCAACAACACACAAAGGACACAAAGAACAACACAAATCTGAGTTTCGAACACAGAACAACACAAAAACACAAAACAACACAAACGAGTAGAAGCAGGCGGCGGTTGGTGGCGTGAAGAGGGAGACTGGCGGTGGGATGGTGGTGGGCTCCGCGACAGATCTGAAGAAACGCTGTGGGTGAGGGTGGTAAATGAGGCGCGTGGTGGTGGTGTGCGTGGTGGTGGTGGTGTTGTAAATCTTACTTTTTCGGCTTTTTTTTTGGTTGTAGATCTGGTGTTCGGAGGGTGTTTGGAGAGGTTGTGGTTGAGGGGAGGAGAGGAGGTGTCGGCGGTGAGCAAGAACAGGAGGCTGCGGTGGTGGTGGCAGAGGGAGCGTGTGTGGAAGTGGCGGCTGATGATGGCGTGTGTGGTGGTGTGAAGGTGTGCGTGGTGGTGGCGGATGTGTGGTGTGAGACATGAAGAAGAGAGGAGGTGGAGAGGAGGTTGTCGGGGTGGTGGGCTGCGGTGTGCCGGTTGGTGGTGGTCGTGGGGTCGGGTAGGTGAGGAAGAGGGGGAATTTTTTTTTTTTGAATTATTTGATTTATGAATTTTGTTGGATTTTTGAGAGGAATTGAGTTTTTTTGGTTTTTAGAGAGATGAGGGGGAGGATAATTGTGAGATGAGAGAGAAGTGAGTGGAAAAAGAAGGGTTTTATAGTGAAATTAGGACTTGATTAGTAATAGTAGTGAGGGAAAGTGATTAATTAGGATCTATCCCCTAATTTTGGCACTAATTCCCTACTTTTTCCCTTCAATCTTAGCCCCTCATCTCATCTTTTCAATGGCCTTAAAAAGGACTTATGGACTCAATGACTTAAGGTGGACTCACTTGATCCTTCCTATATATATATATATATATATAAATGAGATCTAATGAGTCCACCCAAATTCCTTGAGTCCATAAGTCCTCTTTAGGGCCCTTGGATGAGGGAGAGGGAAGGCTGAGATTGAAGGGAAAAAGGAGGGGATTAATGTTAAAAGAAGGGATTAATGCTAATTTAAGACATACACTCTCTCTCTCTCTACCTCCCTAATCCACCTAATTAAAAACTAATACACTATATATCAATTATTTCCCCATCCACTTCTCTCTCATCTCACAAATATCATTACTCTCATCTCTCTAAAAAAACCCAAATAATTCAAAACCCAAAAAAATAAAAATTCTCAGCCTCTCTCACCATGACCGACAACCACCACTCTCACCATAACCACCTTCACTGACCACCTCACCCACACCGTCACAACCCACCACGCCCCACCGCCACCTCCCTTCACTCGACATCACCAACACCACTCCACGACATCACCACCGCCACCTTCCTTCACTCGACCCCACCACCACCACAACACACCACCACCACCACCTTCAACATCCCACCCCTCCCCTCTGTTTCTCACCTTCCACCACCGACCATTACCAGATCCGCGACCCCACCACCACGGCCAACCACCAAACATATCCACCTCACCATTGCCACCACGACCACCACCCCAACACAACAACATCATATGCCCTTCTCCCTCTTGTTCGTCGTGGCCCTATATCCACATCCACCAACCACCACCATCGCCAAAAAAAAAAGATCTGAAAAGAACGGCCACCACGGCCACCACCCCAACACAACAACATCATATGCCCCTCTCCCTCTTGTCCGTCGTGGCCTCACATCCACAGCTACAAACCACCACCATCCCGCCATCGCAAAAAAAAAAAAAAAAAGATCTGAAAAGACGATCCACCACGGCCACCACCACCTTATATCCAGAACTCGCGACGCCACCTAACACCGCCTCTCTTTGTGTTGTTGTCGAGGGAGTTGTCGGTTTGTGGTTGTTGCTGGTTGTGGTGAGGGTTGAGGGTGGCCGGTTGCCGGTTATCGTGTTGTGTGTGGAGGTTGTGTTTTGTTTTGTTTGTTTTGAAAGTTTTATAATTGTTTGTTTATACACAGTTTGTGTCACGGTTTTGGTATTGTTTTTTTTTTTCTTTTTTCTTTTTTTTTTTCCAGATTTCCTTTATCTTAGATATCGTCTTGTTATAGATTTCATATTTCGTATTTTTTTGTTTCAAATTTAGTTTTTTTTTATTAAAGTTACACCGTAGTTGTTTCAGATCTGGTTTTCTTTATGTACTTTTACAGTTACACTCTTATTATTTTACAGTTACACTCGTATTTCCTTAAATTTACACTCGTTTTTCTTTACAGTTACACTTATATTTCCTCAAATTTACACTCGTATTTCCTTAAATTTACACTAGTTTTATATTTTAGCAAATCTCTTTTTGTTTTATATTTTATTTTTAATCTCGTCTTGTTTAAATTCGTCTTGTTATATTTTTTTGGTATTCTATTTTTTTGGTTTCAAATCTAGTTTTTTTGCTTTAGATTTACACTTGTACTATATTAAAGTTACACTCGTATTTTATTACATTTACACTCATTTTTCAGATTTACACTCGTTCTCTATTAATGTTACGCTTGAAATTTATTAAAATTACACTCTTTTTTCAGATTTACACTTGTATTTTATTAAAGTTACATTCATTTTTCAGATTTACACTTTTATTCTATTAAAGTTACACTGCACTCGTATTTTATTAAAGTTACATTTCATATCTTGTTTTTTTTTCTTTTCAGATCTACTTTTTTGTTGGGTGTGTGTTGGTGATGGAGGATGGTGGTGGTGTTTGTTGGTAGTCGGACTAAAGTTACACTCATAATGGACGAAAGTTACACATAAAGGACCAAAGTTACACTCGTAAACCTTCAAATTTACACTCGTAGACCTCCAAATTTACACTTAAAATACTACATTTACACTCGTAAAGCATCAAATTTACACTCTTAAAATATTACATTTACACTCGTAAAATATCAAATTTAAACTCATAAAATGTTAAAATAATATAAATTGAAAATTTCTGTTACAAAAAATCAAATTTACACTCTTAAAACATCAAATTTACACTCGTAAAATGTTAAAATTATATAAATTCAAAATTTCCGTCACAAAAAATTAAATTTACACTCTTAAAATATTACATTTACACTCGTAAAACATCAAAGTTATACTCGTAAAATGTTTAAAATAATTTAAATTCAAGTTTTCCGTCACAAAAAATTCAAAATTACACTCATAAAATATTACATTTACACTCGTAAAACATCAAAGTTGCACTCGTAAAATGTTAAAATTATATAAATTCAAAATTTTCGTCATAAAAAAAATCAAAATTACACTCTTAAAATATTACATTTACACTCGTAAAATATTAAAATTGTATAAATTCAATTTTTTGCATACAAAACCGCCATAAAATCTGTCACAAAAAAAAATCAAAATTTCCGTCACAAAAAAAAAAATCAAAGTTACACTCATAAAACTCATACAACATTACATTTACACTCATAAAATCTGAAACTCAAAACTGATTAATTAGGTGCTAGAGAGAGAAAGAAAATTTAATTAGTGTATAGAAAATTGATTAGTGATAATTTTATTTTTTTTCAATCTCAACCATCCACATTTTTTTCCTTTTCTTTTTAATAGTCTTTAATCAATTTCCTCTCCATCCATTGAGTCCATCCAATGGCCCTTAGAAGGAATTAGGAACTCAGGTCCTGTTCTTTCTGGCTTATTTTTTTCACTTGATTCATTCAAATTTTTCACTATTGATTCAGCTCATTCGATTCGATTCGATTACTTAGCTCTATTGATTCAGTTTAGCTTCACTCGGCTCCATTTAGTTCATTTCTCCGCTCCATTTAGTTATTTCGGTTCAGTTTAGTTCAACTCCACTAAATTCAGCCCATTTCAATTTTGCACATCTTAAACTTAATAGTTTTATCAATATTTTTAATATTATTTATTTATTTATAAATTATTATTATTATTTTTTTTATTTTTATTTTTATTTTTATTTTTATTATTATTATCATTAATTTATTATTAATTAATCATCCTCATTATTGTTATTATTTTGAATATTATAGTCACTAAAATAAATAATATTTATATTAATAAATTAATACTATTACAAATATTATTATTAATATGAATATGAATATTAATTATTAATAATATTATTAGTAACATTGTTAATTTTAATATTACTATTAATACCTAATTGTTTCTTCATATACGAACTTTACTCTTTCACATACATTTTTTCATAAACGTTCTATTTTGTACCCTTTTCACCTAAAACTAAACCAAATGGACTCTTGAATCAATATTTTTTCCTAAAACTTAATTTAATTGCTCAAATGACTTAAAACTTATAAGATGGGTTATAATTTATCAAATAATAAATTAACTTATTTTTTTTATCAATTTTTAATATTATTTGTTGAGTTTTAATTAATCAATCAAATTTTATTTGTTTGTTAAAGATGAAATTAGGGTCTGTCGATTTTTATTTATCTAATAATTAAATTAGGATCGTTGTTGCTTCGTGATGGCTACCTAATCACTTAAATTAGGATGATACATGGGTAGACTTTGAACAACAATCTAGCAAATTGGTGCTCCATTATTTCACCTAATAAAATTGATGGTGTACTGTGTTTCATGGTGGCTACCTAGTTAATCACTCAAATTAGTATAATTACTAGTATTAATGTTATTATTAGTAATGTTAGTATTAATGTTATAATAATAATAATAATAATAATAATAATAATAATAATAATAATAATAATAATAGTTTGTGTTTTTATAAAAAAAAAACAAATAATAATAATAAAATAATAATATTATTATTATTATTATTATTATTAAAATAATAATAATAATAATAATAATATTATTAATATTATTTCATTAATTCAAAACTCAAATCACTTAGTTCGATTCGATTCTATTGATTCTATTGATTCAATTTCATTCCATTGATTGATTGATTCATTCACTCCATTCGATTCGGCCTCAATTTCGATTCGATTAAAACTTTACTTTCATTGATTCAATTGTTAAATTTCAGTTGATTAATTTAATTCATTCGATTGAGTTAAAATTTTAAAAATGAGAAATTAATGCGCCAATAAATATGTTAATTTCATTAACTATATATATATATATATATATATATAGATATAGAGAGAGAGAGAGAGAGCGCATTTTTCAAGGAAACGTTCTAGAAATGGACAAAATTGGTCATGAATCTCGATCCATCCAACTTCTAGGACAGCTAAACTTTGCAATTGATAAGAGCTCTCCTCGATAAAATGAAGCCAACTCTCCCTCTCGTCGCTTTGTGCTAGAATTAGCATTTGTTCATAAAAAAATTACATCCACATTTAGGTCAATGACAAGTGACAACTGATCTGTATCAACTATATGGAGATAAATATTCCTAGTCCATAGCCCAATATAAATCCCCATAAGCTAACATATAGCCTTTTTCAAGAAAACTTTCTAGAAATTGACAGAATTGGTCATGAATCTCGGATAGACATTTGTGGAGCATCATGTAAAGGTAAGTACTCCATGATGACATCTATTACACCACTTGGCAGCTAACTAATTAAATTTGCAGGACCGCCATGGATCTTTCCTCGCTTGAAGCTTCTTTCTTGCGTCATTCTACAAAAAGGGTATTCCGAGAAATTAGGCTCGCTGTCACAATAAAATAACAACGATCGGTACCATCACGGGTGTAGAGCCTAAGTACCATCTCCTTCTTTGTCTCACTTCCCTTTCCTTGAATCTTCTAAGCATTTTATTAGTAGATTTGAATCTTATCCTTATTAGGATATTAGGTCCATTAAGGCCGACTA
Organism: Silene latifolia; assembly: GCF_048544455.1. Taxonomy (NCBI): domain Eukaryota; kingdom Viridiplantae; phylum Streptophyta; class Magnoliopsida; order Caryophyllales; family Caryophyllaceae; genus Silene; species Silene latifolia. Next base: position 290,021,514 of record NC_133537.1, read on the forward strand.
TCATTGGAATTTGCTAAATTAGGGTTAGGTAACGAGATATGGCGGCTACCGTCTAGGGTTTAGAGTATTGTAATTTTATATATATATCCTCTATGTATTCTGATGGAATGATCACAACTCAATAATACAAGATTCATGAAATACTCTCCCCTCTATAATCTTAACATGGTATCAGAGTCTCTTTCTTGAGGACTCAAAGAATTCCGCTGCCCTGTCGGTGGGCATTTAACCTACCATGCTCACCGGCGGGATCTTCTTAATAATCTACAAAATTTTAGCCTTTAAAAAAAATCGTTTACAATATGTCATAATCATTCACAGTGATGATTTGACCTTATTTCCATCTTTTGTTCATGGAGGATTGCATACCCATAGTAGGCCGTCATCATTGATTTACCTAGCTAGCCAAAATAAACTTTTCATAACTTCCAAAAAAAAAGGAGAGAAATAAGAATGATTATCCTGGTTTTCTACTTCTAAATTTGAAATCTTCGATTTTGCGCAAGATGGTACAAAAGAAACTGACGAGTTACGCACTAAAAAAGAAACTAACGAGTTACGCACTGTAATTTGTCTGGCGAGTCCTATACGCAATTAAATTTGTCTGGCGAGTCCTATACGCACCCCTTATCGCCTTGTGAAGATGAGAAGTTTTATAAAGAATGAAGAAATATCGGGATGAAGACGTTATTTTTTATGATTATTTTCTTGTCTTAGCTTTCTCCAATCGTAAAGTTCGCACTACGTACTGCCTTTACGATTGCGGGAGGGTATTAGGATATTAGGCCCATTAGGGTCGACTATCATTAGGATTTGCTAAATTAGGGTTAGGTTACGAGATATGGCGCCTACCGTCTAGGGTTTAGAGTATTGTAATATATATATATATATATATATATATATATATATATATATATATATATATATATATATATATAGAATTAGGATCAAATGAGTCCACCTCCCTTAGGTGAGTCCATAAGTCCTAATTCTGGCCATTAGATTTTAACAAAATCAAAGGTCAAGATTAAATCTCAAAACAGAGGTCCTATATAAAACCACAACCAAACCCTAATTCTTTCATTTTACCATCTCCCACTTATCTTTCTTCCTCCCTTTCTCTCTCTACCTCCCACAGCCATAACGACCTCCGCTCCCGCCACACCCCTGCCTCCGCCGCCTCTACGCCAACACTCCCTCGCCGCCTCCACGCTCCATTCACGCATCGTCGGCCCACCACGACCTCCTCTTCGCGCCTGACACACCCACTGCCGCGGCCTCCTCTTTTTTTCTCATTTTTTTGTTGGTTGTTTTCACGGTGGCAGTTAGGGGGTGTTGATGGTTGTTTTGTTGTGGTTTTGTCGGTAGTTGGCATGTTGTCGGGGTGGTTGTTCTTTTATTTTTTTTGTTTGGTGTTGTGTTGTCGGGGTGGTTGTTACGCCTCGCTCTCTTTTTTTTTTTTTTTTTTTTTTGGATTTGTGCCGTGGTGGTTATTAGGTGTGCCGCCTATCTCCCTTCTCTTTTTTTTTTTTTCAGCTCTATGTCGTGCAGGTAGTGGGGCTGCCGTGGGTGTGGGTGTGGGTCTGGTGGCGTGTCGTGGGTGTGGGTCTGGTGGCGTCGTGGGTGTGTGGCTGGTGGTCTTTTTTTTTTTTTTCTCAGATCTATGTCGTGGGTGTTGGCTGGTGGTCTCTTTTTTTTTTCTCAGATTAAAGTTTCACTCGTGCAAAGGACTCGTATTAAAGTTTCGACTCGCAAGAATTAAAGTTTTACTCGTTTACCATTAAAGTTTCACTCGTAAACCACTAAAGTTTCATTCGTAACTTCGAGACATAACAAATTTTTACATCGTTGTATAAATACAAACTTTTATATTGAAACTGGCATGAAAACCATTAAAGTTTCACTCATCACCATTAAAGTTTCACTCGTTTAACATTAAAGTTTCATTCATAAATCACTGAAAATTAAATAAATATTAATTAAAGTTTCACTCGTCAAATGGCCTAAAAAATTAAAGTTTCATTCGTCACCATTAAAGTTCCACTCGTTTAACATTAAAGTTTCATTCATAAATTAATGAAATTAAATAAATTTTAGTCACAATTACATCATTACATAAATTCAAATTTTTTTTATTAAAATGGCCTAAAAAAATTGAAGTTTCACTTTTAAGCATTAAAGTTGAACTCGTATACTATTAAAGTTACATTCAAAAATCAGTTAAATTAAATTAATATTAATCACAATCCCATCATTTCATAAATTCAAATTTTTATATTAAAAATGGCCTAAAAAAATTAAAGTTTCACTTTTAAGCATTAAAGTTTCACTCGTAAAACATTAAAGTTATATTTAAAAATACATAAATTTAATTGTTTATTTACAAAATGACTTTAAAAAACTAAAGTTTCAATCGTAAAGAATTAAATTTGCTCTCACAGATTAAAGTTTCACTTTTAAAACATTAAAGTTTCATTTCAAAAATTGATTAGAAGTCTCAAATCTCAACCATCAATCTTAGAAGATCAATGGCTTAGATTAGGACTCAAGGACTCAATTATTTAGGTGGACTCATTTGAACTTGGCTATATATATATATATATATATATATATATATATATATATATATATATATATATATATATATATATATATATATATCCTCTATGAATTCTCGATGGAATGATCACAACTCAATAATACAAGATTCATGAAATACTCTCCCCTCTATAATCTTAACAATCCTAACTGCATGCCCAAAGATCGAGACGTCATCCTTGCTTGCAGCAGACATTTTGAACTTACGAATTATGAACATGAGGATGGTGTTAGTGATCCTGATTTGAATGAAGTAAATCTTGAGATTGTTGACGTCAACAATTTTATTTGGCCCAAATTCTTCCAGTTGATCTCTAGATCTTCTAATTTGAAACTTCTGCGTCTTTGGCCTGGATATATAGATGAGGTATATCATCAGGAAGCCATTTCCAAAAACTTTCCTAATTAACAAATTTTTCGTTTACATGCAACGAGAAGGAGAGTAGGCTTCATTTTATCGAGGAGAGCTCTTATCAATTGCAAAATTTAGTTGTCCTAGAAGTTGGATGTGTTGGAAGTATTGCTTCAAAAGAAGCTCCTTTTATATATGCACATTTATAGTTTATGAATATAGTTTATAAGTGATCACCTATGTTTGACTACTAGATGTGTAGTAGTAAAGGGACCCTACCACGCCACGCCGAGCCGGGCTCAAGCACGGGCTCAGGGCTTTAGAGGCCTCTGGCCTCTGTTAGAGCACCTACGGTGTGTGCCGTAGGCTCCTTTTGGAAGTAAGATCACTTATTCTCTATATTATTTTTGCACAATTTTCGAAACTGATTGCTCAGTCTTTTATAGTGATTGCTGCTTTTTTTCTAAACTGAAAGTGTAGTCTTCTGTACTGACTTTGTGGATTTACCGTGCTAATTTTGCAAAATTCTAAAAGCTATTTACGAGACACTTTACTACGGTTTCTGGATCCTTCTTACATCTCCTATAAATACTCCTACCTCTACCATTTCAGAATACACAACACTTTCTCACATCTACTCTTCTCAATGTACTCCTTCCCTAATACGTATCATTCATAGCTGATTTTGGCAACGTTCTGGTAGTAATCCTCAATCCGAGTCTTTGTCTTACACCTTAGACTCGGACATCGTGTAACCCTGGGAAGTTGGTTGCTAAGAGGCCGTGTGTATCGAGCGGGGCAAATTCAACTTTAGGGAAGTGATTTTATCACGCCACGACATCTTTCTCTTCAAGTTCTGTATGTTTTTTATGTTCATTGTTTGTCTAATAGTCATATTGCATACAGCCTAAAGTTGAATTTTATAAAAAAATTCTTGATCGTTAAAATTTTATCTTAGGCGATATGGCTATGCCAATTTCTGCTGCTTCCTTTAATCCGACCCTTATGCCTGCAGTATTTATCCCTGATATGTCAAAATTGGATTTACTTGACGTTAAAAAATATAGGATTTGGTCCGATAAAATTGATTTTCTTTTAAGTTAGTTAAAGGTAGATTATACTTTAACTCAAAGTGAAGCACCAGAAAACAGTGAACGGAATTATCATGCAGACAATAAACCTTATCGTGGTCTTTTATTGCACTACATGATTGGGCCTTTATTTTTTATCTATAGTAAGCTTGATACTGCTAAAGACATCTGGGATACTCTTAAACAAAAATATGGAACAAATGATTTTGGGACTAAAAAATATGATTGCAATAGATGGTTAAATTTTCGTATAACTGATGAAAAACCTGTGCTAGATTAAGTTCATGAGTATGAGATATTATGTGCTGATATTATAGCGGAAGGTATGAAAATATGTGAAATTTTTCAAGCTAATTGTCTACTCGAGAAAGTTACATCCTCTTGGCAGAATTATGTGCGTTCCATGAAACACAAACAGAAAGATTTTACTCTTCTTGAGTTGGTGTCACACATCAAGATTGAAGAGCAAAATCAAATTCAGTCAAAAGGAAAACAAGTTGATCATTCTCACCTATCTGCCTAGAAGGTGTAAACCTCTAAGCAACAAATGGGTCTTCAAGAAGAAACTCAAACCTGATGGGTCTATCGACAAATATAAAGCTAGATTGATTGTTTGTGGTAATCGACAAACCAACGGTTTGGATTTCTTTGACACTTACTCTCTTGTTACTAAAGTTGCTGCATATTAGGACTTTAATTGCACTAGCTTCTATACATGATCTATTCGTGCATCAAATGGACGTTAAGACAACTTTTTTGAACGGAGACTTGAACGAAGAAATATACATGAAGCAACCAGAGGGTTGCGTAATTCCAGGACAAGAAGACAAGGTATGTAAACTGGTTAGATCATTCTATGGTCTAAAGCAAGCTCCGAAGCAATGGTATGACAAATTTCATCAAACTATTATTTCTTATGATTTTCATGTAAATGATTGGGATGCTTGTGTTTACGCTAAAAATGACACAAAAGGATGTGTAATCGTGTGTTTATATGTTGATTATATGCTTATTTTTTGTACTAATATAGATGTCATCAATGACACTAAAGTCTTCTTAAGCTCCCGTTTTGACATGAAAGACCTAGGCGAAGCCGGTGTCATTCTTGGTATAAAAATTACTAAGACCAAACATGGTTGAGTTTGGATCAGTCACATTATATTGAGAAAATTCTTAAGAAATTTGACTGTTTTGATTGTGCACCCGTCAAAACCCCATATGATCCTAGTATTCACCTAAAAAAGAATGAGGGTGATAGCATGAACCAAGAAGAATATGCTAAGATAATTGACAATGTCATGTTTTTAATGAATTATATAAGACCAGACATTGCTTATGCAGTAAGTCATCTTAGCAGGTATACACATAGCCCAAATCAGTCACACTGGAATGCTTTATTTAGACTTCTAAAATACCTTAGGGGGGCAATGGATTGGGGTTTACACTATTCCAAAACTCCGTATGTTTTAGAAGGATATTGTGATGCTAATTGGGTGTCTGATAATGACGAGATTCATTCTACTAGTGGTTATGTATTTACTTTGGCTAGTGGCGCTATTTCATGGAAATCTTCTAAACAAACTTGTATTACCAAATCGACAATGGAATCTGAGTTTATTGCTTTAGAATTGGCAGGTCAGAAGGCCGAATGGCTAAGGAATCTGTTAGCAGACATTCCATTGTGGGGGAGATCGGCTCCTACAGTCTCAATGCTTTGCGATTCTAAAGCGGCTATTGGTGTGGCAGGCAATCAAACTTACAACGGAAAAATGAGACATATACACTTGAGACATGCCATATTGAGGAATCTGATCAGAAATAATGTGATATCACTAGATAAAGTAAAATCGGAGAGGAATATTGCGGATCCTCTCACGAAAGGCCTCTGCAGGAAATTAGTGCTGAAGTCAGCACAAGGAATGGGTTTAAAGCCTATTGGGAGTGAATCGTGACGCGGCTCCCTGACTTGGGTTTAACCAAGTTCAATGGGTCAAACGAAGTCACGAGGATCTCATGTAGTAATACTACTACCATCCCTAATTTTAATAAAACGTGATGTAGTATTTATTTTATATATGGTGTTATATCTGTCATGTGAGGAAGGCTGAGCTAAGCTCTTAATAAGTCCATAGTCCTTTTTTAAGGGTGGATTGTGACAGTCAAACCGAATGGACTTACCTATGTGAATGTGGGGGAAATGCCCTACTCCTATGAGGTCTTTAGGCTTTAGGACCTCTAGAGCGTTCACGAGATACCAGGCACGTGAGGGGCACCTTTTATGACATTTCGCGAGGAAGAACACAGATTCGAATGCAGTTTTGTGCGCAGTTATCTGTTACAAACCACCATGGAGAGTCCAATGCCAAGAGCAACTTGATACGGCTCTAGCAAGTAATTGTATGCACTGGGTGACAATTTAATCCCTCAGGAACATTGTCATCTTAAGACTTACGTTCCGTTGCCTTAATCAACTATTTCTCTGCTTCTTCTTTTGAATCATGTGGGGGATTGTTGGAAGTATTTCTTCAAAAGAAGCTCCTTTTATCTCACATTGATAGTTTATGTTGGAGTAATATAGTTTATAAGTGATCACCTATGTTTGACTACTAGATGTGTAGTAGTAAAGGGACCCTACCACCACACACGCGTGCGCGCACGCCACGCCACGCCGGGCTCGGGCTCTAGGCTCTGGTAGAGCACTTGTGGTACTGACTTTGTGGATTTACCATGCTGATTTTGCAAAATTCTAAAAGCTATTTACGAGACACTTTAATACGGTTTCTGGATCCTTCTTACATCTCCTATAAATACTCCTACCTCTACCATTTCAGAATAAACAACACTTTCTCACATCTACTCTTCTCAATCTACTCCTTCCTAATATGTATCATTCATAGCTGATTTTGGCAACGTTCTGGTAGTAACCTCAATCCGAGTCTTTGTCGTACCCCTTAAACCCGGACGTCGTGTAACCCTGGGAAGTTTTTTTGCTAAGAGGTCGTGTGTAACACCCCCATACTCCAAGTGCCTTACCAGGACCACTTAAGGCATGGGAATGCTACCATCTCGGTTACCCGAGGCAATATATATCAAATAGACAATAAAGAAACATACTTTATTAATTAAGTTTAAAGTGATACAAGTCCAAAACCAAAACTGATAAAGTAAATACAACTGTTTCCCAAAAATGCTAATTCAAATAATGTAAAAGAATGTTTAAGACACAGCGGAAGACTTCTAGACATCTCGTGGCAACTCAACCCAGCTATCTGTGGACATGGGCCACGGGGGCGCTTGGGAACAAGCGTTGTATTTGTGGAGTCGCCGCCAATTTTTATGGGAAATTGGAACCGTTCGAATACCTCGCGTCATGTCAAGACACAAAGTAGTGACATAGCCACTAAGAACTCGTTACCCTTAGCATTCTATGTCTAGAATGACTCTCGTGGATGCCAATGAATACGGATGTTCACAGAGAACTGGAGTAAGGGGTGAGGGTACGTATTAGGAAATCCTTTTATTGAACTAATCCCGCCCGCCTCGATAGCGGCCTCTACTAATGATTGGGGAAATTATTCATATTTGATATGTCGTCGATTATATGCATGTAATGCAACATCCAACGTTTTAGTCCTAACATGTGAATTAAACTATGTCAGTGGACAAGTAATTAGCACTTATTAATGTCAAATTAGGGTTTAGAATTAATTACATGTGAAAAACGAATAAATATCCATAATAAATACAATAAACGATAAATAAATAGCAATTATTAAAATTACAATAAATTACAATGATTTAGTCAATTTACGTCAAAAATATACTTAAGACGGACAATTGGAGGAAAAGAAAGGAAAATGAAATAAAGGTTAGAAAACATAGACAGATTAAGGGTGATATTATGGCTAATAGTCGATTAATTACATAATTAAAGGATTAAGTCAAAGCGAGAACGGAAATTCAGAGACATAACTCAACCCGGAACAGGCGCAACATTGCTGCGTTTCTTGGAAGAGGCGCAGCTTTCACTGCGTCTGTTCCTGAGGTGAATTCTGGCTGTGAAGTCAGAACTGCGGGTTATTTACGTTTATTGGTATATTTAATGATTGATTATTGATGTATGACTCAAGTGAAAGTGATTTAGCATGTTAATTATGTATGAAACCGTCATAAAAGCGGTAAACATGGATTAAAACACTACTACAGATACAGGCTATAACAACGGTCAAAAACCGTTGTTATATAAAAAAGCGGACGTTGTTAAAGCGTCCGTTGTAGAAGGTTTTAACAACGGTTGGTTTTCTTAAGGAAACCGTTGTTAAAACTATTAACCACGGTTTTATGTATAAAAACCCGTTGTGGAAAGTGTGACTCAATTTTGGGGGGAAAGTTATAACAACGGGTTTTAATATACAAAACCGTTGTTATAACTAAAGACAACGGGTTGTTTGAAAATAACCGTTGTTGTTTGTTCTTAAAAAATAAAAAAAAAATTAAATTAAATATTACTAGATGCATGCATAATTACGGCCCGTTAGAATTCAGATGCATGCATTATTTCGACATCACTGTACATATGAACGGATAATATGGAATGAGAAGGGTTAGTAATAAGATTTGAAGCAGCATTATTGAGAGATATGATGATGATTATGGCACAACTTCCTAACATATATATTAATTAAAAAGCAACTCAACCCACACATTGCTTAGTATAAATACATTGCATTATCTCAACTAACATTTCCATTATCTCAATATATTCATCTCCAAACCCTAACTGCTAAAACAAACTCTACTTAATCTTTCAAAACAAACTAAAAAAACTCCAACAAAATGAATGATTTCATCCTTAAGACTCTTACCATGATCGAGAACAACAACAACTTCATCTATCCAGGTTCCTCCATATTGAGGAAAGTTTCAGAGCTACCTTGCGGATGCTCGATCCGCATCAAGCACGCTAAAGAAGATGGCTTGACGGAGCAAAGAAAGGCATTGCGGCTATATGACGATATAGCAACTGCTGAACGGAACCTCCAAATAGCCAAGGAGGAGAGGACGGATACGATAGAGCAGAATAAGATCCTCTATGAAAATATAAGAATTGCATTTTTACATATGTAATTTTTTTTTTAATTTATGTATTTATAAATATATATATATTAATTATGTTTATCTTACTTCTTCATCTTGCTTCTTCATTGTTTTACTAACTAATTATGCGAACAATACTTAAACAAATAACATAATGGTCGATAAAAACACATACATGCAAAAGAAATAAATAGAAAAAGAAAATAATGACGATGAAACTAACAGTGACGGCGAGATTTACCTGATAAATACAGAACGTAATAGACGATGAAATCAACAGTGACGGCGAGAAGATAAAGCGACGATGAGAAAGAGAGAAAGAGAGAAAGAGAGAAAGAGAGAAAGAGAGAAAGAGAGAAAGAGAGTGTGTGTTTTGTGTTTGTTTGTCTGCTGTGTTTGTGTTTGTGTATTAAGGGTTGTGTTTTTTGTTCTTTGCAGCAGACTTCTGTTTGTGTGGTTTATAGTATGGAAGGTATTGACAACGGTTATTAAACAACAACCGTTGTGAAATATGTTTTAACAACGGTTGTAAAAAACACCCGTTGTTAAATAAGTTTTAACAACGGGTTTCAAAAATAACCGTTGTGATTACTTTTCACTAACTTTGCGCCAAATTATTAACAACGGTTGTGCATGTGTGACCCGTTGTTAAAACTAATAACAACGGTTTTTATAACCATACCCGTTGTAATTTATTTTAGTAAAATTCGCGCCATACATTCTACAACGTCTATTGTGATTTTCGTGAATAATCGTTGTTAAAGGGGCGTTGTAGTTGCCTGGATTTGTAGTAGTGAAACTAATTAAAACGAGTTAGGCGGATTAGGTTAAATTATGAAAACGGAAACGATGCGAAAGACGTGGTAGACGGATGAAAACATATACAAAAGTCGAATTCCAGAGATTTGATATGAACGAATCGAGTCTCTAAAAATTCGGGTTTGATTTGATGACGAAAACCCGCAAATATTGATTATTAGGGATTTAAGCCGTAAAATAAAGTATGATAATTATTAAGGATGTATTTAAAAACTATTATGTATGAATGAAAGAAAGAAATTAAGAAGTTAAGACAAAAGGGACGAAATCAACAGAGAACCGAGGAAGAAGAAGAAAGGCAGGAACTGCGACAGCCTCTGGAAGAGGCGCAGCAGATGCTGCGACTCGTCGAAGAGGCGCAGCAGTTGCTGCGTTTCTTCTCGACGTCTGGTTACTGCTGATCCGTAAAAGCAGTTTAGTAAAAGGGTTTTAAATCGGTTTTAAATATACTTTTGACGTAAACCTTACATTAATGAGTACAAAAATAAAGTACAATAAAAATATGGGATTTACACCCTCAGGCTTACATGTTAGCGTCGCGAGATTTAACTAAATCGGCTTTTAGTGGTAACTCGACTCGATCTATGAAAATATGAAAGTGCCCTTGAAAAAGGATTTAAAAACGATTGATTGAATTATTGATTATTTATGGTGTAGTGGTCAAATTGGTAGGTCATGCAAACGTGACTGGCACTAACAATGATCTAAGCTTACGTGGTCGATTGATCAAGCACGTAGACGTCGAAAGCTTAGAGCAAGGTCTTAGAATGCAAAGGGAGAAGAGAAGGGCGCACACTCGCGTGAAAAATATGTGGAACGAAGGTCCCTATTTATACTAAATATATGGAGGAATTATGGTAAGGGTAGAATTTGGAAAGGAATAGGAAAGAAAGGTCCGGAAATAATCGACTTAGTTGAAACACAGAAACTTGGACAAAAGGAAAGCCTGAAGAAAAGGCGCAGCAAGTGCTGCAATCCTTCAAACGGGCGCAGCATTTGCAGCGTCATTTCTCGGGTAGTTTCCTTCTGCGCAAGAAAACGCGTTTGACAGCCTGTCGTATTTTAGGCATAACGTTCTCTAAAAGACTCGGAATAAGGTTATTTCAGTGGCGTTGGAAAAATAAAAGAAAGATCTAGAACTTTCTGTGAAATAGGCCCGACCCAAAAAAGTCATTATCACCTCGTAAAATGGGCCTAAAAGTCGGGTTATCATTTTAGCTAAATGAAATGCACATTTTGTAATGTAAACTTTAAGTTTAGCCCAAAGAAGTGACATGGACCACAAAATGAGATATACCCATAACATTTATGACATCTTAACCTTAGGTAGACAAGCACATTACTTTGACTCGGAATTTTGACGGTTTTAGGAAATGAAGACGGTTTTTGACCCGGACTCCAAATGTACTCTAATTACTGTCAAAACGACCATAATGACACATAGATGACGACCAAGGGGTAGACACAAGTGTATGTGTTACCTTTTATTAACCGATTTACGAAATGTCATAAAATCCCGACATATGCTAAACATGCGGCCCAATCATCACTGGGTGTTTGGTGGGAGGTGCAGAAACGAGGTATCTACAGAGCCCCCACTTTGACTGAGGCTTGGACAAGGCAAAAGTCAAAGTATAGCCATCAGGTCAATCGAAGATTACAACCTGATGACTATGGCGACGTGAGGCAACTCAAGGGGTCTGAGCCAAGGACCTGTCGTCGGAAACATTTTAGAGTCTGTCAACTATCAGGGAGGGTCGTTAAAAGTCCATTAGACTACGTAAGGAGGCTCGCCAGCCATAAGAAGAAATCATACTTGAGACTTATTTCTCAGAACAAATGGAGGATAGAAGGACGTCGGTAGGAACTGCTGGGGGAATCTGCTTGCGTAGGTCTCAAGCGAACTCTCGTCGGGGAATATGCTGATGATTCTATCTAGATTGAATCATTTCTGGGAATCTGCTTGTGTCGGTCTTAAACAAACTCCATCTTTCGAGAAGTATAATCGGTTATCATGAACTCTCGGTGGAAAAAATAATAAGATATCGATGAAGGTGTGTCTCAATATTTCGGGAAATTCGCTCGTTGCTGCAGGCGAAGTCCCTGATGAAAGATCCTTGCTGGGAGATAAAATATCACGACTTCACATGCAGCCGGGAGAAACACGGAGATAAAATCGCAACGGTCTCGATCTACTTTGAAAAAAAGGGAGATAAAAAATCGCAACGGTTTTTGATCGCTTTAAAAATTGAGCTGGAAGGTAGCTGGGGAATATCTTGACAGTCGCTGGGGAGAACGAAGACTTGAACGAAGCCCCCAGTTGGAGCGAGCACTGCTTCTGATACTTACCTGCATGGTTAGTGGCCACACAAGAACGCAATCTAATAGAAAAAATAACACGTAACACATACGCATGTAAGCAATTAGCACATGGACCTCAAATGAGGAAGCACGTAGGTTTTGCAAAATTTGTTTCTTTGTAAAAGTTATTTAAAACTTGCTCAAAGAAATTTGTCGTTTGTAATGCATTATACATATTTAATGGGCTTTAAACACGTGACTGGCGTGCATGCAGACCTACTAGGACGCGACACGAGGGTGACTCTGACAGACTTTGCCTAAGTATGCGCAACCCCTAGCCAAGTATGGGTGACAACACGTATTAGTTCCAAAGGTAGAAGAATTGCAAGAAAGATGAGGTATATAAAGGCAAGGCATGGGCTGTGGATCAGCTGTCTACTTGGACACCCTTTGCCACCGCTTGCTGTAAAAGAGGGGGTGTGTGCCTAAGCTATGTTGTCAGGGCCTTAAAGTGCATGGGTCAGGAGGGTATATTCCTTTGGTGACTCGAAGAATCGATTTGAGATAACTCCCTCTGATCATAGACCAAAGAGGTATAACTAATTTTGTAAAAAAATTCCTCGTCATGTGAGCACACTTAGTGGACCCTAAGGATGATATGGGTATGTCCCGTTCTAGGTAGCAAAGTATATGAAGACTCCGTGTCTGGGTCAAAGCGAAACTGGATTGGATATTTGGAATGTGGAGCTTGGAAATAAGAGGCTTTGATGAGCATCTCTCCGGAGCTTGATTTTGTGGAGTTAAGGCTTGATGGGGTTGTGGCTTGTAATATGGCTTGGAAATGGAGTCTCTTGGCTTGATGTAGCCTAAGCACATAAAGGTGGGTTAAAATAACGTGGGTTCAATTTTCCATATCTTGGCCCTAACAGATGGGTATACTTAACGAGCTTGAGAGGATTCTCAAAATTCCTAACTATCTCCTTGTAACGGTCTCGAGAAGGACTTAGGGTGTGTGATGTATGAAAGGCTAAGTGAGGGTGCTAGCTGACCACCTTCATTGATGTCTTGATTCTATATAGACTTCAGCGGTATTTCGTATATCATTTGATTTCATACTCTTTCTTGATCCATACTCAGATTCTCGGTCTGGAACATATCTCGGCTTTTGCTTAGATTCTTGATTCAGGTTTTTGAGGATAACTTTGACTTTGGATATTGACATTAACTTGTTTGATCTAGCTTTTTTCTTTTGACTCTTTTGTCTTGGATTATTGAGCCTTTGTCTTTGATCATGGCTCATATCATCTTGGATTTGCTTGCTACTATGGATTTGGGTCAGACTAGCACATTTGGTGTGAAATGGGTTGGTTTTTAGTAACAGGGTTGTTTATTGTGGGGAATGGGCTTGCCTTTTGTCATAGATTGTTAGCAAAGGAGATTTTCTGGATTCGTCCTAGAATCTCTTGAGATAGGCTCATCTTAAACTTGGGTATAGTGAGGTTTCTATTGCTAGACATGGAATAGGTAAGAAAAGAACACGGAGTTTCAGGTCCTCTACAACATGGAATGAAACATCGCTTAAGTGCACTCATATTGACTTGCCATGCGTTGTCGTTATTTGTTTTAAAATGTCTCAAATCAATTCTTGTTGTCACAGGAAAAGGGGTAAAGGAGGAGATAGGATAGAATATGTGAATTGAAAAGTGTACTTTTATTGCAACAAAATAATGAATGATAAATGTATTTAACATAGACATGAGAAGACACGTGACTCATGGGACAGTCCCCAGGTTGTCACTAGAAATGGAAATGGACACGAAGAAAGACATTTAAAATGGGAAAGAAAGCCTAAGACTCGGACTCAGAGTTTGACTCGATCTCAGATCTAGACTCCCAATCACCATTGTTATCTTCGAGGAATCCTCTTTCAGCATCTGGTAGCTTGAATGTCCGATCTTGATTGTTTGAACGATTTGAGCACCATGTCCTCGTTGTTTGGGGTACTAGAAGGGTAAAGGCCCAAGAGACCTTCCTGTCTTTGAAGAGTAAGACACCCACGAGGGTTATTCTTTTCTCTTAAAGGGCTGAGGGTTGATAACGATATCTTGCCGCGATTGAGCATATAGTGGATGGTATATTTGAGTTTGGAACATGATTCAGTGTCGTGTCCATTACCCCTATGGAATAAGCAATATTGAGAACCATCCCAGAAGCGACCTCTCCTCTCGTACTTAGGGTCTGGGGTTGGACCGATCGGTTGGATCAGTCCTTTGGCAAAGAGTCTTTCAAAGGCAATCGTGTAAGGCATGCCTAAATTGGAGAATGACTTTGGAGGCTGAGTTCCTCTTTCTGGCGAAGGTTCTATAAACTTTACGTCGGTAATGTAGATTGTTTGATTGTTGGGTGTAGATGTGGACGGTGAACCTCCTTGGATGGCTTCATTGATACGAACTGTAGGGTTAGATCCGTATAAAACCCTTTCTTTATAGGATTATAACGTAAAATTTATATGTAGTTTATAGTCATAAAACAAAAACATGATGAAGACGATAAAGATGTAGAAATAACCTTCGGTCCTAGTGCAAAAGGCAATGAGAGATTAAAGCAAATCTCCTCCTAAACGATGCACCCAAGATAGTCCGAGTAATGCCCTTGTGCTAGATCAATTCCTCTAATTGCCTTTGCAATATTGAGAGGATAGTTTTTGTGAGTTGTGTTGGATGTGAGATCCGAATTCTAGGAGGCACAATTCCCAAAACCCTAATTCTTTTTGTCAAATGAATATTAGGTTACAAAGAGGAGGGACTCCCTCTTTGTATCATTCGGCCAAACCGAGTGAGTAAGAGAGAAATGGGCTTCCATTTCCTCTTCACTTAAACTCGTGGTCCGGTCCAAAACTTGCTAAGTGTATACGACGCGGTTTAATTATAAACTGTTATCGGTTATCGGAAATTAAGGCATCAACTAATAATACGGGTTAGTTGAATTATTAATACATGTCCGACAAAACAATATTGTATAATTATATTCAATATACATTTAATTTAAATATAAAACGCTTATATTTAATTTTTACGAATTAATCGGTTAATTCGCCTTTAGCTCATGATATTTAATCCGTATTAAATATAATATCTCAACATCATATTTAGACTAATTATTAGTCAAATAACTCGAGACTAACGGTTAGTCAAATTTGGCATCTATATGACTGTATTTTCATACCGTCACATCACTCAAGACGTATCCTATAGGTGTGACTTTTAGGGACCAGTTGATCACCGCCATCTGTATGACAATAACGTCAAACTTATCTAGCAAGCCAACCGTTATTGATAAACGTGGATCAATTGATTATGATACAAAGTATACCCTTTGATCCTTTTAGAGATTTATAAGTCCTTGCACTAACTGTTAAGGACACCAACCCCAACAAGCTCCCACTTGTCCGTACAAGTGTATGTGCAATGACGTTATCCGCACTAACTGGAGGACACTACCTCCAACAAACTCCCACTTGTCCGAACAAGTGTATGTGCGATAACCGATTCTCATATTCATTAAAAATTTCTCCCACTCAATGTAAAACAATTTGCAGATCTGGATCCACAAAGGTCGTATTTTACAATCGATCCGTATCTAGAGTGGTTTCCCCGACTAGAGAGTAACTTAACCGATAAAACGAATCCGTATCCGAGCATGGCCATGCATTTCGATTCTGACTCCTCGAGTGGCCCCGAGAAATATCGAGTACCCGATAAAGGCTGAATATTTCCTTCAACTCGAACTCCTTCCGATCTAAGCACAAAGCATGAAATGACCAGAAACAATCTACTTGGCCCCCTGTTACGGATGACCGTGAGAAAGAAACCAAAGTCACCCAAAATCTGCCTTAGTCTCAAGAGACAGTCGATAGTCAAAAGAATCGACTCTTAGGATCACCATGGAGGTCCTATCCACGACCGGGCATCGAATGTTATAAAACATTTAGGACTCCACGTCGATGTCACAATTGTGTCCTACGAAATATCCGTATAAAACGCCTCTGTGATTGGTGGTCACCAACTGTTGACTTATGGCTCGTTGAACCCACCATCAACCAACGTCACAAAATAATTGCGAGAGTTATCAGCTCATGTGGGCAATTAAGGACTAAAAATATAATGTTTTTGCAGTTCACTTTGTGGTGTTCAAAATTTGTCGTACAAATCCACATGAAAAACAAAATATATATATAAAATATCAAAACGATGATGTTGTATAGAGTACAAAAGCGAATGAATCTAATCCATAAAAGAGTACTACAACTTAGGAACACGTTTAATTCCCATGGAATTAACGTGCCCTTCATGCTTATCTTGTCGTAATGCTTTAGTGAGAGGATCTGCTATGTTGTCATCTATAGCAATCTTTTCTATCACTACTGTCTTTTGCTCCACGTAATCCCGGATTAGATGAGCTTTCCGTTGTACATGTCTAGACTTGTTGCTAGACTTTGGCTCCTTAGCTTGGAAGATGGCACCACTATTGTCGCAATAGATGGTGATCGGGTCATTCGAACTAGGCACTACGATAGCCCATGTAAGAATTGACGCATCCATATCGCTTCCTTTGTAGCTTCGGACGCGGCATAGTACTCGGACTCGTCGTAGAATCTCTTTAATGATTTGTTTCGAACTCTTCCGGTGATCACAGCGCCATTAAGAGTAAAAACGAATCCCGATCGAGATTTCGAGTCATCACGATCCGTTTGGAAGCTAGCATCATGCAGAATAGGTTGCGCACACTTTTTTGTTCGCCTCCATAAGTCAATGCCCAATCTTTAGTCCTCCGTAGGTACTTAAGAATGTTCTTGACAGCCAACCAATGTGATTCACCCGGATCTTCGTTGGAATCGACTTGTCATACTCAATGCATATGCCACGTCGGGACGTGTGCATATCATGGCATACATGATAGATCCTATTGCCGAGGCATAAGGTATCCGTGCCATGCGCTCTTTCTCTTAGGTGTCTCTCGGTGCCCGAGATTTGCTCAAATGCACCCCCGGAGACATAGGAAGGAACCCTTCTTGGAGTTAGTCATCTGAATCTCTCTAGGACTTTGTCTATGTAAGACTCGACGAGAGATAGCATCCGTCGTGATCTATCTCGATAGATACGGATGCCTAGAATTCTTTTGTGCCTCTCCCGGATCTTTCATCCGGAAATGGTTTTTCAACCATACTTTCACCGAAGTTAAGAGAGGTATGTCATTCCCAATCGGGAGTATGTCGTCAACATACAATATTAGGAAGACAATCTTGCTCCCACTCGACTTGATATATAAACATGGTTCCTCGACTGATCGAGTGAATCCATTTTCTTTTATCACTTGGTCGAAGCGATGATTCCAACTCCTTGATGCTTGCTTAAGTCCATAAATGGAACGCTTAAGCTTGCACACTTTCTTAGGATGTCTTTGGATCGATAAAACCTTCGGGTTGTACCATGTACAACTCTTCCTCCAAAAAGCCGTTTAAGAAGGCGGTTTTCACGTCCATTTGCCAAATTTCATAGTCATGAAAAGCGGCAATCGCTAAGATAATCCGGATGGAACGCAACATGACTACGGGTGCAAAAATCTCATCGTAGTGCAAACCAGGCACTTGGGTGAAACCTTTAGCAACTAGTCGTGCTTTGTAGATATCTTGTTGACCTTCCACAGAATGCTTTATCTTGTAAAGCCATTTGCATTGAAGGGGACGAACCTTAGCAGTTAAGTCAACAAGATCCCATACGTTGTTCTCATACATAGAGTCCATCTCGGATTGCATGGCCTCAAGCCATAGCTTTGAGTCAGAACTAGTCATGGCACCTTTATAGGTTGCGGGTTCACTACTCGTCAAGAGTAGAACATCATCTATATCATGTTCCTCGACCATACCAATGTATCTGTCTGGAGGAATAGAGACTCTTCCCGACCTCCTAGGTTCCTCGGGGATATTTACCGCAATAGGGATTGAAAGAATAGGTTCCTCCAATGGTTGCTCGGTGTTTGGTTCTGGAATCTCCGACAGGTCGAAAGTTCTATCACTCTTTGCATTCTCGAGAAATTCCTTCTCTAAGAATGTCGCACTAGCCGCAACAAAAACACGTTGTTCGGTTGGCGAATAGAAGTAATGACCACGTGATCCTTTAGGATAACCTATAAAGTATGTCTTGACCGATCGCGGGCCGAGCTTATCTTCAGTTCTCCACTTGACATAAGCCTCGCAGCCCCAAACCCGTATAAAGGACAAGTTAGGGACCGTTCCCTTCCATAGTTCATATGGAGTTTTGTCAACAGCTTTAGACGGACTTCGGTTAAGTATTAGAGCGGCTGACAAAAGAGCATAACCCCATAATGAATCAGGTAAAACCGTGTGACTCATCATGGATCGAACCATATCAAGTAGTGTTCGATTTCTCCGTTCGGACACACCATTCAGCCGAGGTGTTCCGGTGGAGTTAACTGTAGGGCGATCCCACAGTCTTTAAGGTGTTGATCAAACTCGTGAGAAAGATACTCGCCACCACGATCTGAACGTAGTGTTTTTATCTTTCTACCAAGTAGGTTCTGTACCCTATTTTGGTATTCTTTGAATTTCTCAAAGGATTCACTTTTGTGCTTCATTAAGTAGACATAACCATATCTACTTAAATCATCCGTGAAAGTGATGAAATACCTATAGCCTTCTCGTGCGGTGATTGACATAGGTCCACATACATCTGTGTGTATGAGCCCTAATAGGTCAAGAATAGCGCGCATTCCAACACCTTTGAAGGAAATACGAGTCATCTTACCGATGAGACATGATTCACACGTGCCAAATGATTGAAAATCAAAGGCCGAGATAGCTCCATTTTTAATGAGTTGTTTTACGCGTTTCTCATTAATGTGTCCCATGCGGCAGTGCCATAGATATGTTTGATCTTTATCACCTACCTTTAACTTTTTATTCATTACGTGTAATATTTTATTGTCTCGATCTAAAACATAAATTCCGTTCAAGGAGACTCGCCTTGCCATAAATCATATTGTGTAAAGAGAAAATGCAAGCATTATTTTCTATTACAAATGAAAAACCAAGTTTGTCAAGTGCGAAACCGAAATAATGTTTTTCGAAAGACTAGGAACATAATAGCAATCATATAATGATAACTCAAATCCGCTAGGAAGTTGGATCACATATGTCCCCTTTGAGATGGCAGCCACTCTTGCTCCATTCCCAACACGCAGTCAACCTCACCCTTTACGAGAGGCTCGAGATTTCGGAGGCCCTGCACATGATTACACAGATGAGAACCACAACCAATATCTAGTACCCAAGTTCCGTAACTTGCATGGTTAATCTCAATCATATGAATAAAAGTAGAAGGAGAAGACATACCAACAGGTTTAACGCGACCCGCTTTTATGTCCTCATGATAAACAGGACATGTCCGCCTCCAATGCCCGATCTTGTGGCGGTGATGGCATTCCATGTTTTCGGTTTTGCTCTTTGTCGCACCTGATGAGTTGCTCGACTCACCAGGCCCACTCTTACCTGGACCCGACTTCTTAAACTTCGGTTTACCTATCGCTAGGTTTGCCGAGCTTTGCCCTTACCTTTCCCTTTGTTTGACACAACGAGAACATCTTGTTTCATGCTCCCACCGAGCTTTATGTCCTTCTCGGCCCGTACGAGAAGGGAGTGCAGCTCATGGGGAGTTTTCTTCAAATCATTCATATAGTAATTCGCTCTAAATTGCGAATAACCATCGTGGAGTGAATGAAGAATACGATCGATAACAATATTCTCGCCTGATGTTACGGTTAAAGGTCTCCGGTTTCTCGACATTCTCAATCATGCTTTGAGAATGTGTGGGCTAACGGTTGGCCCTTCTTTCTCGAGTCTCGCATCAAAGAAGCGAGTGGTATGCTCATAGGTCACGATTCTCGGTGCTTTCGAGAATTCCTTAGTGAGCGTGGTGAAAATCTTGTTTGCACCATGGGCTATGAAGCGTTTCGGCAAATTGGGTTCCATTGCAAAAATGAGTACGTTTTTAATCGCACCCGCTTCCATACATAAATCATTAAACTTGGTGATTTCAGCAGCTCTAGCCGTGGGACCTGGGTTTGCCGGGAGTGGCTCTAATAGATATTTGAGCTTCCGTCGGCAGCGGCAAAGATTCCGTAATGCCGCCTCCCGGTCCCGCGAAGTTGGATCCATCATTCTTGATCGAGTAGACCGATTCATCCGATTCATGAAGATCCGAAGCCGGGACTCACGGTCCAAAGTGGCACTTGGCATTGGGTTATCACTTGAACCGACCATTTGTTGTTAAGCGAGTTTAAAATCGTGATCTACACTGAAAAAGAAAGAAAAACAAAACGAAATAAGCAACTCATCGAGGTGATTTAAGTCTATTTTAAAATTCATTTTAAAACATGTAGACTCTCGCACTTGCATAATTGATCTCCCTCAAGAAAGATACAAGTGATCCCAAGACTCAATTTCAGTAAATTGATAAGCCAACTGTTTAGCTAATTCTTTCGGAAGAACTCTTGGTCGATAGATTTATGTAAATCCTATCTATTAGTCCACCATAGTCACAGGATCGTACGAGTGACCATAGTGTTGAGATAAAATAAGTCAATCGGTTCCAATTTACCCGACGTAGAAGGGGTCATAGTATGCCTACCGACGAAGAAGGGAGTCCTTGGAGTTTGACCTATAAAGACCGTTCTCAATTTTGGTTTATACGAGGAAGATCCCATCAACTTAATTATAATTCATTTTAAGTGAACGAAAAAACTAGCGTCTGCGTGAATGAATCAATTTAGGTGATGGCTTAGCATGATCGTGTGACATACGAATGTCAATGAAAACTAACTCGTGACCTCTATATGTGTCAGTTTTCATGCAATAATTAGGTGGTTTGGTTTTAGGCGGAAAATGATGCAAGCTATCGTTACAATAAAATAAATAAATGAATGCGATACGTAAATAAAAATTCCTAGTGTGGCCTATCCTAATAAAAAGAACAAAATACAACTTTGGAATCCACCGTTGGACCCGAAAAGCTTGTCTTGATGTTCCATCTTCATCCAAGTAGCGGGAGTGAGCATCCGGTCTCCATCTTTAGTCTTCTCAAGAATTACAATTTAAAATTTACAAATATAAACCTATTTACATTCTAAATAAAAACTGTAATAAAAAGAAATAAAAATGGAGATACGAGATCTCAAAATACAACCAAGACCGTGTTCCATCATTACGGTAACACGTTCTACTAAGGCCACACTAAGTTACAACCGTTTGCAAAATAATTAAATACGTAATTAAAAGGCATTCAAAACATTCAAAATATATATAATAAAACGATAAATATAATGCATCAACTAAATTAAATTAATTCGTGACATAATTCCGTAATTATGTTTAATTTATCCAAACCACCAAAGATAATTAAAATTATGTGACAAAACCGCTTCATCAACTTAATTTTAATTCGATATAATCCGTTACTTTAAATTTTTAAAGTAACTTTAATTTACGTGGGTGAACCGTTTCACTAACAAGCGAGAGCATAAAAACGTTTTATGCATAAAAAGGGGCCGGAAAAAAAACAGAATTTTTTTTTTTTTTTTTTTTTTCTGTACTGTTGACGTGAACAGTACCAGGGGCCAAAAATTTTTTTTTTTTTTTTTTTAAAAACGGCAGAAATGCCGAGAGCCTCTAAAGGCCAAAAAAAAATTTCACACGGCTCAATTTGTGAGCAAAGAAAGATCAAAACAAAGCGGTTTGATTAAAACACAATTGCAATTTACTCTAATCCGGATTAAAATAAAAATACAATTGACATGTTCTTCACATTTTGTTGTAATTATCGATTAAAACAACAAATCGCTAAGAACAACACGAAAACAAGAGATCAAACGATCTAACAAAATTTTGTGGCACGCAAATCAATGCAATAAAAACAGAAAACAGGCCGTGTACAGTAAAGGCCACACGGTTTTCATAAAAAAAAAACAGATTTGCCGAAATAAAAATTGCCACACGAAATTTTATGCAATGATTTTAACCGATCTTTAACATATAGCGATGAATATCGATTACATAGACAATATGCAAAGATCAAAATTAAAACAAGACAATCAACACCGTGTAAACTAGACACGGTTTCCAACAATCACAAAAAAAAACGCAGCAAATTTTTTTTTTTTTTAAAAAAATGCCGAGACCAAAAATTAGGCAGCCGAGACCATTTTTGAACAAAATTCATCGTTTCAACAATCGTTTGATGAAAAACACATATAAAAATTTACGTGGCCTCGCTCTGATACCACTTGTAGGGTTAGATCCGTATAAAACCCTTTCTTTATAGGATTATAACGTAAAATTTATATGTAGTTTATAGTCATAAAACAAAAACATGATGAAGACGATAAAGATGTAGAAATAACCTTCGGTCCTAGTGCAAAAGGCAATGAGAGATTAAAGCAAATCTCCTCCTAAACGATGCACCCAAGATAGTCCGAGTAATGCCCTTGTGCTAGATCAATTCCTCTAATTGCCTTTGCAATATTGAGAGGATAGTTTTTGTGAGTTGTGTTGGATGTGAGATCCGGAATTCAGGAGGCACAATTCCCAAAAACCCTAATTCTTTTTGTCAAATGAATATTAGGTTACAAAGAGGAGGGACTCCCTCTTTGTATCATTCGGCCAAACCGAGTGAGTAAGAGAGAAATGGGCTTCCATTTCCTCTTCACTTAAACTCGTGGTCCGGTCCAAAACTTGCTAAGTGTATACGACGCGGTTTAATTATAAACTGTTATCGGTTATCGGAAATTAAGGCATCAACTAATAATACGGGTTAGTTGAATTATTAATACATGTCCGACAAAACAATATTGTATAATTATATTCAATATACATTTAATTTAAATATAAAACGCTTATATTTAATTTTACGAATTAACTGGTTAATTCGCCTTTAGCTCATGATATTTAATCCGTATTAAATATAATATCTCAACATCATATTTAGACTAATTATTAGTCAAATAACTCAGACTAACTGGTTAGTCAAATTTGGCATCTATATGACTGTATTTTCATACCGTCACATCACTCAAGACGTATCCTATAGGTGTGACTTTTAGGGACCAGTTGATCACCGCCATCTGTATGACAATAACGTCAAACTTATCTAGCAAGCCAACCGTTATTGATAAACGTGGATCAACTGATTATGATACAAAGTATACCCTTTGATCCTTTTAGAGATTTATAAGTCCTTGCACTAACTGTTAAGGACACCAACCCCAACACGAACAATCTCTGCTGATAAGTTTTCGACGGTTTTGATGCCACCTTCCAAATGGGAGGTGTAAACTGGGTGCAGACAGTTAATGACGTCCCCAACCAATGTTGCCTCCTTTGACTGGCCGGGTATTTGTGAATCTGTTTTTCTCCTTTTTCACCAAATGATTGGTGGGTCATTCATCTTTTTGATCATCTGCGATGTTGAACTTCCTATAAGGTCGCTTAGTTTCTGTATCCGAACTAGTTAGGAGCGAGATAGAAATCCTACCATCCTCAATCACATCTTGTATGACATGCTTGAGTTCATAGCAATTCTCGGTATCATGGCCCCTACCCCTATGGTATTGACAATACGAGTTGCCATCCCAAAATTTAGATTTCCTTTCTAGGTCTGGGCTAGGCTCTATTGGTTGAAGAAGACCTTGAGAGGATAATTTGTTCAAGGCTAGGGCATAAGGTATGCCTAGACTTGTGAATGACCTGGGAGAGTTGTTAGGTTTCTTTGACGAAGGCTCCATGAGGTTGCCTTTATTGATTTTTAACTCCTGGATGAGAAGAACTAGGAATAGATCGCTCACTTTTTGCTTTCTCCTCGAGACCATGAGGTTGAGGGTTTGTCTGGACACTTTTCATCTTGAGAGGTTGGGTCTCAAGCTTCTTACCCATTTCAGGAAATTAATTCCCCATGTTGGAAAGCCGAGAGTTTAGATTATCAATGGCTCCCTCTGTTAGAAATCTATATCTCATTATTTAACATATTCTTATATGTTTCAAATTTATTTAGTCATAAAATAAATTGCAAATCTTATGCATGCAAACTAAAAAAAAATAAGTGAAGAAATCATTTTCTCACCATATGAATTTCGGTCAAATGGGCACCAACAAGATCTCCTTCTTGTTAGTTCTTGAGCTTTCCAAGATTGGATGAACATACATGACCTCAAAATAGAAGCCCTTCAATTAGTAGCACCCAAGACTATCCCTTAATCCCACAAATAAACATGTACTAGATGTTTGTAATGTAGTTTACCTTAAAATCTATTACTAATACTCATATACTACTTCTAGTATTATTAGTGTTTGATTTTAAACAAATTGATTCACAAAAAGGAATTTTTATGAAGAACAAGAGAGAGAAGGGAAGTTTTTTTCATAAAAATGTAAGAATGAATTAATTAGAGAGAAAATCCTCTCTAATTGTGCTCTAAAAACCGGTGGCCATGCATGGTTCATAGACCATGATTATTTTCCTTTTTGTCTTCACAAGACAAATAGGTGTAAGTCTTTTGCATTATCATGTCACTATCATGCAATTTGGACAAATGAATAAGACAAATGGAAAAAGACAAAACATCTCACAATGCCCACCAATTTCGGTTTATGTGTGTAATATGGAGTCCATTTTATTCTTGTCAATTGTACAATTGTATGTCATGAGACATGTGACATGTCTTATGTCATGTTTTAATTTAAAATGCATATTTAACAAATTAAATATCATTTACAAATTAAATAAATCATATTTAACAAATTGACTAGTAATATAAAATTACTTTCTCATAAAATTGTCATTTAATTACTAGTTAGTATAATTCACAATATCTTGTAATTATAACTAACTTATCATTCTCATCTCGCGTGTTTCGCAAACACCGATTAATTTTAGTAATATAACTTCTTAAATTACTAAATTAAATCTCATTTAATCACATTATAATAAGATGTCATTTTCTCTCTTATGATAATAATTTGTTCAATTTTAAGGAATTAATTAATCTGTATCGGTATACAACTAATTAACCTTTTTCAATTAAGGGAATCGTCCTTTAGGTGTGACCTCAAGGGATCAACTGATCACCACCGTCGCACGACAGTAATGTCAAACTCTAGCCAGCCAATCATTACCGATATGTGTGGACCAGTTGACTATATATATATGTATCATCCTTTCCGTATTCTTGTAATGAGATTTAATAATGATATTTAAATCATGTGATCGCACTATTGTTGAGGACACATTTCCCAACAATCTCCCACTTATCCTCGACAAGTGTGCGTCACCAATTCTCTTGTCCTATTACTATCCCCCACTCAATGCAAGGTGTCTTTCGGGTCGTACTTGCAAGTGATCATATCGTGAGTGGTTTCCTCGATCTGGAGAATAACTGATTGACCGGAATTTATCCACCATGGATACCTTCCGAGCGTGGTCACGCATTTCTAGTTCATTACTCCTCGAGTGGCCCTGAGATATTGTTTTAACCCTGACAAGGGGGTGGACAATTCCTATCGCACTTATTCCCTTCGACTAGCCACGGCCATCATAACCCAAAATATGCCCATTTGACCCCATTTACGAAGGTCGTAGTAACACAAATCAAAGTTAATCTGAAACTGTGCCATCTTAGGTGAACAGTCTTTAGTCAAAAGAATCGACTCATTAGAATACTATAGTAGCTCTCGCCACGACCAGGCTTTATAAATTTGCCAGAACTCTATAAGCGGTCACTGCCCGGCAAAGTTTTCCTAACAGTCTGCCTATGTGATCGACTAGTCATCTCACATGAATCTATGGCACTTGAACTTGCCATCAATCGCATCACACTTTAGTCACTTCGAGACGTCACCTCATGGAAGTGACTATGGGCGAATACAATGCTAATCCGTGTTCACTTTAACGGGGTTCAATTGTCTCTACAACCCGTTTGGATGTAACAAAGTATAATAAAAGAGTTTTAAAGGAAAAACTCGAATGACAAATGCGATTATCACATATGAATAGTCAATGCCTGATTACTATTTCATGTTCTATAATCTAATTTGATCTTGTATGTATTTGTTCATTTCAATTCAATTGAAATGACATGACTCATCATGTTTAGCCTTTGAGAAGGCTTTGGTTAGTAGGTTTTATCAACTTCTTGTACCTTACTCAACCTTACTACATACTTGTTTTCCTTTGTAATGTATACATTTGTATCACAAAACTTTCTGAGTACGTGTCGATATCCAATCAAGACATAGGTCCTCTAGCTTAAGAATAGCTCCCACTGTTTTCACAGTGTGCGGGACTCATCCTCTTGCACATCTCATGATTGCAAGTGTACTCAATTTCCGTTATAAATATCTCTCATTGTTCTTTATTGCCTAGAACGATTCTAGAAAATCTACTTTTTAATTAACATAGCCACAATGGTATCTTAACCATCCTAATGTGTTTTGATTATGGTTTTATCAGAAACCATGTGCAATCTCAATTGTCAATTGTCACTTGTGTAACACCTTTACACAAAATTGCATCATAAACACTTTGCTTTACTTCCTTAATGCTTTTGCAAGCACTTAAGGGTAATCTTTATGGCTTACTTGGTAAAGATTACTTAAATTCGATTTTGAAAACAATTCATCATACTCAAGTATATGAAGTGTTATACATCATTACTTATTTAATTGATCCTAAGAAATGGAAGCAAATGAAATCAATCAAATATGTTCAATTTAATTGAACTAGTCATGAATCTTATCAACATAAGACTTCTTATTGACGCTAATATCACGTGGATTTATCTTCATAAAACCGAATATTCAAGATGTATTATAATACTCCAAAAGTCTTAAATCATTCGCAATGATCAATATGTCATCCACATATAAGACTAATAAAAATTTCCGTAACTCCCACTAAACTCCATGTATAAACACAACTTCTCGACTTATCGAGAAAAGTTTTATAACATGATCAAAACATTGATTCTAACTCATTGATGTCCTACTTAAGACCATCTCTTAAGTTGCACATTATCTTAGAATTGCAAGAATCTATAAAACTCATGACATGTATTGAATACATTCCTTCTTTTGAAGAAGTGGGTTTTAGATTCACATGCTGTATGCGTATCCTCATAATGAAACACAATCCCTAAGAAGATCCAAATAGACTTAAGCATTTCAATTAGTGCAAAACCCTTTGTCACTAATCAAGCCCTTTTGTTTCGGATTTTCATGGCTCTAAGCCTTGTATTGAGTTGTGACTTAAACACTCTTATGTAAGTCATATGTTCATTACTTTCTAGAAGTAATCAACTTGAATCAAACAATTTCTTTTGTAAGTTATAAGCTCTTTACTTTCTTAAAAGTAGCATGAATTCATCATTTTTAACAAGTGACGAATTTAACCTCCTAGGTTTTGAAGAAACAATGTCTTACACAAAACGTCTCATGTAGCCAAGAAAGACCAGTTTCTTGCGACATAACATTCTCTGTGGCATTCTTTGTGGCTCTTGAATCATTTCTCCCACTCTGTCTTCTAGAAATAAACTTGTATTTTAGAAAGACAACTTCATGAGCCGCAAACCCGTCGTACTCGTGATAATTGAAAAGGGAAAAATGAGCATTTGTTTCTTGTGAAAACTTACAAACATGGTACCCTTACCATTTCATATCTCATATGATTCAATTTAGTGGAAAAATAATTTAGACAAAAATGATAAAATCCCCAAAAGGATCAAGTAACTCAAAGTAACTTGATTGAAGTCCAAACCATATCGAATAGCGTTTGATTTCTTATCCAACCACACATTATTCCATAATGCGTGCTAAGAGAGATTAACTTGTTATACTATATCACATTTCCTTTGGCTTATATCAAAGTCTTCACTTTGATAATCCCATCACGACTAAATCGTGATTCCTTGAACTCTTTAAACTTCTTCAAAGATTTTTCTATTTACCTTATTAAGTGAACACATTAGCGTCAACTTAAATCGTTGGTAAAAGAAAATGATCAACCTATTTTGGATCGATGATTTACAACCTCGATCTCCTTTTCAACCAAAAGGCACGAGACATCTTGCTTTGAATACAAGATACGCATATACCATTAACAACCTAATGGTTTCAAGAGTACTCGATAACTCTTTGCGTTCATCATTCCAAAATTTAAGGTTTAATCTTGGGTTACCAATTTGAATCTTACATCATCTACATGATATATCATTCTAGTTTAGTTTAGAATATAATCACCTTGATAATGGGCTAGCCATATGATGCGTGTCTTTTATATAAGGTTTTCACCTCATTTTTACACGCATTTCTGTGCTTTTTATGTAGCATCTGGCTACAAATACCCCCGAATATTCTACTTTGGTCCGTTTATTGTAATTTGCAAGAATTGACCGAGGAGGAGCTAAATCGAGCCTTAATTGTCCCAATTGTACGCATTCATGGGAAATAAGGAGACGGAGCTTAGAAATCTTACACTTGGAGGACGCATGAGCCGAGTAAAGGAAGAAATTCAAGTCCTGACGTGCCTATGTAGCTCGATCGAGTGGTTTTACTGCTCGATCGAATGCTTTATACACTCAAGACTGGTCGATCGACCAGTTTAAGGAGTCGATCGAGGAAGTTCAGCAAGCAGTGCTCGATCGAGAGGTTGTCCTGGCTCGATCGAGTGATTTGGCGTTCGATCGAGTGATCTTTCTCCTCGATCGAGGGGTTTTCGTGTGCTTTTGGTTTATTTCCGCCTAATCTTTTATGGGCTTTTGTAATCAGTCCATAGATTAGGTTTAAGATGATTTTTGCAGTATAAGACTGAGGAGAACATCACGTTACTCCGATCTCTTCACTACGTACATTTCGACTGCTACTCCCGTTACTGTTCTTTGGATTTCTATTCTCTACATTTGTCACTCGGATTCGGTATTATCAATCTAATTTATTTCTTAATCGTATTTACTGTTTTAAATCCTTTTCCTCTTTGCTTTTTAATTGTTCAATCAGTCTCTTAATAGTTTATTCATCATGCTTAGTTTTAATTATTTGGTTATTGTAATTGTTAATCCGACGATTATGAGTAGCTAATTTCCTATGCTAAGACTATAGGGGATCCATGATTTGAAGGGAGAGTAATCGATCCACTAGGTTAATGCCAGTACCGTCTTTGTTGTTTAAGTGCTACATATAATTGTAATTGCCTAATTGAGTCGACGCAATTAGACCCTTATTCTTAGTGGACCTTAACCTGGACCGAAAGGTTGGAAGAGGCAGACTAGTAGCGAACAATAGAGTATTGCAGCGAGGGCGAAAGTTAAACTGTTTACACTTTAGGGTGAATTAAGGACCGAAAGGTGACGTTCGCTACCCCTTAGACCGTCTTTGCATTGACCTGGGACCTAGATTACTCGACCAGGATGATTATGGTGAACCGTTTATCTTAGCTATTCTCTTTTATCTGTTAAACCCCTTCCTTTTATTTCTCTTTTCCTTATTCTCTTAGTTTAGAAATCACATTTTATAAACCCCCAAATTGGTTACTTAGACGAACTTAAATTCAGTTGACAAATTCCTACCTCTCTGTGGATTCGACCCGACTTCCCTAGCTATATTAGTTAGTTAGAACCAGTTGGTTATTTTTGACAGTCGCGACAGGACGTGTCAAATTTTGGCGCCGTTGCCGGGGAGGTGGCGCAATTTTGTTGCTTTAATTAAGTTTGTCTTTTGTCTCAAGGAATTTATTCCTTGAGGCTGATCTCATTTTCTGCAAAGTTTTGATCGGTTTTGCAGATTTGGCTGTTGCTTCGAAAGTTTCTTGACAATATGCCTACGATTACAGAGCATACAGAGCCATGTGGTAGATGTGGCGAGGAAGGGCACGATCTTTATGAATGCACGGCAGGTGTAGAGCGCGCCCTTGCATATAAGAAGTACAAGCAGGGAGTTCCTTTCTCCCAGCTATATGAAGAGATAAAGAGCGTCGCTACCCCTTCTACGCCAGTACCACAACCGGCCTCTCCCTCTGTAAGAGAAGAAATTGCCGAGTTGAAATCCATTATGATGAGTATGTCACAGAAATCTGATACGGTTATATCGGAATTGAAAGAGCAAGTCGCGCAGTTGACACACGCGACGGATCAAGCCAAGTTTCTTCCAATTTGCGATCCAACCAGTGCGATGAATTTTCAAAATGACCTCATTCATGAAGAAAACGAGGTGTTGACAGCTGATGATGACTCAGATGATGATCTAGACGAGTTCCTGCAGGAAATACTTGCTGCGTGTGCTGTAACCACTCGATCGAGTGACTCTTCTACTCGATCGAGCGGTTCTAATCGTCCAGTGACTCGATCGAGTGAAAATGGTGCTCGATCGAGAGGTGCAGAACTCCAAGACGGTCGATCGAGTGACACTACTACTCGATCGACCGTCCATGCTGAGGATGTCACTCGATCGAGTGAAGCACAAGGTCGATCGAGCGACAAAGGTACTCGATCCAGTGCATTAAGTGGCGGGAATCCTAATTTATTATCCAATACCGCCACCGTGTCATCTTCCCCTGCTGTGGAGACGTCACGCATTGATAAGGGTAAAGGAAAGGTTGCGGGACCACTCATTGCTACCAGGGTACCCTTCCCAAGTCGTCTGAAGGACGCAAAGATCGAGCAACAGTACGGTAAGTTCGTGGACATCGTGAAGAACCTCCAGGTAACTGTCCCTTTTTCCGAACTTGTTACTCAGGTACCCACTTACGCCAAGTTTATGAAGGATATCGTGACGCGTAAGAGAAATTTGAGCGAATTTGAGACAATTTCATTTATGGAGGAGTCTAGTAACCTGCTGTTAAATAAGGCCCCTCCAAAAATGAAAGACCCGGGCAGCTTTTCTATTACCTGTGTCATAGGCAATATGGTTATTGATAAGGCCCTTTGAGATTTAGGTGCCAGTGTCAGTGTCATGCCCCTTCCTGTCTGCAAGAAATTGAAGATGAGTCACTTCAAGGTGACTAACATTACCCTACAGATGGCTGATAGATCTGTTAGGAGACCTTTAGGTGTCTTGGAGGATGTGCCTGTGAAAATAGTCAAGCTTTACATCCCAGTAGATTTCATTGTTTTGGATATAGCTGAGGACACCTGGACCCAAATTATTTTAGGAAGACCATTCCTTTGTACAGCTGGGGCCGTTATTGATGTCGACAAGGGCGTCGACTCTTGCGAGAGGGGATGACGCTATCACATTCGGTTTGCCAAGCTTTAGCCCACCCAATGATAGAGGACACTTGTTATTCGGTCGATATCATTGATGAGTCTATTTATGACTTCTGGTCGGGTTCTTTTATGAAGGACCCACCGGAAGCTCTCATGCTTTTTGATGAGTGTGCGAGATAGCCCGAGGAGGACGATGACGCCGCATTGGATTTGCTTGTTGATGATTTAGATGAGCATGAGGGAGAGCGGGTGGAACAAATGATCAGCACTCTTTGCTCCATTGAGGTAAAGGTACCGGAACGTAAGCCTCTCCCATCTCATCTTAAATATGCCTTTCTAGACGATACAGAAAGATATCAGTCATTGTTAGTGCCAAGCTTAGTGATGATCGGTGACTTCTTTGTTAGTCTGTACTTAAGAAAAACAGGAAAGTAATGGGCTATTCACTGGATGATATCACGGGGATTAGTCCCGATATTTGTATGCACAGGATAGAGCTGGAGGAGGATCACAAACCTTGCAGATGGGGTCGGTGTCGGTGAACCGGGAAGATGCGGGGATGTTGTGATGGCCGAGGTAATGAAGCTTTGGATGCGGGTATTATTTATTCGTAGGTAATTCTAGATGGGTAAGCCCAGACAGGTAGTCCCGAAGAAAGGAGGGACAAGCGTAGTTAAGAATGAGAAGAATGAATTAATACCTACCCGAGTAGTGATTGGTTGGCGGATGTGCATAGACTACAGACATATTTGAATGCCGCCACTAAGAAAGATCACTTTCCCCTTCCTTTTATTGATCAAATGGTAGAAAGGTTAGCTTCTCATAAATTTTTCTGCTATTTAGATGGGTATTCAGGGTTCTTTCAGATCCCTATCCACCAGACGATCAGGCCAAGACTACATTTTGTCCTAAGGGCGTTTTTGCGTATCGCGAGAATGCCTTTTGGTTTGTGCAATGCCCCGCCACCTTCCAAAGGTGTATGATGGGGATATTTTCAGAGTATATTGAGTCTATCATGGAAGTTTTTATGGATGACTGTAGTGTATATGGAAGTGATTTTTCTAACTGTCTGTCTAACCTTGAGAAAGTGTTGCGTATTTGTATTGAGGTTAATCTTGTCTTTGAATCGGGAGAAGTGCCACTTTATGGTCAACGAGGGAGTTGTCTTAGGGCACTTAGTTTCGGATAGGGGAATAGAAGTTGACAAGGCAAAGGTGGAAGTGATTCAGCAATTACCACCTCTTGTTAATGTTAAGGGGGTGAGGAGCTTCCTTGGTCACGCTGGCTTTTATCGTAGGTTTATCAAGGATTTTCTCCAAAATTGCTAAACCACTTACACAGTTGTTGCTTAAAGATGCCCCTTTTGTGTTTTCGACGCTTGTCTTTCGCTTTTAACAAGGTTAAAGCAGGCCTTAATCTCCGCGCCGATCATATAGCCCCCAACCGGGACTTGCCGTTTGAGATCATGTGCGACGCGAGTGACTATGCACTAGGAGCGAGTGCTTGGCGGAGGAAAGACAAAGCCTTGAATGCTATTTACTATGCGAGCCGAACTCCGGATGAGGCTCAAGTGAAGTACACTACCACGAGAAGGAGAGCGTTAGTCGTAGTTTATGCCTTAGAGAAGTTTCGTACTTATTTAGTAGGGTCGAAGTCACTTTTTTTTTCTTGACCATGCAGCTTTGAGGCATCTCCTTGCTAAGAAGGAGGCTAAACCGCGGCTCTCGAGATGGATACTCCTTCTTCGGGAGTTTGACCTGCAGATTAAGGATAAGAAAGGAGCCGAGAACGTTGTAGCTGATCACTTGTCGCGATCGATGCGACAAGAAGGGGAAGATTCTCTACCTATTGATGATTCTTTTCCTAACGATACTTTAATTGCTGTTATATCGTCTATTGTTGACCAGGAACCTTGGTATGCAGATATAGCTAACTTCGTTGTCGGTGGCAAGTGCGCCCCGACCTTTCTCATCCAATGCAAAAGAAGCGTTTTACGTATAACGCTAAGCAAGTATTTCGGGATGACCCTTACTTGTTTAAGGAATGTGCAGACGGTCTCTAGAGACGGTGTATTCCGCAGTGGGAGACCAAAATAGTCCTGGAATGCTGTCACTCCTCTTCATATGGTGGTCACCACGGTCCATCGCGCACCGTGGCTAAGGTACTTCAGTCTGGTTTTTCTTGGCCCTCTTTATTTCCGACGCCAAGTCTTTTGTTTCGACTTGTGATGCATGCCAACGATCGGGAATATTTCGAAGAGACATGAGATGCCACAAAACGGCATCCTAGAGGTTGAGGTTTTCGATGTCTGGGGCATTGATTTCCAAGGACCGTTCCGTCCGATAAAAAGGTAACAGGTACATTTTAGTAGTCTGTAGACTATGTGTCAAAATGGGTTGAGGCAATTGCTTCACCTCATTGTGATGGTAAGACCGTGATAAAGATGTTCAAAAAGATCATATTCCCCTGTTTTGGTGTCCCTAGGGTCGTCATTAGTGATGGGGGGATGCATTTTAAGGAAAAGAAACTCACTTCCATATGTCAGAGTTGGTGTCCAACACCGGCGTGGTTTGGGGTATCATCCCCAAACTAGTGGTCGCAGTAGAGGTCTCTAATCGTGAGTGAAATAGATCTTGTCTAAAGTAGTTTCTAAATCACGGAAAGACCGGAGTCTTAAGCTAGATGACACATTATGAGCTTATAGAACCGCCTTTAAGACACCAATTGGTGCATCACCTTATAGGTTAGTTTATGGGAAATCGTGTCACTTACTGTTGAAGCTGGAATGTAAGGCACGGTGGGCAATCCGTGAGCTTAATTATGATCCTAAATTGTGTGGTCAGAATCGTCTTTTGCAGCTAGATGAATTAGAGGAGTTTAGGCTCAATGCCTATGACAGCTCGCGCATTTATAAGGAAAAGACGAAGAGATGGCATGACATGAGAATCCTACCTCGGGAGTTTCATGTGGGGCAGAAGGTGTTGCTGTTTAATGCCCGGTTGAGACTGTTTCTGGCAAGTGAAGTCCGGTGGAGTGGTCCATACACGGTGACAGTTGTTACCAAATTTGGATCCGTGGAGCTTGAAGATTCCGAGGGTCATAGATTCAAGGTGAATGGCCAATATGTGAAGCATTACCATGAGGCGAGTGAAGTGGACAACCGCGTTGAAGTCTTGCGCTTCGACGAGCTCGACGCGCCAGTTACTTGATACCAGAAAGGTCGTGCGGGACCTCTTAAACCAGCGCTCTCCGGGAGGCAGCCCAGACTGTTTTATTATACCTTTGTTGAACTATTTCAATTTCCTTAGGCTTACGTTGAACTTTGTACGCTGTATTTTGAACTCCATCTGCATTTCCTTTGCTTCTAGTGCGTGTTTGCAGGTAAAAGTACTCGATCGAAAGATAGTGTGCTCGATCGAGCGCTTTTTGAGGGAGATTCCACTCGATCGAGTGATAACAGTACTCGATCGACCAAAACCCATACCACGTCTACTCGATCGAATGGTCTTTCACTCGATCGAGTCCACTCATGCTGCAAAACATTCGATCGAGCTGTTCCAAGCGCTCGATCGAGTAGTTATGACCTCCAGCTGCTGTTTTACGTCTACAAAGCCACTGTTTGACTTTCTTTGACCTCCCATGTTCATGGTCGGTTTGGGGAGGTCCCGCTATATGACGTTTTGTAAGTTTTCCGACTCCACTTCTCCTTTTCTTTTCAGTTTGCATTTCTTTCCCTATTTTTGGTACAATGAGGGCATTGTACGGTTTGGTTTGGGGAGGTATGCATCCATATCTGTGTCTGCATGTTTCTTGCATTTTTGCTTGCACGTTTATTTATTTCCGCATGCATTGTTGTTTTAATTAATTCCAAAAAAATCATATAAAAATCATAAAATTCAAAAATTTTCAAAATTTTCATGTTTAAATTGAGTCGGAACGTTTGAACATTGACGCTACTTTGAATCTTTACTTGAGCCTGGCATATTCTTGACATTTAGCTGGCATGATTATGTGCATAATCTACGAGTTTTTGTTTCTCTCTTATCTGAACGAATAGACTTGATTCTTTATGTTGGCAAGCTACAATACATTCTGAGGTTAGAGCTTATTAAACTGGTGACATTCATGACCGGTTTCATTTAGGATGTGAGTAGTACTCTCTTTAAGACATGTAACATCAATTTGCATAAGCATGAGTCTAGTCTTCTTAATACCTGTATGCATTCGGTCTGTGGATGGTGACACGTGTTAGGAGAGGCAATCCCCCTTATTTCATTCTACCCATGAGCCTCACATAGCCAAATTGCCTTTTTGTCCTATCAACTACTTTCTATAATACTTCCTACCCTAGCTGAGCTAGTAACGAGTAGTTCTTGGAATGTTTTATTGCAATATGGTTATTTCATCTGATTTCAGAAGATGGTGGAAGAATTGAAGGGAAAGAAAGAAAAAAATGTGTTGAATTGTTGAAAAAAAACGAAAAAACGAAAAAAGAAAGAAACAACAACAACAACAACAACAACATCAGAGCCTTAATCCCAAAATGATTTGGGGTCGGCTGACATGAATCATCCTTTCGAACTGTCCATGGGTGAACGCACGCCTCAAAATGCGAATAAAAAGGGAAGATGGAAAACAAAAAGGGAGAACGAAAATGTAATGGAAAGTCAAGGTGAACTTAGAGGTTTTAAAATCGAATTCCGTCTTTCTTTTATAAAAACTTAAAATTTAAATCGAGAGAAAAGATTAAAGCGATTTTTAAAAACCGAAATAGAGTTAAGGATCCGGAATGAACCAGGTCAAAACTATAAGAAAGTGGTTGTTGAAAAAGTGTGTAATAAAGGAGAGAAAAATAAATAAATTAATTTCTTTAAATTAAATGAATAAAAAAACACTAAATCTGTCAAAAACATCAAATACTAAAAATCCACATGTATCCTTTCCCTCCATTGTGCCC
Source organism: Silene latifolia (assembly GCF_048544455.1). Taxonomy (NCBI): domain Eukaryota; kingdom Viridiplantae; phylum Streptophyta; class Magnoliopsida; order Caryophyllales; family Caryophyllaceae; genus Silene; species Silene latifolia. The sequence continues at coordinate 290,058,046 of NC_133537.1, forward strand.
TCTCCGTCACCATACTCTCCTCAAGCCCCAGAACTCTCATATCGTGCTCTATCACTCTCAACCATGTCTGTCTCGGTCTTCCTCTGCCTCTAAGGACCTTTTCTGTTCTCCAAGTCTCCAGCCTCCTAACTGGTGCGTCCATAGGTCTCCTTCTCACATGGCCAAACCATCTTAATCGGTTTTCCATCATCTTGTCCTCTATTGGCGCCACTTTTACCTTTTCCCTAATCACCTCATTCCTTAACCGATCTTTCCTTGTATGTCCGCACATCCACCTCAACATGCGCATCTCCGCCGCACTCATCTTTTGAATGTGACAATGTTTCACGGCCCAACACTCGGAGCCGTAAAGTAGGGCAGGCCTAATTGCCGTGCGATAAAATTTTCCCTTTAATCTTTGGGGCATATCTTTATCGCATAGAAACCCTGAAGCACTCTTCCATTTCAACCATCCCGCTTTAATTCTGTGAGCCACATCTCCGTCTAACTCCCCATCTTTTTGAATAATAGATCCTAGATATCTGAAGAAATCCGAACCCTCAACAACATTCCCATCGAAAATAATACTCCCCGCCTCTGTCGATCTCAACCCCGCCACCTTAGTGAACCGACACCTCAAATACTCGGTCTTACTCTGCTCGGCTGAACCCACGAGTCTCTAAGGTCCGCCTCCACACTTCCAACTTTCTCTCCACCCCCTCTTTTGTCTCATCAATCAACACAATATCATCAGCAAACATCATACACCAAGGGATGTCGTCCTGAATATCCCTTGTCAACTCATCCATAACTATAGCAAAGAGAAAAGGACTAAGTGCGGAACCTTGATGCACCCCGATGGTAATAGGAAATTCTTCCGTTCTCCCAACATTAGTGCGAACACTTGCACTAGCCCCCTCATACATGTCCTTTATGAGGTCAATATATTTTCGCGACACACCCTTTCTCGCCAAAGCCCACCAAAGTACTTCTCTTGGTACCCTATCATATGCCTTTTCCAAGTCAATAAAAACCATATGCAAATCCTTCTTCTTGTCCCGATGGTATTCCATCAACTGTCTCATGATAAAAGAAAGAAAGCGGAAAAAAAAAGACAGAAAAATTCAAAAAGAAAAAAAGAATGAGAAAGAATGAGAATTGCACAATGTTTCACACTCCCACGCCTTATTTATATTTTATGGGGAGCTGACGACTTTTGGTGTTTTGTGAGATTAGTGCATAATTTTGCACCGTTTCATCTTGCTGTTATGAGTACGAAGTTGGGATGCAGTCTATTTTTGGACCCGTTGTTGCTAGCCTGGCTATTAACCCCACATATCCAAATTCATTTTAGCCCCTTATTACCCATTACCTCACTAACCCAAATATAAGTCCTCGGCACGTGTCTTGGTCATTAGTATGGTTGGAATGCATATGTACGGTTGTAGAGACTTTATTCATGTTAACTGCATGCATGTTCTTATAGGTCGAGTTAGGTGAGTGTCTGATTCTTCCCTATCTTTCACATATATACTCACCTTGTACCTGATTTTGAGTGACGAGCGACCCGTGAGAATCCGACATCTTTGAGTCTTGCAAGGTCGACGGTTCAGTAAGCTTGAAACATTAATTTAACTCGTTTGCACTTTTCAGTTGCCACTTTGTCATTTTGTTGCATTAAATTGGTTCTAGTGGATGATTTGTAGCTGATGCGTTGGTCCCGTTCTATTGTTCGCCCTTAGTTGCATTCATATTTGCTTGGGGACAAGCAAAGGTTTGGTTTGGGGAGATTTGATGCGTGTCTTTTATATAAGGTTTTCACCTCATTTTTACACGCATTTTGCTTTTTATGTAGCATCTCGGCTACAAATACCCCGAATATTCTACTTTGGTCCGTTTATTGTAATTTGCAGGAATTGACCGAGGAGGAGCTAAATCGAGCCTTAATTGTCCCAATTGTACGCATTCATGGGAAATAAGGAGCCGGAGCTTAGAAATCTTACACTTGGAGGACGCATGAGCTGAGTAAAGGAAGAAATTCAAGTCCTGACGTGCCTATGTAGCTCGATCGAGTGGTTTTACTTTGCTTCGATCGAATGCTTTATACACTCAAGACTGGTCGATCGACCCGATTTAAGGAGTCGATCGAGGAAGTTCAAAGCGATGCTCGATCGAGAGGTTGTCCTGGCTCGATCGAGTGATTTGGCGTTCGATCGAGTGATCTTTCTCCTCGATCGAGGGGTTTTCGTGTGCTTTTGGTTTATTTCCGCCTAATCTTTTATGGGCTTTTGTAATCAGTCCATAGATTAGGTTTAAGATGATTTTTGCAGTATAAGACTGAGGAGAACATCACGTTACTCCGATCTCTTCACTACGTACATTTCGACTGCTACTCCCGTTACTGTTCTTTGGATTTCTATTCTCTACATTTGTCACTCGGATTCGGTATTATCAATCTAATTTATTTCTTAATCGTATTTACTGTTTTAAATCCTTTTCCTCTTTGCTTTTTAATTGTTCAATCAGTCTCTTAATAGTTTATTCATCATGCTTAGTTTTAATTATTTGGTTATTGTAATTGTTAATCCGACGATTATGAGTAGCTAATTTCCTATGCTAAGACTATAGGGGATCCATGATTTGAAGGGAGAGTAATCGATCCACTAGGTTAATGCCAGTACCGTCTTTGTTGTTTAAGTGCTACATATAATTGTAATTGCCTAATTGAGTCGACGCAATTAGACCCTTATTCTTAGTGGACCTTAACCTGGACCGAAAGGTTGGAAGAGGCAGACTAGTAGCGAACAATAGAGTATTGCAGCGAGGGCGAAAGTTAAACTGTTTACACTTTAGGGTGAATTAAGGACCGAAAGGTGACGTTCGCTATCCCTTAGACCGTGCTGCATTGACCTGGGACCTAGATTACTCGACCAGATGATTATGGTGAACCGTTTGTCTTAGCTATTCTCTTTTATCTGTTAAACCCCTTCCTTTTATTTCTCTTTTCCTTATTCTCTTAGTTTAGAAATCACATTTTATAAACCCCCAAATTGGTTACTTAGACGAACTTAAATTCAGTTGACAAATTCCTACCTCTCTGTGGATTCGACCCGACTTCCCTAGCTATATTAGTTAGTTAGAACCAGTTGGTTATTTTTGACAGGTACGCGACAGACGTGTCACCATACATCAAATCGTGGTGTATAGGGTCACAAAAGTGAAAACCTCTTTTGTATCTTAATAAGTTTATATTCTTATTTAGAGTTTATGCACTTAATAGTCACAATTAAGTACAACTTTAAATCCAAAAACTAGATTGAGTAAACAATTACTCTATCTCTCGACATTATTGTTGCTAGTCGTCATATTCTAATCATCTTATGTGTCGAATACAATGATGAAAACCTTCACTGGTTTCTAATATTGACGAAGTGGTACTAGCAAAGTTTACGTTTAATCAAATAAACATTTAAAGAAGAAGGTCCCATTAGATGTCCCACAACTAACTTGTTGATTCTTCAATAATTTGGGGTAGTTTCCTTTCTTGTGTCCAACATTTAAGACAATGGAAACTTTATTGGTCGGGATTGATAGGTTTAGTATCGTCATTTCTCAATAACTTTACTTTTAACATTACCTTGTATCAATTCCATTATTATCTTTACTTCTTGAACCTCGTTTTCATCTTAACGGTTTAAGAGAATGCTCCCACTCATTTCAATGAGTCTTTGCTTTGAGAAGCAAAATTGAATTCATGAAGATTACTCTTCATTTGTTCGTTTTAGTCTTAAAACTTTCATTGAAGTGGTTGCGTTATTTTGGTCAATTTTGATTTCCAACAAATCTAGTTACCAAAATTAGAAACAATTCATTATAAGTAGATGTGTTAGTTAAGAATCAAAAACCTGTTTGATAATGAATAACTTTAATCTATACTCTTTACAAGAGATCCTTAGCAATGGTTCATTTGAGGTTTTAGAAGCAAATTCATATTTGTCTTTTGTTACGATGTTTAATGGAGATTTTGAAAAATCGAAATGATATCGTATATGAATTGTGGTAAAGAAATAGAATAATATAATAACGGAATAGTGGAAAACTTAACATTTATCGTTTTATTAATATTTGTAAATAACAAGTAAAGCATTTACATAGTGACCTCTACCCAACTATGATAAATGATTCCGAGATCCAAATTCATATTAACTTGGGCACGGGGTAGCCGATGAAACCCTTATCAATATAACTCGGTGGATTAACTCTTTAATCGATTCTACTTTTAGAACTCTCGGTCGATAAAATTACATTAACATTTATCTTTAGCCCAAAACACATCCGACAAAGGCACGGGGTAGCCGATGAAACCCTTATCAATTACTTTTGTTGAGTTCAACCCAAATTTCGAATAAATGTGTCCATGATCCAAATTCACAATAACTTGGGCACGGGGTAGCCGATGAAACCCTCATTAACATGAATTCGGTGGATTAGACACTTATCACCCACTTCCCCTACGTAACAAGGTTTGTACCCCGGGGTGGCCGAGTACACTCTCTCGCGAAATAGGTTTTCATGGTTTCTACTTTTTGGTAAGGCTAAGTCTCAATTGTTTATTTTAGCGAGAGGTCATGTCAATTTATTATCTATCACGTTTTAAGTGAACTAAAGGGTTGAACTACGATAATTATAATTGACACGGTCGATATACTCGATTAAAAGATGATGCATGTTTTAGTTATGGCGATTTAGCGATGCATGCGACATATAAATAAAATGCAAAGCATAAATTAAATCCTAGTATGGCCTTCCTAAAATAGAAAAATTATTTAACTATTACATATTCGGAAACCAACTCCATTGGTCCCTTGAACTTCGGTTGAGGCACGCATCTCGAGGTAACACCGTCTTTATGTATCACCTTCTTGAGTGACACCGTCTTTATGGAACTCCGGAATAAATAAATTACATAACAAATTACATAATTTCCTATTATACATTTGTAATTAAAATAAAATAAATCTATTAAATTACAAAACGGTGATACGAGATCACAAAAATTACAACCGAATCGATATTCCCATACATTTCGGGTAATACCAATTAAAACTAAGGCCATACTAAGTAAAAATTACATAATTCAAAATTACATAAAATAAAATTATGATAATCATAAATAAAATGCAGCATTATAATATGTATGAACATGCCCAATTTTATGCTAAATCGCTTTTAAGGAGCCAATATCGTATATTACACGGTTTTTACGGATTTGCGTGATTCAACGTTTTATAATCACTAAAATTACATAAATTCATATTTATGCACAAGTTAATTATCCTAACTTCTTACGACTCAAAAATTAGTCTCCACTAACCATTTGACCATAATTAACTCATATTTCTTAATATTGTTCATAAAAGGACTTAAAATTACAATAAAAAGCTATAAACTTCAAATAAATCACAAAATTTCAAATAAATTTGAAATTTGAAATTTAAAAATTGTGAACATTCTGGAATAATACCATGACACTCATAATGTTCAAAAACTTAGGTTAAAATTTCGTAAAATTATCGGAAAAACTATGTTGCGATTTATCGGATTTATCAATAAAAATCATAAAAACATGAGAAAAATTATATTCATCAACTTTTCAATTTTAGATCTGAAAAAGATAATAAAATGCAACATGTGACGTTTTTCCTTAGTCATGAAGTATGTTTTAGCAAATTTCACTAATTAAGTCACTATTTATGCTATTTTTCATCAAAAATCCATAAATCATGCATGAAGACTTCATTATAGCCTATTATTTTACACACATCTTGTAAAATTGCATGTGACAACATACTAAATTTCTATCACCATATTCGAAATATTTCTCATATTAACCTATTTTTCATCTAAATTCGATTTTTAACATGAAAAATCCATATTTCGAGCATAAGAACTCATAAAATTATGAAAATTTCCAGATCATATAAAAATAATATATGTGAAAACATATCCAAAAACCACTGGAAAATTCGAAGTTTAGCTAATTTTCGTCCAAAAATGACATTTTTATCATAAAAATCACATTTTAATGCCAATATTATATAAAATGAACAATAAAAATCCATAAATTAACCAAAATATCCTAAAAACATTTTAGGACCATAAACTTTAACATGCATAATAAATTTCGTGATATTTCATAATAAACACAAATTTATAAGTTTTATTTGTTAATCATATAACTCGGAAAAACAATAACCGATTTGCATGCAAACAACCTTGTGCTCTTGATACCGCTTGTTAGAAATCTATATCTCATTATTTAACATATTCTTATATGTTTCAAATTTATTTAGTCATAAAATAAATTGCAAATCTTATGCATGCAAACTAAAAAAAATAAGTGAAGAAATCATTTTCTCACCATATGAATTTCGGTCAAATGGGCACCAACAAGATCTCCTTCTTGTTAGTTCTTGAGCTTTCCAATATTGGATGAACATACATGACCTCAAAATAGAAGCCCTCCAATTAGTAGCACCCAAGACTATCCCTTAATCCCACAAATAAACATGTTCTAGATGTTTGTAATGTAGTTTACCTTAAAATCTATTACTAATACCCATATACTACTTCTAGTATTATTAGTGTTTGATTTTAAACAAATTGATTCACAAAAAGGAATTTTTATGAAGAACAAGAGAGAGAAGGGAGGTTTTTTCATAAAAATATAAGAATGAATTAATTAGAGAGAAAATCCTCTCTAATTGTGTTCTAAAAACCGGTGGCCATGCATGGTTCATAGACCACGATTATTTTCCTTTTTGTTTTCACAAGACAAATAGGTGTAAGTCTTTTGCATTGTCATGTCACTATCATGCAATTTGGACAAATGAATAAGACAAATGGAAAAAGACAAAACATCTCACAATGCCCACCAATTTCGGTTTATGTGTGTAATATGGAGTCCATTTTATTTTTGTCAATTGTACAATTGTATGTCATGAGACATGTGACATGTCTTATGTCATGTTTTAATTTAAAATGCATATTTAACAAATTAAATATCATTTACAAATTAAATAAATCATATTTAACAAATTGACTAGTAATATAAAATTACTTTCTCATAAAATGGTCATTTAATTACTAGTTAGTATAATTCACAATATCTTGTAATTATAACTAACTTATCATTCTCATCTCGCGTGTTTCGCAAACACCGATTAATTTTAGTAATATAACTTCTTAAATTACTAAATCAAATCTCATTTAATCACATTATAATAAGATGTCATTTTCTCTCTTATGATAATAATTTGTTCAATTTTAAGGAATTAATTAATCTGTATCGGTATACAACTAATTAACCTTTTTCAATTAAGGGAATCGTCCTTTAGGTGTGACCTCAAGGATCAATCGATCACCACCGTCGCACGACAGTAATGTCAAACTCTAGCCAGCCAATCATTACCGATATGTGTGGACCAGTTGACTATATATATGTATCATCCCTTCCGTATTCTTGTAATGAGATTTAATAATGATATTTAAATCATGTGATCGCACTATTGTTGAGGACACATTTCCCAACACCCTAAATCTTGTAAAGCATGAGCATTCCACTTTGGATATCGTCCTCCTCGAGCGCTTTGACCTCTTCATCATCACGAGGATCGAGGAGATGAGAAAAGTCTAGGAATGATTCTACATCGTGTTTAGTGCCGTTAGACCCAAGAGGGTCGATCCTATCGAATTGCTCAACAAATGGTGGCATTGAAAGCTTGCCATCCTCGACCATATCCTGAATAATATGCTTTAGACAAAAGCATTCCTCCGTATCGTGTCCCCTACCTCAATGGTACTGATAATATGAATTGCCCTTCCACCTAGGCAATATCTTTTCAGGGTCTGGGGTTGGACCAATTGGATGAAGTTTTCCTTGGGAAACCAGTATTTGTAGAGCTACTTCATATGTGGTTCCGAGGTCAATGAATTCCCTAGGAGCTCGTCCCGGCCTTCTGGGTGAAGTTTCCAAGAGGTTGACTCCCTTGTCTTCATTGGCCTTCTTAGATAGGTGAGTTGTGTTGAAGATATGACATGGCCTTGGGGTGCGAGAAGATGGTAAAGGTTTCATTATGCCCATTTGGCTTTCCATATTGATGACACGAGTGCTCAAGTCTTCGACGGTGACCTGAAGCTTAATGACTGCAGCATTTAGTTCTTCGACGACGACATATGAACGTTCTTGAACATTTTCACTGGAAATTGCAGAATTCCTACCGAGAACAAAATGACGCGCGTTACAACTTGATTTGGCATGGGATCATGCATACTACGGAGACGAAACAAAGGATATACGAAGGAAAACATATGAGGATGAGACGAGTTGACTAAACTCTTGAATTGTGAATTCATGAAATGTCGTGAGTGACTTCTCGTGTTTGGGATCACGGTGTTTGACTTTGACCTTAAACTTGAGTGTTGACTTTGAGGGAGTGACATTTATACAGTTGACCTTATTGACAGGATTGAAGTTAACGTGATTCTAAAACGTGTGTTTAGGACAGACTTGACTCGGGGTTTGGGTATGTGTGTACCCGAACGTGACACTAGGAATTTGGTGTGTTGACTCGAGTGTGTGGGTCGAGGTGTTGAAAATATTTAGATCCTAACTGAATTGGGTCCAAAATGACGGCGTGACGCTTTAGGATTTGACTCGAATTTGAAAAGACCCAAAATGTAGGAAAAGACGGGTTTATAACTTGACATAGTTCCGACTAGGACATAGTCGGTTTGAACTTTGACTCTAACTTAGCCCAATTGAATTTACATGTTTACATTTACATGGTTTGAAAATATTTTGGTTTAAAATATTTTTGGTATTTTTTTTTAGATTTTTTTGTTGAAAAAAAATTAAAATTTGAAAATTGTAAAATTTGGCATTACTTAGTTTATAAATGAGACAAAAAGGTTTGAAAATGAATTTTATTGACATTATTTAGTTTATAAATGAGGAATTTAGACACATACAAACAGGCATTATAACGGTATGCTGAGTGCATTTAAAGGGTTTTGGCTTAAAAAAAGGTGGGTTGCCATACCAAGCTATCAAACCCTGGTCTGTGGAGAGGTCTGTGCCAAACATGAGTAAGGTCGGTTCCTAGTCCATTTCCTCGAGTAGTGAAAGCCCCTGATACAAACAAGAGTATGTACCATGGTATGGTTGACGTCAATCGCTATCTATCCTTAGACCCAGATAAGAATTTGGACCGTGCATAAGGGTCGATTGGTCGAATGGGTTGGGTTGAGCCTAAGAAGGCCGAATAAAACGACCTAAGAAGGTCGAGTAATCTCATATAAACTATTCTCTAACCTTGTTCAAGTTTCACCCTGGGTAACACGTAAGTGTATCATCCCCAGCGGAGTCGCCAAACTGTGGACATGGGCCACGGGGTGCTTGAGAACAAGCGTTGCATTTGTGGAGTCGCCACCAATTTTTATGGCAAAATTGGAACCGTTTGAATACCTCGCGTCATGTAAAGACACAAAGTAGTGACATAGACACTAAGAACTCGTTACCCTTAGCATTCTATGTCTAGAATGACTCTCGTGGATGCCAATGAACACGGATGTTCACAAAGATCTGGAATAAGGGGTGAGGGTACGTATTAGGAAGTCCTTTTATTGAACACCTAATCCCGCCCGCCTCGATAGCGGCCTCTACTAATGATTAGAGAAATTATTCATATTTGATATGTCGTCGATTATATGCATGCAATGCAACATCCAACATTTTAGTCCTAACATGTGAATTAAACTATGTCGGTGGACAAGTAATAAGCACTTATTAATGTCGAATTAGGGTTTAGAATTAATTACATGTGAAAAACGAATAAATATCCATAATAAATACAATAAACGATAAATAAATAGCAATAATTAAAATTACAATAAATTACAATGATTTTGTCGATTTACATCAAAAATATACTTAAGACGGACAATTTGAAGAAAAGAAAGGAAAATGAAATAAAGGTTAGAAAATATAGACAGATTAAGGGTGATATTAAGGCTAATAGTCGATTAATTACGTAATTAAAGGATTAATTCAAAGCGAGAACGGAAATTCAGAGACAGAACTCAACCCGGAACAGGCGCAACATTGTTGCGTTTCTTAGAAGAGGCACAACTTTCACTGCGTCTGTTCCTGAGGTGAATTCTGGCTGTGAAGTCAGAACTGTGGTTATTTACGTTTATTGGTATATTTAATGATTGATTATTGATGTATGACTCAAGTGAAAGTGATTTAGCATGTTAACTATGTATGAAACCGTCATAAAAGCGATAAACATTGATTAAAACTAATTAAAACGAGTTAGGCAGATTAGGTTAAATTATGAAAACGGAAACGATGCGAAAGACGTGATAGACAGATGAAAACATATACAAAAGTCTAATTCCAGATATTTGATATGAACGAATCGAGTCTCTAAAAATTCGGGTTTGATTTGATGACGAAAACCCGCAAATATTGATTATTAGGGATTTAAGCCGTAAAATAAAGTATGATAATTATTAAGGATGTATTTAAAATCTATTATGTATGAATGAAAGAAAGAAAATAAGAAGTTAAGACAAAAGAGACGAAATCAACAGAGAACTGAGGAAGAAGAAGAAAGTCAGGAACTGCGGCAGCCTCTGAAAGAGGCGCAGCAGACGCTGCGACTCTTCGAAGAGGCGCAGCAGTTGCTGCGTTTCTTATCGACGTCTGGTTACTGCTGATCCGTAAATGCAGTTTAATAAAAGGGTTTTAAATCGGTTTTAAATATACTTTTGACGTAAACCTAACATTAATGAGTACAAAAATAAAGTACAATAAAAAGATGGGATTTACACCCTCAGACTTACATGTTAGCGTCGCGAGATTTAACTAAATCGACTTTTAGTGGTAGCTCGACTAGATCTATGCAAATATGAAAGTGCCTTTGAAAAAGGATTTAAAAAAGATTAATTGAATTATTGATTAATTATGGTGTAGGGGTCAAATTGGTCGGTCATGCAAACGTGACTGGTACTCAGAATGATCTGAACTTACGTGGTCGATTGATCAAGCACGTAGGCGTCGAAAGCTTAGAGCAAGGTCTTAGAATGCAAAGGGAGAAGAGAAGGGCGGGCACTCGCGTGAAAAATATGTGGAACGAAGGTCCCTATTTATACTAAACATATGGAGGAATTATGGTAAGGGTAGAATTTGGAAAGGGAATAGGAAAGAAAGGTCCAGAAATAACCGACTTAGTTGAAACACTGAAACTTGGAGAAAAAGAAAGCCTGGAGAAAAGGCGCAGCAGGTGCTGCGATCCTTCAAAGAGGCGCAGCATTTGCTGCGTCATTTCTCGGGTAGTTTCCTTTTGCGCAAGAAAACGCATTTGACAGTCTGTCGTATTTTAAGCATAACTTTCTTTATAAGACTCGGAATAAGGTGATTTTGATGGCGTTGGAAAGCTAAAAGAAATATCTAGAACTTTTTGTGAAATAGGCCGGACCTAAAAAAGTGGTTATCACCTCGTAAAACGGGCCTAAAGGTCGGGTTGTCATTTTCGCTAAATGAAATGCACATTTTGTAATGTAAACTTTAAGTTTAGCCCAAAGAAGTGACATGGGCCTCAAAATGAGATATACCCATAACATTTATGACATCTTAACCTTAGGTGGACAAGCACATTGCTTTGACTCGGGATTTTGACGGTTTTAGGAAATGAAGACGGTTTTTGACCCGGACTCCAAATGTACTCTAATTACTGTCAAAACGACCGTAATGACACCTAGATGGCGACCAAGGGGTAGACACAAGTGTATGAGTTACCTTTTATTAACCGATTTACGAAACGTCATAAAATCGCGACATATGCTAAACATGCGGCCCAATCATCAATGGGTGTTTGGCGGTAGGTGAAGAAACGAGGTATCTACACTATCCCATGCGCATCATCTCATACCTACTCAATAACTGCTCACCATCCCCGAATGGATCACCACAGTTTTCAAAACATTTAAACCGGGGTCAGTTACTATTTACATAAAACAAAACAACAAAAGCAATACAACGATCATCCAATCTCCATCATAACTCCACACACCTGACTACACACTAAAGTGTGTAGTCCTGCTAGAACCATCGCAACAAGTATTCCACACCGCCAGTGGGGGACCGCAACTGTTCCCACCTAAGCCCCGCTCATCTCATCTGAGCGATAACCATGTTCCTAAATGTGTAAATCCCCTCTATGGCGGGTTCCACAGAGAGCGAATCAAGGGCGTGAAGCCACTCCCGCAAGTGACTCCACTCACCCGAGGACGCACCTCGAGAACCACAGACAAACAATCACAACCAACCACATTATACCACAACAATTACCAATTACCAATTACCAATTACCAATTACCAATTCCAACATGATATAAATCAACAACAATGATCAACCATCAACTATACTATTTAAACAATAATCGAGTAGGGAAACCTTACCTGGAATAAGCAACCACATGACCGTCACATGCAGCCACTCAGTAATGTTCCTCTACGAATCCTCCTCCTATAACACATATTCATATAATTATCACCCAAGCAACATAATACTCCCAAAACCCCCAAATCTATCCAATTAGGATTTTAAACAAACTCAACAAAACATTATAAAAATTATACAAGAATCTTACCTTGACGCGACGAACTCAACGGTGTAAAGAACACGACAATCCGACGATCCTAGCCCTTGGGATTTACTAATAACGCGATGAATGAAAGCTACGTAACTTCTTTTTCTCTTTGAAAGGTTTTTAGAAAAGTTAAAACTGATTAAGAAGGGTGACGGAACCCTTAAATACCAATCATGTGTTATTAACAAAACCCGGCTAAAATAACCCGTAAGACCAACTTACTCGATCGAGTAAGTCACTTACTTGATCGAGTGACCCTTACTCGATCGAGTGCCTAACATACTCGATCGAGTACCCATCAGGTAGCCTACTATTTCGTATAAAAACGTACTTACTCGACAGAGTAAGCCCCACTCGATAGAGTACCCATAGACATAGAAAATCGTAGTATTACAGTCTTCCCTCCTTAAAAAGAACTTCGTCTTCGAAGTTCAACCCATACACAAAACAAAACATACTATCTCAACTCCGACGCAACAACGTAGCCACAAACTCAAAACAAAAACTCCCAACCAAAATTCAAACCGACTCAAAGAACTACTAACTGTACTAAAACTAACATAAAACCACACTAAAACCTTATGCGACCATCTCCTACCCCCCTAAAAGAAACATGGCTACGTCCCCGTAACCACACATACCTGATAAAAAAGAGACGGATGTCGTTCCCTCATAGCCTCTTCCGCCTCCCAAGTAGCTTCCTCAACCTCATGGTTAGACCATAAAACCTTAAGCAACACTGTTTCCCCATTCCTAGTTTTCCGGACCTTGCGATCAAGAATCTGTTTCGGAACCTCAAGATAAGACAAGGACTCATCCAACTCTATGTTCTCCACCTCTAACACACGTGAAGGATCGCTCACATACTTCTGTAACTGAGACAAATGAAACACATTATGCACCCTATCCAAAGCCGTTGGTAACGCTACCCGGTAAGCAACCTCACCCACACGATCCAAAATCTCATATGGTCCGATAAACTTCTGGCTCAGCTTTCCTTTCTTACCAAACCTCATGACCCCACGCATAGGAGATACTTTCAACAGAACCTTGTCCCCAACCTAAAACTCTATGTCACAACGATGTAAGTCTGCATAACTCTTTTGTCGATCCTGGGCCGCTTTCATCTTTTGCCTGATCAGCTTAACCTGTTCTATTATCTCCTGTACCATATGTGGTCCTAAAACCACGACCTCAGCTCTATCATCCCAGCAAATCGGACTCCTACACCTCCTCCCATACAAAGCCTCAAACGGTGCCATCCAAATAATCGTGTGATAGTTGTTGTTATAAGAAAACTCAATCAGATCCAATTTATCCTCCGAGCTACCACCAAACTCCATCACACAAGCTCGCAGCATATCCTCCAAAGTCTTGATAGTTCTCTTTGTTTGTCCATCTGTCGCAGGATGAAAAGCAATGTTCATCTTCAAAGTAGTTCACATCAACTTCTGCAACTCTCTCCAAAACCGTGATATGAATCTCGCATCTCTATCTGACACTATATCCTTAGGCACCCCATGCAAATGAACCACATGCTTCCTATAAGCCAAAGCTAACTATATCTTGGTCCAAGTATTTTTCATCGGCATAAAGTGAGCTGACTTAGTCAAACGGTCAACTATTACCCATATCATGTTGTTACCCGGCTGACTCCTCGGCAAACCCACTATAAAATTCATAGAGATAAACTCTCATTTCCACTCAAGCACCTCGAGAGACTGAATCTTACCTTGTGGTCGTCGCTGCTCTCCCTTAACTCTCTTACATGTCAAACATCGAGCCATAAACTCAGCTGTTTCCCTTTTCATCCCGGGCCACCAGAAAGTCTTCTTCAAATCTTTATACAGCTTGTCACCACCCGGATGTACTGAATATGGTGTGCAATGAGCCTCTGTCATGACCATCTTCCTCAATTCCTCATCATTAGAAACACACCACCTGCCATCAAATCTCACACTGCCATCTGTATGAATAGAGAATCGATACACTGTCCTTTTCTCTACTCCAGCTCTACACTCCTCAATGTTAGGATCCAAAGCTTGTTTCCTGTGAATGTCATCATAAAGATCTGGCTCCACTGTCAAGTCCTCTCTAGCATCCCCTTTCTGTATCATATGTATCCCCATCTTCCCCACCTCGCTCATCTCTCAACCTCATCAAAGACATAGATGTGCATAGAGAATGCACACTCTTCCTGCTCAGCGCATCAGCAACCATGTTTGCTTTCCCTTCATGGTATATAATATCCATGTCATAGTCCCCTATCAGCTTCATCCACCTCCTCTGTCTCATGTTCAGCTCCTTTTGAGTGAAGATGTACTTGAGACTCTTGTGATCTGAAAACACCTTAAAGGTCGCCCCATAAAGATAGTGCCTCCAAATCTTGAGAGTAAACACAACTGCACCAAACTCCATATCATGTGTCGGGTAGTTCTCCTCATAAGGCTTCAATTGCCTAGAAGCATAGGCAATTACTTTCCCGTTCTGCATCAACACACATCCCAAACCATTATTTGAAGCATATGTATACACCTCAAAGTTCTTACACCCTTCAGGTAATGCTAAGACTGGAGCTGTGGTCAAACGCTCCTTTAATGTTTGGAACGCCGTCTCACAACTTTCATCCCAACGAAACCTGTTCTCTTTCCTCATCAACGCTGTCATAGGTCTGGCTATCTTGAAAAAGTCTTTCACAAACCGATGGTAGTACCCTGCCAAACCCAAGAAACTCCTGATCTCTGCCACATTCTTCGGTGCTTCCCATCGAGTGACTGCCTCAATCTTTGCCGGATCTATAGCAACACCCTTCTTTGAAATCACATGTCCTAGAAAGGCAACTTCATCGAGCCAGAACTCACACTTTGACAACTTTGCATATAGCTGATTGTCACGCAAAGTCTGCAACACCAACCTCAAGTGCTCCTCATGCTCCTCCTTAGTCTTAGAATAAACTAAGATATCATCGATGAAGACCACCACAAACCGATCCATAAACTTACTGAAGACCTGGTTCATCAAATCCATAAACACTGCAGGTGTATTGGATAACCCAAACGGCATCACAACATACTCATAGTGACCATACCTCGATGTAAAAGCTGTCTTCGGTATGTCCTCATCCCGAATCTTCACCTGATGGTAACCCGGCCTCAAATAAATCTTAGAAAAGACTGATGCCCCATTCAACTGGTCAAACAAATCATCTATCCTTGGCAAAAGATATTTATTCTTCACTATAACCTGTTCAGCTCTCTGTAGTCGATGCACAGCCTCAAACTCCCATCTTTCTTCTTCACAAACAGAACTGGTGATCCCCACGGTGATACACTAGGTCTAATGTATCCCTTATCAATCAAATCGTCCAGCTGTTTCTTCAGCTCCTCCAACTCCTTAGGACCCATGCGGTACGAGGCCTTAGAGATTGGTCCCGTCCCTGGTTTCTGCTCCACACTGAAATCTATCTCCCTCTTTGGCGGTAAACCTGGTATCTCCTCTGGAAAAATATCTGGAAACTCTCCCACTACTAGTATCTAATCAACTGTCGAACTCACCATACTATGGTCTTTCACATGGCATAGTATCAAAGGACACCCCTTCCTCAGATAAGACTTCAAGGTCACCGCTGCAATCACTTTAACTTTGGGTTTGACAACAAACCCACGATATGGCACACTAACTCCTTTAGGACCCCTCAAAGATACTCTCTTCTGGTGACAGTCTATTCTAGCTTTGTACTTACCCAACCAACCCATGCCAACTATCATCTCAAAACCATCCATGGGAAACTCTAACAAATCTACCGGAAGTTCAACCTGCCCAACTATCATAGACACACCCTTATACTACCTCCCACAAGTTACAGACTCACCCGACGGTATAAAAACCTCCTCTTTTACAGACTCAAACTTCCCCAAACCCAAAAGCTTAGCATGACTCGACGATACAAAATATTGTGAAGCTCCCGAATCAAACAAAACAAAGGTAAAGACACCATTAACAAGAAAAGTACTCGTGATCACATGAGCATCATCTTCAGCTGCTTTCTTCTCCATCATGAAAAGCTTGTCACTGGTCTTTTGTCCACCTCCCTGGACAGTACTAGCAGAAGTAGACGGCTTGGAAGCCGACCCCTGGTTGTTGTTTGTTGCTGGTGTCTGATATGAATTACCGCCATTGCGGTTAGCCCCATCGTTGTTGTTGTTCTGACCACCCTGATTGTTCCATGACACAGCCGGCCTGTTACTAGCATAACTCTGAGACGGACCCTGAGAGAAACTCACCTGTGATGGTCTCTGGAAGCCCCTACCCACAACACTGGTGCACTCATGTCTCTTATGGCTCATACCGCCACAGTTAAAGCAAGATATCCCCCAGCTGCTACTACCACCACCGCGGCCACGCCCATAGGAAGCTCCACCACTGAACCCCGACCCCGATGAGTAAGCCCTCGCCTGGTTATTGTTGCCCCTCTTGTAACTAGACTGACCACCACCCTCGCTCTCAGCCTTCCTCTTCTTAGAACCTCTCTCCTTATTCTCCTTGGCCATCTCGACCAACCTCTCAGCTCTCCCGACTCGCTCATACACTTCCTTAACATCAGTAAGGACTCCCCCAGGCAACTTCTCCATGATCTTAGGTGTCAAACCCTTCTCAAACCTCAACGCTAAGTTCTCCTGGTTCAACCCCATATCCTCGACATATCTATACTTCTCATTGAACTTGTGGTAATACTCAGCCACAGTCATCTCCGGAGTCATTTTGAAATCATCAAACTCCTCTCTTAGCCTACTATGAACATGCTCAGGTACGAACTCTCGGCGCATAGCTCTCTTGAACTCACTCCAAGGTATAGCCAATATCCCCTATTTCACATATAGGTCTAAGGCACTCTCCCTAACCTTATCCCACCATTCTCCGGCCGCATATCTCAAGTAGAACGCAACTTGTTCCACTCTAAAGTCCTCAGGGTAATGAACCACATTAAGTATATTCTTTATCTCCCTATGCCAATTGTCGAGCAAAATTGGCGCTCCGGTGCCCATGTATTCTTTTGGGTTGAAACGGGCTATGATGACACTAATCTTAGCAAAATACACCCCAGCCTCTTTATCTTTCCCAAACTTCTTTAAGCCTCTGTCAGCACCTCTTGATGCTCAAGCATCTTGGCAACCTCATCAACACTCATCATCTCGGACCTAGCATACAACGCAGATCTCTTTGGCGACATCTTTGAACTATATAAGAGAAGAGGTAAAAATAAACACACATCCCACAACTTAAACACGTATATGACCTGTGCAGAACTTACTCGATCGAGCAACATAACCTACTCGATCGAGTTGAGGCCACTCGATCGACTTGCCCACTTACTCGATCGAGTGCCTCGACTCCAGAACCTGACCAGAAAGCCTCACAAACCTCACTCGATCGAGTTTCAAACTTACTCGGTCGAGTTGACGTCGTACTTACTCGATCGATTTCCCAAAAATAGTACACTGTCCAGAAACGACATACACCCCACTCGATCGAGTCACACCCACTCGATCGAGTCCCTCACCTACTCGATTGAGTGCCCCCCACTCGATCGAGTCATGCTGACTCGTATGCTACCCGCATGCTCAACTCAACTACTTTCCAACCAATTATATATATAACTCGATATACATACGCATATATATAACAAACAACATCCTATTTCACATGTTTCTAATATGCCTCATTAGAAATCAATCATCATGCAATTCCGTTATTCAATCAACACATATACTCATGTTACTTACTCACCTTTCACCACATCATTCTCCATCCTCCACATGCATTCATCCCTCAATTCACACAACGCATTTCTATATAGATATGCAACATACTTAGATAAACACATAACGATCCCAAGACACACCCCATAGTGACCGGTTCAAAGTTGTTGGGCGAGATCGCGACTTTAGGACGTCTCCCAAGCCTTTGCATTAGCTCCTAACAACTCCTACTCGGGTTCATTTTATTTTGACTCCCTAAGTTCATTGGGTTCATTAGTTACAGGTTCCAAAATTGTCGCTCTGGTACCACTTTGTAACACCCCCATACTCCAAGTGCCTTACCAGGACCACTTAAGGCATGTGAATGCTACCATCTCAGTTACCCGAGGCAATGTATATCAAATAGACAATAAAGAAACATACTTTATTAATTAAGTTTAAAGTGATACAAATCCAAAACCAAAACTGATAAAGTAAATACAACTGTTTACCAAAAATGCTAATCCAAATAATGTAAAAGAATTTTTAAGACACAGCGGAAGACTTCTAGACATCTCATGGCAACTCAACCCAGCTATCTCATGCGCATCATCTCATACCTGCTCAATAACTACTCACCATCCCCGAATGGATCATCACAGTTTTCAAAATATTTAAACCGGGGTCAGTTACTATTTACATAAAACAAAACAAAAAAAGCAATACAACGATCGTCCAATCTCCATCATAAATCCACACAGCTCACTACACACTAAACTGTGTAGTCCTGCCAGAACCATCGCAACAAGTATTCCACACCGCCAGTGGGGGACCGCGGTCGTTCCCACCTAAGCCTCGCTCATCTCATCCGAGCGATAACCCATGTTCCTAAATGTGCACATTCCCTCTGTGGCGGGTTCCACAGAGGGAGAATCAAGGGCGTGAAGCCACTCCCGCAAGTGACTTCACTCACCCAAGGACGCACCTCGAGAACGACAGACAAACAATCACAACCAACCACATTATAGCACAACAATTACCAATTACCAATTCCAACATGATATAAATCAACAACAATGATCAACCATCAACTATACTATGTAAACAATAACCGAGTAGGGAAACCCTACCTGGAATAAGCAACCACAAGACCGTCACACGCAGCTACTCAGTAATGTTCCTCTACGAATCCTCCTCCTATAACACATATTCATATAATTATCACCCAATCAACATAATACTCCCAAAACCCCCAAATCTACCCAATTAGGGTTTTAAACAAACTCAACGAAACATTATAAAAATTATACAAGAATCTTACCCTTGACGCGACGAACTCAACGGTGTAAAGAACACGACAATCCGACGATCCTAGCCCTTGGGATTTGCTAATAACGCGATGAATGAAAGCTACGTAACTTCTTTTTCTCTTTGAAAGGTTTTTAGAAAAGTTAAAACTGATTAAGAAGGGTGACAGAACCCTTAAATACCAATCACGCGTTATTAACAAAACCCGGCTAAAATAACTCGTAAGACCAACTTACTTGATCGAGTAAGTCACTTACTCGATCGAGTGACCCTTACTCGATCGAGTACCCATCAGGTAGCCTACTGTTTCGTATAAAAACATACTTACTTAACAGAGTAAGCCCGACTCGATAGAGTACCCATAGACATAGAAAACCGTAGTATTACACCGTGTATATCGAGCAGGGCAAATTCAACTTTAGGGCAGTGATTCTCACGCCACGACATCTTTCTCTTCAAATTCTGTAAGTTTTTTTTCTTTTCATTGTTCGTCTAATAGTCATACCGCCTATAGGATGTACCGAGATTCATGAGCAATTCTATCCATTTCTGGAAAGTTTCCTTGAAAAATGCCTCAAACTAAAGAAGTTGAGTATTCACGGGGAGGCTTCTAATGCCAAAACGCCTGATGAATATCAAATATTGGCCGAAAACGAAATTGGGAACTTTATTACAAAAACAATTTTCCAAACTAATGGCTTACACGAACTGTTAATTACAATGGAGTTTTCTCCTTATCTTGCTTCTACAGTGACTGCTTGGCTTGTTTATGTCAGATAAACTCTAAATAGCTTGTGTATCAGTGTACTTCGTTAGCATTCTTCAGGTCGAATGAGGCCATGTTGACTGAATTTATTGATTGAAGAAGATTTTTTGGGGAAATTGAAACTCTATAAATTATGAAGGAGTTGTTGAAAATGGAGGAAAACAAAGAGTTCTGATTTTTTTAAGGGAACAATGTTGTTATCCAATTTAGGAAGGTAGGAAGAATAATACTACCAACCAAAAACAAATCAAATAAATGCTCTACTCGTACGAAGCTAGAGGAGTATATAAGATTCTTTTTTTCTGTTTCAAATTTATTTTAGATGATTTTTATAAACGGATAGTTAACCACTTTATTGCGGAGTTTGAGGGGAAGCACAAGAAAAAAAATGAGTAACAATCTCCTGGATAATGGCAGGTTGCAAGCTACTTGTGAGAGGGCCAAGATCAGATAATCTGTCTTCAACAATGTTTGACCTTGGTGGTGAAACATTTGATATTTCTTTAGTTACAATCGAATCGTATGAGATTGAAAATGTTCTAGGGTTTCCCAAATTTGTTGAATCAGTAATAGAAGTTGTTTATGTTGATTCTGATTTTGACTTGAAGTTCATGCGGTAGTTCAGCTAATACTCCAAATTATTTATATTTTCTAATTTCTCCGTCCCGCTTCCTCCAAATTATTTGTCTGTTCGTATTTATTATTATTGACATTCAATCTACATGGGGAAACTAATAGGTCATAAGAGTCTTCTGGAACCTACGGTTACGAGACCCTGCCATTGCAGCCGGTAACAATGCTTTTCGAGATGTGCCAAAAACAACGGAAGCAAGTTAATATTTCCACAATTTGCAGCATTTATGTTTATGGAAAACTTGTATCAACTAGAACTTCGGATAAAAGGGTTATTGTCAAACTTAATGCAGCAAAGGAGGCATTGGCAAAACTTGATTACTCAAGTACCTCGAATTATAGTTCACAAATAAAAATAAAGAAATTTCTATTTTGAAAAAATTGAAAACAATAATAATAACAATAATTGTGACAAAGCACTAATAAATGTAACAATATTCGTGACAAAATACTAATAATCCGTAGGAAACATTAGATATCAAAAAAGAAAGAAAAGAAAGGTTATCTTAATTTTCATGATTAATGTTAGCCATAAGATGATGTTTCTAAGCACTATCTATACCACCTGATGTGATTATATAGCCAAATTACCGTAATTTTCTTGTATAAATATCCACTTTTCATACAACATATAAATAGGAATTTCATAAATATCCACTTTTTCGATTTCCCATGGAAAAGGAGCGGGAAAAAACGACATTAAATATAAAAAAGACTGCGTGAAATCTCACGGATAATATACTTAATACTCTGAATGATAACAACAATAACCTCTTGAAGGCTCTTTCTGATGAAGCTCAATGACATGTTGGGTAGGATAACACCCTTTCTAGTGGGTATCATCACTCTTAATCAGGGAACAAGTTGCACACAGCTTCTTCCACTCTTTTATTAGTGTCCAAAAAATCATCCACAGTCTCGTTTCTTTTCTTACCTCACTGTGATGAATAATTTTAGCAAGTAATGAACACTAGCTAGAAACATGAAAATAATGAATCAAAAAAAATGTGCAACGGCGTGCGTGACATACCTTAGTCACGAGATCGAATACTATAATCTCAGTCAACACTTCGTCAATTCTCCTCTCACCTCGACAATTCTCCTCTCAATTTCACTAACCTCCTTCTTATCCAACTCAACATTCTTCTCCTTTGTCACCATTAGCGACAATTACTTATAGTTGTCGGTCAGTTTTGATTAATAATTAAAAAGGTTATTTAATAAGAATACTCTAAACTATTGAGGTGCCTCTCAAAATACTACAAACTATAATTTAACTACCAATATATCAAACTATTACACCCATCATCTTTTAACAGAATTGGTCCATTATTGACCTGTAACAGCAGGTAAAATATAGCGTGGATCCCACTATTTTCCTTATAATCTTATCTTCATCATCTTCCCACTGTTAAAAATGGGCATCCTTCTTAAACCCAAAAAAAAAGGCAGAAAAATAAAAAAAAATCCAAAAAATCTAAATTGACATCCTTCTTCTTCATCAACTTTTCTGTACAAAGCATTAAAACCCAGAAAACCCCTCCTCAAATTACCAAAAAAAACTCAATCAAAAACATCCTTATTCGTCCCAAAACCTCCCTTCTTCTTCCCTAAGCCACCCTTCACTTTATAAAACGCCACCCACAAGTTAAAAGTTAAAACACTACAATTCTTGCCCCAGATAATTGATCTTCTACTGTGTGAGTCTTGCTGTAGTTGACGTCACCTCCATTTTCTTCCCCCTAATCAACCATTCACCATTAAAATACTACAATTCTTCTTCCTCAAATTATGGTCTTAAAACAAAATATCTAGATTAAAACTCAGACCATATTCAATTAGCTTCACAAATAACTACATAAACTTGAAATAACCTAACATAAAATAAAGCCTCCTTCATATAAAAACTCAAGATCTGCGAAAATGATTTAAGAATCATCAAAATTAAAGAGTTGAGTACCAAAATCCAGTTCTACAAAAATGCAGAAACAATAAAAAAAAAACTCCTAGGGGTTTAGAGGGAGAAAAAAAGGAGAATCAATGGTGGAGAGTAATGAGCACCGGATGAGGCATGCCTCAGTGAGCAACTGAGCACGAGCACTAGAGGTCGGTGCCTAGCAGTAGTGGTGGTGTCGTGATGATCGAGGTTGGTGGTACTGTTGGTGGTTGAGATTGGCGGTAAGGCTGGTGGATTGAGGCGGTAGTGAGGTTAATGGTTGTGAGGTTTATTCTGGGATGTTAACGGTGATAATCTAGATGATGGGCTGCGAATCCTGTGATGGTTCATATGTTTATGATGGTGGAATAGGTGATAAGTGAAAATGTGAAATATTGTAAATTAGGAAACAATGACCTGGTATGCAGGTAGTCGGTTACCCTAGTCTAATATAAGAGGGAATGGTTAATAGTTTAGTTTATTCTGGAATTAAATTAAGCTGTGAGTATTTTGAAAAGTCCACCCATAGTTTGGAGTATTCATGTTAAATAACCCTAATTAAAAATTATGATAGTTTGTTAATTAAGCTGTGAGTATTTTGAAAAGTCCACCCATAGTTTGGAGTATTCATGTTAAATAACCCTAATTAAAAATTATGATAGTTTGATAGTTTATTAGAACTTACATGTAACTTTTGTACAAGAGAATTGCTTACAGAAATGTAAAGCCATTTAATAGCGGGACAACTTTGGCTAACATTTACTCCTATAATCTAATAAAACTCATCCACATCATTCAGAACACGGGATGATAAGTCGAGGTTTCCCAGTTTATCCAAAGCTGGAGGCAGCAAGGGCTCCGTACAAAATGCCTCTTAACCAAAAAAATCTTTAAATCGTTGAAGTACTAAAATATAAAATAAAGCTGCAAAGTTAAAGCAGCAAACCTCACCGGCTCATCTTACAAATTTGGCCTTTGAAAACAAGTTTTTAAAGTTTACATGAACTTGCCAAAGACTTGATAAGAACTTGCAAGTAGGTCGAATGAGAGGCTTCATGCCAGTAATGCAAACCAAAAACTGCTAAAACTAGATTTTCGGCATTTCTAACATCAAGTGATAAATACATGCTATCAACAATTAGATGACTAGGATTTGGAAAGTCGATCAATATACGCTCCAAATCAACACAGTTTGTTATTCTCAACCTCTGCAAAAGTGAACAATTCTTAATAAGATGACAGAATGACTTCTCAGTAATTGCGATTTTATCAAGCTCGAGATAAGCCATCTTTCTAAAATCCCCAAAATTATGAGGCTATGGGCTAGGATTATTTATCCCCGTATATATCCTAATTAATTAAATGAACATTTGAATGAACAAAACATAGGTATTACTATAACATGTCTCCATAAGCTATATATTATCCACATAAGCTTAGGATCCATAGCTTAAGAGATATCCCCATAGGCTACTAACAAATAGCTAGTGACAAATAGGGTATCGTATCTACAAGGAGGCGGTAATTATCTAGTTTGCTTTTATCTAAGGTCATGTTTGGTAAACAGCATATTAGGTGAAATTAGTAGATTCCAGCTTAAATAGTAGTTTGACCAATCTACTAATTTTACGTGTTTGGTTAATAGCATATTCGAACAAAGATATTGGCTTTTAGGAATCTCATTTTGTTTTTGAATATGCTGCTAATAGCCGCATATTGTAATAGCATATTGAGTTTATACTTGGAAATGGTAGATTTGTCATATAATCTGCTAGTTACCAAACACGCTTTCTAAATTCTGCTAATTTCATATGATGGTCAAACCTATTTACTAAAATCGCTAACATATTATTCGCTAACGCTACCGCTATCATTAATGCCTCGTAGTTTGCCAAACAGGGCCTAAGTTCGTCTTAAGGTAACAATTTCTGGGGTTTTGAATGTGTGATTTCTAAAACTATTTGCAATTAAATAAAAGATGAAATCAATAAGATTTACACTAAAACTTAGGAGAGACGGTCTCTCTTTAAGTTATTGAGAGATCAATCTTTCATACCCATTTATTTGTTTTTCGTGGCCCTTTTAGTGTTGATCATGATATAGTAAATTCGTACCTATTTATATAATAAATGTACCTATTTGTTCTTTAATCATAATTTGTACCTAGTTCCAAATATAAACACCGTGTTTCTGCAGTGCCGGATAGAAACAACTGTCCGATAGAAACAACGTGTTTCTACAAGTAACCATAGGAACACCTAGATTTGATAGAGAAGAGAACGACATCAAAATTCCCATTTTCCGAATCTAAGTGAGCCTATGTATCTTTAAAGTTAGGGCCAAAATGTTAATTTACAACTAAAAAGCAAATTCACAGAGAAAATGAAAGGTACTCATGAGCCGAATTAGGATTTCAGTATGGAGTTCTGTTACTTCTGTACAGCTGATGAAGAAAAACACGTTCAACACATACTGGACGTGCGTTGTCATGCTAAAATCAGTTTGAAACTCAAAGCCGTTAACACGACTGATCCCCAAGATCCTTTTCGTCAACTGATCCACATATGACATATGGATGACTAGTTCTGACGTTCTCCTCTTTCACACAACTCTGATCAGAAATCAATAAATGTACCCATTTTATCTTGAATCATGATTTGACAATAAAGATCAAAAGATGTCAATTCTGATATTTTCCGATACATTTTACAAGTAACATCAATTGATCATAAAGTAAAATGAGAACAATCAGTGTATGAGATGGAGGTGAGTACAAACAACACCACAGCTCAGATATTAAGTATTTACCTCTGCCAGTTTAGAAGGATTTGCTGCAACAAGATGGCCACAATGCTACCTATGGATATATTGATGATGTTGACAATATCATTGTTAAGCTGCACATGATAAGAGATGGATGGTGAGACCCAAAACGTAGTTAGAGCCTATATTAGTTCAACACTTTCACTTTGGTTGCCTTCTGACAAGACACAACATGACACTTTGACTGTTCATTTTAGGCCAAAAGCATGAAACTTTTCCTCAAAATAGCCGTGTCCAACAATCTGAAACCGTGTTGCGTTCAACAGTTGCAGCTATGTCCAAGTAACATAAGTTAGGGCCCATTAATTCCAAACCATCTCCTCCACCAGATAACAATCACAGCTAAGGTGTAGAAAATCGACTAAGGTCAACAGTAAAATATCAGGCACTCCTAATTTAAGTGAAGAAAGCTTGAGAAGGTTACAAGAAGGCGAAAAACGATCAAAATCTTGAAGACACAGAAACATCAGTAGCCTACCCATTGGAATCCGTCCTTCTCTTGAAACGAAGCACCGATAACACTTTCACCAAAATTAGCAATCTGTGAAGCTAATACACATACCGTTGCTTGCGCCGTATTTATCTGCATCAAATTACACACATTTTAACAACAGGACCTAAGTCATCCATCCCGAAGAGACTATTCACATACACCAGTGTCTTAGTAAATGCAGAGAATCCAGATAAACCAAATATTATTGTTTCATACCACAAGATTTGAAATAACACAACTTCACAAGTCATATATTTTTCGCAAATAATGGACTCCAATCACATGGACATTTATCATCTATCGCCATCCCCTTGCACCCTGTCTCATCTCCTAAACCATGTCAAACTAAAATGTGCGGATGGAATGGAAAGAAAGGCAGAAAGGACAGAAGTGAACCTGGCCAGTAAGACAAGCAACACATGCAAGAAGAATAGATGCTAGAAGCCCAGCAAAGGTTCCTTCAACACTAACAGCGCCTTCTGTTCCCCTTGGAACCACTTTCAATGTTGTGACTAGGTACCTGTTCATAACGTCAAAATCAGGAATTCTTCATATGATTGAAGCAGCATATTATGACTGATGACATAATATTATGGAGTATTTTCACCAAAGTACCGTGAGGTTTGGGCTATTTACCGCAGTGCACTAGTGTACAGTGGGGAGATCATTAGGAGTTAGCAAAGGCTAACCATACCCTGAATCCACTCCCTGCCCGCACAGGCAAAGAAAATAATAATGTTTTGGTTTAAATTTTCAAAACAAAAAATTCCGAGTTAGTCTATTGCATTGCTAATTCGCCCACCTAAAATTCTCGATCTATGTTTATCCCCCTAACGTTGAACCCTAGCTCCGCCACTACTTGTATAGTCTGTATAGCTTACCAATTTGTGACTAGCATGTCCAGTATGCCTGAATACGTCTAGCCTCTATCAGTATGATATTAGGAGATATGTAGCCTATGAATCTAATAATGTCATCAGATGAGTCACATTCTCATATCTAAAGAGTGAAGCCTAAGATCTTCAGGATACAAGCCTATGTGAGTGGGAACACCAATTATTCTCTCAAATACTTTTCATCTCCTAAACCAGTGTTCCAAAAGCAAATGAGGGGAGTATAGAGAAAATTTCCTGGCAGCCAGCAGATAAAGAATGTGCTTGATAAAGTAATCAAATCCAATGTATTGATCAAATCAGAATTGAATAATTACGTTGTTTTCCCATATGCCTTCCCAATTTCACTGGAAACGGTATCACTTAGCTTGGTGCAGAAGCTGGCAACAAATCCAAGTTGCCAAAGCTGATAGAATGCCTTCCCTCCAATTCCATAAATAGAAAGGTATGCGCACACACAGCCAGCTGCGCTAGAACCAATGACACTACCTGGTCCTCTTCTTCCTTTTCTTTTCTCAGCAACCCCTTGAGCCTCCTTCTGTGCCATCTTCACCTTCGTAACCGCCGTTCCCTAAAAGATAAAAAACGGGACAATGCAACGTAAGAGCCACAGGACATAATGAACATTCAGCTTAGGATGGAAGAAGTAATGACATGGAACATCGAATTGTAGTAGGGCAGGCATTGAGACATGAGACGGAAGTCACCTAATTGTGACGCCTTCAAGCTAAACAATGTTAGATTTTCTGTTGACCTTAGCAGTGTAGATACAGAAGGTTTTTATGCTGATCATATTGGCACAAAGACAAGCTGGCGGTCTATTATTCTGCTTTCAGTAATGTCTCCATAGGTTTCCTGATTATGCTTTATAGCCACAGAAGCTCTCTATTGTGATCAATACTCCCGGTGATTCATACTTTCATAGTATCTAGGATTGGAGGACTGGTGGATGCAATGATGCACATTATAGACACGAAAATTTTAAACTTTGTGCGCATTTTGCTCACTTTTTGTGCCTACAAATGTTCAAATTTGTGAACTTTGTTTTAGTAATGTCTATAAAAAAATTCAACGGGACAATCACAAAAATTTAAGGGTCCACGAAGTGCCATTTCAGGCACTCAAACAAAGAAACAAATAAAAGATGGTGCCGATTATTAAACCATCGTACCTACTGGCTAAAATCAGAAGAAGAGAATTAACTAGAGTTTAGTTTCAGCCTTGCCAAATACCTCGTACACACGAGATTAATACTCAAGAATATCCAACTTATTCTGCTACAGAAGTCCTATTACTGATATACTCCCTCCATCCTATTTATATTGTCCCCTTTTCCCTTTTTTTTCCCAAATTAATTGACCTCTTTCTAAATTTTGTAAGGTGAACATCCAATATTGCCCCTAATCATCTAAGTATACTAATGTTTCATCCCAATTACATTTCCTCATTTACTCATAGTCAAAGGGTAAACATGTTATTTCGTCACGTTTTCTTAAAACCAAGAGGATGAAGATTAACAAGGCAGGCAAAAGCACAACTACTAGACCATTTTTCATAGCAAAATCACAGAAAAGACAACAAATTATGAACAATTTCAATTACAACATAACTCCAAACAACTGTAATACACAGCCCTAAACAACAGCCTTGACTGTATCAGTTGATCAAATAAAATTCAGAAATAGAAACAACAATTCTGGAGATTCAATGATAAAAATAATATCCAAAAAGGCTTAAACACCAGCACAAAAAAAGATAAACAGCCGCACAAGGGTAATACGTACATCTGACCCCTTACCCCGCAACTTGCGAGAGCCCTTTAAGCATTACCAATAACAACAATTAAACCAAATAAAACAAGAATTATTAAAATGCAATAATATGATCAAAAACAAATTAGAAAAAGGTAGAAACATTTACAAGAACAAAGTAAGTGGCAACAAGAAGAAAACCAGTGGACCCAAAAGCACGCCATGTGAGAGTACCCAACAAAAAGGCAGTGGCAATGCCAGATAGAGAAAGCCCCGCCATTAAAAGAGGAGTACCCAGAACAAAGATCAATGCATTTGAAACAATGGCGGATTGCCACGTGGCAGGGTTTGATTGGACGATATTGACTAGTGTGTCAGTTGGGGATGCCTTGGTTGTTAAGAAAGATGACATCTTTTTGTTGGGTTTGTTGAAAATTGATGTGGGTAATGATGGGTTTTTGTAGTTATAATTGGGGGATAACTTGGGATTGAAGGAATGATACTGGGTGTGTGAGGATTTGGGGATGAAGGTGTGAAGGAATTTGAGGGTGGTTTGTTGAGGAAAGGAGTTTGATGGAAATGAAAAGAGTGTTGGGAATGTTGAGGAAGCCATGGAGTATGAAGGGGGTTGAAGTTGACTTGGGAAGTTTTTACATTATTTTCATGATTTTACTATGGAGTTCTTCAAGTTTTTTTTTTTTTTTTTTTTTTTTTGAGCACCGCGGAATTGGCAAGATAGAAAGAAGGAAGAATGGTACAAGAATGAAGAAGGGAAGTTCTTCAAGTTTTGGTTCACATGATTTTAAAAAAAAATTCTCTTTCGGACAACGAGGAACCCTGTAATCCATATTTTTTGTGTATGTAACGTACCGATTAAACTCCTAGTATACGGGATAAACCTCCACGAGATTGTACTTGGTAAGTTCATGATTAGAGTATACTCTTTATAGGAGTATAAGTTATTGTAATTAATCAAACTTACAATGTAATCTTATTCTTATGTATATAAATAATCTATGTTTTGGGAGTATTCAATTTGTTTATCTTTAATTTTGACACAAAAACTAAGGGGATTATTTGTGGTTGTACTTTATTGAATGACAAATGAACAATGATGGAGGTGGAAGATCAAAATCCATTAGAAATATTCTTAATATAGAAAGATAAACAAGTGAATGAGATATCTAAACGTCATTTACTCATCCATGTACGAGTTTTACTCTTCCATGTACTTTTTGTCATAACTTTTCCTAATACTACCCTTCTCAATAACAAATCCTCTCTTGTCTCTCTAAACCCCAATCAACTCCTAAATCCAATCTGAATTTGAATGGTGTCTACATAAAATTAAAATTCATCTTAGATAACAAGGATTAAAATTTCAAGTTTACTAAAGCCTTAATTCTAAAAACGATCGGGTTCGAGTATCATTTGATCGATGAATTTCGTTCAGGATTTGCAATAATGAATTTCGATACAGATGTTTAAATAGCAGATTATGTAATTAGCATTTAAAAGTTAGAATTTTTTCTTTCAAATCGATTCGATTTCAGTTGAATCTCGCCCTTACTTACCATCCATACAAGGCTACAAGTACATGTTCTTTGATCCCAGAAAAGATTATAATATTGGGCCAATGATGGTACAACAAAATAGATGGAGAAGTACATACATCTACTGGAAATAAGATTCGAGATTTTGCCTGGAAATAAGAAAGGGGGAGCATGAGTGAGAGACATAGACTGAAGAAATAAGTGTGCGAGAAAAAAGCGTGAGTTGCGAGTTATTGCGTGCGATGGTGAGGGTTGCTGATGTGGGTGGCGACTGCCAGTCACATCCGACGGTGGTGGAGGGAGTCACGGCCGGCGTTGGCGGGTCGCTAATTGGTGTTTTTTTTTTGTAAATTGACTTGGATAAAAGAAATGGTTCACAGTGAATGAGATGCAAAAATTAGAGGGGTAAAAAAGTCATTTACGTCTATAAAAGAGTAAAACCAATCCATGAATGAGACCACCCAATCTAAAATTAGAATAGGTAAACAAATAATCGGGACAGAGGGATTATCATTTTCAACATTGGTACACCCTCATAACCTTCTATGACAACTTGCTTGATTTGGTAGAAAGAGTATACGACCAAGTATTATACCACGATAAAACTCCGCATTAAAAGACCGTTTATAAAAGTTTTGTAAGATATCTCATACATTACATATGATTTCTTCAATTTACTAATTCCAATTTTTATATTCGTCTCGAGTTTCTTTCTATGAATAAAATATATAGGTCGTTTCCTTAGATGTAAGTAAATAGTTTAAAATAGCTCGAAAGCAGCATTCATGAGCAAATTCCAAATATCGGGCACACCCGCGATACACCAATGGAGGCAATCTGCACCCGAGTGTTGCGGATTCACAAAAGACTTGGGATGGGCATCGGGTCTTAGTTGGGTTAACAATGAAATGTCTAGAAAATATGAAGGACTCTTCATCTGGCTCAATATATGCTTCATTATCTCTTCTCCTGGGTTTGGTGGTGATGGGCTTCTCGACCCTAATACAGGTGACATCTCTGCTATGCAATTTCTGTCTCCCGACTTCCCAAAATCCGCTCCACTATCATTTTCGAGTGAAAATATTACAAAGTGAGTATATATATGTATCATAAGGTTCATGGACTGCTTAATGAACTTACTGATAATGTGAGGCAGATATGCCTTGGTAGACCACTTTGGTCCTGGTATGATCAACTGCCGAGTCCACCCATTTAGCCCAAGTTTTCATTGCAATCTCGAATGCTTGTGTTCGGTCCATGTCTTTGATAATCTTACCACTCAATTCGATATAATCCCATCTGCAAATTCACTATATCATCTATAAAACCGTCTTTTAAAAGAATATGCATGTACAATAACATTGACTTCAAAGTTATATCCACAATTTTAAACACAAAGATGCGAGAACAACAATATAATCGACTCACAAAGATAATATTTATAAGACATTTATAATCTCGTCATTTAACAAAATAAATGAGAGTAATTTAGATTGTCGAAGGAAAGAATATGGTGATTTCATTAAAATATTGAGTATTTTTCAATATTGTTTCCTAAGTCCTAACCCTTCAACCTCTAGTCCAAACTTTAAACAAACTACCTACAGAAGAAAAATAATTAACTATGAAAATACTTTGTACTACATAATAATAATAATAATAATAATAATAATAATAATAATAATAATAATAAGAAGAAGAAGGAGAAGAAGAAGAAGAAGAAGAAGAAGAAGAAGAAGAAGAAGAAGAAGAAGAAGAAGAAGAAGAAGTACGGTTGTTGAGGTTTCTTGGAAAACCACCAATACCAACTATCGAAGACCAACAAGTCATATTCCTTCCATGCATCACCACCCTTGATGGACTCTAGCTTCAATACTTTTCCTACCTTTGTCTCATCGACGTCCACTAGAAATTGATGCCATTGCATACTAATCGTCAGTTGATACTCCTGTAAGAACATGCATTTTGAAATGTCCCTAATTATTTCTTAATTGTGGTTAATAACAAAATAACTCGTATACGAAACGTCTTAATATGATATGATGATCTAATGTAAGTTATCTGCACGGCTAAATATCATATATCAAATACAATAATAAGTTCTTCACATTGGTGTAAGACATTTGTATGAACATTTAATTTTAAGACAATCTTATTTGACAATCGCCAAATTATATTGAGATTGGAAGGTTAGTCAAGACCAACCTAGTTAATTTAATGCGAAGTCAATGGATTAACACCTGAAACACTCCTATAATTTAGACGAATCAGTTAATAGTATGATTAGTGTAAGGAGTAAATTATTAGTTACGCATATGTGAGCCATGTCGTATAAAACTGGATATAATTGTACAAACGGGTTGAACAACGTACAGGAAACTCGAAGTGATAAACAGGGAGTCGCTGCAAAATGTTGTACTTAGCCATAGGATTAGCTGCATAAAGCATACAAGTGAGGGATTGCCATTGATTTAGGCTAAGTGAGTCCCCTACAAATATTATCTTCTTTCCTTTTACTTTTGCCAAAAATTCTTTAGCATCGAACCTGTCAATTTCAATAATTTATCTTATTAATTTAATCCCTGAATTGCCTTAATATCACATAACAACAACTTGAATAGACAACTTCAAAAAAGATAATATTTATGGTTCAAATTCCCCAAAACATCAAACAATTTGTGCTAATCAACGAAAGAGTATACGTAATAATTAACATTATAGCTAACGTTTTAATAAGATGTCACACACATTACCACATATTTAGGTTTATAAGTGTTTACACCTAAAAATGACCTTAATTAGGTTAAGTTATTTTTCGGCTAGGTCTTCCTAAATCAACTTCGTTATCTGAGTACACAAATACGAGTAATTGTTTACAACCGTTATAAATGAGAATAATTTACAAGGAGAGTGTAAAACCATCCCAACGAATACTTTTTTTAGGGGTGATGATGCATATCACCATTCGTTGTAACTTACAACGGTTAATAACTCGTATTACATTGGGCTTTGTAATTGAATTTAATTCCAATTTACGAGCTCAGATCTCTTTTAGTTTTGACCAACAATTCTAGTAATATATTCATATTGTGTTGGGTCGCGTAATCGAGTTTAATTTTAATTCATCAACTCGGGTTTTTGAGTTTTCACCAACCAATCAATCAATAAACCGATCAATAAAAAAAAGGCTTTTTTCGAAGCACGTGGTAGTTTCCAACTCTTTTAAAACACTTATATTAATAAATTAATAAATAAAAATCAATATAACTAAAAGATAAATATTGCTTTAACAAAAAATACTAAATAGAATATGGGGTTATTGAAGTGATAAAGTTTCAATTTTAAAATTTATTATTTTAGTCATAAGATGAGTTTATACCCTATTAACTACGTAATTACTACATCCCTGCACTATATATTTGGATTCTTCATTAGAAAAGGCCTACTAATATTTTCGTCCTAATTTTTTCTTTCTACTTCATGTTCTCTTTTTTGTTTTGTTTCTAATTTCTAATTGTTGCATGAGTCAGTACATTGTTCATATATGATACATTGGTAATAATGTTGATGACTATATAAGTGATTACCAATGGAATTTTTTCATGTGATTTGCAGGATAAATGGTTGCGCATGATTATAACTTTTTGGATACAAGCTGCACATGGTTATAGTTTATCAGACAAAAAACTTCAATTTTTATCCGTGTTAGTTAGGGCTTTCTGGGGAAAGAAAGGACGGTGGAGTATGGAAGACACCGAAGTTTTGATTGGATTTATTAATCAAAGTCTCTACTTAAATAATTCCCTCCTTTTCTGGTACATCGATTACACGACCTATGTTATAATGATGAATGTTTACTTTCTAACGGAGTTTTACGAAGTGTCATATTTTGAGATATTTGACATGTATTCATGTGAAAGTGTAATGATGTACATAATAATTTAATAATTTAGAGAGACGATCTTTCGCTAATTTAACGTTCTTTACCTTCAATTAGAAAATAAATAAGCAAACAAAGAAGAACAAATTACACTTCATATATAAGAAGGGTGGTTTTTCATTAGAGGACATCTAAATTTGTCGAAGTTCATTTGCAAATAATGAGCTAATATGATACTAGTGTTAATCCCGCGCAAAAGCGCGGTATTTTTAGATATAAATGTTAAAAGAATTTGACAATAATAATATTTATTCCATCTTGAAAGGGTAGAGAATATGATTTGTTCATGTAAAAGGCTACTAAAAGCTAAACAACAATTTATGAAAAAATTGTGAGCATAATTACCATTAATTTTTTTGATATATGAGTAATTAGAAGGTAAATATTGTATAAGACTAATTATAGATAGTGAGATCTAATAATTAGAAGACATTTTATAGTAGAGTATCACATGGACGCAAAAACTAAGTTGAAAACTTTGGAGATTTGTTAATCTTTTGGGATTATTTATGCATTTTAAATCGACAATTCATTTATTTTTCATGTTTCTCATCATTGTATTTTGATTTAAGAAACTAAAATTAAAATTGTAAGAAGTCACGAAATGAGTATTTTAATAAAAATTTTTCTTTTTTTCGAGAAATTAATGATGTTATTTTATAATTTTTTACCAAGAATATATTTTTTTAGCCGCAACTTTTTATCATAAAAAAGTCAAAGAATTTGTATTGTAAAATTTTTTCATAATGAATAATGTTGAATGATAAATATTTAAATCTAAAAGATCATGCTCATTTATAACCCAATCTCTATAGTATATGTTAAAAATAGGGTACTCATAAATTCACGGGAACAATAGACTAATCCACGGGATTTATGCATAATATACCGAGGCTACCCTTTTAAATGGGGTGCAAGATTCTTTGATGGGACCCACAACACAACTAGTAAGGGTATGATGCTTAGAATTCCCGTGGCCCAATTGATTTGCTCCGTGAATTTGTGGCTACCCTAAAAATATTAAGCTCAATTTTAGGAAATATTTTTAGGCGGCGAAATTTGGAGCTTCTCCTATTCTTTTAGTAGATAGAGAATGAAATAAATTATCATTAGTTTCTGTTTTTAAGTTAACACACAATCATCATAATTACCTTATTTAAATAAGTACTCTTTGGCGGAAAAATATTTTAGAACTCCTATTCATTTAGTATATAGAGGATATACCAAGGCTACCCTTTTAAATGGGCTGCAAGATTCTTTGATGGGACCCACAACACAACTAGTAAGGGTATGATGCTTAGAATTCCCGTGGCCCAGTTGATTTGCTCCGTGAATTTGTGGCTACTCTAAAAATATTAAGCTCAATTTTAGGAAATATTTTTAGGCGGCGAAATTTGGAGCTTCTCCTATTCTTTTAGTAGATAGAGAATGAAATAAATTATCATTAGTTTCCGTTTTTAAGTTAACACACAATCATCATAATTACCTTATTTAAATAAGTACTCTTTGGCGGGAATATATTTTAGAACTCCTATTCATTTAGTATATAGTGGATATACCAAGGCTACCCTTTTAAATGGGCTGCAAGATTCTTTGATGGGACCCACAACACAACTAGTAAGGGTATGATGCTTAGAATCCCCGTGGCCCAGTTGATTTGCTCCGTGAATTTGTGGCTACCCTAAAAATATTAAACTCAATTTTAGGAAATATTTTTTGGCGGCGAAATTTGGAGCTTCTCCTATTCTTTTAATGAAATAAATTATCATTAGTTTCCGTTTTTAAGTTAACACACAATCATCATAATTACCTTATTTAAATAAGTACTCTTTGGCGGAAAAATATTTTAGAACTCCTATTCATTTAGTATATAGAGGATATACCAAGGCTACCCTTTTAAATAGGCTGCAAGATTCTTTGATGGGACCCACAACACAACTAGTAAGGATATGATGCTTAGAATTCCCGTGGCCCAGTTGATTTGCTCCGTGAATTTGTAGCTACCCTAAAAATATTAAGCTCAATTTTAGGAAATATTTTTAGGCGGCGAAATTTGGAGCTTCTCCTATTCTTTTAGTAGATAATAAAGAATGAAATAAATTATTAGTTTCCGTTTTTAAGTTAACACACAATCATCATAATTACCTTATTTAAATAATTACTCTTTGGCGGGAAAATATTTTAGAACTTCTATTCATTTAGTATATAGAGGATTGGTTACACTTATAGTGGAATAAAAAAAAACCTAACCTTAACTATAAGATTAACTATTGACTAACAATAAGAAAGTCGAGTTTTATTAAAAAATGAATTCTAAAATTTTGATCGACAACCAATTACATACGAGATTTGTTAGTCAAACATGTTTTTCAAATTTGCTGATATACTGTTCAAGTTATCTACTATTTAAAATGTGATTCTGCTAATTGTCAAACAGGGCTTAGAACATAGTCTTACAAAAGACTAACTGAAATTAAGGCTAAGTGAAATTAAATTCCTAAAAAAATCATTAGATTAGCTTTTAAACTCGTAAGTTACTTAACGATGACCAAACATATATTTTTCACCTGCAAGGACTAACATCTTTCACAAGCTTATTTAAAAATAGAACACTCTTTAGAGCATGATTGACCTAACTTGTTGAAAATGAGTTATTATTTTTCAAGCTTAATTTTCTAAAAGTACTTTTCAAAAGCAGAAGTATCAAATTGCTGTTTCTATTTTTATGGGCAAAAAGATGGTTTTTTGGCTTTTGAGAAATTTTATTAGCTTTTAAATAATAATATGTTTAGTAAAAAAGTGTTTTTAAATCCAAAAACACTTTTAAAAGTTAGGCCAAACACACTTTTAAGTCCGAGTACATACTACTATAACCTATAACTTACGAACTAAAATATATAATTCTATTGAACCTAAAATAAAACCCTAGAACTAGAACATATATATGACGCGTAAGGTTTATACGTCACAAAATTATAATCTACATACGACAGGCACCAAAACAAATCTAAGTCACACAATCCAATAAACACAACAAACAACTACTTATTGTTTTTTAAGTTAAGTTATTAAGTTAAATGTCAGATCAATTTCGTTACCTTGGAAGACTGCAGCCAGTAGGCTGCCATCGATACTTAAGGTAATCCATATCCGACCTACCGTTCTTTTGGCAATCAAATTGAGGTCTCAAGAACGGACACACACTAGAATTATATAAGGGATAACTTTCATCACGAACCCAACTTCCTTCAAATACGTTACAATTCCTTACTAGTTCCTCTTCTCCATTTGATTGATGAAGCAATACTGGTGAGACTATTGCTACAAGCACCAAAATAATTGGGGCCATGTGTTTTCTCCAAATTTTCATTATTTGTTTACTATTTTAATTATGATTTTGAATTTGATATGAAAATTGCTAAAGTGGTTGATTTTATATACTATTACTACAATTATGTATGTGCTTGCATATGTTAATGTTAACTAGGAATTTAGCCATTTATGGAAGGTGTATCAGGTAGATATTTTACAATTAAGTAATTACGTATCTAGCTTTAGTAAATCTATCTAATTAGACAAGAAATTACGTATCTAACTAATTATTGGCATAGAATTTGAGTACGTGAAAATCATGATAAAAATTACGATTTTGTCTTATACGTAGTACTTTATTTTTCTTTTCCTTTTTTGTAGGATTGTCTAATTGTGTAATTTGTTCTAATAATGTTTTTGGATACATTTGGGAGTAAATCATCTAATCTAATCCTCCATGCATTTAATCTTGATGGATTGTCTGGGACATTCAGTACGTAAAAATCCCGATTAATATTATGATTTGTCTCATATGGAGCATATTTTGTTTCCTTTTGTTTTTGACGAATTGTCTAATATTTTTCTTATTAAGTTTATTGGGCATTTGGAAATTAATAGTCTAATACTCTAATCTAGGGGTGATAATGAGACGAGAGAGCTCGCAAGCAGTTTGAGTTCTCCTCGCTCAATGCTTATCCAAAGCTCGACAACTTAACGATTCAAGCCGAGCTAACATTGGATCGGCTCGAAAAGCTCGCGTGCGACAAGAACATGTGTGATAAGATAATATCTTGGTCTTATTTTGTAAAAATATTTATCATGATTATATCTTTATATAACAATATCAATATCAAATATTTTCATTGATTTGCCCAATAACTTTATATATAACCCCGGAATTATTTTATTGAAAATATTGAAAGGATAAAAAAACAATAATAAATTAACAATTATATATGGGCTCGAACTAAGCTCAAGTTCGGGTAAGCTCAAGACCTCAAACTCGAGTTTTGTTTCATGAGCACAAGGCGAGGAAGGCCAAGCTCGGACTCGATTAGTTACCCCTAGTCTAATCTAATGTATTTAATATTTTAATACTTTCCTCATTTAGTTGTTAAAAAAATATTTTTTAATACTATATAAATCGAAAATAGAGCATGCACCTCAAGGAATGTCTTTAAAACATAGAAATTCATAATATCACTAGTTCACTTCGGAAAACAAGTGAGTAAGCGACGAACATTTTCGTTGCAAATATGATAGTTTTGCTTTAAGTTCCGGCTTTTCGTCGCAAATACTTTGCTACGGAATTTTGCGACAAAATGGCGACGGATTGCTTGTTTGACTTATTTAAAATAGTCAATATTTGCTACGGATATTGCAGGATCGGCATAAAAACCAACTTATTTGCAGCTCCTCAAAATGTCAAACTAATTTAATTTAATAAAAACACCTGAAAATAAAGACAGAGCTATGCCCATCCCAAATGGGCCATGACCTGCGGGTTCTAGAAGAATAGTTAGGAAACAAGTAGTTAAAAAGCAATTCGTATGTGCTTCACATAGTGGTAAATTTTACGAAGTAGTGTGTAACGCAAGAGTGTAGTACTCGTTGGGGATACGTGTCCAAACCTAGAAGAGTTCATTGAGTGGTTTCTGTATAATAAATTTTTTTACTATTTTGTCGTCTCATTTTAAATAAACTATTGTTTAACCATCTTGTAGGAGGTTTACTTATTTCTAAATTTTTCCTTCACATAAACTATTGTTAAAATACTTTATAAAATACGGGTTTTTGAAGAAAACAATGTACTCGTATAATTAATTAAGTATTTAATTGTGTGTTTAATATAATAATCTAAAACCAAAACTCAGTCGTTATAATCATTTATTTATCTTAATAAAATACGTCTCGAAAATAATACTCGTATAAAATATTGTCAAATAATTGGGAAGTAGGGAGTAACAAATATCAACAATGTTAATAATGGTGCGAGGTCTATGATAAATGAGTGTAGTTTTCGACGAAATAGATCAAGTCGGCTTCGATCATAATTTTGTCTTAACTTCGTCCTTGCCTGCAAACAACGAAAGGTATCCACAACAACATATAGCCACAATCGACAACGACACACAACAACTGCATTGAATAAAGAGATTTCGTATATATCTCAAATTTAAAGTCTACATGAGTTTCAATATACAACTTAAAAGTTCAATTAAACACACAAACTTAGTAGTTTAGCTAAATAGTTCAATTAAAAACATAACTTGATCAAGTACATGGTTTTAAGGGTACAAACTTAGTAGTATAGCTAAATAGCTCAATTAAAAACATAACTTGATCAAGTACATGGTTTTAAGGGATGCAAGGGGTAGATGCATTGTCTCCACTGTCACCATTAAGTTTTTTTAACTTTGATTTTGACATCCATGGTTATAATTTGGGGTAAAATTCATCCTAAATTGCTGGCTCAGGTACTCGTCCATCACCAAAAGCTTTTGAGAATGCTCTGTGGCCACTTGTTTACGCTGATCATTCTCGACTACCACCCTACTAACCAGGCCTAAGGTATTAGTCCGCAAGCCGCTACTAGTCGAGAATCAAAGTCGTTCGAATTAAGTGTTTTACTGCTAATCTAATAATGCCATATAACCTCCCCTTCCTATCATATCCCCTAAAAGCTTCAAGTACATTTCATTATCATTAATTTTCTTCACTCATTGACTTGGAAGCTCAGATTTCTTCAAGCCGATTTTCTCCTACAACGGAAGCAAATAAGTTATTAATAGAATTATGATTTCATCCTAATTGAAATAACAACTTAACGTAATATAAAGTGTGAAAATCTAAAATAAATAAACAATTAAGAACTTATAAAAATGCGGAAGCTTTTTTTGTTAGCTAATCGCGCGCGTTTGCTATATTTATTTGTCTTCTTCAGCATTTCAATGACGGTAAAATATCAACCTCTAGCTCGACTTGCAAGAAATTACTTGTTAGAAAATATTTTTTTTGTGTGGAAATGTTAGAATTGTATTAATCATGTAAAGTCAAGCACCAACACAACCAGTTGACATACTACCTAACACTTACTACAACATAGCCATACGAAAAATAAAACACTAGATTACATCAACTTATGCTAGATACATTATTCCAAATCTCGTTGCTTCAACTGCCCATCAAACACAACATGTAATCGCAATTTGATTTTACTCCTGACTTCTTCAAGCAATTTTTGAGGTCTTATTATGTAGCTATTGATTCTGTAGATATTACGTGCCATCCAGATATGATAATACAGTCCCACAATGACAACACTCTGTTGCATTCTGATCAGTAATGACTGCCTTCTATTTTTCAATATCATCACCCCACTTTGCAGACTTTTTACTTCAACTTCTATCCAATCATTAAGTTATTTGCAACATGTCTTAGTATAAATACATTCTTCAAACAGATGCCTATG
Source organism: Silene latifolia (assembly GCF_048544455.1). Lineage (NCBI taxonomy): Eukaryota > Viridiplantae > Streptophyta > Magnoliopsida > Caryophyllales > Caryophyllaceae > Silene > Silene latifolia. Next base: position 290,099,360 of record NC_133537.1, read on the forward strand.
AGATACGGGTTGACTGCCTATAATACCTGGATATTGTGGGACCTGTACAAGAACCTCGAGGTGCATGAGAGGGCCATCGGACTTGATGAGAGACTACTTGGGAGTAAAGTATAACAACACACTAGACCAAGTAGGACCTAGACTAGACCTAGTGAGACTGCAGTAGACCGAGTAGAGCGTTCAGTTGATCGAGTGGCTGGCACTCGACCGAGTACGTCGAGTAATCGATCGAGTGAGTGGCACTCAGCCGAGTGAACTCGGCACTCGACCGAGTGCAGCTGAATAGTATGCGATAAAGTCTATTTCGGGATCTTATCCTAAATCATTTTATCCTTCTTCCTTATCACTCCAAATTCTCCCTCTTCTCTCTAAAATCCTCTTAAACACCTTCCTATGGGATTCAGCTTGGATTAGAAGATTGCTCACCTTACCCTCCCTTCCTTCCACCTTATAAGTTGAGATCTATCTTTTTTCAATTAGTATGAACCCTAACTTTTTGAGTTTTTTTTTGTTATGGGTAATTAATTAGTAATTATTATGTGTAATATGGGTAATAATAAGGGGTTTTATTGTATAATAGTGTAGGATGTATTGTGATAGTATTGTGTGACTTGTATAGGATGTGACGGTTTCATGAGATGGAATCGTGTCGGATTCGAGTAGCTTATGGAGATGGCTAAAAGGTAGGTTTGTCCTACTCGGTTTTGATAATGTGTATACTTGCTAATGTGTCTTTTGTCATTTTTTTACTTAGCATGAGTAATATTGCATCAAATGAGAGTATTTGAGGATGGTTGTGAATCTCATGTAGTGTCGGAAATGCATTATAACATGATATTGAGTTATGGCAACTCTATGAGTCGAGATAATGGAGGATTTGATGTTCATAGAATATTTGGGAACGTGTCTTATGATGATTCATGTACTTGGCATGAAATATTGCTTATTACCTATTGTGGTTATTGTGTATGTCGGAGGTTGGTGCTGATACTTGGTTGTTGAGGAGATGTACTTGGGTCGCCTCTTGGATCTTCCCACTCCAAGAGGGATGTGCACATTATTGACTTGAGTATGGAGGGACGCGTGTGGTTGAGGCACGACGTCTAGCAGGGGATCCGGTTAGCTTCCGGGCCTGGTAACACGGGTGTGTCCCAGATACCTTATTACGGACCGAGGTCCGGCTGTTTGGTGGGCGGTGCTGCGGTGCCGTCACCGGGTCGTGGGTACGTCTGGGTATGTCCCGGTACCGGTTTGGTGATTCCATAATCGTATCTGGTGTATGTTATTGCCATGTTGCATATTTACATATCGTCTAATGTCTTATATCTTTATTTATCGAAACTGATGTATTTTGGTTGTATGTAATTGTCACCTATTTTCGGTGTGGCCCGTGTTGGTACATATGATCATATTTTCGATCATATGGGGAGCAGTTTGAGTACATATTTTGCTTGTTGACGCGATCGGGGTTCGGGCCGTGCTTTGGACTTGGAGTCGAGTTGCATAGTTGGATGACATAGATTGTAGTCGAGTTGTATATGGTATAATTTACATTTGTTATTCATTTGTTAGTCATGTAATTCACTAAACTTGTCATTTATATATAATGTTTCTTAATTATAATTCTGATTTCACTGCCTCGGGAAACCGAGACGGTAACATCCTCCGATTACCTTGGCGGGGTAAGAAAGGGGTGTTACAAAGTGGTATCAGAGCGACAATTTTGGAACCTAAACCAATGAACTAAAATTAACCTAAAAGAGTCTAATAAAATGAACATGACATGAGTACAATAGGAGGTCGGCTTTGGATGGGTAGGCATCCTCATCTCAAAACTAGATCCTATTGTCTCGATTGGTCACTATGTGGGTAGTTACAAGTACGGGTGGACGATATGAGACATGTTATGCGATTACATGTGTGTTATGATTGTTGATAGACTTTTTACATGTTATAATCTTTTATGTGATGTATGATGAGATGTGGAAGTTGGATGAGTGAATTTAGGTATGTTTAATGTTTTGAAAGTGGTTAATACGTGTTGGTATGAGGTACAATAATCCCGCTCTTTGACTTTTATATTGTATGCATGCTTTAGATTTACTAGTGTTATCATTAGAATACGATTAGTGATGATTGTTGATAGAGCAGTCGCGAGTATGAAGGTACTGTGCCAAAGGCGGTAAGTAGGATGACGTATGAGATAACTCGGGAGGAGTCACTGATAGTCGGTGTGTAACACCCTCAAACACCGGGAAGCCTTTACTAGGACTTCCCAACACTTGGGAACGTTACATGTCTTGGTTGCCCAAGGAAATGGGAACAATACAAGGTAAATGTAACACATTCATTGCATAAATAAGTTTATAGGTAAAGCGGTATAGTTAAGTGTCATAATTAAGCTGTACAAACCAAAGTGTTGCCTTAAGGCCCAATACAAATTCACAACCAAAGTATTCAAAGTCTTAAACTAACATAAATAAAAAGTGAGACTCGCTAGGTGAAACGCGCCCCCAAGCCTTCATGCATCATAACAACTAAGCACACTTGTCAAACACCTGCTCCCCACATGACCGGAAATATCATGTAGTTCACCACAGTTTTGGAAAACATAAAAGGTCAGTTTCAACATTACAATTGATTACATCAAAGCCCAAATAGAAAATCATCACTCAACAATCCACTATATAATCCATCATATGTCAAGGCTTGCCTACACGACTCTATCAGTCACTCCGCCATCCACACACTCGATGATGGCATCGCAACACCGTCATCACCCCGCTGGATCGCAACTCGAGGTAACCACATCGCAACACGGAATACTCAGTTCTCATTGCAACACGAACCCATTAACCCGGACCATTAATGTGCACATCCTCCTTGGGGGTAGGTACCTCCAAGGAGCGATCTCAAGGCGCAAGGTCGATGTCCCACAACATCTCCTTGCTAAGTCAACACCACTCCATCACCTTCAACTTCACCAAATTCAACAACACATAACCACCATAATTATCCTCACAATTATAATGAACAATTAAGTAACCTCAATCATACCTTAATTATGATTAGCACCAATAATTGTAACATCCATCAAAACACATGCAAGCAACTATAAGATTGAAACAGAGAAGGAAAATTCTACCTCTAGCAAAGTCTCCACAAAAGCAAGCAAGAACAAGCAAGGAAATCAAAACTCCTCCTCTATGAAGTCTCCACCTACAGTTTGTGGGGGTATAATCTATTATAACATGTACTAATATAATAGGGTTATTTCATAACAATAATCCATCCTATTGGTGGTCTTCAATAATCACTCCATCCTATCAATAATCCCAATTAAATCTAACCTAAGCACCATACCTACTAATAACGAACCAACTGATATGTTTTTAAGTTTATGTTGGAATATTTGATAGTTTTTGGACAACCTAGCTGGTATATGTGATGTTTATGTGTAATATTTTCAAGTGATGAATCAAGTACTTAGTTTATTTAATACACATAAACATAAAAAAATATCAGTTGGTTCGTTATTAGAAAGTATGGTGCTTAGGTTGGATTTAATTGAGATTATTGATAGGATGGAGTGATTATTGCATACCACCAATAGGATGGATTATTGTTATGAAATAACCCAATATAATAAATTATAGTTGGATTAATTACTACTATCATTAAATGATATTAAGTAGCATTAATTACCCATAAACCTACCCAATTACCAAAACTCCGAAAATGTAAGGTTTGGGTGTCTTAAATGAAGGTATGGGAAAGACAAAAGTAAAAGCATGAGGTTACTCACCAAGTAATGAGGAACAAGAATATGTAAATACTTTTCTAAGATTCCTCTAAACAAAGTGTAGATCTAAGATTTGAGGATGAAGGATTGTAGAGAGAAGTGGGAGAGGTTTAGAGAGATGTTTTTAGGGTTTAGAAATGAAGGAAATACCGTTCATAGGTCTTATATATCAAGCCTAACACGGAATTATAGGCCCGCGTAGAAAAACTGGGCTGAACCCGGTTCACTCGTTCGAGTGGCCAGGGCACTCGATCGAGTGGATCGCACTCGGTCGAGTGTACACCTCACTCGACCAAGTGTGATTACCTCAGTCTCGGATTGATCAGCTCACTTGGTCAGCCTACTCGATCGAGCTGTAGGGCACTCGATCGAGTGTTCCCTCACGCTTGGTCGAGTGTATCACTTAGAAGGGAGGGGTATTACAATCTTCCCTCCTTAAAAAGAACTTCGTCCCCGAAGTTCACACTCATTCATCGTACTTCTCCTCTCGCCCAACTCTCCACAACGAAACTTACCCCTAAGGGTTTTCCCCCGACATATGGTACTCAAACGACAAAGATGGCAACTAGTGACCTAATCCCCAACCATAAGAGGAAATGAAAGACTCACTAGGCCAAAAGACTCTTAATTGCATGCGATGCTCAACCCTCCTAAAAAGAAGGTTACGACCTCGTTACCGGACTCATACCTGTTCAAAGAGATTAGGATAGCTTTCTTTTATGCTTTCCTCGGTCTCCCATATTGCTTCCTCCACCTTGTGATTTGACCAAAGGACCTTCACTAGCACGATTTCTCTGTTCCTTGTCTTTCTTATTTTACAATCAAGTATTTCCTTAGGAGTCTCGACATATGATAACGCATCATCCAACTCAATATGCTCCACCTCTAGTACATGAGTCGGGTCGCTCACGTACTTCTGTAGTTGTTTTACATGGAAAACATTGTGCACCCTCTCAAGTATCAGTGGTAGAGCCAACCGATACGCCACCTCTCCCAGTCTATCCAAGATTTCGTAGGGACCTATGTACTTTTGGCGTAGCTTGCCCTTCTTGCCAATTCTTATAACTCCCATAATAGGTGATACTTTTAACAACACTTTTTCACCCACCTCAAAGGAAATGTCTCGGTGATGTAGATCCGCATAGCTCTTTTGTCGGTCTTGTACGGCTCTCATCCTTTGTCGGATCATGTTAACTTATTCAATGGTGTCTTGGATCATTTGTGGTCCTAGTACTACCACCTCAGCACCGTCATCCCAACACACGGGACTCCTACACTTCCTTTCATATAGAGCTGCAAAAGGTGACATGCCGATGCTTGCGTGGTAACTATTGTTATATGAAAACTTGATTAATCTAGCTTCTCTTCCCAAGTGCCTCCAAAGCCCATAACGCAAGCTCTCAACATGTCTTCTAGAGTTTGTATTGTCCTTTCCGTTTGTCCATTGGTGTAACAACCCCTTCTTACCCGACCATGGTAATTGGGAGGTGTTACCATCTCGGTTTCCCGAGGCGGTGAAACCGAAGTTGCAATTAAGAAACTATTAATATAATAAATAAAGTGTTTAGTGGATTACATAACCATAAAAGAATAAGTATAATAATACAACTCGTGACCACTACACTATTCTAGCCAACTATGCTCGACTCGGATGTCATCAAGGCTCGTCCCGTCTCCCACGTGCTACCAAAGCTAACCTGTACAAAACCTGCTCCCCATATGATCGGAAATATCATATGGATCGACATAGGCCACCCCGGAAATAGGTGACAATTACACAGACACACAACACGTCTGTTTCAATAAATTAATATAACACGGCATGATAAGTAAATATGCAACATGGCAAATATATGAATGAGACACGAATATACTATCATCACGCCGGTACCAGGACACGCCCAGACGTACCCATAACCACCGGTGCCAGGGACACGCCCATGACACCATAACTCACCGCATAGGTACCGGGGCACGCCCAGATGTACCGGGTCCAGAATCCAACCGGATCCCCTGCCAGACGTCGTGTCTCAACCACACGAGTCCCTCCGTACTTAAGCCATTAATGTGCACATTCCTCTTGGAGTGGGAAGCTTCAAGAGGCTACTCAAGCGTAAGAGGGTTTCCCAACCGTCTTACGTCTTCTCAACAACCAAGTACTACCATCAAAGACCTTCGACATATGAAACCATGACCACATGTGACAAATGAAGAACAACACAAGCTTATGACTAATTTATGAAGTTAATCCCAACATGTTATAAATCACCATCCCTCAAATACCAACATGATACACCAACCGACTCACAAATTGATAGGATTGTTGCAACCTAATCAAAGATAAATTTTCCTAGACACAAATGAATGTAGTAATAGGGGTCGAACACAAGGAGACGGGAGTTGCTATATAAGTTGTGATGGGGTGAATTCTATCTAGGTCCGTTATCAAATGATTATATGATTGGGTTTGTAAACAATAACAATAAAGGAAGAGTCTAGGGAGGTCGGGTCACACATGCAAATTATGTGAATGCTCAAATTCAATATAGGAGTTAATAATATCGTTAAATGTTTAGGCTTAAAGACAACCACCTCTCGGCCTTATTGTCAACCATAGATCGGGTCCTAGAGAACTCTCGTTATGACTAGATCGTTCTACTAACACATGTTTAGTCTAATTCAATTTTGTGCCTCTCAATTTATAAAAGTGAATTAACAAATTTAATCTAAGATAGTGATGATTTATCAAAGACTAACAATACAAAGCAAAGATGTAAAAGAAACAATGAAACGATATTATAACATCCTAATTCAACAATTGCAAGAACTATTTTTGCATGATTTCTCTTATTCCCTAGACAATTTTAACTACTCTTGCATAATATAAATTAGACTCATGACAAATGATAAAATGATCATAATTAGTAAATGGAAATGGCAAAGGAATAAGAAGTCGTACAAGAAATGAGATTACCTTTATAATGGAAATAGAACTTGAGTATAGAAGAAAAAATACTTGAAATGGAAATTGCAAATGAACTTGAAATGTTTAAAGGAAATTACAATAAAGAAATGCTTTAAGGGAAATCTAATCTAGCTACCTAAACTAAGAACTGAAATGAGAGTATAAAAGTGGTGTAGAAGGTGTGTAAGAAGTGTCGGATCAACCCCCTTACATAGGAATAAGGGGGTGTAACGTAAACAATTCAAGGAAATGCAGCCCCGATCGGGGACACCCCACCCCGATCGGGGTCGTGGTGATTTCGGTTAATTCTCTTCAATTCTTGCTTTAAGGGGTAATGTTATCCAATTTTATGTGTTAATGCTCCTAAATTCTCCGGTTGAATGCTTCAAATGGGATCCTAACCTTAGCATTCTCCACATGAACTTGGACTTCTCTTTTGAGCTTTATTTTGTATGATCATTTTGCATATCAGCCCAAGCTTCATACTTCTTACTCGGGCTTGGAAATTACCATAATACCCTTCTTAGGTCGTGCTTAGTCTTTTTAGCCTCGTGAACTCATGTGCTTGCTACTTTGACGGGAAAAAGCTACTAAAAGCTTAACTTCCTACAAAACACAATGAAAACATGCAAACACAACTAGAACACGGAATTAGCTCACAAACACTAACATTAGTGCAAATGACATGTAAAATAGAGCTAATATAAGGGGTTAAAATGTATATAAAATAGACTTATCAAATTCCCCCAAGCTAAATCCTTGCTTGTCCTCATGCAAGCACACAATACAATGTATGATAAGGACAAGGGTACGAGTAAAAATCATCCCTTCCAAATTCAATTCCCGTCAAGTAACTTTAGAGCACAATGAATCAAATCCCGAAACAACATGGGCATAGGGAAAATGCAACAACATGGATGAGATTTACATGACGGCGTAGCACAAAGACTTCACATGAACTTTTCGGCCCTTGCATGATCTTTTTGACTTTAGACTCTCACGATTCAATTGTTACTCATTTATATGTGAAAGGATTGTTGTGTAAGTAGCACTCACCTATCCTCGACTCATGAGAGTGTGTCCGCAATCTAATATGGTAGTCATTTCAAATCACAAGTAAAAAAACAATCAAAATGCAAGCATGTAAAAGAAGCCAATTTTGTAATGGGTAAGAAAGGGGAACATATGAATTATGGTTATGTGGAGCTAAGTAAGCTAGCAACAACCAAATGAAAGGATGCTCAATCCCAAAACTAAACCCAATATTTCAATGCAAACCATAAGAAAATTCTCCAAAAGATGATAATAGAACATGAGAATTTTTCTTAATTCCACTTCTTCTTCTTTTTCTTAATACAATTCATGCTTCTTTTTTCTTCTTTTTCATTCTTTTTTTTCACATTTTTTCTTTCTTTCTTTCTTTCATCATTTTTTTCTTTTCTTTTTTCACAACTCCTTTTCCACCTCTTTTTTCATTAACCAATTCCAAAAAATAGCAAATCCGGCATAACCAAGCTCACAAAGACAAAAAATTAAACATATCCCAAATGAGCACCCTAACACCAATGATATAGCAACTAGCTTAACAAGGTAGGCAAGTATAATGTAGCTAGATAAGATGTAAACATGTGTAAGGAGGGGCTAGAAATGGGCAACAAGGTGTATGTGAATGGCTTCAAATGCAAGCATATAATGAAAGTAATGCTCATAAAATATGAAATAAAAACCATACTTGTGCTTTATTGATATAAGACACACCATAAGGAGACCTACACTCACCTAAGTGAGACCGGAAATAGATGAACCGGTCCAAGGAGGCTCTACCTTACCATCTTGTGGCTTGCCAAAAGTCAAGATCAAGCCTATTTGGTTCAAATTTCATCTTCCACCTACTATGTCAAGACATCCCCATGAATGCAATTATCCATCAATAAAGCTTGATTCATTAGCTTTAAAAAGCTACAATATGGGAAATGCAAGGAGGAATGACATTATGCATAAGACAAAAGGGTGGACACAACAAACACTTTTTATGAATTTTTTTCAATTTTTCAATTTTTTTGGATTTTTAAAATATATGAAAGCAATTAAATAACAAGACACACTAAATCCCTCCTCAAAGCTTGAACAACACATCGTCCTCAATGTGTAAAATAAAGAAGAACACCCAACAAGGGGAGATGAGATGACACATGCGAAAATAAAGGAAGAAAAGATAGCGTCCTAAAGTGTAGAAGCCTCTCCCAAGCTAGCTTGAAAACGGAGTAGTCCAATTCAAGTAGCAAAGTACCTGCAAATGACAAGCTGCTATAAACTAAAGCAAGCTAAATGTCTTATTGTCCTAACTATTACATCAAAACCAAATGGAAATTCCAATGTCCCAAAAACTATAAATTATCTTAAAAAGCGTAAATAAAATAAAATTTCCGAAATGAATATCCATAGCCCTCTAAAAAGCATGTCAACACCCTTAGAAGTTGATCATATTCCTGCGCATGAGCAATACACAAGCATATGTAAGCAATTGATAAGATATAAGCATGAAAGACCAAAGGCAAAAAAGGATAAATTTTATCAAAATGCCCATGAGAGATTTCAAATAGAACCACTGAAGTACTTCACTCGTCAGCAAGATATGGAGCATCATGCTTAAGACCATAAAATAAACCGTTAGTGAAAATATTATAATCATGAATGGTCTCAAATTGGTAGTATGAAAACTCTAAGTGGTAGGACTCATCAAAAATGGGGGATTCATCCCACTTACCCTCTAAATTAGCATCACTAAGTCCTCCATCAACTTCGAATGGGTCAATTACATCCCATGTGAAAGGAGTTTCAAAGGTTTCAAATGACTCGGGTAAAACCTTATCCTTTTCATGATAATCGGCCCCAACATCATCCATGGCACGTGTGTCAACTACCTCCTCCACGAAATGGTTAATTGGAATGACAATAGGGGGAATTTCAAACAAGAAAGTCGGTCTATCGTCATCGTCATCCAATAATTCAAAATTGTTATAGGGAAAAGACTCACATTGGGAGGTTGGGAGAGCATAAGCTCACATTGGTTGGCTTCCTTTTGAGAAAGTTGTTCCAAACGAGCATGAAGCACTTTGAGCTCCTCTTGGATATGTAATACATTGTATTGGCGTGCTACCTCCCATAATTGACTTTGGCTAGCCATGAAATCTAATAAATTTCAAAGTTCCGGTCCTATCATGTAGTAGACACCCCCATTACTCAAGTTTAGAGCCATTTCTCGGGTCTCAAAATCCATGCTATTAAGCACGAAATGACCCAAGTAATCCCCATCAAGAACATATCCAAGGGAGATGAGACCATCACAAAAATAGTAGAACCGAGCAAGATAGTCATGAAAAGGCTCATCTTTGAGTCGTGGGCCGAATCCGTCATTCATTATGAAAGGCCAAACTTTATTACCTATAAAATAGGCACTAAAAATATAAAGAAACCGTGAGAATATCCCAAGGAACAAGTGTTCCCCGAGACAAAATAAAATAAGATAAAAATTCAACAACTAATTAGCAAACAAAACTGTGCTCCCCGGCAATGGCGCCAAAATTTGATAGGATTGTATAGATACCTCTTTTCTGCACCTCCCGCAAACCACCCGGTATGACTGGGCCGCATGTTTGGTATACGAAACGATTTGTGACAGTTCGTAAGTTTATCGCCAAGTGGTCGCTCAAACACTTGTGTCTACCTCTTAATTGTCATCTACGTGCCAATACGGTCGCTTTGACAGTAATTAGAGTACATTTGGAGTCCGGGTCAAAAAACCGTCTTCATTTTCTAAAACCGAGTCAGAATGTTTTGGAATGTTCCGTATATTTCTATTCCATATTTTCCAATCTTTTAATCTTTGGTAAAATATCTCCCTTAATATTCACACAAAATATTAAGGAAACGAGATTAATCCGTTATTCCATAATAGAAACGCGGAAATCTTTCTTCCGCAGGAGGAAACCACCGAGGAAAGGACGCAGCAGGTGCTGCGCCTCTTCCAAGGGACGCAGCAACTGTTGCGCCTCTTCCTCAGTCCTTTTCTGCGTATTTTCCGTACCTTTTCGAGATTCACATCCAAAATTTCTCCGAAAACCCTATTTCCTCCGTGTGATTAGTATAAATAGAGACCTTCGGTCTCACATATTTCTCACGCGAGTGTCCGCCCTTCTCTTCTCCCATTGCATTCTAGACCACGTTCTTACTATTTGGCGTCTACGTGCTTGAACTTTCGACCACGTAAGCTCGGATCCTTCTGAGTACCAGCCTTGTTTTGCAAGACCGACCAATTTGACCAACTCCACATCAATCAGCCTTAATCAATCTTATTCGTTTTCCTCCTAGAGGGCACTTTCGTCGTACATTCGAGTCGAACATCACTAAACGTTAACTTAGTTCATCTCGTTTCGTCAAACATGTAAGTCTGAGGGTGTAAATCCTTCTTTTTATTATTGTTATTTATTTTTGTAATTACAATTGTAAGATTTACGTCGAAAATATGCTTAAAACCGATTTGTAAAACCTTATTTCAAACCCCTTTTTACGGATAATCAGGAGACAAACGTCGAGAAAGGACGCAGCAACTGCTGCGCCTCTCCGAAGGGACGCAGTACCTACTGCGCCTCTTCGTGAGGCTGCCGTAGTTCCTGCTTCCTTTCTTCTTCCTTCGTCTTTTAATAATTCGATTGTTTTGCTTTTACTTTCAATTGTTCATTGTTTCGTTAACATAACAATTTGAATACGATAATTTTGACCTGTAAATTATTAATAATTTATATTTAATTAATTATTAAAATTCCCGTCTTAAATCCCTTATAATCCATATTTGCGGGTTTTCGTCATTAAAATCAATTCGGGTTTTAGAGATTCGATTTACCCATATTGAATCTCTGGAATTCATCTTTGATAAATTTTTATATGTTATTCATCCGTCACCATCATTAATTCGTCATTAATTATCTGTTTAATATAATTAATTTGTTTAGTTTGTTAATTTGTAATTAATAATCCTTTAATCTTGTAAATATTCGTTTTAACTAGTTTCATCCATGTTTCATCGTTTTTATGACCTCATTCACATGTAAATAAAATGTTAATCACTTTCATCCGAGTCAATTATTCATAATCAATCATTAAATTCACCAATTAACACTAACGATTTGCGGTTCCGGCTTCACAACCAGAACTCAACCCAGGAACAGATGCAGTGACTGCTGCGCCTCTTCCAAGGGACGCAGCTCTGCTGCGCCTGTTCCCGGTAGATTTCTGTCCCAGAACTCCCGTTTCTGCTTTGACCTAGTTATTAGTTTACGTATTAATTAACTATTATTCGTATTATCACCCCTAATTTCTGTTCGTTAATTTATTTATTCTTTCTTTTCTAAAACATCCATTTTAAATGTATTTTCGACATGAATCATTTAATCCGATGTAATTATTGTAATTTTCCTTTATCGTATTTTTATTGTATTTCTTTTATTGTATTATGCCTTCACATGTAATCAACCTAAATTCCTACCTCGACATCATTGTATACTAATTTACGTGTTAACCGACTTAGTATTAATTCTCACATGCTAGGATTAAAACGTTGGATGTTGCATTGCATGCATATAATCGACAACATATCAAGCATAAATAACTTCCCTAATCATTAGTAGAGTCCGCTATCGAGGCGGGCGGGATTAGGTGTTCGATCAAAAGAGCTTCCTAATACGTACCCTCACCCCTTACTCCAGATCTCTGTGAACATCCGTGTTCATTGACATCCACGAGAGTCATTCTAGACATAGAATGCTAAGGGTAACGAGTGCTTAGTGCTCATATCATTACTTTGTGTCTTGACATGACACGAGGTATTCGAACGGTTTCCAATTTTCCACAATAAATTGGTGGCGACTCCACAAATACAAATAAACCAAAGAGTGAAAAGCTTGCTTCGCTTTTCTCCCCCGTGGGCCCGCGTCCACAGTTGGGCGACTCCGCTGGGGATAATACACTTACATGTAGCCAAAAAGGGTTAAACTTGAACAAGGTTAGGGAATAGTTTGTACAAGATAATTGTCGGTTTTCATAACTCGGTCTTCCTAGATCGTTTCATTCGGCCTTCCTAGGCCCAACCCAACCCATTCAACCAATCGTCCCGTCTAAGCGGTCCTATTTCTTATTTGGGCCTAAGGATGGATAGCGATTGACGTCATCCATACCATGGTACTTACTCTTGTTTGTATCAAGGACTTTCACTACTTGAGGAAATGAACTAGGAATCGGTCTTACTCTTGTTTGGTACGAGCCTCTCCACAGACCTCGGGTTTGATTGTTCGGTATGACAACCCACCCTTTAAACGAAAACCCTTCTAAATGCACTCATCATCCGGTTATTATGCTTGTATAATGTTTGTGCCATATATGATCACCATTTCTAAACAAAACCATGACGGTTTTTTGTAAAATCAAAATCCTTTTTTAAAATGTAAAAATTTCGAAACTTAGGCCTAACATTAGCGCAAAACCACTCGAAACTCTGTCCAATTGTCGAGTCAAAATTCGGGCCTTAAAACCCATTTCAAAACCTCACTTCGAGTCCACTCTTACAACTACACTAAAGTTGACTAGGACCAACATTTTCAAACTTCGTCATTTCCTCAAAACTCACTTGACACAAGTGGCACACTCCCACTTCACAAGTCAAAACATTTCTTTTTAAGTAAGTGTGCTAGAATGGTCGATCGTGTTTTAATTCATCGTCGGTCTCTTATCCAGTTTCCAAGATGCCTGAAACAAGCGACGTGAACTTCAACCAACTCCAGAATGGTTATGATCAAATCCTAGCTGCGCTAGCTCGTCTCCAAGTCACTCAAGACCAAGTGTATGATCGCCTTGACACAATCGAGGGCCGAATATATGCCGTGGAAACAAGGATGCCTCCTCGAGAGAGTGAAGTGTCTGATGAATTTGTGAATAACTTCGGGGACGAAAACCCTCCCATAGGTATGACTACAGCTGAGAAACGACTCCAATACTTGGAAGAACAATTGATGTATCTCAAAGGGGATGACATTTATAGGGAAAATAATCGCAAATATGAAGCCGTGAGTTCCAAGTTGCCAACCAACTTCAACATGACAGATATCCCTAAATTCAAGGGGCATGAAAACCCTTTGAACCATATCCGTGCTTTCAAGGATTACATGTCTATCAAAGGCATTAAACCCGAGATGTTCCTAAGGATCTTTCCTTCATCTCTTGACACCATCCCAAAACAATGGTTCTATTCTCTAGAACATAAGAAGATCGCTACCTGGGATGATGCCGCAATTGAGTTTGCCAAACAATACGCGGATAATGCTGAAATCCAAGTCAACATGCGCACTTTAGAGGTTCTTACCCAAAATGACAAAGAAGGTTTCACCAACGCTCTGAAAAGGTTGATGAAACTGGGTAAACTTCAACCCATAGGCCCTACACCCGAACCAGAAAAGAAATCCAAGTTCTGGGATGAGAATTCTTACTGCGAATACCATAGAGGCAAGAGACATGATACAGAAAAATGCTACAAACTGAAAAATGTACTCCAAGATATGATTGAAGACGGTCGCCTACCAATACCGCCTGGAGGTAAGCCTAACAACACTCAGAATCCTCTTGGAATTCTAGTGATTACAAGTGAAGAATCTACCATAGATTGTTCACACCTCATTTCTCCAGTCGAAGATGAAATTCATGCAATAGAGAATGAAGGGAACTACTCTACAATTTCTCCAACCATTACCGATTTCATTGCATGGGCAAAAAGTATGAATAGGCAAGTCATGGAAATAGAGAATGCAGTGGCAACCCTACATGATCCCAACGCCACACCTAAAGAACGTGCACCACTAGTCTTCCCTCAAAACACTACAATACAAGAAGTAGTAGCCATGGTCGATGAACTAGTCAACCAAATTATCCAATTGAAGGCTGAAATCATGAGAATGAGGTAACTTGCTGCCATCAATGGGATATGGGCCGATGATGATGAAGATGAGTATCTCACTGAACACTACCTAGTCAAAATCAGTGAGCAAATAGACCAAAATTGTGAAGATCAAGATGTAGACCACCTTACTCGTTCGGGACGCCCATACCAAAACACTTCTCAAAACGACCCCATAGCAAACGGTCCAACCAATGTGGTCACACCAAATGATAATGAAGATGGCTCTACTGACCATTTGCTAAAGCAACTACATAAGACAAAGGCTGATCTTTTAGTCTGGCAACTAGTGGCAAGCTCATTCCCACATCGCCAAGCTTTACTGCAAGCCTTGGCCAACCTAAATGTGGCACATAACTCCACACCCGACGACGTGGTCAACTTGGTCTTCCAAGAATCACCAAAGCTAAGTAATCCTATTACTTTCTCGGATGAAGATTTGCCACCCTTTGGTGCTAGTCATAACTTAGCTCTTTATATCACTGTCATTTGCCTAAAGAAGAATGTGCCAATGACTTTGGTAGATGATGGCTCCGCAGTCAATGTCATACCCTTGAAAACGGCATACAAATTGGGCATGAAAGAGTCAGATTGGACCCCTACCAACCAAGGTGTTCGCGCATATGATGGTACACGACGAAAGGTAGTAGGACTTGTTAACCTAACCATAGCCACAAGGCTAATTGAGCGAAAGGTTAACTTCCAAATAGTGGACATTGAGGCATCCTTTAACATACTTCTGGGAAGACCCTGGATTCACGCTTCCAAAGCAGTAACATCCACCCTCCACCAGAAAATCAAAATCCCATTAAATGGTAAGGTGGTGACGATCACTTCGTCACCCATCAAGGCAATAATCGAAAAGAAGTCAAGTAATCAAGTCCTTGCGGATCCAGTACATGAACTTGGGGGCTTCCATAGCATATGCGTCATAGAAAGCGAGTTGGCACCTTTGTACTTCAATCCCTACTCTAATTTAGTGGTCAACCACATACTCAAATCCCAGGGATACTTCCCGGAAATGCCTTTGAATCCTATCCGAAGAAACACCTTTGCACCCTACAAAGAGGGTAACTCACAAAGAATACCCCTTGGACTAGGATACAAACCCACTAAAGAGGAAGTTCTCGAGATGCTCGCTCAAGTTCAAAACCGTAAGAATGTGGGAATGCAAATACGACCCTACCTCCCTACCCTAAATGGATACTTCGTTAGGGAAGGAAGTCAAGATATCTTTCACGGATTTCCCGAGCCTTGGCACTATCTCGAAAGGAAGCTAGCCGGAATCGAGATCTTTCACGATTGCTACTTCATTCCTCCAGAAACGGTTCCTACCGTCAAGACTCGTCAAGCACCTTGCTTACACGAACAAGCTGTGAGTCTACTATTTGGAGAAGACCGATTTGTTAGAGCCGCGCAGGATGAGATCATTACCATGATACTTCAAGATGATCACTTCAACCCTACCGTGTTAATCACAGAAACTAACACCAATCAGCAGAAAGGATGGAGAAAATCGATCAAGTGGACAAACAATCAAGGAAGACTCTTCAAGCTCACCACTGAGAAAGGAGAGATGTTCAAAGGAGAACCAGAAGACGATGAATTCGAGTCAGAGTCAGAGTCGGAGTCTAGAGAAGCTCCTAGAGAGTCTCCTCCTGTCGTCATTCCCACTCCCCTTGTTTCTCCTAGCTTAGTGTCAAGTAGTAACAGTAGTTCGGGAAATGTCCCAACGGCTGTCCCTTTATCGCCACTGACTACAGATCAGATGGCTTCTTTGTTTCAACTTTTCTCAAATTTTAATATGAATAAATCAGGTTCTGCTACTCTTCGTGTTATCTTGAATGCAATTCTGTTTACGATGATAATGAGGATGACCCAGACCCAGACTCAATCGAAATACCTCCCTACATAGCCACAGAAATACTACAAGAGGGGGAAGGGGGACCAGTGATAGAAAATACTGAACCCATCAACGTAGGAACTGAACTAGAACCCCAAGAACTTATGATAGGGACGACCTTGAGCCCTACCAAAATGGCCAATTTCATAAACCTCCTGCACGAGTTCAAAGACGTTTTTGCCTGGTCCTACAAAGACATGCCAGGGATCGACAGGGACATCACAGAGCATAGAATCCCAATCAAACCAGGTTTCAAACCCGTGAAACAGAAGCTTCGTCGAATGAGGACATAATGGGCTCTCAAGATAAAAGAAGAAGTCGATAAACAATTCAAAGCCGCGTTCATCAAAGTTTCCGAGTACTCAGACTGGGTAGCTAACATAGTACCCGTACCCAAAAAGGATGGGAGAATCCGTGTTTGTGTTGACTTTGGAGAATTAAACAAAGCAAGTCCTAAGGATTACTTTCCTCTACCCCATATCGACATATTGGTGGATAATACAGCAGATCACACGTTACTATCCTTCATGGATGGATACGCAGGATATAACCAGATCAAGATGGCCATAGAAGATATGCATAAGACCGCCTTCGTCACTCAATGGGGAACCTATTGCTACACGGTTATGCCGTTTGGGTTAATCAACGCCGGAGCTACATACCAACGCACCGCAACTACGCTCTTACATGACATGATGCATAAAGAAGTTGAGGTATACGTAGATGACATGATTGTCAAGTCCAAGGAAAGAGAGGGGCACATCGCGAACCTTCGCAAGTTCTTCTCAAGGCTACGGAAGTACAACATGAGACTCAATCCTAAAAAATGCTCATTCGGAGTAATATCTCGCAAACTCCTGGGATACGTCGTTAGCCAACGAGGAATAGAAATAGACCCTTCTAAGATCAAAGCTCTAATTGAAATGCCGCAACCTCAAACGGAGAAAGAAGTTAGAGGATT
Organism: Silene latifolia; assembly: GCF_048544455.1. Classification (NCBI taxonomy): domain Eukaryota; kingdom Viridiplantae; phylum Streptophyta; class Magnoliopsida; order Caryophyllales; family Caryophyllaceae; genus Silene; species Silene latifolia. Next base: position 290,116,993 of record NC_133537.1, read on the forward strand.
CCTAGGCAAGGTGCAATACATAAGTCGATTCATATCGAAACTCACCATGATCTGCGAACCTATCTTCAAGAAGTTGAAGAAAACAGATCACACCATGTGGGATGATGACTGTCAGAAGGCTTTCGACCGAATCAAGGAAATACTAGCCAAACCACCAGTGCTCATGCCACCTCAACGAGATCAACCTCTTGGTTTATATCTCACGGTAATTGAAACGACCATGGGCGCCATGCTAGCTCAAACCGTAGGAAAAGAAGAAAGAGCTATCTACTACCTTAGTAAGAAGTTCTTAGAGTACGAGTGCACATACACGCCACTCGAGAAGATATGCCTCGCTCTTGTGTGGGCAACGAAGAAGCTACGCCATTACATGCTTAGCTACTCAGTCAAAATATTCTCCAAAATGGATCCTGTCAAATACCTCTTCGAGAAACCCGTTCTCAATGGACGTTTAGCAAGATGGACTTTGATGCTCTCAGAGTTCGATCTCAAGTATGTACCTTTGAAAGTTATAAAGGGGCGCGCCGTTGCCGAATTCTTCGCAGAAAATTCCATTAATGATACACAAACGATAGACACTTGGTCGTTTCCGGATGAGGATATACTCCAAACGGATGTAGACTCCTGGGACCTCTATTTTGATGGAGCATCGAACTTAAGAGGATTTGGAATAGGAGTGTTGCTCATTTCTCCTGAAGGCGAGCATACACCAATCTCTGTCAAACTCGACTTCGAGGTGACAAATAACGCTACAGAATACGAGGCTTGTCTAATTGGATTGTAAGCAGCAGTAGGTTTAGGCATCAAGAATCTTTGAGTGCATGGGGATTCATCTTTGATCATCAACCAAATTACGGGATCTTGGAGAATCCGAAGTGAAAGCTTAGCGCCTTATCAAGCCAGAATATACCAAGTTGCCCAATTCTTCGATCAAGTAACCTACCTACACCTACCTCGAGAGGAGAATCAATTTGAAGATGCTCTTGCAAAACTTGCATCTTTGATTAATATGCCGGATAGCATGGTAGAAATGCCTTTATGCATCGAACGACGATCAAAGCCAGCTTATGTGCACCAAATCACCGATGAGGAGGAAATCACAGAGGAACCTTGGTTCCAAGCGATCTTAAACTTCAAACTCAATGGCCCCTATCCACAAAAAATGGACAAAAGGGGACAACGCGCTATCTGCTTACTAGCTTCCCAATACGTTCTCATACAAGGAGAATTATACAAAAGAACACCTCTTGGTATAATCCTACACTGTCTTGATCATTCACAGGCACAAAAAGTGATGGAAGAAGTCCATGATGGAGAATGTGGCCCTCACATGAGTGGACCCATCATGGCAAAGAAAATCACACGTTTGGGGTATTATTGGACCACGATGGAATCCGATTGCATCAAATATGTAAGACATTGCCATAATTGCCAAATCTTCGGGAATGTACAACATGCCCCTCTTTCATTGCTTTACACCATGACATCTTCCTGGCCATTTTCTGCTTGGGGAATTGACATCATTGGCAAGATCACTCCAGCCGGAACGGGAGGTCACTGTTTCATCCTAGTAGCAATCGATTACTTCACTAAGTGGGTAGAAGCGGCTTCCTACACCAGTCTTACAGCCAAGAACGTGGCAAAGTTCATAAAAACCAGCATTATCTGTCGATATGGTTGCCCACATGAGATCATCAGTGACAATGGATCATATTTCCAAGCTGAGACTGAACAATTGATAGCCAAGTACAAAATTAAGCATCACCACTCCTCCCCATATAGACCACAAACCAATGGCGCGATAGAGGTGGCAAATAAAAACGTTGTCACGATTCTCAAGAAAATGATTGACAACTATAGAGATTGGCCAAGCAAGATACCCTTCGCTTTATGGGGATACCGTACATCTGTTAGGACGCCCACTGGGGCCACCCCTTTCTATTTGACCTACGGCATGGAAGCTGTACAACCAGTCGAGCTAGAAGTACCATCCTTGCGTATTTTACTCGAAAGTCAAATCCCAGAAGCTGAGTGGAAGAAGGATAGATATGAAGAACTCATCCTCCTGGATGAACGAAGGTTACGTGCATTACATAATGTTCAAACATACCAAGCACGTATAAAATGAGCTTTCAACAAAAGGGTTAAGCCAAGGAATATAAAAGAAGGAGACTTGGTCCTCAAATCAATTAGAGCTCTTTTACCTGTCGATCCAAGAGGAAAATTCAAACCCGATTGGGCCGGGCCATTTCTAGTCAGGTCCATACTTCCAGGGGGTGCAGTTAGAATCACAGACCTAGATGGGAATGAATTTGCCAACCCGACAAACCTCGACCAACTGAAACGTTACTATGCCTAGAATAGGAGCAAAAAAAAAAAACGCGCCTCGCGTAGCCTCACGTGTCGCTCTTGCGGCACGAAATAAATGGCCCCTGGCCAAGATGAATTAAGCTAATGTCATCTTGCTCTTGCATTTTGACAATTTGTCATCCTCATGTCATCAAATAAACTGGAATGCATTTTAGGAGTAAGTAAAAGCTCATGCTTATTTTCTAAGTTCATTACAGGCTCTTGCTTAGAACAATTATTCTTTTACATTTACTTGAACTTCGCGCAATGGTTTGATTTCAATATTTAATGAATACGTAAGCAATCCTTCACAGGATACAACCCATTAATTATTTTAAATGTAAATAGAAGGACATTTGCGAATGCATTTGGAATTCGACAAGAATAATCATAGAAAATCATAACGGTTTCATAACCAATCAACCTCTTTTATTTTCATAATAATACGCTACATAATAAAGGATTTAAAAATAAAAATAGGCTAGGATTCTAAAAACCCCACCTTCTTATTACAATAATAATAATAAATAATAATAAAGACTTAGGCTATTCTTCCATTTTACCTTTGCCTTTGTCATTTTTATCACACTTCTTGTCTCGACCTCGAGTCGGACGCTCTTGCGCCACTTCCGACCTAATCACCAATGGTCTCTCTCGTGGTCTAGCCTTGCCATTCTTGTCAACCACCATCTCGATGGCAGGAGAAGTCTTCGGTTTCTTCGAAGGATGAACAACTCGAAACCCGACTTCTTTCTCTCCCTCGGTCAGATGCTTCTCTTTCTCCTTTTCTACATCACGAACCTTGTAGTCAACAAGTTCACGTTTCCTCAGTCTCCCGCGCTCCTCTGGAGTAGTAGTTTTCCTCCACCGCAGATAGGAATCCGACACCCATAGAGCACTAACAGAAGAGTTCAAGAACCATATGTTCCTTTGAGCCCATTTGATGGCCCATTCTCTTCGACTCTCAGTAGTAAGCGCCACGACAGTCTGCGGGACAGTGTCATGCTTCGGGATCATCTGCTTCAACCCAACCTGCCTCATCAACCTCTCTTGGAAGATGCATATCATAAACTCCAAGCTAGGGATACGCACGGACCGGGTAGGGTCCAAGGATGATACTCCAGTGATAGATTTAAGATGCCACCATGGTACGATCCATCTAATCAAGGGGCCATATTCACTCTTCAATTTGTTTTCCCAGTAGTTGCAGACTCGAGTGAAGTCCACCATGTAGAGCCTGGTCCTCATTGCAATTGAGCGAGCATGATAAGCATGAACATTAATCGGGAGCTCGATCAATCGAAGACGCTCCATAAGCCAGACCTACCAAAAGCAGGTATTAAAAAAAAAAAAAAAAAGAAAAAGAAAAAGAGAAAATTCTTTTACCTGCAAAATAATGGGACTCCCTAGATAAGGAAGCTCATGATTGGCTTTCCTGTTATCTAACCCCAACAGGATCTCTCCTAAACATAGGCAAGCTGGGCTCCTGCGCAGCTCCATTTGCTCAATCAAGCTCAAATAACGAGGGTCGCCCCTCAAATCCTCATCAACATGCCCTTGAAGGACATATACATGTAATAGGCAAAACCCGAATGCCCTTCGCCTCGCAACATAAGAGATAGTGGGATCTACCCTATTGATGAATTGATCGATGAAATCCAACATTCGCACTCCTTTAGAAGTCACAAGACGGTCCACATCATCTCTTGCCAACCCGAGCAAGTCCCTAAACTTGTTCTTATACCCTTGAGAAGTGGAGGGAATAGCAGGCAAATGTTCCGGGTCCCAACCACCAATCGCAGCAATTTCTTCGGGAAATGGGCAAATGTCGCCTCCGGGGAAGGCAAATACGTGATAATTCGGGTCCCAGTAATCAAGACAAGCATCTAGGAACGGTTTGACCACCTTGATTAACTTCAAGCTCAAAAGCGATCCAAAGTTATAAGCACCCATGTCGTGTTTCTCCACATTAGAGAACTCATTTGCCCATTCTTTTAGATGAATTTCGAGAGTATTCATGATGTATGCTTATTTTGAGACCTTTATGTAATAAGACGAAAGAAAGACGGAAGAATTATGTGAATAAAACCTCCCTCGAAGTTTCTATTTATACTAAAAGCTGTTTTCCTAAAATCCGTCAGGACGGATACACTGGGGAACAGGCGCAGCACCTGCTGCGCCTCTTCAAAGGGACGCAGCTCTTGTTGCGCCTTTTCCTCAGCCTTGTTTCTGTGATTTTCCGCGTTGGATCTTTCATAATTCCTCAAATAATAATTTCCTATTCATACAGGTTATTATTTTGGGTAAAATCGTCAAATTGCCATGTTTCGTGTTTCCTAATTCCACGGGCACACATTTCGAGGCGATATCGACATTTTCATCATCTTGGCACACTTATACATTTCTTCTTTTTTTTTTCTTTTGGGGAATCATTTCACCAATTTAATTCATTCATTTTCAAACTTATACGTTTCTTTTTTTAAAAACAAATTTTCTTTTGGGGAATCATTTCACTCCCGTTCCACATTACATTTCAAGCTTATAGGTTTCTCTTTTTTTCTTTTTTTAGGGGGTAACCCTCACTACCGTTCGGTCATTTCCGGCAATTTTTTGCATTTTTGCATTTGTTTTGCGCTAATTTAGGCCATGTTTACAAATGTATGTTCTATGTGATTTCTGTGTAAATTTCGGCAGCATGACGGCGCAAACCGTCATCTACCAAACCTGTTCAAAGCTAACCTGCAGGTACAAACAAAGCAACCCAGCAGCAAAGGCACTCAGGCCATCATATATACAATCAAGAGGGGATATGTACACCAAACTGGGAGCTCGAGCCCCAAAACAAAGTCCGAATGTCCAAAATGTGGGTCCTAAAAATGTACAAAATACAGCCAAAAAAACAAAAGCAACAAACAAGCTACTGCTGGTCGCCGTCTAGCTCAGCAACTCTCGCCTCGAGAGCAACAATCTCGGCGTCGCGGACCTCGAGCTCCCTCAGCAGGCGATCTGTCTCCTCCCGAGAGTGGGCAAGCTCTCGCTCCAGCTCACGCTCCCTCTTCAAACAACAAGAATTGGCTTATGTCAATCATTTTAAACATAAGGAAAGTTAGAAAAGTCGAAAATAAAGTAAATAGAAGGTTCGTACCTGACGTCCTCGGCCGCCAGCAAGTGCCTCGACGGCAGTAGCCTGCAGCCGGTTGGCTACCCTCCACAAAGCCACAAACCGGGATGGCGCAACCTACATTTCAAAAGAAGCGATTCTTAACGATTTGATAAACTCAAGCAAATGTGTTCTTACACAAAATTATACTCCCTCCCATCCACTCTTTTCTTCCTCTTTGAGGTGGGCACGGAGATTAAGGGTGAGGAGTATAATATTGATAAAGATATGAGTGAGGTTTGGTAATTGGAGAGAGGTATGAATAATTTGGATTAAATATTAATAAAGGAGATGAGTGGGGTTTGTTTATTGGAGAGAGGTAGAAATAATTAGAATTAAATATTAATAAAGGATATGGTGGGGTTTGATGAGTGGAGAGAGGTATGAGTATAATATTAATAAAAACTTTTTCAAAAAGGAAAGGGGAAGAAAACCTAAATAATCCGTTTTAGGAAATAGGGAAGAAAAAAGTGGATGGGAGGGAGTACAATTTAGGAGACTCACCCTCCGAATCAGATGCTGCCACTCGTCCAAGCTAGCATCTCTCACCGCCGCATCAAAGTCGCGCAGCTCGGAGATCGTCGTCATCCCCGTCGCGTCAGTGTACTCAAGGGTCTCGGGGTACTCTGGGGCTCGATGTCCGCCGCCTCGACCTCCTGCAAAGTCAAGTGATTTCCATTAACCGATGATCATTCATTGTGTTCTCAAAATAATCAAAAAGAAAGAGTAAAACACTTACCACGACCGGCCAGTATGCCAACCTCCCGTTGAGGAACGCCGAGTAATCCTCGCCAGGAAGAAGGAGGGCGTCACCACCGACGCCAGCCAGGTCAGCCTCCCTCGTAGCCTCAGAAGCCTACCTAAACATCGTCCGAGGAGGATCGATGGGAACCATCAAGACATCCCGAGAGCACTGACGAGCCAAACGCTCGCCCAAGTACCACACATGACCCATCGACGTCCTCAGCAGCAATCGGCTCTAGTTCCTAGGTCGAAGGACCTCAGCCACAAAAGGAGGAGCGCCAGCGTAGTCCGTCCAAGGCCTGGGTACCCACTAAGAAATGCAAACGAAGGGTCATTCTTATGATCAGTTCTAAAAATAAAGAAGAAAGACAAACAACGCAAGGTGAAGTACTCACGCCGTCCAACTGAAGAGCGTTCACCTCCCGTCAACAGACTTCGTGGAAGGAACGCCGGCTCCTCGTACAACACATCACCCAATCCCTCACAACAGGATAGGCCTTCTCCACCGGCTTCGTCCTCTTGGGCGCGAGGCCCGGAAAGTAGGAGTACACCCACGCCTGTAAAACAAGATAGTCAACAACGATCTTTCGTGATTCGATAAGAAAAGGAAATGATCTTTCATGAAATGAAATGAAGGTTCGTACCTCCAACAACAACCCAGGGCCGACAGCAGCCGGAGAAGTCCCCTTTTTCATCAACTCCGGACGAACCATGGCCCTCATAAAGCGAATGAGGACCGCAAAATCAGCAGTGACCCAGTCCCAACGGCCTAGGTCGCTCAGGTCAGAAAGAAAGGGAAGGAGCTTCGTCGAAAGCCTCTCTCCCTTGTCTCCAAGGTAGATCGAAGACAGAAACCACCAGAGCCACAAACGGACTCTCTGCTCTGAAGTACAGGGAGGAGGAGCCGTCTCCCTCCCCTCGATCACCACCGACGCCGGGATCTTCCCCGCAAAATAGTCCCTGACGTAAGAACTAGGCACCAATCCAGGCACCGCAGCATCTTTCGGCATCAGGTTCCAGCCGATCAACCTCCTAGCCTCAGTCTGTCTCCGGCAACTCCACCACCTCAGTCCCACACGACAAACCAGAAATCATGCCGTAATCCTCCAACGTGACCCCCATCTCACGAAAAGGCATGTGAAATGTGGAGGTCGTGTCCCAAAACCGGTCCAAGAAAGCTCGGACGAGACTGAGGTTAGCCCGAAGCTTCCTCCTCATGATATCCCTCCAAGCCTGCACCAAAGCACGGAACTCTCCCCGCTCGATGATGGCTCGCTCCTCCGCTGACAGCCTCTCGTAGTACCCCATCGCCGCCGTGTAGCCCGAGAACGATCTGATGTTCCCGGCCTCCTATTTGGATTCGAAACAAAAGCTATCTTTAGCTCGAATGATGAGGAAAAGGAATAACAAATAGAAATAAAAGAAGATGAATGAAGAGTGATGAATTCGATTTATCAAGCTCTTCACCGTCTTGTAGGACAGGTGACCCTTTGCAGCTCAAAGAAGGTGCCTACTGTCCTAAGTCTCAGCCCACGCAGGTTCTCCCCTAAGCTGGCGACCACCCTGTCCAACTTTGGCCCGTCTCGGGGCCTCCTCCTCCTCAACCACCTCCTCCTCAAGGACCTCGTCCTCAGCAACCGTCACCGCGGCAGTAAAAGCCTGCTCTAACGCCTCCTCAAGCAAACGAGAAGGGTCAATAGTAGTGTCCACGTCCATGGGACCTTTCCCTGACATAGAAGCCTCATCAGCTACAAAATTAAAGTGAATTTAGGCCGCGTCAAGTGACGACAAGCCTTAAGTAGGGGATTTTCGAGTTTTCGGAGCTCCGAAATCGCTCTTTTCTCGCCATCTTTGGCAATTTTTCCACAAAACCGTCCGCTCATGTGGTAATTTGGGTCAAGTCAAGCCTAAGTTGAAGCCTAGTCATGGGTTCGAGTCCGAATTTCGACAACATTTCGTTATAACGACGATTATTTCCTAGAAAAGTGTCCTGGAAAAGCCGTCACAAATCAAAATTCCGAGATGATAGGAAGTTTACCTATCATACAAGGATTCCAAATATCAAGTTTCGTCACAAATGGGAAATCCTAAGGCTATTTTCGAAGCGATTTACGGTTTCGTTGTGAAACCGTCTCAATTTCACCCAAATGCTTAAAACTCAACGAAAATTCGAAACAAATACATGGTTATGATCCCTATACTACCAATTAGCCATTTACAAGGCAAAATCATTTGGGGGAAAAGCCCCAAATTTTCGACATAATTAGGGTTGAAATCCTGATTTTGTCGGTCTAATTCAATCAAATATAGAATATTAATGCAAGATTAATACACATACCTCGATTAGACATGGCAAATACGGGTTTTTGATCAAATTTTGATGAAATTTGGTTTGAATTTGAGAGAGAAATTAGAGAATTATGTTTCGAAATTATGAAACACAAACCCCTGTTTCATCGGGTTTTTACCCAGAAATGCCGCACTCAGGAAAAGACGCAGCAGGTGCTGCGCCTGTTCCAAGGGACGCAGCTCTTGCTGCGCCTCTTCCTCAGTTTCCCTCCATATGAATTTTCGAAGATTCGTTATTAGTTCGTTATTTTGTGGGCCCATCTTTGGTGCGCCTCTTCCTCGATGTCATATCGCGTATTTGGTCCGTTTGACATTTATTCTTCGCCCGGACCCGTATTTCCAAGCCAACAGCAAACTGTTGCCATGTTTTTTTGCCAAGACCTTACTTGTCATAACGAGCGGTTCTTCTTTGACAGGTGTTTCGACACGCCTTTATTATGTTCCCTCAGCGAGAGCACACGGATAGACAGTCCCTCTCGAGACATGGAGATCAGTTCCCGATAATGTTCCCCCAGCGAGAGTACACGGATAAACATTCCTTCTCGAGACATGGAGATTAGTTCCCCCAGCGAGAGTACGCGGATAGACATTCCCTCTCGAGACATGGAGATCAACATCGACCCCAAGCTCTTCCGAAGTTTGTTCGAAGCCGACCCAAGCAGATTTCTCCCAGCAGTTCCTGACTATGTCCTGCTGCCTTCTCCTAATATCGTGTTTTGTTTCCCCTGGAGTTTCAAGGAATTTCAGGTATGGTCTCTTCTTATGGCTGGCGAGCCTCCTCACGTAGTCTAATGGACTTTAAATGACCCTCCCCGATAGTCGACAGACTCTAAAATGTTCCCGACGACAGGCCCTTGGCTCAGACCCCTTGAGCCGCCTTGCGTCGCCATAGTCGTCAGGTTGTAATCTTCGATTGTCCTAATGGCTATACTTTTACTTTCACCTTGTCCAAGCCTCAGTCAAAGTGGGGGCTTTGTAGATACCTCATTTCTGCACCTCCCGCAAACCACCCGGTGATGATTGGGCCGCATGTTTGGTATATGGAACGATTTGTGACAGTTCGTAAGTTTATCATCAAGAGGTCGCTCAAACACTTGTGTCTACCTCTTAATTGTCATCTACGTGCCGATACGGTCGTTTTGACAGTAATTAGAGTACATTTGGAGTCCGGGTCAAAAAACCGTCTTCATTCTCTAAAATCGAGTCAGAATGTTCTGGAATGTTCCGGATATTCATATTCCATATTTTCCAATCTTTTAATCTTTGGTAAAATATCCCCCGTAATATTCACACAAAATATTAAGGAAACGAGATTAATCCGTTATTCCATATTAGAAACGCGGAAATCTTTCTTCCGTAGGAGGAAACCACCGAGGAAAGGACGCAGCAGGTGCTGCGCCTCTTCCAAGGGACGCAGCGACTGCTGCGCCTCTTCCTCAGTCCTTTTCTGCGTATTTTCCGTATCTTTTTGAGATTCACTTCCAAAGTTTCTCCGAAAACCCTATTTCCTCCGTGTGATTAGTATAAATAGAGACCTTCGGTCTCACATATTTCTCACGCGAGTGTCCGCCCTTCTCTTCTCCTTTTGCATTCTAGACCTCGTTCCTACTTTTTGGCGTCTACATGCTTGAACTTTCGACCACGTAAGCTCGGATCCTTCTGAGTACCAGCCTCGTTTTGCATGACCGACCAATTTGACCAACTCCACATCAATCAACCTTAATCAATCTTATTCGTTTTCCTCCTAGAGGGCACTTTCGTCGTACATTCGAGTCGAGCATCACTAAACATTAACTTAGTTCATCTCGTTTCGTCAAACATGTAAGTCTGAGGGTGTAAATCCTTCTTTTTATTATTGTTATTTATTTTTGTAATCACAATTGTAAGATTTACGTCGAAAATATGCTTAAAACCGATTTGTAAAACCTTATTTAAAACCCCTTTTTACGGATAATCAGGAGACAAACGTCGAGAAAGGACGCAGTAACTGCTGCGCCTCTCCGAAGGGACGTAGTACTTGCTGCGCCTCTTCGTGAGGCTGCTGCAGTTCCTGCTTCCTTTCTTCTTCCTTCGTCTTTTAATAATTCGATTGTTTTGCTTTTGCTTTCAATTGTTCATTGTTTCGTTAACATAACAATTTGAATACGATAATTTTGACTTGTAAATTATTAATAATTCATATTTAATTAATCATTAAAATTCTCGACTTAAATCCCTTATAATCCATATTTGTGGGTTTTCGTCATTAAAATCAATTCGGGTTTTAGAGATTCGATTTACCCATATTGAATCTCTGGAATTTATCTTTGATAAATTTGTATCTGTTATTCATCCGTCACCATCATTAATTCGTCATTAATAATCTGTTTAATATAATTAATTTGTTTAGTTTGTTAATTTGTAATTAATAATCCTTTAATCTTGTAAATATTCGTTCTAACTAGTTTCATCCATGTTTCATCGTTTTTATGACCTCATTCACATGTAAATAACATGTTAATCACTTTCATCCGATTCAATTATTCATAATCAATCATTAAATTCACCAATTAACACTAACGAGTTGCGGTTCCGGCTTCACAGCCAGAACTCAACCCAGGAACAGACGCAACGACTGCTGCGCCTCTTCCAAGGGACGCAGCTCTGCTGCGCCTGTTCCCGGTTGATTTCTATCCCCGAACTCCCGTTTCTGCTTTGACCTAGTTATTAGTTTACGTATTAATTAACTATTATTCGTATTATCACCCCTAATTTCTGTTCGTTAATTTATTTATTCTTTCTTTTCTAAAACATCCATTTTAAATGTATTTTCGACATGAATCATTAAATCCGATGTAATTATTGTAATTTTCCTTTATCGTATTTTTATTGTATTTCTTTTATTGTATTATGCCTTCACATGTAATTAACCTAAATTCCTACCTCGACATCATTGTATGCTAATTTACGTGTTAACCGACTTAGTATTAATTCTCACATGCTAGGATTAAAACGTTGGATGTTGCATTGCATGCATATAATCGACAACATATCAAGTATGAATAACTTCCCTAATCATTAGTAGAGGCCGCTATCGAGGCAGGCGGGATTAGGTGTTCGATCAAAAGAGCTTCCTAATATGTACCCTCACCCCTTACTCCAGATCTTTGTGAACATCCGTGTTCATTGGCATCCACGAGAGTCATTCTAGACATAGAATGCTAAGGGTAACGAGTGCTTAGTGTTCATGTCATTACTTTGTGTCTTGACATGACACGAGGTATTCGAACGGTTTCCAATTTTCCACAATAAATTGGTGGCGACTCCACAAATGCAAATAAACCAAAGAGTGAAAATCTTGCTTCGCTTTTCGCCCCCGTGGGCCCGCGTCCACAGATTGTCGCAACCTAATCAAAGATAAATTTCCCTAGACACAAATGAATGTAGTAATAGGGGTCGAACACAAGAAGACGAGAGTTTCTATATAAGTTGTTATGGGGTTAATTCTATCTAGGTTAGTTATCGAATGATTATATGATTGGGTTTGTAAACAATAACAATAAAGGAAGAGTCTAGGGAGGTCGGGTCACACATGCAAATTATGTGAATGATCAAATTAAATATATGAGTTGATAATATCGTTAAATGTGTAGCCTTAAAGACAACCACCTCTCGGCCTTATTGTCAACCATAGATCTGGTCCTAGAGAACTCTCGTTATGCCTCGTGCCTCTCGACTTATAAAAGTGAATTAACAAATTTAATCTAAGATAGTGATCATTTATCAAAAACTAACAATACAAAGTAAACATGTGAAAAAAACATTGAAACAATATTATAACATTCTAATTCAACAATTGCAAGAACAACTTATACATGGGTTCCCTTATTCCCTAGACAATTTTAACTACTCTTGCATAATGTAAATTAGACTAATGACAAATGATAAAGTGATCATATTTAGTAAATGGAAATGATAAAGAAATAACAAAGTAGTACTAGAAGAGATTACCTTTATAATGGAAATAGAACTTGAATATAGAAGAACAAATACTTAAAATGGAAATTGCAAATGAACTTGAAATGTTTAAAGGAAATTACAATAAAGAAATACTTAAGGGAAATATAATCTAACCTAAACTAATTAAGAACTGAAATGAGAGTATAAAAGTAGTTTAGAAGGTGTGTAAGAAGTGTCGGATCAACCCCTTTATATAGGAATAAGGGGGTGTAACGTAAACAATTCAAGGAAAGGCAGCCCCGATCGAGGCCACTCCACCCTGATCGGGGTCGTGGTGATTTCGGTTAATTCTCTTCAATTATTTCTTTAAATGGTAATGGCATCCAATGTTATGTGTTAATGCTCCTAAATTCTCCGGTTGAATGCTTCAAATGGGATCCTACGCTTACCATTCTCAACATGAACTTGGACTTCTCTTTTGGGCTTTATTTTGTATGATCATTTTGCATATCAACCCAAGGTTCATACTTCTTACTTGGGCTTGGAAATTACCAAAATACCCTTCTGAGGTCATGCTTAGTCTTTTTAGCCTCGTGAACTCATGTGCTTGCTACTTTGACGGGAAAAAACTGCTAAGCTTAATTTCCTACAAAATACAATGAAAACAAACAAACACAACTAGAACACGGAATTAGCTCATAAGCACTCACATTAGTGCAAATGACATGTAAAATAGAGCTAATATAGGGGTTAAAATGTATATAAAATGGATTTATCACAAATGTAATAGTGACGAAAGACACCTCAAATATGCATACAAAATATTGAAACCGAGTAGGATAACCTACATTTTTGCATTCTTCACAAGCTACTCAATCCCGACTCGATTCCGTCTCATAAAATCATCTCATAAGATCGTCTCATCCTAATCAATTCATACAATACTATCACAATGCATTCTACACTACCATAATATGAAACCCTTTATTATTAGTCACTAATTACTCATATTACATAAGCTAAATACTAATTAATCTCCCTTAGTAAAACCCTAAGTCGAGATTAACATAAGACAAAGGAGGAAGGTGAGATTTCGACTTACAAAGGTAAATCAGGGATTAGGAGGGATGTTCCATCATCAATCCAAGCTTTAAGGCCAAGGGGAAGGTTTAGGGAGCATTTAGAGAGAGGGGAGAGTGTTTTGGAGTAAGAAGGAAGGAGAAGAAGAATGAAGAGGATAAGAGGTTTGGATAAGATGAAATCCCGACATATTAGTTCTCGGGTATTGCACAGTGTCACTCAACCGAGTGACCGGTTCACTTGACCAAGTTCCACTCACTCGGTCGAGTATACTCCTTACTCGACCGAGTGTCAGTCACTTGATCCGCTAGAGGTTCTACTCGGTCCACTGGAAGTTTCCTAGGTCTAGTTTAGGTCTTACTTGGTATAGTGGAAGGGTCATCCTTTACTTACGAGTATACGTGGGTCCCCTCACGTGTCCCTTGGTTATTTGTGGGTCCCAAATTATCAGAGTATTACAATCTTCCCTCCTTAAAATGAACTTCATCCCCGAAGTTCGCCACTCACACTCTTTTCCAATTATTCCTCGGTCTTCTCTCAAGTCTCATTCCCAGTTCTCGTGTACTCTCTTGGTATTATACTCTATCATAAAGTCCGTTGAAGTTCTTGTTATCATTATCACTCTTATTAACCACACATATTTATCGTACTTATGCCAAGGCTCTTTGCTCAATTCTCATTACTTCCTTACATGTCGTGTTCTTTCTTTTCTAAATTTTTGAGTTGTTACATTCACTCCCACTAAAAGAGAACTTCACCCCGAAGTTCACCACTAGTCTCACATGACACTCCCCTAATAATCTACTCTTATATCAACTGTTGTCTTCACAAAGGATCCCGACTCGCTTCACTATATCCGTATGTTATTCATGACAAATAAGTCTATATCTCTTTGGTGAGGTTTTTGATATGTATGTGATTAATATATCTATATATATATGGATACACTTCATGACTAGGCCCAAACACTCTTTATACTCATCATATCATTCACATATCGTATCGAACCGCTATCGCTCGTACTAGTGTTAAATACTTGCCATGTGACATGTACTTGTCATTATTGTTTACTTATCCACTACTATCACGGAGTGCATACATGTCGTCATATACTCTATGCTATTACATAATCACTTGTAACTTGATTACCCTTGCATACTACTCAAACAAGTGACAAAATCAAATATAAATAATTCATGAAAGTCCACCGTTTAGTTCCTATGGTCGCTCAACTCTTAGGAGGTCAGTATAATCCAAAATCAAAGTCAAATACGTCATAGGCGGTCAAAAGTTGCTAGAAATGGTCAAATTCCATATTACTCGGTCTAGTTTGGAAGCTATTCAGTCGAGTAACATTCACTCAGTCGAGTGAGGGTGTCACTCGGTCGAGTGCGGGTATTTACATGAGGTTTCCAGGGTCTGTATTTGGCTTACTCAATCGAGTGAAGGGGGTGTGGACATGGCCCACCTGCGATGCCCAGCCGATCTGTGGACATGGCATTGGTCTTTTTGAAAGCCACGCTCGACGGCGTAAAAATTCTTTCGACCGGATCGTTTTAGATCGGTCGGTTTCGTCTCGGCAAGGGTCTCTAAAAGATGCAAGAGATGTTCGGAGTCGCCACTAAGCATTTGCGAGATGTTTGGAACCGGTTCGAATCCACTTTATACCTAGGTCAACCAAGGCAAAAAGCGGTGTTTGACATAGGTACTAAAGATAAGGAATCGTTCCTCTTAAGCATCCTATTTCTAGAATGACTCTCGTACGCCCTGGATAAGGTCGTCCACTATCCAAAGTTTCTGAGTAAGAGGTGAAGGTACATATTGGGAAGCCCTTTATTCGGACACCCAATCCCGCCAGCGGTAACGGCCTCTACTGATCGATCTTGGTTGGTTAAATGCAAAAGTTGATAAAATGGGTAAATACATGAATGCGCATCCACAAGTTTGGACCTAACATATGAGCTTTCTACGTCGGTTGTTTAATCCAAGTATCAAGTATTTGATGTCGAGTTGGATTCAATGTTGATTTGCATGCAAGTCAAAAATTAAACATCCATTTACCGAGTTAGGTTTATGGTGCATAACGTGATCCATTTGTCTTAGTAAGGCGTTTTGCAAATACAATGTAAAATGAGCAGATTTGTCATTTGATCCGTCCTGTATTCGGGTTAATCGAAGTCGGGATCGTCCTAGATGAGTGCTGCAAGGAAACAGGGTCGGCATCAGGTAGCCTATATAGGCGCGAGCCATCAGGCGATGCAAACAGGCCTGTCCTGATTTGAAAATTGGAAAATGAGTGGCCTGTTCAGGCGCGGGTCAACAGACGATTGAAGAGATATCTTCTGACCATTAAAAAGGTTTGTAAAATGGTTTGAAAAGAGGGTGTTTGAACCCATCTTGATTTGAAAAGGTCGTTTAGACCGCTTTTGTGTTGATGTGAAGAACGACACTTAAATAATTATCATTATTTTGACAATATTCGATGTCGGGTTCGGTTTTGCAAGCTTGACATGAATAGTTTTGAAAAATAACTATGAACTAATTGTTTTAAGTTCATTTGTTTGTGATTAGTCAATGTTTATCATCGTACTCGGGTTAAAATCCGACATGGTATGTAGAACCAAGGATGATTTTATATTTATGACTAATATACTTGTTTTGAAAATGTAAAGAAATGAAACAAAAGGTTTTAAAATACCTTTTAAAATGTTTTTAACCAAATATTACCACCGAAACACGGATTAAACCGTCATGGTATTAGGAACCAAGGGTGAAAAATGTTTTATGGTCAAAAGTTTGTCATGAAAATGATTTGAAGTATTTGAAATGGTAAAAACCGATTAAAAATATGAAATGAAAATAAAGGGGAATAAGAGACCAAACACGGTTGGATTAAGGCCTGAGAGGGGCTTTAGGCGCGAGCCTGTCTGCTATACAAGCAGCCCCTGTCTCGGCCAAAAATCCGGTTTTGGCTCATTTATCCCATATGTGGACCATGTTATGCATGTTTTATCATGTTATAGTCATAAAACAAATGAAAAACATGATAGAAAAGGATTTTTACACCCTCATACTTACATCCTAGGCTTGAGACGAGAAATCGACGAAAGTGTATCAACTTGTTTGGTCGGAAAACTCGGTTTGAAAACCGTTTTAGCAATGTAAAAAGAGTGTTTTAAGTTTAGTGATGGTGTAGTTGGTCGAGATAGTCGGTCAAGTGATTTAATGCACGATGACGGTACCAAATAATGTGTAAGGCTTGTTTTTTCGATCGGTAGGTCGAAAACACGTGTCGGTTTGTGACTTGAGAAGTCGAGTCTAAAATTTTAAGGGAGAAATGAGGGGGCAGACATGTGTAAGGTGTTATGGTGTGTGAAGGTGGGTATTTATAGAGAAATGGGTAGTTGTGTGCGTTTTGAGCGACGTGGCCGCATGGGCTGCTCGAAGAGGCGCGAGCCATTTCGTGGGTCTTCGAGGTGTCTTGTCACTATCACGCAATTGTAATCATGATTTGTTCTATCCTATGTTTTGGATGACATGATTTATACTTGATCATGAAGCATTCCGGAAAATACTTAACATGGAAGTCTTGAAAAGTTTTGTTTTTTGTGTTTGACTCGGTTTGACTCGTTGTTGGAGTCAGGATTTGAATTTTGAGTCCGTTTTTGGTCCGGTGTCGGTTTTGAATCTAGTTAGTGTCATTGTGACCCCGTCGTCATGCATTAAACACTCCAGGTACATTTGAAAAGTTTTGAAATGTTTTGTTTTCGAAATCATTTTAAGTTTTCCTACGTATAGTTGTACAAAACTGTCGATTAAACGCTGCGATTTCTAAGCATGTTGTAGTCCGATAATCATCGGATGTTTGTTGGAGACTCGACAGATACTAGGTATCTACAGTAGGTCACTCAGTCGAGTGAAAATGGCACTCGACCGAGTGTCACTGGGTAGTCTAGATTTCGGCAATTAATGGCCTCCAAGTTCTCCTATGGTCGAGCATACATGCAATGGAGTCCAAATGGTGATCGCCACACCATTCTACCATACAAGGTCTACTAGTTTTGGCCTTATGGCCGGGTTTACAACACAAGAATTAAATTGTTCAAAGTTCAAACGATAAAGAAATGTCTCAAGAAATCCCGAATGATAAGGTCGCCACTACTCGGAGGGCTTCCTCTTCTTGCCAATGCCTGTCATCCATTTCGCCCACCCGGAACGTTTCTTCACCATCTTGCTTCCTCATTCCGCTTGCCCTTCTTCCTTGTCCTCCTCCTCTTCCTCATATTCATTCTCCCCTCCCCTTAGTCTACGTGCCACCTCCTCCCACACACCATCAAGGTCTATGCCTTCCGCCGCTGCGGATGTTTCCGCCTCACTTCCACCTCCTTGGTAGACATTGCCAAAATAGATCCTGGCATCACCCACATATGGGTCACGTAAGTGTCCCACACCAAAAGGGATGCTGTTAACCAATCTGATGGTTGGATACCATAGGCTTTAAAAACCCCGATGGTGTCTCCATCTTCAGACTAAAAGCTAGGATGGTGGGCGGGTCGTACTCCTTGGTAATAAGTCGCTTCATGCATGTCTCTCAACACAAGGTCGGTGTTCACTTGGTGGATGGATGAGGTACGACATGGGATAGTTGGAGTCAAAGGTGGGTTGGTTTTGGCCAAAGTTTCCGGCATAAGGTGGGGGCATCATTGATGTAGGCATAGTATGCGGAAAGGAGGTGAAAGCTTGTTCGACAGGTTTACGAGGTGGGGAAGGTAGTTGTAACACCCCCATATTCTGAGGAGCCTTAACTAGGCCTTCCTTAGCATATAAGGGCGTTATCATCTCGGTTGCCCGAGGTAAGTAATCATCAAAAGTCGATAAAAGAACAATTATCGTTACATTTACAAGCGTTACAACCAACTAACAAAATAAAGATACAACTCATCAACTACACACTATCTCTACTAGTACTCGTTACGACTCATTCCCGCCAGGACTCCAGCTATCAACCACATCAACACCTGCTAAGACTGACTGCTCACCATAAGGGATCACGGCAGACACATAAACAAACAAGACAACCACACAAGGTCAGTAACTGAGGCAAGACTCAACATAAACCAACAACAATTGCCAACACAATACAAACACAACCAAACACACACAATCACACCCACTCCAATCAATCTCCGTCACCGACTGTCCACTGGAGCAACCCTGCCAGTGGGGGACCACAGCCATTCCCACCTAAGCCCCGCTCATCATACTGAGCAATAACCCTGTCACATTAATGTGCACATCCCCTCCCGTGGCGGGTTTCACGGAGGGCAAAACTAGGGCGTGAAGCCACTCCCGCAAGTGACTCAACTCAGTCGAGGACGCACCTCGAGAACCAAAGACAATCAATCACAGACAGCTGCAATACAACAACAACCAACAAACTGTATACATCAACCGGTTACCGCATATACGCTACCACACAACATAACAACAACACAACAACCACGACACAACAACCGACACACTAGACCATCCACAGGAACTGAGTAGGCGAACCTACCTTTAAGTGACTGGAACGATTCCATGCCCGCACACGCAAGACCCAGCAATCAAACAACACCTATACATACAATACAATCATCTATTACTACCATTCTAATCCCAACTGAAACCACAAGACACAGATGATGATGACGACATACCTACATGAGGAAAACTTGGCAAAGGACCGCTACCCGACTCAAGCTACGCACTCCTAAGGCATAAGGACCTTCAAGGGCTTCCATGGAGGACATATAGTGAAGGGAAGAGGAAAGGGCGACATCTAGGTTTAGGAGAAAGAGGCGGAAATGATATGCGGATTTAACAAAAAGCGATTATAAACCTTCGCTGAAAAGACGCTACTCGATCGAGTGGCCCACCTACTCGATCGAGTGGCCCCTACTCGATCGAGTACCCAAGCTACTCGATCGAGTAGCCTCTACTCTATCGAGTACCACCCCTAACTCACAACACAAGATAACTCTGGTACGCACTTCTAAGGACCATCACTTCTCCCAAGGTCGGTCAAAGCTGGTCAACGGTTCTCTAAAAAGGGCGGGTATTACAGTCTTCCCCTCTTAAAAAGAATTTCGTCCCCGAAGTTCAACTCACCTAACCCAAGGCACGATATACGTAAACAAAACGACACCACTACTCTTCACCACTACGCTTCCTACATAGGTCATCACTCCCCGGGAATACTATCCCCCCCCCCATGTCATCATCATCAACTGTCTAACACTCCATATAGATCTACTCCTACAAGCTAATACTTGAAATACTGACCTCACCACATGGACCAACACAACCAACGACTACCCTACTGCTCACAACTCTTAGCCACGCACTACGAGATAACACTTTCACTAATACCAACCATCAACACGAAGCATGTCACCTATCAACATGAAGCATGCCAACACCACCATGTTACTCAACGATACGATTCTATTCCAATACACGACATCATAACTATCTTTCTATGACCGTATTTTAAAGCACACTATCAACTTTTACTTCAACACACAATTACTCACGAACACGTGAAAACAATTATAGTTTCGTGCAAGAAATATAACCGAAATAATAGAAAACATTATTAACAAACAACCAAAAGATTGCAATGTCGGCCTTTTTATTTCGCGACATTACTCTTCCCCTCTAAAAGGAACTTCGTCCCCGAAGTTCACCACCAAATTACTACACATACTATTTAAAACTTACTTATTGTCATAAAACCAACACATATGATTCATTATAGACATTACTCATTACTCATACAACCATTTATTCATGAAGGCATATGCACTATATTTGAATAACTAGCCACCGTCAAGAATGCATGTAAATACCCTTTGTAATTGTATATGGAAGGACACAACTCCGGTGAAATATAATTAGTGGACATTAAGGATGTAAAATGATTGCAATAAGAAACAACTACTACTCCACTATTCGTTATGAATACGCATCCAAAACCCAAACACGACTTTTATTCATATGAAATAAACGGTTCAAACATGTTACTAAACATCAACAACCATATTAAACACCAAAACATGTACTAATATAACCATTAAAACAATTGTAATTAACGAAAAGTTCCTGTAACAGTGCTACTTGATCGAGTATATAGGGTACTCGATGCTGCTGCTGCTCATCCATCATCTCATCTCCACCACCACCCCCTCCCGAGGTGCCTGCTTCCAATGACCCAAGACCCGCATCAACCCCTGCCCCAGCTCCAGGACTCACATACCATGGGGTCAAACCACCAAAAGCAAAGGACTGTGGTGTCCCCCAGGCTGACTGATCCACCCCGTAAGAGTGAAAAACCCCACTATAGTCCTTAACTCCGCTCCACCACACTGGACGTGGTCCCTCGGTCCCAATCCCCTGAGCATACGCCATCTCATGCATGTTCCGGAGTGTCAAAGTAGATGGCACTCTCTCTGCCAAGTAGCTCGAACGCGTCTCCGGGGTATCGAGGTAGGGGTAACAAGGAAAAGGTTGCTGCTGTGGTGCTGCTGGCCGTGGTCTGGTCTCAGCTGTCCTCTCCCTCACCCGACGAGGTCCTCTCCCCAACCTGGGTCTCTCCTCCACTGCTGCCACGTTCTCCCCCTTCTTCGGCTCGGGCATCACCTGAAGGATCGTGTCATCAATGAGGTATGTCTGCAACTGCCGAGGTACATCATCATCCTCCTCCTCCTTATCGGAGTCAACAACTATCACCACTGGGTCTAACGGGTCTGTCGGTGGGAGATGCTCAGGAGCCGGGATCCTCATCCAACTCATACCCCACACCCTCCAATCTAGGCTACCATCAGCTAAAGTTCTCAACCATTTCAGGTCGAGGTAATAGTCTCTGTCCATGGTAGGCACCGGTGTGGATAGGGGAACATACTCAGAAGAAGCCTCAAAGGAGGCTAGCTTTTCAGCTAGCCGAGTGGCGATAGCACCACAACTCAAGTACCGAGTGGTAGAAGTAGCCATCAAGGCAAGGCTAGCACAGACCATGGCAGGTGCGTTGAAGACTACCCTCTCGGTCCGCTCCGGGTTAAGATAAGACATCAAAAGCAACAGTTCAAGATTGTTCAGCTTACTCATATCCGGCCTCTCATAAAGAAGGTTT
Source organism: Silene latifolia (assembly GCF_048544455.1). Taxonomy (NCBI): domain Eukaryota; kingdom Viridiplantae; phylum Streptophyta; class Magnoliopsida; order Caryophyllales; family Caryophyllaceae; genus Silene; species Silene latifolia. The sequence continues at coordinate 290,138,784 of NC_133537.1, forward strand.
GAGATAGAACGAAGGAAGATCCTCAAAGTAACATGTTGAACATCGTTAATCAACATGTTGCTGGAGGTGGGAGCTGACTTTCCGGAAAGACAAGGCATAAGGCGGCAGACACCGAACTCAGATGGAATCTCACTGATGGAATCCTTGGGAGGCTTGGCCAACCCAAGGTGAGAAGCAAAGAGGTCCATGGTCAACACGAAACTCGTGTTCATAAGACGGAACTCAACAGTTTGTGCAGCTGGCTCGTAATTAAACGTGCTCATAAACTCCAAAGTCAGAAAAGGATAGGAATGCTTCCTCAACCGATACAACGCCGTGAACCCCAAAGTCTCAAAGATATGACGGACATCCGTCTCAATTCCCAAGTCATCAAGAAGTGTGGTATCCACACAACGGGCATGTCTCATCTTGCGTTTCTGTAACGCCACAAATCTCTCCCTTTGTTTAAAGTCCACAAATACTACTGAAGGGTACTCGGGTACGGACGGTACAACTGGTCCGCTACCCTCCCCAATTTCGGGCTGTGAAGCCCTCCCCCTCTTACTCTGACGGGTCCCTATGTTTAGTCTCGGCATCTGTTTCAGCATACAATTTAAACATACTAGCATAGGTACTTAAAGCATGTAATTTACACAAATTGAACATTGAATAACCATCTAGGTACACACTTTCACCAACAAATTCCCAATTTGATATATGAATTTAGTTTATAGTAACTCAGACGATCTCTATAGATGTGAAAATTTTAGCATGAATGAATACGATTTACCGGACTACTACGATTATCCAAAACATGGATCAAACTCTACTCCATATATATATATATATATATATATATATATATATATATATATATATATATATATACTTGATAACATGTGAAACATTCATATATGTTCATAGAAAGGCAACTTAATACATGTCATCACCAACGTTCATCATCATGAGCAAATCTCTCAATTAAACTAGTCAGACGGTCTCTACAGCTGTAACGATTTTGGCACATTCATCAAGAATTAACATCACCATTACTATATTAAAAGTTTAACTCTTGCATATACATTCATATCCAACACAAAATCTCAATTATAGAAAACGAATTTCAATTTGGGGCACTTTTAAGACGGAGTTTTAAGGTAAGTTTTAAGGTGAAAATCACAAAATCCAACTTCCAACATGTTATATGCAACATATAGCACTCAATTTCGTCATCCAACATGTAGAAAATAACCAAAATCAATTTTGATTTTGCAAACCCTAGAAAAATTCGTCCCCAATATTGCAATTTCCATTCTATTCTTAGCACAATTAACATCAACAATTATGAAAGGGAAGCATGTGAATCATATTACAACAATTACAAGCAATTTTTCGTCCATAGGAATCGAAATTTCAGATTATTCTATCATTCTAATAGATTCAAAGTGATAAAAACATGTAAATAAGGAAGAAATTCATACCTTGATCAGATAGGAAGTGAAAGAACGAAATTAAACAAAGAAAACAACCCAAATTAATCACCACAACCACAAAGATAGGAGAGTTTTGAGAGATTTAGAAGCTTAGGGTTTCGAATAAGGAAGAAAGAATAAGAAGAATGAGAAAGAATAAGGGTTTTAAGAAACCCGTAAAAGTCACTGTACTGTAGCCTACTCGATCGAGTGCCTAGGGTACTGGATCGAGTGCCCTCTACTCGATCGAGTAGGTGCTATTTCGTCGATTATCCGCAGAAAATTCCCACATTTCAACGTTATAGCTTCCTAACTAGATCGAGTGAGGTCTACTCGGTCTAGTAAGCACTCGCACTCGGTCAAGTAAGGTTGAGTACTCGGTCAGAATTATAAGACTAACTGAGGATTCCTGTAAAACAATATCACGTGCCGATTCCAAACCAAGTTCGGAAATCGTCACTGGTTATCGTACTTACTCATATATCACATTACTATTCAAATATATCACACCGTCTCATCAGATAAGAGTCATATTACATTACGCTACAACAAACTTCACACAACACGGTTTACCTGTTTCTGAGTCATCCATACATGCAATTATATCATTGTATCATGTCTAAACTCGTATTACCACATTGCTAGCAATTTATACTTACGTTAATTAAAACATATAATTAACGATGAATTTTCCACATATCATCCAAGTGTATTACTATCATGCTCAAGCTTCAACATAAACAAATTATTGTACACAAATTAATCACCACACAACGGAAACTTTCAATCATTAAGCATTGCATATACCCATTACTAGTTACCAATTCTCGTATTATAACTCAACACTCCTTTAACTATCATCATTGTAACTACGGTAGGACTTATAAACTCATATAGGATCACCATCACTAACAACTTGAAGTAAACACCAACACGACTACTTTTTCATATTACAGCATACACTCCTACACTTATCACGCATTACTATTAAATAAAACCTTTTACGTTTCTCATTATCATCACATATACTCACTAATTCTACCAAACTTCATCATACACGATCCAGATGCAACTATCATGCCTATATCAACTTCAACAAAGACTCAACTACAGACAGTTCCAACGTAATCCACATACACGTTAAGCACATACTCACGGACTCCATATTCCCATACCCAGTGACTGGCTTAAGTACAATGGGGCCAGGATTTTGAAATGAGGACGCCTACTCACCCAAAATCTAGCATCAGCTGGGGCTCCCATCACATATACACCAGGTTCATTTTATTAGACTCACTACATTCATTAGGTTCATTTGTTACAGGTTCCAAAATCGTCGCTCTAATACCACTTTATAACACCCCCATATTCCGAGGAGCCTTAACTAAGCCTTCCTTAGCATATTAGGGCGTTATCATCTCGGTTGCCCAAGGTAAGTAATCATCAAAAGTCGATAAAAGAACAATTATGGTTACATTTACAAGCGTTACAACCAACTAACAAAATAAAGATACAATTCATCAACTACACACTATCTCTACCAGTACTCATGATGACTCATTCCCGCCAGGACTCCAGCTATCAACCATATCAACACCTGCTAAGACTGACTGCTCACCATAAGGGATCACGGCAAACACATAAACAAACAAGACAACCATACAAGGTCAGTAACTGAGGCAAGACTCAACATAAACCAACAACAATTGCCAACACAATACAAACATAACCAAACACACACAATCACACCCACTCCAATTAATCTCCGTCACCGACTGTCCACTGGACCAGCCCTGCCAGTGGGAGACCGCAGCTGTTCCCACCTAAGGCCCGCTCATCATACTGAGCGATAACCCTGTCCCATTAATGTGCACATCCCCTCCCGTGGCGGGTTCCACGGAGGGCAAAACTAGGGCGTGAAGCCACTCCCGCAAGTGACTCCACTCAGCCGAGGACGCACCTCGAGAACCAGAGACAATCAATCACAGACAGTTGCAATACAACAACAACCAACAAACTGTATACATCAACCGGTTACCGCATATACGCTACCACACAACATAACAATAACACAACAACCACGACACAACAACCAACACACTAGACCATCCACAGGAACTGAGTAGGCGAACCTACCTTTAAGCGACTGCAACGATTCCATGCCCGTACACGCAAGATCCAGCAATCAAACAACGCTATACACACAATACAATCATCTATTACTACCATTCTAATACCAACTGAAACCACAAGACACAGATGATGATGACGACATACCTACTTAAGGAAAACTTGGCAAAGGACCGCTACCCGACTCAAGTTACGCACTCCTAAGGCATAAGAACCTTCAAGGGCTTCCATGGAGGACATATGGTGAAGGGAAGAGGAAAGGGCGACATCTAGGTTTAGGTGAAAGAGGCGGAAATGATTTGCGGATTTAACAAAACGCGATTATAAACCTTCGCTGAAAAGACGCTACTCGATCGAGTGGCCCCTATTCGATCGAGTACCCAAGCTACTCGATCGAGTAGCCTCTTATCTATCGAGTACCACCCCTAACTCACAACACAAGATAACTCTGGTACGCACTTCTAAGGACCATCACTGCTCCCAAGGTCGATCAAAGTTGGTCAACGGGTCTCTAAAAAGGGTGGGTATTACAGTAGTGGAGGGGTCTCCCGTTCCATGGTAGCATCCTCAAGATCAAAAGTAAGGTTACCAGGAATGGTGTACCATTGGGCCTCGGGGAGGGGTGATCCCTCCTTCTCCAAGGGGGAAGTCGGAGGTAGTCTTTCACCGGTGGGGAGTTTCATGTGCCATCAACTCTTCAAGAATAGGTATCATTCTCCGCCCCATCCACAACCCAATACTTACCCTTCAACCACGCAAGATCAAAATAAATAACTCCCCTAGACATGGGTGCATCCACCGCCCCCGGTTCATAAGCTAGCAAGTTCTTGGCTAACCGAGTTACCAAGGCCCCACAATCTAATCAGCACTTGTCCGACTCAGTCATTCTCTCAGGGGCATGACACACCATAGATATAACATCATAGTAGAAATGCTATTCACGGCGGGGGTTAAGGTAAGAACTCAAGATCAACACCTCCGTGGAGTCGAGTTTGCTCGGGTCTTTCCACCCATAAAGGATGTTGGTCAAGGAGCGCAAGGAAATATTTAGAACAGGGTGTTCGATGTCACTAGTCTTCATGTTACTCACACCGATCTTTCCCTTAATCGTGTAGAGAAGAAAATACCTCGAAGCCTTCATGTCCTTCTCAACCTTATCATGGTGACCCTCGACTTTCTTAATCACTCCCAAATGGTCGGCAAAGGCATCACTACCTAGTTTGAAAGTGGTATTCTTGAGCCTAATACTCACATCATGGGTTTTCTTATCGTAGGTGAAAGAGCTTAAAAACTCAAGGGTGAAGTTATGATAGCTTATCTCCTCTTGGTTGTACAATCCCTCCAACCCAAGAACCGTAAAGATGTCATGTACCTCCCTCTCTATTCCCAAGGCCTCCAAGGTACTTACCGACGTGCACTTTGTTGGGGCCATTATTCTAGTGGCTAGGACCTCAAAGTTACTCCGGTGATCGTCACTCTCAAAGGCTATCGTCGGGAAGTCCGGAAGGGTGATAGCGGGCGGTTCCTCTTGTTGTGGTTGGCGGGCATTCCTTCCACGACCGGTCATAGTGTTCCTTGACATGCTACAAGAGAAAATCACACACAAGATATGGAATGGGATAGGTAAGAATTTGAAGTCAATTTTGAATATGGATAAGAATTTTCTCTACTCCTCAAATTGGTGGATGACAAATAAAAAGGTAAATCCCAATATAGTTCTATTGTATTTTGACCAACCTTCCAAAATATCCAAATGTTATAAATTCTTTTTCCGGAAGTTGAAATTCTTGTGGTAATATGGTTTAAACATAACTTTAATCACATGTATTACTCTTGTTTTGTTGGAGCTTGTGTCCTCCACAAATTATTGTGATAACATTTGTAAATCTCTTACAGGTTCACAAGGGTATACTTCGTATTTTAATCAGTTGATTAACGATTACCTAATAAAGGTTGGCTTGCTAGAAAGTTTGACGTTATTATCATACAGATGGCGGTGATCAACTGGTCCCTAAAGGTCACACCTATAGGATGTGTTTGAGAGATGTGGTTATAGAAATATAATCACATTGATGCGTTATATGACTAAACAGTTAGTCAATGTGTTGATGAGATAATTATTTAATGAAGATTAAATAATATTAGTTGAGACGAATTAACTGTAAATTCGTAAATTGAATATAATAAGTTATATTTAATTAAATGTATGTAATGCTAGCTTGGACGAATTAATCTGTTAATTCGTAATTAAATATAACCGGTTATATTTAATATCAACAAGATGAATGTGTTATAGTGGTAATAGTGAGGGTACTCAAACCAAGAGGTTCTTACATCTGGAAAATCAGTTTGGAATGAGGAGAGGGACAGTCCCTTTTAAGTATCTGGGGGTTAATGTGTCCCCTAAGAGACTTTCTATTATGGACTGTGATTGTTTAGTTGAAAAGATTGTGGAGAAAATCAGAGGTTTTGGAGCTAGAAAACTTTCTTATGCTGGTAGGTTGGTGTTGATTAAAGCTGTTCTTAGTAATCTTCATAGTTATTGGGCTAGAATCTTCATTCTCCCCAAAATTGTCATTAAGAAAATTGAAGGGGTGTGTAGGAGCTACCTTTGGCATGGGACTGAGAACAAGGAAAACCCTGCACTGGTTTCTTGGGACCAGATCTGCCACAAGAAGAAGCATGGGGGCCTGGGGCTAAGGGATCTTCATGCGTGGAATGTGGCTGCCATAGGAAAGTATGTGTGGTGGGTAGCCATGAAGGCTGATCATTTGTGGGTAAGATGGGTGCATGCCATTTACATTAAATCAAATTCTTGGGAAGACTATCAACCTACAATTGGTTCTAGTTGGGCATGGAAAAAAATTTGCCAAGTAAAAAATATTTATAAGACTAAGTTATACTCTTCCAACAATGTGGAGCATTATTCAATCAAAGAGGGGTATGAGTGGCTTAGACCTGCTAGGCCTATAGTCAGCTGGTATCCTTGGATGCTAAATAGATGGATAGTACCTAAGCATAGTTTCATGGTGTGGCTTGTTGCTCAGCAGAGACTTCTAACTCAGGACAGGCTTATCAAGATGAATATTACAACTGTCAACTATTGTTACTTGTGTGGTGATGCTCACAAGCATCTGTTTTTTGAATGCTATTACAGTAGAAGTTGCTTGCAAGTAATTTCAGATTGGTGTTTACTGCAACTACCTGTCACTGAATGCATCCACTGGTGGGTAAAGTGGAGGACGCCTGAACTCAGCAGGAAGCAGATCATAGCTATGATTTTAGCAAGCATTCTGGCTCATGTATGGTTCAGCAGAAACAAATGCAGGATAGATGGGTATGTCATCAGGCCTACAGTTCTTTGTAGGATGATTAAAATGGAGGTGCAGCATAAACTAAACAACTGTGTAATTCAGTCTCAGAATAGACGAGTCTTAGACTGGGTGCAGTACCTGCAGACTGCCTAGGTTACTGATAGCTTGCTAATTGATTTTGACAGCATGTGGATTTGTTGTGAATGTAATGTTGTAAGGGACAATTATAATTCTCAATAAGAAGCTTACATTTTCCCAAACCAAGAGGTCATGGGTTCAATCCTCACTAGATGACAATTTACACATTTTATACATTTTTGGAATAACCGAAAATAAGAGAAATAACTCTCTTAATTTCGGTAAATTGGGCCGAAATTAAGGAAAAGAAAATCCACCCTATTTCTCCATATACTCGATTGTTATAAGGGGAGATGAGGGAATTTTCTTAAACTAATTCTTTTCCCAATTCTTGCCTCCTCTCATCGGAAGAACACAAAAAAAAAACCTAAAAATTAATCAGTGATTTTTGGATCGATTCTAGCAAAATCAAAGGGCATTTCTCATATCATCTTGGGTGCAGCTGATAGGCTAATATCAACTTTGATATTGTTCTTAGACCGTTTTTGCTAGGACCAAAGGTTATTTCTTAATCTTTTACAATATTGTTTATGCAATTTAATTTTATGACTAGCTTTCATCATCTTATAGATTCGTTATAGTCCTTAAATTAAAGGGATGCATACAGATAAATCCCACATGTTTATCATCCAACTTGTTCAAGCTTGACTCAACCACGACGTACTACACTAGACTCTTACCATAATAGTCACTTGCTCAAACCTTGGAAATTTTACCACTTTAAAGTCTTAACTTAAGAGGTTACATGTTATTGAAATCTATATATTTCATTAAAAACAATTAAAACAAGATTTTTTTTGAAAATTTCAAAATCCGGGTAAGTGAAATGCTTCTTTTTGACACTTTAAAATCCTTAAAGACGGAAGTTTTTTAAATGTGAGGCTACCTCAAGCATCATAAGTTTGAAGTTTTGATAAGCCATGAGTAAGCAGCATAAGTAACAAGCATAAAAGTTAAAATTTTGACATGGTTAGTGTCGGATTTTCAAGAACTTGGTCACACTTTAAGACAAAAAATTCCTTGATTAATTTCATAGTATAGCACCAACGATCAAATTCACAATCTAACAACATACTTAAACAATCTTTAAGACACAAAATACATTTGCTCATGGGGGTTTTAAGAGAAATTTGAAAATTTCACCCAAGTTTTAAGACGTAATTTGTTTCATTTTGGGACCACATACTACATTACTAACTAAGATAGTAGTCTTATAAGGCAATTATATCAAGTTTTATCCATAAGAATCGAAATTTGGGCATGACTCACCTAGAATTAGAAATTTTGAGACGAATTTTTTGTTTTTCACATATTAAACAAGATCCATCAATAACAACAAAGGTTAAGCCTTTGTTGTCCATTTAGACTCAACAAAAAGCACCAAAATCCCATTATTGAATCAAGAACACCGTTTTCGAGTTCATTAATGGTGGACAAAATTTCAACACAAAAATCTGATTTTTTTTTTATCAACAACAATGGTGTAAAAAGTTTACTACTATCATGAATTAAGTAAAATAGGTAACTAATTAACAAAACTCAAATGATTTAAGAGTAGATCTAAGAAAAACTCAAATTGGGGAAAAGATGGAAGAGGAATGTATAAGCTTACCTTGACAAATTAATGGAATTAGGTGAGAAAAGGGGGGTAATACGATGAATCCCAAGCAAAATGGGACAACAATGGAGGTTTTTGAAAAAAAATTGGCGGGGAAAGAGATGAAGTATGAATATAAGAAGGAAAAGTGAAGGAAATAAGGGCTTTTAGCAGAGTAGCCCAACCCGTGTGAATCCACTCGGTCGAGGGCCGACTGTACTCGGTCGAGTACAACTCTACTCGGTCGAGTAGAAGGCCCACTCGGTCGAGTGACGGGTTTTCCAGAATGTACCACCTCCTGGATTTGGTCCACTCGGCCGAGTCAAGGATCCACTCGGTCGAGTGATTTGTGTACTCGAACGAGTTGGTGCTCGCACTCGGTCAAGTGATTCCGTTGGGTCCAAATTCTCAACAAAGCCCTATCGCCGCATTTCCTGCAAGACAATAAGAGGCTCGGGAGTCCACCGTCTATCGGTGACCCGTCCCGAGTTAGCTCATGCGGCATCATAATCGCTGTTTCTTATCTGCTACCTCCATACTTCCATTTACTCTACCAAAATTATCACAAATTATACTCTAGCGGTAGAACTATCAAACATTAGATAAACACACGATATGAATCAAGAGAATGGAATTATCATCTTTCAAAATGTGTCATGACATGTAATTCTATTTATCCAATTTCCGTATCCTACGACACACATGTGAAAGCCCATATCATGCAAGAGTCTATCAACAACCACATATCCATGTAATCACACAACATTGGCTATGTCGTTCAACCCTACTTGTAACCACCCATGTAGTGACCAACCGAAACAATAGGCACTAGTTTTGATATGAGGGCGCCCACTCATCCAAAACAGATCTCCTATTGTACTCATGCCGGGTTCGTTTTATTAGACACACCTAGGTTCATTTTGATTCATTCGTTTAGGTTCCAAAATCGAAGCTCTGATACCACTTTGTAACACCCTCTTCTTAGCCGGCCAAGGTAATTGGGAGGTGTTACCATCTCGGTTTCCCGAGGCGGTGAAATCGGAGTTGCAATTAAGAAACTATTAATATAAATAAAGTGTTTACTGAATTACATAACCATAAAAAAACAAGTAAAATAATACAACTCATGACCACTACACTATTCTAGCCAACTATGCTCGACTCGGATGTCATCAAGGCTCGTCTCGTCTTCTACGTACTGCCAAAGCTAACCTGTACATAACCCACGCCCCATATGATCGGAAATATCATATGGATCGATATAGGCCACCCCGGAAATAGGTGACAATTACACAGACACACAACACGTCAGGTTCAATAAATAAATATAAGACACGACATGATAAGTAAATATGCAACATGCCAAATATATGAATGAGACACGAATATACCATCATCACACCGGTACCAGGACACGCCCAGACGTACCCATAACCACCAGTGCCAGGGACACTGTAGATACCCAGTATCTGCTGAGACTCCAACAAACACCCGATGATTATCGGACTATAACATGCTTTGGAATCGCAGCGTTTGATCGACAGTTTGTGTACAACTTTACGTCGGAAAACTTAAAACGATTTCGAAAATGAAACATTTCAAAACTTTTCAAAAGTACCTGGAGTGTTTAATGCATGACGACGGGGTCGCAATGACACTAACTAAAGTCAAAACCGACACCGGACCAAAAACCGACTCAAAATTCAAATCCCGACTCCAACAACGAGTTAAACCGAGTCAAACACAAAAAACAAACCATTCAAATGCTTCCATGTTAAGATTTCCCAGGATCATGCATGGTCAAGTACCAAACATGTGCATACAAATCCTAGGATAGAACAAATCATGATTGCATTTGTGTGAAAGCGACAAGACACCTCGAAGACGTGCGACGTGGCTCGCACCTCTTTGAGCAGCCCAGGTGGCCACGTCGCTCAAAACTCACACAACCACTCATTTTCCTATAAATACCCCCTCAAATGCAACCATTTGAAGGTTACGCGAGTGTCCGCCTCCTCTTTTCTCCATTAAAATTCTAGACTCGACTTCCTAAGTCACAATCCGACACGTGTTTACGACCTACCGATCGTAAACACGAGCCTTACACATTGTTTCGTACCGTTATCGTGCATTATCACTTGACCGACCATTTCGACCACTACACCATCACTAAGCTTAACAAAACACTCTTTTTACTTACTAAAAGGGTTTTAAACCGAGTCTTTTCCGACCAAACGAGTTGATACACTTACGTCGGTTTCTCGCCATAAGCCAAGCATGTAAGTATGAGGGTGTAAAAATCCTTTTTTATCATATCTTTACTTGTTTCATGACTATAACATGCTAAATCATGCATAACATGGTCCAAAACATGGGAAGAATGAGCCAAAACCGGACTTTTTGGTTGAGGCAGAGGCTACTTACGTAGCACATAGGCTCGCGCCTAAAGGACCCTGTCCAGCCTTAAGTCCAATACGTGTTTGGTCTCTTCTTTTCCTCAATTTCTATTTTCATATTTGTAATCGGTTTTTACCATTTCAAGTATTTTCAAATCATTTTCTACAAGTTTTAACCATAAAATATTTTTCACCCTTGGTTCTTAATACCATGACGGTTTAATCCGTGTTTCGGTGATAATATTTGGTTAATTACATTTAAAAGGTATTTTAAAGCCTTTTATTTCATTTATTTACATTTTGGAAGATATTTTAAAGCCTTTCATCATTTCTTTACATTTTCAAAATAAATGTATTAGTCACCAACACAAAGTCATCCTTGGTTCTACATACCATGTCGGATTTTAACCCGAGTACGATCGTATTCATTTTCAAAACTATTTATATCAAGCTTACAAAGTCGAACCCGACATCGAATACCGTCAAAACAATGACGATTATTTAAGTCTCGTTCTTCAAATCAACACAAATACGGCCTAAACGGTCCTTTCAAACCAAAATGGGTTCAAATACCCATCTTTCAACACGTTTTATAAACGTTTTTTAATGGTCAGAACACGTCATATACCGTTGACTGACCCGCGCCTAAACAGGCCACTTCTTTTCCTATTTTCAAACCAGGGGAGACCCCCTTACATCGCCAATAGGCTCGCCCCTATTCTGGCTGCCTGATGCAGGGCCTGTCCCCCTTCCAGCATTGGTCTAGGACGATCCCGACTCCGGCTAACCCGGATATAGGACGGATCAGACGACTAATTTGCTCATTCAAAAAACCGTATTTGCAAAATGCCTTACTAAGACAAATGGATCACGTTATGCGCCATAAACCTAATTTGGTAAATGGATGTTTAATTTTCGTCTTGCATGCAAATCAACCGTAAATCTAACTCGACATCTTATACTTGATACTTGGATTAAATCAACCGACTTATAAAGCTCTCACATGTTATGTTTAAACTATTGGATGCACATTCATACATTTAAACCGTTTTATCAACTTTTGCATTCAACCAACCAAGATAGATCAGTAGAGGCCGCTACCGCGGGCGGGATTGGGTTTCTGATTAAAGGGCTTCCCAATACGTACCTTCACCTCTTACTCAGAAACTTTGGATAGTGGACGACCTTATCCAGGGCGTACGAGAGTCATTCTAGAGATAGGATGCTAAAGAGGGACGATTCCTTATCTTTAGTACCTATGTCAAACACTGCTTTGTGCTTCGTTTGACCGAGGTATAAAGTGGATTTGAACGGGTTCCAAGCATCCCACAAATGCTTGGTGGCGACTCCGAACATCTCTAATCGTTTCGAGACCCTTGCCGAGACGAAACCGACCGATCTAAAATGATCCGGTCGAAAGCATATTTTTACGCCGCCGAGCGTGGCTTTCAAAAGACCGCTGTAAGTCTACAGATCAGCTGGGCGTGCAGGTGGGCCATGTCCACAGATTGGCGACTCCGCTGGGGAAAACTAGGACACTTATGTCTTTGTGATCCCTAGATGGTGAGAGTCGAACGAGGTCTTGGTTGGAATGCATTAATTGATATTACGGTCATGGTCAGGTTCCTTGTCCGAACCCACAACCTAACCCTTTTCGACCAATTGGCTCGTCTCGTCGGCATGAGTTTTCTCATCCCCGCGTTTCGAATCCCGATTGAGTCAAGCATGCCGTTGACGATACACTTTTCTATTTCGTCAAAGAGCTTTCTTCACCTTCGAGCACGAGACTAGGGCACCCTCATTACACATTTTGTTTGGATAGGTATCCCTCTCGCAAATCGGGGTTTGATTGCTTGGTGTGTAACCCACCCTTTAAGCCAAAACCCGCGTCAGCATAATGCATAATATAATGAAACTGTGAGTGCTTATGTGCTATGTGATCATAAGTCCTTCCGTGTCATTTTAAAACTTTCAAAAACACCTTTTTGCGCCGTTATAATGGCCATTTCAAACCTCGGTCTTTCGCCGACCGTTGCTTTTCAACACGCCTTTCTAGGCCATCGTAATGACGATTTTTAAACCCGGTTTTTTATAACCATTTCAACACGCCTTTCTAGGCCGTCGTAATGACGATTTATAGCATTTGGGATTGCAGGAATAAGTGTAGGTTGGAGCACTATATTACTGATGTGACCATAATTAGAGCATATTTAGTCCCCGAATTAGCCTTGTTCCCATGCTTTTTAGTGCATATTTGGGTCATTTATTGTCTTTAGTTCTTTGTTTTGCATATTCTTTGAGGTTTTGTGCCCTTGGTAGGAAAAGAGTGCAAACCTTGCATTTTCATGGCAAAATAAGGCTAAATTGATTGAATTCAATGACCAAGCATCAAGGAAAGACAAGATTAGAAGGCTTTTATACATACTATAGTATATGGGCAATGATGAGAAAAGATCCTTGCATCCCCGGAAAAATCCTCAAGGATTCTATGAAGAAAAAGGAAGAAAAGAAGAAGGAATGAAACTGTTTGACAATCCGTGCGGATTGCCCTGAAGACGCCCGTCCACCACCCACAATCCGAGCGTCTTCCTCCACAAGACGCCCGGGCAAAACCACCCAAAGACGCCCGTCCAGAAGCTCCCAAATCCGCCCGTCCCGTGCCAAAAACACCCGGATTCCCAGACAGTACTTTCGTCTTCTACAAGCTTCAAGGAAGGATGCACATCTTTTTCTAAGACCGGCGAAAAAGAGACCGGAGTCTCCCTAGAGACCGGCGATTCCTCAAGGACTTAATCGTCATTTAAGCCCTTAGTAAACCCTAATTTATGTACCTAATCCCCACTATAAATACCCCATTAGTCTAATTAGAAGAGCATGTTCTTCTTAGCAATCTTTAGTGTAGTTAATATCAATCAAATCTCTCTTTAATCTTGTAATCAACATTTAATCAAGTTTTAATACAAGTTTTATTTCCTTAATCTCTCTCTTGTTCATCCTTTATTTTGGGTAATTGAAGTTTATTTGGGTTATTATTGGGAGATTGACAACCTTCCAATCAAGCATCAAGTACTTCTTTTATTCTTTGCTTTATTATTGGAATCATTAGTAGGTATAATTCTCTTAATCCCTTTTTAATTATTGTTAATTATCTTCATTTATTCATCATGTTTCACTTTGTTGGTATGATTGACAACCTTGCTAGCATGTTCAACATGATAATGAGTGAGTAGTTTCCTTAGCTAGGGTTAATGGGTAATTAGGGGAAACCAACATGGGGAATGATTCATGCTTAAATTAATATGCTTTCATAGTTTATTTGCTTGCTTGTTGTGATCTCAACTTATGCACATGTTATGTTTGATGAAATGCGAGCCTATGAATGTTAGAAATCTAGATCTCTTTACTAACATATTCATATATGTTTTATGTTAATTTAATCATAAAATTAATTGGTGATCTTATGCATGCAAACTATAAACAATTTAAAGAAGAAATCTTTATCTTACATTGGTATTTTCGGATCTTAAGGGCACAAGAGAGTTCTCCTACTCTCTTGTTCTTGAGCTCTCCTTATATGGATGAACAAAAGGACTCAAATATAGAATCTCTCCCAAGGAATGATACCCAAGATATACTCTTAATAAAATTAATATTATCAATACTAGAATAACATTAATTTAAATAAAAAGACCCAAAATATTTTTGGTCCTCTTTAATTTTCGGTCAAGAGAAGGAAGAAGGAGGAAGAGAATATTTTTATCTCTCTAAAAATATTTTTGTAATGTTAGAATGAATTAAATTACACTAGATGTTGCATGTAGTGTATGTTGGAAAAATAAGAGAAAACCCTTGGCTCCTCTTATGACCAAAACCATGATCATGTTTTCCACTATCTTAATTAGCATAATATATTGCTAATATAACCCCATTATTTCGGCCAAAAGGATAAAATTGACTCCATTTTATTTTTGTCAATTTGTCAATATGTCACATGTCACATGTCACATAAAATTGTTATGTATTTTTATCATATTAAAATCAACGTATTAATAAAAATACGTCATATACAAAAATCGACTTAGCAATTCATAATTGCTTGTACCAAAATAATTTACCAATTATAAATCACAACATCTTGTATTTATAATAATTCATTCAATTTCAATTGTTTCCTTAAACAATAATTTCATCCAAGTAATAAAACAATTCGATCACTTAGACCGTATCTTATTTAATCAGATTATAATGAGATACATAAATTTTACTTCCAAAATCGTCCGTCAATTTTCAAGTAATTTAATTAACTCGTAACGTTATACGATCAATTAAATGATCAATTAAGAGTAATATCCTTTAGGTATGACCTAGGGGATCAACTGATCACCACCGTCGCACGACAGTAATGTCAAACTCTAGTAAGCCAATCATTACCGATATGTGTGGACCAGTTGACAGTAAAATATTACTTCCCAATTGTATTCTTTAAAATGAGACTTAAACATGTGATCATCATGATCAACAGTTGTGATCGCATTATTGTCGGAGGACACATATTCCAACAATCTCCCACTTGTCCTCGACAAGTGTGTGTCACCAATTCTCTTGTCCTATTACTATCTCCCACTCAATGCAAGGTGTCTTTCAGGTCGTACTTGCAAGTGATCATATTGAGAGTGGTTTCCTCGATCTGGAGAATAACTGATTGACCGGATTTATCCACCATGGATTCATTCCAAGCGTGGTCACGCATTTCCAGTTCATTACTCCTCGAGTGGCCCTGAGATATTGTTATAACCCTAACTAGGGGTGGACAATTCCTATCGCACTCATTCCCTTTGACTAGCCACAGCCATCATAACCCAAAATATGCCCATTTGACCCCATTTACGAAGGTCGTAGTAACACAAATCAAAGTTAATCTGAAACTGTGCCATCTTAGGTGAATAGTCTTTAGTCAAAATAATCGACTCATTAGAATACTATAGTAGCTCTCGCCACGACCAGGCTATATAAATTTGTCAGAACTCAATAAGCGGTCATAAGGCCCGACAAAATGTTCCTAACAGTCTGCCTATGTGATCGACTAGTCATCTCACATGACTCTATGGCACTTGAACTTGCCATCAATCGAATCACACTCCAGTCACTTCGAGACGTCACCTCATATAAGTGACTACGGGCTAATACTATGTTAATCCGTGTTCACTTTAACGGGGTTCAATTGTCACTACAAACCGTTTGGATGCAACAATGTATAAATTTAAAGATAAAAGACAAATGTGATTATGAACATGAACAAAAACAACACTTATTTCATTTCAAAATCTAACAAAAACTTGGTACACGTTTAAGTCCCATGGACGCAACATGTCCATCATGCTTGGCCTGCGATAAAGGCTTGGTGAGCGGATCGGCTATGTTGTCATCCGTCCCAACCTTACAAATCGCAATTTCCTTTCTTTCAATGAAATCTCTTATTACATGATATTTTCTAAGTACATGTCTAGATCTATTACTAGACTTTGGCTCTTTAGCTTGGAAGATCGTCCCACTATTATCACAATAGAGAGTGATGGGATCATTGGCGGTAGGTACTACTTTTAGACCTTCCGTGAATTGCCTGATCCAAACGACTTCCTTGGCGACTTCGATGTTGCGGCGTACTCGGCCTCCGTTGTTGAATCCATTATTCTGATTCCTTGAAGCTTCTCCAGCTTACGGCACCACCATTGAGCATGAAAACGAAACCAGCTTGTGATTTCATGTCATCTCTATCCGTTTGAAAACTCGAGTCCGTGTATCCATTAACACGTAGCTCAGTGTCTCCTCCAAACACTAGGATAGAATCCTTAGTTCTTCTCAAGTACTTAAGGATGTTCTTGACGGCTATCCAGTGACTCTCACCTAGATTTCCTTGATATCTACTCGTCATGCTCAAGGCATACGAGACATCAGGATGTGTGCATATCATGGCATACATGATTGATCCAACAGCGGAAGCATAAGGGATCGTCTTCATGCGTTCAACATCATGGGGTTCGGAGGGAGATTGAGTCTTGCTCAATATCGTCCCGGTTACCATAGGTACCAATCCCCTTTGGATTTGTCCATGCTGAACCGTCGAAGAATTTTATCAGTATAAGACTCTTGACTTAGTGCCAATATCCTCTTGGATCTATCTCTATGGATCCGGATACCTAATATGCGTTGTGCTTCTCCTAAATCCTTCATTTGGAAGTGGTTACCTAACCACTTCTTAACAGAAGACAACAGCGGAATATCATTTCCAATGAGTAGTATGTCATCGACATACAAGATTAGGAACACAACATTGCTCCCACTAAATTTCATGTATAAACATGGTTCCTTAACACTTCGAGTGAAACCATTCTCCTTTATAACATGATTGAATCGATGATTCCAACTTCTAGATGCTTGCTTAAGACCATAAATGGATCTCTTAAGTTTGCACACTTTGTTAGGATTTTTAGAATCAATAAAACCTTTGGGTTGTATCATGTACACCTCCTCTTCTAAATGCCCATTTAGAAAAGCGGTTTTGACATCCATTTGCCATATTTCATAATCATGAAATGGGGCAATCGCTAACAAAATCCGTATGGATCTTAGCATGGCTACGGGGGCGAAGGTCTCATCATAATGGAGACCTTGGACTTGGGTAAATCCTTTTGCCACTAGCCTAGCTTTGTAGACATCATCATGTCCATCTATGCCATTCTTGACTTTGAATATCCATTTGCATTGAAGAGGTCTTGCCCTTTTAGGCAAATCTACCAAGTCCCAAACTTGGTTTTCATGCATAGAATCCATTTCGGACTTCATGGCTTCAAGCCATAAGGTGGAATTAGGACTAGAGATTGCGGCCTTGCAGGTGGCGGGCTCGTCACTATCTATAAGCAACACATCGAGTGTTCCTTCTTATTCGATAAGTCCCACATATCGATCGGGATGGCGAATAACTCGGCCCGTTCTTCTAAGAGGAGGAGGAGTAACCGCGTTAGATGACGAAGGAACTTCTTCTTGCGTCTCTATCTCGGTTTGTGGCTCTTGAACTTCATCAAGTTCAAAATTTCTCCCACTCTGTCTTCTAGAAATAAAATCACTTTCTAGGAAGACAGCATCTCGAGACACAAAAACTTTGTTCTCTTGCGGCTTATAGAAGTAATAGCCTCGTGAGGCCATGGGATATCCTACAAAAATGCATTTTTCGGATCGTGGTGCCAACTTATTATCATTTTTAATTTTGACATAAGCATCACAACCCCAAATTTTCATATGGGATAGATTTGGAACCTTGTCTCTCCATATCTCATATGGAGTCTTTTCAGTTGCTTTGGTTGGACTTACGTTCAAAGATTTTATTGCGGTTTGAATTGCAAATCCCCAAAACGAGTTCGGTAACTCGGTTTGACTCATCATGGATCGAACCATATCAAGTAGGGTTCGATTTCTCCTTTCGGCAACACCATTAAGTTGTGGTGTTCCGGGTGGAGTAAGTTGTGATATAATACCACAACCTTTCAAGTGTGAATCAAATTCAAGGCTAAGATACTCTCCACCACGATCGGATCGTAGTGCCTTAATCCTTTTGTTCAATTGGTTCTCTACTTCGTTTTGAAATTCTTTGAATTTCTCAAACGCTTCACTCTTGTGATTTATCAAATAGATATACCCATATCTACTCAAGTCATCGGTGAAGGTTATAAAGTAGTCATAATTACCACGAGCGGTGATGCTCATTGGTCCACATACATCGGTGTGTATGAGTCCCAATAGTTCACTAGCTCGTGCCCCTTTACCACTAAAAGGATTATGAGTCATTTTGCCAAGTAGGCAATATTCGCATGTACCATATGGTTGATAATCAAATGGTGTAATCACATTAGTCGAAATTAATCTTTTGATGCGATTCTCGTTTATGTGACCTAATCGACAATGCCAAATGAACGCTTCACTTGGGTCACTTGATTTGAGTTCTTTGATTAAATGTTATAGATATCATTAGTTGGATTTGAGGTCTCTAAAATGTAAATGCCATTGATGGAAGAAGCTTGGCCTATAACCAAATCATTCCTTGAAATAGTACAACGATTGTTCTTAATGACAAAACAAAAACCGTCCATGTCTAGCATGTCGATTGAAATAATGTTTTTAGAGAGTGTAGGCACATAAAAACAATTATGTAAATACAACTCAAATCCGTTAGGCAAAGCTAAAACATAAGTTCCTTTGGATTCGGCCGCTACTCGAGCTCCATCTCCAAGGCGTAGATCCACATCTCCCTTGCTAAGCCTCTTCACATCTCTTAAACCCTATAAATGATTACAAAGGTGAGAACCACAACCGGTATCTAGTACCCATGTCGTAGTGGAAGTATAATTTATATCAATAACATAAATTTCCTTAGGAATTTTACCTTTTGGAGTGATGATTCCGTCCCTTATATTTCGCAAATATACGGGACAATTCCTAAGCCAATGTCCCATGCCATAGCAATAATGGCACTCATCATAACTTGCTTGAAGTTTTTGACTTTCTTTCTCTTCTTCTTGAACCTTTTGCCCTTGGAAGCAAGAACTTGATTGCTTGAGCTCCCACTAGTTTTGGTATCTTTATCTTCCAGAGACAAAGACCCTATTGATTGTATGAGGTAGTCTTCCTGAGACGGGCTCATACGAGATCTAGTTGTAGTAGATGGTTTAGAAGAAGTGATGAAGTTAAGGATTCCATCCGAACCTATCCCAAAATGAAGTTCTCTAGTAGTGTCGAAATCATTGTTGGAGCAAACGTCGTCAAAAACATTGTGGTATGACTCAAAAGTTATCAGTGCGGTAGCGTTTGATGGATTCATTGTAATGAACTACAAATATGGAGGAAAAAGGAAATATTAACATTTGTCTTTTAAAATCATACTTGTAAAATTAACAAGATATGAACATTTATATAGTGACCTCTACCCAACTATTATAAATGATTCCAAGACCCAAATTCATATTAATTTAGGGCACGGTGTGCCGAAATACCCTTTATTATCTATCACGTTTTAAGTGAACTAAAGCGGTGAACTACGATAATTCTAATTGACACGGTCGATATACTCGATTAAATGATAATGCATGTTTTAGTTATGGCGATTTAGCGATGCATGCGACATATAAATAAAATGCAAAGCATAAAAATAAATCCTAGTATGGCCTTCCTAAAATAGAAAAACTATTTAACTATTACATATTCGGAAACCAACTCCATTGGTCCTTTGAACTTCGGTTATTGGCACACATCTCGAGGTAACACCGTCTTTATGTATCGCCTTCTTGAAGAAATCCGACTTTATGGAACTCCGGAATAAATAAATTACATAATAAATTACATAATTTCCTATTATACATTTGTAATTAAAATAAAATAAATCTATTAAATTACAAAACGGTGATACGAGATCACAATAAATTACAACCGAATCGATATTCCCATACATTTCGGGTAATACCGATTAAAAACTAAGGCCATACTAAGTAAAATTACATAATTCAAAAATTACATAAAATAAAATTATGACAATCATAAAGAAAATGTAGCATTATAATATGTATGAACATGCCCAATTTTATGCTAAATCGCCTTTAAGTAGCCAATATCGTATATTACTCGGTTTTTACGGATTTGCGTGATTCAACGTTTTATAATCACAAAAAATTACATAAATTCATATTTATGCATAAGTTAATTACCCTAACCTCTTAGGACTCAAAATTAGTCTTCACTAACTATTTGACCGTAATTAACTCATATTTCCAAAATTTGTTCATTAATGGACCTAAAATTATAATAAAATAAGCTATAAACTTCAAATAAATCACAAAATTTCAAATAAATTCAAAATTTGAAATTTAAACTCATGAACATTATGGAAAAATACCATGACACTCATAATGTTCAAAACTTAGGTTAAAAAATTTCGAAATTTATCCGGAAAAACAATGTTGCGGTTTATCGGTTTTAACAAAAAAAATCATAAAAACATGAGAAAAATTATATTTATCAAATTTTCAATTTTAGATCTGAAATGGATAATAAAATGCAACATGTGACGTTTTTCCTTAGTCATGGAGTATGTTTTATTAATATTTCACTAATTAAGTCACTATTTATGCTATTTTTCTTCAAAAAATCATAAATCATGCATAAAGACTTCAATATAGCCTATTATTTTACACACATATTGTAAAATTGCATGTGACAACATACTAAATTTCAATGACCAGATTCGAAATTTATCTCATATTAACCTATTTTCATCTAAATCCGATTTTAATAATGAAAAATCCATTTTTCGAGCATAAGAAGTCCAAAAATTATGAAAATTTACAGGTCATCTCAAAATATTATATGTGATAACATATCCAAAAATCACTGGAAAATTCGAAGTTTAGCTAATTTTAGTCCGAAAATGACATTTTATTCATAAAATCATATTTTTAATGCCATTATTATATAATATGAACTATAAAAATCATAAAATTTAATCATAAAATTAATTGGTGATCTTATGCATGCAAACTACAAACAATTTAAAGAAGAAATCTTTATCTTACATTGGTATTTTCGGATCTTAAGGGCACAAGAGAGTTCTCCTACTCTCTTGTTCTTGAGCTCTCCTTATATGGATGAACAAAAGGACTCAAATATAGAATCCCTCCCAAGGAATGATACCCAAGATATACTCTTAATAAAATTAATATTATCAATACTAGAATAACATTAATTTAAATAAAAAGACCCAAAATATTTTTGGTCCTCTTTAATTTTCGGTCAAGAGGAGGAAGAAAGAGGAAGAGAATATTTTTATCTCTCTAAAAATATTTTTGTAATGTTAGAATGAATTAAATTACACTAGATGTTGCATGTAGTGTATGTTGGAAAAATAAGAGAAAACCTTTGGCTCCTCTTATGACCAAAACCATGATCATGTTTTCCACTATCTTAATTAGCATAATATATTGCTAATATAACCCCATTATTTCGGCCAAAAGGATAAAATGGACTCCATTATATTTTTGTCAATTTGTCAATATGCCACATGTCACATGTCACATAAAATTGTTATGTATTTTTATCATATTAAAATCAACGTATTAATAAAAATACGTCATATACAAAAATCGACTTAGCAATTCATAATTGCTTGTACCAAAATAATTTACAAATTATAAATCACAACATCTTGTATTTATAATAATTCATTCAATTTCAATTGTTTCCTTAAACAATAATTTCATCCAAGTAATAAAACAATTCGATCACTTAGACCGTATCTTATTTAATCAGATTATAATGAGATACGTAAATTTTACTTCCAAAATCGTCCGTCAATTTTCAAGTAATTTAATTAACTCGTAACGTTATACGATCAATTAAATGATCAATTAAGAGTAATATCCTTTAGGTATGACCTAGGGGATCAACTGATCACCACCGTCGCATGATGATAATGTCAAACTCTAGTCACCAATCATTACCGATATGTGTGGACCGATTTGACAAAAATATTACTTCCCAATTGTATTCTTTAAAAAGAGACTTAAACATGTGATCATCATGATCAACAGTTGTGATCGCATTATTGTCGGAGGACACATATTCCAACAATCTCCCACTTGTCCTCGACAAGTGTGCGTCACCAATTCTCTTGTCCTATTACTATCTCCCACTCAATGCAAGGTGTCTTTCAGGTCGTACTTGCAAGTGATCATATTGAGAGTGGTTTCCTCGATCTGGAGAATAACTGATTGACCGGATTTATCCACATTGGATTCATTCCGAGCGTGGCCACGCATTTCCAGTTCATTACTCCTCGAGTGGCCCTGAGATATTGTTATAACCCTGACTAGGGGTGGACAATTCCTATCGCACTCATTCCCTTTGACTAGCCACAGCCATCATAACCCAAAATTTGCCCATTTGACCCCATTTACGATGGTCGTAGTAACACAAATCAAAGTTAATCTGAAACTGTGCCATCTTAGGTGAATAGTCTTTAGTCAAAAGAATCGACTCATTAGAATACTATAGTAGCTCTCGCCACGACCAGGCTATATAAATTTGCCATAACTCTATAAGCGGTCATAAGGCCCGACAAAATGTTCCTAACAGTCTACCTATGTGATCGACTAGTCATCTCACATGACTCTATGGCACTTGAACTTGCCATCAATCGAATCACACTCCAGTCACTTCGAGACGTCACCTCATATAAGTGACTACGGGCTAATACTATGTTAATCCGTGTTCACTTTAACGGGGTTCAATTGTCACTACAACCCGTTTGGATGCAACAATGTATAAATTTAAAGATAAAAGACAAATGTGATTATGAACATGAACAAAAACAACACTTTTATTTCATTTCAAAATCTAACAAAAACTTGGTACACGTTTAAGTCCCATGGACGCAACATGTCCATCATGCTTGGCCTGCGATAAAGGCTTGGTGAGCGGATCGGCTATGTTGTCATCCGTCCCAACCTTACAAATCGCAATTTCCTTTCTTTCAATGAAATCTTTTATTACATGATATTTTCTAAGTACATGTCTAGATCTATTACTAGACTTTGACTCTTTAGCTTGGAAGATCGTCCCACTATTATCACAATAGAGAGTGATGGGATCATTGGCGGTAGGTACCACTTTTAGACCTTCCGTGAATTGCCTGATCCAAACGACTTCCTTGCAGCGACCGATCCGCAATGTACTCACCTCCGTTGTTGAATCCGCGATTCTGACTTCCTTGAAGCTTCTCCGGCTCTACGGCACCACCATTGAGCATGAAAACGAAACCGACTTGTGATTTCATGTCATCTCTATCCGTTTGAAAACTCGAGTCCGTGTATCCATTAACACGTAGCTCAGTGTCTCCTCCAAACACTAGGATAGAATCCTTAGTTCTTCTCAAGTACTTAAGGATGTTCTTGACGACTATCCAGTGACTCTCACCTATATTTCCTTGATATCTACTCGTCATGCTCAAGGCATACGAGACATCAGGACGTGTGCATATCATGGCATACATGATTGATCCAACAGCGGAAGCAAAAGGGATCGTCTTCATGCTGTAGGGTAATATCCGTATAAAACCCTTTCTTTATAGGATTATAACGCAAATTTAATACGCGATTTATAGTCATAAAACGAAAATAACAAGGAAACGATAAAGATTAAGCAATAACCTCCGGTCCTAGTGCAATTCGGCAATGAGAGATCAAAGTAGATCTCCTCCTAATTGTTGCACCCAAGATTGTCCGAGAAATGCCCTTGTTCTAGAAGGAATCCTCTAATTGCCTTGCAATATTGATAGGATTAATTTTGTGAGTTTTTGCTTAGATGAGAGATCTAGATTTCAGAGAGAAATGATCTCCAAAACCCTAGTTATTTTGCAAATGAATTAGCATTAGGTTAACAAGAGAATGAGCTTCTCTTTTTGTCTATGCCATTCGGCCAAACCGAGTGAAGGAGAGGGAAATGGGCTTTTCCATTTCCTCTTTATTTTAACTCGCGGTCCGACATGCAATTTTACTAAATGTATATGACACGGTCTAATTATAAACTGTCATCGGTTATCGGATATTAAAGCATCAACTAATTACACGGATTAGTTGAATTATTAATACGTGTCCGACAAAGACAATATTGTATAATTATATTTATTCAATATACATTAATCAAATATAAATCGTTTATATTCAATTTTACGAATTAACTGCTTAATTCGCTTTAGCCATTATTATTTAGTCCGTATTAAATAAAATATCTCAACATCACATTTTTGACTAATTAATAGTCAAATAACTCGAACTAATGGTTAGTCAAATTTGGCATCTACATGATTGTATTTTCATACCGTCACATCTCTCAAACGTATCCTATAGGTGTGACTTTTAGGGACCAGTTGATCACCGCCATCTGTATGACAATAACGTCAAACTTATCTAGCAAGCCAACCGTTATTGATAAACGTGGACCAACTGATTATGATACAAAAGTATACCCTTTGATCCTTTTAGAGATTTATAAGTCCTTGCACTAACTGTTAAGGACACCAGCCCCAACAAGCTCCCACTTGTCCGTACAAGTGTATGTGCAATGACGTTATCCGCACTAACTGGAGGACACAGCTCCAACAAACTCCCACTTGTCCGTACAAGTGTATGTGCGATAACCGATTCTCATATTCATTTAAAATTTCTCCCACTCAATGTAAAACAATTTGCAGATCTGGATCCACAAAGGTCGTATTTTACAATCGATCTGGATCAAGAGTGGTTTCCCCGACTAGAGAGTAACTTAACTGATAAAACGAATCCGTATCCGAGCATGGCCATGCATTTTGATTCTGACTCCTCGAGTGGCCCCGAGAAATATCGAGTACAGATAAAGGCTGAATATTTCCTTCAACTCGAACTCCTTCCGATCTAAGCACGGCATGAAATGACCCAGAAAAAAATCTACTTGGCCCCCTGTTACGGATGACCGTGAGAAAGAAACCAAAGTCACCCAAAATGCCTTAGTCTCAAGAGACAGTCGATAGTCAAAAGAATCGACTCTTAGGATCACCATGGAGGTCCTATCCACGACCGGGCACCGAATGTTATAAAACATTTAGGACTCCACGTCGATGTCACAATTGTGTCCTACGAGATATCCGTATAAATCGCCTCTGTGATTGGTCAGTCAACCGGTTGACTTATGGCTCGTTGAACCCACCATCAACCAACGTCACAAAATAATTGCCAGAGTTATCAGCTCATGTGGGCAATTAAGGACTGAAAAATATAATGTTCGTTCAGTTCACTTTGTGGTGTTCAAAAATTGTCGTACAATTCCACATGAAAAACAAAATATATAAATATCAAAACGATGATGTTGTATAGAGTACAAAAGGGAATGAATCTGATCCATAAAAAAGTACTACAACTTAGGAACACGTTTAATTCCCATGGAATTGACGTGCCCTTCATGCTTATCTTGTCGTAATGCTTTAGTGAGAGGATCTGCTATGTTATCATCTGTAGCAATCTTTTCTATCACTACTTCCTTTTGCTCCACGTAATCTCGGATTAGATGAGCTTTCCGTTGTACATGTCTAGACTTGTTGCTAGACTTTCGCTCCTTAGCTTGGAAGATGGCACCACTATTGTCGCAATAGATGGTGATCAGGTCATTCGAACTAGGCACTACAGATAGCCCATGTAAGAATTGACGCATCCATATCGCTTCCTTTGTAGCTTCGGACGCGGCATAGTACTCGGACTCAGTCGTAGAATCTGTTGTAACAGTTTGTTTGGAACTCTTCCGGTGATCTGCAGCGCCATTAAGAGTAAAAACGAATCCAGATCGAGATTTCGAGTCATCACGATCCGTTTGGAAGCTAGCATCTGCACACAGAAGGTTGCGCATAGCTTTTGAGGGCCTCCATAAGTCAATGCCCAATCTTTAGTCCTCCGTAGGTACTTAAGAATGTTCTTGACAGCCATCCAATGTGATTCACCCGGATCTTTGTTGGAATCGACTTGTCATACTCAATGCATATGCCACGTCCGGACGTGTGCATATCATGGCATACATGATTGATCCTATAGCCGAAGCATAAGGAATCCGTGTCATGCGCTCTTTCTCTTCCGGTGTCTCGGTGACCGAGACTTGCTCAAATGCACCCCTGGAGCCATAGGAAGAAACCCTTCTTGGAGTTAGTCATGCTGAATCTCTCTAGGACTTTGTCTATGTAAGACTCGATCGAGAGATAGCATCCGTCGTGATCTATCTCGATAGATACGGATGCCCAGAATTCTTTGTGCCTCTCCCGGATCTTTCATCCTGGAAGTGGTTTTTCAACCATACTTTCACCGAAGTTAAGAGAGGTATGTCATTCCCAATCAGGAGTATGTCATCGACATACAATATTAGGAAGACAATCTTGCTCCCACTCGACTTGATATAAAGACATGGTTCCTCGACCGATCGAGTAAATCCATTTTCTTTAATCACTTGGTCGGAGCGATGATTCCAACTCCGAGATGCTTGCTTAAGTCCATAAATGGAACGCTTAAGCTTGCACACTTTCTTAGGATGTTGTGGATCGATGAAACCTTCGGGTTGTACCATGTACAACTCTTCCTCCAAAAAACCGTTTAAGAAGGCGGTTTTCACATCCATTTGCCAAATTTCATAGTCATGAAAAGCGGCAATCGCTAAGATAATCCGAATGGAACGCAACATGACTACGGGTGCAAAAATTTCATCGTAGTGCAAACCTGGCACTTGGGTGAAACCTTTAGCAACTAGTCGTGCTTTATAGATATCTTGTTGACCTTCCGAAGAATGCTTTATCTTGTAAAGCCATTTGCATTGAAGGGGACGAACCTTAGCAGGTAAGTCAACAAGATCCCATACGTTGTTCTCATACATAGAGTCTATCTCGGATTGCATGGCCTCAAGCCATAGCTTTGAGTCGGAACTAGTCATGGCACCTTTATAGGTTGCGGGTTCACTACTCGTTAGGAGTAGAACGTCATCTATGTCATGTTCCTCGACCATACCAATGTATCATGCGGAGGAATAGAGACTCTTCCCGACCTCCTAGGTTCCTCGGGAATATTCACTGCGTAGGGATTGAAGGAATTGGTTCCTCCAATGGTTGCTCGGTATTTGGTTCGGAATCTCCGACAGTCGAAGGTTCTATCACTCTTTGCATTCTCGAGATATTCCTTCTCTAAGAATGTCGCACTAGCCGCAACAAAAACACGTTGTTCGGTTGGCGAATAGAAGTAATGACCAAGTGTTCCTTTAGGATAACCTATAAAGTATGTCTTGACCGATCGCGGGCCGAGCTTATCCTCGTGTCTCCACTTGACATAAGCCTCGCAGCCCCAAACCCGTATAAAGGACAAGTTAGGGACCGTTCCCTTCGATAGTTCATATGGAGTCTTGTCAATGACTTTAGACGGACTTCGGTTAAGTATTAGAGCGGTTGAGGAGAAGAGCATAACCCCACAATGAGTCGAGGCAACACGGTGTGACTCATCATGGATCGAACCATATCAAGTAGTGTTCGATTTCTCCGTTCGGACACACCATTCAGCTGAGGTGTTCCAGGAGGAGTTAACTGTAGGGCAATCCCACAGTCCTTTAGGTGTTGATCAAACTCGTGAGAAAGGTACTCGCCACCACGATCTGAACGCAGTGTTTTAATCTTTCTACCCAATAGGTTCTGTACCCTATTCTGGTATTCCTTGAATTTCTCAAAGGATTCACTTTTGTGCTTCATTAAATAGACATAGCCATATCTACTTAAATCGTCCGTGAAAGTGATGAAATACCTATAGCCTTCTCGTGCGGTGATTGACATAGGACCACATACATCCGTGTGTATGAGTCCTAATAGGTCACAGACGCATTCCAACACCTTTGAAGGAAATCCGAGTCATCTTACCGATGAGACATGATTCACACGTGCCAAATGATTGAAAATCAAAGGCCGAGATAGCTCCATTTTTAATGAGCTGTTTTACGCGTTTCTCATTAATGTGTCCCATACGGCAGTGCCATAGATACGTTTGATCTTTGTCACCAACCTTTAACTTTTTATTCATTACGTGTAATATTTCGGTGGTCTGATCTAAAACATAAATTCCGTTCATGGAGACTGCCTTGCCATAAATCATATTGTGTAAAGAGAAAAAGCAACTATTATTCTCTATTACAAATGAAAAACCAAGTTTGTCAAGTGCAGAAACTGAAATAATGTTTTTCGAAAGACTAGGTACATAATAGCAGTCATATAATGACAACTCAAATCCGCTAGGAAGCTGGATCACATATGTCCCCTTTGAGATGGCAGCCACTCTTGCTCCATTCCCAACACGCAGTCCACCTATTCACCCTTTACGAGGGGTTCGATGTTTCGGAGCCCCCGCACATGATTACACGATGATGAGAACCACAACCAAGGTATCAAGTACCCAAGTTCCGTAACTTGCGTGGTTAATCTCAATCATATGAATAAAAGTAGAAGAAGAAGACATACCAACAGGTTTAACACGACCCGGTTTTATGTCCTCATGATAAACAGGACATGTACGCCTCCAATGCCCAGTCTTGTGGCAGTGATGGCATTCCATGTTTTCGGTTTTGCTCTTTGTCGCGCCTGATGAGGTGCTCGACTCACCAGGCCCACTCTTACCTGAACCCGACTTCTTGAACTTCGGTTTACCTACTGCTAGGTTTGCCTGAGCTTTGCCCTTACCTTTCCCCTTGTTTGTCACAACGAGAACATCCTGTTTCAAGCTCCCACTGAACTTCATGTCCTTCTCGGTCTGTACGAGAAGGGAGTGAAGTTCATGGGGACTTTTCTTCAAATCATTCATATAGTAATTCGCTCTAAATTGCGAAAAACCATCGTGGAGTGAGTGAAGCATGCGGTCGATCACAATGTTCTCGCTGATCTTACAATCAAAGGTCTCGACTTCTCGACATTCTCAATCATGCTGAGAATGTGTGGGCTAACTGGTTGGCCCTTCTGGAGTCTCGCATCAAAGAAGCGAGTGGTATGCTCATAGGTCACGATTCTTGGTGCTTTCGAGAATTCCTTGGTGAGCGTGGTGAAAATCTTGTTCGCACCATGGGCTATGAAGCGTTTCTGCAAATTGGGTTCCATTGCAAAAATGAGTACGTTTTTAATCGCACCCGCTTCCATACAGAAATCATTAAACTTGGTGATTTCAGAAGCTCTAGCCGTGGGATCCGGGTTTTAGGGATGGGCTCTAATAGATATTTGAGCTTCCCGTCAGCAGCGGCAGCATTCCGTAATGCCGCCTCCCAGTCCGCGAAGTTTGATCCATCATTCTTCAGTCGAGTAGACTGATTCATCTAATTCATGAAGATCCGAAGCCAGGACTCACGGTCCAATGTGGCACTTGGCATTGGGTTATCAGTAGAACCAGCCATTTGTTATTAGCAGTTTAGAAGTTCGTGATCTACACTGAAAAAGAAAGAAAAACGAAACGAAATAAGCAACTCATCGAGGTGATTTAAGTCTATTTAAAATTCATTTTAACGTGTAGACTCTCGCACTTGCATAATTGATCTCCCTCAAGAATGATACAAGTGATCCCAAGACTCAATTTCTGTAAATTGATAAGCCAACTGTTTAGCTAATTCTTCCGGAAGAACTCTTGGTCGATAGATTTCCGTAAATCCTATCTATAGTCCACCATAGTCACAGGATCGTACGAGTGACCATAGTGTTGAGATAAAATAGGTCAATCGGTTCCAACTTACCCGACGTAGAAGGGGTCATATTATGCCTACCTACGAAGAAGGGACTCATTGGAGTTTGACCTATAAAGACTATTCTCAATTTTTGTTTATACGAGGAAGATCCCATCAACTAAATTATAATTCATATTAAGTGAACGGATAACTAGCGTCTGCGTGAATGAATTAATTTGGGTGATGGCTTAAATAAACGTGTGACATGAGAATGTCAAAGAAAACTAACTCGTGACCTCTATATGTGTCAGTTTTCATGCAATAATTAGGTGGTTTGGTTTTTAGGCGGAAAATGATGCATACTATCGTTACGATAAAATAAATAAATGAATGCAATACGTAAATAAAAATTCCTAGTGTGGCCTATTCTAGTAAAATAAAAACATAAAACAACTTTGGAATCCACTGTTGGACCCGAGAAGCTTGTCTTGATGTTCCATCTTGATCCATGTAGCGGGAGTGAGCATCCGGTCTCCATCTTTGGTCTTCTCAAAGATTACAATTTAAAATTTACAAATATAAACCTATTTACATTCTAAATAAAAACTGTAATTAAAAGAAATAAAAATGGAGATACGAGATCTCAAAATACAACCAAGACCGTGTTCCATCATTACGGTAACACGTTCTACTAAGGCCACACTAAGTTACAACCGTTTGCAAAATAAATAAATACGTAATTAAAAGCATTCAAATTAAACAAGAACGATAAATAAAATGCATCAACTAAAATTTAAATTTATTCGTGACATAATTCCGTAATTATGTTAAATTTTTCCAAACCACCAAAGATAATTAAAATTATATGACAAAACCGCTTTAGTCAAGTTAATTTTAATCCGAGATAATCCGTTACTATAAATTGTTTTAAAGTAACTTAATTTTACGTGGGTGAACCGTTTCACTATCAAGCGAGAGCATAAATCCGTTTTATGCAAAATTGGCCCGAAAAAAAAAACAAACAAAATTTTTTTTTTCTTCTGTACTGCTGTACGTGAACAGTACCAGAAAGGGAAATTTTTTTTTTTTTTTTTTAATAAGGCAAAATGCCGAGAGCCTTAAAAGGCCAAAAAAAACAATCGGCTTTAAAACGAGAGCAACAAGAGATCAAAACAAAACGGTTTGATAAAACACAATTGCAATTTTAATCTAATCCGTATAGAAATCAAACTACAATTGTTACATCTTCAACATATTGCAATAATTATCGGTTAAAATTACAACATGTGAAGAACGATTGAAAACAAGAGATCAAACGATCTAACAAAATGTGTGGCACGCAAATCAATGCAAAAACAGAAAACAGGCCGTGACTTGAGGCCACACGGTTTTCCGGAATTTTTCGAGACAAAAATTTGTGCCACACGAAATTTTATGCAATCATTTTGATAGATCTTTAACATATTGCGATGAATATCGATTACAAAACAATATGCAAAGATCAAAATGAAAACAAAACAATAGACAACCATCACCGTGTATACAAGACACGGATCCCAAAGCACAAAACACAAAAAAAACGCAGCAAGAAAAATAACTGCCGACAAAAAAATTTGTGCCGTGAGGGTTTTAAACAAAAAAAATTACCGATTCAAAATCCGTTTGATGAAAATCACATAGAAAAATTTACGTGGCCTCGCTCTGATACCACTTGTAGGGTAATATCCGTATAAAACCCTTTCTTTATAGGATTATAACGCAAATTTAATACGCGATTTATAGTCATAAAACGAAAATAACAAGGAAACGATAAAGATTAAGCAATAACCTCCGGTCCTAGTGCAATTCGGCAATGAGAGATCAAAGTAGATCTCCTCCTAATTGTTGCACCCAAGATTGTCCGAGAAATGCCCTTGTTCTAGAAGGAATCCTCTAATTGCCTTGCAATATTGAGAGGATTAATTTTGTGAGTTTTTGCTTAGATGAGAGATCTAGGTTTCAGAGAGAAATGATCTCCAAAACCCTAGTTATTTTGCAAATGAATTAGCATTAGGTCAACAAGAGAATGAGCTTCTCTTTTTGTCTATGCCATTCGGCCAAACCGAGTGAAGGAGAGGGAAATGGGCTTTTCCATTTCCTCTTTATTTTAACTCATGTCCGACATGCAATTTTACTAAATGTATATGACACGGTCTAATTATAAACTGTCATCGGTTATCGGATATTAAAGCATCAACTAATTACACGGATTAGTTGAATTATTAATACGTGTCCGACAAAGACAATATTGTATAATTATATTTATTCAATATACATTAATCAAATATAAATCGTTTATATTCAATTTTACGAATTAACTGCTTAATTCGCTTTAGCCATTATTATTTAATCCGTATTAAATAAAATATCTCAACATCACATTTTTGACTAATTAATAGTCAAATAACTCAGACTAACTGGTTAGTCAAATTTGGCATCTACATGACTGTATTTTCATACCGTCACATCTCTCAAACGTATCCTATAGGTGTGACTTTTAGGGACCAGTTGATCACCGCCATCTGTATGACAATAACGTCAAACTTATCTAGCAAGCCAACCGTTATTGATAAACGTGGACCAACTGATTATGATACAAAAGTATACCCTTTGATCCTTTTAGAGATTTATAAGTCCTTGCACTAACTGTTAAGGACACCAGCCCCAACACATGCGTTCAACATCATGGGGTTCGGAGGGAGATTGAGTCTTGCTCAATATCGTCCCGGTTACCATAGGTACCAATCCCCTTTTGGATTTGTCCATGCTGTACCGTCGAAGAATTTTATCAACATAAGACTCTTGACTTAGTGCCAATATCCTCTTGGATCTATCTCTATGGATCCAGATACCTAATATGCGTTGTGCTTCTCCTAAATCCTTCATTTGAAAGTGGTTACCTAACCACTTCTTAACAGAAGACAACAGCGGAATATCATTTCCAATGAGTAGAATGTCATCGACATACAAGATTAGGAACACAACATTGCTCCCACTAAATTTCATGTATAAACATGGTTCCTTAACACTTCGAATGAAACCATTCTCCTTTATAACATGATTGAATCGATGATTCCAACTTCTAGATGCTTGCTTAAGACCATAAATGGATCTCTTAAGTTTGCACACTTTGTTAGGATTTTTAGAATCAATAAAACCTTCGGGTTGTATCATGTACACCTCCTCTTCTAAATGCCCATTTAAAAAAGCGGTTTTGACATCCATTTGCCATATTTCATAATCATGAAATGCGGCAATCCTAACAAAATCCGTATGGATCTTAGCATGGCTACGGGGGCGAAGGTCTCATCATAATGGAGACCTTGGACTTGGGTAAATCCTTTTG
Organism: Silene latifolia; assembly: GCF_048544455.1. Lineage (NCBI taxonomy): Eukaryota > Viridiplantae > Streptophyta > Magnoliopsida > Caryophyllales > Caryophyllaceae > Silene > Silene latifolia. The sequence goes on from NC_133537.1 coordinate 290,172,479, forward strand.
CCACTAGCCTAGCTTTGTAGACATCATCATGTCCCTCTATGCCATTCTTGACTTTGAATATCCATTTGCATTGAAGAGGTCTTGCCCCTTTAGGCAAATCTACCAAGTCCCAAACTTGGTTTTCATGCATAGAATCCATTTCGGACTTCATGGCTTCAAGCCATAAGGTGGAATTAGGACTAGAGATTGCGGCCTTGCAGGTGGCGGGCTCGTCACTATCTATAAGCAACACATCGAGTGTTCCATCTTATTCGATAAGTCCCACATATCGATCGGGATGGCGAATAACTCGGCCCGTTCTTCTAAGAGGAGGAGGAGTAACCGCGTTAGATGACGAAGGAACTTCTTCTTGCGTCTCTATCTCGGTTTGTGGCTCTTGAACTTCATCAAGTTCAAAATTTCTCCCACTCTGTCTTCTAGAAATAAAATCACTTTCTAGGAAGACAGCATCTCGAGACACAAACACGTTGTTCTCTTGCGGCTTATAGAAGTAATAGCCCCGTGAGGCCGTGGGATATCCTACAAAAATGCATTTTTCGGATCGTGGTGCCAACTTATTATCATTTTTAATTTTGACATAAGCATCACAACCCCAAATTTTCATATGGGATAGATTTGGAACCTTGTCTCTCCATATCTCATATGGAGTCTTTTCAGTTGCTTTGGTTGGACTTACGTTCAAAGATTTTATTGCGGTTTGAATTGCAAATCCCCAAAACGAGTTCGGTAACTCGGTTTGACTCATCATGGATCGAACCATATCAAGTAGGGTTCGATTTCTCCTTTCGGCAACACCATTAAGTTGTGGTGTTCCGGGTGGAGTAAGTTGTGATATAATACCACAACCTTTCAAGTGTGAATCAAATTCAGGGCTAAGATACTCTCCACCACGATCGGATCGTAGTGCCTTAATCCTTTTGTTCAATTGGTTCTCTACTTCGTTTTGAAATTCTTTGAATTTCTCAAACGCTTCACTCTTGTGCTTTATCAAATAGATATACCCATATCTACTCAAGTCATCGGTGAAGGTTATAAAGTAGTCATAATTACCACGAGCGGTGATGCTCATTGGTCCATATACATCGGTGTGTATGAGTCCCAATAGTTCACTAGCTCGTGTCCCTTTACCACTAAAAGGATTACGAGTCATTTTGCCAAGTAGGCAATATTCGCATGTACCATATGATTGATAATCAAATGGTGTAATCACATTAGTCGAAATTAATCTTTTGATGCGATTCTCGTTTATGTGACCTAATCGACAATGCCAAATGAACGCTTCACTTGGGTCACTTGATTTGAGTTTCTTTGATTGAATGTTATAGATATCATTAGTTGGATTTGAGGTCTCTAAAATGTAAATGCCATTGATGGAAGAAGCTTGGCCTATAACCAAATCATTCCTTGAAATAGTACAACGATTGTTCTTAATGACAAAACAAAAACCGTCCATGTCTAGCATGGCGATTGAAATAATGTTTTTAGAGAGTGTAGGCACATAAAAACAATTATGTAAATACAACTCAAATCCGTTAGGCAAAGCTAAAACATAAGTTCCTTTGGATTCGGCCGCTACTCGAGCTCCATTTCCAAGGCGTAGATCCACATCTCCCTTGCTAAGCCTCTTCACATCTCTTACACCCTGTAAATGATTACAAAGGTGAGAACCACAACCGGTATCCAGTACCCATGTCGTAGTGGAAGTATAATTTATATCAATAACATAAATTTCCTTAGGAATTTTACCTTTTGGAGTGATGATTCCTTCCCTTATATTTCGCAAATATACGGGACAATTCCTAAGCCAATGTCCCATGCCATAGCAATAATGGCACTCATCATAACTTGCTTGAAGTTTTTGACTTTCTTTCTCTTCTTCTTGAACCTTTTGCCCTTGGAAGCAAGAACTTGATTGCTTGAGCTCCCACTAGTTTTGGTATCTTTATCTTCCAGAGACAAAGACCCTATTGATTGTATGAGGTAGTCTTCCTGAGACGGGCTCATACGAGATCTAGTAGTAGTATGTGGTTTAGAAGAAGTGATGAAGTTAAGGTTTCCATCCGGACCTATCCCAAAATGAAGTTCTCTAATAGTGTCGAAATCATTGTTGGAGCAAACGTCGTCAAAAACATTGTGGTATGACTCAAAAGTTATCGATGCGGTAGCGTTTGATGAATTCATTGTAATGAACTACAAATATGGAGGAAAAAGGAAATATTAACATTTGTCTTTTAATATCATACTTGTAAAATTAACAAGATATGAACATTTATATAGTGACCTCTACCCAACTATTATAAATGATTCCAAGACCCAAATTCATATTAATTTAGGGCACGGTGTGCCGAAATACCCTTTATTAACATAACTCGGTGGATTAACCTTTTAATCGATTCTACTTTTAGAACTCTTGGTCGATAAAATTTACATTAATATTTATCTCTAGCCCGAAACACATCCGGAAATCATCGTGAATACTTTCGTTGAGTACAACCCAAAATTCGAATAAATGTGTCCATGATCCAAACTCATATCAACTTAGGGCACGGTGTGCCGAAATACCCCTTATTAACATAAATTCGGTGGATAGACATTTATCACCCACTTCCCCTACGTAACAAGGTTTGTACCCCGGTAGGGCCGAGTGCACTCCCTCGCGAAATAGGTTTTCATGGTTTCTAATATTTGGTAAGGTTATGTCTCAATTGATTGTTTTAGTGAGAGGTCATGTCAATTTATTATCTATCACGTTTTAAGTGAACTAAAGCGGTGAACTACGATAATTCTAATTGACACGGTCGGTATACTCGATTAAATGATAATGCAAGTTTTAGTTATGGCGATTTAGCGATGCATGCGACATATAAATAAAATGCAAAGCATAAAAATAAATCCTAGTATGGCCTTCCTAAAATAGAAAAACTATTTAACTATTACATATTCGGAAACCAACTCCATTGGTCCCTTAAACTTCGGTTATTGGCACACATCTCGAGGTAACACCGTCTTTATGTATCGCCTTCTTGAAGAAATCCGACTTTATGGAACTCCGGAATAAATAAATTACATAATAAATTACATAATTTCCTATTATACATTTGTAATTAAAATAAAATAAATCTATTAAATTACAAAACGGTGATACGAGATCACAATAAATTACAACCGAATCGATATTCCCATACATTTCGGGTAATACCGATTAAAAACTAAGGCCATACTAAGTAAAATTACATAATTCAAAAATTACATAAAATAAAATTATGACAATCATAAAGAAAATGCAGCATTATAATATGTATGAACATGCCCAATTTTATGCTAAATCGCCTTTAAGTAGCCAATATCGTATATTACTCGGTTTTTACGGATTTGCGTGATTCAACGTTTTATAATCACAAAAAAATACATAAATTCATATTTATGCATAAGTTAATTACTCGAACCTCTTAGGACTCAAAATTAGTCTTCACTAACTATTTGACCATAATTAACTCATATTTCCAAAATTTGTTCATTAATGGACCTAAAATTATAATAAAATAAGCTATAAACTTCAAATAAATCACAAAATTTCAATAAATTCAAAATTTGAAATTTAAACTCATGAACATTATGGAAAAATACCATGACACTCATAATGTTTAAAACTTAGGTTAAAAAATTTCGAAATTTATTCGGAAAAACAATGTTGCGGTTTATCGGTTTTAACAAAAAAAATCATAAAAACATGAGAAAAATTATATTTATCAAATTTTCAATTTTAGATCTGAAATGGATAATAAAATTCAACATGTGACGTTTTTCCTTAGTCATGGAGTATGTTTTATTAATATTTCACTAATTAAGTCACTATTTATGCTATTTTTCTTCAAAAAATCATAAATCATGCATAAAGACTTCAATATAGCCTATTATTTTACACACATCTTGTAAAATTGCATGTGACAACATACTAAATTTCAATGACCAGATTCGAAATTTATCTCATATTAACCTATTTTTCATCTAAATCCGATTTTAATAATGAAAAATCCATTTTTCGAGCATAAGAAGTCCAAAAATTATGAAAATTTACAGGTCATCTCAAAATATTATATGTGATAACATATCCAAAAATCACTGGAAAATTCGAAGTTTAGCTAATTTTAGTCCGAAAATGACATTTTATTCATAAAATCATATTTTTAATGCCATTATTATATAATATGAACTATAAAAATCATAAAATTTAATCATAAAATTAATTGGTGATCTTATGCATGAAAACTATAAACAATTTAAAGAAAAAATCTTTATCTTACATTGGTATTTTCGGATCTTAAGGGCACAAGAGAGTTCTCCTACTCTCTTGTTCTTGAGCTCTCCTTATATGGATGAACAAAAGGACTCAAATATAGAATCCCTCCCAAGGAATGATACCCAAGATATACTCTTAATAAAATTAATATTATCAATACTAGAATAACATTAATTTAAATAAAAAGACCCAAAATATTTTTGGTCCTCTTTAATTTTCGGTCAAGAGGAGGAAGAAGGAGGAAGAGAATATTTTTATCTCTCTAAAAATATTTTTGTAATGTTAGAATGAATTAAATTACACTAGATGTTGCATGTAGTGTATGTTGGAAAAATAAGAGAAAACCGTTGGCTCCTCTTATGACCAAAACCATGATCATGTTTTCCACTATCTTAATTAGCATAATATATTGCTAATATAACCCCATTATTTCGGCCAAAAGGATAAAATGGACTCCATTATATTTTTTTCAATTTGTCAATATGCCACATGTCACATAAAATTGTTATGTATTTTTATCATATTAAAATCAACGTATTAATAAAAATACGTCATATACAAAAATCGACTTAGCAATTCATAATTGCTTGTACCAAAATAATTTACCAATTATAAATCACAACATCTTGTATTTATAATAATTCATTCAATTTCAATTGTTTCCTTAAACAATAATTTCATCCAAGTAATAAAATAATTCGATCACTTAGACCGTATCTTATTTAATCAGATTATAATGAGATACGTAAATTTTACTTCCAAAATCGTCCGTCAATTTTCAAGTAATTTAATTAACTCATAACGTTATACGATCAATTAAATGATCAATTAAGAGTAATATCCTTTAGGTATGACCTAGGGGATCAACTGTTCACCACCGTCGCACGACAGTAATGTCAAACTCTAGTCAGCCAATCATTACCGATATGTGTGGACCAGTTGATAGTAAAATATTACTTCCCAATTGTATTCTTTAAAATGAGACTTAAACATGTGATCAACATGATCAACAGTTGTGATCGCATTATTGTCGGAGGACACATATTCCAACAATGAATCCTTGCATTTTTTACCCATCACCTATCTTTTCAATGAGACTTGTAAGACATAAACCAACTCGAGTCTCATTAGACCATGCATATTGTTGAGTAGGGAAGATTAAGTCGACTTGTAGGTGTTGTACAATCTAATCGATTCGGCTCCGGAACCCAAACTTTCCTAGGATTGTAAGACATAAACCAACTCAATCCATCACAACAGTAATTGCTTGCTTATAATTTGAGAACATGTTTGTATGATCAATTCCCATGAATCCCCTATGACCCCATGACACCCTAGTGCCTTTTATCAATTGTTTACATCCCTTTTAATTCATCTTGCTGGTTTACTGTCATTGCTATTTAGTTTATTGATCTTCTACTTCAAACCCCAATTGTGACACCCTTAGACACCACTAGTTGCAATAGAAATCTAATCTCAATTCCCGTCCCTTGGGATCCGACCTTTACTTGCCTCTTTACTAATTGTAGAGTTGTTGGTGAAGTTATAAATTGTGTTTTGGTCTAGGTGCTCCTAACGACAAGTACTGAAAACTAAACCCTCACAAGGGATCACGACCAAAAATGGCGCCGTTGCCGGGGACGGTGTTAACTTGATTTAGATTTTCTTGTATTTTTATTAGTTGTGTCTTTCTTTGCCTTGGGGAAGTAAAACTCCTCAAGGTTTGTTCTAATTATTTTCGAGTTGTTTGATATTTTGCATGTCTAGAAGATCACAAGGTAACTTGTTACCCTTTGATCACGAAATTGAAAGGACTTTAACAACAAATAGAAGACTTGCTAGGAGAACTTTGAGAGGTATTGGTGAGGTTGTAGATATTCAACCAAATACTATTGAGTTCATCAACCCTTTTGCAAGAGAAGGTGAGGAGAACCCAACACAAAATCCAACACAAAATCAACCTACAATGCCTAAGTTTTCATCACATTCCGTACCCACCGAGGAGAACCTACCCAATGGTACTCCCACACCACAACACTTAACCGGAAATTTTATTGCCAAATCCGCATTTATCCAATTAGTCGAAAGAAGCCAATTTGGGGGGATGCCTAGTGAAGACCCTCATTCTCATATGGAGACTTTTTGTGACTATTGTGATGCGATTTCTCAAACCGGTGTAACTCAAGACCAAATTCGATGGGTCTTATTTCCTTTTTCTCTAATTGGCACCGCGAAACAATGGTTGAAAGGCCTTGATAAGGCTACTCTCGGAATTGATTCTTGGAAGAAGTTGGCTCTAGCTTTCTACAAAAAGTTCTATCCACCGGAAAAGACTAACATGCTAAGAGCTCAAATTACGGGCTTTAAACAAAGAGATGAAGAATCTTTATATGAAGCTTGGGAGCGATTCAAAGGAATTTGTCGCTCATGTCCTCATCATGGACTTAGCGAGTGGTTCTTGGTACAACAATTTTGGAACGGACTTTATGAAGATTCAAGGAACATTCTCAACATGGGATCAAATGGAATGTTCACCGAAGTTGATGACAATCAAACTTGGAACAAAATTGAGGAAATGGCGGTCCATAACTCACAATATAGTAGACCTCGCAAGGCTACTAGAGGAGGAAAGCATGAAGTGGACTCCATTACTAAATTGGGTGCTCAACTTAGTGCTCACATTGATACCATCAATTTGAAGTTTGAAAAAGCTATGGCTAGACTTGAAGAAGCCTCAAAATCACCAAAGCATCATGTTAATGCCATGACGGCATCTTCATCAATCCCGAGTGGGATATGTGAGAATTGTGGAACTTTGGGACATGACCAAAGTGAATGTAGGGAAACAAATGAACAAGTGAATGCTTTCCAAGCATACAAGAGTGGCACCCCTTATTCAAACTATTACAATGAAAACACCAAATTCCATCCAAATCTCTCATACAAAAGCCAAAATGTTCAAAACCCTCAACCAACATACATCCCACCTCCCATGAGAAACCAAAATCAAAGACCCTTTTACAACCAAAACCAAGGTTACCAAAATCAAACTTCATACAATCAACAAAATGACCAAGGTTTTGATGCTCAAAAAGCGGTCCTTTAAATGCAAAAGAATCAACAAGAGTTTTTCACTCAAATGCAAAAAGATAGTCAAGCAAAGGAAATCACCATCAACAACATCCTAGCTCACACCAAAATGTTGGAAACCCAATTAAATCAACTAGCATCTTCAAGCTCACAAAGACAAAAGGGGCAATTACCACCTCAAAGTAATCCCCCAAGACATGAAACGGTTAGTGCCATTCACTTGAGAATTGGTACAAGGTATGAAGCACCGAAGAAGCAAGTTGAGGATGAAGTTGTGGAAACTAGTGACAAAGAAGAAATTGTGCAAAACTCCAAGGATGGAGAACCATCAAAAGAAGAAATTTCAAAGAAAAATGAAGGCAAGGTCAAGGAGAAGGAGCCCATTGTGATTAAACTTTCTTTTCCAAGTCGTCAAGCTAAGCCCAAATTTGATGACCAACTTGGAAAATTAATGGAAATTGTGAAGAATTTGGAAGTCTCGATTCCTTTCACGTATTTAATCAATCACGTGCCGGCCTATGCAAAATACATGAAAGACATCCTCACAAAGAAGACGTCAATCCGGAAGCTTGAGACTATCGCCTTCACTAAGGTGAGTAGTGCAATCCTTCAAGGGAGTTCACCTCCAAAACTCAAAGATCCGGGAAGCTTCTCAATACCGTGTACCATTGGCGACACCACGATCAACAAAGCCTTATGTGATCTAGGGGCTAGTGTGAGTGTTATGCCGTACTCGGTGAGTAAAAGGTTAGGGATGGGAGAGCTTAAATGCACTAATATCACACTCCAAATGGCCGATAGATCGACGAAGACACCATTAGGGATATGGGAAGATGTTCACGTAAGAGATGGGAAATTTTTCATCCCGGTGGACTTTGTCATCGTTGACATGGAAGAAGACTCCAACATTCTAATCATTCTAGGAAGACCTTTCTTACACACCGCGGGTGCGGTGATTGATGTGAAGCATGGAGAGCTCACTCTAGAAGTGGGAGATGAGAGCATAACTTTCAATCTTGACAAGACCATGAGAGCTCCCCATTTGCATGAACCATATTTTATGGTTGATCATTATATCCGGAAGGATGATAGGAAGAAGTCGGAATTCCAATGGAAGAAGAAAATCGATGATGCTCCATTCAAAGAGCAAGTGAATTGTAACAAAGAGAGCTTGAAAAGCTCACCAAAGTCAAGCAATGAAGAGGATGGCCTTATTGGCCAAGATAAGGAAATGGGAGAGTTATCTCTATCAACTTAAGAGATCTTTAGTGATCAAGTAGATGAAGTTTGTGGTCTTTGGGACGATAAGTTTGAAGGGATTTTCAATCCCTATATTGGTAATACTATCGATCAAGACCGACATAAAGGACAACAAGGGCAAAGGTCTATTGAAGATCTTTATCATGATAATGAACAAGCTTTTGACTACTTCTTCAAGGTGTTGAGCAACATCAACAACACCTTGGACATGCCCCCATGACATCTCACTAAGAATGAGAGTTTGGTGGAGTCCTCCCTAAACCACCATTTGTAAATATTTCTAACTCCCTAACTTGCATTTTAATTCTTACATTGCATTTTTGTCATTTTTGGATTTTTATGCTTTGATCAAGATAATTATCATTTTTGAGAGAAGTGAGGGAGGGACTAATGATTTAATTGATGTGTAGTGCTTTAGCTTAGTGTGGGGATAGCAATTGCCTAGGCTATTCATGCCTTAGTAGTGCCCCTACAATGAAGAACACGGGATTTGAAGAATGAAAAATGACAAGGGATATGCAAGTGCACAGATAGAACTGAATCCGGGTAAAACAGGGAGAATCCGAGCGTCTTCAAGAGGAATCCGCTCGTCTTCAGGAAATCCGAGCGTCTTTGCCAGAATCCGCCCGTCCATTTGAGCTGAAAAATTGAAAATTTGGGACTGTCGAATAATCCGAGCGTCCTGGTAGAGAAGACGCTCGTCTTCAGAAATCCGCCCGTCTTTGCAAAAAGACGCCCGTCTTTTTGCCTGTGAAAAACAAGAAAGCTTGCTGTCTCAGAATCCGCCCGTCTTCAGCAGAAGACGCTCGTCCTGCAATCAAAGAATCTGAGCGTCCCAACTGAAAGACGCCCGTCTTTTAGGCGAGAATCCTGAACCCAAAATAGGCAGAATCCGAGCGTCCCGAAGGAAAGACGCCCGTCTTCCCCTGCAGTTTCAAAATTTTCGGGTGTTTTAAATACCCCATCCCACATTTATTTCTTCATTCATTCATTCAAAACACTACCCATTAACCCCAAAACTCAAAACCCTCATCCTCTCCATCACCAAAACAAGATTTCCTCAACCAAATTCAACAAAATCAAATCCAAACTTCCTTTTAACAACAATCAATCACTCCTCTTCCAACAAAAATCAAACCAAGCACCAAAATCTTCAACCTTTGAGTCGATTTTTGAATTATAAAGGCAAAACCTTTCATCTTAAAATCGATTGGGTATACTTGGAAATTGAAGATTTTCACTCTTTTCTTGGTATTTCATCAATGGCAAGGACAAAAGGATCAACAAAGGCACCTAAGGCAAAGGCACTCTCAACAAGACAACAAAGTCTTCAAGGAAATAAAGCCTCATTGGCTATGGTGGTAGCTAGTTCAAACTTGGAAGTTCAACAACAAATTCCTCCCTCGGAAGCAACAACATCAACAACTCCGGAAATTGCTCAATTATCAAACTATCCGGAGGTAATTTTCATTTCTAACTCCCATAGGGATACATTTGCCAAGTATGCTAGAAAATCCTTTATACCCACAAAATTCATATGTGAAGACGCCTTGAAAAAAATTGGGTGTCCTTGAACAAACAAAAGCCTTCTTTGAAGCCATGGGGTTGGGAAAATTGTTTGCTACAAGAGAATTGACGTACCCCTCCCTTACCTTAGAATTCTTGAGTTCTTTGAAAGTTACTAAGGTAGAGACTAGAGAAAACATCGAGTTCCGCCTTGCCAATGTGAGTAGGCGCACCTTTGATGAATTGGGTAAAGCATTAGGTCTTAGTGATTCACCTAGTTATTACAAGAAGCCCGAAAAATATGACCCCGCTCCTCTTTGGGAGGCGATTTCCGGGAGGAAATTTGAGAACTATCATGCTAGTCGCGCTCTATTAGTCCACCATCCGGGCATTAGAGTGTGGCACAAGGTCATCGGGAATACTATCATTGCAAGAAAAGACACTAACCACTTTACCAAGCTCGATTGTGTTCTACTTGAGTCGGCCTTAAATATTGGAAGGGAATTCACCAAGCCTTACAATTCTCTAAGGCTTTTGGTGGAAAGATGGCTAAATGTTGATTGTGGAAAGCAAGGCACCGCTTTTATTGTAAATGGAGGTCTAGTCACTCTTTTGGCTAAGTACTTTGATCCGAATTTCAACAAGGATGACAAGTATGTGGCGAAAAAAGGGGGTCATCTCATTGACATGGATGCCATGATTAACATGTACAAGTGGGTCACTCATAACCCTCTTGACACCAAATATGGGTGGCTCACCAATGATGGTAGATCTTTTTCTTTGCCTTCCAAGATATGCCGTTTGAGTGTCCATCGGACCAACTACCTTGTTCCCCTCTCAAAAGAAGCCGAATACATCATCCGTCAACAAAGGGGTGAGATGCATACTTAGCCCAATATCCAGCCCTCCTTCATTTAGCTAGGCAAGGACTACTTGATCCTTCATGTCCTTTGCCTAGTTGGGCGGATAAGGAAGTCTTCTTTCCAAGTGCATCTAGGGGTGAGATACCGGGTGACGATGAGGTTGTCGGTGATGAGGTTGTTGATGAAGGCATTGATGAAGAGGTAAATGAAGAGGAAGAGGCTAATGAAGAAGAAGAGGATGATGAAGGAAGTGAGCAAGGAAGTTGTAGATACCCGGTATCTGCTGAGACTCCAACAAACACCCGATGATTATCGGACTACAACATGTTTTGGGATCGCAGCGTTTGATCGACATTTTGTGTACAACTTTACGTCGGAAAACTTAAAACGATTTCGAAAACAAAACATTTCAAAACATTTCAAAAATACCTGGAGTGTTTAATGCACGACGACGGGGTCGCAATGACACTAACTAGAGTCAAAACCGGCACCGGACCAAAAACTGACTCAAAAATTCAAATCCCGACTCCAACAACGAGTCAAACCGAGTCAAACACAAAAACAAAATATCTTCAAGCCTTCTATACTAAGTTTTCCCGGATTCATGTTGGTCAAGTACCAAACATGTGACTACAAAACCTAGGATAGAACAAATCATGATTGCGTTTGTTGTGATAGTGACAACACAACTCGAAGTGCCGCGACGTGGCTCGCGCCTCTTTGAACAGCCCAAGTGGCCACGTCGCTCAAAACTCACACAACCACTCATTCTCTTATAAATACCCCTCAAATGCCACCCATTTGAGAGTTACGCGAGTGTCCGCCCCCTCTTTTCTCCCTTAAAATTCTCGACTCGACATCTAAAGTCACAATCCGACGCGTGTTTACGACCTACCGATCGTAAACACGAGCCTTACACATTGTTTGGTACCGTCATCGTGCATTAAACCACTTGACCTACCACTTCGACCACTACACCATCACTAAACTTTTAAAACACTCTTTACTTACCAAAACAGTTTTAAACCGAGTTTTTTCCGATCAAACGAGTTATTACACTTACGTCGGTCACTCGCCATAACCAAACATGTAAGTATGAGGGTGTAAAAATCCTCTTTTATTATGTTTTCATTTGTTTCATGACTTTAACATGCTAAAACATGCATAACATGAACCAAAACTTGGGATAAACGAGCCAAAACTGATTTTTGGTCTGAGGCAGAAGCCCCTTAGGTCGCCAAATGGCTCGCGCCTAAATGGGGTGCTAAGACCAGAGATCAACCGTGTTTGTTCTCGTCATTTCCCTCAACCCATTTTTCATATTTGTAATCGGTTTTTACCATTTCAAGTATTTCGAAACCTTTTTGTTTCATTTCACTTGTTTTAACCATAAAGCATTTTTCACCCTTGGTTCTTCATACCATGACGGTTAAATCCGTGTTTCGGTGATAATATTTGGTTAATGACATTTAAAAGGTATTTTAAAGCCTTTTATTTCATTTCTTTACATTTTCAAACAAACATATTAGTCACCAACACAAAATCATCCTTGGTTCTACATACAATGCCGGATTTTAACCCGGGTACGATGACGAGTATCGACTAATTACATTCAAAATGGGCTTAAAACAATTAGTCCATAATCATTTTCAAAACTATTCATGTCAAGTGTGTCAAACCGAACCCGACACCGAATATTATCAAATAATGATGATTATTCGAGTCTAGTTCTTCAAATCGACAAATGCGGTCTAAACGATCCCTTCAAATCAAACCGGGTTCAAAAACCCATTTTTAACACGTTTTATAACGTTTTCTAAACAGTCAGAACACGGCATACAACTGTTGGCTAACCCGCGACTCAAGCAGGCCTTTTCTTTCTCATTTTCAAAACCAGAGGGAGGCCCCTTACACCGCCGGCTGGCTCGCGCCTCTTATAGCCGCCTGGTACAGGCCTGTTCCTTCCAAAGATTAGTCTAGGACGATCCCGACTCCGGTTAACCCGGATATAGGACGGATCAGATGACTATTCGATTATTCAAAACCATATTTGCAAAATGCCTTACTAAGACAAATGGATCATGTTATGCACCCTAAACCTAATACGGTAAATGGATGTTCAATTTCCGTCTTGCATGCAAATCAACCATTAATCCAACTCGACATCTTATACTTAATATTTGGATTAAATCAACCGACTTAGAAAGCTCTCACGTGTTAGGTTTAAATTATTGGATGCGCATTCATGCATTTAAACCGTTTTATCAACTTTTGCATTCAACCAACCAAGATCGATCAGTAGAGGCCGCTAAACGCGGGCGGGATTGGGTGTCTGATTAAAGGGCTTCCCAATACGTACCTTCACCTCTTACTCAGAAACTTTGGATAGTGGACGACCTTATCCAGGGCGTACGAGAGTCATTCTAGAGATAGGATGCTAAAGAGGGACGATTTCCTTATCTTTAGTACCTATGTCAAACGCTGCTTTGTGCTTCGATTTGACCGAGGTATAAAGTGGAATTCGAACGGGTTCCAGGCATCCCACAAATGCTTGGTGGAGACTCCGAACATCTCTAATCGTTTCGAGACCCTTACCGAGACGAAACCGACCGATCTAAAACGATCCGGTCGAAGGCATTTTTACGCCGCCGAGCGTGGCTTTCAAAAGACCGCTGCCATTGTCCACAGATCGGTTGGGCATACGCAGGTGGGCTATGTCCAGTGATTGGCGACTCCGCTGGGGAAAACTAGGACACTTACGTCTTTGTGATCCCTAGATGGTGAGACTCGAACGAGGTCTTGGTTGGAATGCATTAATTGATATTACGGTCACGGTCGGGTTCCTTGTTCGGGCCCACAACCTAACCCTTTTCGACCAATTGGCTCGTCCCGTTGGCGTGAGTTTTCTCATCCCCGCGTTTCGAATCCCGATTGAGTCACGCATACCATTGACGTCACACATTTCTGTTTCGTCAAAGAGCTTTCATCACTTTCGAGCACGAGGCTAGGGCACCCTCCTTACACATTTTGTTTGGATTGGTATCTCTCTCGCAAATTGGGGTTTGATTGCTTGGTGTGTAACCCACCCTTCTAAGCCAAAACCCGTGTCAGATGCATAATATAATGAACTGTGAGTGCTTATGTGCTATTTGATCATAAGTCCTTCCGTGTCATTTTCAAACTTTCTAAAACACCCTTTTTGCGCCGTTATAATGACCATTTTAAACCTTGGTCTTTCGCCGACCGATGCACGCCTTTCTAGGCCGTCGTAATGACGATTTTCAAACTCGGTTTTGTATAACCATTTCAAATCGCCTTTCTAGGCCGTCATAATGACGATTTTCAAACCCGGTTTTGTATAACCATTTCAAATCACCTTTTTACGCCGTTATAATCGCCGTGTCTAGACACGGAATTTAACCCGTTTCGCGCCGACAATGGCTCCCTTTAAAAACCCGAGAAAAGCACACACCCTTTTCTCGAGACACTTTCGGGATCCCGAGGACCATGCACCATCCCCGAGACCTTTTCAAGGATTTCAAACCCGATTTTCAAAACATACAATTTTGAATTTCAAAACCGTCTTGGGAAACGATGCACTGTTTTCCGAGCCGACTCAAACTCAAACCGTCTTTTGCAAATAAACTTAAGACAACCCTTTTCAACAGATCGACTTGCGGAGATTTCTATCTTCGGAAGCCGCCCATTAAAGCGACAAATGAATCTTTTTAAAAATTCCTATTTTCGAAAACTTCAGTCCACCATTCCAATTCCGCCTCGTGTCTATCGAGTCAAAGGAAATGTACTTATGGGTCTTTACTTATGAGCCGTCTCACCACGAGACCCGTCCAATGGCGTCACGCCGTCATGATTGGACTCGTGTCAAAGGTTCGGTCAAACACCGTCACGTCATAAATCGACTCAGCATCGAGGGACCACACACCGTCACGTTGTAATGTGAGCCGTTTTTCTGCCTCAGAGCCATGGCCCCGTCTTCAACTTCGTCTGTCAACCACAACAACAATGATAACAACAGAGATGTCACAACTGATTAGCTAGCCAGCCTGCTTACCGCTCTCAAGGTAACCCTGGATCGCGTCGAGACCCGTATCGATGCCCTCGAGAACAAGGAAATTGGGGAACATAATACCCCACCTCTGACTGATACTGAGAAGAGGCTGAAACTCTTGGAAGAACAACTCCTAGCCCGGGGTAACAACATCCACCTTGAAAATAACTGAAGGTTCGAACCTGTTGGGGACCAGTTACCTGAAAACTTCACCCTGACCGATGTGCCTAAGTTTAAGGGAGTGGAGGACCCACTTAACCACATCCGTGCTTTCAAAGACTACACGGCCCTCAAGGGAGTCAAACAAGAGCTTTTTACCAGAATCTTCCCATCCTCTTTGGAGCCGATTCCTCGCCAATGGTACTATTCCTTGGACCCGAAAAACCTTACCACTTGGGATGAGATCGCAGTTGAGTTTGCCAAACAGTATGCCGACAACGTCGAAATCCAGGCCAACACCCGTACTCTCGAGGTGTTAACCCAAAACGACAAGGAAGGATTCATTGAGTTCCTAACCCGTAGGAGGAGGTTGAGTACTCTGTTGGTCAGTAAGCCGAGTGAATCAACTCTGGTGGAAAAATTTGTCAACAACCTCCGCCCAGTTTATGCCAACCTACTGAGGTATCAAAATATCAAAACTTTTCAAGATCTACAGATTCTGGGGACACGTATTGAGGACGACCTCCGAAAGGGTGTCTTAGCAAAGACCACTGGCAGGGGTTATCAAGGATCCACCTCGACCGGATCTCGCCCTTACGGTCAGACAAACAAGATTGATGAGGTCAACCTCGTCGAACCATCTGCCAAGAAAACTGAACGCCCCCAGAGAGTGTTCACGAACATAGGGTCAACTTATGCAAGTGCCTTGAAAAGGCTCATGGACCAAGGGAAGTTACAACCGATCGGGCCCACCCCGGACCCGGCCGACGCCAAGAAATCCCGATTTTGGAACCCCAACGCCTACTGCCTGTATCATCGAAGGAAAGGGCATGATACCGAAAATTGCTTCAAACTCAAGCACCTCATTCAGGACATGATTGAGAAAGGAGATTTGCCCATACCCCCACCAACTAAGCCGAACAACAAGACGAATCCTCTGGGAATTCACGCCATCTCTGACGATGAGCCGACCCTAAACTGCTCTGATCTCATCTTGCCAATTGACGACGAGGTGAATGTTCTGGAAAAGGACCCTTCAGACGGAGTGTTCATGTTCAGTACTGCCACTATGCTCACTATGTTTCAGCAAGTTGAAGAGGCCATAGCCAGCCTCTCTGAGAGAATCACCCGACTCAACGACGCCTACCGTCGACTCATCTTCAATCCCCCAACACCGCGTCCGAGGGAGAATTCCCCAAGCATTCAAAACTACCCACCCCAGGATGGATTGCTCCCGCGACCATTCTGGCATAGACCTCACGAGAATCACCCTCAAAATAACCACCTTCAAAATAACCACCCTCAAAATAATTACCTTCAAAATAACTACCCCCATAAAAATCGCCCTCACAAAAATATTCCTCACAAGAACTACCCACTGAGGAATACCCCTCCAAGGTATCCTCGAGACCCTGAAATTAACGGCATATGGCGGGATGATGTTGAGGATGTATATGTCATCCCGGGGAAGGAAAAGCGGACGAAGGAAATCGGATATCTCACCCGATCCGGACGTCGCTATCAGAATCCGAGCAACCCAGCGGTCGTTCCAACAACGAATGACCAAATCGTCCCAGAAGCGGACACTCAACCAAAGGCTCCCGAGAACTCAATCCTGAGACAACTCCCGAAAGCAAAAGCCAAAATCTCAATTTGGCAACTGATCGCAACGTCTTTTGAGCACCGACAGGCCTTACTGCAGGCCTTGGGGAAATTAACCGTGCCCTCCACCTCTTCTCCAGAAGAAATAGTGGCACACATGACGAGAGACGCCCCTGATCTGAGAAACCCGGTCGATTTCTCCGACGAGGATATCCCCATGTTCGGAGCCAATCATAACCTGGCTCTGTACATCACCGTACAATGCCTCCAGAAAAATATACCAATGGTCCTCGTGGATGACGGTTCCGCCGTGAATGTCATTCCTCTCAAAACTGCCCACAGGCTGGGTATCAAGGAATCTGATCTAATCCCAACGAATCAAGGAGTACGCGCCTACGACGGTACTCGTCGCAAGGTCACTGGGCTAATCACTTTAACCGTCGCAACCGGGCCACTGGAAAGGCAAACCAGTTTTCAAGTGGTCGAAATCGACGCGTCCTTCAACATGCTCCTGGGGCGTCCCTGGATTCACGCCGTCAAGGCGGTCACATCAACGCTCCACCAAAAGATCAGGGTCCCCTTCAACGGGAAAACGATCACGATCCCCGCTTCCCCAATCAAAGCAGTTATGAGAAGAGGGGTAGCCTCCCAAGCCATTGAGGAGGACGACAATGAAATGTGGGGTTTTCAAGCCGTAAACGCCATAACTGACGAACCTGCATCCTCTGAGTGTGACCCGTTCATCAACCTCATGATCAACCGCATCATGATGCGTCAGGGTTACTTCCCGGGTTTGTCGCTCAATCCACTAAAGGACCCATTGCCTCCCTTGAAACAGGCTAAGGTCCCCAACATTCCCTTTGGGCTGGGATACGAACCTACTGACAAATATATCCAGGAGATGAACCTCCTAGTCTGAAAACGCAGGAAGCACGGGGTTATCCTCCGTCCCTACCACCTGACTCTCAACGGATACTTTGTCCCCCAGGGAGAGTCTGAACTCTACCACGGCTTTCCGGAGCAAATCTATGACTCTGTGGCCAGGGCTAGATACCCGGGAGTGGAAGTCTTCCAGGACTGCTACTTTATCCCCGACAACATCGAAGCGGCATCAACTGAGTCCAAGTCGTCACCATGCCTTGACGAATAAGCTGTCACACTCCTCTTTGGGGAAGATAACATCAATCACCTAAACTATGAGGACATCATCAACATCACCCTGAAAGACAACCAATTTGATCCAACCGCCTTGATCTCCGATACTGACCCGGAGAAAGCCACCCAGGGCTGGAGGAAGATCGTCAAGTGGACCGATCGCCAAGGCCGCATTCTCAAGATAACAACTGGAGAAGGCCCTATGTTCAAGGAGGGAAGTGAGGAAGAGTCTGAGTCTGAGTCGGAGTCAGAGTCTGTCATAGCTCCTAACACTCCGGATGTCCCAGTCAAGGTCCCCTTCCCCTTTGTTTTATCACAAAGTCGTGGTGATTCGTAGGCTGAGTCTACTAGGGTCACCCCCACTCCCAAGAAAGGTGACAACCTGGAGTCTGTTCCAGGGGCCACTTCCTCTGTTGTGTCGCCTCTGACTGACCATGAGATGTCTGTCCTTTCCGAGCTTTTCGCTCGTGTCAACTTAATGAACGCTAAGTTTGCTTATGACTCGTCTCAATTTAACTGCAATGCAATTCTGAATGACTATGAGGAATTTGACTTGAGTGAACTTAGCCAAAGAACTTGACAAACGGGAAACCACAACCCCCAATCATTAAGGAAACCGAACCTATTAACGTAGGACCGACAATACACCTCAAAAACTTAGGATAGGGACAACCCTGGACCCCTCGGAAAGACAGTAGTTCATTGACCTCCTCCACGAATACAAGGACGTGTTCGCCTGGTCTTATAGAGATATGCCTGGGATTGACAGAGAAATCGCAGAGCACCGGATACCCATTAAACCCGGAGCTAAACCTGTGAAACAGAAGCTACGCCGGATGCGTCCTGAGTGGGCCCTAAAAATCAAAGAAGAAGTGGACAAACAGTTCAAAGCCGGGTTCATCAAAGTATCTGAATACTCGGATTGGGTGGCCAACATTGTTCCTGTACCGAAGAAAGACGGAAGAATTCGGGTTTGCGTCGACTTCAGGGATCTGAACAAGGCAAGTCCAAAGGACGACTTCCCTTTGCCACATGTTGACATTCTGGTGGACAACACTGCTGAACATGCTCTCCTATCATTCATGGACGGGTATGCCTGGTACAACCAGATTATAATAGCTGAGGAAGACATGCACAAGACTGCGTTCACTACGCAGTGGGGTACATATTGCTACACAGTCATACCTTTCGGCCTCATCAATGCCGGAGCAACCTATCAGAGAACCGCTACCACTCTCCTACATGATATGATGCACAAGGAGGTAGAGGTATATGTCGATGACATGATTGTGAAATCAAAAGAACGGGACGGCCACATCAATGCCCTCCGAAAATTCTTCTCTCGTCTGTGGAAATATAACAAGAGACTAAATCCTCAGAAGTGTGCATTCGGGGTCACCTCCGGAAAACTCTTGGGACATGTCGTCAGCAAAAGAGGCATTGAGATTGATCCAACCAAAATCAAAGCCCTTCAACAAATGCCTCGGCCTAAGAACGAGAAAGAGATTCGGGGATTTCTCGGCCAGGTTCAATACATCAGCCGGTTTATTGCCAAGCTCACTATGATCTGTGAACCAATATTCAAGAAGTTTCGCGCCTTCGATCACTCCGATTGGGACGACGACTGCCAGAAGGCGTTCGACAGGATAAAGGAAATCCTATCCAAACCTCCTGTCCTCATGCCACCTCAACCGGGGATTCCTCTATCCCTGTACCTGACTGTTACCAACACAGCCATGGGAGCAATGCTAGCACAAACAGTTGGCAACGAGGAGCGAGCCATCTACTACATCAGCAAAAAGTTCATTGAATACGAGATGAGGTATATGTTGGGGTTAGTGTCCTTAACAGTTAGTGCAAGGACTTATAAACCTCTAAAAGGATCAAAGGGTATACTTTGTATTATTATCAGTTGATCCACGTTTATCAATAACGGTTGGCTTGCTAGATAAGTTTGACGTTATTGTCATACAGATGGCGGTGATCAACTGGTCCCTAAAAGTCACACCTATAGGATACGTTTGAGTGATGTGACGGTATGAAAATACAGTCATATAGATGCCAAATTTGACTAACCAGTTAGTCTGAGTTATTTGACTAATAATTAGTCAAAATGTGATGTTGAGATATTATATTTAATACGGATTAAATATCATGGGCTAAAGGCGAATTAACCAGTTAATTCGTAAAATTAAAAATAAGCGTTTTATATTTAATTAAATGTATATTGAATATAATTATACAATACTGTTTTGTCGGACATGTATTAATAATTCAACTAACCCGTATTATTAGTTGATGCCTTAATTTCCGATAACCGATAACAGTTTATAATGAAACCGCGTCGTATACACTTAGCGAGCTATGGACCGGATCACGAGTTTAAGTGAAGAGGAAATGAAAAGCCCATTTCCTCCCTCTCACTCGGTTTGGCCGAGCCATCCAAAGACAAAAGGAGAGCTTCTCCTCTTGTCTAACCTAATTGATCATTTGCTAATCAAAAATTAGGGTTTTGGGAATTGTGCCTCTCAGAACTCGGATCTCACATCCAACACAACTCACAAAAACTATCCTCTCAAAATTGCAAAGGCAATTAGAGGATTTGATCTAGCACAAGGGCATATCTCGGACTATCTTGGGTGCATCGTTTAGGAGGAGGTCTAATTTGATCTCTCATTGCCTTTTGCACTAGGACCGAAGGTTATTTCTAATCTTTATCGATTCCTTGTTATTTTGTTTTATGACTAAAATTACATATGAATTTTGCGTTATAATCCTATAAAGAAAGGGTTTTATACGGATCTAACCCTACAGTATACCCAACTGAAAAAGACATGCCTTGCCCTAGTATGGTCGACAAAGAAGCTGCGACATTACATGCTCAGCTACTCGGTCCACATCTACAACAAGATGGACCCGGTTAAATACATCTTCGAAAAACCCGTACTAAACGGAAGGCTGTCTAGATGGACACTCATGCTGTCCGAATTTGATCTCAAGTTTGTACCCCTCAAGGTTATCAAGGGAAGAGCAGTTGCTGATTTCCTAGCAGAAAATCTCGTCAACGAGGATCCAACGACCGACACATGGTCACTTCCTGACGAAGACATCCTTCGCGCCGACTCCGACGCATGAGACCTATACTTTGATGGTGCATCTAATCTGAGAGGCTTTGGGATAGGAATCCTTCTAATATCACCAGAGGGAGAACATGTTCCGATCTCGGTCAAGCTGGACTTCGCCGTCACCAACAATGCCGCTGAATATGAAGCATGTCTCATCGGCCTACAAGCAGCCATCACATAGGAATCCTTCTAATATCACCAGAGGGAGAACATGTTCCGATCTCGGTCAAGCTGGACTTCGCCGTCACCAACAATGCCGCTGAATATGAAGCATGTCTCATCGGCCTACAAGCAGCCATCACACTTGGCATCAAGAGACTGAGGGTCCATGGCGATTCCTCGCTCATCATCAATCAGGTATCTGGATCATGGAAAATCCGATCTGACAGCCTAGCTCCCTACCAAGCGAAGATCAGTCAAGAGGCCGAGTTCTTCGACCAAATCGACTACTTGTACTTGCCGCGAGAGGAAAATCAATTTGCTGATGCCCTGGCAAAGCTTGCCGCGCTCGTCAACATACCTAACGACATGACATCGATGCCTCTATGTGTCGAAAGACGGAGCGAGCCAGCTCACATTTGTGCCATTATCGACGACGAGGAAAGCCATGATGAACCTTGGTACCAAGCCATCCTCAATTACAAAACCAAAAACGAATTCCCTCCCAACTCTGATCAAAGAGGACAAAGAGCCATCCGTTTACTTGCATCACAATTCGTGATAAACCAAAATCAACTCTACAAAAGAACACCCCAAGGAATTCTCCTCCTTTGCATTGACCATCACAAATCCAAAAAAGTCATGGGAGAGGTTCACGATGGAGAATGTCGCCCTCACATGAGTGCAATGATGCTTACACGGAAAATCATGCGGCTAGGTTACTACTGGACAACCATAGAAGCCGATTGCCGTAACTACGTCAAACATTGCCACAATTGCCAAATCTTCGCCAACATACAACACATACCACCATCCCTTCTATACACCATGACATCACCCTGGCCATTCTCAACCTGGGGCATCGACATCATCGGGAAAGTCAACCCGGTAGGCACCAAGAGGCATTGCTTCGTCCTCGTCGCCATCGACTACTTCACCAAATGGGTGGAAGCGTAGTCATATGCAGTCTTAACCGCCAAACAAGTGGCCAAGTTCATTCAAAACAACATCATCTGCCGATATGGGGTACCCCATGAAATTATCAGCGATCAAGGCTCTCACTTCTGGGCGGAAACTCAAGCTTTGCTGGACAAATACAAGATCAAACGACATCGATCATCCCCCTACCGTCCCCAAACCAACGGAGCGGTGGAGGCAGCGAACAAAACTCTTGTTACCATTATCAAGAAAATGCAAGACAACTACCGCGATTGGCCGAGCAAACTCCCATTCACACTCTGGGGATACCGAACCTCCATTCGAACACCGACAGGCGCCACACCCTTTTACCTAGCATACGTTATGGAGGCGGTCCAACCGGTAGAGTTAGAGGTCCCATCTCTACGCATCCTACTGAAGCGTCAAGTCCCTGAGGCGGAATGGACCCGTTGAAGGTACGAACAACTCACTCTTCTAGACGAACGACGTCTCAACGCCTTGCACAACGTCCAACTATACCAACGACGTATACAACGGGCATTCAACAAGAAGGTCAAACCCAGAAACATCCAGGAGGGCAACTTGGTCCTCAAGTCAGTTCGAGCACCATTACCCGTCGATCCGAGGGTAAAATTCAAACCCAACTGGGCCGGACCATACCTGGTCAAGAAAATACTTTCGGGGGGCGCAGTGAGACTGAGTGACCTAGACGGGGAGGACTTTACAAACCCGACCAACCTAGACCAACTCAAGAAATACTACCCTTGAGCCCTATCAACCAACAACCTAGCCTAGTTTTACAACTAGCAACCACCTCAACCCTTTTCAAGTCAAGTTCCTCAATGTGTTCTGATTTGAAATTGCATGTTTTATCGAGTCTAAGCTGCGGCACCTTGCCCGTTTCGAATGTCCTTTGATCCGTCAAAGGTAACGTCCATTTGCACTACAAAAACAAACCCCCTGAACTACGAGCATAGTTTGATTTCACCTCTTTAGGTGAATACGTAGGCAGTCCCTCTTATGCCTGAGGGATACAACCACAAAACCCAATTCAAATTCACAAAACATTTCGAACTACGATCATGGTTTGATTTCACCTCTTCAGGTGGTTACGTAGGCAGTCCTTCCTTACACAAGAAGGATACAACCATTCCCACAATCAAAGAAACATCACCCACATCAACTTCCAAAGAAGAAAGGGAAAACCATTCCCTTTCCCACAAAATACAGAAATGGGCCTTTCTCCTTTTTCACAAAATACCACTTTCCCAAGTGCAATTGTTTAGGACGATTCAAATCGAGTTGCCTTCACAAAATGGATGGAAGAAACAAGCGTTCGCAACTTTCCGACACGAGCAATCCTCTTATTTAATTAATAATGGGGGTGATTACAATTTCAACAACAAATAAAGCTCGACGAGTCTACAACTTGTCAAAGCTAAGGTGTCAACTAACACACCTCACATAATAAAACTAGCACAAAACACACAATAACTAGCTAGTACAACATAATAAAAACTCACAACAATAATACAACATAATAATAAAGCGGGTAATGGAGGTCTTCACTTTTCCATTCTACCCTTGCCTTTTCCTTCGGGGTACGTCTTTCCCTTGTTCTTCTTGTTGGCCCGCCTAGCATGGACTTCTTCCTCGGAACGGATCCTCAACAGATCTAAGACGGCGACGGCCTCCGGTCTAGCACAAGACCCCATATTTGACCCAAGACGAGCCAATGCACGGCCCACCATATTCTTGGGGCCGGAACTCCTCCTCTTCGGTTGTCTCATCACATCGGGGGTAGCTCCATCAACATATTCCTCAAAGAAGGCACGGTTGGCCTTGCCAACCTCTCGATATTTCAAGTCGACAACCTCGTCCTTACGGACTTTGGATCTCTCTTCCAAGGACGGAGCTCGTGACCACTTGACATAAGCGGGAGTCACCCATGTCGTGGCTGCGGGGTTTGGCACCTCCCAAAGCAGCCGAGTGGCCCACCACCTTTCAAAGAATTCCACGAGCTCGGAGTTCCGAAAAACATTCTCTTGGACAAGAGTATCTTGAGCGGGCACCTTTTGTTGACGTCCCATTTGCCTCATGAGCCTTTCGGGATATATGAAGGAAACAACCTTCAAACCCACCACCATCAAAGAAAGAGGACTAGCACCCGAAGCGGGCAACCCCGTGAAGGACCTCAAGTGCCACCACGGCACCACCCAACGGATATGAGGACCACCCTCCTCCGCCAATCTTGCGGCCCAATAGGCCTCGGTGGAAGCAAAACTATCCGGGTACAATTTCTTCCTCATGGTAAGGTGACGGAGGGAATAAGAAGAAGGATTAACCGGAGGCTCTACATACCTTAGCCTCTCCAATAGCCACACTTGGAGGATCCTTGGCGATCCAAAAGAGGGAGCTTCTCCACGAGAGCCTTCCTTGTCCAAAGCTTGGATAATCTCTCCAAGCACCAACCATGATGGATCTCTACCATGCTCCATTTGCTCAATCACATGGATAAGGGTCATACTACCATGACATCTTGGCCCCTCCTTCTTCAAGACATCAACAAAGAGGTACACATGGACAAGGCAAAATGCAAGAGCCCTTCTCCTAGCCACCTCCGAGACATTAACATCTAATCGATTTGAGAAGATGTTGATAAGAGCCAACATATCCACACCATGTGGAGCAAGAAGGAAGTTGACTTGGCTTGTTGACAAGCCCAACATGGAACGGAATTTCTCCTTATAGCACAACCGAGTTGGAGGATGCACCAGAGCACAACCCGGCCACCCACCAATGGCTCCAACTTCTTCGGCAAGAGGACAAATTTCACCTTTCGGGAAAACGAAAACATGATGTTTCGAATCCAAAACCGAGAACATGCTTCAAGAAACGAGGGTTGCACCTTAACTTGACGGAGCACCAACAATTGACCAACTCCCAAGCAATCGAGTTGATACTTCTCGGGAGGCGACAAATCCCGGCACCATTGTCGCAATGCATTCTCGAAAGCATCCATGAAATATTTTTGTGGAAGAAGAAGAGGTTTTGTAGAGATGTTTTTGTGTTTCGGATGATGAAACAATGAAGCGCAAACGTCCCTATTTATACTAAATGATCAGCGCATTTTTCAGAAAAAGAGGAGAGTCGGCTTCCATCGCCAAGACGCTCGCGCCTCTTTGAGGCTTCTCCAGGATTCCCGCTGTTGACTTGTCTCTTTCAACATGTGTTTTCTCCTGACACCTCAAACCTCCCGCCAGGAACCTCGCGCCTCTTCGGGATGATTCCGGGAAATTTTGTGTTTCTTCACACTCACATTTCTTTGTTTTCGCGTTTTACGAAATCCGACACGGTTTCCAGGACGCAGCTTTAAACATACGAATTTTTCTTTCTTTTTTTAAAGGGGGGAAGGGCTAGTCGCCCCGATCCGCGATGGATCGTTTCCATGTCAGTCGAAATTCCGAAATTTTTTTTGCTTTTTCGCAAATCAAAAATCGAAATCGAAAATTGATAACACGACATCAATTTTCCTCAAAAATTCAAGCACTCACAAATTCGAGTCTTGACCCCAAAAGCCAAATATACTCGCAAAAATCTTTTTCTAAAAATTCGTTCCTGACGGTTTGAGTTTTATATTTTTTCGAGTCAATTTTCAAAACTTTGATGCAATTTAATTCACGACACGAGTTAATTGCTCAAATTTTCAGCAATTCCTTTGAATTCCGAACGTGACGATTTGTCACGGAATTTTCAAAATTCGTTTCAAAATTCAATTTTAACTTCAAGTCATCTTGGTTAATTTTGTTTTCAATCAAATGCTTTTACGTGTTTACGTTTTTGCGTATGTGCTATCTATTGCCTGTTTTCTACAGCTAACGATGCAGGAACTGGTGCAAAGCAAAAGAAGAATCGACAGCCGACAGCGCTCCTCCGAAACACAACACAAAAAGCCAACAATCACAAAATAAACTACAGTCCAAAAACACATATATACACCACCTCACGCAAAATGTAAATATGTACAGACAAGAGTCTAAGACACGGACAAACTACAACGACTACTCGACGTCTCCCGTCGGACCAGTCCTTGTCTCACTAGGAGTCGCCGCCAACGCAGACTCCACCACTAGCTCAGACTCCCTCTCCGGGGAACTCTCCAGCGTCTCACGCTCCATCTCGACGTGAAGCTCCTCCGCTGCAGCCAACTGAGCCTTCAGTGAGGCAATCTCCGCGTCTCGGCTCCGCAGCTCGTCCTCGTGACACCTCAAGTCCTGGTCCCGACGGATGATCCCCAGCTCCTGGCCCGCGATCGTCGACCTGGCTGCCTCCAACTCAGCACGGACCCGAGCAAGCTCCGCCGGATCCGCAGTGCCCGGAAAAACACAATAACAGATCCTCAAGATCTAAAAACATGAAACAAAACACCAAATACACGAAATACAACACACAAAACATACCTGAGAAAGCCGAGCCTCCCTCGTAGCCTGGTCACTAGCCAGTTTTCTCCAGCGGTTGGCCATCCGCCACAAGTCCTGGTGACTGACAGTCGTCACCTACAAAACAACAATGTCCTTCAAAACAATATAAGACAAAGTATAAATGGAGAGAATGTTCAAGTCGGGAACTCACCCTCAGAACAGTCAACCTCCACTCCATGCCGGCATCGGCCACCTCGGCCACCGCGGGCTCCGGTAAACGCAACTGAAGATCCTCGCCATCCGGCCCCTGAAAAGTGGTCTCCGTCGGGAAAGCTGGGGGCTGAGTCCTCATCAGCGGGTCGACTCCCTGCCATTTGGATCCACATCAAAAATGACAAACCCTCCTATCAAGGGAGGCAATGAAAACAAAGAAAAGAGGAAAATATACCTCGATCGGGTACCAAGCAAGCCTCGACAACCGGAAGGTGTCGTAGTCGGCGTCCCGCAGCAACAGTTCCTCACCTCCCCGACCGTGAAGGTGCTCCTCAACCTCATCAGGAGTCGACTCCTGGAACAACACCCTAGGAGGGTCAACCGGCAAGACGAAAGTCTCGGTAAAGCACTGGCGAACTAGATGCTCGTCTAAGTACCAAACCGGCTCAATCGCAGTCTCCAATTACAAGCGCAGGGAGCTGCGAGGTCGCAAACGCTCCGTGATGGCAGCCGGCACACCCGTGTAGTGCTCCCAGGGCCGCCCAACCAACTGCATTCGAAACAAAGCTACTCAGCTAACTGGGGGCTCCTTAAGCTACCTAATCTTCCTATCTCTATCTAAGGGAAGAAGGGAAGAGAACAAGAACTTACATCAGCAACCCGAAGCTTGTTCACGCGACGCCTGCAGTCCTCGTAAGTCGACTTGGTCGACTTCTTCCGAGACACCGTCCAACCCCTCATAGCAGGGTAAGCCGAGGGAACACCGTCTGTAGTCCCTGGACGCAGAGGAGTGAAGTAAGCATACAACCAAGCCTGTAATCAAACACAGCAAACACAAATTAGCCAATTTCTCAAAAATTGCCAAAATCAAAATAAAAAAAAACTACCACAAAAACCGCTCGTACCTTGAAGATGAGGCCGGGACCAACCAGAGCAGGAGCACTACCCGCTCCCACCTCTCCGGACGCACCGCCGCGTGCAAGTACCGGGTAAAACTCGCCAAACACGGCGTAACCCAGTCAAACCGACCCAAAGTGTCAAGGTCGGCAAGAAGAGGAAGCACCTTGGTCGACAAGCGCTCGCCCTTGTCACCAAAGTACGTGGTACCCAAGAAGTACCACAACCACAGCTGCGCCTCCCTCGCGTCGGCCTCAACCTCTGCCTCCGGGCTCGCCAACGGCACCGGAACAACACCTGCCACCCTCTCAGTGAAGTGGTCCTTCACATAATAACTCGCAATCAGGTACGAAGTGACGTCAGAAGGCTTCGGCAAAGCAGTACGATCAAAGCAGTGACCGCAGGAGAGGACACTCTCTCCGGAGTCGCGGTAAACTCAATGGGCAGCTCACCGCAGGGAAGGCCGGATACCATGGCGAAGTCCTCTAAAGTCACGCCGACCTCCCCAAACTCCATGTGGAACGACGACGTCGTGTCCCAGTACCGATCCAACATAGCACGGATCAAACACAGGTTCGTCCTAATCGAGGACCTGTGAATGTCCCGCCAAGCGGCCGCCAACGGCCCAAACGCCGACCTCTCTATCAACGCCCTCGACCCGGCTCGGAGAACGTCGTAGAGGCCCAAGCAGGTAGAAAAGCCCGAGAAAGTCCTCATGGTGCCGATCTCCTGAAATCAAAAACAGACAACGTCAGAATGCCTATTTAGGCTCGACACTTCAAAAATGAATGACAAATTTCAAACAGGGAATGCGACTCACCATGCCCTCGTGAGCACGGTAGGAAAGGTGGCGGTCCAGTCGAAACAACAACTGGCTACCGTCAAAATACTCAGGCGCCGCCCGTAAAAGCAACCCCCGCGGGGCTGTAACTTGCCTGGCTCTCCAGGTCGCGACGTCACCATCGTCCTCAGCCGTCTCCGCTCTCCGCCTCTTGTGACCGCGAGACTCAACGTGGTGGACTGGGCCCAACTCAACAACCCTGTTGACGTCCCGCAACGACCGCCTAGTCGCCCGAGGACGTCGCTCCCTCAAAGAAACCCTCCTCCCGGAGGTACTCGCCTCAACCCCAGTCTGAGCTCTACCGGCGCTAACAGCCCCAACAACGGGCTCCGCACGCTCCTCAACGGCCCCTGAGGCCCCAGCAGTCTGCTCAGGGGGTCTCTCCTCCTCAGTGACGTCCTCCACAACCACAGCGGGCGTGCTTACCGGAGTACTAACTGGGCCCGACCGAACAACTCCTTAAAAGTCGCAGCCATGAACCCGGCCTGCCCTCCGAACACTCTCCTACAACAAAAAAACGTCAGCCAAAATTTCGGCATTACGACGGCATGAAATGGATAAACCCAAAAACCAAAAAAACAACCTTCAATACAAAAACAAGGGGCAATCCCGCCCCCAAACCACTCACAAAAAAGACACAAAAACGACTCGCCCCTCTTTTCAAGCAAAAGACGAGTCAAAACCACAAAAACGGCATTTCAAGACCCATACATGGTCCGCCTACAACCCAAAATACATTCCCGACACAATGGGGATTTTTCTACGGTTCAAAAAGGCAGTTCATACGCTAATTTGAGCCCAAACCGGTCAAAATTCAAAGACGACCGTAAAAAGGCAAACGTGATTTTATCACGCTCCAAGGTGACCTAAAATACTAATAAGGTCCATTTCAAGGCAAACTGACTCAATTCAAGCCCAAACAGGCGCTTATTTTGTCAGACGTAAGACCGTCGCAAAAGGCAATAACCCAATTTTACCCACAAGCGTCCAACAAAGGTCCTTAGATGGCAAACACGGGCTTTCCCAACTACAATGCAACCTACTGGGACCCACTACCCAAGAAAATAAACTTGGCATTGTGAAATGAGACGGTTTCTCGCCTCATTCACGTTTTTCGAGCATAGGGAGCGGGAACGGGGACCAAAATGCAAACTAAAAGCACCCCTATACTCCTAAACAGGTTTCTAACCTAATGCAAACATCAATTTCACTCGAAATTGGCTCAATCAAAAACGCCCAATTCGATTTTTTAGGGCAAAATTTCGCCCTAATTCAATCAAGCTAAAATCGACAAATTTGAAAGGATTCAAGAGGAAATACTTACCTTGAGATGACATTTGTTGATAATGGCACAAGCAAAAGCAAGCTAGAAGGTCCTTTAATGGCGCTTTTGGCGAGATTTTGAGGTTGAAGATGAATGATCATCTGCAGCTCAACCTCGCGTCTTTTTAACAGAAAATAGGGAAGCCGGCTTCTATCGCCAGATGGCTCGCGCCTAAACCAGGCCTACCCTTTTCTTCTTCAGCGAAATTTGGGCTTTGGCCCAACTTCCCATGACAAATTCCAAAATTTTCGTTGACGATATTGAATGTCGTCATTTCCTCGAAAACAAACAAAACCAAATAGTGAAAATTCAAAAACTTCAAGCAAACGGCGATCGAAACCGCCAACTTCAAAAATAATAGCGAAAATTCAAAATCGCTATTTTCCTCCAACTTCAAAATAACAGCGAAAATTCAAAAACCGCTATTTCCATCAAATGTCAACGGCGGCACATAAACCGTCACTTCAATCAATAGTGAAGATTCCAAATTCACTATTTCCATCAAATGTCAAAGGCGGCACATAAACCGTCACTTCAATCAATGGTGAAGATTCCAAATTCGCTATTTCCATCAAATGTCAACGGCGGCACATAAACCGTCACTTCAAACGCTATAGCAAACTCAAATTTGCTATTTTCTTTCAAAATTAGAACAAACGGCGATCAAAGCCGCCACTGCAAGTTCAAGCCGACGAATGATGAAGATGCCAAATTCATTATTCTTTCAAATACCAGCAGGGGGCTTCCTCGCAGAACCCGTTCATTCCAAAAACAGTGATAGTGAGAATCCATACCCACAATTTCCTCAGCGGCATCACGAGTTCGCTACTTTAAAAACAAGCCCATTCGACGCGGCTACTCCCATTGTCCATTAACCAACCTTGTCTTGGCTGGCGAGCCTTTGTCCGCAAACATTCAAGGATACATCTCGAAGATGCCTCGGGTACACTTCCTTGTCTCGGCTGGCGAGCCTTACAACGCATCGCGGCTGGGGAGCCCTCCTCACATACGCACCACGGCTGGCGAGCCTTTGTCCGCACCCTTTCAAGGACAGATCCCGAAGATGCCTCGGGTACATTTTCTTGTCTCGGCTGGCGAGCCTTACAACGCATCGCGGTGGCGAGCCCTCCTCACATATGCACCACGGTGGCGAGCCTTTGTCTCCGCACCCTTTCAAGGACTGATTCGAAGATGCCTCGGATACATTTCCTTGTCTCGGCTGGCGAGCCTTACAACGCATCGCGGTTGGCGAGCCCTCCTCACATACGCACCACGGCTGGCGAGCCTTTGTCCGCACCCTTTCAAGGACAGATCCCGAAGATGCCTCGGGTACATTTCCTTGTCTCGTCTGGCGAGCCTTACAATGCATCGCGGCTGGCGAGCCCTCCTCACATACGCACCACGGCTGGCGAGCCTTTGTCCGTACCCTTTCAAGGACAGATCCCAAAGATGCCTCGGGTACATTTCCTTGTCGCGGCTGGCGAGCCTTACAACGCATCGCAGCTGGCGAGCCCTCCTCACATACGCACCGCAGCTGGTGAGCATTTATCCGCAAACACGCAAGGACATATCCGAAGATGCCTCAGGTATGACTCTTTCTTATGGTTGGCGAGCCTTTGAACGTAGTCTAACGGACTTTAAACGACCCGTACGGAAAGTCGACAGACTCTAAAATGTTCCCGACGACAGGTCCTTGACTCATACCCTCGAGTCGCCTTGCCGTCGCCCTTCCCGACGGCAGGTCCTTGGCCCGAATCGTTTCGAGCCGCCTCGACGTCGCTTGGGTCATCGGGTTGTAATCTTCGATTGACCTTGGGACTCTACTTTGACTTTTGCCCTGTCCAAGCCTAGTCAAAGTGGGGGCTCTGTAGATACCCGGTATCTGCTGAGACTCCAACAAACACCCGATGATTATCAGACTACAACATGTTTTGGGATCGCAGCGTTTGATCGACAGTTTGTGTACAACTTTACGTCGGAAAACTTAAAACGATTTCGAAAACAAAACATTTCGAAACATTTCGAAAATACCTGGAGTGTTTAATGCACGACGACGGGGTCGCAATGACACTAACTAGAGTCAAAACCGGCACCGGACCAAAAACCGACTCAAAAATTCAAATCCCGACTCCAACAACGAGTCAAACCGAGTCAAACACAAAAACAAAATATCTTCAAGCCTTTTATACTAAGTTTTCCCGGATTCATGTTGGTCAAGTACCAAACATGTGACTACAAAACCTAGGATAGAACAAATCATGATTGCGTTTGTTGTGATAGTGACAACACAACTCGAAGTGCCGCGACGTGGCTCGCGCCTCTTTGAGCAGCCCAGGTGGCCACGTCGCTCAAAACTCACACAACCACTCATTCTCCTATAAATACCCCTCAAATGCCACCCATTTGAGAGTTACGCGAGTGTCCGCCCCCTCTTTTCTCCCTTAAAATTCTCGACTCGACTTCTAAAGTCACAATCTGACGCGTGTTTACGACCTACCGATCGTAAACACAAGCCTTACACATTGTTTGGTACCGTCATCGTGCACTAAACCACTTGACCTACCACTTCAACCACTACACCATCACTAAACTTTTAAAACACTCTTTACTTACCAAAACGGTTTTAAACCGAGTTTTTTCCGATCAAACGAGTTATTACACTTACGTCGGTCACTCGCCATAACCAAACATGTAAGTATGAGGGTGTAAAAATCCTCTTTTATTATGTTTTCATTTGTTTCATGACTTTAACATGCTAAAACATGCATAACATGAACCAAAACATGGGATAAACGAGCCAAAACTGATTTTTGGTCTGAGGCAGAAGCCCCTTAGGTCGCCAAATGGCTCGCGCCTAAATGGGGTGCTCAGACCAGAGATCAACCGTGTTTGTTCTCGTCATTTCCCTCAACCCATTTTTCATATTTGTAATCGGTTTTTACCATTTCAAGTATTTTCGAAACCTTTTTGTTTCATTTCACATGTTTTAACCATAAAGCATTTTTCACCCTTGGTTCTTCATACCATGACTGTTAAATCCTTGTTTCGGTGATAATATTTGGTTAATGACATTTAAAAGGTATTTTAAACCCTTTTATTTCATTTCTTTACATTTTCAAACAAATATATTAGTCACCAACACAAAACCATCCTTGGTTCTACATACCATGCCGGATTTTAACCCGGGTAAGATGACGAGTATCGACTAATTACATTCAAAATGGGCTTAAAACAATTAGTCCATAATCATTTTCAAAACTATTCATGTCAAGTGTGTCAAACCGAACCCGACACCGAATATTATCAAATAATGATGATTATTCGAGTCTAGTTCTTCAAATCGACAAATGCGGTCTAAACGACCCCTTCAAATCAAACCGGGTTCAAAAATCCATTTTTAACACGTTTTATAACGTTTTCTAAACATTCAGAACACGGCATACAATCGTTGGCTAACCCGCGCCTCAAGCAAGCCTTTTCTTTCTCGTTTTCAAAACCAGAGGGAGGCCCCTTACACCGCCGGCTGGCTCGCGCCTCCTATAGCCGTCTGGTACAGGGCCTGTTCCCTTCCAGCATTAGTCTAGGACGATCCCGACTCCGGTTAACCCGGATGTAGGACGGATCAGATGACTATTCGATTATTCAAAACCATATTTGCAAAATGTCTTACTAAGACAAATGGATCATGTTATGCACCCTAAACCTAATACGGTAAATGGATGTTTAATTTCCGTCCTGCATGCAAATCAACCATTAATCCAACTCGACATCTTATACTTGATATTTGGATTAAATCAACCGACTTAGAAAGCTCTCACATGTTAGGTTTAAATTATTGGATGCGCATTCATGCATTTAAACCGTTTTTATCAACTTTTGCATTCAACCAACCAAGATCGATCAGTATAGGCCGCTAAACGCGGGCGGAATTGGGTGTTTGATTAAAGGGCTTACCAATACGTACCTTCACCTCTTACTCAGAAACTTTGGATAGTGGACGACCTTATCCAGGGCGTACGAGAGTCATTCTAGAGATAGGATGCTAAAGAGGGACGATTTCCTTATCTTTAGTACCTATGTCAAACGCTGCTTTGTGCTTCGATTTGACCGAGGTATAAAGTGGAATTCGAATGGGTTCCAGGCATCCCACAAATGCTTGGTGGCGACTCCGAACATCTCTAATCGTTTCGAGACCCTTACCGAGACGAAACCGACCGATCTAAAACGATATGGTCGAAGGCTTTTTTACGCCGCCGAGTGTGGCTTTCAAAAGACCGCTGCCATAGTTCACAGATCGGCTGGGCATACGCAGGTGGGCCATGTCCAAAGAAGTAAAGAGGGAAGTGGTGATGAGTCCACTTCTATTGAGGAAGATGATGACAATGATGATATGGTGGAAGACTAGCAAGCTTTGGAGGCTCCTACCCTCTTGAGGTTTGTCTACTTCTTTTTTTGTTTTATTTATTTTATCTTGATCATGGTTGGAGAGTCCTAGCAACATAGAGGACTAACACCTTGGCCCCATTGAGGTGTTCTTATTTTATTGTTCCCACTTTTGAAAATCCAAAATGACAAATATAGTTTCATGCATTGCATCTTGTGTGCATGAACTACCCCCAACTTTAGGACATTAGAAATAATGTCTATTTCGGTTTGGGGAAGTACATGCATACGCAACGGGAGGTAATCTAAATTACGCTCTCCGTCATAAACAAAAACCCATGCATCATGAAGTGTAGATTAGTATAGCTTGCATTTAGTATAGAATTCATGTATCATGTTTGCATAATTTGCCATCATTTTGGCCATTGAGGACAATGCCCATATTAGTGGGGGGATGGGAATTCTAACTTAACTTTTATTCAAAAATCCAAAAAAATCCAAAAAAAAAATCGAAAAAACCATAAAAATTTGAAAAAACCAAAAACAAGTTCATTTCCTTTGTAGTGTAGTCATGTATATACTGTTTGTATATATTGTGTTTGTTCTATCCTTGTTCACATTGATTGACTACGTCACATCCGAGACATGAGAATATTGAAGACCGCATGGTATGATCTTTCCAATCTTCTTTTTCCTCTTTATGTTAATGACTATGTGGCCTTATTTTGATTAATGCGGTATAACAATGTGAATCTAGGATTTGCATTTAGTTTATATGTCATATTAGTTGGTAGAAGCATATGCATTAGGATTTTTATATGCTAGTTGCATCATGGCATGTAGTTTGCATGTTAGAAAATTTTTGCGAAACCGTCTACTTGGGAAGCTTGACAAGTGTATATAGGCCCTAGTAGATGTTTTTTCTTCTTAAGACTTTGCTTGTTAGAATACTTGTAAAACACCCTAGGATGTGTCATGCTAGTATCCTTTGACCCATGGATTAAGGCCTAGTCAAGAGTACCTTGTGGTGTGATAACTCCTTGGCTACCGTTTATTCCAAGGTGACCCTTGAAACTATGCATCCATCCATCATCCATGTTCTACCACATTTTTGTCATCAAAGGGAATGGGCACAAAAAGAAATCAATTTTAGTTCAATGAAATGAAAAGTGAAAGAAAGTTTGCAAAATTGCATCAAATGAAAAGAGGAGCAAAAATAGAACTCCTATGCTTCAAATATAAGCCACCCTCACTACATATGGGGTGACTTTGAAAATGTTCAAAAAGAAATGCAAAGAAAAGTTGAAAAGTTGTCAAGTATTGAAATGCCAAACATCAAAGAAATGTCAAGAAAGTGTTCTCAAATGTTATATGCCACAAGAAATTGGGGGGAACAAAAACAAAAGCAAACACCCAAAGTGAAACTCAAATTCTATCGATCCCTTTATCCATCGTATCCATTTTTGTGCATGGTAGAGAGGGGACGATCCTTCTTCTTGTCTAGGCAAGAGGGGGAATTCCGCGATCCTCCAGTGTTTCTAACACCATAGGGAGTCTATTTTTGACAAAACATTTAACGATTGAGGACAAAGATACCCTAGCTTGACACAATTTGGAGGTGATTTATTGGTATCCTTCTAGGCTTAGTAGTTTGAAGAAATTGCATCTATGAAGGAGTGTGTACCCTTGAATTGCTTCCCTTGTAGATAATTTCCGCCACTTAGATGAGGAAAGTGGCTATTCTTTTGTAGATGCATCCATTACTTGATTTTGTGTGATTAATGTTTAGATGTGTCGCCATTTTGGCAAGACCCACCTTGCCTTGCAAGAAGGCATCCTACCTCATGGTTGTCTTGTTGTGAGTTAAAGGGGCGGAGTGAGACCCGCTAACTGTCTCATATCGGCTATGTTATAAGGTTAGTTTAAATAATGGTCCTAGTCTTTGTCACCTCTTTACTCGGGACGAGCAAAGGTTCGGTTTGGGGATATTTGATGTGACCATAATTAGAGCATATTTAGTCCCCAAATTAGCCTTGTTCCCATGATTTTTAGTGCATATTTGGGTCATTTGTTGTCTTTAGTTCTTTGTTTTGCATATTCTTTGAGGTTTTGTGCCCTTGGTAGGAAAGGAGTGCAAACCTTGCATTTTCATGGCAAAATAAGGCTAAATTAATTGAATTCAATGACCAAGCATCAAGGAGAGACAAGATTAGAAGGCCTTTGTACATACTATAGTAGATGGGCAATGATGAGAAAAGATCATTGCATCCCCGAGGAAATCCTCAAGGATTTTATGAAGAAAAAGGAAGAAAAGAAGAAGGAATGAAACTGTTTGACAATCCGTGCGGATTGCCCTGAAGACGCCCGTCCACCACCCACAATCCGAGCGTCTTCCTCCACAAGACGCCCGGGCAAAACCACCCAAAGACGCCCGTCTTTCCCTTTTGGACGCCCGTCTAGAAGCTCCCAAATCCGCCCGTCCCGTGCCAAAAATGCCCGGATTCCCAGACAGTATTTTCGTCTTCTACAAGCTTCAAGGAAGGATGCACATCTTTTTCTAAGACCGGCGAAAAAGAGACCGGAGTCTCCCTAGAGACCGGCGATTCCTCAAGGACTTAATCGTCATTTAAGCCCATAGTAAACCCTAATTTATGTACCTAATCACCACTATAAATACCCCATTAGTCTAATTAGAAGAGCATGTTCTTCTTAGCAATCTTTAGTGTAGTTAATATCAATCAAATCTCTCTTTAATCTTGTAATCAACATTTAATCAAGTTTTAATACAAGTTTTATTTCCTTAATCTCTCTCTTGTTCATCCTTTATTTTGGGTAATTGAAGTTTATTTGGGTTATTATTGGGAGATTGACAACCTTCCAATCAAGCATCAAGTACTTCTTTTATGTTTGCTTTATTATTGGAATAATTAGTAGGTATAATTCTCTTAATCCCTTTTTAATTATTGTTAATTATCTTCATTTATTCATCATGTTTCACTTTGTTGGTATGATTGACAACCTTGCTAGCATGTTCAACATGATTATGAGTGAGTAGTTTCCTTAGCTAGGGTTAATGGGTAATTAGGGGAAACCAACATGGGGAATGATTCATGCTTAAATTAATATGCTTTCATAGTTTATTTGCTTGCTTGTTGTGATCTCAACTTATGCACATGTTATGTTTGATGAAATGCGAGCCTATGAATCCTTGCATTTTTTACCCATCACCTATCTTTTCAATAAGACTTGTAAGACATAAACCAACTCGAGTCTCATTAGACCATGCATATTGTTGAGTAGGGAAGATTAAGTCGACTTGTAGGTGTTGTACAATCTAATCGATTCGGCTCCGGGACCCAAACTTTCCTAGGATTGTAAGACATAAACCAACTCGATCCATCACAACAATAATTGCTTGCTTATAATTTGAGAACATGTTTGTATGATCAATTCCCATGAATCCCCTATGACCCCATGACACCCTAGTGCCTTTTATCAATTGTTTACATCCCTTTTAATTCATCTTGCTTGTTTACTTTCATTGCTATTTAGTTTAGTGATCTTCTACTTCAACCCCAATTGTGACACCCTTAGACACCACTAGTTGCAATAGAAATCTCATCTCAATTCTCGTCCCTTGGGATCCGGCCTTTACTTGCCTCTTTACTAATTTTAGAGTTGTTGGTGAAGTTATAAATTGTGTTTTGGTCTAGGTGCTCCTAACGATAAGTACTGAAAACTAAACCCTTACGAGGGATCACGACCAATTACCCAACCAGTTCGAGTAGTGGAAGGAGTTCATCAGTTGTTGAGAATACGGTTGAACAAAGTGGACTTTGATAAGGAAAGAGTGAAATGTAAGGCTTGGCTAAAACAAATTGATGTAATAGATTAATGGCCTAGCGCAAAGAAGAGTATGATAAGTGTATGGTGTACTATTCTTGATTTAATGATATTCACATTTTCACCAAAAAAAAATGACGATTTTCAAAACCGATTTTTTATAACCAGTTTAACACGCCTTTCTAGGCCGTCGTAATGACGATTTTCAAACCCGATTTTTATAACCATTTTCAACACGCCTTCCTAGGCCGTCATAATGACGATTTTCAAAACCAGTTTTTATAACCATTTCGACACGCCTTCCTAGGCCGTCGTAATGACGATTTTCAAACTCGGTTTTCTACAACCATTTCACATCACCTTTTATACGCCGTTATAATCGCCGCGTCTAGACACGGATTTTAACCCGTTTCGCGCCGACAATGGCTCTTTCAAAAACCGAGAAAAGCACACACCCTTTTCTCGAGACACTTTCGAGATCCCGAGGACCATACACCGTCCCCGAGACCTTTTCAAACTCGATTTTCAAAACATACAATTTTGAATTTCAAAAACCGTCTTGGGAAACAATACATTGTTTTCTGAGCCAACTCAAACTTAAACCGTCTTTTGCAAACAAACTTAAGACGACCTTTCAACTGACAGACTTGCGGAGATCCCTATCTTCGGAAGCCGTCCATAAAGCGATAAACGAACCTTTTATGAAAATTTCTATTTTCGAAAACTTCAGTACACCATTCCAATTCCACCTCGTGTCTATCGAGTCGAAGCAAACGTACTTATGGGTCTTTACTTATGAGTCGTCTCACCACAAGACTCGTCTAACGGCGTCACGCGTGCCAAAAGTTCGGTCAACACCGTCACGTCATAAGTCGAGTCAGCACCGAGGTACCACACACGGTCATCCTCGTCTGGTTGAGTCTGATCATTGTCCTGTCCTTTATGTTGTCTGCGTTCAGTCTTTGAACCGTGTTGGATTAAGTTGTAATGTGAGCCGTTTTCTCTGCCTCAGAACCATGGCCCCATCTTCAACTTCGTCCATCAACAACAATGATAACAACAGATATGTCACAACTGCTCAGCTAGCCAGCCTACTCACTGCTCTTAAGGTCACTCTGGACCGTGTCGAGACCCGTATCGATACCCTGGTAAATAAGAAAAATGGAGAGCACAACACTCCGCCTTTAACTGAAACTGAGAAAAGGCTCAAGCTCTTGGAAGAACAACTCCTAGCCCGGGGTAACAATATCCATCTTGAGAACAATCGAAGATTTGAACCTGTTGGGGATCAATTACCTGACAACTTTACCCTGACCGATGTGCCCAAATTCAAGGGAGTGGAGGACCCACTCAATCATATTCGAGCCTTCAAATACTACATGGCCATAAAAGGGGTTAAACAGGAACTTTTCACCCGGATCTTTCCATCATCCTTAGAACCGATCCCTCGCCAATAGTACTACTCCCTTGACCCAAAGAACCTCACTACCTGGGATGAGGTCGCTGTTGAATTTGCTAAGCAATATGCCGACAATGTCGAAATCTAAGCCAATACTCGTACTCTTGAGGTCCTAACCCAGAACGACAAGGAGGGATTCACCGAGTTCCTAACCCGTTGGAGGAGGGTAAGCACTCCGTTGGTCAGCAAGCCGAGTGAGTCAACTTTGGTGGAAAAGTTTGTCAACAATCTGCGCTCGGTATATGCCAAATTACTGAGGTACCAAAACATTAAGACCTTCCAGGATCTGCAAATCCTCGGGACATGCATTGAAGACGATCTTCGAAAGGTTGTCCTAGCCAAAACCACCGGTAGAGGCTTCCAGGGACCCACCACAACCGGATCTCTCCCTTATGGTCAGACGAACAAGATTGATGAGGTCAACCTCCTTGAACCAACCGCCAAGAGAGCTGGGCGCCCCCAGAGAGTGTTCACCAATATAGGGTCAACTTATGCAAGTGCCCTAAAAAGACTTATGGACCCAGGGAAATTACAACCGATCGGACCCACCCCGGATCCGTCTAATGCTAAGAAATCCCGCTTCCGGAACCCTAATGCCTACTATCAGTACCACTAAGGGAAAGGTCATGATACGGAAACCTGTTTCAAGCTCAAACACACCATTCAAGACATGATCGAGAAAGGGGAACTGCCTTTGCCTCCACCGACTAAACCAAACAACAAAACAAACCCTTTGGGAATCCATGCTATCACCGATGATGAGCCAACCTTGGACTGCTCACACCTCATCCTGCCAATTGATGACGAGGTGAATGCCCTGGAGAAGGATGCCTCAGACGGGGTATTTGTGTTTAGTGCCGCGACTATGCTTACCATGTTCCAACAAGTTGAGGAAGCTATAGCTAGTCTCTCCGAAAGGATTACCCGACTTGACGATGCCTACCGCCGATTGATTTTCAATCCTCCAACACCACGCCCGAGGGAGGGTCCCCCAAGCACCCAAAACTACCCTCACCAGGATGGATTGCTCCCGCGACCATTCTGGCACGCACCTCATAAAAATCACCCCCACAATAATCAATCTCACAAAAACTACCCTCACAAAAAATACTCTCACAAAAACCACCCACCGAGGAATACCCTTCCAAGGTACCCTTGGGATCCCGAAATCAATGGTATCTGGAGAGATGATGCTGAGGATGTCTATATTGTCCCAGTGAAAGTGAAGCAGGCGAAAGAGATCGGTCATCTTACCCGGTCCGGACGCCCCCTACCAAAACCCGAACAATTCAACGGTCGCTTGAACAACGAATGACCAAGTTGTCCCGGACATGGACACTTAGCCCAAGGCTCCCGAGAATTCGATCCTCAAACAACTGCAGAAAGCAAAAGCCAAAATTTTAATTTGGCAACTGATTGCCACGTCCTTCGAGCATCGACAAGCTCTACTACAAGCCTTGGGAAAACTGACTGTGCCCTCTACCTCCTTCCCAGAAGAAGTGGTGGCACACATGACAAGGGATGTCCCTTATTTGAGCAACCCGGTCATCTTCTCTGACGAAGATATTCCTCCCTTCGGAGCCAACCACAACCTGGCCCTGTACATCACCGTACAGTGCCGAAAAAAGAATGTGCCTATAGTCCTTGTGGATGACGTATCCGCGGTGAATATCATCCCCCTCAAAACGGCTCACAAACTGGGTATCAAAGAGGCTGATTTGGTCCCAACCAATCAGGGAGTGCATGTATACGATGGCACTCGCCGTAAGGTTGCAGGGCTTATCACTCTAACCGTCGCAACCGGACCACTGGAAAGGCAAACCAGTTTTCAGGTAGTCGACATCGACGCCTCCTTCAACATGCTTCTGGGACATCCCTGGATCCACGCCGTCAAGGCATTTACCTCAACCCTCCATCTGAAAATCAGGGTCCCCTTCAATGGAAAAACGATCACGATTCCTGCTTCCCCGATCAAAGCCGTCATGAAAAAGGGAATAGCCTCCCAAGCCATTGAGGAGGATGACAATGAGATGTGGGGATTTCAAGCTGTGAACGCCCTAACTGATGAGCCAACAGCCTCTGATTGTGACCCATTCGCCAACCTCACAGTGAACCGCGTTCTGATGCGCTAGGGTTACTTCCCGGGTTTACCCCTCAATCCGCTGAAGAACACCTTACCTCCATTGAAACAGGCTAAGATCCCCAACATCCCCTTCGGGCTGGGCTATGAACCTACCGATGAAGATATCCAGGAGATGAACCTCCTAGTTCGGAAGCGTAAGAAGCACGGAGTTATCCTCCATCCCTATCATTTGACCCTCAATGGATACTTTGTCCCCGAGGGAGAGTCCAAACTCTACCATAAAATCACTTAGGACCAGAAACTTTTAACATACAAATTTATTTTAATGTTTTTCTTCATAAAACCAATTTAATTAGTTTTGTATGTTAATCATATAACTCGGAAAAACTATAAACCGATTTGCATGCAAACAACCTAAGGTTTTAAATAATGACTCATTGAAATTCACATTTAAATTAATGAGATTTGCATGAAAACGTGTCTCATTGAAATTTGATTAAATAAGATACGGTCTAAGTGATCGAATTGTTTTATTGCTTGGATGAAATTATTGTTTACGGAAACAATTGAAACGGAATGAATAAATTATTATAAATACAGAATGTTGTAATTTATGACTCGGGAACTCATTACGGTACAAGTAATTATGAATTACAAGGTTAATTTTATAAGTGACATATTTTATTAATATGTTGATTTTTAATTGTTAAAAAATACATTTTATACACATAATGTCATGGAACATGTTACATGTGACAAATTGACAAATAAATTGTAAAATGGACTTTCCATTTTACAATATATGTACCGAAATAATGGGGTGGGTTGGGTTTTGTATTATGTTTTATAATATATAAGAAGCATAATCATTAACCTAATTGATAGTCATGCACACCTAGTTGCTTTTGTGAAGAGCATCTTGGTCATGCATTGGCCCTTGCCACCGCCCCCCCCCCCCTCCCTATACCCGGTTTTCCTAGAGCAAAAGGCAAAGGGTTTTCTACAATTTATAATGTGATATACACTAAGACCTTCTCTAGTGTATTATTCATTCTTTACACATTAAATAACTT
Organism: Silene latifolia; assembly: GCF_048544455.1. NCBI lineage: Eukaryota > Viridiplantae > Streptophyta > Magnoliopsida > Caryophyllales > Caryophyllaceae > Silene > Silene latifolia. The sequence goes on from NC_133537.1 coordinate 290,215,243, forward strand.
ATAGAAGTTTAGAAAGAGAAATAAAAACTCCAAAATTCATCCTCTCTTGGCCGAAATTCCAAGAGGACAAAAACAATATTTTGGGTCAATTTTAGTAAGATTAATATTGTTCTAATTCAAATAATATTTATCTTTTAAGAGGTTATCTTGGGTATACATCTTTTGGAGGGATTCTAAGCTTGAATCTTTGTTCTTCCATATAAGGAAAGCTCAAGAACAAGTGAGAAGGAGAACTCACTTGTGCCCTAAATCCGAAACTACTATAGTAAGAATGACGATTTCTTCACTTGTCTATTTTAGTTTGCATGCATAATATCTAGTTTTAATTTTATGACTAAATTAAAATGTAACATATATGAATATGTTGAATAATAAGATTAATATTTTCTAACAAGTGGTATCAAAGCATGCAAACTAAATAAGAAGAGATAAGAAATTTGATTAAATGAAATTCACATTTAAATAATGTGAATTTACATATTCATATATGAATTAATTTATTTAGTCATAAAATAAATTTTTGATCTTATGCATGCAAACTAAATAAGAAGAGATAAGAAAATCGTTTTCTCACCATCATAAATTCGGCCAAATGGACACAAATGAAGGTCACTGATGTGACCATAATTGGCGCATATTTAGCCCCCGAATTACCATTGTTTCCATGCTTTTTAGTGCCTATTTGGGTCATTTCTTATCTTTAGTTCTTTGTTTTGCATATTCTTTGAGATTTTGATCCCTTGGTAGGAAAGGAGTAAGAATCTTGCATTTTCATGGCAAAACGAGGCTAAATTGATCGTATTCAATGACCAAGCATCAAGGAGAGACAAGATTAGAAGGCCTTTGTACATAGCATAGTAGAAGAGCATTGTTGAGAAAGGATTCTTGAGTCCCCATGGAAATCCCCAAGGAATTCATGAAGAAAAGGGAAGAAAAGAAGAAGAAAAGATGCTGCCAGACAATCCGAACGGATTGTACACAATCCGTCCGTCCGCCCAAGCCCAATCCGAGCGTCCCTCAAAGGAATCCTCTCGGATTCCCCCTCGCCAATCCGAGCGTCTTGCCCAAGAATCCGCTCGGATTCCTCAGCCCCAATCCGGCCGTCCCGACTCCCATCCGCACGGATTTGAAGACAAAGACGTTTTCATTCTTCAAGCTACGATTAGAGAAGCCCTTCTCTCAGAAAATACCGGAGTCTCCTTGCTCAACTTAAAAAGTGTAATTACTAGTTTAGCCCTTAGTTAACCCTAATGCATCCTCCCTAATTTTCACTATAAATACCCCATTAGTCTAATTAGAGGAGCATGTTCTTCTTATCAATAATTAGAGTAGTTAATATCAATCAAATCTCTCTTCAATATTGTAATCAAGTATTAATCAAGTTTTAATCCAAGTTTTAGTTCTTTAATCTCTCTCTTGTTCTTACTTTATTTTGGGTAATTGAAGATTATTTGGGTTATTATTGGGAGATTGACAACCTCTCAATCTAGGATTCAAGTACTTCTATTATTCTTGCTTTATTATTGGAATCATTAGTAGGTATAATCTCTTAATCCCTTTTTAATTATTGCTAATTACTTTCATTTATTCATCATGTTTCATTATGTTAGTATGATTGACAACCTTTCTAGCATGATCAATATGATAATGAGTGAGTAGTCTCTTAGCTAGGGTTTAATGGGTGATTAGGGAAACCAACATGGGGAATGATTCATGCTTAAATCAATATGCTTTCATATCTTATTTGCTTGCTTGTTTTGATCTTAATACATGCACATGTTATATTTGATGAAATGCTAAGCCTATGAATCCTTGCATTTACTATCATCTTCTATCCTTTCAACTTGACTTGTAAGACATAACCCAACTCGAGTCTTGTTAGACCATGCATGTGTTGAGTAGGAAAGATTAAGTCGACTTGTAGGTGTTGTACAATCTAATCGATTCGGCCCCGGGACCCAAACTTTCCTAGGATTGTAAGATATAACCCAACTCAATCCATCACAACAATAATTGCTTGCTTATAATTTGAGAACATGTTTGTATGATCATATCCCATGATTCCCCTATGAACCCATGACACCCTAGTGCCTTTAATCAATTGTTTACACCCCTTATTTTATTTACCTTGTTAGTTTATTTTCATTGCTATTTTAGTTTAGTAACCTTCTACATCAACCCAATTTGTGACACCCCTTAGACACTACTAGTTACAATAGAATTCTCATTTCAATACCCGTCCCTTGGGATCCGACCTTTACTTGCCTCTTTACTAATTGTAGAGTTGTTTGTGAAGTATAAATTGTGTTTTGTATCGACCATTGACCAACGACCACATATGTTTAATTGTGAACACGAAATGGCCTCGATCAAAAATGGCGCCGTTGCCGGGGACGGTGTTTAATTGATTTAAGATTTCTTTTATTGTTTTTAGTTGTGTCTTTTTCACCTTGGGGAAGTAAAACTCCTCAAGGTTTGTTCTAATTGTTTTCAAGTTGTTTGATATTTTGCATGTCTAGAAGGTTACAAAGAGATTTGTTACCTTTTGACCGTGAAATCGAAAGAACCTTGACGAATAATAGGAGACTTGTTAGGAGGAATTTGGGAGGTGTTGGTGAAGTTGTTCAACCCACTAGTGAGTTTGTCAATCCTTTCGCAATAGAAGGAGAAGAAAACCCATTAAACAATACCACACAAAATCCACCTACAATGCCTAAATTCTCGTCACACTCTATACCCACCGAGGAGGATTTACCAAATGGTACTCCTACCCTGCAACATCTCACCGGTAATTTTATTGCCAAGTCCGCCTTCATCCAACTAGTTGAGAGGAGCCAATTCGGGGGAATGCCTAGTGAGGACCCTCATTCTCATATGGAAACCTTTTGTGATTATTGTGAAGCTATCTCTCAAACGGGCGTGACTTAAGACCAAATAAGATGGGTCTTATTTCCTTTTTCGTTAATCGGCACCGCAAAGCAATGGTTGAAGGGCCTTGATAAGGCCACCCTTGGAATAGATTCTTGGAAGAAGCTAGCTCTAGCTTTCTACAAAAATTCTACCCAGGAAAAGACCAATATGCTAAGAGCTCAAATTACGGGTTTTAAGCAAAGGGATGAAGAATCTTTGTATGAAGCTTGGGAGCGGTTCAAAGGTATTTGTCGCTCATGTCCTCACCATGGACTTAGCGAATGGTTTTTAGTGCAACAATTTTGGAATGGTTTATATGAAGATTCAAGGAACATTCTCAATATGGGATCAAATGGAATGTTCACCGAAGTTGATGACAATCAAACATGGAACAAGATTGAGGAAATGGCGGTCCATAATTCACAATATAGTAGGCCTCGCAAGGCTACTAGAGGAGGAAAGTATGAAGTGGACTCCGTTACTCAATTGGGTGCTCAACTTAGTGCTCACATTGACACAATCAACTTGAAGTTTGAACAAGCTATGGCTAGACTTGAGGAAAACTCAAAAACATCAAAGCATCATGTCAATGCCATGACGGCATCCTCATCAATCCCAAGTGGGATATGTGAGAATTGTGGAACCTTGGGTCATGACTCAAGCGAATGTAGGGGAACAACCGAACAAGTTAATGCTTTCCAAGCTTACAAAAATGGTACCCCTTATTCAAATTTTTACAATGAAAACACCAAGTTCCATCCAAATCTCTCATACAAAAGCCAAAATGTTCAAAACCCTCAAACAACATACACTCCACCACCCATGAGAAATCAAAATCAAAGACCCTTTTACAATCAAAACCAAGGCTACCAAAATCAAAATCCATACAATCACCACAATGACCAAGGTTTTGATGTCCAAAAAGCGGTCCTCCAAATGCAAAAGAATCAACAAGAATTTTTCACTCAAATGCAAAAAGATAGCCAAGCAAAAGACACCACCATCAACAACATTCTAGCTCACACCAAGATGTTGGAAACACAATTGACCCAACTAGCATCTTCAAGCTCACAAAGACAAAGGGGGCAATTACCACCTCAAAGTAATCCCCTAGACATGAAACGGTTAGTGCCATTCACTTGAGAAGTGGTACAAGATATGAAGCAATCGAAGGAGCAAGTTGAGGATGAAGTTGTGAAAGCTAGTGAAAAGGAAGAAATTGTGCAAAGTCCCAAAGAAGGGGAACCATCAAAAGAAGAAAGTTCAAAGAAAAATGAAGACAAAGCCAAAGAGAAGGAGCCCATTGTGATTAGACTTCCTTTTCCAAGTCGTCAAGCCAAGCCCAAATTTGATGATCAACTTGGAAAGTTCATGGAAATTGTGAAGAATTTAGAAGTCTCAATTCCTTTCACGGAATTAATCAATCACGTTCCGGCCTATGCAAAGTACATGAAAGATATCCTCACAAAGAAGAAGTCGATCCGGAAACTTGAGACTATCGCCTTCACTAAGGTGAGTAGTGCAATACTTCAAGGGAGTTCACCTCCAAAGTTAAAGGATCCGGGAAGCTTCTCAATACCGTGTACCATTGGCGACACAACGATCAACAAAGCCTTATGTGATCTAGGGGCTAGTGTGAGTGTCATGCCGTACTCGGTGAGTAAAAGGTTGGGAATGGGAGAGCTTAAATGCACCAATATCACTCTTCAAATGGCCGATAGATCGACGAAGACACCATTAGGGATATGGGAAGATGTCCCCGTGCGAATTGGGAAGTTTTTCATCCCGGTGGACTTTGTCATTGTTGATATGGAGGAAGATTCCAACATTCCAATCATCTTAGGAAGACCTTTCCTACACACCGCGGGTGTGGTGATTGATGTGAAACATGGAGAGCTCACTCTAGAAGTGGGAGATGAAAGCATAACTTTTAATCTTGACAAGACCATGAGAGCTCCTCGTTTGCATGAGCCATGTTTCATGATTGACCATTATAGCCGAAAAGATGAAAAGAAGAAATCGGAACTCCAATGGAGGAAGAAAATTGAAGATGCTCCATTCAAAGAGCAAGTGAATTGTGACAAGGAGAGCTTGCAAAGCTCATCAAAATCAACCAAGGAAGAAGATGATGGCCTCATTGGCCAAGAAAAGAAATTGGGAGAGTTGTCTCCATCTAAGCAAGAGATTTTCAATGATCAACTCAATGAAGTTTGTGGTCTTTGGGACGACGAATTTGAAGGGATCTTTAATCCCTACATTGGGCATGCCATCGATCATGATCAACAACAAGGGCCACGGTCTATTGAGGACCTCTACCATAACAATGAACAAGCTTTTGATTACTTCTTCAAGGTGTTGAGCAACATCAACAACACCTTGAACATGCCCCCTTGACATCTCATCAAGAATGAGAGTTTGGTGGAGTCCTCCCTAAACCACCACTTGTAAATATTTCTAACTCCCTAACTTGCATTTCAATTTTTGTATTGCATTTTTGTCATTTTTGGATTTATTTTTACTTTGATCAAAATAATTGTCATGTAAGAGAGAAGTGAGGGAGGGACTAATGATTTTAATTGATGTGTAGTGCTTTACCTTAGTGTGGGGATGGCAATTGCCTAGGCTATTCATGCCTTAGTAGTGCCCCCTCAATGAAGAACACAAGATTTGAAAGAAAGAAAGAAAGAAAGAATGATAAGGGAATGCGTTTGTGCACGGATGGAACTGAATCCGTGTACACAAGAACCAATCCGAGCGGATTCCTGAGAATCCGCCCGTCTGCAGCAAATCCGAGCGTCCTGCTGAGAAGACGCCGTCTTGGGGTGTTTGAAATTACAAATTTCTTGATCTGTCAAAGAATCCGAGCGGATTTTACGGAAAGACGCCGTCTCACGTAATCCGTCCGTCTTTTGAAAAAGACGCCGTCTCAAAGCTGAAGAAAAACAAAGAAAAATCTCTGGACTGAAATCCGTCCATCCTGCACGAAATCCGCCCGTCCCATCACAAAAGAATCCGAGCGGATTCCCCAGAATCCGCCCGTCTCTAGGCGGGATTTTGAAAATTTTGAAGCTGTAGAATCCGCACGGATTGCGCCTAATCCGCACGGATTGTCCCTGCGTCTTGAAAAATCTCGACTTCTTTATAACCCATCCCACCTTCATTCATTCATTCATTCATTCATAAACACTACCCACAACATCAAAACCCTCATCCTCTCCATCTCAAAAACAAAAACCCTCAACAAAACTCACCAAAATCAAATCAAACCATCCTTCAAACAACAAATCAATCACTCCATCTTCAATAACAATCAAAACCAAGAACAAAATCTTCACCTTTGAGTCGATTTTTGATTTCATAAAGGCAAAGCCTTTTACCTTCAAATCGATTTGGGCATTCTACAAATTGAAGATTTTTGACTCTTTACTTGGTTAGTTCATCAAATGGCAAGAACAAAGGGAGCATCAAGGGCAACAAAGGCACCAAAAGCAAAGGCTCTCTCTCAAAGGCAAAAAGCTCTACAAGCAAAGAAAGCTTTGGCAATGGTGGTATCAACACCAAACTTGGAAGTGCAACAACAACAACAAATTTCTATGGAAGCATCACCTTCTACTCCGGTAATCGATCAACTCTTGCATTTTCCGGAGGTAACTTTCATTTCCGATACCCATAGAAATACATTTGTCAAGTTTGCTATGAAACAAATTCAATCCACCAAATTCATATGTAAAGATGCTTTGGAGAAATTGGGTGTTCTTGAACAAACAAAAGCCTTTTTCAATGCCATGGGTTTGAAGAAATTGTTTGAAATGAAGGAAGTAACATACCCCTCCCTTGTCTTGGAATTCTTAAGTTCTTTAAAAGTGACAAAAGTTGAGAATAGGGAAAATATTGAGTTTCGTCTAGCTAACACTAGTAGACGCATTACCTTTCCGGAATTGGGTGAAATTTTGGGTCTTAGCGATGAACATAAATATTATAAGCAATATGGGAAGTATGACCCCGAGCCTCTTTGGGAGGCAATCTCCGGGAAGAAATTTGAAGATTTTCATGCTTGTCGTGCTCTTTTGGTCCATCATCCGGGCATAAGAATATGGCACAAAGTTGTGGAAAATACCATAATTGCTAGGAAAGACACCAATCATTTCACGGGACTCGATTTTATTCTCCTTGAATCAACTTTGAATATTGGAAGAATTCATACCAAGCCTTACAATTCTTTGAGGCTATTGGTTGATAGATGGCTCCATGTAGATAGTGGGAAGAAGGGTCAAACCGTTATTGTTAATGGCGGCCTTGTCACGGTCCTAGCCAAGCACTTTGATCCTAATTTCAATAAGGATAGCAAGTACAAGGCTAAGGATGGTGGCCATCTTATTGATATGTCCATCTTGATTAACAAGTTTAAGTGGGTTGCTCACAATCCCCTTGATACCAAGTATGGGTGGCTTACTAGTGAGGCTCGATCATTCACTTTACCCGCAAAGATTTGCCGTCTTAGTGTCCACCGGACCAACTATTTACTTCCCCTATCCAAGGAAGCCGAGTACATCATTCAACAACAAAAGGGTGATCATGAAACTCCCTCCTCTTCCATTGTCATACCACCTTACCCCTATGAATATGAAGAGTTCAAACCGCAAGGAGTTGAAATTGGGAAAGACTATGTAACTCTTCTTATGCAAGCCATGCACAAGCAAGCTTATGAAGATCGGAAGAATGCTTATTTGGCTCAATATCCTCCCCTCCTACATCTAGCTAGGCAAGGACTCCTTGATCCATCTTGTCCTTTGCCTAGTTGGGCGGATAAAGAAGCCTTGTTTCCGGGTGCATCTAGGGACGTGGTGGAAGACAATGAGGTTGTTGGAAATGGTGAAGAAATTGATGATAATATTGAGGAAGAAGCAAGTGGAGATGAAGAAAGAGATGGTGAAGATGGTGAAGATGGTGATGAGCAAGATAATGAAGAAAGTGCCAAGGAAAGTGGCAATGTGACCGCTTCTCATGAGGGAAGTGGTGATGATAATAGCATGATGGAAGACTAGCCTTGGAGACTCCTACACTCCCATGGTTTGTCTATATCTCTTTGTATTTTATTTTATTTTGATCATTGTTGGTTTAGTCCTAGCAACATCAAAGGACTCACACCTCGGTACCATTGAGGTGTTCTTTATTGTTCCCATTTTTGAAAATCCAAAATGACAATCTAGTTTCATGCATAGCATAGTGTGTGCATGAACTATACCCATGCTTTGACATTAGCAATAGTGTCTTATTTGGTTTGGGGAAGTTAATGCATACACAACGGGAGGTAATCTAAATTATCCTCTCCGTCATAACAAAAACCATGCATCATGTAGTATAGCTTAGTGTAGAATTGCATTTAGTATAGAAATCATGCATCATTTTTGCATAATTTCCATCATTTTGGCCATTGAGGTCAATGCCCATATTAGTGTGGGGATGGGAATTCTAACACTTAACTTTTATTCAAAAACCATAAAAATTGAAAAATTTCAAAAAAACCATAAAAATTTGAAAAATTGAAAAACCAAAAACAAGTTCATTTCCTTTGTATATATTGTCTTGTATATATTGTGTTTGTTTATCCTTGTTCACTTTGATTGACTACGCCACATCCGAGACATGAGGATATTGAAGACCGCATGGTATGATCTTTCCAATCTCCTTTTTCCTCTTTATGTTAATGACTATGTGGCTTTATTTTGATTGATGCGGTAAAAACAATGTGAACTTAGGATTGCATTTAGTTTATTTGGCATACTAGTTGGTAGAATCATTTGCATTAGGATGTGTATATGTTAATTGCATCATGGCATGTAGTTTGCATGTTAGAAAAATCTTGTGAAACCGTCTACTTGGGAAGCTTGACAAGTGTATATAGGCCTTAGTAGATGCTTTTTATTCTTAAGACTTTGCTTGTTAGAATACTTGTAAAACACACTAGGATGTGTCATGCTAGTATCCTTTGACCCATGGTTTAAGGCCTAGTCAAGAGTACCTTGTGGTGTGATAACTCCTTGGCTACCGTTTATTCCAAGGTGACCCTTGAAACCATGCATACTTCTATCATTCATCCATGTTCTACCACATTTTTGTCATCAAAGGGAATGGGCACAACACAAAAAGAAATCAATTTGAGTTCAATGAAATGAAAAGTGAAAGAAAGTTTGCAAAAATGCATCAAAAGAAAAGAGGAGCAAAATAGACTCCTAAAGCTTCAAATACAAGGCACCCTCGTTACTAATTGGGGTGACTTTGAAAATGTTCAAAAAGAAATTCAAAAAGTTGTCAAGTATTGAAAAGCCAAAAATCAAAAAGAAATGGCAAGAAAGTGTTCTCAAATGTCAAATGCCAATGAAATTGGGGGGAAAAACAAAAATGAAAGCAAACTCCCAAAATGAATCTCAATTACTATCGATCCCTTTATCCATCATATCCATTTTTGTGCATGGTAGAGAGGGGACGACCCTTCTTCTTGTCTAGGCAAGAGGGGGAATTCCGCGATCCTCCAGTGTTTCTAACACCATAGGGAGTCTACTCTTGACAAAAGCATTTAACGATTGAGGACAAAGGTACCCTAGCTTGACACCTTTTGGAGGTGATTTATTGGTATCCTTCTAGGCTTAGTAGTTTGAACAAATTGCATCTATGAAGGATTGTGTACCCTTGAATTGCTTCCCTTGTAGATAATTTCCGCCACTTAGATGAGGAAAGTGGCTATTCTTTTTGTAGATGCATCCATTATGTGTTTATTTTGTGTGCTTAATGATTGGATGTGTCGCCATTTTGGCAAGACCCACCTTGCCTTGCAAGAAGGCATCCTACCTCATGGTTGTCTTGTTGTGAGTTGAAGGGGCGGAGTGAGACCCGCTAATTGTCTCATATCGGCTATTATTATTAGGTTAGGTTAGTATTGGTCCTAGTCTTTGTCACCTCTTTACTCGGGACGAGCAAAGGTTCGGTTTGGGGATATTTGATGTGACCATAATTGGCGCATATTTAGCCCCCGAATTACCATTGTTTCCATGCTTTTTAGTGCCTATTTGGGTCATTTCTTATCTTTAGTTCTTTGTTTTGCATATTCTTTGAGATTTTGATCCCTTGGTAGGAAAGGAGTAAGAATCTTGCATTTTCATGGCAAAACGAGGCTAAATTGATCGTATTCAATGACCAAGCATCAAGGAGAGACAAGATTAGAAGGCCTTTGTACATAGCATAGTAGAAGAGCATTGTTGAGAAAGGATCCTTGAGTCCCCAAGGAAATCCCCAAGGAATTCATGAAGAAAAGGGAAGAAAAGAAGAAGAAAAGATGCTGCCAGACAATCCGAACGGATTGTACACAATCCGTCCGTCCGCCCAAGCCCAATCCGAGCGTCCCTCAAAGGAATCCGCTCGGATTCCCCCTCGCCAATCCGAGCGTCTTGCCCAAGAATCCGCTCGGATTCCTCAGCCCCAATCCGGCCGTCCCGACTCCCATCCGCACGGATTTCAGTACAGCACGCTTTCATTCTTCAAGCTACGATTAGAGAAGCCCTTCTCTCAGAAAATACCGGAGTCTCCTTGCTCAACTTAAAAAGTGTAATTACTAGTTTAGCCCTTAGTTAACCCTAATGCATCCTCCCTAATTTTCACTATAAATACCCCATTAGTCTAATTAGAGGAGCATGTTCTTCTTATCAATAATTAGAGTAGTTAATATCAATCAAATCTCTCTTCAATATTGTAATCAAGTATTAATCAAGTTTTAATCCAAGTTTTAGTTCTTTAATCTCTCTCTTGTTCTTACTTTATTTTGGGTAATTGAAGATTATTTGGGTTATTATTGGGAGATTGACAACCTCTCAATCTAGGATTCAAGTACTTCTATTATTCTTGCTTTATTATTGGAATCATTAGTAGGTATAATCTCTTAATCCCTTTTTAATTATTGCTAATTACTTTCATTTATTCATCATGTTTCATTATGTTAGTATGATTGACAACCTTTCTAGCATGATCAATATGATAATGAGTGAGTAGTCTCTTAGCTAGGGTTTAATGGGTGATTAGGGAAACCAACATGGGGAATGATTCATGCTTAAATCAATATGCTTTCATATCTTATTTGCTTGCTTGTTTTGATCTTAATACATGCACATGTTATATTTGATGAAATGCTAAGCCTATGAATCCTTGCATTTACTATCATCTTCTATCCTTTCAACTTGACTTGTAAGACATAACCCAACTCGAGTCTTGTTAGACCATGCATGTGTTGAGTAGGAAAGATTAAGTCGACTTGTAGGTGTTGTACAATCTAATCGATTCGGCTCCGGACCCAAACTTTCCTAGGATTGTAAGATATAACCCAACTCAATCCATCACAACAATAATTGCTTGCTTATAATTTGAGAACATGTTTGTATGATCATATCCCATGATTCCCCTATGAACCCATGACACCCTAGTGCCTTTAATCAATTGTTTACACCCCTTATTTTATTTACCTTGTTAGTTTATTTTCATTGCTATTTTAGTTTAGTAACCTTCTACATCAACCCAATTTGTGACACCCCTTAGACACTACTAGTTACAATAGAATTCTCATTTCAATACCCGTCCCTTGGGATCCGACCTTTACTTGCCTCTTTACTAATTGTAGAGTTGTTTGTGAAGTATAAATTGTGTTTTGTATCGACCATTGACCAACGACCACATATGTTTAATTGTGAACACGAAATGGCCTCGATCAAAAATGGCGCCGTTCTTGGGACGGTGTTTAATTGATTTAAGATTTCTTTTATTGTTTTTAGTTGTGTCTTTTTCACCTTGGGGAAGTAAAACTCCTCAAGGTTTGTTCTAATTGTTTTCAAGTTGTTTGATATTTTGCATGTCTAGAAGGTTACAAAGAGATTTGTTACCTTTTGACCGTGAAATCGAAAGAACCTTGACGAATAATAGGAGACTTGTTAGGAGGAATTTGGGAGGTGTTGGTGAAGTTGTTCAACCCACTAGTGAGTTTGTCAATCCTTTCGCAATAGAAGGAGAAGAAAACCCATTAAACAATACCACACAAAATCCACCTACAATGCCTAAATTCTCGTCACACTCTATACCCACCGAGGAGGATTTACCAAATGGTACTCCTACCCTGCAACATCTCACCGGTAATTTTATTGCCAAGTCCGCCTTCATCCAACTAGTTGAGAGGAGCCAATTCGGGGGAATGCCTAGTGAGGACCCTCATTCTCATATGGAAACCTTTTGTGATTATTGTGAAGCTATCTCTCAAACGGGCGTGACTTAAGACCAAATAAGATGGGTCTTATTTCCTTTTTCGTTAATCGGCACCGCAAAGCAATGGTTGAAGGGCCTTGATAAGGCCACCCTTGGAATAGATTCTTGGAAGAAGCTAGCTCTAGCTTTCTACAAAAAATTCTACCCACCGGAAAAGACCAATATGCTAAGAGCTCAAATTACGGGTTTTAAGCAAAGGGATGAAGAATCTTTGTATGAAGCTTGGGAGCGGTTCAAAGGTATTTGTCGCTCATGTCCTCACCATGGACTTAGCGAATGGTTTTTAGTGCAACAATTTTGGAATGGTTTATATGAAGATTCAAGGAACATTCTCAATATGGGATCAAATGGAATGTTCACCGAAGTTGATGACAATCAAACATGGAACAAGATTGAGGAAATGGCGGTCCATAATTCACAATATAGTAGGCCTCGCAAGGCTACTAGAGGAGGAAAGTATGAAGTGGACTCCGTTACTCAATTGGGTGCTCAACTTAGTGCTCACATTGACACAATCAACTTGAAGTTTGAACAAGCTATGGCTAGACTTGAGGAAAACTCAAAAACATCAAAGCATCATGTCAATGCCATGACGGCATCCTCATCAATCCCAAGTGGGATATGTGAGAATTGTGGAACCTTGGGTCATGACTCAAGCGAATGTAGGGGAACAACCGAACAAGTTAATGCTTTCCAAGCTTACAAAAATGGTACCCCTTATTCAAATTTTTACAATGAAAACACCAAGTTCCATCCAAATCTCTCATACAAAAGCCAAAATGTTCAAAACCCTCAAACAACATACACTCCACCACCCATGAGAAATCAAAATCAAAGACCCTTTTACAATCAAAACCAAGGCTACCAAAATCAAAATCCATACAATCACCACAATGACCAAGGTTTTGATGTCCAAAAAGCGGTCCTCCAAATGCAAAAGAATCAACAAGAATTTTTCACTCAAATGCAAAAAGATAGCCAAGCAAAAGACACCACCATCAACAACATTCTAGCTCACACCAAGATGTTGGAAACACAATTGACCCAACTAGCATCTTCAAGCTCACAAAGACAAAAGGGGCAATTACCACCTCAAAGTAATCCCCCTAGACATGAAACGGTTAGTGCCATTCACTTGAGAAGTGGTACAAGATATGAAGCACCGAAGGAGCAAGTTGAGGATGAAGTTGTGAAAGCTAGTGAAAAGGAAGAAATTGTGCAAAGTCCCAAAGAAGGGGAACCATCAAAAGAAGAAAGTTCAAAGAAAAATGAAGACAAAGCCAAAGAGAATCAATCACTAATAATACTAGTAGTAGTATATGAGTATTAGTAACCGATTTTAAGGTAAACCACATTACAAATATCTAGTACATATTATTTTGTGGGATTTTGGGATAGTCTTGGGTGCTACTTATTGGAGGGCTTCTATTTTGAAGTCATGGATGATCATCCTAATGTATTTTCTAGCTCAAGAACAAATGAAGGTAGGTGACCTTCATTTGTGCCCATTTGGCCGAATTTATGATGGTGAGAAAACGATTTTCTTATCTCTTCTTATTTAGTTTGCATGCATAAGATCAACAATTTATTTTATGACTAAATAAATTAATTCATATATGAATATGTAAATTAATGAGATTAATAATTTCTAACAAGCGGTATCATGAGACTTAGCCTTACCAAAAAGTAGAAACCATGAAAACCTATTTCGCGAGGGAGTGCACTCGGCCACCCCGGGGTACAAACCTTGTTACGTAGGGGAAGTGGGTGATAAATGTCTATCCACCGAATTCATGTTGATGAGGGATGAATCGGCTACCCCGTGCCCAAGTTAATGTGAATTTGGATCATGGACACATTTATTCGAAATTTGGATTGAGCTCAACGAAAGTATTCGTGACCGTAGTCGCATGTGTTCCGGGTTATAGATAAATATTAGAGTAATTTTATCGACCGAGAGTTCTAAATGTAGAATCGATTAAAGAGTTAATCCACCGAGTTATATCTTGTTAGAAATTATTAATCTCATTAATTTACATATTCATATTTATGTACAAGTTAATTACATTAACAACTTAAGACTCAAAATTAGACTCCACTAACATTTGACAATAATTAACTTATATTTCTTAATATTGTTCATAAATGGACTCAAAATACAAAATTTTGCCATAAACTTCAAATTAAATCATAAAAATTTCAAATAATTTCAAAATTTGAAATTTAAACTCATGAACATTCTGGAAAAAATACCATGACACTCATAATGCCCAAAAACATAGGTTAATCTTATGGTATATGCGTATCTTGTATCCAAAGCAAGATGTCTCATGCTTTTTGGTTGAAAAGGAGATCGAGGTTGTAAATCATTGATCCAAAATAGGTTGATCATTTTCTTTTGACAACGATTTAAGTTGACGCTGATGTGTTCACTTAATAAGGTAAATAGAAAAATCTTTGAAGAAATTATTCAAAGAGCCACAAAGAATGTTATGTCACAAGAAAGACTCTACATGAGACGTTTTGTGTAAGACGTTGTTTCTTCAAAACCTAGGAGGTTAAAGTCGTCACTTGTTGAAGATGATGAATTCATGTTACTTTTAAGAAAGTAAAGAGCTTACAACTTACAAAGAAATTGTTTGATTCAAGTTGATTACTTCTGGAAAGTAATGAACATATGACTTACATGAGAGTGTTTAAGTCACAACTCAATATAAGGCTTAGAGCCATGAAAATCCGAAATAAATTCCGAATGGAATTGTTGGATATCTAAGAGAGATATCAAAGCTTGATTAGTTGCAAAGTGTTTTGCACTATTCATTCGGATCTTCTTAAGGAATGTATTTCATTATGATGATATACATATAACGAGTGAATCTAAAACCCACTTCTTCAATTAGAAGGAATGTATTCAATACATGTCATGAGTTTTGTAGATTCGATAATGTGAAACTTAAGAGAGGGTCTTAAGTAGGACATCAGTGAGTTGGAATCAATGTTTTGATCATGTTATAAAACTTTTCTCGAGAGGTCGAGAAGTTGTGTTTATACATGAAGTTTAGTGGGAGTTACGGAATTTTAATTAGTCTTATATGTGGATGACATATTGATCATTGCAAATGATTTAAAACTTGGAGATATTTATAATACATCTTAATATCCAGATTTATGGAGATAAATCCACATGATAATTAGCGTCAAATAAGAAGTCTTATGTTGATAAGATTCATGACTAGTTCAATCAAGTTGAACATATTTGATTGATTCCATTTGCTTCCGCTGCCGAATCAATTAAATAGGAAATGATGTATAACACTTCATATACTTTGAGTATGATGCATTGTTTCAAATCGAATTTAAGTAATAGTTACCAAGTAAGCCATAAAGAATACCCTTAAGTGCTTGCAGAAGCATTAAGGATGTAATGCAAAGTGTTTTTGATGCAATTTTGTGTAAGGGTGTTACACAAATGACAATTGACAATTGAGATTGCGCATGGTTTCCGACAAAACCATAATCAAAATACATCAGGATGGTTAAGATACCATTGTGGCTATGTTATTTAAGAAATAGATTTTCTAGAATCGTTCTAGGCAATAAAGAACATTGAGAAATATTTACAACGGAAATTGAGTACACTTGCAATCATAGGATGTGCAAGAGGAATGAGTCCCGCACACTGTGAAAACAGTGGGAGCTATTTTAAGGCAAGAAAGCCTATGTCTAGATTGGATCTAGACACGTACTCAGAAAGTTTTGTAATGCAAATTTATACATTACGAAAGGAGAACAAGTATGTAGCAAGGTTGAGCAGGGAGTTGCTAAGACCTACTTACAATGCCTATTCATAGGCTTAACATGATGAGTCATGTCATTTCAATTGGATTGAGATGAACAACTACATACAAGATCAAATTAGATTATAGAATATGAAATAATAATCAGGCATTGACTATTCATATGTGATAATCGCATTTGTCGTTCGAGTTTTACTTTAAAACTCTTTTATTATACTTTGTTACATCCAAATGGGTTGTATGACGATATTGAACCCCGTTAAAATGAACCCGGATTAACATAGTATTCGCCCATAGTCACTTGTATGAGGTGACGTCTCGAAGTGACTAGAGTATGATGCGATTGATGGCAAGTTCAGTGCCATACAGTCATGTGAGATGACTAGTCGATTACATAGGCAGACTGTTGGGAACACTTTGTCGGGCAGTGACCGCTTAATAGAGTTCTGGCAAATTTATATAGCCTGGTCGTGGCGAGAGCTACTATAGTATTCTAATGAGTCAATTCTTTTGACTAAAGACTGTTCGCCTAAGATGGCACAGTTTCAGATTAGCTTTGATTTATGTTACTACGACCTTCGTAAATGGGGTCAAATGGGCATATTTTGGGTTATGATGGATGTGGCTAGTAGAAGGGAATAGTGCGATAGGAATTGTCCACCCCCTTATCAGGGTTAAAACAATATCTCAGGGCCAGTCGAGGAGTAATGAACTGGAAATGCGTGGCCACGCTCGGAAGGTTTCTATGGAAGAAAATTCCGGTCAATCAGTTATTCTCCAGATCGAGAAAACCACTCTCGATATGATCACTTGCAAGTACGACCCGAAAGACACCTTGCATTGAGTGGGAGATAGTAATAGAACAAGAGAATTGGTGACGCACACTTGTCGAGGACAAGTGGGAGATTGGTGGAATATGTGTCCTCCGACAATAATGCGATCACAATTGTCGATCATATTTATCACATATTTAAATCTCATAACAAGAATACGAAAGGGATGATACATTACATATATAGTCAACTGGTCCACACATATCGGTAATGATTGGCTGGCTAGAGTTTGACATTACTGTTGTGCGACGGTGGTGATCAATTGATCCCTTGAGGTCACACCTAAAGGACGATTCCCTTAATTGAAAAAGGTTAATTAATTGTATGTCGATACAGATTAATTAAGTCCTTAAAATTGAACAAATTATTATCATAAGAGAGAAAATGACATCTTATTATAATGTGATTAAATAAGATTTTATTTAGTAATTTAAGAAGTTATATTACTAAAATTAGTCGGTGTTTGCGAAACACGCGAGATGAGAATGATAAGTTAGTTATAATTACAAGATTTTGTGAATTATACTAACTAGTATTTAAATGACCATTTTATGTGAAAGTAATTTTGAATTACTTGTCAATTTGTTAAATGTGATTTATTTAATTTTTAAATGATACTCCCTCCGTACCAATCCAAAGGTAACATAGTAAAAATGGGGGAAACCAAGAAAAGAGGGTAAAAGTGGGGGCAAAAGAGGAAAACAAGCTTGTATTATTGGGTTGGTGTGTGGGGCACAAGTTGGTATTTATGTAAATATAAGGAGGAAATAAGGGTATTATTGTCAATTTACAGTCCAATTATAGTATGTTACCTTCGGATTGGTACGGACGCTTTAGGCAAATGTTACCTTTGGATTGGTACGGAGGGAGTATTTAATTTGTTAAAAATGCATTTTAAATTAAAACATGACATAAGACATGGCACATGTCACATGACATACAATTGTACAATTGACAAAAATAAAATGGACTCCATATTACACATAATAACCGAGATATTGGTGGGCATTTTTAGTAGTTTTGTCTTACTCATTTGTCTTATTCATTTGTCTATGACACATGATAGTGACTTGACTATGACAAAGCCTTACACTAATTAGTCTTGTGAAGACAAAAAGGAAAAAGAAAAAGGGTCCTATAACCCTAATGCCCATCGGTTTTGTGTAAGAAAATAGAGAGATTTTTCCCTCAGTTCTTCCATTCTCTCATGTTTAATAAAAACACAACATTCTCTCTCTTGTTCTTCATAAAATCAAGTTTTATGAATCAAATTTGTACAAATCAATCACTAATAATACTAGTAGTAGTATATGAGTATTAGTAACCGATTTTAAGGTAAACCACAATACAAATATCTAGTACATATTATTTTGTGGGATTTTGGGATAGTCTTGGGTGTTACTTATTGGAGGGCTTCTATTTTGAAGTCATGGATGATCATCCTAATGTATTTTCTAGCTCAAGAACAAATGAAGGTAGGTGACTTTCATTTGTGCCCATTTGGCCGAATTTATGATGGTGAGAAAACGATTTTCTTATATCTTCTTATTTAGTTTGCATGCATAAGATCAACAATTTATTTTATGACTAAATAAATTAATTCATATATGAATATGTAAATTAATGAGATTAATTATTTCTAACAAGAACACGAGGCCTTCCCAGGAGGTCACCCATCCTAGTACTACTCTCGCCCAAGCACGCCTAACTGCAAATTTCTAATGGGATCTGGTGCATTAGTGCTGGTATGATCGCACCCAAGACTATCCCAAAATCCCACAAAATAATATGTACTAGATATTTGTAATGTGGTTTACCTTAAAATCGGTTACTAATACTCATATACTACTACTGGTATTATTAGTGATTGATTTGTACAAATTTGATTCATAAAACTTGATTTTATGAAGAACAAGAGAGAGAATGTTGTGTTTTTATTAAACATGAGAGAATGGAAAAATTGAGGGAAAAATCTCTCTATTTTCTTACACAAACCAGTGGGCATTAGGGTTATAGGACCCTTTTTCTTTTTCCTTTTTTGTCTTCACAAGACTAATTAGTGTAAGGCTTTGCCATAGTCAAGTCACTATCAAGTGTCATAGACAAATGAATAAGACAAATGAATACGACAAAACTACTAAAAATGCCCACTAATATTTCGGTTATTATGTGTCATATGGAGTCCATTTTATTTTTGTCAATTGTACAATTGTATGTCATGTGACATGTGACATGTCTTATGTCATGTTTTAATTTAAAATGCATATTTAACAAATTAAATATCATTTACAAATTAAATAAATCACATTTAACAAATTGACTAGTAAATCAAAATTACTTTCACATAAAATGGTCATTTAAATACTAGTTAGTATAATTCACAACATCTTGTAATTATAACTAACTTATCATTCTCATCTCGCGTGTTTCGCAAACACCGACTAATTTTAGTAATTTAACTTCTTAAATTACTAAATAAAATCTTATTTAATCACATTATAATAAGATGTCATTTTCTCTCTTATGATAATAATTTGTTCAATTTTAAGGAATTAATTAATCTGTATCGACATTCAATTAATTAACCTATTTCAATTAAGGGAATCGTCCTTTAGGTGTGACCTCAAGGGATCAACTAATCACCACCGTCGCACGACAGTAATGTCAAACTCTAGCTAGCCAATCATTACCGATATGTGTGGACCAGTTGACTATATATGTAATGTATCATCCCTTTCGTATTCTTGTTATGAGATTTAAATATGTGATAAATATGATCGACAATTGTGATCGCATTATTGTCGGAGGACACATATTCCAAAAATATTGATATTTACTTAAGAGCCTAAATGAAACAAAGTTGTTTGCATGCAAATCGGTTATTGTTTTTCCGAGTTATACGATTAACAAACAAAACTTATAAATTTGTGTTTATTATGAAATATCACGAAATTTATTTGCATGTTAATGTTTCTGGTCCTAAAATGTATTTAGGATATTTTAGTTTATTTATGGATTTTATTGTTCATTTTATATAATACTGACATTAAAATATGATTTTTATGATAAAAATGTCATTTTTGGACTAAAAATAGTTAAACTTAGATTTTTCCAGTGGTTTTTGGATATGTTTTCACATATATTATATTATGATGGCCTGTAAATTTTCATAATAAAATGAGTTGTTATACTTGAAATATGGATTTTTCAAGTTAAAATCGTATTTAAATGGGAAAATAGGTTAATATGAGTTATATTTCGAATTTGGTCATGAAAATTTAGTATGTTGTCACATGAAAGTTTACAAGATGTGTATAAAAGTTTTGGCTATAAAGAAGTCTTTATGCATGATTTATGAATTTTTGATGAAAAATCACATAAATAGGAACTTTAATTAGTAACAAATACTAAAACATACTTTATGACTAAGGAAAAACGTCACATATTGCATTTTATCATATATTTCAGATATAAAAGTTAAAAGTTAATAAAAATAATTTTTCTCATATTTTTATGGTAATAATTGATAAATCCGATAAACCGCAACATTGTTTTTCTCGATAAATTTTCGAAATTTTTAACCTAAGTTTTTGAATATTATGAGTGTCATGGTATTTTTCCAGAATGTTCATGAGTTTAAATTTCAAATTTTGAATTTATTTGAAATTTTTATGTTTTAATTTGAAGTTTATGACATAATTTAATTTATTTATTCCGGAGTTCCTTGAAGTCGGTGCCACTCGAGAAGACGATCAATTAAAGAAAGTATTGCCTTGAAATGCGTGCCACGACCGAAGTTCAAGGGACCAAAGGAGTTGGTTTCCGAATTTTGTAATAGTTTATTAGATTTACGATTTTAGGAAGGCCATACTAGGATTTTATTTATGTTTTGCATTTTATTTGTATGTTGCATACATCGCTAAATCGCCATAACTAAAACATGCATTATCATTTTAATCGAGTTTATCGACCGTGTCAATTACAATTATCGTAGTTCACCGCTTTATTTCACTTAAAACGTGATAGATAATAAATTGACATGACCTCTCGCTAAAATAAACAATTGAGACTTAGCCTTACCAAAAAGTAGAAACCATGAAAACCTATTTCATGAGGGAGTGCACTCGGCCTTACCGGGGTACAAACCTTATTACGTATAGGGATGTCAGCGGTGCGGGTACAAGTGGGTACCGCCCCGCATCCGCCCCAATTGGGGCGGGGATGGGTAAAGTTTTGGCGGGTGGTGGGGCGGGTGCAGGTACGAAAATTGTACCCGCCATGGGTCATGGGGCGGGGATAGATTTCGCATCTTACCCACATAATACCCGCCAATCATTAAAAAAAATTAAAAGGATTATGATAATTTTATAAATCTTATTTAGTTATAGTTAAGATATAATGATAATAATAACTATTTTATAAAGTTTTTTACTAATTTATTTGGTGAAAAATTAAAATTATAAAGGTAAATTCAAAGAAAAATGGAAATTAATAGTGATTAAACCAACTTTTATGAAAACATTTATCGAATAAAATTATGGTGTAGTGGGTTAATAGGTAGGCGGGGCGGGTACGGTTTTATATTTTTACCCGTTGGGGCGGGGATGGTTTTGGAAATTTGTACCCGCCACGGGTGGTGGGGCGGGGATGGGTACGAGTTTTTCTTGGTGGGTACGGGTACGGGGGAGCCTATATCCACCACCGCCCCGCCCCAATGACAACCCTAATTACGTAGAAGAAGTGGGTGATAAATGTCTATCCACCGAATTTATGTTAATAAAGGGTATTTCGGCACACCGTGCCCTGAGTTAATATGAATTTGGATCATGGACACATTTATTCGAAATTTCGGTTGAACTCAACGAAAGTATTCACGACGATTTCCGGATGTGTTTCGGGCTAGAGATAAATATTAATGTAATTTTATCGACCAAGAGTTCTAAAAGTAAAATCGATTAAAAAGTTAATCCACCAAGTTATGTTAATAAAGGGTATTTCGGCACACCGTGCCCTAAGTTGATATGAATTTGGGTCTTGGAATCATTTATCAAGTTGGGTAGAGGTCACTAGATAAATGCAATAAAACTTGTTTAAATTAAATTTACAAGTATTATTATTATTGTGAAAACGACAAATGTTTTATTCCTTCTATTTTCGTTTTGTAGACCACTTTTATTTCTCATAACAAATGGCCGCACCAAACACCAACGCCGCACCTCTCACTAATGCTTCATGGCTCCGATCCTTCATGGATCGTTGTAAACTTGAAAAGAATGGGTCAAATTTCTCCGATTGGGATGCCCAACTCAAATTAGCCGCCCAAGGTGACGATAAGCTTCGTTACCTCACCGAGGCCTCTCCACCCGAACCTAATGCTAGGTCGAGTGCCGCCACTAGGGAAGCATATGAGGCTTACCACAAAGAGTCCGCCGCAATGAAAAATGTGTTGATTTTTGCGATGGGGGCGGATCTTCAAAAGAGAGCCTTTAAAATGGGCACCGCTAATGAAATCTATTCCAAACTTGTGACAATGTTTTCACAAACACCGAGGATCGTCCAATATGAGGCGGCCTCGGCATTCTTTGATCTCGATTTTAAGGAGGGCCAAAAGGTTAGCCCTCACGTGCTCAAATTGTTGGAGCTAGTCGAGACTTTGAAGATTCAAAAGGTTGAAATCCCCAAAGAGCTCATTGTATATAGGATTCTACACTCCTTATCCAAAGTCAAAGCGTATGTTCAATTCCGGGTGAATTTTAACATGCAAGACAAGGACGTGTCTCTTGAAGAGTTGCACAAGTTACTTGTGCAAGCCGAAAGAGACATGGGGTTAAATGTTAACCCACCTAAGGATGTGCTTAACATAAGCACCAAGAGCAAGGGGAAGTTCAAGAAGAATGGGAAAAAGGGTAAGAGGCAAGCTCCCATGTCCACCAAGGCTAAGACTTTAGAAGCTAGCACTTCCAAGACCAAGAAGGGTCCTCTTGATAAATGCCATTATTGTAATGGTGTTGGACATTGGAAAAGGAATTCTTCCAAGTATCTTGGTGACATCAAAGCTGGAAAGATCACTCCAGTAGGTAAATGACTATCCTTTCTTTTATGTTTCTAATTCAACTATGGTATTTTGATACAAAGTTGTGATAATGTATCCCCTTTTTATTATAAGTAGGGCCTCCTCCAAGCAAAGACAAGGGAAAGGAAAAGAAAGCGTGAGAAATCATCAAGGAGCTAGGAGTAGCTTCCAATGAAGCTTTGCTTTTTATTATTGTCTTATTTTAATGTTTCGGATTTTTAGAACTATTTTGATTTCCGTGTTTGACATGGAAATGGATTTTGGATCCTTTCTAAACAATGGTTGTATTTTGGATAATGGTGGCTTGGTTTGCAACCCAAGTCACCCCTTTTATCGTATTTCTTTGTTCTAAAAAATTCGTTTTTATATACTTGCACATAGAAACATATGATCATCTACTTAAAGTGATCCAATAGACAATTATAATGATGGGATTCATTATATATCCACAAGCTTAAGGCTTGTGTATGATCAGTTATAAAGTGATGTTGAGTTGATGAACTCTCCTAAAGGAATGTCAATTACCAAGTACACTCATCAAATCTAAAACTATTAGTCAATCTATGAGATAGTCCTCCTTATACTTCAAAATCATTATTTGTGTCTCATAAGCTATCTTTGAATATCTAGTGTATTTATTCTAAAGATAGAGTGGGAGAAAAATGAAGACACAAAGAATACAGAGATAATTTGTATACTTGAGTAAATGAGATCTACGAAAGAAAGAATGATTTGTATACCTAAATAGATAGTATACATGAATAGATGAGATCTATGGTCTCGAATAGATGAGATCTACATGACAAAAGAGACCAAGTGAAGTAATCAAAAGAATATGTTCTCAAGATAACTACACGAGGAGACCAAAAGAAAGTTTTGAAAGAAAATGACTAAAGAAAAATCTTAAGAGATTTGGCTAGTTTATGAACAACATTTGACCAAGAGTTATAATATGGATATTTACTTAAGAGCCTAAATGAAACAAAGTTGCATCCTTGAAAATAAATGAGATTTATGACTATAAGTTGCAAAAGAAGATATGCCGATATCTACAAAAGCTAAGTTAATTGTTAACCACGCTAGTGTCATTACTTAACCTCATTATGAAAATGAAATGGTTAACCTTCTTCCGGAAAAGGGTATTTTGAGAAGGACATGTATTAAATGGAATTTCACATTTAAATAATGACATTGCTACGCATCATTATAAAAATGAATGAGTTAGAGATTAAAATCTTTTTCCATAAGTTTAAGACTGAAACCTTTTTCAAAATAGGTATTTTGAAAGGATATGCTGGGAACATATATGGGTTTAATCTTAATAACATGGCAAAGCAAAATGTATTTCAATTCTTGAAATGTTTCGATTGAGTAGTCAATTGCGAAACATGTGGAATTGAGTGGGAGTTTGGAATTATCATGTGAAGACATGGAATTTAGTGGGAGCAATCATCTTGTAAAATTTATAAGATGATTACTCATTGAGAATGTTGAGCTAGTACTATTTTTCACAAAGAAGTGTTTGAGTTTTCAATTCTGGATGAAAATGGACTATGATGAATCCAATCACATCATGGGATGTTGGATAGGTATTGAGATATACACATCAAATCAACGAGAAACGTAGGTCATTCATGACAATGAAAATGGAATTACCATAAGAAGTCATGGTCATTCATTGAACCAAAGAATGATTGATCACATGATTAAAGATTACTGATGTTTCCGCCATTAGAATAATCATGCACATGTCCAATAATGAATCATATGCTTAAGAGCATGATGAGTCATTGGCAAGCCATAAAAGAATCGTCATGAATTCTCGAGGAGAACTAATGAGCTATTCTAGTGTTTGACAGAACACTATGGTATGTGACAAGAAGTTGCACATATTGAAGTTCGAAAACGCGTAAGGATTTATGAAAATCCTAAGCTATTCAAGCTAAAAGGAGAAATACGAAGTTGGAGAGATACTTAGTTATAGTAAGAAGTTACTCAAAACTAATATTTTCTAATATGCTAGGACTTATGAGAAGTGCTAGGCTAATCATCTTGACAATTGTTGCAAGACCCTACAAAACTTATACCTAGTGCATTGCGAGTTGGTAGAACACTTGACCAGTGCAAGTTATATCATCCACCACAATTCGTTGGTTATGTGATAAACAACAAGAAAGTTCTTTCAAGATAAAGAACCTAAACCTAGGTTGGGAACCTAGATGTGCACTGGGTAAGGTTCGTGCTATGAGAGATAACATGAATATAAAGGAAAATACAATACAAGAAGTATGAACACATGGACACATGATTTGTTAAACTTCTATTGCAATCGACTAGTGTTTACACACTTACGATATACATCACAAGGTTGTAATATGGTATTGACTACCCGAATGTGATGTCGACATTCGTCGTTTGAGTTATTATTAACTCAACTTATACTTTGTTACATCCAAACGGATTGCAGAGACAATTAAACCCCGTTAAAGTGAACACGGATTAGCATTGTATTCGCCCTTAGTCACTTACATGAGATAACGTCTCGAAGTGACTAGAGTGTGATGCGATTGATGGCAAGTTCAAGTGCCATGGAGTCATGTGAGATGACTAGTCGATCACATAGGCAGACTGTTAGGAACACTTTGTCGGGCCTTATGACCGCTTATAGAGTTCTGGCAAATTTATATAGCCTGGTCGTGGCGAGAGCTACTATAGTATTCTAATGAGTCGATTCTTTTGACTAAAGACTATTCGCCTAAGGTGGCACGGTTTCAGATTAACTTTGATTTGTGTTACTACGACCTTCGTAAATGGGGTCAAATGGGCATATTTTGGGTTATGATGGATGTGGCTAGTCGAAGGGAATAAGTGCGATAGAAATTGTCCACCCCCTTGTCAGGGTTAAAACAATATCTCAGGGCCACTCGAGGAGTAATGAACTGGAAATGCGTGGCCACGCTCGGAAGGTATCTATGGTAGATAACTCCGGTCAACCAGTTATTCTCCAGATCGAGGAAACCACTCTCGATATGATCACTTGCAAGTACGACCCGAAGGACACCTTGCATTGAGTGGGAGATAGTAATAGGACAAGAGAATTGGTGACGCACACTTGTCGAGGACAAGTGGGAGATTGTTGGAATATGTGTCCTCCGACAATAATGCGATCACAACTGTCAATCATGATGATCACATGTTTAAGTCTCATTTTAAGAATACATGTGGGATGTAATATTTTACAGTCAACTGGTCCACACATATCGGTAATGATTGGCTGACTAGAGTTTGACATTACTGTCGTGCGACGGTGGTGATCAGTTGATTCCCTTAGGTCATACCTAAAGGGTAACACTCTTAATTGATTATTTAATTGATCGTATGTCGATACGGGTTAATTAAATTACTTAAAATTGACGGACGATTTTGGAAGTAATATTTACGTGTCTCATTGTAATTTGATTAAATACGATACGGTCTAAGTGATCGAATTGTTTTATTACTTAGATGAAATTATTGTTTACGAAAACAATTGAAACTGAATGAATAATTTATTATAAATACAAGACGTTGTGATTTATAATTAATAAACTGTTTTTGGTACAAGTAATTATGAATTACTAAGTCGATTTTGTACATGATGTATTTTTATTAATACGTTGATTTTTAATATGTTAAAAATACGTGACAATTTCACATGACTAGTAACATGTGACAATTGACAAATGACAAAATATAAAATGGACCTCTCATTTTATGTAAGTGCCGAAAAATGGAGGGAGTATAATGTTTAAATTGTGTTAAATAATTAAGTGGAAAGCATAATGATTATTACTAGCTTGTAGCCATGCAAACCTAGTTTTTCTTGAGAAGAATTACTTGCCCATGCATTGGCTCTCCTCTCCTCTCTCCCACCGGTTTTCAAAGGCCATTATAGAGAGTTTTTCTCTCTAATTATTCATTCACAACTTCACAAAAAAATTTCTAGTTTAAGAAATTTAATTTCCTCTCTACATCTTATGAAAAATTAGAGAGATAATAACTCCCAAAATTCTTTTCTCTATACCGAAATAATAGAGACCAAAATAAATATTTTGAATCAATTTTTAATAAGATTAATATTGTTCTAGTTCAAATAATATTAGTTTTTAAGAGGTTATCTTGGGTATACATCTTTGGGAGGGATTCTAAGCTTGAATCTTTGTTCTTCCATATAAGGAAAGCTCAAGAACAAGTAAGAAGGAGATCTTACTTGTGCCCTTTAATCCGATATACCCATAGTAAGAAAGACGATTTCTTTTCATTCTTATTTATGTTTGCATGCATAAGATCTAGATTTAATTTTATAACTAAATTAAATGTAACATATATGAATATGTTGTATTAATCTTATTAATTTACATATTCATATATGAATTAATTTATTTAGTCATAAAATAAATTGTTGATCTTATGTATGCAAACTAAATAAGAAGAGATAAGAAAATCATTTTCTCACCATCATAAATTCGGCCAAATGGGCACAAATGAAGGTCACCTACCTTCATTTGTTCTTGAGCTAGAAAATACATTAGGATGATCATCCATGACTTCAAAATAGAAGCCCTCCAATAAGTAGCACCCAAGACTATCCCAAAATCCCACAAAATAATATGTACTAGATATTTGTAATGTGGTTTACCTTAAAATTGGTTATTAATACTCATATACTACTACTAGTATTATTAGTGATTGATTTGTACAAATTTGATTCATAAAACTTGATTTTATGAAGAACAAGAGAGAGAATGTTATGTTTTTATTAAACATGAGAGAATGGAAAAATTGAGGGAAAAATCTCTCTATTTTCTTGCACAAAACCGGTGGGCATTAGGGTTATAGGACCCTTTTTATTTTTCCTTTTTGTCTTCACAAGACTAATTAGTGTAAGGCTTTGTCATAGTCAAGTCACTATCAAGTGTCATAGACAAATGAATAAGACAAATGAATAAGACAAAACTACTAAAAATGCCCACCAATATTTCGGTTATAATGTGTAATATGGAGTCCATTTTATTTTTGTCAATTGTACAATTGTATGTCATGTGGCATGTGACATGTCTTATGTCATGTTTTAATTTAAAATGCATATTTAACAAATTAAATATCATTTACAAATTAAATAAATCACATTTAACAAATTGACTAGTAATTCAAAATTACTTTCACATAAAATGGTCATTTAAATACTAGTTAATATAATTCACAACATCTTGTAATTATAACTAACTTATCATTCTCATCTCGCGTGTTTCGCAAGCACCGATTAATTTTAGTAACATAACTTCTTAAATTACTAAATAAAATCTTATTTAATCACATTATAATAAGATGTCATTTTCTCTCTTATGATAATAATTTGTTCAATTTTAAGGAATTAATTAATCTGTATCGACATACAATTAATTAACCTTTTTCAATTAAGGAAATCGTTCTTCAGGTGTGACCTCAAGGGATCAACTGATCACCACCGTCGCACGACAGTAATGTCAAACTCTAGCCTTGACCAATCATTACCGATATGTGTGGACCAGTTGACTATATATGTAATGTATCATCCCTTTCATATTCTTGTTATGAGATTTAAATATGTGATCAATATGATCGACAATTGTGATCGCATTATTGTCGGAGGACACATATTCCAACAATCTCCCACTTGTCCTCGACAAGTGTGCGTCATCAATTCTCTTGTCCTATTACTATCTCCCACTCAATGCAAGGTGTCTTTCAGGTCGTACTTGCAAGGGATCATATCGAGAGTGGTTTCCTCGATCTGGAGAATAACTGATTGACCGGAATTTTCTACCATAGAAACCTTCCGAGCGTGGCCACGCATTTCCAGTTCATTACTCCTCGAGTGGCCCTGAGATATTGTTTTAACCCTGACAAGGGGGTGGACAATTCCTATCGTACTATTCCCTTCGACTAGCCACAGCCATCATAACCCAAAATATGCCCATTTGACCACATTTACGAAGGTCGTAGTAACATAACCAAAGCTAATCTGAAACTGTGCCATCTTAGGCGAACAGTCTTTAGTCAAAAAAATCGACTCATTAGAATACTATAGTAGCTCTCGCCACGACCAGGCTATATAAATTTGCCAGAACTCTATAAGCGGTCACAGCCCGACAAAGTGTTCCTAACAGTCTGCCTATGTGATCGATTAGTCATCTCACATGACTGTATGGCACTGAACTTGCCATCAATCGCATCACACTCTAGTCACTTTGAGACGTCACCTCATACAAGTGACTATGGGCGAATACTTTGTTAATCCGGGTTCACTTTAACGGGGTTCAATATCGTCATACAACCTGTTTGGATGTAACAAAGTATAATAAAAGAGTTTTAAATTAAAACTCGAACGACAAATGCGATTATTACATATGAATAGTCAATGCCTGATTATTATTTCATATTCTATAATCTAATTTGATCTTGTATGTAGTTGTTCATCTCAATCCAATTGAAATGACATGACTCATCATGTTAAGCTTATGAATAGGCATTGTAAGTAGGTCTTAGCAACTCCCTGCTCAACCTTGCTACATACTTGTTCTCCTTTCGTAATGTATACATTTGCATTACAAAACTTTCTGAGTACTTATCTAGATCCAATCTAGACATAGGCTTTCTTGCCTTAAAATAGCTCTCACTGTTTTCACAGTGTGCGGGACTCATTCCATTTGTGAATAATTTTGAGAATAATTATTAGAAATTATTAATCTTCACTCTTGTGAATAAATTGAAGAGTAGTCTTCATGAATTTCAATTTTGCTTCTCTTAGCAAAAACTCATTGAAATGAGTGGGAGCATTCTCTTAAACCGTTAAGAAAAGGATAAGGTTCAAAGAAGTAAAATTAGAATGGAATTGATACAAGGTAATGTTAAAAGTAAAGTTATTGAGAATAACGATACTAAACCTATCAATCCCGACCGATAAAGTTTCCATTGTCTTAATTGTTGGACGCTAGAAAAGAAACTACCCCAAATTATTGAAGAATCAACAAGTTAGTTGTGGGACATCTAATGGGACCTTCTTCTTTAAATGTTTTGCAAGACTCAAATTGGTAACCCAAGATTAAACCTTAAATTCTGGAATGATGAACGCAAAGAGTTATTGAGTACTCTTGAAACCATTAGATTGTTAATCTTATGGTATATGCGTATCTTGTATCCAAAGCAAGATGTCTCATGCTTTTTGGTTGAAAAGGAGATCGAGGTTGTAAATCATTGATCCAAAATAGGTTGATCATTTCCTTTTGCCAACGATTTAAGTTGACGCTGATGTGTTCACTTAATAAGGTAAATAGAAATTTTTTGAAGAAGTTCAAAGAGTTCAAAGAATCACGATCTAGTCGTAATGGGATTATCAAAGTGAAGACTTTGATATAAGCCAAAGAAAATGTGATATAGTATCACAAATTAATCTCTCTTAGCACGCATTATGGGATAATGTGTAGTTGGATAAAGAAATCAAACCCTATTCGATATGGTTTGAACTTTAATCAAGTTACTTTAAGTTACTTGATCTTATTTTGGGGATTTTATCATCTACATGATATATCATTCTAGTTTGGTTTAGAATATAATCACCTTGATAATGGGCTAGCCATACATCAAATCATGGTGTATAGGGTCACAAAAGTGAAACCTCTTTTTGTATCTTAACAAGTTTATATTCTTATTTAGAGTTTATTCACTTAATAGTCATAATTAAGGTATAAATATAAACCCAAAACTAGATTGAGTACACAATGACTCTATCTCTCGACATCATTTGTTGCTAGTCGTCATATTCTAATCATCCTATGTATCAAACACAATGATGAAAACCACCATCGGTTTCTAATATTGACGAAGTAGGACTAGCAAAAATTTATGTCAATCAAATAAACATTTGAAGAAGAAGGTCCCATTAGATGTCCCACAACTAACTTGTTGATTCTTCAATAATTTTGGGTAGTTTCCTTTGTAGCGTCCAACAATTAAGACAATGGAAACTTTATCGGTCGAGATTGATAGGTTTAGTATCGTTATTCTCAATAACTTTACTTTTAACATTACCTTGTATCAATTCCATTCTAATTTTACTTCTTTTAACCTTATCCTTTTCTTAACGGTTTAAGAGAATGCTCCCACTCATTTCAATGAGTTTTTGCTAAGAGAAGCAAAATTGAAATTCATGAAGACTACTCTTCAATTTATTCGTTTAGTTTTAAAACTTTCATTGAAGTGGTTGCGGTATTTTGGTCAATTTTCATTTCCAACAAATCTAGTTACCAAAATAATTTAACGTTTCAAAGTACTTAACTCAATTAAGCATATGAGAAACAATTTATTGTAAGTAGATATGTTAGTTAAGAATAAAAAATCCTTTTGATCACGAATAACTTTTATCTATACTCTTCACAAGAGATCCTTGCAATGGATAATTTGAGGTTTTTTAGAAGAAAATTCATATTTGTCTTTAGTTACGATGTTTTAATGGAGATTTGAATTAAAATCGAAATGATATCGTATAAATTGAGGTAAAGAAATAGAACAATATGATAACGGAATAGTGGAAACAAAACATTCATCGTTATAATAATACTTGTAAATAATTTCACAAGTATGAGCATTTATATAGTGACCTCTACCCAACTATTATAAATGATTCCGAGATCCAAATTCATATTAACTTGGGCACGGGGTAGCCGATTCATCCCTTATCAATATAACTCGATGGATTAACTGTTTAATCGATTCTACTTTTAGAACTCTCGATCGATAAAATTACTCTAATATTTATCTATAGCCCGGAACACATGTGACTACGGTCACGAATACTTCCGTTGAGCTCAATCCAAATTTCGAATAAATGTGTCCATGATCCAAATTCACATTAACTTGGGCACGGGGTAGCCGATTCATCCCTCATCAACATGAATTCGATGGATAGACATTTATCACCCACTTACCCTACGTAACAAGGTTTGTACCCCGGGGTGGCAGAGTGCACTCCCTCGCGAAATAGGTTTTCATGGTTTCTACTTTTTGGTAAGGCTAAGTCTCAATTGTTTATTTTAGCGAGAGGTCATGTCAATTTATTACCTATCACGTTTTAAGTGAACTAAAGCGGTGAACTACGATAATTGTAATTGACACGGTCGAAAAACTCGATTTAAAAAGCATGTTTAGTTATGGCGATTTAGCAATGCAGGCAACATATAAATAAAATGCAAAGCATAAAAATAAAATCCTAGTATGGCCTTCCTAAAATAGTAAATCTAATAAACTATTACAAATTCGGAAACCAACTCCTTTGGTCCCTTGAACTTCGGTCTTGGCACGCATTTCAAGGCAACACTTTCTTTAATGGATCGCCTTCTCGAGTGGCACCGTCTTCAAGGAACTCCGGAATAAATAAATTACATAATAAATTACATAATTTCCTATTATACATTTGTAATTAAAAATAAAATAAATCTATTAAATTACAAAACGGTGATACGAGATCACAATAAATTACAACCGAATCGATATTCCCATACATTTCGGGTAATATCAATTAAAACTAAGGCCATACTAAGTAAAATTACATAATTCAAAAATTACATAAAATTAAAAATGACAATCATAAATAAAATGCAGCATTATAATATGTATGAACATGCCCAATTTTATGCTAAATCGCCTTTTAGGAGCCAATATCGTATATGAATCGGTTTTTACGGATTTGCGTGATTTAACCTTTTATAATCACAATAATTACATAAATTCATATTTATGTACAAGTTAATTACCCTAACCAACTTAGGACTCAAAATTAGTCTCCACTAACATTTGACAATAATTACCTTATATTTCTTAATAT
This sequence comes from Silene latifolia, assembly GCF_048544455.1. Taxonomy (NCBI): domain Eukaryota; kingdom Viridiplantae; phylum Streptophyta; class Magnoliopsida; order Caryophyllales; family Caryophyllaceae; genus Silene; species Silene latifolia. Next base: position 290,248,057 of record NC_133537.1, read on the forward strand.
TGTTCATAAATGGACTCAAAATACAAAAGTTTGCCATAAACTTCAAATTAAATCATAAAAATTTCAAATAATTTCAAAATTTGAAAATTAATCTCATGAACATTATGGAAAAAAATACCATGACACTCATAATGCTCAAAAACATAGGTTAAAAATTTCGAAAATTTATCGAGAAAAACAATGTTGCGGTTTATCTGATTTATCAATTATTACCATAAAAATATGAGAAAATTTATTTTTATTAACTTTTCAATTTTAGATCTGAAATATATGATAAAATGCAACATGTGACGTTTTTCCTTAGTCATGAAGTATGTTTTAGCATTTTTTACTAATTAAAGTCACTATTTATGTGATTTTTCAGCAAAAATTCATAAATCATGCATAAAGACTTCATTATAACCAAATATTTTACACACATCTTGTAAAATTGCATGTGACAACATACTAAACTTTCATGACCAGATTCTAAATGTACTTCATATTAACCTATTTTCCCATTTAAATAAGATTTTAACTTGAAAAATCCATATTTCGAGCATAACAACTCATTTTATTATGAAACTTTACAGGCCATCATTAGATAATATATATGAAAACATATCCAAAAACCACTTGAAAAATCGAAGTTTAGCTATTTTTAGTCCAAAAATGACATTTTTATCATAAAAATCACATTTTAATGCCATTATTATATAAAGTGAACAATAAAATCCATAAATAAACTAAAATATCCTAAATATATTTTAGAACCAGAAACTTTAACATGCAAATAAATTTCATGATATTTCATAATAAACACAAATTTATAAGTTTTGTTTGTTAATCGTATAACTCGGAAAAACAATAACCGATTTGCATGCAAACAACCTAAGGCTCATGATACCGCTTGTTAGTATAATTTAAATATGGAGTCCATTTATTTTTGTCAATTGTACAATTGTGTGTCATGTGACATGTGACATGTCTTATGTCATGTTTTAATTTAAAATGCATATTTAACAAATTAAATATCATTTACAAATTAAATAAATCACATTTAACAAATTGACTAGTAATTCAAAATTACTTTCACATAAAATGGTCATTTAAATACTAGTTAGTATAATTCACAACATCTTGTAATTATAACTAACTTATCATTCTCATCTCGCGTGTTTCGCAAACACCGATTAATTTTAGTAATATAACTTCTTAAATTACTAAATAAAATCTTATTTAATCACATTATAATAAGCTGTCATTTTCTTTATTTCCTAGAACGATTCTAGAAAATCTATTTCTTAAATAACATAGCCACAATGGTATCTTAACCATCCTGATGTGTTTTGATTATGGTTTTGTCGGAAACCATGCGCAATCTCAATTGTCAATTGTCATTTGTGTAACACCCTTACACAAAATTGCATCAAAAATACTTTGCATTACATCCTTAATGCTTCTGCAAGCACTTAAGGGTAATCTTTATGGCTTACTTGGTAACTATTACTTAAATTCGATTTGAAACAATTCATCATACTCAAAGTATATGAAGTGTTATACATAGGATGATTAGAATATGACGACTAGCAACATATGATGTCGAGAGATAGAGTCATTGTGTACTCAATCTAGTTTTGGGTTTATATTTATACCTTAATTATGATTATTAAGTGAATAAACTCTAAATAAGAATATAAACTTGTTAAGATACAAAAAGAGGTTTCACTTTTGTGACTCTATACACCATGATTTGATGTATGGCTAGCCCATTATCAAGGTGATTATATTCTAAACCAAACTAGAATGATATATCATGTAGATGATGCAAGACTCAAATTGGTAACCCAAGATTAAACCTTAAATTCTGGAATGGTGAACGCAAAGAGTTATTGAGTACTCTTGAAACCATTAGATTGTTAATCTTATGGTATATGCGTATCTTGTATCCAAAGCAAGATGTCTCATGCTTTTTGGTTGAAAAGGAGATCGAGGTTGTAAATCATTGATCCAAAATAGGTTGATCATTTTCTTTTGCCAACGATTTAAGTTGACGCTGATGTGTTCACTTAATAAGGTAAATAGAAAAATCTTTGAAGAAGTTCAAAGAGTTCAAAGAATCACGATCTAGTCGTAATGGGATTATCAAAGTGAAGACTTTGATATAAGCCAAAGAAAATGTGATATAGTATCACAAATTAATCCCTCTTAGCACGCATTATGGGATAATGTGTAGTTGGATAAAGAAATCAAACCCTATTCGATATGGTTTGAACTTTAATCAAGTTACTTTAAGTTACTTGATCTTATTTTGGGGATTTTATTATTTTGTCAGTTATTTTTCCACTAAATCTAAAACGAATCATATGAGATATGAAATGGTAGGGTACCATGTTTGTAAGTTTTCAAAAGAAACAAATGCTCATTTTTCCTTATTATAATCACGAGTACACCGGGTTTGTGGCTCGTGAAGCTGTCTTTCTAAAATACAAATTTATTTCTAGAAGACAGAGTGGGAGAAATTATTCAAAGAGTCACAAAGAATGTTATGTCACAAGAAAGACTCTACATGAGACGTTTTGTGTAAGACGTTATTTCTTCAAAACCTAGGAGGTTAAAGTCATCACTTGTTGAAGATGATGAATTCATGTTACTTTTAAGAAAGTAAAGAGCTTACAACTTACAAAGAAATTGTTTGATTCAAGTTGATTACTTCTGGAAAGTAATGAACATATGACTTACATGAGAGTGTTTAAGTCACAATTCAATACAAGGCTTAGAGCCATGAAAATCCGAAATAAATTCCGAATGGAATTGTTAGATATCTAAGAGAGATTTTTCCCTCAATTTTTCCATTCTCTCATGTTTAATAAAAACATAACATTCTCTCTCTTGTTCTTCATAAAATCAAGTTTTATGAATCAAATTTGTACAAATCAATCACTAATAATACTAGTAGTAGTATATGAGTATTAGTAACCGATTTTAAGGTAAACCACATTACAAATATCTAGTACATATTATTTTGTGGGATTTTGGGATAGTCTGAATTGGGTGCTACTTATTGGAGGGCTTCTATTTTGAAGTCATGGATGATCATCCTAATGTATTTTCTAGCTCAAGAACAAATGAAGGTAGGTGACCTTCATTTGTGCCCATTTGGCCGAATTTATGATGGTGAGAAAACGATTTTCTTATCTCTTCTTATTTAGTTTGCATGCATAAGATCAACAATTTATTTTATGACTAAATAAATTAATTCATATAAGAATATGTAAATTAATGAGATTAATAATTTCTAACAAGTGGTATCAGGTTCTACTTCTCACTTGTTCTTGAGCTTTCCTTATATGGAATAAATGTCTATCCACCAAATCATGTTGATGAGGGATGAATCGGCTACCCCGTGACCAAGTTAATGTGAATTTGGATCATGGACACATTTATTCGAAATTTGGATTGAGCTCAACGGAAGTATTAGTGACCGTAGTCGCATGTGTTCCGGGCTATAGATAAATATTAGAGTAATTTTATCGACCGAGAGTTCTAAAAGTAGAATCGATTAAAGAGTTAATCCACCGAGTTATATTGATAAGGGATGAATCGGCTACTCCTTGCCCAAGTTAATATGAATTTGGATCTCGGAATCATTTATCAAGTTGGGTAGAGGTCACTAGATAAATGCAATAAAACTTGTTAGAAATTATTAATCTCATTAATTTACATATTCATATATGAATTAATTTATTTAGTCATAAAATAAATTGTTGATCTTATGCATGCGAACTAAATAAGAAGATATAAGAAAATTGTTTTCTCACCATCATAAATTCGGCCAAATGGGCACAAATGAAGGTCACCTACCTTCATTTGTTGTTGAGCTAGAAAATACATTAGGATGATCATCCATGACTTCAAAATAGAAGCCCTCCAATAAGTAGCACCCAAGACTATCCCAAAATCCCACAAAATAATATGTACTAGATATTTGTAATGTGGTTTACCTTAAAATCGGTTACTAATACTCATATACTACTAGTAGTATTATTAATGATTGATTTGTACAAATTTGATTCATAAAACTTGATTTTATGAAGAACAAGAGAGGGAATGTTATGTTTTTAATAAACATGAGAGAATGGAAAAATTGAGGGAAAAATGTCTCTATTTTTTTTGTACAAAACCGGTGGGCATTAGGGTTGTTGGACCCTTTATCTTTTTCCTTTTTGTCTTCACAAGACTAATTAGTGTAAGGCTTTGTCATAGTCAAGTCACTATAAAGTGTCATAGACAAATGAATAAGACAAATGAATAAGACAAAACTACTAAAAATGCCCACCAATATTTCGGTTATTATGTGTAATATGGAGTCCATTTTATTTTTGTCAATTGTATAATTGTATGTCATGTGACATGTGACATGTCTTATGTCATGTTTTAATTTAAAATGCATATTTAACAAATTAAATATCATTTACAAATTAAATAAATCACATTTAACAAATTGACTAGTAATTCAAAATTACTTTCACATAAAATGGTCATTTAAATACTAGTTAGTATAATTCACAACATCTTGTAATTATAACTAACTTATCATTCTCATCTCGCGTGTTTCGCAAACACCGATTAATTTTAGTAATATAACTTCTTAAATTACTAAATAAAATCTTATTTAATCACATTATAATAAGATGTCATTTTCTCTCTTATGATAATAATTTGTTCAATTTTAAGGAATTAATTAATCTGTATCGACATACAATTAATTAACTTTTTTTAATTAAGGGAATCGTTCTTTAGGTGTGACCTCAAGGGATCAACTGATCATCACCGTCGCACGACAGTAATGTCAAACTCTAGCCATCCAATCATTACCGATATGTGTGGACTAGTTGACTATATATGTAATGTATCATCCCTTTCGTATTCTTGTTATCAGATTTAAATATGTGATCAATATGATCGACAATTGTGATCGCATTATTGTCGGAGGACACATATTCCAACACTATATATGTTGCGTAAGTGGGTTGATTAATTGTCGGGATCAGATAATTACTAATAATAATAATAAATATATTTTATATTTCCTAATTGATTCCTTATAACCTTAGCGTACCAATATAAATAGATGAAACCTCAAGCAATAGTCTTTATTATTCATCAAATCTGAAAATAATTCACAAGAGGGAGATTAAGAAAGTATTGGTGACGGAATTAGCAGCGATAATTAATTAAGGTAAAATTCTAATCTCGTTTTATTTAATTATTAAGCTGAATGTCAGACGATCTTAAGACGCTTAGAAACTGACCCAAACCTTGACGGAATCAGACCAAAGTTTGGGGAGTGGTACGTGGGATTGCAAGGGTTGGATTGAGTATGGTTGTGGTGTCAGGGAAGGTGTAGGGTGGCGGTGGCAGAAGGGTTTTCGAGGGGTGGTTGTGTTGCGGGTTTTGTGTCGTTTTGAACCCATTCTTAAGCGTGATTTACCTGGGTTTTTTATGGGAGATGCCTAGGGTGTAGTCGACCACCGTGGGTGGTATGGGTCGTTTTATGGTGGTGGTTTGTGCGGTGGTTGGCCGGAGTTACGAGTTAGGGCAAGGGTGTTGTTTTCCACGCTAAAAACCCGTTTTATACCCTTACTCGTGGCTTGCTTGACTCAAACCTGGGTTGGTTGGGTTGTGGTGGTTGGGTCGACCACGACTGGGGTGTTAGTGGGGTGGCTGGTGGTGGTTGGTGGTGGTGGCGGTAAACAGGGCAGAACAGGGGCGGTGGTGATACCGTATTAAGACGGTTCTCATATCTTCGTTAGGGGACCATTGGGGAAGTGGGGACCATCTCTGGAACCACCGTGGGACAGTGGTGTCAATGGTGGTGGCCATAGGTGGTGGAGGTGGCTGTAGTGGTGTCGGCGAGGGGTGTTTTACACGGGGGAATGAGTGTGGTTGGTGATGTGATGACGGGTTGTGAGGGGGCTGGTTAGGGCACGGTTATTGGGGATGCTGATGGTGGTTTGACAGGAGGTGAAGGGGGTGGTTGGGTGAGTCGTGGTGTAGGCTAGAGGTGGCAGGTTTGGGTGGTGACGATGGTGGCTAGGGGTGTCGGATATAGGCGGGTTTAGAAGGGTTGTCAAACACGATTTTGTCGCGTAATATGTAGTATGTGGGTTTGTGTTTTACGGGTTGTTGGGTAAATCGGTTTGGTTTTATTGTTTTTCTAAGACGGGCTTATTTTGGTGTGTTTGGTGACGGGTTTTAAGTGGGCAATTCGGGTGACTCGGGTTTGTTTCATAAGCGGGTTTTTAATATCGTAACCTTTAATAATTATAATAAATAATTATTTTGAATAATTAAATAAAAGGAATAAATAAATAAATAAATAATTGAATTGAATTATAATATTTTGATTAGGTGACGGTTGTGAAGAATTATAATCGGATCAGATTTGCTTTATTTATTGGATTGCTTGAGCTGCTTAATTGGAATTGCTTGACAGGTAGGGATAAATCCTACTCAACTTTTACTCGATAATGTTTATTGGATGGTTGTATTAAAGTGAATTGATCATATGAGAATTGTGTTGGTTGATATCATTGAAATTGTTGGAAGAGAGAATTATATTATATATGTTGGTTGGATTAGTTATGATGGAGTTACTGTTATTGCATTGGTTATTCAGTTTAATACTGGCAGACATCCCTTCGTGGTGATGTAGATTATTATTGAGGTTATATTGGCAGACGTCATGGTAAGAGCCTTCGGGTGACGTATTTCAGATTTATTCTGGCAGACCATTTTAAATCGTGATTACTCGAGGCAGGCCTCAGATTGGTCTGCAGGCCATCTGGTGGATATTTAATCAACTATATGCTGAGGCAGACATTACCTTTTGGTAATGTAGTGTGTATTTACTCACCTTTGGGTTGAGGCTGCCCCGGCCATGGATTGGCGGGATGATTAGTGTAACGAGTAAGTAAAAGAAAGGAGCACGTTGTCAGGGGGTTGTGCAATGAAAAAGGAAATTGGATTATTTATCGTATGTTTTTGTTGTTAGTATTTATTCCTACTCAACCTCGCGGTTGACCGTGTATTCGTGAACACCTGCGGTGAACCGTTTTATGGGGAGTGATTTGTGGTACCAAAGATTAGCCGACTTGGGAGCATTGGGATGAGAGCCAAACTTGGAACCTTAGATGAAGTCTAGATCACATATATAGTTATATCACTTATTTATTTTCCGCTGCGAGTTGTATTTATTTTTATATTAAATTTTAGTTGATTAAAATTGTAAAACTTATGTAATCATTAAAGTTTTTATTTAAAGTACTTTGGTGAGTTGGACTTTGTTATCTACTACGTCGGGAAACCGAGATGGTAACAGTCCTATTTGTTTGGGAATGTCTAGCTAAAGGCTTCCGAATAAATGGGGGTGTTACAGAGACTCATCAAAAATAGGGGATTCATCCCATTTAACCTCTAATTAGAATCGCTAAGTCCTCCATCAACCTCAAATGAATCAACAAAATCCTCCAAGAAAGGATTTTCAAAGGTGTCTAAGGACTCGGGCAAAATCTCATTTGAAGGCTCAACCTCATTATTATCACAAGGAAGCTCAATAACATCGTCCATAGCCAGTGTCTCATCTACTACAAGGTCAATGTCATCAACATGAGTCTCACAATAGCTAATTGGAGTGACACTAGGGGGATTTTTAAAAGAAAAAGTGGGACCATCATCATCGCCATCCAATAATTCAAAATCATTAGGGGCAATAAACTCACATTGGGAGGGCGGAAGGGCATTAGTTTGTAACACCCCCATTTATTTAGGAGCCTTTAGCAAGACATTCTCAAATAAATAGGACTGTTACCATCTCGGTTTCCCGAGGTAGTGAATAACAAAGTACAACAAACCAATGTACTTTAAATAAAATTTAGCAATTACATGTTTATTACAACTTAACCAAAATAAAACTTAATATAAAATAAAGTACAACTCGCAGCGGAAATAAATCAAGTGATTAAATAATCTAGGTGGTCTAGACTTCTAGGTAGACTGGCCGAGTCCTCACGCATCCCATACGCTCCGAAGTCAGCAAATCTTAAGTACCTATCAAAGTTGCTCCCCATTTATGGTTCATCACAGGTGTTCACGAATACACTATCAACCACGAGGTTGAGTAGGATAACAATCTCAAGACAGATAATATAAATAGTATAAAGATTCAAACACAAATGCCAAATCAACTGTTCTCATAATTCAGCCCTCAACCTCCGGTTGAGTCACAATTCAGCCCTCAACCTCCAGTTGAATAGACACACCAGAGACAGGTCTACAGAACCAGCCTGGGGCCTTATACCGCCACGAAGGTATTAAACGGTGTCTGCCCGTAAGTTTATAATACATCACCCGAAGGCTCTTACCATGATGTCTACCTCAGTCAGTAAGTTTATATCACATCACCCGAAGGCTCTTACCATGATGTCTGTCAGGTTAAACCTGATATCCAACCCATTATAAACTAACAATAGCAACAACAATGGCTACCTACCACACCGTCTCAGGAATAACCAATACAACCCCTTTTAATCACAAAATGCAAAATATGCAATAATCCAATAATCCAAACAATTAAATCCACAACATCCAATTAAATGACAAGATATACAAATAATAAGTCTATTAGAATTGTTATCCTACCTGGTAAGCAAATACTCCGTATACAGCAATCCAATAAGTAGAAATCCAAATAAAGCTTCTCAATAATACATTCACCTAATAATAAATAGTAATTATAATTTAATTATTAATTACTCAATTTATTATTATAATTTCATCGATTATAATTTATTTATATTAATTATTTTCTCGTGTACGATATTACGCGAAACCCGTCTTTTATAATTAATAAAACCCAAATACCCATAACCCCACACATACATGGTTTGACCGTGTCCAACCCCCTTCCTCTACTCGCCAAAACCCGACACCACAAGCCACCAACGACACCAGTCAAACCTGCCACCTCTAGCCTACTCCATGACATATCCCGACCACCATCTAAACCGCCCTGATCAGACCACACAAACTCGCCCTAAACACTACCACGACACTACTATTACCGAAAACCCGACACCATCCTCTACACCAAACCTCAACACCTTTGGCCACCACCATCAGCACCACTGATCAACGGTGGTTCCAGGGGTGGTCCTACATCCCCTTAACCGGACAAAAACACCCCAGCAACTACCCAACACCGGCAGCAACAATAACACGCAACATCTCCCCTGTTTCACGTTTTTCGACCACCACCATCACAAACCACCACCCAGACAAGCCTACTGCCACCATTAGAACAGCCTAACCCCTACGAACCCAACCAACCCAAGTTCGAGTCAAGCAAGCCACGACAAGGGTGTAAACCCGTGTGACAATGTGTAAATAACAACCATACAACCTCCTTCGAAATTCCGACCAACCACAACTGAAGCCACCGCCTTTAACCACCCATGCCAACCCACGATGGTCGAGTCAACCCCAGGTACCACCCTTACCAAGCCTAGGTCAGTCATGACTGAAATAGGGGTTTATAAACCATATAAAACGTGTTAAACAACCACCCACAACAACTCTTTTATAGCTGGTCAAACACCCATCCTTAGCAGTCAACGACGGTCAAACAGAGGTTCGGTGAACCCCCTGGTGGTCCACAGCCAAGGTCACAGTCAAAGCAAGTCAAACGGTGGTCTAAGACACGAGTTATAACAAAGCAAAGTGTATACATGATACGGTCTTAAAATATTACCTGGAGACGATAGAAGACGATAAATTCCTTTACTTTTCTCCTTCTTATTCTCCCTCTCTTTATTTTATGTGATATTATGTCTTTATGTGAAAATAAGCTTTTTTATTAGGTCATGTCATCTATTTATTGTGATAAGGTAGGTCTTATAGAGCGATATTAGGAAACTATGTTATATACTATTATTATTATTGCTATTATAAATTTTATTATTATTATTATTATTATTATTATTATTATTATTATTATTATTATTATTATTATTATTATTATTATTATTATTATTATTATTATTATTATTATTATTATTATTATTATTATTATTAAAATTCCCGAGTCAAACTCTTTTATCACGTGTAAGTCAACCCCTCGGTCAATATCACCCAACTCATCTATTATTTTATTATTAATTATCGTCTTATTTGCAATTATTAATATAAATGTCATTATCATTACAAATGCCATTAATTAATTATTTGAATTACATAAATTATTCTTATAAATAGTTATAAAATTACGGGGTATTACAGTCTCTCCCCCCCCCCTAAAATGAACTTCGTCCCGAAGTTCACCCAAAAATGCTATAAAAGTCTCATGAAACCATCAACACATCTGAATGCCATTTCAAGTCATTATTATTGCAACACAATTAACTCACTTAATCATTATGAAACCATATCATACTTATCAAAATGTATCACAAAATAAACTTAAAACATGAGGTGTCACATTCTACCCTCCTAAAAATAAACTTCGTCCCGAAGTTTCGGAACTACTACTACCCGATGAAAAATGGCCTATATTCTATCATATTTTTAAACATTCTATACCTACAATCAAAACAAGATGTAGTCAACTGTATCCTATCTTACCCCTCATTTGGTTCCCCTATTATCACTCCTACATCTCAACTATCATAGTTTAAGAATTGATAAGACATTTATATTGAACTTTTGGTAAAACTGGCGTTTATAGAAATCAAAGTCAAGCTATAACTTTCAAAAATCACCATTAAAGAACTGTTAAATTTCTCTTTGCGTTTTTATACTTCCCAGAAAATATAATGAGTTTTCGAAACATGAGAAAAAGAATCGGATTCAAATCTCGAACAACCATTTTATAAAGATTTTTACAATCCAGTTGGTCCAAACAGAAACTGATCAACAAGTTGTTAAAAACTTGGGTCAACTTGTAAAAATCACTATTAAATGTCAAAATATTATCTTGCAATGTGGCTTATTAATTTGAAAACATATATGAATATTTGAAACAGTGGAGTTGGAATTAAGCAAAAATATTAAATATAAATTAAATGAGAAATTTTACAAAATCGTTTGTCGAAAACTTAACTGTACAGGAACATTCTGACCACTGTCCACTAAAATATTTATTTCTCTCAAACCGTAAAACTTTTATTCACGAGATAACTGACATTGGAAAGCTAACTCACTGGGTTATCACTCATAAAAATTTCGATCTTAGATGATAAAGTGAGATCAAATGGCAGCTAGATCATATAGAGATAAAATCTGACAGAATAAGGTTCATCTCTAGGTTCCTTTTTACTAGGTCATAAGCCCTCATTAACACCCTCCTATACATGTATCAACACAATTTGGTCATCATACTTCCCACACGACTAACATCTATCCTAAAGCATTCCAATCACAAGTTTAATCATTTCATAATTTTGTAAATAGCATGGTTTCGGGATTCACATAACCGCATATCAGTAGACATGATACTACTATCACAAAACATCAAACCACATAATCAATATCGATTCACAATTAATTTCATGCTCAGGATCAAAATATATCAACATCAAATCCTAATTTCATCCATTAGATAATATCAATTCTCATCGTATGGTCAAGCCAACAATCATTCACAATACTTACCGTAATATTTCTCTGTAACAATGTTAGTAACTTCATATCAAATATCTCTAAAATATACCTCATTATAACTACCGCATACTCTCAAGTATTCTCTCAAGGTTCTTGGTTCAAAACGGAGAGGGCCATGGTACAAATTAAAGCGCGTTTCTTAACCGCACTAAGAGAGGCACCTAACAGTTCCTACCCAGGATTCATTTTATTAGACACAACCTAAATTCATTATTGTTCATTAGTTGGGCTTGAAGATCGTTTTGCTCTGATACCACTTTGTGAAACCCCCATTTATTTAGGAGCCTTTAGCAAGACATTCCCAAATAAATAGGACTGTTACCATCTAGGTTTCCCGAGATAGTGAATAACAAAGTATAACAAACCAAAGTACTTTAAATAAAGTTTAGCGATTACATGTTTATTGCAACTTAACCAAAATAAAACTTAATATTAAATAAAGTACAACTCGCAGCGAAAATAAATAAAGTGATTAAATAATATATGTGGTCTAGACTTCTAGGTAGACTGGCCGAGTCCTCACGTATCCCATAAGCTCCCAAGTCAGCTAATCTTAAGTACATGTCAAATCAGCTCCCCACTTAGGGTTCATCATAGGTGTTCACGAATACACTGTCAACCACGAGGTTGAGTAGGATAACAATCTCAAGACAGATAATATAAATAGTATAAAGATTCAAACACAAATGCCAAATCAACTGTTCTCATAATTTAGCCTTCAACCTCCCATTGAGTCACAATTCAGCCCTCAACCTCCAATTGAGTAGACACATCAGAGACAGGTCTACAGAACCAGCGTGGGGCCTTAGACCACCACGAAGGTATTAAACGGTGTCTGCCAGTAAGTTTATAATACATCACCCGAAGGGTCTTACCATGATGTCTACCTCAGCCAGTAAGTTTATATCACATCACCCGAAGGCTCTTACCATGATGTCTATCAGGCTAAACCTGATATCCAACCCATTATCAACCAACAGTAGCAACAATAATGGCTACCTACCACACCGTCTCTGGAATAACCAATATAACCGCTTTTAATCACAATATGCAAAATATGCAATAATCCAATAATCCAAATAATTCAATCCACAAAATCCAATTAAATGACAAGATACACAAATACTAAGTCTAGTAGAATCGTTATCCTACCTGGCAAGCAAATACTCCGTATACAGCAATCCAATAAGTAGAAATCCAAATAAAGCTTCTCAACAATACCGTCACCTAATCATAAATAATAATTATAATTTAGTTATTAATTACTCAATTTATTATTATAATTACATCGATTATAATTTATTTATATTAATTATTTTCTCCTTTACGATATTACGCAAAACCCGTCTTTTATAATTAATAAAACCAAAATACCCATAACCCCACAAACCCGAGAACACAACTCCCACAAACCCCACACATACACGGTTTGACCCGTGTCCAACCCCCTTCCTTTACTCACCAAAACCCGACACCACAAGCCACCAACGACACCACCCAAACCTGCCACCTTTAGCCTGCTCCATGACGTATCCCGACCACCAACAACCACCAGCTAACCCGCCCTGAACAGACCACACAAACTCGCCCTAAACACTACCACGACACTACTATTACCGAAAACCCGACATCATCCTCTACACCAAACCTCACCACCTCTGGCCACCACCGTCATCACTACTGACCAACGGTGGTTCCAGGAGTGGTTCCACATCCCCTTGACCCGCCAACAATACCCCAGCATCAACCCTACACCGGGAACAACAATAACACGCAACACCTCCCCTGTTTCACGTTTCTCGACCACCACCATCACAAAGCACCCCCCCAGACCAGCCTACTGCCACCACTAGAACCGCCTAACCCCCACGAACCTAACCAACCCAGGTTCGAGTCAAGCAAGCCACGATAAGGGTGTAAACCCGTGTGACAATGTGTAAATAACAACCATACAACCTCCTTCGAAATTCCGACCAACCACCACTGAAGCCACTGCCTTTAACCACCCCTAACCACCCACGGTGGTCGAATCAACCCCAGGTACCATCCTTACCAAGCCTAGGTCAATCACGACTGAAATAGGGGTTTATAAACCATATAAAACATGTTAAAGAACCACCCACAACAACCCTTTTATAGCCGGTCAAACACCCATCCCTGGCGGTCAACAACGATCAAACGGAGGTCCGGTCAACCCCCTGGTGGTCCACGGCCAAGGTCACAGTCAAAGCAAGTCAAACAGTTGTCTAAGACACGAGTTATAACAAAGCAAAGTGTATACATGATACGGTCTTAAAATATTACCTTGAGACAATAGAAGACGATAAATTCCTTTGCTTTTCTCCTTCTTATTCTCCCTCTCTTTATTTTGTGTGATATTATGTCTTTATGTGAAAATAAAATTTCTTATTAGGTCATGCCATCTATTTATAGTGCTCTATTTCCCAAATATTCCTCGGTCTACTCTCGAGCCTCTTTCTCGGTTCTCGTGTGTTCTCTTGCCATCATCCCTCTTGTTGTTACACAAATATATTCTATCTATAATAGGTCTTGTTCATTCTCAATACTTTGCCACGTATCGTGCTCTTTCTTTTCTAAATTTTCCGAGTTCTTACATTCACTCCCCCTCGAAGAGAACTTCGTCCTGAAATTCGCTATAAGTCTCACATGACACTCTCCCGATGACCTACCATTATTGTCACATGTTGTGTTCTCCAAAGGGTCTCGGGTTGTTTTACTATATCCATGTTATGCATGGCCAAGGTTGATATATATTGATGAGGTTTTTATATGTATGATTACTGTGTGTGTGTGTGTGTGTGTGTGTGTGTGTGTGTGTGTGTGTGTGTACTCTTTATGACTAGGCTCAACCACTCTTAATATTTAACATATCATATTGAACCGTCACAACACGTACTCGTGTTACAAACTCGTCACGTGGTGTGTACTTACTACTATTATTACTTTGCCACTACTATTACGGAGTGCCTACACATTTTTTGTGCACTTTATGCCATCATAAAATCATTTGTAGCTTGACTATTTTCTTATACCACCCAAACAAGTGGCAAGGTCAATTGTAAATAATTCATAAAGGTCTATCGTATGGGTTTTCTATGGTCAATCGGCTCTTAGTAGGCCGGCATAATCCAAAATCAAGGTCAAATGCCTCGTAGGTGGTCTAAAATTCCTAGAAAGGGTCAAATTCCAATGTACTCGGTCGAATTCAGCAGTTACTCGGCCGAGTCAAAATCACTCGGTCGAGTGGTCACGCCACTCGGTCGAGTGGGGGTCTTTACAGGAGGTTTTCAGGTCTGTCTTTCGGCCTACTCGATCGAGTGGAGTTGTCACTCGGTCAAGTGGACCACCACTCGGTCGAGTAAGAAGGGTACTCGGCCGAGTGTTATTGGGTAATCCAAATTTTCGGCCACTAATGGCCTCCAAGTTCCCCTATGGTCGAGCATACATGCAATGGAGTCCAAACGGTGTTTACCACACCATTCAATCACACAAGGTCTACTAGTATTGGCCTTATGGCCGGCTTACAACATGATAATTAAAGTGTTTAAAGTTCTAAACGATAACGAAAAGTCCTAAAAGAGTCTGAATCATAACACCACCAGTGCGCGGAGGGCTTGCTCTTCTTGCCAATGCTTGACACCCATCTAGCCCACCCGGAATGACTCTTCCCCGTCTTGATTCCTTCTTGAGCTTACTCATCCTCCTTGTCCTCTTCCTCTTCTTCATTCACCTCCTCATGCCCCGGTGCTCTACGAGCTGCCTCCTCTCATACCTCATCAAGGTCCATGGCCTCCGCAGTCGCGGATGTCCCCGCCTCACTTCCACTCCCTTGGTAAGCATTGCTAGGATAGATCCCAGTGTCACCCATGTATGGGTCACGCAAGTGTCCCACGCTGAAAGGAAAGTTGATCTCCCAATCCAATAGTTGGATACCATAGGCCTTGAAGACTCCGGAGGTGTCTCCGAGTCCAGACCAAAAGCTAGGACGGTGGGCGGGTCGTACTCTTTGATTATAAGCCACCTCGTGCATGTTTCTCAACACAAGATCGGTGTTCACTCGGTGTATGAGGTACGACATGGGATAGTTGAAGTCAAAGGTGGGTGGGGCTTGGCCAAAGTTCCCGGCATAAGGTGGGAGCATCATAGTCGGGTGCATGGAGTGGGGAAAAGATGTGGGAGCTTACTCGACGGGGGAACGAGGCGAGGGAGGTAATAGAGGTGCCTCCCGCTGCTCGGTAGCATCATATAGGTCAAAAATGAGGCTACTAGAGATGGTATACGTTTGGGCCTCAGGACAAGGTGATCTCGCTCTCTCTAAAGAGGAAGTCGGGGGTAGGTCCTCACCGACGGGGAGCTTCATATACCACTTATCATCAACCCTCCAAGAATAGGTGTCGTCCTCCTCTCCATCTACCACCCAAGACTTAGCCCTCAACCAATCAAGATCAAAATAAACCACTTTCTTGGACATGGGTGCATCCACCGCCCCCGGTTAGTAAGCTAACAAGTTCTTGGCCAATCGAGTCACCAAGGCCCCACAATCTAAGGAGCATTGGTCCACCTCGGCCATCCTCCCAAGGGCAAGACACACAAAAGACACGGCATTGAAGTAGAAACGGCTTTGATGGCGGGGGTTAAGGGAGGAGCTCAAGATCAAGACCTCCGTGGAGTTAAGTTTGCTCGGGTCCTTCCTCCCATAGAGGAGGTTGGTCAAGGAGCGCAAGAAAATCTTTAGGACGGGGTGCTCAATGTCACTAATCTTCATATTACTCTCACTAACCTTTTCCTTGCTTGTGTAAAGATGATAATACTTTGAAGCTTTCGTGTCTTTCTCAACCTTATCATGGTGACCCACAACTCGCTTACCCACCCCTAGATGGTCGGCAAAAGCATCACTACCTAGGTTAAAATAGGTATTCTTGAGCCTAAAACTCACATTATGGGTCTCCTTGTCATAGGTGAAGGAGCTCAAAAACTCAAGGGTGAGATTGTGGTAACTTATCTCCTCCAAGTTGTACAAACCCTCCAATCCAAGAATCGTGAAGATGTTATGCATCTCCTTCTCTATCCCTAGGGCCTCCAAGGTACTTACCGACATGCACTTGGTCGGGGCCATCCTCCTAGTGGCTAGGACCTCGAACGTATCCCGGTGCTCCTCACTCCCAAAAGCTATAGACGGGTAGTCTGGGAGGGTGATACGGGCGGTGCCTCTTGTTGAGGCTGGCGAGCATTCCTTCCACGACCGGTTCTAACGTTCCTTGCCATGCTACAAGAGAATCACACACAAGATATGGAATGGGAAAGGTAAGAATTGGAAGCAAATGTTGGATGTGAATGAGGATTTTCTCAACTTCTCAAATTGATGAACATCTAATGAAAGGAATCTCCAAGGTAGTTTCTTTTATTTTAACCAACTTTTCAAATTTTAACATGTTACCAATTCTTTTCCGGAAATTAAAGACTCTTGTAATATAATATGGTTTTAAAATACGACTTTAACTACATGTATTATCCATAGCCATCCTTCAACTTGTTAACTCAACCATGACACACCACACCTTAAAATTTTACTTAAACAATGACATGTTACTATTATTGTTGACCAAATTTTGTTAAAGTTGGTGGAAATAAAATTTAGCTTGTCTAAATTTGAAAGGGATTCGGGTGAGTAAAATGCTTCTTTGTCATAAGATATTCTTTAAGTTGAACAAGTAGGTAGTAACACAAGTAGTGAGTATAAATTAAAAATTGACATGGTTAGTGCCAAATTTTCAAGAGTTTGAGACAAAATTTCTTTTAATCCCTCTTATGAGATAGTAACATTTATAAAATTCTCAATTCCACAACATAGGAAACTCACCTTTGAGGTATAAAACGCTTTGTTCATGGGAGCTCTAGAAGGAGTTGAGAAAATTTTCACCTAAGTTTTAAGACAAAAGTTGAATCCATTTTGGCTTACCTACTACATCATCAATCAATATAGTAGTCTTATGAAGTAATTAATATTAAGCTTTGTTCATGAAAATTCAAAATTTGGCATGACTTGTCTAGAATTCGAAAATTTAAGACGGAGTATTAAGATGAAATTTACACATATTACACAACATCCATTCATGACAACAAAAAGCTAAGCTTTTGTTGTCCAACCATACACAACAACAATCACCAAAATCCAATCATTGACCTAAGAACACCAAATTCGAGTTCTACAATGGTGGACGAAAATCTTCTACAAAAACTTGATTTTTATCAACAACAATGGTGTAAAAAGCTTACTAGTATCATGAATGAAGCAAAATGAACAACTAATTAACAAAACTCAAAGGATTTAAGAGTAGATCTAAGAAAACTCAAATTGGGGAAAAAGATGGAAGAAGATGAACATGCTTACCTTGACTAATTAGTGGGATTAGATGAGAAAAGTGGAGAAATAGAATGAATTCCAAGCAAACTAGAGCAACAATGGAGGTTTTTGGGGATTTTTGGTGAAGAAAGAGATGAAGATATGGAGATATGAAGATAAGAATGAAGAATTAGGAAAAATAAGAGCTCTTAGCCAAGCTGTCCAGCCCGTATGAATCCACTCGGTCGAGTGCCGAGTGTACTCGGTCGAGTATGATTCCACTCGGTCGAGTGGATGACCCACTCGGTCGAGTGACGGTTTTTGCCAGAATGAATTACCTCCTGGAATTGGGTCCACTCAGTCGAATAAAGGGTCCACTCGGTCGAGTGCTTGCTTACTCGGCCGAGTTGGTACTCGCACTCGGTCAAATGATATTCCGTTGGGTCTAAATTTTCAATAAGAGCTTATCGACGGATTTCCTGCAAGACAATACAAGGTTCGAGAGTGCACCTTCTATTCGTGACTTGTTCCGAGTTAGTTCATACGTTCCTCTACTCACCATTTATGGTGCACTACCGCAACACTAGTGGCCACGCCACTAACATCCAATACTACTCATGCATGATCAAAGACACTACTAGGCATTCAAATAACACACAATGTGATGCAAATATTGATACCATTACCCACACACCAACACATGTTAACCATTTCCAAACACGCTACTCACACCAATTTAAGAATTCAACTTCCATACACATGTGAAATTTATAGCTTGCAAGAGTCTAACCACAACCATGCCATTCATGCAATCACACAACAGTGTCTATATCATTCACCCTTACTTGTAACCACCCACGTAGTGACCAACCGAAGCAATAGGCACTAGTTTTAACATGAGGGCGCCCTCTCATCCAAAACCGATATCCTATTGTACTCGTGTCGGGTTCATTTTATTAGACACACCTAGGTTCATTTTGGTTCATTGGTTTAGGTTCCAAAATCGAAGCTCTGATACCACTTTGTAACACCTCCTTCTTACCCGTCCAAGGTAATTGGGAGATGCTACCTTCCGAGTTTCCCGAGGTAGTGAAATCGGAGACGCAATTGAGAAACAATTAACATAATTAAGTATTTAGTGGATTACATATGCATAAGTCAATAAATGAAATGAATAATACAACTCGTGACGACTAAATTAATCGAATCAACTATGCTTGACTCGAATGTCATCTCGACTCGTCCCGTCTCCCGCATGCTACCAAAGCTAACCTGTAAATAACTGCTCCCCATATGATCGGAAATATCATATGAATCGACACAGGCCACCCCGGAAATAGGCGACATTTACACGGACACAACAAACGTCAGTTTTAATACACAAACATAAGACATGACTCGATAAGTGTAGACGCGACATAAGCATGCATATGAAGGAGACTCGACTACACAATCATCATACCGGTACCGTAACATGCGCAGACGTACCCACAACCACCGGTGCCAGGGACACGCCCACGACACCATATCTCACACAAAGGTATCGGGACACGCCCAGACGTACCGGGTCCGGAAGCAAACCGGATCCCCTGCCAGACGTCGTGCCTCAACCACACGAGTCCCTCCGTGACTCAAGTCATTAATGTGCACATCCCCCTTGGAGTGAGAAGCTCCAAGGGGCGACCCGAGTGCAAGACGGTTTCCCAACCGTCTTACGTCTCCTTAATAATCAAGTACCACCACCAAAGACCTCCAACACAACACAATCACAATTATACATGAAAAACGGAAGAACAACACTTAACATATGACCAAACTCATGAATTCAATCCCAAATACATACTAACCGACCCATGAATGCAATAGTGAGGAAAGAAACCCAAATATGCATACAAAATATTGAAACCGAGTAGGATAACCTACCTTTTAGCATAATCCTCAAGCTAATCTAAATCACCAAGTATCCATCTCATAAAACCGTCTCATCCTACATAAATCATGTAATAACTATCACAAACCACTCTGTACCATAATACAACATAAAACCTCTTATTATTACTCACTAATTACTCACTTTACATAACAAAATACTAATTAATCTCTCTTAATAAACCCTTATTCGAGATTAACATAAAACAAAGAGGAAAAAGGTTAGGATGTCGACTTACCAAGGTAGATCAGGGATTAGGAGGGGTGTTCCACCATTAATCCAAGCTTGAATGTCAAAGGGAATGTTTAGGGAGCCTTTAGAGAGAGGGGAGAGTATTTTAGAGTAAGAACGAAGGAGAAGAAGAATTAAGGGGTTGGTGTTGGGATAAGATGAAATCCCAAAATATCATTTCTCGGGTACAGCTCAGCACTACTCGACCGAATAACCGGTTCACTCGACCGAGTGGCACTCGCTCGGTCGAGTGTACCCTCACTCGACCGAGTGCCGACTCACTTAGTCCACTTGGGGTTCTACTCGGTCCACTGGAAGTCTACTTGGTCTATTTTAGGTCTTACTTGGTCTCGTAGGAGGATCATCCTTTATCTTCGAGTACATGTGGCTTCCCTCACGTGTCTCTAGGTCTAAGTACGGGTCTCACATATGCCGGTTATTACACATTTGCATAACCGAAGCATCATTGCTAACAGGTTTGTACACCCGATGGCATCACAAAGATATCAACAATCAACTTGGGGCTCTAAAACATTCCGTTTTAGAACCCATTTTCAATTGGGGGCTCTGTGAGCCCGATTAAGCAAATTCGATCCACAAGTTTATCACAGTTAGCCGTCACCCGTAAGCAGCTCAAACATAACTGAGCTATGGGTTACGTCCATTGAAGCAAATGGATTCCATGAGCATCTCGACACACTGAGCTATGGATCGCATTCAATAAGCACCAGCGGGTCGATAAGACCTTTAACAGATACGTCCTTTTTGGGATATTTCCAACAACCAACAACCAGCAACAGCAACAACAACAACACCAGTACCAGCACCAGGCTTTGTTTTCAAATAGAAGGCTCAGCCACCCCAGCACACATAAAACAGTCAGTTTAATATTAACTGTCTAGTAGCACATTCACAAGTTTGAGGCGTCCAGAACCATGTTTCAGGTACGATCTCCGCTTATGGCTGGCGAGCTTATGTACGCAAGTCTAGTGGACTATAAACGACCCGCGGAATCCTCAGGTCATTGGACTTGGGGTATACTTTGACTTTCGCCTTGTCCAAGTCTTAGTCAAAGTGGGGCTCTGAAGATACCCGTATCTGTCAATATTCGAATTTATACTCCCGTCAAACACCCGATGATGATATGATGACATGTACTCTTAGTTGGCATTTGTCATTATTTGGGTTTGTTTGACGACGTAGAATGGGCATCGTTGATGGAATATTTTATTAATTTAAATGATGTTTAAATTAGTATTTTATTAAAGTAAGTTCATTTTATTACAAATTTGAATTTATTTTTTTAAGTTTATTTTATTGAAAATAAAATAAATGTTTGATTTGACAAATCATTTACAAGTTTGTTATCAAATGTTTTAAGTCGATTTTTAAGCTTTAATTTAATTGTCGTTTTTAAATAGAATATTTAACTCGATTTTATTTCAAGTTTTCAACTCGATTTCAAGCTCGATTTTCAACTCGTTTTCTACTCGATTTTGGGTCCAATTTCGAAGTAACTTTCGACCCGATTCCATCACCCTCCAACCCGTGTTCAAACCTCACCATAAACCAACCTAAGCTTCCCCATTCACGTCCAAAACCCACCTCAAACAACAGCCCATTCCCGCGTTCGAAACAGCCCGACACTCCTCTTTTCTCCAACCCGTTTCAACTCAAACCCAACCCTTTAACTCAACCTATCACTCATCCTCTTTAGCTCACCATGCCTACATCCAAACCACCCTTTAACCCATCCCATCCACGTCCTAAACAAACCAAAAGCACGGCCCAAACCTCACGCAACAAACAACCACCATGTTTTCGCAACACCCAAACCACAGCCCATGTAGCCATCCAAACCCGCTCCAAACTCGCCTAAAGCCGCGACCCATTAACCCTACACCATACCCAACTATCCTACTCACATTACCATGCCTTTCCCACCAAGAAAACTCAACCTAAACCCTCGAAGTAGCTGATGGACAGCAGCTATGCAAAACAAGCCCGACTGCTTGTTGCCCTTCGAAACCCTACTTTAACTCCCTATAAATACCTCCTACTTTCAATCCCTCCACTCATCTAAGCTCTCCACACATCCTAATACCAATACCAAGCATCAACCTCCAGAAACAAACCCTAAATCAAACCCTAAATAAACCCTACTTTCGAATTGGCTCAAAAAACAAAGTGTTCAAACACTCTGCTTTCGCGTTATTTCTAGCGTGAAACAGCCTGCGTTTTGCCTCAATTTTTGTGCCTATTGCATCAAAACGATCCATGTTTGTTTGCACTTTCAAAATCTATGTTCTTACAAGATTCTAAAACATCTTTCCAATGGAATTTTCATCAAGAAACGAGTTCACAAATCAAGTTTGAAAAACGCTGCGCAATTCCTTCAAAAACACGTATTTGCTTCAACTTTCGTCGACGATGGCCCCTCAAGACAAAATCTACGATCGATTACGACCCAAGACGGTGTCAACGATACATGTAGGTTTAGGGTGCATCAAATCCTCCTTCTTTCCCTTCTTATTTCGTTTTTTATGTTGTTTATTTAGTTTATTTTGTATATTGTTTATTATTGCTTATCGTCTAACTTATTAACATCGAAACTAGTTTAGTCCGAGTATGAGTTAAAGTACCACCATGAACACCCACGTTGACTCGAGTTTAATAGGTCTTACTCGCCAGTGGCGATTGTCCTCGCTCATTTACATATCCTCGTGTTCAAGGGAAGGCAGTAATAAAGCAAACAATGACATTGTTTCACGCGTTTTGGCCTCTCTTGCATTTTGCTCAATTCGACCAACCACATGACCGTTTGCATATTAGCTCGACCTCTGATTGTTGACTTATAATTCAACTAGATGACTTTAGATTGACTAAATAACATAATTAGATATGTTAGGGTGCTTCGACGTAGCATATAAAATCGATTAACAATTTTTTTATTTATTTTTGATGACGAGGGGGTTGAATCCCCCCGAGCCCATGCATTCCCGCACCACCACATGGACCATGTAAGCCACCCCCTTCGGGGGCTGCAGTGGCCAAGTGATCATCGCCCCAGCTGGTAGTCGAACCCGGGACCTCTCAACTCCTGCATTTCTGCAAGCTTCAAGGTTTAACCCGGCTACCACTGGACTAACACCACTTGGTTTCGATTAACAATTCTATAACATAATTGAATGCACTCGCGACCAGACCCTGTACAAACTCTCAAAACACCACTTTAATGCCACTTTCGACCACGACCAACACAACCAAGACCTTCCTTAGACTCCAAAAAAACCATCGAAATAGGCCCTTCCGTAACCAAACTGCCCAGAAAAGTGCAGTCCAGTCCACGACGAGCACCTGTTTAGCACCCATTCGACCACCCTTATAGCAACCATTGACTACCCCTCTGACCATATTTGCTAAATTTGCACTTCCACGATTCCAACGAGTCCAAGAACACCCATATTCGACTTCGTTTCCACCTTCAAAACTCGTCTTAAAGTCGGCACTTTGCTACTGTTTTCGAAATGCTTAACATGTAATTTGTATCAATTTAGCACGTCATTTGTATACTAACCTTAACCATGTGTTAATCTATCTTATGCTAAGCGTAAGCCTTTTTATCCCTCTCTTTGTTTGCGTTTTTATTTAAAATGAATTCGCATGCTAAACCACTCGATGAGTTAATTGCATTAAATCGACATAGAAACTAAACTCACATGCTAGGATCAAAAAGGGTGTTTGCACTTCTATACAACGATCATAGTCTTATTCGATTAGCCAACATAGTCCATTAGTAGAGGCCGTTGTTTACAACGGGCGTGGGTGGGTGTTTTATTAACGAACTTCCCACCACGTACTTTCACATCGAACTCAAATCTCTTTTGAAAATGGTTTCCAAATTTCCTTAAATTTGGTGGCGACTCCATTTTCAAAGCACCCCGTGGATATACCGATGATTTCCCACATCCACACTCCTGATTATCAAATCTTAATAATATATGAATAAATCATTTTCGCTTAATTGGTTAAGACTCGTGCTGATAACGTGTTGTGAAATAAAGACAAGAGATAATTATAGAGAGAAGGCAGAGAAAAGAAAAGAGAGACAAAACCGTATATTATTCCACTATGGGGGTATATAAACATACAATAAGGGTAGAGTTTTCATAAAATAATACACTCTAGATTAGTCTAAGATATGACATTTATATAATATTATACTATAGTATTTTATAACAATTTTATATTATTTTTCTTATTTTATGTTTTTCCCTTTATTTTTCATGATTAAGTTGACCATCGTTGCAAAATGATACCTAAATCGTTGAGAGAAAAAGAAGGGTTCATTTCATCTAGAAAATGGAGATAATTACAATGTCGAACTTCGTACATGAACACGGTACTTGCGTAATACAGGGAAGCGATTAACGGAAAATGGAAATATAGGAAATGTAAGAAGAGCACCCAATTAAGACGAACTCAAATAATTGGTGAAACCGACACATTCAAAGGATAAACAAGTTGAGAAAAACTCAATGAAGAGGCTGTCGGGTTGAAAACATTTAATGTCATCTTAATTAGATTTGAAGAGTTGACCAAGTCTACTAATTAGTCGTTTGGTTCAATGTAATGGGTGCGTTGAAATTAGAGATGTCAAATTCTGACCCGACCCGAAATTAGGTCCGACCCGTTTTCCAGGGTTAAGAACCGAAAATTTCGACCCGGTGATCCGTTTGACCCAAACCTGAAATAACCCGTTATTTTAGGGTCGAGACTCGACTCAAACGGGTTGACCCGTTGGGTCTGTTAATCATTAAAATAATGATGTATATATTTTCCGTATATGTGTTACTTGGTCGTCACTTCTAGCATTTTTTCTATAATTATTTAGGACATAGTTTAGGTAATTATATTACTACTTTCCTATTTCTTCTACATGTAAATACTATAAATATTGTACTCATTGAATCAATACAATCACAATATTTAACACTTATTACAATCAATTTTTTCGGCCCCTGCCTCTTCTTCACCCGTCCCTCTTACATTCTTCCTCATGGCTCCCCACAGGCCACAACAACATTATCCCTAATTTTCTCGACCCAAAAACTCCCTTCATTGATGTTAATCTCTCTCAATGCAAGGAACTTACCCCACTAACCTATTTCAATTGGAAAAATCAAATTTCCAACATTCTTTTTGGCTATGACTTGCTAAAATTTGTGGACGGAACTTACCCTGCTCCACCCGACACCATCACGAAAGAAACCACAAAAACAACAAAATTCAATCCTGACCTTCACTATTGGCAGCGCCAAGATCGTCTCATTCTTGGTACTATCATTGGCACACTTCCTCCTCTCCTTTACACTTTTCCAATGTTTTACATGTTCCTCGAATTTCTCGTAAAATTTTATCTGTTTCTCAATTTTGTCGAGACAATAACGCTATAATTGAATTCTCATCCTCTTCCTTCTTAATAAAGGTTATTCAAACGAATCAAGTGCTCCTTCAAGGCAATCTTGAAGATGGCGTCTACGTACCTCTGGCATCCACCCTCTCCTCAAGACAATCTCGGATTAACAGCTCCTTTCGTCACATGGCATCACAAATTAGGGCACCCGTCTAAATCTGTTCTAGCTTATTTACGCAATAATTTTTCATTCAAAATTCCGAATATTACTTATTCTAATTGTAATGCCTGTGATATCAATAAAAGTCATAAACTAGCCTTTTCTGAATCCTCATTATTTATTTCTCTCCTCTCGAATTAATCTTTACTGATGTCTAGACTGCTCCTATAATATCATACGATAATTATAAATATTATGTGATTTTTGTGGACAACTTTACCAAATATGTTTGGCTATATCCTCATAAAAATAAGTCAGATACCTTCATTGTATTCCATCGGTTTAAAGCCCTTGTCGAAAAGTTCTTTAATCGTCAAATTAAACAAGTTTTTTCGGACAACGGAGGTGAACACATCAAGCTTTCACCCTCTTTGTCTGACAATGGTGTCTCTCATCTTACCTCTCCTCCTCATACACCGGAACATAACGGCTATGCCAAGCGCCGTCACCACCATGTTGTTGAAACTGGTCTCGCTCTCTTATCCCACGTTCATTTTCATCTTCACTTCTGGTCTCACGCTTTTTCTACAGCGGTCTATCTAGTTAACCGCCTTCCTACTCCCTCACTATCCAACTCTTCTCCATATCTCAAACGACTTCAAAAAGTCCCTAATTACGAGAAACTCTGCAGTTTTGGATGCTTATGCTATCAATGGGTTCTCCCATATACATCTCACAAACTTGACCCTCGTTCCAAACTCTGCATTTTCGTGGGGTACTCCGCCTATCAAAGTGCTTATCATTGTCTTGACCCACTTACTAATCGTCTCTATACATCCCGTCGTGTTAAATTTACGGAGGACATTTACCCGTTCCCTGAACTCACAAAATCCGACACCACTACTGACTATTCCCCTGCTCGATGGTGCACCATCATGCTTCCCTTACTGCCCAAACCTTCTATCACGGATACCCAGAACCCCACCTCTCATGCCACCCCTTCTTCGTCCTCCTCTGCTTCACCCATATCTCATGTCTCTTCCGTTTCCACTCACACCCAAAACCACCACAACCCCTCCTTCCCCTACCACACCTACCACTCCATGTCCCAACATTCTGCTTCCTCTACCTCACCATCTCCCTCTCCTCCTCCACCTCCCCCCCCTCCACCACGTACTATCACCACTCGTCTTGTCAATAATATTCGGAAACCTAATCCAAAGTATGTCAAAACAGCCACCATCTCCATCACTCACTCCCTTCCTACCACGACAAAGCAAGCCTTGTCAATCCCTCATTGGCGGGCTGCTATGCAAGATGAATTTAATGCTCTCACTGCAAATCAAACATGGGTTCTTGTTCCCCCTGAGGCTAGCCGGAATTTAATTAGTTGTAAATGGGTGTTTCGGATTAAATACAATCCCGATAACACAATTCACGAGTTCATCTTCTTCTTTCTCTCGCTATTGGTAATTCTTGGTCTATTCGGCAAGTGGATGTTAGTAATGCATTTTTGCAAGGTTCTCTAAATGATACAATGTATTTGGCGCAACCGCCTAGTTTCGTTGATAGTGTAACACCCCCATATTCAGAGGAGCCTTAACTAGGCCTTCCTTAGGATATAAGGGCGTTACCATCTCGGTTGCCCGAGGACAGTAATAATCAGACGTCAATAAAAGAACTTTAATACTGTATTACAAGTGATTTAAACCAACAAACTATAGAAAATACACAACTCAGAGACTACTGGCTATGACTATCAAATCTCGTGAAGACTCATCCCCACTTTGGACTCGGCTATCAACAACATCAACACCTGCTAAGACCGACTGCTCACCATAAGGGATCACGGCAGACACATAACAAACAAACAACCACACAAGGTCAGTACTGAGATAAGATAAGACAATGGCAACTGAAATCAACAATACAAATAGTACCAGTTGTCCCAACCACATTCACAACAATCCAACCAACTCTGTCACTGACTGTCCACTGGACCAGCCCTGCCAGTGGGGGACCGCAGCCGTACCCACCAAATCCCCGCTCATCAAATCGAGCGATAACCCTGTCCATTAATGTGCACATCCCCTTCCGTGGCGGATTCCACGAAGGGCGAAACTAGGGCGTGAAGCCACTCCCGCAAGTGACCCCACTCAGCCGAGAACGCATCTCGAGAACCAATCAACAACAATCACAACCACAATCACAATACAATTATTATAGCAAACAACCAAACACAACACAGCCACAATATCCGACACACTAGACCATCTACAGAAACTGAGTAGGCGAACCTACCTTTAAGCAATCGCAACCAATCCACGCCGACAGATAACATATCCAGCGACCAAGCAAAGCCTATAACCAGCATACAAATATCTATTACTAACAAGCAAACCCTAACTATAGAGACAAAGGCACGGATGATGACTATGACATACCTATTAGGGAGAAACTCAGCAAAAGACCGCTACCCGATTCAAGAGGCGCTCTCCTAAGGCACAAGAATCTTCACAAAGGTTTCCATGGAGGTTTTGAGGTGAAGGGAAGGGAAAGAGGCGACTGAAAGATAGGAGGAAAGTGGCGAAAGTGATTTGCGGATTTAACAAAACGCGATATAAAATCCTCGCTGAAAACCCGGCACTCGATCGAGTACCCAACATACTCGATCGAGTAGCCCCCTACTCGATCGAGTAACCTAGCTACTCGATCGAGTAGCCTCTGCTCTATCGAGTACCACCCTTAACACGCACCCCAAGATGGTTTTGGCATACTTTCCTAAGATTACTCCCGCTCCCAAGGACAGTCAATGATGGTCAAAGGGTCCCTAAAAGGGCGGGTATTACAGTCTTCCCTCCTTAAAAAGAACTTCGTCCCCGAAGTTCAACTCACCTCTCCCGCTCACGACACGGAACCAACACAATCTCACCAACCTTCCCGGTCAAACCATTATCTCTTGGAAACACCATTCCCCCCCCATGCCATCATCATCCCCGTCTATACCTTATACCTAATGACTCTTACCACTATCACGCAAGCATTATCACCGTTAACTGTCACTCTACAAGTATGCATCAATTCTTACTAATGATTAAGTATCAAACATCGACTTTGCCATATGAGCCAACGCAAACAACCATCGGTCATCGTGTGACAACAATTTATCAACCCGAAACGTATCTCATATTGACCTCATACTGTACAATTAACACCGCCGTGTTACTCAACTTATTCTTTTACGGCGCAGCGTGCCGGAATAAAACTCTTTATGACATACATTCTATTACTTCTACTACAACGCACTACTCACTCCACAAACCGAGGTAACCGATTACGCTTCATACAAGTAAATTTCGAAAATTTTGCAATTAAACAACAAAACCTTCTAAGCAAACAAAGCATAATTTCGAAATCACCCTTTTTATTTCGCGATAATTTTCGCGACATTACTCTTCCCCTCTAAAAAGGAACTTCGTCCCCGAAGTTCACCACTAAAATTATAGCACATACTACCTATTATATGCATCAAAACATTAAAGAAACCATATTAGTTGTTATGGACATTACTCACTAACTATACACTTGTTAAATTAAAAATCATACACTCGCCACCGAAATGACTAGTCACCATTGATAACACATATTAATATGGTATGCACAAATGCACGAGAAGTTACAACTCCGATAAATAGATCGTAATGGGGCGTATGCAATATTAAAGTAACAAGAAATTATTACCGCCTTACTAATTGTGACAAACACGCTTATAAAACTTCAAACACGACTTCCAACACATGAAATTAACGGTTCAAAGGTGTTACTACACACTAATAACCACATTAAACATTAAACTTGCCCTTATAAAACAATTGCACATTTTTAATTTTTGAAAACCCCCTGTAACAGTGCTACTCGATCGAGTAGGTAACGGTACTCGATCGAGTGCCATGCTACTCGATCGAGTGTCCTGGCTACTCGATCGAGTAGCCTAAGGTGTCGAATGCTTTTTACCCCATCTTCCCGCAGCCTACTCGATAGAGTATGGGGTACTGTCGAGTACTGCAGCCAAGTTCCCTTATACAACCTGTCACAAGCCACGTACATGCACATATTTGTCATCTAGAATCGAGTCGGAATGACTCCCCGATGTCTAATAACCTGCAACAAGTCAATAATAGGGAATCCGACCTTATGGCCAACAATACAAGTTCCAAAATAAAGTTTCAACTAAAACAACCGAAAATCTAACCATGCTACCAACGACAACTACTACTAACAATCATGAACAAAGATAGAAACAAGGAGTATCACTCCTCCTCCTGCTGCTGCTGCTGCTGCTCGAACATCACCTCATCATCACCACCACCCGAAGTACCTGCTCCCGATGTCCCAATTCCCGCGTCCACTCCTGCTCCTGCTCCTGGGCCCACATACCATGGAGTCAAGCCCCCGTAGGGGAAGGACTGAGGTGCCCCCCACGTCGACTGATCCACCCCGTAGGAATGGAAAACCCCTGTGTAGTCTCCAACTCCACTCCACCAAATCGGATGCGGTCCCTCGGGCCCCTATCCCCGAGCGTACGCCATCTCGTGCATGTTCGGAGTGTCAAGGTAGATGACACTCTCTCCGCTGTAATCGGATCGCGTCTCCGGAGTGTCGAGGTAAGGGTAGCATGGAAAAGATCGCCGCCGCCTTTGTGGTGCTACCGGGTCGTGGCCTAGTCTCCGAGGCCTCTCTCTCACTCGACGGGGTCCCCTCACCACTGGGGTCTCTCTACCACCTGAACTCCCGCATTCTCGCCCTTTGTCGGCTCCGGCATCTCCTCAAGGATGGTGCCGTCGATGAGGTAGGTCTGTAGCTGGCGGGGTCTGTCATCATCCTCCTCCTCCTCGTCATCGAAGTCCACCGTCACTACTGTCGGCTCCAAGGGCTCCGTGGGTGGGAGGTGCTCAGTAGCTGGAATCTTCATCCAACTCATCCCATACACCCTCCATGCTAGGCTACCGTCAGCCAAGGTCCTCAACCATTTCAGGTCGAGATAGTATTCACGATCCATGGTAGGCACTGGGGTAGCTAGAGGCACGTACGCCGAAGAAGCCTCAAAGGAGGTTAGCTGAAAAGCTAACCGAGTGGCAATAGCACCACAACTCAGGTACCGGGAAGGGGAAGAAGCCATCAAGGCAAGGGCAGCACAAACTATGGAAGGAGCATTAAAGACCACTTTCCTGGCCCGCTCCGGGTTGAGGTAAGACATCAGAAGTAAGACCTCATGATTATTCAATTTACTGATATCCTTTCGGTCATAGAGGAGGTTCGAGAGAGAACGGAGAAAGATCCTCAAGGTAATATGCTGAACATCATTAATCAGCATGTTGCTCGAGGTGGGAGCTTGCTTCCCAGTCAAGCAAGGCATTAGGCGGCAGACGCCGCACTCAGCTGGAATGTCGGTGATGGAGTCCTTGGGAGGCTTGGCCAACCCAAGGTGAGAGGCAAACAGATCCATAGTCACCGTAAAACCGGTATTCATCAATCTAAACTCAATAATCGACCCACGGGTCATAGTTAAAAGAGCTCATGAACTCCAAGGTAAGAAAAGGGTAAGTATGCTTCCTCAGCCTATACAAACCCGTAAAACCCAAGGTCTCGAATATGTGACGGACATCCGTCTCTATCTCCAACTCCTCTAACACGCTGGTGTCTATACACTTTGTAGGTCTCATCTTGCGTTTTTGTAAGGCTACAAAACGCTCCCTTTGCTTGAAGTCAACAAAAACAACTGTAGGGTATTCGGGGACTGCGGGTACCACAGGTCCACTCCCCTCTCCCGACTCGGGTGGGTTACCCTCCCCGCTTACTTTGGCGGAGTCCAAGGTTCGGTCTCGGATCCGCTAAGGCATATGTTCAAGCAACTTATATAAACATACTACCATTTACCTCATGTAATTTGAATTCAACTTGTCAGCTAGGCACACCAATTTATCAACAAATTTCAGCATGTGAAGCACATAATTCACGTTGTTACTTTGAATATTAAGATAGGTACACATGTTCACTAGCAGTTTCTACGATTTTAACATACAAGTTCAAATTATTACTACTCATAAGCCATAGTGGTGAAAGGAATTATCATGATGATTACATATGCTCAACAAATTTGAATGTCCTAGCATAATCCTAAGGTTATTCCAAACACACTCCTAATCACATGTTACTAATTCAAGAGAAAGAATAATTTATAGCATATCATTATCACCCTTCACTGTTAGGTACAACAACTCAATTAGAATTTTCAGACGGTCTTTACAGCTGTGACAATCTTGGCATATTTTCATCGATTATCGTTCTATTGTCATATTGAAGTTCAACTCATGCTTATACTGTCGATTACAACATCAATTTTCCCATCATAAATCACGAATTTCCATGTGAGGCACTTTTAAGACGGAGTTATAAGGCAACTTTCTAAGGTAAAATCACCAAAATCTATCTTCCAACATGATATAAACAATACTTAAGGCTCAATTCTACCATCTAACCATTGTAAAACAACCAAAAATCGATTTCAATTTTGGAAACCCTAGAAATTTCGGGTTCAATCTTTGCAATTTCTAATCTAATTTACAGCAATTAACCACCAACAAACATGGAAAGAAGGCATGTGAATCACATTTCAACAATTAAAAGCACCAAATTGGTCATAATACTCGAAAATTTCAGATTGTTTTACTTTCCTAGCACTTTCGAATCAATAAACCATGTACATAAGGAAGAATAGCATACCTTGATTGAGTAGCAAAGTAAAGAAACGAAAATCAAGCAAGGAAATTAACCCAAGAATTACCACTTAACCCAATGAGAATGAGAGGATTTGAGAGGAAATAAGGAATTTAGAGTGATTTAGGTGTAGGTGTGTCGAAATATAGAGGAATAAGAAGGAGAAATAGAAAGATTAGGGGTTTTAGAAAACCCGTAGGATTCGCTGTACAGTAACCTACTCGATCGAGTGCCTGGGGTACTCGATCGAGTATCACCCTACTCGATCGAGTAGGAGCTAAATCGTCGAGTAACCGCAGGAATTTTTCCCACATCCCGACATCATAGCTTCCTAATTAGATCGAGTAAGGTCTACTCGGTCAAGTAAGCACTCGCACTCGGTCAAGTATAGTTAAGTACTCGATCAGAAGTACGGAGTAAGTCGAGAATACCTGCAAAACAACACCACGTGTCGAGTCCAAACTAAGTTCGGAATTTGACACTAATTATCGTACTTGCTCACGCATTACCATTACTACGCACCGTCTCAACTAGTAAAGCATGCATTACATCACGCCACACCAATTGCCCAACTCGAATCATTCCTAAACATAATCCCGCTATCACAATACACTCAAACTTACTTTACATGTTATTACTAAACTCGTGTTTACTTCAAATTGAAACGTATAATTAACATTAATTCTTCCTTTCACTTATCACATAATTATATACTTTGCAAACCACTTATTCAATCATGTCTTACATTCTATCCTAAGCAATCTATTTTGCATAAATCAAATATTACGCAGCGGAAAAATTTCAACTAATTAGCAAAGCATATACACATTACCATATGCCGTGATTCAGATTATTACTCATCTATACTATAACTATCATTGTAGTCATCGCGGTAGGATCTATAAACTCACTTACAACTTCCGTCATCATTAATTTATGGCAAACACCTACGTGTTCACTATTTATGTTACAACATTCGATTTCACGTTTTCACGCATCTCCATGACGTATAATTTCGTCACATATCTCATAGCTATCATATAAGCTCACTAATCATTCAAAGAACTCAATAATCTCATCAACAATTACCATACACGGCCTGATATATCACTAACACACCCCTATTAATTCTAACAAAGACTTAACCTAGGAGGTAGCTCAATGCACAATTAACATAGATAGCACACATAGACACACGGACTCCACATTCCCATCCCACGTGGATCGGCTTAAGTGTCATGGGGCCAAGATTTTGAAATGAGGGCGCCTACTCACCCAAAACCTTGTATCAGCTGGGCTCCCATTACACATACACCAGGTTCATTTTATTAGACTCCCTACGTTCATTACGTTCATTTGTTACAGGTTCCAAAATCGTCGCTCTGATACCACTTTGTAACACCCCCATATTCAGAGGAGCCTTAACTAGGCCTTCCTTAGGATATAAGGGCGTTACCATCTCGGTTGCCCGAGGACAAAGAATAATCGACGTCAATAAAAGAACTTTAATAATCAGTATTACAAGTGATTTAAACCAACAAACTATAGAAAATACACAACTCGAGACTATCGGCTATGACTATCAAATCTCGTGAAGACTCATCCCCGGACTCCGGCTATCAACAACATCAACACCTGCTAAGACCGACTGCTCACCATAAGGGATCACGGCAGACACATAACAAACAAACAACCACACAAGGTCAGTACTGAGATAAGATAAGACAATGGCAACTGAAATAAACAATACAAATAGTACCAGTTGTCCCAACCACATTCACAACAATCCAACCAACTCTGTCACTGACTGTCCACTGGACCAGCCCTGCCAGTGGGGGACCGCAGCCGTACCCACCAAATCCCCGCTCATCAAATCGAGCGATAACCCTGTCCATTAATGTGCACATCCCCTTCCGTGGCGGGTTCCACGAAGGGCGAAACTAGGGCGTGAAGCCACTCCCGCAAGTGACCCCACTCAGCCGAGAACGCATCTCGAGAACCAATCAACAACAATCACAACCACAATCACAATACAATTATTATAGCAAACAACCAAACACAACACAGCCACAATATCCGACACACTAGACCATCTACAGAAACTGAGTAGGCGAACCTACCTTTAAGCAATCGCAACCAATCCACGCCGACAGATAACATATCCAGTGACCAAGCAAAGCCTATAACCAGCATACAAATATCTATTACTAACAAGCAAACCCTAACTATAGAGACAAAGGCACGGATGATGACTATGGCATACCTATTAGGGAGAAACTCAGCAAAAGACCGCTACCCGATTCAAGAGGCGCTCTCCTAAGGCACAAGAATCTTCACAAAGGTTTCCATGGAGGTTTTGAGGTGAAGGGAAGGGAAAGAGGCGACTGAAAGATAGGAGGAAAGTGGCGAAAGTGATTTGCGGATTTAACAAAACGCGATATAAAACCCTCGCTTGAAATCCCGCACTCGATCGAGTACCCAACATACTCGATCGAGTAGCCCCCTACTCGATCGAGTAACCTAGCTACTCGATCGAGTAGCCTCTGCTCTATCGAGTACCACCCTTAACACGCACCCCAAGATGGTTTTGGCATACTTTCCTAAGATTACTCCCGCTCCCAAGGACAGTCAATGATGGTCAAAGGGTCCCTAAAAGGGCGGGTATTACAGATAGCTCCTGCCCGTCTTCTCATTGTCTTCTTAAAAAGGCGATATACGGTCTCAAGCAAGCCCCTAGAGTTTGGTATACTGAACTCAAGACAACCTTGTTTGCTTCTGGTTTTCGAGCA
The DNA here is from genome assembly GCF_048544455.1 of Silene latifolia. Classification (NCBI taxonomy): domain Eukaryota; kingdom Viridiplantae; phylum Streptophyta; class Magnoliopsida; order Caryophyllales; family Caryophyllaceae; genus Silene; species Silene latifolia. The sequence goes on from NC_133537.1 coordinate 290,283,421, forward strand.
TCCCCTGCAGAACCATCATTATTTATTTCTCATCATTCCTCTTCCCCTATCTATTTGTTAGTTTATGTTGATGATATAATTGTTACTAGTCCATCGTCTGATCGTCGAACATCCTTCATTACTACTCTTGTTAATCGCTTCTCGTTGAAGGACTTAGGGGTCCTCTGTCTTATTTCTTGGGTGTCAAAGTCACACCGAATTCTACAGGTCTTCTTCTCACTTAGTTCGAATATATTCTGGACCTTCTGGAACGTCACAAGATGAACGAATCCAAGCCTCTACCTACTCATATGGTACATCATCCTCCCTTGCTTCGTAATCATGGCACAACTATCTCAAATCCTTCTGATTATCGTGCTATTATTGGGGGCCTCTAGTATCTTGCTCTAACTCGGCCCGACATCTCCTTCACGGTTAATAAATTGGCTCAATTCATATCCGATCCTACTGACATTCATTGGCTTGCTGTCAAGCGCTTACTTTGTTACTTACATGGTACGTTAAATGTTGGTTTACAACTTTATCGCAATTCTCCTCTTCTTCTTCATGCTTATTGTGATCCGGATTATGCCGGTGATAAGGATGATTATGTGTCTACCTCTGGTTATATTATTTATCTTGGTCGCAATCCCATTACTTGGTCTTCTCGTAAACAACGCCCCTTAGCTCACTCTACTACGGAGGCTGAATTTCGTGCCATCGCTGACTCGACTGCTGATCTTGAATGTGTCCATGCCCTTCTCCATGATATTGGCATTACTCCGTCCAATCCTCCTGTTCTTTACTGTGATCACTTGAGTGCTACGCACTACTCGGTGAATCCCGTTTTCCACTCTCGTATGAAACATGTCGCTATTGCTTTTCATTTTGTTCGTGAACGGATTCTGTCTTAAAGGCTTCGTGTCCAACACATTACAAGTAATGATTAACTTGTTGATCGCTTTACCAAGCCATTGTCAAGGTCCCGGTTTAATGACCTTTGTTCCAAGATTGGTCTGTCCTCGGGGGCGTCAATCTTGCGGGGACGTGTTAATCATTAGAAAAATGATGTATATATTTTCCGTATATATGTTACTTGGTCGTTACTTCTAGCATCTTTTCCGTAATTATTTAGGACATAGTTTAGGTAATTGTATTATTGCTTTCCTATTTCTTCTACATGTAAATACTATAAATATTGTACTCATTGAATCAATACAATCACAATATTCAAAACCTATTCTTTTTTTTCTAACAGGGTCAAAGGTAAACAAATAATTCAGTGGTATTTATTTACTTATTTTATTCTTTGTGAGTGATATTTCAATCAAAGGTAAACAAATAATTGAGACGAACGATGTACATTTTTTTTGTTATAAATTACAAATTGTGCCACTTTTATTAGTAACACTTAAATGGTATACGAGTTGTTAGTTCACGTATATAAACGGTTACCAGAAGTGCTAAACTACTAGTAGGACTTAGAACCCAGGCGCAATAAACAATTTCAAAACAATAAACGCAAAAATAATTCTTCTTTTCAAATTGAAAAAAAAAAAGTTATTATTAAAAAAAATTTATGTTCATCCGTATTTCTTTTTACCAGAGGAAATGTTATAAAAATTTCGCTACCCTAAATATAAAATCCTCGGTTCACCCTTGTAGTGGTGTCATCCACGATATCAAGTCTATTGCTTTTAATTTTCATTGTTGCTCTCTTAACTTTTGTCCTATGGGAGTTAATAGAATAGTGCATGCCCTTGCTTAACGAGCACTGTTGTAAGTTATTCTCTCAGTTGTTGTCCAAAAAAAACAGTTCAAATGAATTTTGGATAAACTTGTTCTTTTAGTTAAGCGGGAAACACTAAAGTGCCTTTTTGAAAATTCTTGGCTTGTTATAAATTTAAGTTATCAGTGCTGATGGAAACTGAAAAGTGACTTAGTTGTTCAGATGACTTGTTTATAGAGTATTTAATAATTTTTTTTTTGTTGTTCTTAGTTGGTGGAGCGATTTGTCTGGTTAATTCCGTATTTCATAATTTAAAAGTTATAAATGAAAGCAATAACAAAAGTAAGAGGGGAAATATTTGTAGTCTTATGACAATCATGATGGATAAACACAAGATACTATAGGTGAAGTCTTTGTGTTTGCGAAAAAGGTGCACACGTTATAGAAAAAGAGCAAGTCTCTAGTAAAAACTGTTTTACAATTAAGACATTGTAAAACTATCAACAAACTAATTTGATGTCCTTATCACCCAAACATGGTAACTTGGTAAGTAGTGAAAGTTAGTATTATGGAGATAATTATGTAAAGTACCAAATGATTTTACAATAACAATTGTTTAAATCCGTTTTACACAAGTATTTGCCCCCCAAAAAAAATAGTGTTCAAGGGAAAAAAGTTGTTAAAATAGGTTTAAGATGAAACTTATTATCTTCCACGACATCTCCGAAATTAGGTTCGTATTGAAGTCGCTCACTCACTCAGCGACTAATACCTTTGTAGTATTAGGAAAAAACTAAAGTAAGGAAAATACATAAATCACTGAGTGCCTCAGTGATTTGAACCAAATTCGCTCAACCACTCACTGTCTTAATGTAAAAATGCAAAAGAAAGACGGAATTTTGTCAAGTTTTCCTTGTAAAAATAACCAAAATCGCTGACCTACCCAGCAATTTGACCCCAAATTGCTCTGTCGTTAAGCAACTTATGTTGTTGCACACATTCGTGTTGTAATTAACTAATTATGCCCTAAGCCTAATCGTTTCGGTTACATTAGATTTTTTCGATCCGTTGCCTATAGTGATCCTTGAATTCGTACATTCATATCCTACATGTAAGGCTGAACACTGGGTTGGGCCAGGTTTAGCTGTAGTGTTGCAGCCCAGGCACAACACTGAAGAGAAGGCAGTTGGGTCAGGGCTATTCGGCTGTGTTGGGCTCCTTATTGTCCTGGGCCCCGCCCATATAGTGTTTTATTTTTTCGGCCTGGGTAGGGGACATGTTGGGAGGGCACGAATAGGCCTAAAAGTGAGAGTTGGGCCAGGTCAAGCTAGCCTACACTGCTGTCCAGCTTTAAAAAGACCTAACTTGCTAACAATAAAAAAACTCGTACTTCAAAATGAAAACAAATATCAATGAAATTGAATTAACATAAAACTACTAACTAAAATATGACTCTTAATTTTTTTTATTTACACACATTTATTTACCGGATTAAGATTGTTTTATACTCTCTTCATTGAATTTATATTGTCCTACTTTTTGATTTGGATGAATTTAAAAAAGCTATTGAAATGGAAAGGATAAGTGATTTGTAGTGTAAATACTTATTCCCTTTGTTCCAGTCATTTTGTTACCTTTGATATTGACACAAAGACCAATGAAAGGGGATGGGGCTAATATTTGGATGAAAACTGGACCAAATTGATTGTGAAGGATCATATTGTCCATCAAAGGTCTTTCCAAATTAGAAAGGTAAACAATTAATTGAGACACTCCAAAATAGAATAGGTAAACAAATGACCGGGATGTGGGGAGTACTAAGTTTTAAATGGGACAATTATTTTGGGATCAATTTTGAAGAAAAGGGGACAAAAAATTGGGATGAAGGGAGTAATTAATTCTCAATCCATTGCATAATACCTTTTCTTATCTACTTTTTTTAAGGCATTAAAACAACACTTTAAAGTTTAACCTCGGTATGTTTGGGAACTTACAATTGAATTGAATTTAAGAATTAAAGACATTTCAAGTGTTTGAGAATTCCTAAGATTTGGATTGGAATTGGACTCAATTTCCTTATCTATTCCAACCTACTTAAAATTTGGGGCTCTCAAATTACTACTCCTATATAGTAGTCATTACAATTCAACGACTATTTACGTTTTTTTGTGATGCAAATTTCATCGCAATATTTTATTTATGATTATTTTTTCCGACCGCAAATATTTGTCGTGACAACAAATAATTTTTTCAAATAAAATAAAAAATTGATTGACCTCGACCCATATCCATCCCGCCCAATTCCAGTAACAATTTCATGGATTTTCCAACCGAATTTTTGGAATTGAATTCAAATATTTTGATTTCTATCATTGAAATCATGAAAACGAAATTATTTCCGCGTTTCCAAACACTACCTTATTTCACTACAGTTATATAATCCATATTTGTTAAAAGATTTCGTTGTGAAAATATATTTACGCTAACTACTTGAAAATTATCTTATAGTTTTTTATTTTTATTTTTCGGTATATTTAAAAGTTTTTACTCTCTCTATTCAGGTCATTTATTTATCTTACTTTTGGTACAAAAATCAAAGACAGTGAAAAGAACCATTTGTGATGTATATAGTTAATATCCATTTGTGATGTGTATAGTTAATATTGTTAATTAGCATGGAATACTTACACCCAATCAATAAATCTAGCACAAAACAATTTTATATTATTTTTCTTATTTCATGATTTTTCCCTTTATTTTTCATGATTAAGTTGACCACCGTTGAAAATGATACCTAAATCGTTGAGAGAAAAAGAAGGGTTCATTTCATCTAGAAAATGGAGATAATTACAATGTCTAACTTCGTACATGAACACGGTACTTGCGTAACACAGGGAAGCGATTAACGGAAAATGGAAATATAGGAAGTGTAAGAGCAACCAATTAAGACGAACTCAAATGACTAGTGAAACCGACACATTCAAAGGATAAACAAGTTGAGAAAAACTCAATGAAGAGGCTCTTGGATTGAAACTTGAAAGTAGCCACGCCCAACTAGCTACTAGTTACACAGCCTTACAGGTAGCCGTATTAACATTTAACTAGTTTGAGTCCCGTGCAAAAAATGCACAGTTATACTATCAAAATTTTAGATAGACGGATATAATTATAGAGAGTTGAATAGAGAGTCGTATTTTTAATGACTTGATAAATGAATTAATTTTTATGTTATTATGATAATCTAAACCCATGTAAATTTGCACAGTATGATGTTTAAAACATTAGCTGTAACTAAAAGTATACGAAAAATGATTACATTCTCTGTCAAGTCATATATAACATTTTAAATTTGAAATATAAATTACGTACATTAGATATTAATTAAGATATTGTACATATGTTGAACCCGCGACATTTCACATAACCTACATTTTAATATAATAAAGTGTAGATTAGCATTTCATTTTTTTAGCCTCTATGTACGTTTTTTAGTCTTTAAGCTTCTTTTACATTTTATATTTTTCCTTAAGAGATACTTTAATCTATCAACAAAGAAAAAATTGTATTGAGAGAAAATTAAATAAATCCAATGCAAGTTTGTGGTAGGGTCCACCTATAGAAAATATAATTATTTACCCCGATTTTAAGGAACCAATAAGAAGGCTAGAAATAACCTAGCTTTTATACTAGGTAGATGTCATCTTAATTCTTAATTACGGTTGAAGAGTTGACCAAGTCTTCTAATTAGTCGTTTGGTTCAATGTAATGGGTGCGTTGAAATTAGACGTGTAAAATCAGCAAGCCTTGCTATAGACGGATATATCCGTCTATAGCAAGAGACGGATCAAATACCCTTAAAGTAGTGATATTTTTTGGCCTCACTACGCAAGTTGTTGTTTGTCTTATGCGTAATGTGGTATGTTACTTGGTCCGTCTTTAGTTATAGACGGATAGTTGCCGTCTATAATGAGATTTTATGGTGTAAAATTTTGACACAACCCAAACCCGAAATTTTCAACCCGGTGACCGGTTTAACCTGAACCCGAAATGACCCCTTATTTTAGGGTCGAGATCCGACTCGAACGGGTTGACTCGTTAACTCAAAAATAAATCAAGAATTTTATTAAAATATTAATATTTGAAAAAATAGTTAAAAATTATTTTTTTTATTAGTTATTACAAACACAATTAAAAAGTCAACTTTATATAACTTTTATAATATTTAATAAAAAAATAATTATTAAAAATAATTTATTTAAATAATTATGTCAATAAAATTAATGTAAACATTGGATACGATTAAAATATTAATTTTAAATATGTATTACATTTTAAAAAAAAAAAAATTTTTATTAAAAAATTGTTAAAAAAAGGCGTTAGAAATTATTTCTTTACCCGTATTCTGACCCTAACCCGACCCGTGACCCGTATGACCCGACTCGTATCTAACTCGGCCCGTATTCGGACCCGACCCATATAACCCGACTCGTTTGACAAATCTAGTTGAAATGAATTGTGACATTGCATAGGTATCGAGTTAGAATCTCATATTTTTTTGTTCATATAGGTGTTTGAGGTTGATCCTAGAATGAATAGAGTAGTTGGAGAAATTTCTATCACATTAGATTATATGCATGTTTCATATCTTACACATAAATTACCCTACTTATGAGTGCATGTAATACCTGGCCTTTGTGGGACCCGTACTTAGACCTTGGGACGCGTGAGAGGATCTTTAGACCGATAAAAGATCACTAGGGAGAGAAGGATAACCTTACACAAGACCTAGACTAGGCCAAGTAGGTGTTGCAGTGGATCGAGTGGGTCCACTCGGTCGAGTGAAAAGTATACTCGAGCGAGTAGAGTTCTACTCGGCCGAGTGAGTCCACTCGACCAAATGGACTCGGCACTCGGTCGGGTGACGCTGTTTTTAGAAACACGGGATTAAACCCCTTTCTCTCCTAACCCTAAAATCATTTTCACCTTCCTTCTTATCTCTCCAAACTCTCTCCCTTCTCTCTAAACCCTCACAAACACCTTCTACTTGGGATTTAGGCTTGGATTAGAAGATTTATCACCTTCCTCTTCATCTCCTTCATCTAGTAAGTAAAGATCTACCCTTTTCTAGTCTTTTAAACCCTAACTTTTGGAGGAATTCGTTATGGGTAATTAATTAGCAATTAGTATGTGTAATAGGGGTAATAATAAGGGGTTGTGTAGTGTATATTAGTATAGGATGTATTGTGATAGTTATTATGTGATTTGTATAGGATGAGGCGGTTCCTTGAGACGGTTTCGGTCTGGGTTTGAGTAGCTTAAGGAGGTTGCAAAAAGGTAGGTTAATCCTACTCAGTTTCAATAATGTGATGTTGTTTATGTTGATGTTGTAGTTAGTCTTGCATAATTAGGGCATTTGCATTATAACATGCTTAGTGGTAATCACACCATTAAGAGGATGATTATGATTTGTTGAGTATGGTCCATGTATTGGTTATTATCTTATACTCCCTCTCATCCACTCTTTTCTTCCCATTTGAAGCGGACACGTAGATTAAGGATGAGAGTATAATATTGATAAAGATATGAGTAGGGTTTGGTAATTGGAGACAGGTATGAATAATTAGGATTAAATATTAATAAAGGAGATGGGTGGGGTTTGTTTATTGGAGAGAGGTAGGAATAATTAGAATTAAATATTAATAAAGTATATAGTGGGGTTTGATGAGTGGAGAGAGGTAAGAGTATAATATTAATAAAAACTTTCTCAAAAAGGAAAGAGGAAGAAAACCTGAATAATCCGTTTTAGGAAATAGGGAAGAAAAGAGTGAATGGGAGGGAGTATGTTGGAGGATTTGTTGTTGTTGTTGTTGTTGTTTTGGAGACGTAAGACGGTTGGGAGACCGTCTTACGCTTAAGTCGCCTCTTGGAGCATCCCACTCCAAGAGGCATGTGCACATTAATGACTTGACTTACGGAGGGACTCGTGTGGTTGAGACACGACGTCTGGTAGGGGATGTAGTTGGTTTCCGGACCCGGTACGTCTGGGCGTGTCCCGATACCAGTGTGGTTGTCGGTATGTCTTGGCGTGTCCCGGTACCGTGGTGGTGGTTGTTTGGAAGCGTCTCATTCACATTAGTAGTCATGTTGCATAATCACACACTTGAGTCGTATCGCACTTTATTTGCTTATTGAAACTGGCGTTTGTATTTCTGTGTAATTGTCACCTGTCTCTTTTGGGGTGGCCTGTGTTGATCCATATGATATGCTTTGGTCATATGGGGAGCAGGTTAGATACGGATTGTTTGGATAGTACGCGGGAGACGGGACGAGCTTGATGAGTCATGAGACGAGTGTAGCTAGTTAGATGAGTATAGTAGCCATGAGTTGTATTTTTATTCATTAGTTAATGGTTTGTAATCACAAAACTTGTCATTTATAATAAATGTTTCTTTATTGTATCTCCAATTCACCGGGTCGAGAAATCGAGAAGGTAACATCTCCCAATTACCCCGGGCGGGTAAGAAGGGGGTGTTACAAAGTGGTATTAGAGCGACGATTTTGGAACCTAAACCAATGAACCAAAATGAACCTAGGTGTGTCTAATAAAATGAACCCGACTTGAGTACGATAGGAGATCGGTTTTGAATGAGTGGGTTTCCTCATATCAAAACTAGTGCCTATTGTCTCGGTTGGTGTAGACATGTGCCCACCTGCGTATGCCCAGCCGATCTGTGGACAACGGCATCGGTCTTTTTGAAAGCCACGCTCGGCGGCGTAAAAATCCTTTTGACCGGATCGTTTTAGATCGGTCGGTTTCGTCTTGGCAAGGGTCTCTAAACGATGTAAGAAATGTTCGGAGTCGCCACCAAGCATTTGTGGGATGCTTGGAACCCGTTTGAATCCACTTTATACCTCGGTCAAACGAAGCACAAAGCAGTGTTTGACATAGGTACTAAAGATAAGAAATCGTCCCTCTTTAGCATCCTATCTCTAGAATGACTCTCGTACGCCCTTGATAAGGTCGTCCACTATCCAAAGTTTCTGAGTAAGAGGTGAAGGTACGTATTAGAAAGACCTTTAATCAGACACCCAATCCCGCCCGCGGTAGCGGCCTCTACTGATCGATCTTGGTTGGTTAAATGCAAAAGTTGATAAAACGGGTAAATGCATGAATGCGCATCCACTAGTTTGAACCTAACATGTGAGCTTTCTATATCAGTTTGCTTAATCCAAGTATCAAGTATAAGATGTCGAGTTGGATTTATTGTTGATTTGCATGCAAGATGGAAATTAAACATCCATTTACAAAATTAGGTTTATGGTGCATAACGTGATCCATTTGTCTTAGTAAGGCGTTTTGCAAATGTGATGTTGAATGAGCAGATTCGTCGTCTGATCCGCCTTGTATTCGGGTTAACCGAAGTCGGGATCGTCCTGGACAGATGCTGGAAGGGAAACAGACCCTGCATCAGGCAGCTAGAAGAGGCGCGAGCCTGTTGGCGATGCAAAGGGGTCTCCCCTGGTTTAAAAATAGAAAATTGAGTGGCCTGTTTAGGCGCGGGTGAACAGACGATGGAAGACGTCTTCTGACCATTGAAAAAGTTTGTGAAATTTATTGAAGAATGGGTATTTGAACCCGTTTTGATTTGAAAGGACCGTTTAGGCCGCTTTTGTGTTGATTTGAAGAACGAGACTTGAATAATCGCCATTGCTTTGACAATATTCGATGTCGGGTTCGGTTTTGCAAGCTTGACATGAATAGTTTTGAAAATAATTATGAACTAATTGTTTTAAGTTCATTTGTTTGTAATTAGTCAACATTCGTCATCGTACTCGGGTTAAAATCTGACATGGTATGTGGAACCAAGGATGACTTTGTGTTGGTGACTAATACATTTGTTTTGAAAATGTAAAGAAATGAGAAAGGATTTAAAATACCCTTCAAAATGTAAATAATTGAAAATAAAGGCTTTAAAATACCTTTTATAATGTAATTAACTAAATATTATCACCGAAACACGGATTAAACCGTCATGGTATTAGGAACCGAGGGTGAAAAATGTTTTATGGTTAAAAACTTGTCATAAAAAAATGGTTTGAAAATACTTTAAATGGTAAAAACCGATTACAAATATGAAATAAAAATGAAGGAGATGAAGAGATCAAACACGGTTGGATTTAGGTTGAGCAGGGTGCTTTAGGCGCGAGCCTATGTGCTACATAAGTAGCCTCTGCCTCAACCAAAAATCCGGTTTTGGCTCATTCTTCCAATGTTTTGGACCATGTTATGCATGATTTAGCATGTTATAGTCATGAAACATATGAAAACATGATAAAAGAAGATTTTTACACCCTCATATTTACATGCTAGGCTTGTGGCGAGAAACCGACGAAAGTGTATCAACTTGTTTGGCCGGAAAACTCGGTTTAAAAACCGTTTTAGTAATAAAAGAGTGTTTTGTTAAGTTTAGTGATGGTGTAGTGGTCGAGATGGTCGGTCAAGTGATTTAATGCACGTTGACGGTACCAAACAATGTGTAAGGCTTGTGTTTACGATCGGTAGGTCGTAAACACATGTCGGATTGTGGCTTGAGAAGTCGAGTCTAGAATTTTAAGGGAGAAAAGAGGGGGCGGACGCTCGCGTAACCCTCAAATGGTGGCATTTGAAGGGTATTTATAGGAAAATAGGTGGTTGTGTGTGTTTTGAGCGACGTGGTCGCATGGGCTGCTCAAAGAGACGCGAGCCATGTCGCACGTCTTCGAGGTGTCTTGTCACTGTCACACGAGGGAATCATGATTTGTTTCATCCTAGGATTTGGAAGAACTTGATTTGTACCTGACCATTTAGGATTCCGGGAAATCTTAACATGGAAGCATTTGAATGGTTTGTTTTTTGTGTTTGACTCGATTTGACTCGTTGTTGGAGTCGGGATTTGAATTTTGAGTCGGTTTTTGGTCCGGTGTCGGTTTTGACTCTAATTAGTGTCATTGCGACCCCTCGTCATGAATTAAACACTCCAGGTACTTTTGAAAAGTTTTGAAATGTTTTATTTTCGAAATCGTTTTATGTTTTCCGACGTATAGTTGTACACAAACTGTCGATCAAACGCTGCGATTCCTAAGCATGTTTTAGTCCGATAATCATCGGGTGTTTGTTGGAGACTCAACAGATACTGGGTATCTATAGAGCCCCCACTTTGACTGAGGCTTGGACAGGGCGAAAGTCAAAGTAGAGCCCCCATGTCAATCGAAGATTACAACCTGGAGACCGAAGCGACGTCGAGGCGGCTTGAAAGGATTCGGGCCAAGGACCTGCCGTCGGGAAGGGCGACGCCAAGGCGACTCAGGGGTACGAGCCAAGGACCTGTCATCGGGAACAGTTTAGAGTATGTCAACTGTCCGTGCGGGTCGTTTAAAGTCCATTAGACTACGTACAAAGGTTCGCCAGCCATAAGAAGGAGTCATACCTGAGGCATCTTCGGGTTATGTCCTTGAGTCGTATCTTATTTGCGGACAAAGGCTCGCCAGCTGTGTTGCGGATAGGAAGGGGCTCGCCAGCCGCGGTGCATATATGAAAGGGGCTCGCCAGCCGACGTGCGTATATGAAAGGGGATCGCCAGCCGCGGTGCGTATATGAGAGGGGCTCGCCAGCCGCGATGCGTTTATGAGAGGGGCTCGCCTGCCGCGATGCGTATATGAAAAGGGCTCGCCAGCCGCGATGTGTATATGAAAGGGGCTCGCCAACCGCGATGCGTATATGAAAGGGGCTCGCCAGCCGCGATGCGTTGTAAGGCTCGCCAGCCACGGTGCGTTGTAAGGCTCGCCAGCGATATCGAATGTGCGTTGTAAGGCTCGCCAACCATATCGAATGCGCGTTGTAAGGCTCACCAACCATATTGAATGTGCGTTGTAAGGCTCACCAACCATATCGAATGTGCGTTGTAAGGCTCGCCAGCCATGTTGATTGATCGACCGCGGGAAATAGCCGTGTTGGATAGGCTTATTCTGGGAAGTTGTTTGAATTAGCGGACTTCATGAGGAAGCCTCTGATATCCTGTTGGGGAATCTCGGTGTTTGTATTGAGTGTTCGTGGTGCCGGAAAGGGATAGGTTCGTGAGCCTAGCCCCCAGGGTCGGCAGCGATTTTTGAATCTCGAGGAGAGATAGCGGTTTTGATTACCGTTGGTTTTGTAGGAAAGGGACAGATGCGTGCTCTGTCGTTTGATGTGTGTTTAGGGAGGACGATTTCAATTTCGTCTTTCCACAATTTAAGATTTGATGAATGTTTGTTGAAAATTTGTGAGAATAGTGGGTTTGTATCCTGCTATTGGTTTTGTTTTTGACAGATGGGGGCTTTTAATGCCGCCGTGGAAATTTTGAACTTTGAACTTTGAATTTTGGAAATTTTGGAAATTTTGAACTTCACTATTATTGTTTTTGAAATGACGGTTTTTATTGCCGTCGTTGAAATTTGAAGAAATAGTGAATTTTGAATTTCACTATTATTGTTTTTGAGATGACGGTTTTTATTGCCGTCGTTTGAAATTTGAGGGAATAGTGAATTTTGAATTTCACTATTATTGTTTTTTAAATGACGGTTTTTATTGCCGTCATTTGAAATTTGAAGAAATAGTGAATTTTGAATTTCACTATTATCGTTTTTGAAATGACGGTTTTTCTTGCCGTCGTTTGAAATTTAACAAAATAGTGAATTTTGAATTTCACTATTATTGTTTTTGAAATGACGGTTTTTATTGCCGTCGTTGAAATTTGAAGAAATAGTGAATTTCACTATTATTGTTTTTGAAATGACGGTTTTTATTGCCGTCGTTGAAATTTGAGGGAATAGTGAATTTTGAATTTCACTATTATCGTTTTTGAAATGATGGTTTTTATTGCCGTCGTTGAAATTTGAGAGAATAGAGAATTTTGAATTTCACTATTATTGTTTTTGAAATGACGGTTTTTGCTGCCGTCGTTGAAATTTGAAAAAATAGCGAATTTTAAATTTCACTATTATTGTTTTTGAGATGACGGTTTTTATTGCCGTCGTTTGAAATTTGAGGGAATAGTGAATTTTTAATTTCACTATCATTGTTTTTGAAATGACGGTTTATATTGCCGTCGTTTGAAATTTGAAGAAATAGTGAATTTTGAATTTCACTATTATCGTTTTTTAAATGACGGTTTTTATTGCCGTCGTTTGAAATTTGAGAAAATAGTGAATTTTGAATTTCACTATTATTGTTTTTGAAATGACGGTTTTTATTGCCGGCGTTGAAATTTGAGGGAATAGTGAATTTTGAATTTCACTATTATTGTTTTTGAAATGACGGTTCTTATTGCCGTCGTTGAAAATTTGAGGTTTGTGTGGGAAATTGGGCCAAAGACCAAAATTTCGCTGAACAAAGCAAAGGGACGCCTTATTGAGGCGCGAGCCCTTTGGCGATAGAAAGGAGCTTCCCTGGTTTTGTAGAAAAGACGCGAGATCAGGCTGCTCCCCATTCTACTTCGTCTTCTCCAAAAATTCGACAAAAACAAACGCCATTGTTGGGTCTTTTCCTTGTTTGAGTTCGTGCCATTGCCAACATCTCATATCAAGGTATGTAAATCCTCTTGAATCCGTTTGAATTTGTTGGTCTTTTTGTTGGTTGAATTAGGGCGAAACCCAAAACCCTCAAAAATTGAATTAGGCGTTTTTTATTAAGCCATTTTTGAGTGAAATTGATGATTGCATTAGGTTAGAAACCTGTTTAGGAGCATAGGGGCGCTTTTAGTTTGCATTTTGGTCCCCGTTCCCGCTCCCTATGCTTAAAAAACGAGAATGAGACCAGAAAATCGTCTCATTTCACAATGTCAAGTTTGTTTGCTTGAGTTGTGTGCCCCACTAGGTTGTATTGTAGCCGGGGATGACTGTGTTTGCCATTTTGAACCTTTGTCGGGGTATTATGGGCAAAACTGGAATTTTTGCCTCTTGCGACGGTCTTATGTCTGACAAAAATAAGCGCCTGTTTGAGCTTAAATTGGGTCAGTTTGCTTTGAAATGGACCTTGTTGATAGTTTAGGTCGCTTTGAGACGTGATAAAAATCACGTTGTTTCGTTGTGGTCATATTTTGAAATTTTGACCCGTTTGTGCTCGAATTGGCGCAAAATCGCCTTTTTGAGCCGTGGAAAATACCCCATTGTGTTGGGCATATATTGGTTGTTGGTGGACCTTGTGTGGGTCTTGAGGTGCCGTTTTTGTTGTTGTTGTTTTGACTCGTCTTTTGCTTGAAAAGAAGGGCGAGTCATTTTTTTTTTGTGCGGTTTTTGTGGATTGTTTTGTTTGGTTGGGTTCGGGCGGGATTGCCCTTGTTTTGTTTTGCAGGTTTTTTTTTGGATTTGTCCATTTTGCGCCGTCGTAATGCCAAAATTTCGGCTGACGTTCTCGTTTCGCCTTTGACTGCAGGGGAGTGTTCAGGGCCTACTGGGTCCATTGCTGAGACTTTGGAGGACCTGTTTGGGACTGGGCCGGCTAGTGTACCTGAGGTGGTGTAGAGGACACTTCCGAGCAGGGGAAGCCTACCGAGGAGGTTGTCAGGGCTGATTGAGCTGCTGAGGCTCATGAGGGACCCGTTGTTGAGGCTGTTAGTGCTGAGGGAGCCGCTGGGCTCGGGAGGAGCCCGTTGTTGAGGTTGCTCGTGTTGAGAGAGCTCAGACAGGTTCTGAGGATCGTACCTCCGGGAGGAGGGTTGTTAGGAGGAGGGGTCCCCGCCGACCAGACGGAAGTTGCAGCACGTCGTTAGGGTCGTTGAGAGGCCTCCACCCCGTCGTGTGGTGTCTCGTGGGCTGAAGAGACGTAGGGCGGAGACGGTTGAGGACGACGTTCACGTCGCGGGTTGGGAGGCTAGACGGGTTACAGCCCCACGGGGGCTGAACCTGCGGGCGGCGCCTGCTTGGGCTGAGGGTTTTGACAGTAGTCAGTTGTTGCTTCGGCTAGACACCCACCTCTCCTACCGTGCACACGAGGGCCTGGTAAGTTTACCGTTGGGTCGAGCTTTTGTCATTTTTGACATTTCAGACCTGAATAGGTGTTTTGACGTTGTTTGTTTTTTATTTCAGGAGATTGGTACCATGAGGACTTTCTCAGGCTTCTCCACTTGTCTGGGTTTCTACGACGTTCTCCGGACCGGTACGAGGGCATTGATAGAGAGGTCGGCTTTGGGGCCGTTGGTGGCTGCTTGGCGGGATATTCACAGGGCTTCGATTAGGTCGAACCTGTGTCTTATCTGGGCCATGTTGGACCGTTACTGGGACACGACGTTGTCGTTCCAGATGGAGTATGGGGAGGTCGGTGTGACCTTAGAGGACTTTGCCATGATATCGGGCCTCCCTTGTGGGGAGACGCCTGTTGAGTTCTCGGAGACGCCGGAGAGAGTGTCTTCCCCCGCGGTCACGGTTTTGATCGGTAGTGCTTTGTCAGAGCCTTCTGACATCACTCCATACTTGATCGCAAGCACATATGTGAGGGATCACTTCAGGGGGGAAAGCGGTGGGCTACGCTCTGGCAACGTTGGCAAGTCCGGAGGCGGAGGCTAGGGCTGACGCGCAGGAGGCGCGGTTATGGTTGTGGTACTTCTTGGGTACCACGTACTTTGGTGACAAGGGTGAGCGCTTGTCGACCAAGGTACTTTCTCTTCTTGCTGACTTCGACACTTTGGGTCAGTTTGACTGGGTTACACAAGCTATGGCGAGTTTTACCCGGTACTTGCACGCTGCAGTGCGTCCGGAGGCGATGGGAGATGGTAGTTCTCCTTCTTTGGTTGGTCCTGGCCTCATCTTGGAGGTACGAGCGTTTTTGTAGTTTTTTGTTGAGTTTGGTTTTGATTTTGATTCTGATTTTGATTTTGGCAATTTTTGAAAAAATTGGCTGATTTGTGTTTGCTGTGTTTGGTTACAGGCTTGGTTGTACGCTTACTTTGTCCCTCTGGGGCCGGGGACTTCCGGTGGCGTTCCTTCGACCTACCCTGCTGTGAGGACTTGGACGGTGGTTCGGAAGAAGTCGACCAAGTCGACTTACGAGGATTGCAGACGTCTGGTGAACGCCCTTCGAGTTGCTGACGTAAGTTGTTGTCCTCTACTCCTTTTGTTTTGTAGAAACAGATAGAGATAGGATGACTAGGTAGCTTAGAAAGCCCCAGTTAGTTGATTAGCTTTGCCTTGAGTGCAGTTTGTTGGGTGGCCTTGGGAGCACTACACAGACGTGCCGGCCGCTATCAGGGAGCGTTTGCGACCCCGCAGCTCCCAGCGTTTGTACCTCGAGACGGCGATCGAGCCGGTTTGGTACCTGGGCGAGCGTTTAGCTCGTCAGTGCTTTACTAAGACTTTCGTGGTACCGGTCGATCCGCCTAGGGTGTTGTTACAAGAGTCGACCCCTGACGAGGTTGAGGAGCACCTTCACGGTCAGGGAGGTGAGGAGCTGTTATTGCGGGAGGCTGACTACGACACCTTTCGGTTGTCGAGGCTTGCCTGGTACCCGATTAAGGTATGTTTTCTCCTGTTCTTTTGTTTTCATTGCCTCTTTTGAGTAGGATGGTTTGTCACCTTTGATGTGGACCCAAATTGTAGGGGGTCGATGTGCTGATGAGGACCCAACCCCCGGTTTTCCCGACATAGACCACCTTTCAGGGGTCGGGTGATGAGGAGCTACAGCTGCACCTGCCCGAGCCTGTGATCGCTGAGGTGACCTATTCTGGCATGGAGTGGAGGTTGACTGTTCTGAGGGTGAATTCCCGATTTGAAAGCTCCTCCTCATTATTGTTTTGCCTTGCATTCTATTGAAGGACCTTCTCGGATGTAGGTGTCGACCGCTAGTCATCAGGCTTTGTGGCGGATGGCTAACCGGTGGAGGGCACTTGCTAGTGACCTGGCTGCGAGGGAGTCTCGACTCGCTCAGGTACTTTTGTAGGTTGCTTTTGTGTATTTTTGTGTTGTATTTCACGTTTTTAGATCTCAACGATCTGTATTGTGTTTTGCAGGGTACCGCGGAGCCGGCGGAGCTTGCTCGAGTCTGGGCTGAGTTGGACACAGCCAGGTGGACGATTAAGGCCCAGGGGTTGAGGATCATCAGTCGAGACCAGGAGTTGAGGCGTCGCAAGGACGGGTTGCGGAGCCGAGATGTGAAGATTGCCTCTCTCAGGGATCAGTTAGCTGCAGCGGAAGAGCTTCGCGTCACGATGGAGCACGACACGTTGGAGAGTTCTCCGGAGAAGGGGCCCGAGCAGGAGGTGGTGTCTGCCTTGGCTGCGACTCCTCGTGAGATCGAGATTGGTCCGATGGGAGGCGCCGAGTAGTTGTAGTTGTCTGTCCAAGACATGGACAGACTCACGCAGTTTTGTACATATTTACATTTTGCGTGAGGCGGCTTGTATATATGTGTTTTTGGATTGTGGTTTATTTGTGATTTTTGGCTTTTTTGTGTTGCGTTTCGGAAAAGCGTTGTCGGCTGTTAGTTCCCCTTTGCTTCGTACTAGTTCCTGCATCGTTAGTGTAGAAAACAGGCAACAGATAGCACATACGCATAAATGTGAACACGTAAAAAGCATTTGATTGAAAAACAAAATTAACCACTATGACTCGAAGTTAAAACTGCGATTTGAAATGATATTTTGAAGATTCCGCGACAAGTCATCACGTTTGGACTTCCCAAAAAGAATTGGTTTGGAAATTGAGCAATTAACTCGTGTCTTGAATTAAATTGCATCAAAATTTGTTTGAAATTGATTTGTAACTCGAAAAAATAAAACTCTAACCGCCAGGGGTGAATTTTAAAAAAAAAAAAAAAATTGCGAGTGTATTTGATTTTATTTTTGTGTCTGATCAAGACTCGGATTTGTGAGAGCTTGAAATTTTGAAGAAAACTGACGTCGTGTTTATCAATTTTCGATTTTTGTGGAAAAATGCGAAAAAAAGCGAAAATTTTTTGGAATTTCGACTGACATGGAAACGATCCGTCGCAGATCGGTGCGACTAGTCCTTCCCCCTTAAAAAAGAAGAGAAAAACCTGTATGTTTAAAGCTGCGTCATGGAACCGTGTCGGATTTCGTAAAACGCGAAAACAAGGAAATGTGAGTGTGAAAAAACATAAAACATCCTGGATAGGCCCGAAGAGGCACGAGTCTTGGGGCGGGAGGTTTGAGGTGTCAGGAAGAAACACAACTTGAAAGGGACAATTCAAGGTGGGAATCCTGAGAAGCAGCCCCAAGAGGTGCGAGTACACCGGCGATAGAAGCCAACTTCCCCTTTTTTCGGAAAAACGCGCTGATTGTTTTGTTATAAATAAGGACGTTTGTGCTTCATTGTTTCATCATCCGAAACACGAAAAACATATCTAAAAACCTCTCTTCTACTTCCACAAAATTATTCATGGATGCTTTCGAAGATGTGTTGCGACAATGGTGTCGGGATTTGTCGCCTCCCGAAAAGTATCAACTCGTTGTTATGGGAGTTGGTCAATTGTTGGTGCTTCGTCAAGTCAAGGTGCAATCCTCGTTTCTTGAAGCATGCTCTCGGTAATAGGATTCAAAACATCATGTTTTCGTTTTCCCGAAAGGCGAAATTTGTCCTCTTGCCGAAGAAGTAGGTGCCATTGATGGGTGGCCGAATTGTGTTCCGGTGCTTCCCCCGACTCGGCTGTGTTATAAGGAGAAATTTCGTTCAATGTTGGGCTTGTCAACAAGTCAAGTCAACTTTCTCCTTGCTCCTCATGGTGTGGATATGTTAGCTCTTATCAACATCTTCTCAAACCGGTTGGATGCCAATGTCTCGGAGGTGGCTAGGAGAAGGGCTCTTGCCTTTTGCCTATTTCATGCATACCTCTTTGTTGATGCTTTAAAGAAGGAGGGGCCAAAATGCTATGGTAGCATGACCCTTGTGCATGTGGTTGAGCAAATGGAGCATGGTAGAGATCCATCATGGTTGGTGCTTGGCGAGATCATCCAAGCTTTGGACAAGAAGGGCTCTTATGAAGAGGCTCCCTCGTTTGGATCTCCAAGGATCCTCCAAGTGTGGCTAATGGAGAGGCTAAGGTATGTAGAGCCTCCGAACGATTCTTCTTCTTATTCCTTCCGTCACCTTACTATGAGGAAGAAATTGTACTCGGATAGTTTCGCATCCAGCGAGGCCTATTGGACCTCAAGATTGGTGGAGGAGGGTGGTCCTCTTATCCGTTGGGTGGTGCCATGGTTGCACTTGAGATCCTTCACGGGGTTGCCCGCTCCGGTTACTAGTTCTTGCTCTTTGATGGTGGTGGGTTTGAAGGTTGCTTCCTTCGTTTATCCCGAAAGGCTCATGAGGCAAATGGGGCGTCAACAAAAGGTGCCCGCTCAAGATACTCTCGTCCAAAAGAGTGTTTTCCGAAACTCCGAGCTTGTGGAGGTCTTCGAAAGATGGTGGGCCACTCGGCCGCTTTGGGAGGTACCAAACCCCGCTGCCACGACATGGGTGACTCCCGCTTATGTCAAGTGGTCAAGAGCTCAAACCTTGGAGGAGAGGTCCAAATATCGTAAGGATGAGGTTGTTGATTTGAAGTATAGAGAGGTTGGCAAGGCCAAGCGTGCCTTCTTTGAGGACTTTGTTGATGGAGCTAGCCCGGATGTGATGAGGCCACCAAAGAGGAGAAGCTCGGGTCCCAAAGATGCAATGGGTCGTGTATGGGCTCACTTTGGACCGAATATGGGGTCATGCAAGAGGCCGAAGGCAGTCGCCGTTGTAGATCCGTTGAGGATCCGTTCTGCAGAGGAAGTTCATGCAAGGCGGGCCAACAAGAAGAACAAGGGGAAGATGTACCCTGAGGGAAAAGGCAAAGGTAGAATGGAAGAATGAAGATCTCCATTACCCATTTTATTATTATGTTGTATTAGTGTTGTGAGTTTTTATTATGTTGTACTAGCTATGTATTGTATGTTTTGTGCTAGTTTTACTAGGTGAGGTGTCTTAGTCGGCACCGTAGCTTTGACAAGTTGTAGACTTGCCGAGATTTATTTGTTGTTGAACTTGTAATCCTTCTCATTATTAATTAAATAAGAGGATTGCTTGTGTTAAAAGAGTTGTGAACGCTTATTTTTTCCATCCATTTTGTAAGGGCAACTCTGCTTGAATTGTCCTAAACATTGCACTTGGGAAAGTGGGATTTTTGTGGGAAGGGAGAAAGACTTCTTCTTTTTATTTTTTGTGGGAGAGGGAATGTTGTTCCCTCTCTTTTTTTTTGAGTTGATATGGGTGATGTTTTGTATGTGGATAAACATAAGAGAATGTTTTTTTTTATTATGGGGATGGTTGTATCCTTCTTGTGTAAGAAAGGACTGCATACGTATCCACCTGAAAAGGTGAAATCAAACCATGCTCGTAGTTCGAAATGTTTTGTAAATTTATTTGGGCTTTGTGGTTGTATCCCTCTTGTAAAAGAAAGGACTGCCTACGTATCCACCTGAAAAGGTGAAATCAAACCATGCTCGTAGTTCAGGGGGTTTTGTTTGAGTGCAAATGGATGTTGCCTTTGACAGATCAAAGGGCATTCGAAACGGGCATGGTGCCGCAAATTAGACTCGATAAAACATGTAATGTCAAATCAGAACGCGTTGAGGAACTTGACTTGAAAGAGTTAAGGTGGTCGCTAGTTGTAAAACTAGGGTGAGGTTGTTGGTTGCTACGGTTCAAGGGTAGTATTTCTTGAGTTGGTCTAGGTTGGTCGGGTTTGTAAAATCCTCCCCATCTAGGTCACTCAATCTCACTGCGCCCCCCGGAAGTATTTTCTTGACCAGGTATGGTCCGGCCCAATTGGGTTTGAATTTCCCCATCGGATCGACGGGTAATGGTGCTCGAACCGACTTGAGGACCAAGTCGCCTTCCTTGATGTTCCTGGGTTTAACCTTTTTATTGAATGCCCGTTGTATACATCGTTGGTATAGCTGGACATTTTGCAAGGTGTTGAGTCGCCGTTCGTCTAGAAGCGTGAGTTGTTCGAACCTTCGACGGGTCCATTCCGCCTCAGGAAGTTGACTTTCCAGTAGGATGCGTAGAGATGGGACCTCTAACTCTACCGGTTGAACCGCCTCCATACCGTATACTAGGTAGAAGGGCGTGGCACCTGTCGGTGTTCGAATGGAGGTTCGGCATCCCCAGAGAGCGAATGGGAGTTTGCTCGGCCAATCGCGGTAGTTAATTTCCATTTTCTTGATAATGGTGACAAGAGTTTTGTTTGCTTCCTCCACCGCTCCATTGGTTTGGGGACGGCAGGGGGATGATCGATGTCGTTTGATCTTGTATTTATCCAGCAAGGCTTGTGTTTCCGCCCAGAAGTGAGAGCCTTGATCACTGATGATTTTATGGGGTACCCCATATCTGCAGATGATGTTGTCCTAGTTGAACTTTGCCACTTGTTTGGCGGTCAAGACTGCATAGGACTGCGCTTCCACCCATTTGGTGAAATAGTCGATGGTGACGAGGACAAAGCAATGTCCTTTGGTGCCTATCGGGTTGACTTTCCCGATGATGTCGATGCCCCAGGTCGAGAAAGGCCAGGGTGATGTCATGGTGTATAAAAGGGATGGTGGTATGTGTTGTATGTTGGCGAAGATTTGGCAATTGTGGCAATGTTTGACGTAGTTGCGGCAATCGGCTTCCATGGTGGTCCAATAGTAGCCTAACCGCATGATTTTTCGGGTCAGCATCATTGCGCTCATGTGAGGGCCACATTCTCCGTCGTGGACCTCTCCCATGACTTTTTTGCCTTTGTGATGGTCAATGCAAAGGAGGAGAATCCCTTGGGGTGTTCTTTTGTATAATTGTTCTTGGTTTATCACGAATTGTGATGCAAGTAAATGAATGGCTCTTTGTCCTCTTGGATCAGAGTTAGGAGGGAATTCATTTTTTGGTTTTGTAGTTGAGGATGGCTTGGTACCAAGGTTCATTATGGTTTTCTTCGTCGTTGTTGATGGTACAGATGTGAGCTGGCTCGCTCTTTCTGTCGACACATAGGGGCATTGATGTCATGTCGTCAGGTATGTTGACGAGTGCGGCAAGTTTTGCCAGGGCATCAGCAAATTGATTTTCCTCTCGTGGCATGTGAAAGTAGTCGACTTGGTCGAAGAACACAGCCTCTTGATTGATTTTTGCTCGGTAGGGAGCTAAGCTGTCACTTCAGATTTTCCATGATCCGGATACCTGATTGATGATGAGTGGGGAATCGCCGTGGACCCTCAGTCTCTTGATACCAAGTGTTATGGCCGCTTGTAGGCTTATGAGGCATGCTTCATATTCGGCGGCATTGTTGGTGACGGCGAAGTCTAGTTTGACCGAGATCGGAACATGTTCTCCCTCTGGTGATATTAGAAGGATTCCTACCCCGAAACCTCTTAGATTAGATGCACCATCGAAGTATAGGTCCCAGGCGTCGGTGTCAGCACAAAGGATGTCTTCGTCAGGAAGTGACCATGTGTCGGTCGTTGGATCCTCGTTGACGGGATTTTCTGCTAGGAAATCGGTGACTGCCCTTCCCTTAATAACCTTGAAGGGTCGAACCTGAGATCAAATTCGGATAGCATGAGTGTCCATCTAGACAGCCTTCCATTTAGTACGGGTTTTTCGAAGATATATTTGACCGGGTCCATCTTGGAGTAGATGTGAACCATGTAGCTGAGCATGTAGTGCCGCAGCTTCTTTGTTGATCATACTAGGGCAAGGCATGTCTTTTCCAGTTGGGTGTACCTTGTCTCATACTTGATGAACTTTTTGCTGATGTAGTAGATGGCTCGTTCT
Organism: Silene latifolia; assembly: GCF_048544455.1. Lineage (NCBI taxonomy): Eukaryota > Viridiplantae > Streptophyta > Magnoliopsida > Caryophyllales > Caryophyllaceae > Silene > Silene latifolia. Next base: position 290,305,925 of record NC_133537.1, read on the forward strand.
TCGCCGTCGACTATTTGTGCTAGCATAGCGCCCATGGCTGTGTCAGTGACAGTCAGGTACAGGGATAAGGGAATTCCTTGTTGAGGTGCCATGAGGACAGGAGGCTTGGATAGGATTTCCTTTATCCTGTCGAAGGCCTTTTGACAGTCGTCGTCCCAATTGGTGTGATCGGAGGCGCGAAGCTTCTTGAAGATTGGTTCACAAATTATGGTGAGCTTGGCTATGAAGCGGCTAATATATTGAACCTGACTGAGGAATCCCCGAATCTCCTTCTCGTTCTTAGGCCGAGGCATTTGTTGAAGGGCTTTGATTTTGGTTGGATCAATCTCATGCCTCTTTTGCTGACGACGTGTCCCAAGAGTTTTTCGGAGGTGACCCCGAATGCACACTTCTGAGGATTCAGTCTCATGTTGTATTTCCGCAGACGAGAGAAGAATTTTCGAAGGGCGCTGATGTGGTCGTCCCATTCTTTTGATTTTAGGATCATGTCATCGACATATACCTCAACCTCCTTGTGCATCATATCATGTAGGAGAGTGGTAGCGGTCATTTGATAGGTTGCTCCGGCATTGATGAGGCTAAAGGGCATGATAGTGTAACAATATGTACCCCACTGTGTAGTGAATGCAGTCTTGTGCATGTCTTCCTCAGCCATTTTGATCTGGTTGTACCCAGCATACCCGTCCATGAATGATAGGAGGGCGTGCTCGGCGATATTATCCACCAGGATGTCAACATGTGGCAAAGGGAAGTCATCCTTTGGACTTGCTTTGTTCAGATCCCTGAAGTCGACGAAAACCCGAATTCTTCCATTTTTTTTTTGGTACAGGCACGATGTTGGCCACCCAGTCAGAGTATTCAGACACTTTAATGAACCCGGCCTTGAATTGTTTATCCACTTCTTCCTTGATTTTCAAGGCCCATTCAGGGCGCATTCGGCGCAACTTTTACTTCACGGGCTTAGCTCTGGGCTTAATGGGTATCCTGTGCTCTGCAATCTCCCTGTCGATCCCAGGCATATCTTTGTAGGACCAGGCGAATACGTCCTTGTATTCGCGTAGGAGGTCAATGAACTGTTGTCTTTTCGAGGGATCAAGGGTTGTCCCTATCCTAAGTTCTTGAGGTGTGTCGTCGGTTCCTACATTAATAGGTTCGGTCTCCTCAATGATGGGGGTCCTGGTTTCCCGTTTGTCAAGTTCTTTGGTTAAGTGAGGTGGGTAATCACTCAAGTCAGATTCCTCATAGTCATTCAGAATTGAATTGCGGTTAAATTGAGACGAGTCATAAGCAAACTTAGCGTTCATTAAGTCGACTTGAACGAAAAGCTCGGATAGGACAGACATCTCATGGGCAGTCAGAGGCAACACAACAGAGGAGGTGGCCCCTGGAACAAGCTCCAGGTTGTCACCTTCCATGGGAGTGGGGATGACCCTAGTTGACTCAGCCTCTTAAGCAGCCACAAGTTTGTGATAAAACAGTGGGAAGGGGACTCTGACTGGGACTTCAGAAGTGCTAGGAGGTAAGACAGACTCTGACTCCGACTCAGACTTAGATTCTTCTTCACTTCCCTCTTTGGACATAGGGCCTTCTCCCGTTGTAATCTTGAGAATGCGGCCTTGACGATCGCTCCACTTGACGGTTTTTCTCCAGCCCTGTGTAGTTTTCTCTGGGTCAGTATCAGAGATTAAGGCGGTGAGGTCAAACTGGTTGTCTTTTAGGGCAATGATGATGATGATGTCCTCATAGCCGAGGTGCTTGATGTTGTCTTCTCCGAAGAGGAGAGTGACAGCTTGTCCGTCGAGGCATGGGGTCGACTCAAATTTGGTTGATGCAGCTTTGGTGTTGTTGGGGATGAAATAGCAGTCTTGGAAGACTTCTACTCCCGGGTGCCTGACCTTGGCCACAGAATCATAGATCGGTTCAGGAAAGCCGTGATAGAGTTCGGACTCTCCCTCGGAGACAAAGTATCCATTAAGGGTCAAATGATAGGGATGGAGGATAACTCTGTGCTTCTTGCGCTTCCGTATTAGGAGGTTCATCTCTTGGATGTCTTCATCGATAGGCTCATAGCCTAGCCCGAAGGGGATTTTGGGGACCTTATCCTGTTTTAAGGGAGGTAAGGTGCTCTTTAGCGGATTGAGGGGAAAACCCGGGAAGTAACCCTGGCGCATCAGAATGCGGTTGACTGTGAGGTTGGCAAATGGTCACAATCAAAGGGTGTTGATTCATCGGATAGGGCATTCATAGTTTAGAATCCCCACATCTCGCTGTCGTCCTCCTCAATGGCTTGGGAGGCTAATCCCTTTTTCATAACGGCTTTGATCAGGGAAGCGGGAATTGTGATCGTCTTCCCGTTGAAGGGGATCCTGATTTTCTGGTGAAAGGTTGAGGTAACTGCCTTGACGGCGTAGATCCATAGGCGTCCCAGAAGCATGTTGAAGGAGGCGTCGATGTCGACCACCTGAAAACTGGTTTGCCTTTTCAAAGGTCTGGTTGTAACGGTCAGGGTGAGAAGCCCCGCAACCTTACGGCGAGTGCCATCATAAGCGCGTACTCCTTGATTGGTTGGGACCAAGTCACCTTCTTTAATACCCAGTTTGTGAGCTGTTTTGAGGGGAATGACATTAACCGTGGATCCGTCGTCCACAAGAACCATAGGCACATTCTTTTTGAGGCATTGCACGGTGATGTATATGGCCAGGTTATGGTTGGCTCCGAAGGGAGGGATATCCTCATCAGAGAAGATGACCGGGTTATTCAGGTCGGGGACATCCCTTGTCATGTATGCTACCACTTCTTCAGGGGAGGAGGAAAAGGGAACAATCAGTTTTCCCAAGGCTTGCAGCAGAGCTTGCCGATGCTCGAAGGATGTAGCAATCAGTTGTCAAATCGAAATTTCGGCTTTTGCTTTTTGCAGTTGTTTGAGGATTGAATTCTCGGGAGCCTTTGGTTGAGTGTCCATGTCCGGGACGACCTGGTCATTCGTTGTTGGAATGACTGTTGAATTGTTTGGGTTTTGATAGGGGCGTCCGGACCGGGTAAGATGACCGATCTCTTTTGCCTATTTCCCTTTTCCCGGGACCACATAAACATCCTCAGCGTCATATCTCCAGATACCATTGACTTCGGGGTCTCGAGCGTTCCTTGTAGAGGTATTCCTTGGTGGGCAGTTTTTGTGAGGGAAATTTTTGTGAGGGTAATTTTTGTGAGGGTAATTTTTGTGAGGTTGATTGTTGTGGGGTTGATTGTTATGGGGTGCGTGCCAGAATGGTCGCGGGAGCAATCCTTCCTGGTGAGGGTAGTTTTGGGTGCTTGGAGGACCCTCCCTCGGGCGCGGTGCTGGTGTTGGTGGGTTGAAAATCAACCGGCGGTAGGCATCGTCAAGTCGAGTAATCCTTTCCGAAAGACAGGCTATAGCCTCCTCAACTTGTTGGAACATGGCAAGCATGGTTGAGGCACTAAACACGAATATCCCGTCCGAGGCATCCTTCTCCAAAGCATTCACCTCCTCATCAATTGGTAGGATGAGGTGTGAGTAGTCCAAAGTTGGCTCGTCATCGGAGATAGCATGGATACCAAAAGGGTTCGTCTTGTTGTTTTGTTTTGTTGGTGGAGGCAAAGGTAATTCCCCTTTCTAGATCATGTCCTGGATGACATGTTTGAGCTTGAAACAGGTTTCCGTGTCATGACCTTTCCCTTGGTGGTATTGGCAGTAGGCATTAGGATTCCAGAAACGGGATTTCTTAACATCGAACGGATCCGGAGTGGGTCCGATCGGGGTTGTAATTTCCCTTGGTCCATAAGCCTTTTTAGGGCGCTTGCATAAGTTGACCCTAGGTTGGTGAACACTCTTTGAGGGCGCTCAACTCTTTTCGCAGTTGGCTCGAGGAGGTTGACCTCGTCAATTTTGTTTGTTTGATCATAAGGGCGAGATCTGGTTGATATAGATTCCTGGTAGCCTCTACCGGTGGTTTTGGCTAGGACACCCTTTCGGAGGTCTCTTCGATGCGGGTTCCAAGGATTTGTAGATCCTGGAATGTCTTGATGTTTTGGTACCTCAGCAAATTGGCATATACCGGGCGGAGATTGTTGACAAATTTCTCCACCAAAGTTAACTCGCTTGGATTGCTGACCAACTGAGTGCATACTCTCCTCCAACGGGTTAGGAATTCCGTGAATCCCTCCTTATCATTTTGAGTTAGGACCTCCATAGTACGGGTGTTGGCCTGAATCTCGACATTGTCGGCATATTGCTTAGCAAATTCAACCGCAACCTCATCCAAGGTAGTGAGGTTCTTCGGGTCAAGGGAGTAGTACCACTGGCGAGGGATCGGTTCCAGGGATGATGGAAAGATCCGGGTGAAGAGTTCCTGTTTGACCCCTTTTATGGCTATTTGATAGGCTATCGCACACCTATACAAAGATAATATTTATACCCTAGACAACAAATGAATGTAGTACGTAGGGGTCGAACCCAAAGGAGACGGGAGTTATTAATTAATTGTTATGGATTGAATTTTACCTTGGTGGATTATCGATTTATTGATTGGTTTGGTTTGATGTGATGATAAAACAATAATAAAGAAAATGTCTAGGGAGGTCGGGTCACACATGCTAATTATGTAAATGCTTATGTCAAGTTAGGAAGTTGATTTTACGATAAATGTTTAGGCTTAAAGACACCCACCTTACGATATTAGTGTCAACCATAGACCGGGTGCTAGAGAAACTCTCGTCCATGACTAGGTCGTCCTACTACACATGCTTTGTCTAATTCAATTCCGTGCCTCTCGACTTTTAGAACGAATGAACAAACTTAATCAATGAATAAGACCTTTAAACATAGATTAAACGTGACGATGCAAACATGTGATAGAAACAATCTATCAATTTAACTTAGCCTCATTTTAACATTTACAATTTACTTAGTCATGCATGGTTTCCCTTACTCCTTAGACAAATGCAACTACTCTAACATGGTGGAAATGTAAATTAAACTAATGATAAATGAAAACATAATGAAAATATGAATTAGAAATTACCTTGCAATTGGAAATGGAAATGGAAATGGAACAACAATACTTGTAATATAAATAACTTGTAAATGTAAATTGTTTTATAACTTGAAATGTAAATAGGAAATGTAATTAACATAAATTGAATCTAAACTAAACTAAACTAATAACTAAACTAATCTAACTACTAAACTTAGAGAGAATTATGAGAAATTGTGTAGAAAGATGGTGCGTAGTGTGTGAGATTAGCATCTCTTATATAGGAAATAAGGGAGTAAACTTTGTAGAGGAATCCCAAAATATCATCCTAAACACACTCTTAATTTTCCTTCAATTCTTGAGTAATTGCCAAAAGGAATCCCATGCAAATTCTTAATGCCTCTTTAATCACATGGTTAAATGTGATATTAGCATCCAAAGCTTTTCTTAGCATCCAATATTTTCCACCATAATTTGGACTTTGAATTTGGGCTTGACTTGCATATTGACTTTGCTTGCATTTTCATTTTGATCCAACACTTTCTTCATGCAAAATCCATGCACTTCCAACACTTAGTCCAATCTTTCTCTCATACTTAGCCTTACTTCTAGTGTTAGCACATTTTATAGTACTTTAGCTCATTTAGCTCATTTTCCTACAAAACACACTTGAACACACAATTGCACTAGAAACACAATATTAGCTTAAAAACACTTTGATAAGTGCTAAATGATATATAAAATCAAACTAATATAAGGGGTTAAAATGTATAAAATATGCACTTATCAAACTCCCCCAAGCTAAGTCCTTGCTTGTCCTCAAGCAAGATCATCCCAACATTGCAAATCCCAAGCAGCTAACAAGCAATTGATTCAAATCCCGAAAACACATGGGCATAAGGATAAGCAAAATCATGGATGAGATTTACATGGCGGCGTAGCGTGGATGACTTCAAGTAAACTTTTCGGCTCTTGCATGATCTTTTGACTTTCGGACTCTCACGATCCACTCATAACTCAATTTTGTGTAAAAGGACATTTTGTGATTAATCACTCAACAATCCTCGACTCATGAGAGTGTGCCCGCAATCTAATATGGTAATCAATTCAAAACTCTAAGACAAAACAATCAAATGCAAGCATGTAAAGAAGCCAAGGGTAAGAAGAAGGTATATAAACATGGGCAAGAAAGGGGAACAAATGAGTTATGGTAATGTGGAGCTAAGTCAAGCTAGCAACTACCAAAATGTAAAGGTGCTCAATCCCAATTACAACCCAATTTGCAATTTAATCATAAGTAAACTCTCCAAAATATATGAATAATGTATGAGAATTTCTCACATCAACTTCTTCTTCTCTTTTTTTCTTTTTTAATTCATACTTTTTTTTTTCATTTTCTTTCATGCTTTTTTTTCATTTCTTTTTCTCAACCTTTTTTTTTCCTTCTTGATTTTTTCCATTTCAATTCATCATCACTTTTTCTTCTTTTCTTTCTTGAGCATTAAGACCAAGCTCACATGATTGTCCAAACTTTGAAACAAATCCCAATTGAGCACCCAAACAAGGACAAACAAAGCTACTAGCTCAACAAGGGTAGGCAATTTCAATGATGTAGCTAGGGATAAATTTTGTGAAGGGGTCAAAAAGGCTAAATTTATCATGTGAATGGCTCCAAAATGCTTTAACAAATGAATGCATGCTTAACAAGAGATGAAATAAAGACCATACTTGTGCGTTTTGATGTAACACACAACATAAGGAGACCTACACTCACCTAAGAGAGACCAGATATGGATGCATTGGTCTAAAGAAGGCTCTACCTTACCATTTTGTGGTTTGCCAAAAGTCAAGATCAAGCTTACTTGGTCCAAAATCCATCTTCCACCTACTATGTCAAGACATCCCCATGCATGCTATATCCCGTCAAAAGTAGCGAATCAAGAGTTATCAAGCCAAAAATGGGACAAACAAGAGAGCATAAGTAGGACAAGTAAAGAATTAGAAACAAAAATTCACACAAATTTTTCAAAAATTCTCACTAAATCTATACTAACTAAATGCAAACTAACTAATGTGCAAATGCAATCTCCCCCCAAGCTAAACATAACATTGTCCTCAATGTGCCAATAATTAAATTACTCAACTAAACCACAAAATGGTTCAACGCACATAAACAAGAACGATAAGAGGTCATATTTAATGGGTTGCGAGAAATAAACTAAAGTGCAAAACAAAGAAAACTTACTAGACTAACGAGCCTCCCCCAAGCTAGCAAAAACATTGGGAGATTCCTCCATTTAGCATCTCATAAAAAAAAATGGGTCAAAATTCCGATGGGTACTTTGTCCTTGATGCTAATAGAGGTTTTCGGAGGTGATTTGATTGGGAAATGAAGAAAAATGGAGAGAAGGAGTACCGTCCTCTGCTTTTGAAGCATATAGAAAAGATTTAGCATATCCCGTATTTTATTAAAACGCGCAAAAACGAAGAAAGTCACGACCCCGATCGGGGTTGACCGTTGAATTTTTTTTTTTTTTTTTTTTTTTTTTTGAAAAAAAACGTAACGTTACGATCCCGAACGGGGTTACAACATGGGGTAGTATGCTATCCTTCAAAACGCCTCTTCTTCTCTTCAAACACCTACAAGTCACAACTCAAAATAGCTAATTAGTCTAAAATTTATTCCTAATTCTAATAAAACATGAAATTGCGTAAAAAGTGAAATAAAAACAAACTATTTTTTTCTAATGGATCCTCCATCGTCCTCTAAAAAGCACGTCAGTGCCCTTAGAAGTGTTGGGGCTGGTGTCCTTAACAGTTAGTGCAAGGACTTATAAATCTCTAAAAGGATCAAAGGGCATACTTTTGGTATTATTATCAGTTGATCCACGTTTATCAATAACGGTTGGCTTGCTAGATAAGTTTGACGTTATTGTCATACAGATGGCGGTGATCAACTGGTCCCTAAAAGTCACACCTATAGGATACGTTTGAGAGACGTGACAGTATGAAAATACAGTCATGTTGATGCCAATTTTGACTAACCAGTTAGTCCGAGTTATTGACTAGTAATTAGTCAAACGTGATGTTGAGATATTTTATTTAATACGGATTAAATAAAATGGGCTAAAAAGGTAATTAAGCGATTAATTCGTAAATTGAATGTAAACGATTTATATTCGATTAATGTATATTGAATAAATTAATTATACAATATCGTCTTAGTCGGACATGTATTAATACTTCAACTAACCCGTGTTATTAGTTGATATTTTAATAGCCGATAACCGATGACGATTTATAATAAAAACCGCGTCATATACATTTTAGCGAGACGAGTCGGATCAGTCGGATCACGAGTTAAATGAGGAGAAAGTGGAAAGCCCACTCCCTCCTCTAGTGACCCGCGGATCGAGGCAACAAAAGGAGAGCCTTCTCTCCTTTTGAAACCTAATTCATTTTTACAACAAAATTAGGGTTTTGGAGATCATTTTTCTCTGAAACCTAGATCTCACATCTCGAAAAACTCACATCAAGTTCTCTCAATATTGCAAGGCAATTAGAGAACGCATTTCTAGCACAAGGGCATATTCTTAGACGATCTTGGGTGCAACAATTAGGAGGAGGTCTACTTTGATCTCTCATTGCCGAATTGCACTAGGACCGAAGGTTAATTCTTGTGCTTAATCGTTTTTCATTATATTTCGTTTATGACCATATTTCACATGTTAAATTTACGTTATAATCCTTAAATTTAAAGGGTCTTATACGGATATTACCCTACAAGTGGTATCAGAGCGAGGCCACGTAAATTTTCATTGTGATTTTTCATAAAACCGATTTTGAAACGATTGTTTTTTGTCTCGAAAACCGTGCCATCACATGTATTACACGGCTGTTTTTGTTTCATTTTTCGTTTTGTTCTTTTGCATATTGTTATTTTATACGGAGATTATAACAATATGTCAAGTTTTGTCAGATTGTAAAATTGTTTTGATGCGGTTTTGATCAAAATTGAGATGTTTTGTTTCGTTAAAATTGTTTTCACGAGGGTTTCATGTTTTCAGTATGTTTTTGCCCTCGATCGAGCATGTTTCTACTCGATCGAGAGCCCTTCCTTGTTGTTTTTGCTCGATCGAGTATTTTCAGTACTCGATCGACCTCTATTTAAAACCCCCCGCTCGATCGAGAAGTCCTCGTACTCGATCGAGCAGATTTCTTGATAAAAGCCCTCGATCGACCTCCGATCTTGTCGATCGAGTACTTTTCGATTAGCATACCTCTCGATCGACTAGCGGTTGATCGATCTTTTTGTTCCTCGATCGAGCACTTTTGTCCCTGGATCGAGGGATTTTTGTTTTCAGCGACTTTGAAAATTTATTCCTTTTGTTTTAAATTTTCTTTTGGCCTTAATATGTACTTTATACGGATATTGTACACTCGCTATGATTGTGAAACGGTTCACACACGTACCATTGAGTTATTTTAAAGCGTATTTAAAGTAACGGATTGTAATAGATTAAAATTAAATTGATAGAAGCGGTTTTATCACATAAATTTTAATCGTTAAAAGGTGGTTTGGATAAATTTAACATAATTACGGAATTATGTCACGAATAAATTTGTTTTAGTTGATGCATTTTCTTTTATCGTTATTTTGAATGCCGTGAATGCCTTTTATTACGTATTTATTCATTTTTACAAACGGTTGTAACTTAGTGTGGCCTTAGTAGAACGTGTTACCGTAATGATGGAACACGGTCTTGGTTGTATTTTGAGATCTCGTATCTCCGATTTTGGATTTTTCACTTGTAATTACAGTTTTCGTATTTAGAATGTAAATAGGTTTATATTTGTAAATTTTAAATTGTAATTTTTGAGAAGACCAAAGATGGAGATCGGATGCTCACTCCCATTTGCAAGGTCAAAGATGGAACATCAAGACAAGCTTTTCGGGTCCAACGGTGGATTCCAAAGTTGTATTATGTTCTTTTTACTAGGATAGGCCACACTAGGAATTTTATTTACGTACTGCATTCTTTTATTTATTTTTCGTAACGATAATATGCATCATTTTCCGCCTAAAAACCAAACCACCTATTTATTGCATGAAAACTAACACATATAGAGGTCACGAGTTAGTTTTCTTTGACATTCTCATGTCACACGATCAATGCTAAGCCATCACCTAAATTAATTCATTCACGCAGTCGCTAGTTATTCGTTCACTTAAAATGAATTAAAATTAAGTTGATGGGATCTTCCTCGTATAAACCAAAATTGAGAATGGTCTTTATAGGTCAAACTCCAATGAGTCCCTTCTTCGTCGGTAGGCATAATATGACCCCTTCTACGTCGGGTAAGTTGGAACCGATTGACCTATTTTATCTCAACACTATGGTCACTCGTACGATCCTGTGATTATGGTGGACTATAGATAGGATTTACGGAAATCTATCGACCAAGAGTTCTTACGGAAGAATTAGCTAAACAGTTGGCTTATCAATTTACAAAAATTGAGTCTTGGGATCACTTGTATTATTCTTGAGGGAGATCAATTATGCAAGTGCGAGAGTCTACACGTTAAAATGAATTTTTTTTAAATAGACTTAAATCACCTCGATGAGTTGCTTATTTCGTTTTTGTTTTTCTTTCTTTTTCAGTGTAGAACACGATCTATTAAACTGCTATAACGAAATGGCTGGTCCTACTAACGACCCAATGCCAAGTGCCACATTGGACCGTGAGTCCTGGCTTCGGATCTTCATGAATCGGATGAATCGGTCTACTCGGCGAAGAATGATGGATCAAACTTCGCGGGACCGGGAGGCGGCATTACGGAATCTTTGCCGCGGTGACGGAAGCTCAAATATCTAATAGAGCCCATCCCGCCAAACCCAGGTCCCACGGCTAGAGCTAATGAGATCGCCAAGTTTAACGATTTCTGTATGGAAGCGGGTGCGATTAAAAACGTACTCATTTTTGCAATGGAACCCAATTTGCAGAAACGCTTCATAGCCCATGGTGCAAACAAGATTTTCACCACGCTCACTAAGGAATTCTCGAAAGCACCGAGAATCGTGACCTATGAGCATACCACTCGCTTCTTTGATGCGAGACTCTAGAAGGGCCAACCAGTTAGCCCACACATTCTCAGCATGATTGAGAATGTCGAGAAGCTGGAGACGCTTGATTGTAAGATCAGCGAGAACATTGTTATTGACCGCATGCTTCATTCACTCCACGATGGTTTTGCGCTCTTTAGAGCGAATTACTATATGAATGATTTGAAGAAAAGTCCCCATGAACTGCACTCCTTCTTGTACGGACCGAGAAGGACATGAAGTTCGGTGGGAGCATGAAACGAGGATGTTCTCGTTGTGTCAAACAAGGGCAAGGGTAAGGGCAAAGCTAAAGCAGACCTAGCAGTAGGTAAGGCGAAGTTCAAGAAGTCGGGTTCAGGTAAGAGTGGTCCTGGTGAGTCGAGCAACTCATCAGGCGCGACAAAGAGCAAGGATGGTAACATGGAGTGTCACCATTGCCACAAGACTGGGCATTGGAGGCGTACATGTCCCGTATACCATGAGGACATAAAGGCAGGTCGCGTTAAACTTTGTTGGTATGTTTTCTTCCTCTTCTACTTTTATTCATATGATTGAGATTAACCACGCAAGTTACGGAACTTGGGTACTAGATCCTGGTTGTGGTTCTCATCGTGTAATCATGTACGGGGGCTCGAAACATCGAACCCCTCGTAAAGGGTGAGGTGGACCTGCGTGTCGGGAATGGAGCACGAGTGGCTGCCGTCTCGAGGGGAACATATGTGATCCAGCTTCCTAGCGGATTTGAGTTATCTTTATATAACTGCTATTATGTACCCAGTCTTTCTAAAAACATTATTTCAGTTTCTGCACTTGACAAACTTGGTTTTTCATTTGTAATAGAGAATAATTCTTGCATTTTCTCATTACACGATATGATTTATGGCAAGGCAGTCTCCATGAACGGAATTTATGTTTTAGATCAGACCACCGAAATATTACACGTAATGAATAAAAAGTTAAAGGTTGGTGACAAAGATCAAACGTATCTATGGCACTGCCGTATGGGACACATTAATGAGAAACGCGTAAAATAGCTCATAAAGAATGGAGCTATCTCGGCCTTTGATTTTCAATCATTTGGCACGTGTGAATCATGTCTCATCGGTAAGATGACTCGGATTTCCTTCAAAGGTGTTGGAATGCGCGCTGCTGACCTATTAGGACTCATACACACGGATGTATGTGGACCTATGTCAATCACCGCACGAGAAGGCTATAGGTATTTCATCACTTTCACAGACGATTTAAGTAGATATGGCTATGTTTACTTAATGAAGCACAAAAGTGAATCCTTTGAGAAATTCAAAGAATACCAGAATAGGGTACAGAACCTACTGGGTAGAAAGATTAAAACACTGCGTTCAGATCGTGGTGGCGAGTATCTTTCTCACGAGTTTGATCAACACCTTAAGGACTGTGGGATTGCCTTACGAGTTACCTCCACTGGAACACCTCAGTTGAATGGTGTGTCCGAACGGAGAAATCGAACACTTCTTGATATGGTTCGATCCATGATGAGTCACACGGTATTACCTGATTCATTATGGGGTTATGCTCTTCTGTCAGCTGCTCTAATACTTAACCGAAGTCCGTCTAAAGCTGTTGACAAGACTCCATATGAACTATGGAAGGGAACGGTCCCTAACTTGTCCTTTATACGGGTTTGGGGCTGCGAGGCTTATGTCAAGTGGAGATACGAGGATAAGCTCGGCCCGCGATCGGTCAAGACATACTTTATAGGCTATCCTAAAGGAACACTTGGTCATTACTTCTATTCGCCAACCGAACAACGTGTTTTTGTTGCGGCTAGTGCGACATTCTTAGAGAAGGAATTTCTCGAGAATGCAAAGAGTGATAGAACCTTCGAACTGTCGGAGATTCCAGAACCAACTACCGAGCAACCATTGGAGGAACCAGTTCCTTCAATCCCGGCTGCGGTTAATATTCCTGAGGAACCTAGGAGGTCGGGAAGAGTCTCTATTCCTCCAGACAGATACATCGGTATGGTCGAGGAACATGACATAGATGACATTCTACTCTTAACGAGTAGTGAACCCGCACCCTATAAAGGTGCCATGACTAGTTCTGACTCAAAGCTATGGCTTGGGGCCATGCAATCCGAGATGGACTCTATGTATGAGAACAACGTATGGGATCTTGTTGACTTACCTGCTAAGGTTCGTCCCCTTCAATGCAAATAGCTTTACAAGATAAAGCATTCTGTGGAAGGTCAACAAGATATCTATAAAGCACGACTAGTTGCTAAAGGTTTCACCCAAGTGCCAGGTTTGCACTACGATGAGATTTTTGCACCCGTAGTTATGCTGCGTTCCATTCGGATTATCTTAGCGATTGCCGCTTTTCATAACTATGAAATTTGGCAAATGGACGTGAAAACCGCCTTCTTAAACGGTTTTTTGGAGGAAGAGTTGTACATGGTGCAACCCGAAGGTTTCATCGATCCTGAACATCCTAAGAAAGTATGCAAGCTTAAGCGTTCCATTTATGGACTTAAGCAAGCATCTCGGAGTTGGAATCATCGTTTCGACCAAGTGATAAAAGAAAATGGATTCATTCGATCAGTCGAGGAACCATGTCTCTATATCAAGTCGAGTGGGAGCAAGATTGTCTTTCTAATATTGTATGTTGACGACATACTCCTGATTGGGAATGACATACCTCTCTTAACTTCGGTGAAAGTATGGTTGAAGAACCATTTCCAGATGAAAGATCTGGGTGAGGCACAAAGAATTTTGGGCATCCGTATCTATCGAGATAGATCACGTCGGATGTTATCTCTCGATCGGGAGTCTTACATAGACAAAGTCCTAGAGAGATTCAAAGCATGACTAACTCAAAAAGGGGTTTCTTCCTATGGCTCCGGGGTGCATTTGAGCAAGTCTCGAGGCACCGAGACACCGGAAGAGAAAGAGCGCATGACACGGATTCCTTATGCTTCGGCTATAGGATCAATCATGTATGCCATGATATGCACACGTCCGGACGTGGCATATGCATTGAGTATGACAAGTCGATTCCAACAGCATCCAGGTGAATCACATTGGCTGGCTGTCAAGAACATTCTTAAGTACCTACGGAGGACTAAAGATTGGGCATTGACTTATGGAGGCCCTCAAAAGCTATGCGCAACCGGTTACGCAGATGCTAGCTTCCAAACGGATCGAGATGACTCGAAATCTCAGTCTGGATTCGTTTTACTCTTAATGGGCTGCTGATCATCGGTGGAAGAGTTCCAAACAAAGCGTTATTAGCAGACAGATTCTACGACCGAGTCCGAGTACTATGCCGCGTACGAAGCTACAAAGGAAGCGATATGGATGCGTCAATTCTTACATGGACTATCCGTAGTGCCTAGTTCGAATGACCCGATCACCATCTATTGTGACAATAGAGGTGCCATCTTCCAGGCTAAGGAGCCCAAGTCTAGCAACAAATCTAGGCATGTACAACGGAAAGCTCATCTAATCCGAGATTACGTGGAGCAAAAGGAAGTAGTGATAGAAAAGATTGCTACTGATGATAATATAGCAGATCCTCTCACTAAACCATTACGACAAGATAAGCATGAAGGGCACGTTCTTTCCATGGGAATTAAACGTGTTCTTGAGTTGTAGTACTCTTTTATGGATTAGATTCATTCTTTTTGTACCCTATACAACATCATCGTTTTGATATTTATATATATTTTGTTTTTCATGTGGAATTGTACGACAATTTTTGAACACCACAAAGTGAACTGAACAAACATTATATTTCTAGTCCTTAATTGCCCACATGAGCTGATAACTCTGGCAATTATTTTGTGACGTTGGTTGATGGTGGGTTCAACAAGCCATAAGTCAAACGGTTGACTGACCAATCACAGAGGCGAGTTATACGGATCTCTCGTAGGACACAATTGTGACATCGACGTGGAGTCCTAAATGTTTTATAACATTCGGTGCCCGGTCGTGGATAGGACCTCCATGGTGATCCTAAGAGTCGATTCTTTTGACTATCGACTGTCTCTTGAGACTAAGGCGGATTTTGGGTGACTTTGGTTTCTTTCTCACGGTCATCCGTGTGGGGCCAAGTAGATTTTTTCGGGTCATTTCATGCGTGCTTAGATCGGAAGGAGTCGAGTTGAAGGAAATATTCAGCCTTTATCAGTTACTCGATATTTCTCAGGGCCACTCGAGGAGTCAGAATCGAAATGCATGGCCATGCTCGGATACGGATTCGTTTTATCAGTTAAGTTACTCTCTAGTCGGGGAAACCACTCTTGATACAGATCGATTGTAAAATACGACCTTTGCGGATCCGGATCTGCAAATTGTTTTACATTGAGTGGGAGAAATTTTAAATGAATATGAGAATCGGTTATCGCACATACACTTGTACGGACAAGTGGGAGTTTGTTGGAGCTTGTGTCCTCCAGTTAGTGCGGATAACGTCATTGCACATACACTTGTACGGACAAGTGGGAGCTTGTTGGGGCTGGTGTCCTTAACAGTTAGTGCAAGGACTTATAAATCTCTAAAAGGATCAAAGGGCATACTTTTGGTATTATTATCAGTTGATCCACGTTTATCAATAACGGTTGGCTTGCTAGATAAGTTTGACGTTATTGTCATACAGATGGCGGTGATCAACTGGTCCCTAAAAGTCACACCTATAGGATACGTTTGAGAGACGTGACAGTATGAAAATACAGTCATGTAGATGCCAATTTTGACTAACCGGTTAGTCAGGAGTTATTGACTAGTAATTAGTCAAACGTGATGTTGAGATATTTTGTTTAATACGGATTAAATAAAATGGGCTAAGGCGAATTAAGCAGTTAATTCGTAAATTGAATGTAAACGATTTATATTCGATTAATGTATATTGAATAAATTAATTATACAATATCGTCTTAGTCGGACATGTATTAATACTTCAACTAACCCGTGTTATTAGTTGATATTTTAATAGCCGATAACCGATGACGATTTATAATAAAAACCGCGTCATATACATTTTAGCGAGACGAGTCGGATCAGTCGGATCACGAGTTAAATGAGGAGAAAGTGGAAAGCCCACTCCCTCCTCTAGTGACCCGCGGACCGAGGCAACAAAAGGAGAGCCTTCTCTCCTTTTGAAACCTAATTCATTTTGACAACAAAATTAGGGTTTTGGAGATCATTTTTCTCTCTGAAACCTAGATCTCACATCTCGAAAAACTCACATCAAGTTCTCTCAATATTGCAAGGCAATTAGAGAACGCATTTCTAGCACAAGGGCATATTCTTAGACGATCTTGGGTGCAACAATTAGGAGGAGGTCTACTTTGATCTCTCATTGCCGAATTGCACTAGGACCGAAGGTTAATTCTTGTGCTTAATCGTTTTTCATTATATTTCGTTTATGACCATATTTCACATGTTAAATTTACGTTATAATCCTTAAATTTAAAGGGTCTTATACGGATATTACCCTACAAGAAGTCTATCATATATCTGTGCATGAGCAACATGTAAGCATATGTACGCAATTGATAAGATTAAAGCATGAAAGAGCAAGGGTAAAAATTTATAAATCTTATCGATGGGCGCAAGAGAGACTTCAAATATTACCACCGTATCACTCCACTCGTCAGCAAGAGATGGAGCATCATGCTTAAGACCATAAAATAAATCGTTAGAACAAAAATTATAATCATATATGGTCTCAAATGGGTGGCATAAAGAATAAAAGAGGAGAGGGTCATCAAAAATAGGGGGTTCATCCCACTTAATTTCCATGTCAAAATTGCTTAGCCCTCTAACTTTCTCGAATGGATCAACAAGATCCTCTACAAATGGATTGCCAAGTGGGTCATAAGATTCGGGAGAAACATCATTAGAATCACAAGGAATCTCGACAAATTCATTTGTAGAAGGTGACTTATCTACTATGGGGTTAATGTCATCAACATTAGTCTCTACATTTTCTGTTTGAATGACACTAGGGGGGATTTTAAAAGATAAAATCAGACCATCATCATCATCATCCAATAGCTCAAAATCGTTAGTAGCAAAAGACTCACAATGGGGAGGTAGAAAAGCAAAATGAGAGAAGATAGGCTCACGTCGTCTCGGTTTCCCTTGAGAATTTCTTCCCAAACGAGCCTGTAACACTTTAAGCTCTTCTTCAATGCGCCAATAATGGAATTGGCGTGCTAATTCCCGACATTCGGAAGCCATGAAATCTAAGAAATTCCAAAGTTCCGGCCCAATCATGTAGTAGAGACTGCCATTACTCAATTTTAGAGCCAATCCATGGGTCTCGGAATCCATGCCACCAACCACGAAATGACCTAAGTAATCTCCATCAAGGACATGTCCAAAAGAGATGAGACTATCACAAAAGTAGTAGAATCGGTCAAGATAGTCAGGAAAAGGCTCATCTTGGAGTTGTGGGATGAATTCGTAACTCATTATGTAAGGCCAATAGCTTTATCACCTACAAAAATAAGCACTAAAACTACAAAGAAACCGTGAGATGATCCCAAGGAACAAGTGTTCCTCGAGACAAAATAAAATAAGATAAAATTCAACAACTAATTATCAAACAAAACCGTCTCCCCGGCAACGGCGCCAAAATTTGATAGGCTATCAACAAATGAATGTAGTACGTAGGGGTCGAACCCAAAGGAGACGGGAGTTATTAATTAATTGTTATGGATTGAATTTTACCTTGGTGGATTATCGATTTATTGATTGGTTTGGTTTGATGTGATGATAAAACAATAATAAATAAAATGTCTAGGGAGGTCGGGTCACACATGCTAATTATGTAAATGCTTATGTCAAGTTAGGAAGTTGATTTTACGATAAATGTTTAGGCTTAAAGACACCCACCTTACGATATTAGTGTCAACCATAGACCGGGTCCTAGAGAAACTCTCGTCCATGACTAGGTCGTCCTACTACACATGCTTTGTCTAATTCAATTCCGTGCCTCTCGACTTTTAGAACGAATGAACAAACTTAATCAATGAATAAGGCCTTTAAACATAGATTAAACGTGACGATGCAAACATGTGATAGAAACAATCTATCAATTTAACTTAGCCTCATTTTAACATTTACAATTTACTTAGTCATGCATGGTTTCCCTTACTCCTTAGACAAATGCAACTACTCTAACATGGTGGAAATGTAAATTAAACTAATGATAAATGAAAACATAATGAAAATATGAATTAGAAATTACCTTGCAATTGGAAATGGAAATGGAAATGGAACAACAATACTTGTAATATAAATAACTTGTAAATGTAAATTGTTTTATAACTTGAAATGTAAATAGGAAATGTAATTAACATAAATTGAATCTAAACTAAACTAAACTAATAACTAAACTAATCTAACTACTAAACTTAGAGAGAATTATGAGAAATTGTGTAGAAAGATGGTGCGTAGTGTGTGAGATTAGCATCTCTTATATAGGAAATAAGGGAGTAAACTTTGTAGAGGAATCCCAAAATGTCATCCTAAACACACTCTTAATTTTCCTTCAATTCTTGAGTAATTGCCAAAAGGAATCCCATGCAAATTCTTAATGCCTCTTTAATCACATGGTTAAATGTGATATTAGCATCCAAAGCTTTTCTTAGCATCCAATATTTTCCACCATAATTTGGACTTTGAATTTGGGCTTGACTTGCATATTGACTTTGCTTGCATTTTCATTTTGATCCAACACTTTCTTCATGCAAAATCCATGCACTTCCAACACTTAGTCCAATCTTGCTCTCATACTTAGCCTTACTTCTAGTGTTAGCACATTTTATAGTACTTTAGCTCATTTAGCTCATTTTCCTACAAAACACACTTGAACACACAATTGCACTAGAAACATAATATTAGCTTAAAAACACTTTGATAAGTGCTAAATGATATATAAAATCAAACTAATATAAGGGGTTAAAATGTATAAAATATGCACTTATCACTATTTAGTCTTTGAAGTCTCGAATGTGATTGAGTGGGTCCTCCACTCCCTTGAATTTGGGCACATCAGTCAGTGTAAAGTTGTCGGGTAGTTGATCCCCAACAGGTTTGAATCTCTGATTGTTCTCGAGATGGATGTTGTTACTCTGGGCTAGGAGTTGTTCCTCAACCATTTTGAGCCTTTTCTCAGTTTCAGTTAAGGACGGAGTGTTGTGTTCTCCGGTTTTCTTGTTTTCCAGGGTGTCGATACGGGTCTCGACACGGTCCAGGGTGACCTTGAGAGTAGTGAGTAGGCTGGCTAGCTGGGCATTTGTAACATCTCTGTTGTCGTTGTTGTTGTTGGACGAAGCTGAAGACAGGGCCATGGTTCTGAGGCAGAAAAACGACTCACATTACATCTCAATCCGACACGGTCCAAAGACTGAACGCAGACAACACAATGGACGGAACAAAGATCAGACTCAACAAGACGAGGATGGCCATGTGTGGTACCTCGGTGCTTACTCGATTTATGACGTGACGGTGTTGACCGGACTTTGACTCGCATCCAACGTAGTGGTGTGATGCCATTGGACGAGTCTCGTGGCGAGATGACTCATAATTAAAGACCCATAAGTACGTTTGCTCGGACTCTATAGACACGAGGCGGAATTAGAATGGTGGACTGAAGTTTTCGAAAATAGAGATTTTCAAAAAGATTCGTTTGTCGCTTTATGGACGGCTTCCGAAGAATAGGGATCTCCTACAGTCGGTCCGTTGAAGGGTTGTCTTAAGTTTGTTTGCAAAAAACGGTTTGAGTCTGAGTCGGCTCGGAAAACAATGTACGATTTCCGTAGACGGTTTTTGAAATTCAAAATTGTATGTTTTGAAGATCGAGTTTTGAAAGGTTTGAAAAGGTCTCGGGGACGGTGTATGGTCCTCGGGATCTTGAAAATGTCTCGAGAAAGGGGTGTGTGCCTTTCTCGGGTTTTGAAAGAGCCATTGTCGGCGCGATACGGGATAAAGTCCGTGTCTTGACGCGGCGATTATAACGGCGTAAAAAGGTGTTTTGAAATGGTTGTAGAAAACCGAGTTGGAAAATTGTCATTACGACGGCCTAGAAAGGCGTGTTGAAATGGTTGTAGAAAACCGGGTTTGAAAATCATCATTACGACGGCCTAGAAAGGCCTGTTTAAATGGTTGTAGAAAACCGGGTTTGAAAATCGTCACTACGACGGCCTAGAAAGGCGTGTTGAAATGCAACGGTCGGCGAAAGACCGAGGTTTGAAATGGCCATTATAACGGCGCAAAAAGGTGTTTTTGAAAGTTTGAAAATGACACGGAAGGACTTATGATCACATAACACATAAGCACTCGCAGTTTCATTATATTATGCATAATGTTGACACGGGTTTTGGCTTAAAGGGTGGGTTACACACCAAGCAATCAAACCCCGATTTTCGAGAGGGATACCAATCCAAACAAAATGTGTAAAGAGGGTGCCCTAGCCTCGTGCTCGAAGATGATGAAAGCTCTTTGATGAAATAGAAATGTGTAACATCAATGGTATGCTTGACTCAATCAGGATTCGAAACGTGGGGATGAGAAAACTCACGCCGACGGGACGAGCCAATTGGTCGAAAAGGGTTAGGTTGTGGGCCCGAACAAGGAACCCGACTATGACCGTAATATCAATTAATGCATTTCAACCAAGACCTCGTTCGAGTCTCGTCATCTAGGGATCACAAAGACACAAGTGTCCTAGTTCTCCCCAACGGAGTCGCCAATCTGTGGACATGTGCCCATCTACGTATGCCCAACCGATCTGTGGACAACGGCAGCGGTTTTTTTGTAAGCCACGCTTGGCGGCGTAAAAATGCTTTCGACCGGATCGTTTTAGATCGATCGGTTTCGTCTTGGCAAGGGTCTCGAAACGATGCAAGAGATGTTCGGAGTCGCCACCAAGCATTTGTGGGATGCTTGGAACCCGTTCGAATCCACTTTATACCTCGGTCAAACGAAGCACAAAGCAGTGTTTGACATAGGTACTAAAGATAAGGAATCGTCCCTCTTTAGCATCCTATCTCTAAAATGACTCTCGTACGCCCTGGATAAGGTCGTCCACTATCCAAAGTTTCTGAGTAAGAGGTGAAGGTACGTATTGGGAAGCCCTTTAATCAGAAACCCAATACCGCCCGCGGTAGCGGTCTCTACTGATCGATCTTGGTTAGTTAAATGCAAAAGTTGATAAAACAGGTAAATGCATGAATACACATCCACTAGTTTGAACCTAACATGTGAGCTTTCTATGTCAATTTGTTTAATCCAAGTATCAAGTATAAGATGTCGAGTTGGATTTATTGTTTATTTGCATGCAAGACGGAAATTAAACATCCATTTACCAAATTAGGTTTATGGTGCATAACGTAATCCATTTGCCTTAGTAAGGCATTTTGCAAATGTGATGTTGAATGAGCAAATTCGTCGTCTGGCCCGTCCTGTATTCGGGTTAACCGAAGTCGGGATCATCCTGGACAGATGCTGGAAGGGGAACAGACCCTGCATCAGGCAGCTAGAAGAGGCGCGAGCCTGTTGGCGATGCAAAGGGGTCTCCCCTGGTTTGAAAATATAAAAGTGAGTGGCCTGTTTAGGCGCAGGTCAACGGACGATGGAAGACGTCTTATGACCATTGAAAAAGTTTGTGAAATGTATTGAAGAATGGGTATTTGAACCCGTTTTGATTTGAAAAGACCGTTTAGGCCGCTTTTGTGTTGATTTGAAGAACGAGACTTGAATAATCGCCATTGCTTTGACAATATTCGATGTCGGGTTCGGTTTTGCAAGCTTGACATGAATAGTTTTGAAATGATTATGAACTAATTGTTTTAAGTTCATTTGTTTGTAATTAGTCAACATTCGTCATCGTACTCGGGTTAAAATCCGACATGGTATGTGGAACCAAGGATGACTTTGTGTTGGTGACTAATACATTTGTTTTGAAAATGTAAAGAAATGAGAAAGGCTTTCAAATACCCTTCAAAATGTAAATAAATGAAAATAAAAGGCTTTAAAATACTTTTATAATGTAATTAACCAAATATTATCACCGAAACACGGATTAAACCGTCATGGTATTAGGAACCAAGGGTGAAAAATGTTTTATGGTTAAAAACTTGTCATAAAAAAATGGTTTGAAAATACTTGAAATGGTAAAAACCGATTACAAATATGAAATAAAAATGAAGGAGATGAAGAGACCAAACACGGTTTGGATTTAGGTTGAGCAGGGTGCTTTAGGCGCGAGCCTATGTGCTACATAAGTAGCCTCTGCCTCAACCAAAAATCCGGTTTTGGCTCATTCTTCCCATGTTTTGGACCATGTTATGCATGATTTAGCATGTTATAGTCATGAAACATATGAAAACATGATAAAAGAATATTTTTACACCCTCATACTTACATGCTAGGCTTGTGGCGAGAAACCGACGAAAGTGTATCAACTTGTTTGGCCGGAAAACTCGGTTTAAAAACCGTTTTAGTAAGTAAAAGAGTGTTTTGTTAAGTTTAGTGATGGTGTAGTGGTCGAGATGGTCGGTCGAGTGATTTAATGCACGATGACGGTACCAAACAATGCGTAAGGCTTGTGTTTACGATCGGTAGGTCGTAAACACGTGTCGGATTGTGACTTGAGAAGTCCAGTCTAGAATTTTAAGGGAGAAAAGAGGGGGCGAACGCTCGCGTAACCCTCAAATGGTGGCATTTGAGGGGTATTTATAGGTAAATGGGTGGTTGTGTGTGTTTTGAGCGACGTGGCCGCATGGGCTGCTCAAAGAGGCGCATGCCATGTCGCACGTCTTCGAGGTGTCTTGTCACTATCGCACGAGGGAATCGTGATTTGTTCTATCCTAGGATTTGGAAGAACTTGATTTGTACTTGACCATTTAGGATTCCGGGAAATATTAACATGGAAGCATTTGAATGGTTTGTTTTCTGTGTTTGACTCGATTTGACTCGTTGTTGGAGTCGGGATTTGAATTTTGAGTCGGTTTTTGGTCCGGTGTCGGTTTTGACTCTAATTAGTGTCATTGCGACCCCGTCGTCATGCATTAAACACTCCAGAAACTTTTGAAAAGTTTTGAAATGTTTTATTTTCGAAATCGTTTTAAGTTTTCCGACATATTGTTGTACACAAACTGTCGATCAAACGCTGCGATTCCTAAGCATGTTGTAGTCCGATAATCATCGGGTCTTTGTTGGAGACTCAACAGATACTGAGTATCTACATTTAGTCACTACGTGGGTGGTTAAGAGTATGGGTGAACGCTATGTGGAAAGTTGGATAGTTGCATGCTTGCATGATTATGTGATTTACATTAAGTTCTTCTGTGATGTAGTACTTGCCATGATGCATGAAGGTGTGTGGAAGTTGAATGCTAGGTTGTTAGGGGTAGTGTGCCTAGAAATACTTAGTATATGGTTGTATGTGAACGATGGCATTGCTCCTTGAATGCATGTTAGTGTTTTGTTGTATATGAATGGTGAATTATGTTGGTAGAGTAGTTATTAGTACTATGACAATGTACCAAGGACGATAAAATAGGATGACGTATGAGCTAACTCGGGTGAGTCACCGGAAGCCGGTGGACTCTCGAACCTTCTCTTTGTGTTGCAGGGATTTCATCGTTCTCATTCGACTCGAAATTTCCAACCATAAGCAACCACTCTACCGAGTACGAGTTCACACCCGATCGAGTAACTTCGCACTCGACCAAGTGGGCCCTGGCACTCGACCGAGTGGACCATTTTCCAGAAGATGGAAACATTCTGGAAAATAGGACACTCGACCGAGTGAACTCGGCCACTCGACTGAGTGAAAATTTCACTCGACCGAGTGAACTCGCCACTCGACCGAGTGGAGCTGGGATGGGATTTACACGGGTTTGATCCCCTTTTCTTCATTCCTTATCTCCTTCATATCTCATTTTTACCTCATTCAAACAACACCAAAATCTCTCTAAAAATAATTCCAAAACTCCTTTTTTTTTTTGGTGACGAGGGGTTTAAACCCCCCGGGCCCAGGCATTCCGGCGTCACCACCTTGACCATGTAAACCACCCCAATTGGGGCCGCCGAGATAACCGCATGCAATTGCTCATCCGTGTATTTTTGTGATTTGCTACTTGGAATAAGTTTTCCACTGAAAATTCCCGTCTCAAGTCTCTCCTAATTAGCAATGTAAGTAGACCGTTCCTCTTCTTGTTTATCCATCTTGAATTAGATGGATCTACACTAATGTGTTTGAGGTTTGTCAATTAATTTCATGCCTTCACTTAATTCATAGTAACAAATAGCTTTCTACGTTATTATTGTTGCTAAAAATCAAATTTTTATGTCAATTCTACCACATAAATTGAAGAACACGAAAATGGATACATGAGCTTGTATGTGGATTTTTGGTGCCTGTTATTGAGTCTAATTGGACAACAAAGGCTTAACCTTTGTTGTTATTGATGGATCTTGTTTAGTATGTGAAAATTTCGTCTTGAAACTTCGTCTTAAATTTTCAAAATATAGGTAACTCCTGCCCAAATTTTGATTTTTCATAAGTAAAATTTGGTTTATTTGCCTTATAAGACTACCCTCTTTATTAGTAATGTGGTATGTTGCCTTAAAACGAAACGAATTTCGTCTTAAAACGTGGTAAAAAATTTTGAAATTCCTATATACCATGGACAAATTTTAATTAATGTTTTAAAAATGGTTTAAGTATGTATTTAAGCTAAGAATTTGATGGTTATTGTTATACTATGAGGTAAACTAAGAAATTTTTGTCTTAAAAATGTGACCAATTTCTTAAAAATTTGGTACTCACCATGTCAAAATTTTGATTGTTATGCTCGCTACATGCCTTACTTACCCATGGTTATCTTAAATCTCAAGTTTTGATGCTTGAGGAAGCTTCACATCGAAAATTTTCCGTCTTAAAGAATTTAAAGTGTTGGAAATGAGTACTATACTTACCCGAATTTTGATTTTTATTAAGCCAATTATCGCTTTACTCACCTCTTACCAATTTAAGTCGGATTGTGATAACATGTAACCTCTCATGCTAGAATTTTCAATCTTAAAATTTTCAAGGTTTTCAAGATGAATGACCATCAAGTTAGGAGTCTAATACGGTGTTTCGTTGTTGAGATGAGTCTTGGTCGAAAAGTCAATTATAATTAAGAGTAATGCTTTTGATTAAAATTATTCTTGAAGTCATATTTTTTCCACAATGTTTCCCAATTCCGGAAAATTGGTAGTATGAGAAAATGTTAGTATAGAATTAAGCATAAGGGAATTATGTTAAAATCTATAAATATTATTAAAAGGGTAAACCTTAAAAGCCACGTAGACAATGCCACGTTGCATTACTAAATGCCACCTTGCATTACCCAAATTCCACGTCACCAATCCTCCATGTAGTATGACGTGTTTAATTAAGAGAGTAATTTATATTCGTATAGTGATCCATTTAAAACGATACACAAATTAAAAAATATTTACACAAAAAATAAATTAGCATAACAAACACTAAATTTTGGCCTTTTAATTTCTAGATAAATTAAAAACAATTAAAAATCAAAATTCATATTAAATTTTAAATTTCTACGTTTATTCTTAGAATATTTTAAGTAACAAATAAATATCACATAATTCTAAGAATTTGTAAATATTAAGGGCAAATAATAACATACTTAACATTAAACATTGATATTTTAATTTTTAAAACTACAATTGGTTAAACTAAAAATAAAAATTTACATAACTCTAATTTTAAATTATTTATATGTGCAACTCCTTCTTAAATATTATTGCAATAAATTTGCTTAATTTTATTAAATTGAATACATATGTAAATCTATAATTATGATTTATAAATAAAAGGGAAGACAAAATATCTACCATTTTTTAGCTCGTAAGAGTAACTCCCTAAAAATTTCTCATGCAATGTGGATTGTGTAAAAAAAAAAAAGTAAACCTTTTATATTTCATTTCTCATTACTTTATATTTATTTCAATATTAAATTTGCAAATAATGAAAATAAATGCTCAAAAGTCATAAAATATTTATACATGTATATATTAAATTTGGTAATAATAAAAAAACCAAAATTCATAAAACGCATCCTCATTTGGCTATAAATGTTTGATGGAAGGCAACATTTGTGAGCCGAAATTCAAGCGAATATTTTTTTACCCCCATCGCCAAAAGAATTATATGTGTCAATAATATTTCTTATCATTGTATCAACATCAAGGTAAGTGCACTAAGGTTTTAAATTAATAACTAGGTTTATGACCCGTGAAATTCACGGGTTTAACTGTTTTAGTTTTGATATTTTTATCGTATTGTTAATATTTGTTCGAGCAATTAGTTATTGATCGATTTAAAAATATACAGTCTTGAAATATATAGAAAGTAGTTAGTTAATACCTTATTTCTTTGACAACTTTGGTTTATTTTTTTTAAATCGAATCCTACAAGTGACAATGTGGTAGCTACTAATTTTGAGAAACTTGACAACGAAGCAATGACAAAGACGACTCATTATTTTTTGGTGTTGACCAGGAGTATCCCTACCGACAGCTGGGGCAATCTCCTTCGGGGTACTGAAGGCAATTTAATGGGTTGACCCCTCCCAAGTTTGGCTTTTTTCATTTGCAAGAGTTAGAAATCGAACCCCTGACCACATGTTTAAAAAATGAGAGCCCTTACCACTCACACCAGCTAACTTTGGTACAAAGACGACTCATTATATATACGTGTGTTTTACTCCACAATATAATAAAGGGAGTTTTTTAAATATTAAAAGTTGAAACCATCCGTATATAATAAATTACGTATGGAAAAATCTTCAATGACGCCTTATAAGGTTGTAAACTCAATACCTCAGTATAGTCATCTCCAAATTATTTCCAAACCTCTTCATCAACCCTCCCATTGAAATATCTTTGAAGTCTTATCACCACGTGCATGCTTCAATTATTATTTACATCTGAAAAACATTTATTATATCGATAGGAAAAATATTAGATACGATTCAACGGTATGGTTGGTATCTACTCCATGTATTACGAATTAAATTTTCATTTCAATTACTCAATAATCTAAAAAACTATATTCCCTAAATCCGAATTCCAAAAGGTTCATAAAATTTTTTAAGTTCCTTATTACTATTTCAAGAATTTTATCCATCTCTTGTTATACTTATGTCCACGATCCTATATAAAAATAAAAATAGTATTAAAGACTATAAAATAATCTATTCCGGTTTTGAAAAAAAACACATAAACTTAAAAATATACGGATTAGAATTTAGAAACCATACTATTTAATATTTATCGGAAGGTTCACTTTCGCTTCTTTTTAATACGCTTCCTTTTAGTACATGCCTTGATAATAGTTCATATGAAAGGAAAAAGAAAAATATATGTTAGAGATGATTATACACATGAATACAAAAATACAAATTCAAATAGGTTGGTCGGGAAAGCATAATAGTAAAATTACACAACAATATACGCTTAATAACAAATTTAAAGAAATATTATAAGATCTCCATTTTGAGATCAACGATCATCTTATAATGGTTAAAACAGTACAAACCATTTTAAAAAGTAAAGTAAATTTTATAGAAAAACAATCAAAAGGTGGGAGTTGGAGAAAACTTAAATTGGAAGAGGAAATGACATAATTAAAATGATTAATTATTGTCATGATAGTTCAAAAAGTATATTGTGAAATTTTAAAGATTTTTCATTCAATTATTTGTACTTATTTATTTACCATTAATTATGAGAGTAGTTTTTTTAAGGAAATTATGAGAGTAAGTTTTATGTATTATTCCTGTTTTGACAAAAAAAAACAGATAAACTTAAAAACATACGAAGTAGAATTTAGAAATCATACTATTTAATATTTACCCGAAGGTTCACTTTCGCTTCCTTTTATTACATTCCTTGATAATAGTTCATATAAAATGAAAAAGAAAAATATATGTTAAAGATGATTATACTCGTGAATACAAAAATACAAATTCAAATAGGTTGATCGTAAAAGTATAATAGTAAAATTACACCACAATATACGTTTAATAACAAATTAAAAGAAATATTATAAAACTTCTATTTTTAGATCAACAATCATCCATTACTTATCAGTTTCTACCTTACGTTTTTTTACCTTTAATTTTACCTCAGTTTCGTGCCTTTTGTATTTCTTTCCTCTTCAGATTACTCACGTGATGGTTTGCTTTATCTGCATTCACATACGTTTCATGGTGTTTTAAAGTTATATATAAAATACATTAACCAAAAGATAAAACATCAACCAGGAAAAAACTTAACAAACGAATCAAAACATTGTCACATGTAAGTCACTTAAATTAAACCAACTGGAAAACATGAATTCAAATATAAAGCAAACGATTCATAAACCAACAACATAACAAATTAAAATATACTTTATGGGACACAGCAACAACAACAACAACAACAACAACAACAACAACAACAACAACAACAACAACAACAACAACAACAACAACAACAACAACAACAACAACAACAACAACAACAACAACAACAACAACAACAACAACAACAACAACAACAACAACAACAACAACAACAACAACAACAACAACAACAACAACAACAACAACAACAACAACAACAACAACAACAACAACAACAACAACAACAACAACAACAACAACAACAACAACAACAACAACAACAACAACAACAACAACAACAACAACAACAACAACAACAACAACAACAACAACAACAACAACAACAACAACAACAACAACAACAACAACAACAACAACAACAACAACAACAACAACAACAACAACAACAACAACAACAACAACAACAACAACAACAACAACAACAACAACAACAACAACAACAACAACAACAATAATACTCGACAATAATACTCAATATAATCAATATAATCAAATAAATAAATTAAACCATAAAATACAATCCACAACTTAGAAACTCATGACAAATGGGCATATTTTAACTAAATAAAGTGAATAGAAACTATTATAGGTATTGTAGGTTTTATAGTCATTACACAACCAAAATTTCTCATATTTTAATTTAATTTTTAATTTATTTTGTGGTATTATTAAATTAGATAATTGATTGCCGATGACCTCAAGAGATGAATTAAATAGGACAAAATATTAATGAAAATTATAGGTGTTAAGTAATATAAGGAGTTTTAATAAAATTATCTATAAAACTATATTAAAAGGGTAACCTTAAAAGGCCACGTAGACAAAGCCACATAGGCGAAGAAAAGTCACGCGTGCATTACGAATGCCACTTCTATAAATCTATATAATCTATACTATATAGTTAAAAGGCAACTTAATGAAGGAAATGTAGATCTTTATACATACTAACATACTCATATATGTTAAAATTAATTTGTCATAAAATTAAATACGGATTTTATGCATGCAAACAATATAATAAAAAGAGAAGAAATCATATCCTTACATTGAAATTTCGGTTCAAATGGGCACAAAAGAAATCTCCTTTTCTTTTGTTCTTGAGCTTTCCTTTAATGGAAGAACAAGATCCAAGTGTAGGATCTCTCCTTAGGAATAATACCCAAAGCTAACTCTTAATCTAATTAATATTATTTGAGCTAGTATAATATTAATCTTGTGAAAAATTGAACCAAAAATATTTGGTTTTAGGTTCTCAAAACCGGTTGAGAGAAGAGGAGAGGAAGAGGAATTATTTTATCTTACTAGAAAATAAAATTGTGAAGTGAATGAATAAAATTATTACCCATCAATACATATTGTGAATAATAATTAAAATAAGCAAAAGAACTCCTTGTTCTTTTCTAGGTAGAACCGGGTAGGAGGGGAAGGGAAGGCCAATGCATGCACAATTTGTTCTTTACAAGAATGTGTAGGGTGCATGGCTAGAATTAGGTTAATCATCATTATGCTCACCACTAATTTAAACAAACACAATATTTGTTTAAACCACCTCCCATTTTCGGCACATATGATAATATGGGATCCATATTATTTTTGTCAAATGTCAATATGTCACATGTCATATGTGACATAAATTTGTTATGTATTTTTATCATATTAAAAATCAACGCATTAATAAAAATACGTCATATACAAAAATCGACTTAGTAATTCATAATTACTTGTACCAAAATATTTTACCGTTTAAAAATCCCATTTATAATAATTCATTCAAATCCAACTGTTTCTTTAAACAATAATTTCATCCGAGTAATGATACAATTCGATTACTCAGACCGTATCTCATTTAATCACATTTCAATTTGATACGTAAATTTTACTTCCAAAATCGTCCGTCAATTTTTCAAGTAATTTAATTAACTCGTAACATTATACGATTAATTAAATGATCAATTAAGAGTGTTGCCCTATAGGTATGACCTAGGGGGTCAACTGATCACCACCGTCACACGACAGTAATGTCAAACTCTAGTCAGCCAATCATTACCGATATATGTTGACCAGTTGACTGTAAAAATACTTCCCAATTGTATTCTTTAAAATGAGATTTAATAATGATATTTAAATCATATGATCGCACTATTGTTGAGGACACATTTCCCAACAATCTCCCACTTGTCCTCGACAAGTGTGCGTCACCAATTCTCTTATCCTATTACTATCTCCCACTCAATGCAAGGTGTCTTTCAGGTCGTACTTGCAAGTGATCATATCGAGAGTGGTTTCTCGATCCGGAGAATAAGCGATTGACCGGACTTATCTATCATAGATACTTCCGAGCGTGGCCACGCATTTCGATTCATTACTCCTCGAGTGGCCCCGAGATATTGTTATAACCCCGACTAGGGGTGGACAATTCCTATCGCACTCATTCCCTTCGACTAGCCACAGCCATCATAACCCAAAATATGCCCATTTGACCCCATTTACGAAGGTCGTAGTAACACAAATCAAAGTTAATCTGAAACTGTGCCATCTTAGGTGAACAGTCTTTAGTCAAAAGAATCGACTCATTTGAATACTATAGTAGCTCTCGCCACGACCAGGCTATATAAATTTGCCAGAACTCTATAAGCGGTCATAAGGCCCGACAAAATGTTCCTAACAGTCTGCCTATGTGATCGACTAGTCATCTCACATGACTCTATGGCACTTGAACTTGCCATCAATCGCCTCACACTGTAGTCACTTCGAGACGTCACCTCATACAAGTGACTATGGGCTAATACTATGTTAATCCTTGTTCACTTTAACGGGGTTCAATTGTCTTTACAACCCGTTTGGATATAACAATGTATAAATTAAAGATAAAAGACAAATGTGATTATGAACATGAACAAAAACAACACTTTTATTTCATTTCAAAATCTAACAAAAACTTGGTACACGTTTTAGTCCCATGGACGTAACATGTCCATCATGCTTAGCCTGCGATAAAGGCTTGGTGAGCGGATCGGCTATGTTGTCATCCGTCCCAACCTTACAAATCGCAATTTCCTTTCTTTCAATGAAATCTCTTATTACATGATATTTTCTAAGTACATGTCTAGATCTATTACTAGACTTTGGCTCCTTAGCTTGGAAGATCGTCCCACTATTATCACAATAGAGAGTGATGGGATCATTGGCGGTAGGTACTACTTTTAGACCTTCCGTGAATTGCTCGATCCACACAGACTTCCTTGGCGACTTCGATCTTTGCTATGTACTCGCCTCCGTTGTAGAATCCTTGATTCTGACTTCCTTGAAGCATCTCCGACTTACGGCACCACCATTGAGCATGAACACGAAACCAGCTTGTGATTTCAAGTCATCTCTATCTGTTTGAAAACTTGAGTCCGTGTATCCATTAACACGCAACTCAGTGTCTCCTCCAAACACAAGGATAGAATCCTTAGTTCTTCTCAAGTACTTAAGGATGTTCTTGACTGCAATCCAGTGACTCTCACCTGGATTTCCTTGATATCTACTCGTCATGCTCAAGGCATACGAGACATCAGGACGTGTGCATATCATGGCATACATGATTGATCCAACAGCGGAAGCATAAGGGATCAACTTCATGCGTTCAACATCATGGGGTTCGGAAGGACATTGAGTCTTGCTCAATATCGTCCCGGTTACCATAGGTACCAAACCCCTTTTGGATATGTCCATGCTGAACCGTCGAAGAATCTTATCGACATAAGACTCTTGACTTAGTGCCAATATCCTCTTGGATCTATCTCTATAGATCCGGATACCTAATATGCGTTGTGCCTCTCCTAAATCCTTCATTTGGAAGTGGTTACCTAACCACTTCTTAACAGAAGACAACATTGGGATATCATTTCCAATGAGTAGTATGTCATCGACATACAAGATTAGGAACACAACATTGCTCCCACTGAATTTCATGTATAAACATGGTTCCTCAACACTTCGAGTGAAACCATTTTCTTTTATAACATGATCGAATCGATGATTCCAACTTCTAGATGCTTGCTTAAGACCATAAATGGATCTCTTAAGCTTGCACACTTTGTTAGGATTTTTAGAATCAACAAAACCTTCGGGTTGTATCATGTACACCTCCTCTTCTAAATGCCCATTTAGAAAAGCGGTTTTGACATCCATTTGCCATATTTCATAATCATGAAATGCGGCGATCGCTAACATAATCCGTATGGATCTTAGCATGGCTACGGGGGCGAAGGTCTCATCATAATGGAGACCTTGGACTTGGGTAAATCCTTTTGCCACTAGCCTAGCTTTGTAGACATCATCATGTCCTTCTATGCCATTCTTGATTTTGAATATCCATTTGCATTGAAGAGGTCTTGCCCCTTTAGGCAAATCTACCAAGTCCCAAACTTGGTTTTCATGCATAGAATCCATTTCGGACTTCATGGCTTCAAGCCATAAGGAGGAATTTGGACTAGAGATTGCGGTCTTGTAGGTGGCGGGCTCGTCACTTTCTATAAGCAACACATCGAGTGTTCCATCTTCCTCGATAAGTCCCACATATCGATCGGGATGGCGAATTACTCGACTCGTCCTTCTTAGTGGAGGAGGTACAACCGCGTTAGACGACGAAGGAACATCTTCTTGCGTCTCTACCTCGGTTTGTGGCTCTTGAACTTCATCAAGTTCAAAATTTCTCCCACTGTCTCTTAGAAATAAATTCTCGTTCTAAGAAGACAGCCTCGCAAGACACAAACACTTTGTTCTCTTGAGGTTTATAGAAATAGTAACCTCGAGAGGTCAAAGGATAGCCTACAAAGATGCACTTTTCAGATCTTGGGGCAAGCTTATTGTCGGGTTTAGTTTTGACGTAAGCATCACATCCCCAAATTTTCATGTAGGATAGATTAGGAACTTTTCCTTTCCATGTTTCAAATGGAGTCTTTTCGGTGGCTTTAGTGGGACTATTATTTAAAGATAGAATTGCAGTTTGGATTGCAAATCCCCAAAACGAGTTAGGTAACTCGGTTTGACTCATCATGGATCGAACTATATCAAGTAGGGTTCGATTTCTCCTTTCGGCAATACCATTCAGTTGTGGTGTTCCGGGTGGAGAAAGTTGTGATATGATACCACAACCTTTCAAGTGTGAATCAAATTCAAGGCTAAGGTATTCACCACCACGATCGGATCGTAGTGCCTTAATCCTCTTGTTCAATTGGTTCTCTACTTCATTTTGAAATTCTTTGAATTTCTCAAACGCTTCACTCTTATGTTTCATTAAATAGATATACCCATATCTACTTAAATCATCGGTGAAGGTTATGAAGTAGTCATAATTACCACGAGCGGTGATAGTCATTGGTCCACATACATCGGTGTGTATGAGTCCCAATAGCTCACTAGCTCGTGTCCCTTTACCACTAAAAGGATTACGAGTCATTTTGCCAAGTAGGCAATATTCGCATGTACCAAATGATTGATAATCAAATGGTGTAATCACATTAGTCGAAACTAATCTTTTGATGCGATTCTCGTTTATGTGACCTAATCGACAATGCCAAATGAACGCTTCACTTGGGTCACTTGTTTTGAGTTTCTTTGATTGAATGTTATAAATATCATTTGTCGGATTTGAGGTCTCTAAAATGTAAATGCCATTGATAGAGGAAGCTTGGCCTATAACCAAGTCGTTCCTAGAAATAGTACAACGATTGTTCTTAATGACAAAACAAAAACCGTCCATGTCTAGCATGGCGATTGAAATAATGTTTTTAGAGAGCGTAGGCACATAAAAACAATTATGCAAATACAACTCAAATCCATTAGGCAAAGCTAAAACATAAGTTCCCTTGGATTCGGCCGCTACCCGAGCTCCATTTCCAAGGCGTAGATCCACATCTCCCTTGCTAAGCCTCTCCACATCTCTTAAACCCTGTAAATGATTACAAAGGTGAGAACCACAACCGGTATCTAGTACCCATGTCGTAGTGGAAGTATAATTTATATCAATAACATAAATTTCTTTAGGAATTGTACCTTTTGGAGCAATGAGTCCTTCCCTTATATTTCGCAAATACATGGGACAATTCCTAAGCCAATGTCCCATGCCATAGCAATAATGGCACTCATCATTAACTTGCTTGAAGTTTTTGATTTTCTTTCCTTTCTTCTTGAACCTCTTGCCCTTTGAAGCAAGAACTTGATTGCTAAAGCTCCCACTAGCTTTGGCATCCTTATCTTCAAGAGATAAAGACCCTATAGATCGTATGAGGTAGTCTTCCTGAGACGGACTCACACGAGGTCTAGTAGAAGTGGGTGGTTTAGAAGAGGTGATGAAGTTAAGGTTTCCATCCGAACCTATCCCGAAATGAAGTTCTCTAGTTGTATCGAAATTGTTGTTGGAGCATACGTCGTCAAGAACATTGTGATATGACTCAATAGTTATCGGTGCGGTAGCATTTGTTGGATTCATTGTAATGCACTACAAATATGGAGGAAAGGAAATATTAACATTTGTCTTTTTAAATCATACTTGCAAATTAACAAGATATGAACATTTATATAGTGACCTCTACCCAACTATTATAAATGATTCCAAGACCCAAATTCATATCAACTTAGGCACGGGGTAGCCGATGCAACCTTCATTAATATAACTCGGTGGATTAACCTTTTAATCGATTCTACTTTTAGAACTCTTGGTCGATAAAATTACTCTAATGTTTATCTATAGCCCAAAACACATCAACAAGGGCACGGGGTAGCCGATGCAACCCTTATCAATAACTTTTGTTGAGTTCAATCCAAATTTCGAATAAATGTGTCCATTATCCAAACCCGCATCAACTTGGGCACGGGGTAGCCGATACATCCCTTATCAACATGAATTCGGTGGATTAACATTCATCACCCACTTCCCCTACGTAACAAGGTTTGTACCCCGGGGTAGCCGAGTGCACTCCCTCGCGAAATAGGTTTTCATGGTTTCTACTATTTGGTAAGGCTATGTCTCAATTGTTTGTTTTAGCGAGAGGTCATGTCAATTTATTATCTATCACGTTTTAAGTGAACTAAAGCGGTGAACTACGATAATTCGAATTGACACGGTCGATAAACTCGATAAAATAAGGATGCATGTATTAGTTATGGCGATTTAGCGATGCATGTGACATAAAATAAAATGCAAGCATAAAGATAAATAAATCCTAGTATGGCCTTTCCTAAAATAGAAAAACTATTTAACTATTACATATTCGGAAACCAACTCCATTGGTCCCTTGAACTTCGGTTGTGGCACGCATCTCGAGGTAACACCGTCTTTATGTATCGCCATTCTTGAAGAAATCCGTCTTTGGGAACTCCGGAATGAATAAAATTACATAATAAATTACATAATTTCCTATTATACATTTGTAACTAAAATAAAAATAAATCTATTAAATTACAAAACGGTGATACGAGATCACAATAAAATTACAACCGAATCGACATTCCCATACATTTCGGGAAATACCAATTAAAATCTAAGGCCATACTAAGTAAAATTACATAATTCAAAATTACATAAATTAAAATTATGACAATCATAAAGAAAAATGAAGCATTATATTATGTATAAACATGCTCAATTTTATGCTAAATCGCCTTTAATTAGCCAATATCGTATATTACTCGGTTTTTACGGATTTGCGTGATTTCAACATTTTATAATCACAAAAATACATAAACTCATATTTATGCATAAGTTAATTACCCTAACCTCTTAGGACTCAAAATTTAGTCTTCACTAATAATTTGACCATAATTAACCAATATTTTATAAAATTGTTCATAAATGAACCAAAATTACAAAAATAAGCTATTAAACTTCAAATAAATCACAAAATTTCAAATAAATTCAAAATTTGAAATTTAAACTCATGAACATTCTGGAAAAATTCCATGACACTCATAATGTTCAAAATCTTAGGTTAAAAATTTCGAAAATTTACCGGAAAAACAATGTTGCGGTTTATCGATTTTTAATAAAATAATCATAAAAACATGGAAAAATTACTTTTACTAACTTTTCAATTTTAGATCTGAAAAAGATAGTAAAATGCAACATTAGACGTTTTTCCTAAGTCATAGATTATGTTTTATTAATTTTTCACTAATAATGTCACTATTTATGCTATTTTTCTTCAAAAATCCATAAATCATGCAAAAAGACTTCTTTATAGCCAATTATTTTACATACGTTTTGTAAAATTGCATGTGACAACATATTAATTTTCTATGACCAGATTCGAAATTTAACTCATATTAACCTATTTTTCACCTAAATCCGAATTTAATAATGAAAAATTCATTTTTCGAGCATAACAAGTCCAAAAATTATGAAAATTTACAGGTTATCTCAAAATAATATATGTAACAACATATCCAAAAACCAACTGAAAATTCGAAGTATAGCTAATTTTAGACCAAAAATGACATTTTTACTCATAAAATCACATTTAAATGTCATTATTGTATAATATGAACAATAAAAATCCGAAAAATTAACCAAAATATCCTAAAACATTTTAGGACCAGAAATATTAACATGCATGGATTAATTTCGTGATATCTCATAATAACACAAATTTAACAAGTTTTATTTGTTATTCTTATAACTCGGAAAAACTTTTAACCGATTTGCATGCAAACAACCGTGGCTCTTGATACCGATTGAAGGAAATGTAGATCTTTATACATACTAACATACTCATATATGTTAAAATTAATTTGTCATAAAATTAAATACGGATTTTATGCATGCAAACAATATAATAAAAAGAGAAGAAATCATATCCTTACATTGAAATTTCGGTTCAAATGGGCACAAAAGAAATCTCCTTTTCTTTTGTTCTTGAGCTTTCCTTTAATGGAAGAACAAGATCCAAGTGTAGGATCTCTCCTTAGGAATAATACCCAAAGCTAACTCTTAATCTAATTAATATTATTTGAGCTAGTATAATATTAATCTTGTGAAAAATTGAACCAAAAATATTTGGTTTTAGGTTCTCAAAACCGGTTGAGAGAAGAGGAGAGGAAGAGGAATTATTTTATCTTACTAGAAAATAAAATTGTGAAGTGAATGAATAAAATTATTACCGATCAATACATATTGTGAATAATAATTAAAATAAGCAAAAGAACTCCTTGTTCTTTTCTAGGTAGAACCGGGTAGGAGGGGAAGGGAAGGCCAATGCATGCACAATTTGTTCTTTACAAGAATGTGTAGGGTGCATGGCTAGAATTAGGTTAATCATCATTATGCTCACCACTAATTTAAACAAACACAATATTTGTTTAAACCACCTCCCATTTTCGGCACATATGATAATATGGGATCCATATTATTTTTGTTAAATGTCAATATGTCACATGTCATATGTGACATAAATTTGTTATGTATTTTTACCATATTAAAAATCAACGCATTAATAAAAATACGTCATATACAAAAATCGACTTAGTAATTCATAATTACTTGTACCAAAATATTTTACCGTTTATAAATCCCATTTATAATAATTCATTCAAATCCAACTGTTTCTTTAAACAATAATTTCATCCGAGTAATGATACAATTCGATTACTCAGACCGTATCTCATTTAATCACATTTCAATTTGATACGTAAATTTTACTTCCAAAATCGTCCGTCAATTTTTCAAGTAATTTAATTAACTCGTAACATTATACGATTAATTGAATGATCAATTAAGAGTGTTGCCCTATAGGTATGACCTAGGGGGTCAACTGATCACCACCGTCACACGACAGTAATGTCAAACTCTAGTCAGCCAATCATTACCGATATATGTTGACCAGTTGACAGTAAAAATACTTCCCAATTGTATTCTTTAAAATGAGATTTAATAATGATATTTAAATCATATGATCGCACTATTGTTGAGGACACATTTCCCAACACTTAATACATTTAATTTTTTGCCATGTACGATTATCATAATTAAATTCTATTAATTTATATTGTTATTATTAAGGCTACTTTAATAAATTTATTAAAATTCATTATAAGGTTTAATAATATTTGTTTTGTGTGGAAACCATAAGATCATGATTTAAATTATAAAAATAAATCAAGAATTTAGTCTCATCATTTAAATCATTCAATTTGTTCATCTAACTCCTCCTTAACCATAAATATAGTAGCTAAAAGGTCTTATATAGTAAATAAAAAATCTAATAATTTGGATTATAAATCTACTGATATCTACAAATTTATAAATATAATTAAAAGGAAAACCAAAATATCTATCATCATCAATATGTCATATTTTAACTATATAGTTAAAAGGCAACTTAATACATTTAATTTTTTGCCATGTAGGATTATCATAATTAAATTCTATTAATTTATATTGTTAATATTAAGGCTACTTTAATAAATTTATTAAAACTCATTATAAGGTTTAGTAATATTTATTTTTGTGTGGAAACCATAAGATCATGATTTAAATTATAAAAATAAATTAAGAATTTACTCTCATCATTTAAATCATTCAATTTGTTCATCTAATTCCTCCTTAACCATAAAGATAGTAGCTAAAAGGTTTGATATGTAGTAAATAAAAAATTAATAATTTTGATTATAAAGCTACTAATATCTACAAATTTATAAATATAAATAAAAGAAAAACCAAAATATCTATCATCATCAATATGTCATATTTTAATTACATATACAAGAAAACTTTTTAAACAACTTTCATGCAAAGTGGAGTTTGTAAGAAAAAATAATAATAATACTAATGCAAACCTTTTACATACCATTTCTCATTTTCCCATATCTATGTATATATTAAACTTCATAATAATGAAAAATGGATGCTCAAAAGTCATGAACTTGATCTTTATTTATACCTATATTAAATTTGATAATAATGAAAAAATAATATTTAATAGCCATAAAACGCATCCTCAATTGTTTATATATTTTTTATGGAAGGCAAAATTTGTAAGCAAAAAATTTCTTATCTCTATCGTTAGTAGAATGGTATGTGTCACCGATATTATTAACTAATTTTTTTTATTTTTTTATTGGAAGTTTCATTGGGTTATGAAGTGTTTATCACATTTTCAATTTCGCGAATGTGTTTGTTTTGTTCTCATTTAGGTGCTATCAAGATTATTTATTGTGTTAAGCTCTTCCAAGGTAAATATACTTACATCTCTACGATTTGATTATCATTCCCTCTTTTTTTCATTACTTAAGGTGAAACTAAGTTAATAACGATAATATTGCATAAAACAAATTCCACTATTATTGTGTTACTTTTTTTAAATAGGTATAATTTATTGAAGAAAGAAGATTATAAGGAGAAGTGAAATACTAAGATTGCTTAAACAACTA
Organism: Silene latifolia; assembly: GCF_048544455.1. Classification (NCBI taxonomy): domain Eukaryota; kingdom Viridiplantae; phylum Streptophyta; class Magnoliopsida; order Caryophyllales; family Caryophyllaceae; genus Silene; species Silene latifolia. Next base: position 290,345,914 of record NC_133537.1, read on the forward strand.
TATTTTATATACTAACTAAATATTGGTGACATCAACGTGGAATCGTAGATGATTAATAATTTTTTGAGCATTTATTATATATATTTTGAAATATCACAAAAACTCCGGAGAGACGGTTTCTCAATAGCGTTATTGAGAAACCTCTCACATGATGGGGTGAGGGACCCACTGAATTTCTTTTTTCCCTATTATCTCTCCCACTAAATTAGTGGGAGACGGTCTCTCATGAGACCTACTGAATATCTATATGGCTAAAAGGTGGAAAATTTGAGGGGATGACATAACATTTTTTGTATAATATTGTTTAATAGGTGAAGTATTTGGCAATAATGATCCAATTGTTGTTCAAGTTGTTGCTGCATTAAAATTTTTAGTTCCGTAATTTATTATTGTATTAGCTTCAATTTTATGGGGGTATGAAATGTTAGTTTTGTCATAACATTTCAAATTGTGTGTTTTATATTATTTTCAGAATTGTTGATGAAATTTTGCATCTAATTTGTGAGGGTGCTCTATCTTTGGGGATCTTTGTTTGATAATATAGTTTTGTTTAATTTGATTATATGAATACTTATATTATTAATTCATTTTAGCTTGCATTGAGTTACTTTAGTTTTGATAGGGGTATCTTAGTATATGATCTAATGTATGAAATTTTAATTTCTGATAAACTGTTGTATAAAAGACTAATTGAATTTATACAACCCTTAAAACATGAAAACCGTAAGTTGAATTGATCGTAGTATGTTATTGTATTAAATCACTAAAGTATTACACTAGAAACAGAACAACCCGTGAATTTCACGGGTCACAAAACTAGTTAACATATTATATTACAAAAATTAATTAAATAGGAAAAACTTTTTTTTTGAAAGAAAGGATCAATTCATTAATAAATAGTCATACGACATCTACAACATGTGACAAATTTGAACGGATACAACTCGATTAGAACCAAATGAAATAAAATCTTGTTCAAAGAAAGATCTGTAAACTTGAATTGCTCCAAAACGCATCCTTTATCATATCGCCGCAAACAGCTTTTCACAAGAGGATCATAGCATCTCGAGCCTTGACGAGAGATGATTTCATCTGACCAAATTGAGTGCAACCAACAAATTGACAACATATGTAATACCATATAACGATCTATTACGAAACCGATCTTCTGCATCTTCACCATATGAAGAACGACGAAAGCGCTATTATCTATATTTCCAATAGAACTAAAACCTAGAAAAACAAGGACTGAAAACTCCGAAAATAGAGACAGCCAAACGGATCTCACCAAAAGGGAGGCATTTATTGATTAATTCATAAAGTTTTATACTAAAAATTGATAAATAAAGCTTTTTGGGGACTTACCATCGATCAATAGTCGATGGAAGCCCCAAATTTGATTGATGAAGGCTAGGGTTTTTTAGAGAGAAGAGGGAAAGAGAGAGAGTTTTTTTTTTTAGATGTACTATGAAGTCAGAGTTTTAATAGGAAAAACTTTTAATTAATTTGGTGTGTGTTAAGTATTATGAAGAGTTTTAATCAATTTATTACCATGTTTAATTAAAAAAAAAATAGGAAATTGTTAATAATGGTGGGTGTTCAGTAATATGAAGAGGTTTAATTAATTTATTAATAGATTTTATTACAAAAATTTTAAAAACAATGAATTAAATAGGAAAATGTTAAAAATGGTGAGTGTTTAGTAATATGAAGAGGTTTAATTAATTCCTTAACATGTTTTATTACAAAAATTTCAATTTTAATTATAAATTATGAAATTTATTAACATGTTTTATTACAAAAATTTCAATTAAAATGTCAATATTAATTATAAATTATGAAATTTGATGTAAATTTATAAGGGTTATATAAATTTTGGAAGAAATATATTTAATATACAAAATTAATTTAAGAATAATGATAATATCCTTTAATATTATAGATATAAGTGAATTAAATTAATTTATAGATAAATGATTTAAATTAATATCATGTAATAATAAATTGATAATCCATGCCACATTAATTCGCCATGTCACATTAAAAATATGCAACATCACATTTAAATATGCCACATCACATTAAATTTTAATCTAGGTGGCTTTTTCGATCCTAGGTGGCTTTGTCTAGGTGGCGTTTATTTGTCATTTTAGGGTAGCCTTTTAATTATATTTATAGATTTATTTATTTATTTTTATGTTCCATTGGTTATGAAGTAATCTTCACATTGTTAACTTTCACATATATGTTGTTTTGTTCTCATTTAGGGCTATCAAGATTTGTGGAGCTGTGATATCCATAGGTAAATATACCTACATCTTTATGATTCAATACCGTATTTCTTACATTATTTAAGGAAAAACTTAAATTAATAACGATAAGGTTAATATTACATAAATAAAATTCCACCATTTTGTTTTTTATTAATCACTCAGTGGATTTTTTTTAGGGATAGTTCATTGGAGAAAGAAGACTATTTGAAGAAGAGAAATACTAGAATTGCTTAAACAAATATTCCCTCCATTCCACTCAATATTATGTTATAAACTAACTACAAAATTGACTACATGAATGTGAATGACTAATTATTTTTAGGTTTATAAATAAAATTTAGTATTTCAGAAACTTTCAAATGTATGTTTTATTTGGGTGTGTGTTTCTTTTTTATTCATCATTTTTCCTTTGAAAAATAGCTCTCGTAGAATGAAATTGGAGTTGCGAGGATCCCAATCTTATTAACAAGTTGGACAAAAAATGAGATTTGTACTAGACTATTATTTAACTCATTTTATCATTTATGCAAAAATATAAAATTTAGAATTTTTGACAAATTGGTATAAATGATATAGTAAGACTAGCATTTATTAAAGTTCATAACTATGCTACTATATGATTTATGACAATTAAAATATTAAAAAGATAAAAAAAAAACCTTATAATTCTATAAGTTTTAAGCCCCTTTTATTGTGAGATTTATTATTCTCAAAAAAAGAAAGGAACAAAAAAAAAGAGAAATAATTCAACATTATGTATTAATTTGCCCTTTCGTCTTTACTTACTAACTTTATTTGCCGGAAGACAAAGCGACGTTCAAACTTTTACATAGAAAATTTAGTACAAAATCTATACAATCTAATAAAAATCAATCTTAAGCATTTAATTTTTTTTACATGGTGTCATGAATTACTGGACTCATTGAAAGGTAACTTTTTTTAAAACCACATGCTTTTAGTATATTAATCAAAATACAACTAAAATACAATATATAGTTTTGAAAATAAACCAAAATTGTCAAAGAAATAAGGCATTAACCAACTAACTTTTATGTATTTCAAGACTATATTTTTAAAATGGATCAACTAATTGCTCATACAAATATAAACAATACGATAAAAATAACAAAACTAAAACAGATAAACCCGTGAATCTCACGGGTCACAAACCTAGTTTCTTTTAAAATGGCTAATTACTAAATTGAAGAGTTAGAGCAATTCTCATTCACCTCCAAAGAAAGTTAGTTCCAAGTTCTTATCTTTCCACTCTACATCGTGTTGTGTGATTTCTTTCGTAGCATGTCAAGGAACACGAGGAGCACCCGTGGAAGAAACAACGGTCAACCCCAACCTAAACGGGCGGCACCACCAGCCATTACGGATACCCGGGGTTAGAATTTGAGAGCGAACCCAATAGGAATTCCTTCTTGGCCCTCACCGAAATGTGTATGAATGCCACTAGGTGTGTGTCGGAGAATGCCTTAGAAGCCTTGGGGATAGAGGTGCAAATGCATGATATCTTTAGCGTACATGGGATGGAGGGATTGTATAACTTAGCGGAAATAAGCTACCGCAACCTTACCTTAGAATTTTTGAGCTCCTTCCTCTACAATCCAAAAGACCACACCATGAGCTTCCGACTTAAGAACACCCCATTTCACCTATCTAGTGATGTCTTTGCGGAACGGCTAGGTGTAGGAAAAAGGACCACTCTTACTCTTGACAGGGTGAGGAAGGAAATGAAAGCCACATAATACATCAACCTTTACACGGGTAACCGAAATACCGACGTTAGTGCCATGAAAATAAACGATGTGGAACACCCTGTTTTGAAAATTTTCCTTCGCTTAATGACTAACATCCTTTACGGAATAAGGGGCCCTAGCAAACTCAACTCCTCGGAGGTACTACTTCTAAGCTCCTACCTAAATCCATATTATGAGAGGCGTTTTTACTTTAGCCCTGTGACCACGGTGTGCTTAGCATTTGAGAGGATGACCAAGTCTGACAAGTGCTCCTTTGATTGTGGCGCCCTAGTGACTAGACTAGCCAAGAACCTCTTAGGTTATGAACCGGGGGCTATTGATAGACCCATGAGTACAGAGGTACCCTACTTCGACCTTGCCTACATGAGGGGCATGTTTTGGGTTGTTGATAGTAAAGACAAACAGGGATACTCGTGGAGGGTGAACACCCACTTATACATTAACCTACCCGCAAACGAGAGGTTGCCTGAGACCTCCCACTTACATGAAATGGCTCCACCTCGCCCTCCGGCCCGATCCTACATCATTCCCGAAAATATTACTTACACTCTTGATGATGAAGCGGTACAAAGGGAACCAATCCCGCAACTCCTTTCTGACCCTCCTAGGACTTCTCCACATGCCCCATCATCCTACTATGTGTTCATGCCCTCGTCGCCCTTTGATTGCCTTAGACACTCCACTTACGCCCCGTCCTCTTCCTTCATGCGCGAACCTTTGCCACACCATGACCCTCCCCGACACTCCATGCACGTACCATGTTTCACCAGAGGGTATAACCAACCACCGCCGGCTTATGGTCACCAATATCCCATGGCGGACCTAGTTGAGAGAGTGAACAAATCCTTGCTTCTAACAGATGTGCATGAGTTCACCTATAACCAAGGGGTAAGGCCGATCGAACGCCCTAGCTTTTGATCTGGGGATGGGGACACTTTCGGAGTATTCAAGGCCTATGGTATCCAACCCTCGGATTGGAGTTATAGGATTTCTTACGGTGACGGACACTTGCTTGGTCCTTGGGCGGGATCGCACTATACCACCGGGAGTTTCTTCAATGATACACATCAGGGTGGAGGCTACCAAGAGAATATGGGTGGTGATTACCAAGGTATTGTGGATAGTTCATACCAAGAGGAAGTGGGAGGTGTCTCACACGAGGGTGGGGGCAATGTTTTCTATGGAAGCGGGAGTGGAGAAGGAGCATCTAGTTGGGCACCGGGACTTATGGAGTACCATGGCCGCTACGTCAACCCAATAGTAGAAGACGCGACGATGGATACCTCGGGCGATACAAGGAGTGAAGAGCTTAGCTCGCGGAGGGAGTAGTCACCGGTAAACAACCAAGGAGCCCTGGTTCGGTGGGAGAAGAGGCTTGGCAAGAGGAGGAAATCCTCTTCTTAGTCCTGTTTACTTATGTAGAAACTTGTTTGACATTGTGTCGGTTGAGTCTCGAACAATTTGCTTTTCTTGTGTTGTAACCTCGGCTATAAGGCCGAAACCTAGTAGATGTTGTATGGTAGGATGGTTCTATGATAACCATTGGGACCCTTTTTTTCAAGTATAATCGACCATATGTAAGCTTAAAGACCAGGAATGACCGGATTTTGGACTATCAGATGACACTCGGCCGAGTGCCATTTCACTCGACCGAGTGGCGGTCCGCTCGACCGAGTGCCCCATCTCACTTGATCGAGTGAGCCGAAAACAGACTTTGGGAACTTTATGTTAAAAAAACCCGCACTCGACCGAGTGACACTCTCACTCGACCGAGTGACATCCCTACTAGACCGAGTAAGTCTCCACTCGACCGAGTGGACTGTTTTGTTCTTGTATTGATGGTTTTGAACCGTTATGGATGGAGTACTTTCGTTTTATGACCCTACCGACCTCCCAATAGTTGTATGAACGTAGAAATCCTTAACGAATAAACTGGAATGAGTTGTTTACATTGTTATGTGCCGCTTTGTACATTGTAACATGAAATATGTTTAGTCGATAGATGAGACCTAACATGCTTGGTAAGGACAATAATGATGCGGTAATTGGTAAGCATAAGTGATAATTCTATGAGTCTTATACATGATCGAGTCTTGCGGCGACTAGAGTGAGATGATATGATACGAGGATAGATAAGAATATAGAAGAAACTTAATCACAATAGACGAGGTACCCAACCGTGTTACGATTGTTATGTACGGAGTCAGGAACTATACATGTATACCTAGAGTTACAAACTATGCACGATACAACTGCACCTTAGCCATAAGAGTGGGAATGAATGTTGAGCTTGACTTGTACTCGAACCTATGAGTCTAGATCGAGTGAATAAGAGAATCCTTCTCGCGAGAGACCGAGTGGCGAACTTCGAGACGAAGTTCTCTTTTAGGGGGAGTGAATGTAACATTTAGGAATAAGAAAGGGCATGAGAACATAAAAGAGCACGTACGGTAAAGAACTATGAGCGAGCACTAGCGAGAGAGATGAGTGAATGCTTGAGAAAGAGATTAGGAGTGAGGCATGACACGAATGAGACGTAGAAAAGTGTTAAGGAAAAGTGAGGGTAAGGCGAACTTCGAGGACGAAGTTCATTTTTAAGGAGGGAAGATTGTAATACCCGGCCTTTGTGGGACCCGTACTTAGACCTTGGGACACGTGAGAGGACCTTTAGACCGATAAGAGATCACTCGGGAGAGAAGAATAGCCTTACACTAGACCAAGTAGGTGTTGCAGCAGATCGAGTGGGTCCACTCGGTCGAGTGAAGAGTATACTCGACCGAATGAGTCCACTCGACCGAGTGAGTCCACTCAACCGAGTGGAGCTCGGCCGAATGAGTCCACTCGACCGAGTGGACTCGGCACTCGGTCGAGTGACGCTGTTTCAGAAACACGGGATTAAACCCCTTTCTCTCCTAACCCTAAAATCATTTCCACCTTCCTCCTTATCTCTCCAAACTCTCTCCCTTCTCTCTAAACCCTCACAAACACCTTCTACTTGGGATTTAGGCTTGGATTAGAAGATTTACTACCTTCCTCTTCATCTAGTAAGTAAAGATCTACCCTTTTCTAGTCTTTTAAACTCTAACTTTTGGGGGAATTCGTTATGGGTAATTAATTAGCAATTAGTATGTGTAATAGGGGTAATAATAAGGGGTTTTGTAGTGTATATTAATATAGGATGTATTGTGATAGTTATTATGTGATTTGTATAGGATGAGACGGTTCCTTGAGACGGTTTTGGTCCGGGTTCGAGTAGCTTGAGGAGGTTGCAATAAGGTAGGTTAATCCTACTCGGTTTCAATAATGTGATATTGTTTATGTTGATGTTGTAGTTAGTCTTACATAATTAGGGCATTTGCATTATAACATGCTTAATGGTAATCACACCATTAAGAGGATGATTATGATATGTTGAGTGTGGTCCATGTATTGGTTATTATCTTATATGTTGGAGGATTTGTTGTTGTTTTGGAGGCGTAAGACGGTTGGAAGACCATCTTATGCTTAAGTCGCCTCTTGGAGCTTCCCACTCCAAGAGGGATGTGCACATTAATGGCTTGAGTTACGGAGGGACTCGTGTGGTTGAGACACGATGTCTGGTAGGGGATCTGGTTGGCTTTCGGACCCGGTACGTCTGGGTGTGTCCCGGTACCTGTTTGAGGTTGTTGGTATGTCTGGGCGTGTCCCGGTACCAGTGTGGTTGTCGGTATGTCTGGGCATGTCCTGGTACTGTGGTGGTGGTTGTTTGGAAGTGTCTCATTCACATTAGTAGTCACGTTGCATATTCACACACTTGAGTCGTGTCGCACTTTATTTGCTTATTGAAACTGACGTTTGTATTTCTGTGTAATTGTCACATGTCTCTTTTGGGGTTGCTTGTGTTGATCCATATGATATCCTTTGGTCATATGGGGAGTAGGTTAGATACAGATTGTTTGGATAGTACGCGGGAGATGGGACGAGCTTGATGAGTCACAAGACGAGTGTAGCTAGTTAGATGAGTATAGTAGCCATGAGTTGTATTTTTATTCATTAGTTAATGGTTTATAATCACTAAACTTGTCATTTATATTAATAAATGTTTCTTTATTGTATCTCCGATTCACCGCCTCGGGAAACCGAGAAGGTAACATCTCCCAATTACCTTGGCCGGGTAAGAAGGGGGTGTTACAGTGCATGAGTGAATCCATGAGAGTCCGACTAATTTGTCTTGCAAGATTGAAAAGTGTTTGGCTATTGTCGTTACTATGGTATCATGGAACTTGAGCTGCGTTTTCTATTGCCCGTGCCTTTGAATTTGTTTTATTGGTACAATTTGGTCATTACTTTGTTATAGATATGGATAGCTTGAGATTTGTATGTGCATTAACATTAACTCTGAGTTATTCATTCACCATTTGTATGATTGCTGATTGTATTATGTGTTTGCTTTGTTTGAGGACAAGCAAAGAGTTGGGTTGGGGGAGTTTGATGAGTCATATTTATATATACATTTTTATGCCTCCCTTTAGTTGTTTTTGATATGGTTTTCGTGCTAAATTAAGTCACTTATATGCCATTTATATTAGAATGTCGATACTTCCGTTATTTTGTGTTTAATGCAGGATTGGTGCATTTATGGAGCAAAAGAATGAAATGGAGCGCCGCAGAGTTGGCATAACAGAATTCACGAAGCAAGGTACGAAAATCTAGGAGAATGGAAGAAGAGAAGTAGAGAAGATTATTGAAGAAAGTGCTGAACGAGGAGGATACTCGATCGAGTTGCCCTGTACTCGATCGAGTGACTTGATTACTGAAGACTTTTTTCCCGGATATTTCCTAAAGTCGTTTAACTTGTAATATAAATACAAAACTCGTACATCTTTATTAGGTTACGCTTTATTTTACAATTAGAACTCCAAAACTCTTAGTTTGTCGGCTATAACATTATTTTTCGGATCTGCTTTTGCAACTACGGTACTTTGTTAATCTCTCATCGTTCGTTAATCATTCAAGTTCTAGTTTATACAATTAATTCTTTGTTCATCCTCTTATGCTTTCAATCATGTCTTTTATTCATATTGTTGTTGTTAATCTTTGCCAGTATGTGTAGCTAACTTCTTTATCTAGGGTGAAAGGGGATCTAGGTTGATTAGAAGAGGATTAATTGTTTAATTGTTAGTAATATCATATGAATTATCGCCTAATTGTTGTACTTCTTTTAATTAATCAATTTAGGCCAAAGTTGTTAATTAGTCTAGCGAATTAGGATTTTCTCCGACTGGATTAAGACTAATATAGGCTGCGATAATCATATAGAAATAGTTTAATTATAACGATTGCATATTATTCTAGATCTAAAGGGCATAATTGAATCGACTGATCTTGTGACCTTAGATAATTCGATTGACCTTATAATTGGCTAAATTACATCCCCGGATAATTGACCTAGTGAACCCGATTCCTGGACCTTTTAATCATATTTGAGTTCACCTTTATTTTACATCGCAATTAATGTATAGCAAACAAATCAAAACCTTCAAGAAATTATTACTTTAAGACACTTTAAATATTAGCAAACTGAATAATTACCGTCTCCCTGTGGATTCGATACCTGTCTTACCACTAGCAATTTGTTAGTAGTATTGTAGGTTTACTTTGATTTAGGTGATACGACTTTAAGCCTTATCAAAGACGGTCTGGTAAAACTATTGCACTCCCTTCGCCCCAATTTTATTGTCCCCTTTTCTCTTAAGATTTATCCCAATATAATTGTCATCTTTCTAAATTTAGTAATCCTTCCATCTCATTCATTTTTTACCCATTTTATTTTTTTTAAGAAGTATTTTAATCAAAGATAAATAAATAAATAAATGAAACAAAGGGTAAGAAAAAACTTTAAACTTTCAATATTGCCCTTAAATTATTAACTATTCCCTTCCTATCATAATATTATAGTTTCAGTTATGAATAATTCTAGGAGTAGACTAGGGGTCCGTTTGGATACAATTTTAGGAGGGAAAGGGAGGGGAGGGGGAGTGAGGGGAGGTGAAGGGAGGGGAGAGAAGGGGAGGGCAAATGGAATGTGGGTGTTTGGATAACAAAAATTATGAAGGGAAATGGAAGGGGAGAAAGGAGGGAGATGAAGAATGGATGGAGGATTGAAGGATGGTGGTGGTATAATTAGAGTCCAAATAATGTTTTCTTTCCAAATCTTGCCACCCTTGGAAAGATTATAATTTGTTCTATAGGAGGGAAAATAAGTCCTCTCATTTCTCTCCCCTTCCATTTCCTTTCTCCCATATTTTTTATCCAAACAAAGGAAATTAAATCCCTCCCTTCCCCTCCCCTCCCCTTCTCTCCAATTCCTTCAATCCAAACGGACCCTAGAGGGTTCACCCATTTTTCTTTTACTGTTGTTATCTACCTTCTTCCTCTAATCTTCCCTCCCAACTTCTTCCTTTGCCTCTCACAATTGACTAAATAAATATATATCGTGTGAGGTAGAATGATAAGTGAATGAGGCAAAATATATAATATTCTAACCAATTGTAAGAGGAGAAGATAAATAATATTCCTCTTTTACTTATAAACCAAAAATATTTTTTTTGGCACCTATAAACAGGAAGAATACAACTTTATTACTTGAGTTTCTATACTTATACCAAACAGTAATTTCACTTCAGCACATGACACAAATCAACCTCATAAGTTAGTTTGTCTAGTTGAAGACGGACACTATTCGTCACAAGCTGAAAATGGATCGTGTCGCTTTCACAATATCTCAAGTAGAAGGTCAAGTGGGGTGCTCCATTTAATTCTCACTTGATTTGCCACTTACATATTGTGAGAGATTGAGAGAGACACTATCCATCTTTAATTTGTGACGGATAGTGTCAGAATTTGTGCTTATAAATAAGTGCTCCTTCAGCCACTTATCCAGGCATCTAGCCAATACACTCACTCCCAGAAACTCTAGAGACTATTTATTGTTGGAATTTACAAGGAAGCTTGATTGAATACAAGAATGGAGGCTTTTCCTCCAAAACTTCGACCTTACTTCCTTTGCATGTTCCTATTCATTATCTGTGTCAACAAATTTGGGTTTAACGCCCAACTTATCCCTGAAGATGAAGGTAACTCTACTTAACTAGTGTCAAACACGTGTAAATTACACGTTTGTTTATTTAAATATCGTTACCATTTAAGTAAGATTTTACTCCCTCCATCTCAATAGTTATCTACTCCGTATTGATTTTGTCACAAATACCAAGAAAAGGAAAATGAGTGAATTTGGACCACACAAAACTACAGCCCCAAATGCATATGAAAGATGGTCCACAAAGAACTTCCAAAAGACGAAATAGATAACTATTAATTGATACACCTAAAAATAGAAATAGATAATTATTGACCGAGACGGAGGGAGTAATTTTTAAATTTAATTTAACAATAAATTTAATTAGTTTATATACTTCCTCTCATTCATCATAATCTTCCCATTTAATTTTGGCACAATACTTTAGGATACCTTACTACGTGCTTATTATTACTTGTTTTAATAGCTAGAATCCTATTGTTGTCACATACGTATAAGAAATGTCAAACCCTTTTCCTTGTGACGCTAATAACAATCAGTTATATAAAGTCGTCCATGACTAAACACTGGTCGTGGAAGATATAGGCCCTGTTCTTTTGGACTTAAAGTCACTTAATATAAGTTCACTTCAGATCTTATAAATTCAGTTCAGTTCAGATCCTATAAGTTCAGTTCAGATTCTATAAGTTCAGTTCAGTTCAGATCCCATAAGTTCAGCTCAGTTCAGATCTTATAAGTTCAGTTCAGATCCTATAAGTTCGATTCGATTCGATTCGAGATCCTATAAGTTCGATTCAGATCCTATACCTCACTTAATTTAAGTTCGATTCAGATCCTATAAGTTGATTCGATTCGATTCGAGATCCTATAAGTTCAGTTCAGATCCTATAAGTTCAGTTCAGTTCAGATCCAATAAGTTCAGTTCAGATCCTATATGTAATATTACGTATTTATGAGTCTTGGGGTACTCTATCGAGTAGGCCTTACTCTGTCGAGTAAGGGCGTGTTGCGGAATAAAATAGTTTCTGACCTGTTGGGTACTCGATCGAGTAACGTGGGTACTCGATCGAGTAAGGGGGCACTCGATCGAGTAGCCGGTTTACGGGGGTTTTTTTCTCGGGTTTTGTTAATAATGCGATTAGAGTATATAATACTTCCGTCGTTGTTCCTAAATCACTTTTCAAAACCTAATCACTGTGAGAAGAGAAAGCAAACTACGTCATTAGCTTTAATCGCATTGTTGACAAATCCCGGAGCTTGGAAGGTCGGATTTCACCTTTCTTTACACCGTTGTGATTCTTGCGTCGAGGGTAAGACCTATATACCGTTTTTATGATGTTTCTTTAAAGTTGGTTAAACCCTAATTTGGAGATTGGGGGGTTTTTGTTGTTTATATGCTTGGTAGTGATTATGTGTTTGTATATTAGGAGGAGGATTCGTTTAGGAAGCTTTTTGATATCAGCTGTGAGATCGTCTGATTGTTGTGCTTTCCAGGTAGGGTTTCCCTACTCAGTATTACTTACATAATGTGTGGTGATTGTGCTGTAGTTAGTGTGGTTGATTGATTCAGACGGTTGTGATTATACATTGTTGATAGATTCAGACGGTTGTTGATATTGTGATTGTGATTGTTTGTCTATGGTACTCGAGATGCGTTCTCGGCTGAGTGGAGTCACTTGCAGGAGTGGCTTCACGCCCTAGTTTCGCCCTTCGTGGAACCCGCCACGGAAGGGGATGTGCACATTAATGAGATAGGGTTATCGCTCGGTATGATGAGCGGGGATTTGGTGGGTACGGCTGCGGTCCCCCCCTTGGGTGGTTGGTCCGTGGGACGGTCGGTGTGACGGAGATGGAGTGGAGTGGATGATTGTGTATGATTGTATGATTTGTATTGTTTCTTTGTTTCGTTGGTTATATAATTTATGTAAATAGTATCGACCCCGATTATTGTTTTAAAACCTGCGGTGATCCATTCGGGGATGGTGAGCAGATATTGAGCAGGTATGAGTTGAGTAATGGGATAGCTGGGATGTGCCACGATCTGATGATAGAAGTCTTCCGCTGTAGCTTAGTAGTTTTCATAAACATTTCAGTTAAATTAGTAAACAGTCAGTTTGAGAATATGTATTTGTACTTTTAGTTTTGGCTTTGAGATTGTAACCTTTCACTAAGTATTTCTATTTAAACGTTGTTTCATTATTGTTTATTTGATTATCATTGTCTCGGGTAACCGAGATGGTAACATCCTTATACCTGGGTGGTCCTGGTAAGGCACTTGGAGTATGGGGGTGTTACAAACACTACAACAAATTGTCACTTGCGCCACGAATTATGCCACGGGAATTTATAACTCGTGGCTAAATTCTGCTTAGCCACGGGAAAAACTTATTCATTATTTTGGAAAAAAAATTTATGCCACGGGATAACTTTTCTCGTGGCAAAAAGTCACTTGCGCCACGAATTAGGCTACGCCCGTGGCAAATAATCATTTTAGCTACGAGCTATGTCACACCCGTGGCGAAATTTTATTTAGCCACGAAATGTTCTGCGGCAAAAAATTTTTTAGCCACGAACTAACAACACCCGTGGCGAGTATATTTTCCGACTTAAATTAAGATATTTTCATGTTAAGGCAAACCAAAAAATTGCTTGCGTTAAAAATATACAAAATCTGAATGAAATTTAATCAGATATAAATAATACTCCCTCCACATTTTAATGTTCTTCCCATTTCTCCATTATATGTGAGTAGTATTATAATGAAATGGGAAGAACATAGAAATGTGGAGGGAGTATGAAAATACATTTAAATATAAAATTTTGGAAACACTTTTTTTAAATTTAATTAATATTTTTTATTATTTTATTTACTTTAATAAGCAGTTTTAAAATTTTATAAACTTATGTGTAATCAAAGAAAAGTTTATCGTCTAAATTTTTTCATTTTTTACAAATCACAATTATGCTTTATATGTTTTTCAAAACATTGATAATTTAAGAATTTTGTTTTAATATACTCTATCTGATCCGTTCGAAAGGTAACATAGGGGAAAATGGAGTATTTAAGAAAAAAGGTGGAAAAAGTAACGGTAAAGAGGGAAAAAAATAGGTGGGCCACATAATTGTGGGTTTATTTGTTGGATGGTATGTGGATATGTAATGACATTTTGTGTAAATATGAAATGGATATAAGGACAACTTGGTAATGTTGTAGGCCAAATAAGGTATGTTACCTTTGGTGTGGATAATTCGTTTTAAGTGTTACATTTGGTGTGGATCGGAGGGAGTATAATTTTGTTCATTAAAGTCATGAATTTCTAGTAATTTCTAGTAATTTCTTTTACTTTTTTTAATTAAATCTTTATAATTTTGAATGAAAATCTTAAATTATCGTATTACATTTAAAGATATACCATATCAACTAAATAAATAAGTTATTTATCATCTATCTAAGAGAAATCTAAAATTAATATATTGTCAAACCGTTTCATTTAAAATTAGATTTACAACTTTATTTGTAAGATATTTATAGAAAAATTTAAATTTGATATAAAATTCAACTTGTAAAGGAAAAAAAATTGGGAAAATTATTTTAGGAGTAAAAAAGAAACAACAATTAGATTACAAAATTGATTAAATAAAATAAATGCGCTAGGAAATGAAAGTAAAAAAAATGATCTCCCACAAATCAATTAAGAAAAGAACATATTGGAAAAATTATCAATATAAAAATTCAATATGAAAATTTTTTTCATTGAAAATGAGCGCATCACAGGGAAAATATAGAAATAATGATAATTTAAAGTCACATATGCCAATAAATCAATAATGTGAAAATTTTGAGAAAAGAAACAATAAATCATAACAAAGGGAAATCAGTTTAGAAAAATAAGCGATTACATTTGCACGACGCAGTCTTTTCGTATTTTCTGGGTAAAAAGTGACTACTTTTGGTTAATAGTGACCATTTTGAGGAAAAAAACTTTAATTATAAAAAGTGGTCGTTATTTTACAAAAAAATGGTCACATTTTTCATATCGCAGGTACGATGGTCATACTATAAAATTTGCATAGAAAAATAAACAAAAAATCGAGTACAAGAGAAATAAAATAAGAATGTCGATAAACTAAAGAAATAAAAAAATGTTAGGAAAACAAGATTTAGTTTACTTTTTGGAGAAAATGGTTTTGTTGAATTCAGCAAAAAAATTGCTCCAAAATCATTAGTCGGGAGGTTAACATCGAAATTTGATTATTTTGGCCAAAATAATGTTTTTCTCACAATAATTTGTAAATCATGTTATATTTTTATAATTAAAAAGTACTAAAGGTAAGTTTTGAAAGAAAAAAATAAACTTAAAAGGAATCAAAGTGATAATTACATCAACAAAGTTAACTTTCAATTTCGGTAGCACATCAAAAGAACTCTACAGTTAAGCGTGCTCAGGTGAGAGTAGTGTTGGGATGGGTGACCTCCTGGGAAGACTCTCTGATGCGCACGGATGCATGACTGGTGAAACCAAATAACGTTCAAATGAATCGACTTAACTAGCGAAACAAGTATCTAGATTGTCGTGGTTCCATATATGATAAAATATTGATTGTGAAAAAAAAAATATTTTACGTTTTGTTTATTTAATTTTCATATATATTGTTTGCCACGGGAATTATTTTTTCTCCACGGGATTTTTTTTGGCCACGGGAGTTATTAGCCACGATAGAATCCGTGGCCAAAAATTCAAAAATAGCCACGTTCTTGCTTTTCCCGTGGCTATCTCTTTGCCACGGCCACTTGCGTCACGGAAGGTATTCCTGTGGCGAAATGACTTAGCCACGGAAATTTATCACTTGCGCCACGAAATTAGCCGTGGCCCAAGTGCTCATTTGTAGTAGTGAAAATGGTATCAGAGACGACGATCCTGAAACCTGTAACCAATGAACCCAATGAATATAGGGAGTCAATTAAAATGAACCCGGGGTAAAGATTGTAGGAGCTAATGCAAAGGCTTGGGAGACGTCCTAAAGTCGCGAAATCGCCCTACAATTTTGAACCGGTCACATGGGGGGTGTATGTCAAGTCGTATGTGTTGTTTGTCAGCTTGTGTGTGGATGTGATGAAATATGTCGTAATTGTTGAATGTTTGGAGTAGAAGGCTGAGAATATGAATGAAAGATTGATGAGATATATAGAACTGTGTTGGAATAGAAAAGCATGTTGGATGATTACTATGTGGCGTTTGATAATATGACATAACTGTTTCGTTGATTATATGAAAAGCTTGGTAGAACTGCATGCTTAGCTATATCACATGTTACGTTTATAATGTTGCTTAGTATGTTGGGAGATGGGAGATAACATGCGGGTACTCGATCGAGTCGGTGAGATACTCGGTCGAGTGGGCTTAACTCGATCGAGTGGATATTTGACGATTTTGAATCCAGAATCGTGTTTTTGGGCACTCGATCGAGTACCTTGGGCACTCGATCGAGTAGGGGGTCACTCGATCGAGTAGCCGGGCTACTCGGTCGAGTATGTTAGAGGTCAGAAGGTCTGTTCGGGTTCTGGAGTCGAGGCACTCGATCGAGTATGATGGGCACTCGATCGAGTAGCCTCTTACTCGATCAAGTAGGTTAGGGTACTCGATCAAGTGTGTGTTGGGCAGTCTGTTTTCGTGTTTTGAGGTTTTAGTGCGTGTGTTTATGTCTACCCTTTCTTATATAGTTTTAAGATGCCGCCCAAGAGAAACGCGTATTATGCGAGAGCTGAGACCATGAATATGGATGATATTGTTAAGATGTTGGAGCACCAAGATGCTCTTACTGAGGCCTTAAAGAAAGTGAATAAGGATAAGGAGGTTGATCACTCTAAGATCAGTCTCTACATAGCGAGGTTTAACCCAAAAGAGTACACGGGAACCGGGGAACCAAACCTTCTTGACAACTGGCATCGTGAGATGGAGAACATTCTGGACCTGGTTCATTGTCCTGATGAGATGAGAGTAGAACAAGCTCGCGTTCTACCCGAGGGACGCTTGTTGGCAAGTGGTGGGATACGGTGAAGGTGACTGCTAGGGAGATATATGCGAACCAGGGCTTACCTGCTATACCTTGGGACGAGTTTCGGAGAGCTATGAGGAAGGAGTTTGTACCGGAACATGTGAGGAGTAAGCTGAGAGAGGAGTTTGATGGGTTTAAGATGACATCTGATATGTCAGTTGCTGAGTATTACAAGCAGTTTAACGAGAAGTCTAGGTATGCTGAGGATATGGGTCTGAGTGAGGAGAACCTGGCGCTGAGGTTTGAGAGAGGGTTGACACCCAAGATTATGGATAAGTTACCCGTGGGAGTTCTTATCGATGTTAAGGAAGCTTATGAGAGGGCTGGGAGAGCTGAGAGGCTGGTTGAGATGGCTCAGGAGAGAGTGAGTGAGAAAAGAAAGGCTGAGAGTGAGGGTGGAGGCCAATCTAGTCACAAGAAAGGCAACCACAATCAAGCTAAGGGGTTTTCTTCTGGGTCAGGATTCAGTGCTGGGGCTTCCTTTGGGCGTGGCCGTGTGAGTGGTAGTGGTTGTTGGGGGATGACTTGTTATGGCTGTGGCGGTGTAGGCCACAAGAGACATGAGTGCACGAGTGCACCGGGAGCTTTTCAGGGGTCGGCTCGGGGGAGCTATTCTCAGGGACCGCATGAGTTATGCGAGCAACGGACCGGGTGGGTCATGGCCTAACCGGGAAGTCGAGCTATCGGGGTGGAGGTAACCGCAATGGCGGTAATTCTTATCGAAGCCGACTACGAACAACAACAACAATCGGGGTCGGGTGCTAAGCCGACCACTTCACCAAGATCGTCCAGGGAGGTGGACGAGAAGACCGATGGAAAGTCGTTCATGATGGACAAGAAAGCGGTGAGGAGGATGCACATGTTATCACTGGTACTTTTCTTGTTAACGGTATTCCTACCTTTGTTTTGTTTGATTCGGGGGCGTCTCAGTCGTTTGTATCTTTGAGTCATGTTAAACAGTTGGGTTTGAGGGTATATGAGTCTGTAAGTGAGAAAGTTTTTATACCTTCGGGTGAGTCTGTATCATGTGGGAGGTTGTTTAGAGATGTATCTATGATAGTTGGGCAAGTTGATCTGCCTGTAGACTTGCTAGAGTTTCCTTTTGACGGTTTTGAGATGATAGTCGGGATGGATTGGTTAGGAAAGTATAAAGCTAAGATAGACTGTCATCAAAATAAAGTGTCTTTGAGAGGGCCTAAGGGTGTTAGTGTGTCTTATCGTGGGTTTCTAGCCAAACCCAAAGTTAAGTTGATTGCAGCTGTCACCTTGAAGTCTTATCTGAGGAAGGGGTGCCCTTTGATCTTGTGCCATGTGAGAGATGATCGGATAGAGAGTCCGACAGTTGATCAGATACCAGTGGTGGGAGAGTTTGCAGATGTTTTTCCAGAGGAGATTCCGGGGTTGCCACCGAAGAGGGAGATAGATTTCACCGTTGAGTTGAAACCGGGGACGGGGCCAATCTCTAAGGCACCGTACCGGATGGGTCCTAAAGAGATGGAGGAGCTCAGAAACAGATTAGATGATCTGATAGAGAAGGGATACATTAGACCTAGTGTATCGCCGTGGGGAGCACCAGTTCTTTTCGTGAAGAAGAAAGATGGGAGTTTGAGGTTGTGCATAGATTACAGAGAGCTGAACCGAGTGACGGTGAAGAATAAGTATCCTTTGCCAAGAATAGATGACCTGTTTGATCAGTTGAGTGGTGCATCAGTCTTTTCCAAGATTGATTTGAGGTCGGGATACCATCAGGTGAAGATTAGATAGATGGACATACCAAAGACCGCTTTCACGTCGAGGTATGGTCATTATGAGTACGTGGTGATGCCGTTTGGGTTATCTAATACACCGGCTGTGTTTATGGATTTGATTAACAGAATCTTCAGACAGTTTTTGGACAAGTTCGTGGTAGTGTTTATCGATGACATCTTAGTCTACTCTAAGACTAAGGAGGAGCATGAGGAGCATCTGAGGATTGTGTTGCAGACTCTGAGGGAGCATGAGTTATATGTTAAGCTGTCCAAGTATGAGTTCTGGTTAGAGAAAGTTGCTTTTCTGGGGCATGTGATCTCTAAGGAGGGAGTAGCTGTGGATCCGGCGAAGATTGAGGCAGTGACAAAGTGGGAAGCACCAAAGAATGTTGCTGGGATTAGGAGTTTCTTGGGTTTAGCTGGATATTACAGACGGTTCGTGAAAGATTTCTCCAAGATAGCTAGACCTATGACAGCTTTGATGAGGAAGGAGAATAGGTTTCGTTAGGATGAGAGTTGTGAGAAGGCGTTCCAAACATTAAAGGAGCGTTTGACCACAGCTCCTATCTTAGCATTGCCTGAAGGGATCGAGAACTTTGAGGTTTATACAGATGCCTAGAAGAATGGGTTAGGATGTGTGTTGATGCAGAACGGTAAGGTGATTGCCTATGCTTCTAGGCAATTGAAGCCGTATGAGGAGAATTATCCTACACATGATCTAGAGTTGGGTGCAGTGGTGTTTGCTCTCAATATTTGGAGGCATTACCTTTATGGGGCGACCTTTAAGGTATTTTCGGATCACAAGAGTCTCAAGTACATCTTCACTTAAAAGGAGTTGAACATGAGACAGAGGGGGTGGAGCGAGCTAATTGGCGATTATGACATGGATATTATCTACCATGAAGGGAAAGTCAATGTTGTTGCAAATGCTTTGAGTAGGAAGAGTGTACATTCTTTGTGTACAGCTCTATCTTTGATAAGGTTGAGAGATGAGGTGGGGAAGTTTGGTATACATATGATGAAGAGAGGAGATGCTGTGGGAGATTTGACAGTACAGCCTGATCTTTATGAGGATATTCGTGGTAAACAGGCTTTGGATCCTAAGATGGTTGAGTGGAGAGGTGGAGTAGAGAAAGGGACAGTGTCTCGATTCTCCATTCATACAGATGGTAGTTTGAGGTTCGATGGTAGGTGGTGTGTCCCTAATGATGAGGAGTTGATAAAGACAATCATGACAGAGGCACATTGTACATCGTATTCAGTACATCCAGGTGGTGACAAGCTATACAAGGATTTGAAGAACACGTATTGGTGGCCTGGGATGAAGAGAGAAACAGCTGAGTTTGTGGCACGTTGTTTGACATGCCAAAGAGTTAAAGGGGAACAGCGACGACCACAAGGTAAGATTCAGTCTTTAGAGGTACCTGAGTGGAAGTGGGAATCCATTTCTATGGATTTTATCGTGGGTTTGCCAAAGAGTCAACAGAGTAACAACATGATATGGGTAATAGTGGATCGATTGACCAAGTCGGCTCATTTTGTGCCAATGAAAGATACATGGACTAAAGCACAATTAGCTATGGCCTACAGGAAGAATGTGCTTAAGTTACATGGAGTCCCTAAGGACATAGTGTCTGATAGAGATGCGAGATTTATCTTAAGGTTTTGGAAAGAGTTGCAGGAATCTTTGGGAACAACTTTGAAGATGAGTACAGCTTTTCATCCGGCGACAGTGGGGGATCGAGAGAACAATCAAAACTCTTGAGGATATGTTACGAGCTTGTGTGATGGACTTTGGTGGTAGCTGGGAACAGAGGTTGGATTTGATAGAGTTTTCTTACAACAACAGCTATCACACTAGTATTGGCATGGCACCGTTTGAGACTTTATATGGAAGGAGATGCAGGAGTCCGATTTGTTGGGACGACAGTGCTGAGGCAGTGGTTCTAGGACCAGAGATGGTACATGAGATGGTTGAACAGATTAAAATGATCAGGGAACGGATGTGAGCAGCTCAGGATAGGCAAAAGAGTTATGCAGATCTACATCGTCGGGATATAGAGTTTCAGGTTGGGGATAGGGTTCTTCTGAAAGTCTCTCCTATGCGTGGGGTTATGAGATTTGGGAAGAAAGGCAAGCTGAGTCAGAAGTTCATCGGTCCTTATGAGATCTTAGAGCGAGTTGGGGAAGTTGCTTATCGTCTGGCTTTACCTGCTGCGTTAGAGAGAGTGCATAATGTGTTTCATGTATCGCAGCTGCGGAAGTATGTGAGTGACCCGTCACATGTGTTAGAGGCAGAGAGCTTAGAGCTAGATGAGTCTTTATCATATCTTGAGGTACCTAAGCAGATTCTTGACCGGAAGGTTAGGAAGACTAGGAGCGGTGAGACAGTTTTGCTTAAGATCCTTTGGTCTAACCACGAGACTGAGGAAGCTACATGGGAGGCAGAGGATATCATGAGAGAGCGCTACCCTTTCCTTTTTGATCAGGTATGTATGGTTACGGGGACGTAACCTTATTTCTTTTAGGGGGGTAGAAGATGATCGCAAAGAGTTTTTATGAGATTTATACCCTTTTTGTGTTGTGTCGGCATGGTTGTTGTCGTTGAGTCGGGTTGAGTTTGGGTTAGTAACATGTTTTATGTTGAGTTTTGTTTTGCTTGTTGAGTCGGGAATTCGTAGTGTGTGTCTTTGTTTTGTGGTGGTTTGAACTTCGAGGACGAAGTTCTTTTTAAGGAGGGAAGACTATAATACTACGTATTTATGAGTCTTGGGGTACTCTATCGAGTAGGCCTTACTCTGTCGAGTAAGGGCGTGTTGCGGAATAAAATAGTTTCTGACCTGTTGGGTACTCGATCGAGTAACGTGGGTACTCGATCGAGTAAGGGGGCACTCGACCGAGTACCTTAGCTACTCGATCAAGTAGCCGGTTTACGGGGGTTGTTTTCTCGGGTTTTGTTAATAATGCGATTAGAGTATATAATACTTTCGTCATTGTTCCTAAATCACTTTTCAAAACCTAATCACTGTGAGAAGAGAAAGCAAACTACGTCATTAGCTTTAATCGCATTGTTGGCAAATCCCGGAGCTTGGAAGGTCGGATTTCACCTTTCTTTACACCGTTGTGATCCTTGCGTCGAGGGTAAGACCTATATACCGTTTTTATGATGTTTCTTTAAAGTTGGTTAAACCTTAATTTGGGGATTGGGGGTTTTTGTTGTTTATATGCTTGGTAGTGATTATATGTTTGTATATTAGGAGGAGGATTAGTAGAGGAAGCTTTTTGATATCAGCTGTGAGATCGTCTGATTGTTGTGCTTTCCAGGTAGGGTTTCCCTACTCAGTATTACTTACATAATGTGTGGTGATTGTGCTGTAGTTAGTGTGGTTGATTGATTCAGACGGTTGTGATTATACATTGTTGATAGATTCGGACGGTTGTTGATATTGTGATTGTGATTGTTTGTCTATGGTACTCGAGATGCGTTCTCGGCTGAGTGGAGTCACTTGCGGGAGTGGCTTCACGCCCTAGTTTCGCCCTTCGTGGAACCCGCCACGGAAGGGGATGTGCACATTAATGGGACAAGGTTATCGCTCGGTATGATGAGCGGGGATTTGGTGGGTACGGCTGCGATCCCCCACTGGCAGGGCTGGTCCAGTGGGCAGTCGGTGACGGAGATGGAGTGGAGTGGATGATTGTGTATGATTGTATGAGCTGTATTGTTTACTGTTCTGTTGGTTATATAATTTATGTAAATAGTACTGACCTCGATTATTGTTTTAAAACTTGCGGTGATCCATTCGGGGATGGTGAAGAGATATTGAGCAGGTATGAGTTGAGTACTGGGATAGCTGAGATGTGCCACGATCTGATGATAGAAGTCTTCCGCTGTAGCTTAGTAGTTTTCATAAACATTTCAGTTAAATTAGTAAACAGTCAGTTTGAGAATATGTATTTGTACTTTTGGTTTTGGCTTTGAGATTGTAACGTTTCACTAAGTATTTCTATTTAAACGTTGTTTCATTATTGTTTATTTGATTATCATTGCCTCGGGTAACCGAGATGGTAACATCCTTATACCTGGGTGGTCCTGGTAAGGCACTTGGAGTATGGGGGTGTTACACTATAAGTTAAGTTCAGTTCAGTTCAGATCCTATAAGTTTCAGTCCAAAAGAACAGGGTCATAGACACTAGACTCATTACACAGTCATCGTAAAGATAATATATATATAATAATAAAAAGACAAATTAACCATCTATCATAATGCCACATCAACATTTTATATTATCTACACAGCCCACCTCCACATCACCAAGTCATCTATTAGCAAAAGACAAAAAGAAATGTTTTTTTTAAAAAAAGCACTATATAAAATCATCCTTCTTTTAAAATAATTTTAGCATGTCATACTATTATTTGTAATTTAAGAAAGAAAAAAAAATTAACTTTCAAAAAAAAAAAGTAAGGACTTGTTTGGTTGACATAAGGGAACTAAAGTTCCCGAGAACTTCAAGTTCACATGAATTTCCAATTCATGTGAATTCCCCAAAAGTGTTTGGTTTGCATGTGAGAAGTTAATTCGTGTGGGAAGTTTCAATGACCAAGGGGGGGCTTGGTGAGTGACTTCTCACATAATGGAGGAAGTTCTACTTCCCATGATTTTGGCAACCAAACAACATCATGGTTTTACACTTCCTAGGAAGTTTAAAATCCCATGATTTTAATGGGCAATCAAACAAGCCCTAAATGTTTAATTTGTAGCATTAAATACAAACTAGACCACTACAAATATTAAAATTTATCGTTTTAGTTTTAAAGTAACTTATGAAACAACAATTAGACATCAAAGTAATTTTAAATTTTAATTTTAGGATTTTATTGTAAAATAAGTTATCTTGCAAAAAAAAAATCATATTATATCACTATAACTTTTACAACGTTTGTAAATGTTATCATCTCTTACTAGCTTAAGACCCATGTAAATTTGCATGGACATATAAATTGAAAATATAAATAAGCTTTTAATATTTTATTGTTACAACAATACAACATCATATTAGTTTAGTTGTGCAATATTATGTTGTATAATTGTACCCGTTAATTTCAATGCATTGTTACATATAAAAAGAGTTTGAAAAATAAAATAACATATATTTTTTCATATGACATACTTCAAATATTATATAGCGCATTAAATTTAAACATCATAGTACAATGATAACATAGAGAGCACCAAGTATGCTCTTCTAAAGTCATGTTATCCTATGAAATAACAAAAAATATTTTGTAATAAGAACAATTTAATGCAAAAAAAAAAAAAAACTCGTATGAAATTGACATATTAAAAGTAAAGAATATTGGCGAATGATGAAAATGAGCAACGGACCTACCGCCTATTTTATTAACATGATTAATTTGTATCAGAGTACTCAATTTTCAATTAAGTAGTTCCATATTACTTTCATCCGGTTGTACGTCTGCTTATCAATATAATATCCTAAATTTTAAAATGTTATGGTTTTCACCAAACTACATGAATTATATTTAATTCAGGTGAAATATTTTTTTAGTCTGTTAGCAACAAAAATATCAATATGTTTCATACTAACGAAGTTATAATCATGCGTAAACTTAAACAATACTGTAAATCTTAAGTGCAAAATCTAGTTAAAGTTACTTACGTTAGCTACATTTACATCCACCACCAATATCTCCTTTATAATTCTCCAAGAGTTCCTTCATAATGTCTAGGTACTCATTACACAATCATCTTATGTATAGTCTATGTACTGATATATATTAACAACAACTAGTATAGATTCCGCGCAAATGCGCGGTTTTGTAGATAGGCATATTAGAGAAAATAATAATTATATTAATAGTATTTAACTCCAGTTCACATTTAATTATAAAATTTAAATTAGTAATGTTTTGTATTAAAAGGTAAAAAAGAGCAAGTTCAAAACTTTTAATCCGTATAAGAATGACAGTTTTATTCGAACTATTTTGTTAACTTTGTTTTTAAAAAAAATATTGTTATTATATCATTATATCCACTAAAGGCGTAATATAATTGTTAAGTAATTATTGTAGCCATCAAGTTTAGTTTTAAAAATAATAATAATAGTAATATAGTAAAATATTGGTTTCACATCATGCTTATAATCAGTACAATTTCATTTATGTAACAAAATAAGAATATTCTATTAATATGTCTAATCAAATTGAAAAAATATACTTCTTTTATATGGGCTAGAATTATATATTTATTACTCCGTATATGAAATTAAACATTATGGCCCAATTTTAGATATGACATAATAAAGCCCAATTGTAGAGTAGTTTTCATTTAGGCGGAAAAATATTGGAGATCTCTTATTCTTTTAGTATAAGGGGATGTTTAAGTATGAGTTTTTCTTTTTTCACATACGAAATTTACTTTTTTACATACATCTTTTACAATTTTACCCTTGTTATTTTTCTCTCCCTCCCCTGATTGATTTTCTTTCACCTCCCTTCCATTCACCTCCTCTATGCCTTCCCTTCACCACCTCCCTCCGGCAACCACTTTGTCCGACCTTATACTCGTCGAGCCATGGTCCGACCAACCTCTACGCCCCCTTAAACAGACCTCCCCTCTGATTCGACCACTCCATTGTCATCCCGTCCGTTCCCCAACCCTCTTTCTCCCATATCAAGGCACCATTATTATTATTATTATTATTATTATTATTATTATTATTATTATTATTATTATTATTATTATTATTATTATTATTATTATTATTATTATTATTATTATTATTATTATTATTTGGTAGACACGCAACAAATGTACACTAGTGTGAGAATCTGAGAATGGTGCGTCAAATGTCAAGGCACTTCGTCCTTTGCAACTTACGGCAAATGTCAGAACTTAATGCCAGGGCCCCTGAAAAAATTGAAGGTTAATAAACCCTAATAATTTCAACAAATCAAATTAATAAGGGTTATTTCATAACAATAATCCATCATATTGGTGGTCTGCAATAATCACTCCATCCTATCAATAATCTCAAATAAATCCAACTTAAGCACCATATCTTCTAATAACGAGCCAGTTGATATTTTTTAAGTTTATTTTTGAATATTTGATAGTTTTTCGACAACCTAGCTGGTATATGTAATGTTTATGTGTAATATTTTCAAGTGATGAATCAAGTATATGGTTTATTTAATACACAAAGACATAAAAAAATATCAGGTGGTTCATTATTAGAAGGTGTGGTGCTTAGGTTGGATTTAATTGAGATTATTGATAGGATGGAGTGATTATTGCATACCACAAATAGGATGGATTATTTTTATGAAATAACCCAATTAATAATTGTTAAACTATTAAATTATTTTATTAATTGGAAAATTATGATCCATTGTTCAAATTTTTAGAGTAATTAGATTCGATATTAGAAAAAGCTAGATTCGATATTAGGGGAAAAGCTAAAAAAGTACCTATATAAGAGTTAATTTGTATAAATTCAGAAAAAAGTATGATATGGAAAGTTAACGAAAAAGTGTATGTGAAAAAAAGTAAAGTTTGTATGTGAAAAAGTAATTCCGTTAATTTTTTTATCTTGTTTGCTAGTTAAAATTATTACTCATAATTTTTTTTCTCTAAATTTATTTTTAACACATACGATTAATAATGTAATTACTCCCTCCGTTTAATTTTATTTGTCATTTTAGAAAATTAAATCTCCTTTTTAATTTATCATTTTACGATTCTACATGTATAAATGTATCATATATTTACTAGTTTAAATGCTCGTGCGTTGCAACGGGGTAATTAACTTATTTGTAATGAAAAAAAAATGTTATAAGAGTTTAATGTTTACATTCTATGTCTAATGATTTGTTTACATATTATTAAAATATCTCTTTCAAAAAAATAAAAGATTAATATATACGTGGGTTAACTCTTATTTATAATCATATAATCACCCCACCTTATACTAATCTTTCGATGTGAGACAATTCTACTATTTATAAGTAATACTCCCTCCATTCAACTCAACATTGCATATATCATTTTTGCACAAATATTAAGAAAAGTATATTATAGTAATAAAAGTACAACAATTGGATGAAAAATATTAGTATTGTGTGTAATTTGTGTTGAAAAAGTGGGCCTTAATAGTGACATTATAGTATTATAGTATTAAAAGTACAATCAAATAAGGAAAGGTGTAATGTGGAGTTGAATGGACCAAAAAGGAATATGTGTAATGTGGAGTTGAATGGAGGGAGTATATTCACCAAACTTGGATTATGTTTCTGATGTAGGACAATTCTACTATTTATACGTAGTATATATTCATCAAACCTCCATTGTTTTTCAATATGGGACAAATAACATACTCAGAATTAGACCATCTTTTTTGCACTTAGTTCGACATCCAACCAGATCTCGAATACCGAATACGGACAATTGCTACTCATTATATATAATAGTTATATTTAAATTTAGTAATATGATCAAGTACTCTCCATTAATATTTGTACGTTGTTTTTCTTCATTTTTTTTATCATAATTGAGATATGGAAATGTCCCATGGTACCCCTTAATTTTGTCAGATTTTCCATGTTACCCTACTTTTAAGAATCTGCCTATGGTACCCTTAAGGTTCTACTTTTTTGCCTATGGTACCCCCTAATGTAAAGGATGTTAAATGGACGTTAAGTTTGATGGCATGTTAATAAAATAACAATTAAAGAAAAATATCCCCTTTCTTGTTTTATTGGTACGGATATCTCTTTCTTTTAAATAAAAATTTAATTAACTATATAATTATAATATTGGAAATTTCTCATGGTAACCGTGAACTTTGATAGATTACACATGCTACCCCTAATTTTAAGTTTCTACAAATAATACCCATGTGTTCACCTTTTTCTTTCCCAGAATACCATTTGACAACTTTCGTCATTACTCCTATGACTTGTGACTCCTTTTTCTTCTGTTATCTATTACACAAACAGTTCATCATCTAATTCCTAATTCCATATTTTATTTAATAAACTAACATTTAATACCTAAATAATAAAACACAAATAGTATGACATGCTCAGTTACTCATAGGAGTAACGACATTATGAAAAAATTAAACACAAGGGTATTATATGTAGAAACTTAAAATTAGGGGTATTATGTGTAATCTACTAAAATTCGAGGGTACAATGAAAAATTTTCGTTATAATATTTACCATTTTATCGCTCTTCCTCCCACCTAAAAAAATGTTACAACTTTAAAAATTTAACATTTAATTCAAGATTATGTTTAAAGTCTTTTATATAATAAGTATACTTTGAGAGATTCAATATATTTGGGGTGATACCTAAGTTCCAAGGATAAATCCTATTTATAAACATGGGATCACCTCACCTTATGATAATCTTCTGATGTGGACAATTCAACTATTTATACCTAGTATATATTTATCACGCCTACATTATTTTTCAATGTGAGACGAATAACATATTTAAAAGTACACCATATTTTTTGAACCTAATTCGACTCCAACCCGATTTAATAATAAGCAAATACTATATTATCTATTAATATTCATACGTTTGTTTTCTATTTTATTTATCATAATTAAAATATATGAAAATGATATGAACATATACTCTAATAATAGAATTTTTTTAATACAATTCTAATTATATTATTTAAACGTAGTATATTTACCACACCTACATTATTTTTTAATGTGGGACATATAAAATCTATAGGTAAAAAATAATAATATAAACTTTAAGAGATCTCCAAGACAATACTTAACAGACTCAAAAGATTTTGGGTTATGACTTCTATTTATAATCATAAGATCACCCTGCCTTATGGTAATCTTCCGATATGAGACAATTAATAATATATATATATATATATATATATATATATATATATATATATATATATATATATATAGAGAGAGAGAGAGAGAGAGAGAGAGAGAGAGAGAAGGATTCTTCTAAGGTCCTCCTATCATATAAGGCCCTAAGTCCTTATAAGGGCCTTTGGATGGAAGGGATGGAGGGATGAGATTACATCTCAATGGAGGGCTACAATTCTCCCTCCCTAATCTTCTTCCCTAATTGTGTAATTCTACCTAATTGTGTACAACTCTTCCACCATTCTAATCTCCCAACTCACTTCCTCATTCACTCATCCTTTCTCATTTCTCACATTCACTTTCTCTCTCATTTTCTCCCACCCTCTCTAAACAAAAAAAAAACCAAGCTATACAAAAAAACCCAAACTAAAACAAAACAAAAAAAAACCAAAAAAACTTCCCCCAAAAACCCCCACACCACCCCCACACAACCCCGCACCACCACACACAACCCCGCACCACCCCCTAGCACCCGACAACAACAACAAGACCACACACCTGCCGGCCTCCTCTCCAACCCCCGACACCACACACCTGCCGACACCACAGCCCGCAACACCCAGATCCCGACCTCCCTCGATCCGCCACACACCGACAACCCTCCACCAGCCGCGCACGCTTTCACGACCCGACACACCCAGATCCCGACCTCCCTTCCGCCGTCCTTCCTTTCTCCTCCTCCCGCCGTCCTTCCTTCCTCCGCCGCCCGTCCTTCCTTCCTCCTCCTCCCGTCCTTCCTTCCTCCCCTTTTCCTCTTCCTTTCTCTTTTTTTTTTCTTCCCAGCCCGCAACACTTGAATCGTTCCATTTTGTTTCTAATATTTGGGTTTTTTGTTTTTTTTTTGTTTTTATTTTATATGGGTTTTGTTTTATAAGGGTTTTGTTTTATTTTGTATGGGTTTTTGTATGGGTTTTGTTTTATTTTCATTGTCCATTTTTTTAATTTTTCAGATTTACTTTATTTTGTTCTTTGTTTTTTGGTTTTTGTTATTTTGATTTTTTGTTTTGTTGAAGTTATACAACCATTCAAGTTTGTTTTGTTGGTTTTTTTGTTTGGTTTGGTTTTGATTTTTCATATTTACTTGATTTTTATAAAAGTTACACTATTTATGACTAAAGTTATACACTTAAAACATTAAAGTTATACATCTTGTCTATTAAAGTTATACACTGCGTGCATTAGAGTTATACACACGATATTTAAATTTGGTTTTTTTTTTATTGTTATTTGGTTTATTTCAGATTTCGGGTTTGGTTGGGTTGTTGGTTTTTTGGTTTTATTATTCTTATTTGGTTTTTTGTTTTTGTTATTATGAGTTTTTTTGGTTTTTGTTATTATTTTTTTTTTCATATTTTTCATATTTATTGTTTGATTTTTTTACTATTTACGACTAAAGTTATACATTTTATGACTAAAGTTATACATTTTATGACTAAAGTTATACATTTTATGACCAAAGTTATACAAAAAAAGACTAAAGTTATACAAAAATTGGACTAAAGTTATACAAAAAATTGACTAGAGTTATACAAACTGTGACTAGAGTTATACATTGTATGACTAGAGTTATACGTATGTTTTGATTTTATTTTTTTTATTGTTTGGTTTTTTTACTATTTACGACTAAAGTTATACATTTTATGACTAAAGTTATACATTTTATGACTGAAGTTATACTCTTATGGAATAAAGTTATACAATTTTGGACTAAAATTACACAAATTTGGACTAAAGTTATACAATTTTGGAGTGAAGTTATACAAAATAGACCGAGTTATACAAAAATGCACCAAAGTTATA
Source organism: Silene latifolia (assembly GCF_048544455.1). Taxonomy (NCBI): domain Eukaryota; kingdom Viridiplantae; phylum Streptophyta; class Magnoliopsida; order Caryophyllales; family Caryophyllaceae; genus Silene; species Silene latifolia. The sequence continues at coordinate 290,376,570 of NC_133537.1, forward strand.
CAAAAAATGGACTAAAGTTATAAAAAAATTGGACTAAAGTTATACAAAAATTGGACTAAAGTTATACAAAAATGAACCAAAGTTATACAAAAATGAACCAAAGTTATACAAAAATAGACCAGAGTTATACAAAAATGCACCAAAGTTATACAAAAAATGGACTAAAGTTATAAAAAAAATTGGACTAAAGTTATACAAAAATTGGACTAAAGTTATACAAAAATGAACCAAAGTTATACAAAAATGAACCAAAGTTATACAAAAATAGACCAGAGTTATACAAAAATGCACCAAAGTTATACAAAAAATGGACTAAAGTTATACAAAAAATTGGACTAAAGTTATACAAAAAATGGACTAAAGTTATACAAAAATGCACCAGAGTTATACAAACATGCACCAAAGTTGTACAAAAATGCACCAGAGTTATACAAACATGCACCAAAGTCCATTTTTGTATAACTTTAGTCCATTTTTTGTATAACTTTGGTCCATTTTTGTATAACTCTGGTGCATTTTTGTATAACTCTGGTGCATTTTTGTATAACTTTAGTCCATTTTTTGTATAACTTTGGTGCATTTTTTGTATAACTCTGGTGCATTTTTGTATAACTCTGGTTCATTTTTGTATAACTTTGGTCCATTTTTGTATAACTTTAATCCATATTTGTATAACTTTAATCCATTTTTGTATAACTTCAGTCTTTTTTTGTATAACTTTGGTCTATTTTTGTATAACTTCAGTCTTTTTTTGTATAACTTTAGTCCATATTTGTATAACTTTAGTCCATATTTGTATAACTTTGGTCCATTATTGTATAACTTTGGTTCATTTTTGTATAACTCTGGTTCATTTTTGTATAACTTTAGTCCAATTTTTTGTATAACTTTAGTCCATTTTTTGTAAAACTTTGGTGCATTTTTGTATAACTTTGGTCATAAAATGTATAACTTTAGTCGTAAATAGTTAAAAAATCAAACAATAAATATGAAAAATATGAAAAAAAAAATAATAACAAAAACCAAAAAAAACTCATAATAACAAAAACAAAAAACCAAATAACAATAATAAAACCAAAAAACCAACAACCCAACCAAACCCGAAATCTAAAAAAAACCAAATAACAAGATTTAAAACCCGAAATCTTAAAAAAAGTATAACAAGAAGAGATTTGAGAAAATGAATAAAAAAGGAGAAGTAACAAAATAAAAGAAAATAAAAGACAACAACAAAAAATGAATGGAAAAAACAACTCAAAACATGAAAATAAAGACCAAACGAAAAAAAAAAAAAAAAAAACCGAGGAAAAAAAAAAAAAAAAAAAAGTTGGCGGCGGTGCGGTGGCGGCGGTGGCGGCGGTGTGGTGGCGGCGGTGGTGGGCGGTGAGTTGGTGTCGGGTGGGATAGTGGTGGGTGGTGGTGAATGAGGAAGAGAAGAATGAATGATTTATTTGGGTTTTTTGATTTAATTGGATTTTTTGGGTTTTTTGATTTAATTGGATTTTTTGGGTTTTATTTATTTATTTGGGTTTTGGGTTTTTTATTTATTTGGATTTTTTGGGTTTTTATTTTTTGGGGTTTTAGAGAGAAGATGAGTTGTGTGATATATGAGAGAAGTGGATGAGAGGAAAAGAAGTTATAGTGAATTAGTGATTAATTAGAAGGATTAGTGAAGGAGGAGAGAATGAGTGATATTAGTACATAAACACACTTTTGGAGGTTGATCTTGGCCATCCATCTCCCTCCATCCAATGGCTCACAATAGGACTTATGGACTCAAATATATAGAGGACCTTAGTTGATCCTTCCTCTATATATATATATATATATATATATATATATATATATATATATATATATATATATATACACATAGTATATTCACCACACTTACATTACTTTTCAATGTAGGACACATAACCTACTAAGTACACCATTTTTTTTCCCACCTACTTTGACATCAACTCGATTTAATAATGAGAAAATATAATAGAATCTACACTCTAATGATAGCATTTTTTTGTCACCATCTAATTATATAATTTTCATACGATACTTTTTTGTCAAATGAAATTTAAAGTTTTTATATCAAAATTATAAACATCACTTTAATATAATATAGAAAATGTATATATATGAGACAATTCTCTTATTTATACTTAATATATATTCACCACACCTACATTATTTTTCAATGTGGGACATATAATATACTAAAAAGTACATATCTTTTAGGATGTCTCCTATTTAAATTTCACCCTACTAAAAAGTACATATCTTTTATATATTGATCTTTCGATGTGAGATACATAATTTAATTATTTAGACGTACTATGTTCATCATGCCTACATTATTTTTCAATGTGAAACATATAACATACCAAGAAGTAAATGTCTCTTCTTAAAAAAACCATTATTGTATACGTATTATTTTTCTTTGAAGGTAAAACCACTTAGTCTCGATCGACGATTATTAGATAGGGATCTCTATATCGTACATATAACGACACATTAACGCTCTATTAGTGCATTCAGAAGACAACCATTAGTAAAATCTTTAGTTTTGTACTGTCTTAGGAGACAACCATTAGTAAAACTCTTGGTTTTGTATTGTGCTTTAACTTTGTGTATGTTGTTCATTATAGGTTGCCTATGTGACACCAACATTAAGTGATTTTTGCTTCTCTTGTTCATGTTCTTAACTCTTTCCCGAGTAGTTATCATGAATCTCCACTTTATTTTTTATATCATATCGTAGAGATAATAATAGAAAATCTTAAGAGAGCTCTTTAAAACAATATTTATGAGACTCAAAAAAAATTGGGTTGATACATAAATTCCAAATATGTCTCATATTTATAATCATAGGATCACACTACCTTATACTAATCTCTCGATGTGGGACAATTCTACTATTTATATGTAGTATATTCACCACACCTACTTATTTTCCAATGTGGGACAAAACATACTAAAAAGTACACAATTTTACATATTAAGAAGTACACCATCTTTAATATGTGCAAATAATATGAAATTTATACTCTAATGATAGCATTTTTTACCACAAAGCTAATTATATTATTTTCATAATTTTTTTAATGATATTTTTTTGGCAAAAGAAATGTAAAATTTGATATAAAAATTAGAAATATCACTTGAATATAATTTAGGAAATATACATATTATAATAATTAAAAGATTCTCTACTTTATTTTTTAAATCAAAAATTATACTTTCCTAAATTGATTTTTGATTATGTGGACGCTCTCAGATCGCTCGAAAAAACTCTCTTTTATATATATACTAAATTTAATGCCCGTGCAATGCACGAGCCTCTTGTAAAATTTTTCATAACAAATTTGCATTATAATAAGGATTTAAAGACAATAAGTTATTTACAAAGTATTTTCGAAAACATGAATTTAAAATTATGTTCTCTGTATTCACTCCCACTAATAAGTTAATGTGATACAAAATGGCATGTAACCCAGTTCCATTTATTTTAAGAAGGTTATTCACATAACCTTCTAGACATGTATGAAATGGTAGGTGATAGATGAGTGAAGTTAGGCTTAATTTAAATTGTCCGTCAGAAATTATACATGGAAAAGATTTAAGAAAATGTATATAACTCAATGATCAATTAAATAAAGTGTTTATAGAAGATAGTTCAAAAGTAAGAAATAGATTGATTATTAACCTATATTAATGTTTCCATAAAGTAGTACCGCATTTATTACTCTTCTTGTGTTAACCATTTGTTTAATTCTGATAAAATATTACTCTTAAATAAAAAAAAAATGACTGAGACAAATGAAGTACTTCTTAACGTGTATGCAAGTATGCAACATACGTATGTAGTGTTATCAAATTATGGTATTTGTTTTTCCAAATAGCTTGAGGGAGAATTGCTGTTATTAACCCCTCATCTAACTTGTACGAAGTATGAAATTTCACCCGAAATCGCAAGAAATCTAGGTAACTATCAAAGAAGAATGCATTTGTGTATTGGTTTACTTCTTTTTTTTTTTTTGCATGGTATGTTTTCTAAACCTAAAATTTACGTTTACTCTTAAGTTACATATATAAAATTTAAACATAATTAAACTTTCTAATTAAATGAGTTGTTTAATACTCTCCCACCTTAGACTTCCTTACATCATATCTCCTAAAAGTTTCTCATTTACACTTACACTTATACATTTACATTCTTAGATGCCACATACTACAAATGCTCACTGGCTACTATAAACTTTACAAAATGACTTGATATTGTTGTAATTTTCTTTAACTGCATCTTTTCGTTCTCCAACATTCATCTCTAGTGAGTAATAAGAACTCAATGTAAGAATATTGGGTCCAATACTATTTATGTGGACACACTATTATACAGATTGTATTTATTTGCTATCGTTTAAGTTTAGCCCAATATAGTGATCCATCTGGATAATATAATACGGGCATATTAATTACGTCTTATAAAGTATGGGCCGGATATCTTAATTGTGTAGATACCCATTAGGTTACTAATGCATGATGGGCGCATTAGATTAAGGAGACTATATATAAGTCACCAGGTTATGGTCCCAGTAGACACAATAACCTAATCTCCCCGCATCCCATCGAGAGAGATCCTATTGGTATGTGTGTCTACTAGAAGACCTAATCTCAAGACCGTCCCTCCCAACCATTCGTCATGTAATCGAGTGACGCTTCCGCATCTAGTATTTACCCGAATAATTTAGTATGAAGTTTATGGTCTCTATTCGGATTAATTCTAACAAGTGGTATCAGAGCCATCTTCATATTAAATTATTTGGGCAGAATTTGGATGGTATAATTTCAATGCTTCTGTCGTCGTGAATTATTTGATTATGACAATTTATGTAATTTGTATGCATGTAAGTTTGTATGCAAATTCAGTATGCCCTTTTGAAAATTGGTTTTTGATTGATTTGGATTTAACTTGTTCTATTTTCCATGGGGGTAAGGCTTTATTGTTGCTTCTTTGTTCATAGTAATCTTGTTGGTTGACATCCTATTTTATATGGGTATGGTTGTAATGGGATTAATAAACCAATTTATTAATTATGGAGATGTCCTTAACGCATGAATACATTAATAAAGAGCAAAACGTTAAGCACTTTGGACAATCGGCAATAAGGTTATGTGTTGATGATTGACGCATGTTTATAGTTGGGTTTCATTAAGTTATGAATTAATTAAATTCAGTTTCGTACAATTTGGTATACTTATGTTAGTTACTCCGTATTGGTATTTTGGTAATTCCGTAATAAAGTTCCAATTGTTACGAATATGTACGGAGTAATTTTCCTTCAATTTTGCAAGATTGTTACGAATATGGTAAATTTTGCTCGATATCTGTTAAGAGTTGAAAAGTTGAAGGTTAAACTTAATCTTGCATGAAAGTATGTTGTTGTGGACCTTGTGGTGGCATCTTGAGAATGATGCACATTTTTTTTTATCCCGAATCATGGTTAATTTATCTTGAATGATCATTGCTTTGGTCTGCATAATGGACGGTTATGCGTCTAAAATTAAGTAAAAGGAAAAGGTTGGATTTGGCACTCACCATCACATGTCGGTTAAGTTTGGCCGTTTTATCAAAACCCGGTATCTTTGGATAATTTTATTTGACGAGTTTCATAATGTGAAGTTTGTTTGGTTTATGAATATGGTATAATTATGTGTCCATATTTTCATAAGAGAATGTTCAGGGGCTTGGACAAGTGAAAAATAAGGATATATACTTGTATGGTCTATTAATTTTAAAGACTTATATGACTAAGGAATGATTTTGATATAGTTTTTTGTATATTATCACTAAAGGTTAAGTCACTTGTCAATTAAGGACTTGTGTTTTCAGATTTAATAATTGGCCAATCGGATTTATAGTAACGGGTCTAATATTTTAGGTTGTTTGATCGACACAATAAGTTGCCAAAGTAACCTCTATTGTGTAAGTTGAATGATTTAGAATATTATGACTACGGTGTGTGATTGAGTTTAAATGCGGATAATGGTCGGCCCAAAGGAAGACTATTATTTGGCGAGAAATTCAATCATGCTTGTGGTGGTAAGTATGTAACAATTGTAAGGTTTCCATGTGAATATTAAGTCGGCCCAAAGGAAGACTTAATGTTTGACAGGAATTTATTGTTAATACTTGATCACTACACCAAGATGACCACTTACAAGTTAATTTTATGTCCAAAGACTAAACTTAATGTTGTGCTAGGTGTCTTGTGTTGATGGGAATGCCAATATTTGAATCTGAAAATCAAGTTAAGGGAGTGTCGTTATATTTATGACACTCATAAGGATTATGCCCATACAGTTTATTAGGGTGAATAAATTCAAATTTTCAGTTTAGTGTGTGTAATTCATGCGAATAATGGTCGGCCCAAAGGAAGACCATTATTTGGCAGAATTATATACACGTAGGGTAATAAATATGTGACGATTATTCGGATTTTCATGTGAATATTGAGTCGGCCCAAAGGAAGGCTTAGTGTTCGACGTGAGCTTATCGTCAATATTTGATTACAATTACTAAAGAGTGATGTCTTTAACTAGTTAATATTTATGTTCACTAACTAAATATTAATTTCGGAAAGACACTTTAATTATTTGAATTTATTCAAAATATAAGGATGTTGTTTTGTTCATTCGTTTGACATTTATGGTTATTATATCTGTCATTTCAGTTACATTCTCAATTCGGATGAAACTATTTATTAAATGAATGGTAAGAGAATGTGAATTTTATCTCTGGTTGCTTTGATCTTACCTTGCTTTAAGAATGTATAATTCTGCTTCTCATAAGGTAAAAGTTATCGTAAGGACTAAGGTATGTAACTTTGAGAAGTATTACATTCAAAATGCATGAGTTTAGTGATTATTCGAATTTAGGGAAATATCTAAGGGCATTGTTTCAGTTAATTCGGTTAAGTTAATTCAGTTAATTAAGAAGCTGCAAAAGTCAAACTCAAAGAAATAACAACAAACATAAGGTTAGACCTTTTTTAGTCATTAGTTTGTTAAGAGTTTGGACACATAAGGAAAATCTAGTACCAGTTTTAACGCTTGGCGTGTCGGTAAAGTTAAACTTCTCATTCGGTTTGTCTAAGGTTAATTTTTATATCCAATCATGTTTGGTGGGTGAATTTGGTTTTTCCACCCACATAAGTATATTGATGCAAGTATAATTGAGATGTTACAAGCCAATTGATGATGAAAGATTCATCTATTTGGGGCATGTCATCATCCAAGTTATTTGAGACAATCAACTAATTTAGTTATTATTAATGACTTATTCTTTTATTTGTATGTGGAAAATACTTTCGGCACCGCCTTTAGGTGGACAAGGTTATTTTTCGTATGGACAAATTTGGTTTCTTGTCTATTGAGAAATAATTAATTTTGTATTTTCCTAATTCAAATAATAGTGAACCTATCATTTTTAATAACTTTATATAGTTTAGATTGGAATCTCTTTTAAGTAAACATGCATTAAAGTTCAATGGATATAAAGAAAAATTAAGAAATAACAATTTCTTTTCAGTATGACACATTAAAAGAAAATTAATGTTTTGTGTCAAAATGAAATTGTTGAACCCCTTTACTTCGGATATTCAAATTTAAGAGGATAAAGATAAACTAAGGGAGATTGGATATCAGTTATTTTTCGATGTCTTATTATTAACATATACGGAAAGGTGAACCATTTTATACTTAAGTATTAATGGTTTATATTATTATGTTAGTTTGTAGACGGAATTTAGGCATGGATATCTAAATCTCATTTGTGAGAAGTTTTAAGTTCTTGACGTTTTTAGTGATATTTGGTGAGTTATTTTTTCTAAGTAAAGGAATAATTATGTCATTTTGCTCATAAGTGTTAATACTTTGGCAATGACTATTAAGGATAACAATGCCAAGGTTATTTTAAAGAATTTCTAGAGGAGTTTGATCTTGTATTTGATATTATTACAGCATATGAGGATTCTTAATATGGATGGTGTACTATGTATGCAAACAAGATCCTAAGGCCTGGTAAGGAGTGTGATTATTCATACTCGTTCCTATATTACTCTAGTTATAAGTTCTTAAGATTGCAGCTATCTCTGGATAAATTTCTAACAATACCATTGACTATTTAATCATAGTGTAAATAATGTACACATCCGGTATGTCCAACTAATTAAGGTTGAGGTTTAAAAGTCATGAGGTTAATAGTTGGACTTAAGGATAGTCAATGACTATTTTGTTGGATAGTACTTAAAGTTTTAAGGGTAATAAAGTAATGATCCCACAATAAAGCTATTTAAGACGGAAATTAAGGGGTTCATTGAGAATATTGAGTTTGAGTGGGAGAAAAGGTAATTGACATTGTTTTAAGTCTCCTTATACATGATTATAAGATCAATTTGGTTAAACAAACTCAAATATCTCAATAACCAATTCATTAGAAGATCCGCATAATAAGCTAAATACAACTACAACAATTACATTGTTTTCCTATATGGATAAAAATGGACAACAATGTAGTGACGGACTAATTAGTTGTAATAAGAGTTAGAAAATGGAATGCTAAAGATGATTTAATCGCCTTTTGCCAAACCATTGAAGGTCCTAACTCATATAAGTGGATTGATGCCATAAAGAAAATAAGTCATTTGATGAATGATGATATTTGGACTTTGTTCCATTACCTAAAGTGTGAAATATATTGGTTTCAAATATTCATTTGTTACCAAGAAGGGTGTAAAAGGTAATGTGACAATCAGGATCATCGTGTCGGTATTGACTATAAAGACTTTTGGGCAAATTCGGTTTTTTGGTTATATTGGATGAATGGTAAAGGTTTGTTTTGCAATTGTGACATTGATGAAACTATTGATAAGAACTAGAACTTTGATTCAATAGATTCAAAGTGGATTTTCTGCAATAAGAGAATTCATCCAATAAAGCTCAAGTAAGGTTTTCCGTCATAAAGATTACAAATCTGCCTTGCTGTCATCTTATTCGTTTTAGATGAATGGGTAGATGATTGTAGATACTCAAGATTCAGTGGGAGTAAGTAAATATTTCTAGTTAATACCCTTTCAGTAAAGGAGACAAATTAGTCTCAAATGCTCTAAGGAAAATATTCAGAAAAAATTCATTAATGCTTAAATTCATGTGTTTCAGGAAATATTTAATGTGTTTAAGTATTATGATATATATATTTAGCTTGTATGCGTTCGGATATTGCGTACATTCTAAAGTTAGTTGGACAGATATTAAGGCAATACGGATTAGGATCTTGGATCCATTAAGGGCAGCTAAATATATTGTTTGTTATTTTATATTTGGAACAAAACATTATTTATAGGAGATCGATTCAAAGTTGAGATCATTTGGTATTTCGACTCTAGTTGGTTATGAACATTTGTCATGAGGTCGCAAATTCGATGACGGTATTGAAAGACCATTTAAGTTATTTTGCGACAAATGTACAATTGTAAAGTTTCTAATAACAATATAAGTGACGTATTGTTAATGAAACAATTCAGAGTGAAAAGGTGTCAATTATACATGTTGATACAAACTCCATTTTGCGGATCCGCTTACTAAAGAATTACCACCCACGGTCTTTCTTGAGCTTATTGCTCAAATGGGTGTTTCAGTTTTAAGGAACTTCAGTTTAAGTGGGAGTTTGTCATGTTAGACACATTAAAGTTTACGGTTATTAAGTTCTGCAGAAATAAGGATTTCGGTTTCACTCTGTGTTATTTTGGTTGATCTCACTAAGGTGGACCAGTTGGAAATATACATATTTTGGATCACATTTGGATGTTGTTTTCATGCTACGCACCTATATTAGATTCATGTCGTTGGTTATATTGGCATACGTGACCATTGAGGGTCCTTACGACAAAGCGTAGCAAAGGCCGCTTTGATCCTATGTTAGTATGATTGATGGACCGAATTGCATAAGACGGTTGGATTGTTGATAGCACTGTTGAGCGCGTAAGGTTATAAAATGAATACAATTTTTCAGGTGTCACACACTATCTGTATTTGACCCAAGTGGGAGATTGTAAGAATATTGGGTCCAATACTATTTATGTGGACACACTATTATACAGATTGTATTTATTTGCTATCGTTTAAGTTTAGCCCAATATAGTGATCCATCTGGATAATATAATACGGGCATATTAATTACGTCTTATAAAGTATGGGCCGGATATCTTAATTGTGTAGATACCCATTAGGTTACTAATGCATGATGGGCGCATTAGATTAAGGAGACTATATATAAGTCACCTGGGTTATGGTCCCCAGTAGACACAATAACCTAATCTCCCCGCATCCCATCGTAGAGAGATCCTATTGGTATGTGTGTCTACTAGAAGACCTAATCCTGAAGACCGTCCCTCCCAACCATTCGTCATGTAATCAGGTACGCTTCCGCATCTAGTATTTACCGAATAATTTAGTATGAAGTTTATGGTCTCTATTCGGATTAATTCTAACACTCAATCATACAATAAACTATGTAACTGACACATTAAGTTATAAAAGGAGATAATCAATCAAAGCATTCATAAGAGAGTCAATGTAGCAAAATTGTGGACGCAAGAAGGAAAACAATATCAATAATAATGAGCCGAGGGCAAATAGTTTATATATACATTCTTTTTATTATATATACGTACGCAAGTGTATTTGCAACAACTATTTTTTACCTACTCCGTATTAAAGCAAAGGTATGCACCATTAAAGTAAGCCTATGTCGTTAGTTGAAATTTTAGTGTTTGTGTTCAAGTAAGATACTTCTCTCGTATTCACAAGGATGGAGTCTAGTGGTTAAAATTTCGGTGATACTCTCAATGATTTCGGATTTAAGCCTCTCCAAGAACAATCTTATGGAGAATGGACTATGAATAAATTCTTTAAACACTCTACCCCTGCATTTATGGGTACCTTTAGAATGAGTATAAAATACCATCAAATTGTTGATAAGAATTTAACTTCCATTGTAATACCGAATAATTTTTGTTCAGGAGTTCATGAAAGATCTTTACAATATTAAAGAAAAGAAAAATATAATAATGATATAGTAGAATTTTGTCTATGCATATAATCTACCACATGAACGGAACTACTCCCTCCGTCCCGGTCATTTGTTGTCCTTTTGTTTTGGCATAAAGACCAAGAAAAGAGGAAAAGACCAATAACTAAATGACAAGTGGAGCAAATTGAATGAGAATGATCAAATTACTCATCAAGTTCATTCTTAAAATAGAAAGGACAACAAATGACTGAGACACCCCAATATGGAAAAGGACAACAAATGACCGGGACAGAGGGAGTAATCAAAAACAAATACACTGTCAATTTTAAGACAGTAGTTCACTATATATTGCCCATATAATTTATCACATCGATTTATAATTATGTATGCATGTTAACAGGGGTGTCTAATACAGTAATACCCCGGATCGGACGACCACGGGCGGTAGAATCGGGCATCGAGTTCCGACCACCGAATTTATAAGTTTTACTAATAAAATTCAATACAAATCACATTCATATTTGGGGACTCGTTTTTTTTATACACCGGACTTCCCTTTACTTTAAGACGTCCCTATATGTTAAGTTGTTAACACTTGTGACATAGTCTTTTATAATGTGAAAATAGTCTCTTAAAGACGTAGTCGTAAACATTAACGGAGTATATCAATAGATTTAGTAAAGAAGTACTCAACATATATTGGTGTCATACCATTTCTTTTCTATAGCTTCTGCTTTCATTCAATATGGATCAAGTACCATGCTTACTCGAGCACTCAATGATCAAATAACGAATACGTATAAAAAAATCAATCAACATCAACATACATTATCAAACATTGAAAAATAAACTATATTATTAGTAATAGTTTTACAATAAAATTGGGCATAAAAATTACGTAACTTTAAAATAGTGTAGATGGATGAGGTTGGAAGTAAAGAGTAATATAATCGATATATATAGTCATAAGAACATAATAATTATACTGATATAGATAAAACTAGGTCGCTAAAATACTAGAATTAACTACCAAATTAACAATTTATAGCCTAAACTTTGACTCTACTAACTTTCAATAAAAACAATAGTAAAGCGGAAGTAAAGGGTCGAACCCAAGAGAAGGAAATAAGACTAAAGCTTGAAATGTAAACTAATGACTACTAAGTGGATCTCTACTACTAATTAAGGTCCTAATAACAAAATTAACTTAACAAAAGCAATAATCACAAACAATGGATATTAACAAAGGTCAACAAGTAGGGGACATAGATGGAAAGGGATTGGTTTTGAGAAACAAACATGGAAATAAGAGTAGAAATTGGAAATCTTCCTATTGAGACAATTCCACAAACAACTAGTATGCAAGATTCAATATAAAGGGAAAACTTGATGTAATTCTCTCTTAGTAACCCAACAATGATGATGCTTGACTCTTTTATTCCTCTCTTACAATTTTCTACCCAATACTTTCATCTCAAGATATTGATACATGTAAATTAAACCATCTACAAATACCCTTCAAACTTAAGCAACAATTCATTAAACCATGAAAGGAGACTAAGCATGAGCATTAAGAGTTTAACCAAGAGATGAAGCTAGGATCAATTCCTCATAAGATTAAACCATACAAATGAGTAAAAGACATGAACTTTTCTATTTGTTGCATGAATCCTTTAAACCAAATCAACAAACAACAAACTTGCTTCAACAATCCCAACTAAATTAAACCATTTCATTAGGATTTGCACTAATTAAGTGAATAACATGCAAGGATGGCCAACCCAAACATTCATCTACTCAACATAAGAAATAAAGCACAAGAAAAGAACATTAGATAAATTAAGAGAGGTTTAAGAGTCTTACAATCACCAAAGTTGGATACTTTGATTAAATTACATCAAGAATGGAAAGATTAGCCTCCCATAGTCTTCATAAAACCCAAAAACAAAGAAAGATTACAACTTGAAATGGAAAATAGCCTTCTTAATTACTACAAGATTAACCCTAAAAATGAGATTAAAAGAGATGAAATGATGGTAGGTGGTAATCCCAGGTCTTCAAACTCTCGGGTATTTATATGCCTTCACGAAAACCTAGAAAGATTTCCACTTAACAAGCCCACGAAGAAGATTAGAAAAACCCGTAAAGCAGGGATGCGCAGGCTGCGCAGGCTGCGCAAGCACTGTTCTTCTTTTTCCCACGAGCTAAACCTCTACAATAGCCTTCATTTCTTCTAGTCTTCATTCTTACTTCTCCCAATTGATTTCCGAGTTACAAGTGATCCTTTTGTGCTTTGCCTTGACCTTTGAAAGGTGCTTTACTGCCACTCGGGTTCCATGCATAAGGATTGAGTGCCCGACCGAGTAAAAATGCACAAGTTACCACCATATCACCGATTGCCAATTGTTAGGAAAAGTGTACCAAAAGACCCATATTAAAAGACACGAGGGTGATAAAATCGCCCTCTTAGACCGACACAATACGTGACTATCAAACTCCCCCACACTTAGACTTTTGCTAGTCCCGAGCAAAACCCGAAACAAGCAACCATGAAGTCTACAAGAGAGCGTAGGAGAGTATGACCACTCTTCCCTTTCCTCTTCCTTCTTATGTCTCCCTCAAAACACAACCACCAATTAAAAAGAAAAGACATGACTCAAAGTTTCACAAACTCTCTTCCCTCACTCACCCTCCTTATTTCTCCCTCTAACAAGACACGACACAACCACCAACTCCGACTCATCACACAACTCCTCCCTCCTTATATCACCAACAAGAGATGGCCACTTTCACCTTATCCCAAGGTGGAAGCAAAGTGGCCTAAGCAACTCCTAAAACAATCTAATTCACCACTTATATCACCCCCTTATCACTCCAAACAAGGTATGATCATGCTACTTGGTTGGCCACACTCCGAAGTAAATCAACAACCAAAGTAGCCAAAGCAAAAATCCACCGATTTGGGACAAGTTTCCGTGACTCAAAAAGAAATTAAATCCTATTCTAGCCTCCTTCCAAGACCCTCCTTATCACTCCCTTCTTATCCCTCCATCTTTTTGGTGTTACAATTTTTCAATTTTTCAATTTTTTTTGGTGAAAATCCCTCATTTTGCCTAAGGTGCCCTTTCGGGTTTTCACCTTAGCTTTTCCTTTCCTCTCATGGTGGCTCGCAACTCATTTCTTCATTTTACCCGGAATGCCCTTTCGGGTTTTCATCCCGTCCTCGGCCACCTTCCCAATCTTGCCTAGGCGCCCACCCTTGTGGGTTTTCACCTAGCCGGGATTTTCGTTTTTTTTTTTTTTTTTTTTTTTTTTTTTTTTTTTTTTTTTTTTTGCATTTGCATTTGAAAGACAATATACATATGTTACAATTCTCACTCCCCCACACTTAAATTTCACATTGTCCTCAATGTGAGGGAGTGCCAACTTCTTCAAGAATTTAGTTGGAGGGGCCCGAGCCTTCGCCTTGCTCGTGTGCCCCTCGGTTCTTTCTTCTTCTCTCTCTTCTTTCTCTTTCTTGTTGGGCCCTTATGTAGGCCTCATTCACTTGCGGTTCATCTATGGTGGGTTGATAGGTTGGGTCATTGGAGTGAATTGTCATGCCGAAAAGGCCTCGAATAAGGCCAAAAGAGTCTTCATGGGCTTTGGCGTCATAGTAGGAGTCGTCAAGGTATTGGTGGTGCCTTTCATTTTGCACCCCAAATTGTTGACTCACTTCTTCCCGCCACTTGTTTTGTTCTTGCCACATAGCTTGATTGTCCGCCCAAGCTTTGGCACATTGTTGTTGCCATGCAAGAGACTCCTCTTGCCTCTTGGCCATGTCTTCAAGAATTTTCTTTTGGGCCAATTCGGCCTCATCTCCCAACCGTCTATGCTCCTCAAAAGATTTTCGGAATTGATCATAACTCTCCAATCTTGGCGTTTGTTGTTGTTGCCAAGAATGGGAGCTCTCAACCCTCCCACTTATCGCTTCCAACGTCCCCCGGGTATCCTCAAAGTACTTAAACATTTGGTGTTGCCACGGTGGTAAAGGTGTACTTGAGGAACCCCCGGCCTCAAACATAGGGGTGTCTTGAGGCGATTGGTAGGTCGAAGGAATGTGCGGGGTCTCATGGTATCCCCTCTCAATATTCTCAATCTCTCTTTCCTCTTCTCGTTGGGGACCTCGGGAAGTCTCAACGGCTCCTCTTTTCCTCACTCTTTGCGGCGGTGGGTTAGGGAGATTGCCCTCCGGAGGACAAAAGAAATCTCGGGCTCGTGGTCCACTCGGGAGGGGGCCATTCAAGGGAAGCTTCATGTAAGGTGCACCCCCCTCCCCCAACCAATGACAACTCCACGGGACCGTGTCCAAAGAATGAATCATGTGACACTCCACCAACCCCGCTTCATTGTAGAGGTGATTTCCCCACACATGAGGTTGTTCGTCCGGAATTTCCCCAACCAAACTAGCCACAAAAAGAGTGACCAAACCTACACAATTTATACTTCCTTTCTTTTCACGTTGCTTAGTTGCACCCACCACAAAAAGCCGTGCCCAATCCGGCACTCCCTCCCCCTCGGGCAACATCGCCCACAAACACTCACGGACCCCTTCATTGAGCTTGGTAGGCTCCCCCATTGTAAAGAAAAAACATGAAATCATTCGGGTGAGAATCCGGATGGGAGGGTTTGTGATTGAGGCTATTTTGTCATTGTTTGTCCGGGGTGTTTTCCTTGTGAGCCCAAACCAAGAATCATCCAAGGCCGTACCCGGTAGGTTTATTGGGGAGGGTGGTTTGGTGATCCTCAAAATTTCCCTTACCCGCTCAAAGGTTATGGTGTGCCAAGTTTTGTTCAACCTAAAGTTCACCCTTTCATTCCCTCTTTCCCCCGTGATTTCGATGGTCGAAAGGAATTCTAAGGTGTAAGCGGAGTAGGTGCGAGGTTGAAGGGTAAGGTACCTCTCTAACCCCACCTTAGTGAGGAAGGCAAGGGTTTGGTCAAGGATTCCCATATCCCTCAAGGTTTCCGGGTGAAGGAATTTGGAAATTGGGAGGGGCTTACTCTCAAGAAACCTAAAGTAAGTCTTAATGTTGTTTGGTAACCCTTCATCCCCCTTAAAAGGTTTGGGTGGTGCATTTGGTGGAGGTTGGTTTGAGGCTTCCCCCTTCTTCTTAGACTTCCCTTTTCCAAGACCAAAAACCATCTTGTTCTTGTAGAAAAATTTTTCAAAAACAACCACTTAATACAACCAAAAATCTGAAAAATTTTCTAAGGGGCAATTCAACAAACACCTTATGTGCACTAGCACCAAATTGTGTATCTAAGGTAATTTTGTTGAATATTTGCCTCCCCTAACAGAAAATGATTACCAACAATCCCCAAACAAGCAATTACAAGCAAGAAACAACTCAACTACTCAAACGAAATTGAATTGAAAAAAAATAAGATAAGGATAGTGAAGAAAGTTGTTATACCTCCCCGAAAAAATCCTCAATCTTGCTTGAATGTTGCATAAAAACCCCTTTAAAACCCAGAAATCCACTTGAACAAGCTTCAATTCAACCCGGAAAAATTCTAGGGTTAGGGAGATTTGGGGATTTTTGGCAGAAAATTGGAGATTTGATGGTGTTTTTGATGTCAAGGACGAATTTGGTGAAGAAATTGGTGATGAGAAGGAGGTTTGTTGTTGATATGGAGTGATTTTGGTAGGATTCTTAGTGAATGAGAGAGGGGGTTTGGTGTTTGTCGAAAAAATAATGGAGTAAGTTATGAGGAGGAAGCACGGGCTAAGAGAAGAAAAGAATCGAGATATCGACACTGCGCAGTCGCGCAGTCGCGCAATTATCGTCTTGTTCCCTCTCGCAATTTTGCGCACTGCGATGCTCATTGCGCAGTCGCGCAGTTGTTTCATTTTTTGCTCTTTTTCTTGTAATTCCAATTTCACTTCCTTAGCCAATAATTTTCCCATTTCTTCTTGTTCTCTTTTCCTTGGTCTCTCCCTATGACTTTGTTCATCAAACCCGACTCTCATCTCCTCTTGGGCACGCCTTCCAAGAGGGTTCTTGCAAATCACTATATCATTAAACAAACCTCAAATGCCTTTTTACATGTCAAATGCAAATGAAATTAATTCAACGAAAATTAACATGCGAGTAAATAAATTGCGGAATTAAATTGCGAAAATAAACTACTCTAAGAAAGCAATGAAATTGGGATAGAATATTTACAAATTTGCCGTTATTTAACGTCGATGGCTCGACTTAGTCAAAGTTGGAGAATCAATCTTTATAAATTGGATCTTCTAAAAGAAGATCCTCTTCACCTTGTAGATCGATTCCTTTGTAGTACTTCTTCAACCTTTGCCCATTTACCTTTATCACTTTCCCCGAGGTCGGGTCTTCCACCTCCACCGCTCCGTGGGGAAAAACCTTCTTGACTTTGTAAGGTCCAAACCACTTTGACCTTAGCTTGCCGGGAAAATTCTTGAGGCGACTTTGAAAAACCAACACATCTTCTCCCTCTTTGAAAACTCTTCTTGTGACCATCTTGTCATGCCAAGACCGAGCCTTTTCCTTGTAGATGCTAGCATTGTCATAGGCATTGTGCCTAAGCTCTTCCAATTCTTGTATTTGAAGCTTTCGGTGCAATCCCGCCTCATCGACATTTTGATTAAAAGCTTTGATTGCCCAATAGGCTTTGTGCTCCACTTCTACGGGAAGGTGGCATCCCTTCCCATAAATTAGCCTATATGGGGACATGTCGATTGGGGTCTTATAGGCCGTTCTATAAGCCCAAAGAGCATCTTCAAGCCTCTTGCTCCAATCCTTTCGGTCGGGATTGACCGTTCTTTCCAAGATGTGTTTAACCTCCTGGTTAGAGACTTCCGCTTGGTCATTTGTTTGGGGGTGATATGCCGTAGAAACTTTGTGAAGCACACCATATTTTTGAAGCAAGGTTGAGATTACCTTGTTACAAAAATGAGTCCCCCTATCACTCACAATGGCTTTTGGGAAGCCGAATCTTGAAAATATATTACTTTTGACAAATGCTTGCACCGTCTTTGCATCATCACATTTTGTGGGGATGGCTTCTACCCACTTAGACACGTAGTCGACCGCCAAGAGGATGTAGATGTATCCATAGGAGTTAGGGAATGGCCCCATGAAGTCTATTCCCCAAACATCAAAAATTTCCAAGTAGAGCATCGGTTGTTGGGGCATTTCATTCCTACGTGATATGTTGCCAAAACGTTGGCACCTATCACAAGTAGTAACGAAAATATGAGCATCTTTAAATAACTTGGGCCAATAGAAACCGCACTCAAGAATTTTACGTGCCGTTCTATGCGGCCCAAAGTGACCCCCACAAGCGTACTCATGGCAATGCTTTAAGATGGACGGGATTTCTACATCCGGCACACAACGGCGGATGACTTGGTCTTGGCACATTTTCCACAAATATGGCTCATCCCATATATAAAACCGAGAATCGGACTTGATTTTGTTCCTTTGACTAGATGAAAGAGAGGTGGGAAACTTCTTGGTGACCATGTAGTTTACCAAGTTGGCATACCATGGCTCCGTCATCCTCAAACTATAAAGAGATTCATGAGGCAAACTCCCATCGACTACCCCCATTCGTTGCATTTGTTTATCATTAAGTTGTAGTCGACTTAGGTGGTCGGCCACCACATTTGCCAATCCCTTTTTCTCTCTTATCTCTATGTCAAACTCACTAAGTAGGAGAACCCACCTCATTAATCTTGGTTTGGAGTCCTTCTTGCTCACAAGTTGAGTGATGGATTTGTGATCGGTATAGACAATCACCTTGACTCCTAGTAAGTAGGAGCGGAACTTCTCTAGAGCATAAACCACCGCCAAGAATTCCTTCTCGGTGACGGTGTAGTTTCGTTGGGCATCATTCAAAAGATAGGAAGCATATTGAATCACATAAGAAGCTTTGTCATCCTTTTGTCCCAATACGGCTCCAATGGCAAAATCACTTGCATCGGTCATGATCTCAAAAGGTCGATCCCACTTGGGTGCTTGAATGATTGGGGCCGATACAAGTCTTTCCTTCAACAAGTCAAATGCTTCCCTACAATGATCATCAAACACGAACTCCACATCCTTGTGCAAAAGTTTGCACAAGGGGTTAGCGATTTTGGAGAAATCTTTAATAAACCTTCGATAAAAACCCGCGTGGCCCAAGAACGACCTCACGTCTCGAGTATTAGATGGATACGGTAAGGTTTTAATCACATCCACCTTTGCCGTATCCACCTCAATCCCTCTTTTCGACACTATGTGTCCCAACACGATTCCACTACTCACCATCAAGTGACACTTTTCAGAATTTAAAATGAGGTGAGAGTCTATGCACCGTGATAGGATCATAGCGAGGTGGTCTAGACACGAGTCAAATGAGTCCCCATGGATGGTGAAGTCATCCATGAAGACTTCCAAAATACGCTCCACATAGTCCGAGAAAATGCTCATCATGCATCGTTGGAAAGTGCCGGGGGCATTGCACAATCCAAAAGGCATGCGGCGGTAAGCATAAGTACCGAATGGGCAAGTAAAGGTTGTTTTGGATTGATCCTCCGGGTGAATGGGGATTTGAAAATACCCGGAATATCCATCCAAAAAGCAATAATACTCTTTCCCACCTAACCTCTCTAGCATTTGATCTAGAAAGGGTAGGGGGAAATGGTCCTTCCAAGTGACTTGGTTGAGGCGACGATAATCAATACACACCCTCCATCCCGTTTGCAAACGGGTGGGGATCAATGCCCCTTGAGTGTTTTTGACTACCGTCACCCCTCCCTTCTTTGGCACAACTTGAGTAGGACTTACCCATTGGGAGTCACTAATTGGAAAGATAATACCCATTTGAAGAAGTTTGATAATCTCTTCCTTGACAACTTCCATCATAGGTGGATTAAGCCTTCGTTGTGGTTGTCGAACGGGTTTTGCATCCTTTTCCAATCGAATTTTGTGCATGCAAGTGCTTGGGCTTATCCCCTTGATATCCGCGATGCTCCATCCAAATGCTCCTTTATACTTTTGCAAAACATCCACCAACCTCCTCTCTTGTTCACTCTCAAGTTGGTTTGAAATTATGAGGGGTAGAGTGTCATTTGCCCCAAGAAAGACGTATTTCAAATTGTTGGGGAGTGGTTTGAGGTTGGGGGTGGGTGGCTTAATGATGGATGGAAGGGGCCTTTCAAGGGAGGCCTCTAAGGATAGAAAATGGGACGGGTTATCATAAGAGTAGGAAGAAAAACATGACTCGGATGGGTCGGAAATTGCGCAGTCGCGCATAGGTTGCAGCAGTCGCGCAGATTGCGCAGCCGCGCATTGTGGGTGCGCAGCCGCGCATTGTCTCGACATTCCTTCTTCAATTTCTTTCACTTCTTTTCCATCCTTTAATTCTTTAAGTGGTTCTTCCTTTTCCAATTCTTCTACACTTTCCTGCACATCATTAGACAACAAAAAACGCAACCCTTCCTTCTCGACATTGTTAGTGAGGGCCACCTCAAGTGGGTCCCTTTGACACAACATATAAACTTGAGAGGTAATTGGTTCAATGATGTCTAAGAAATAACATGAATGTGAATCGCTAGGTTGTTTCATAGCATCATAGATGTTGTACGTGAGTTTCTTTCCATCAAATTCCATAGTGAGGTTCCCATTAGACACATCAATCTTGGTTTTAGAGGTCTTCATAAAAGGCCTCCCCAAAAGGATGGGAGTGGCCCTCGAGTCGGCTTCCATGTCAAGAACATAGAAGTCGGCCGGGAAGGTTAAGTGATCTACCTCTACCAACACATCCTCCACCATCCCCTTTGGGTATATGTTTGAGCGATCCGCAAGTTGGATCACTACATCGGTTTTGTTCAATGGTGGAAGTCCCAAAGTCTCATAGAGGGCATATGGCATAACATTGATTGATGCACCAAGGTCTAACATAGCATGAGTGAAACTTTTGTCCCCAATAGAGCATGGTATGGTGAACATTCCCGGGTCTCCACACTTTTTGGGAAGTGATTTTTTAAAAATTGCGGAAACATGTTCACTTACCCTTACTCTTTGGGTTCCCTTCCTTGGGCTTCTCCTAGGTGTGCAAAGTTCCTTGAGAAACTTGGCATACCTAGGCACACCTTTCAAAAGATTTAGCAAAGGGATATTTACTTCACACTTCCTAAAAGTTTCATAGAGATCCTCATCTCTTGCGACACTTTTAGAATGTGTGAGAGCACTAGGAAAAGGTACCTCCACAACATACTCTCTCTCGATCTCCTCAACATGATCTTTGGCTTTGTTGCTTTCACTCTTTTCTTTGTCATTCCTCAAGGGAGTCTTCTCCTCTTCCCCACTAGCTCTAGAGGGTGTCTCTTTCTCTTTCTCAACCACTAGCTCTTCTTCAATTTGTTCTTCAATGTCAATGACCCTCTCATGTGACTTGGCCTTCCTCTTCTTCTTCGGGGGAGATTCTAAGGTTCTCCCCTTTCTCAAAGTCATGGAGCTTGTATTTTCCTTTGGTGGAAATGTTGTAGATGGAATTGAGTTAGAGTTCCTTTGATTGTTCTTGGCCATTTCTTGTGCAAGTTGGCCAAGTTGGATCTCAAGGTTCTTCACTCTAGCATCACTTGAAATTTTGTCCGCATCCATTTTGTCAAATCTCTTGGTATTTTCGGCTTGCCCTTTCATGAGCATCTTAAACATCTCATTTGTAGACAAATCTTCATTTCCTTGGGAGGAAGAGCCCCCTCCTTGTTGGAAGTTCTTGTGGTTACCTTGGAAATTCCCTTGGTTTCCAAATTGGAAGGATCCTCCCTTGGCTTGTTGATGATTGTTGTTTCTTTGGTAATTGGGGTTTTGTCCTTGAGAGTTGGAGTTCTTCAAGTGATTGAATTGACCATTTTGGAAGCTCTTGGAAGTATCTCCTCCCCAACTAAGGTTTGGATTGTCCCTTGACCCAATATTGTAAGTATTGCCACTCGGATCATACTTATAATACCCTCCCCCATTGGGGTTCCTAGAGTTGTATTGACCGTGCATCATGGCACTCACATTCTCCTTGGTTAGTCCTTGCTCTTCCATGATGGGACAAGTTTCCATTGGGTGTGGCCCTTGACAAAAATTACACTCCACATTAGATCCTTGTGCTCCTCCTTGATTGTTCCCCACTAGTTGAGCAACCATTTTTGTGAGATCATCCACGGTTTTCTCAAGCTTGTGGGAGGAAGGAGAAGGTGTCTCAATGGAGTTAATATTCTTTGATACTCGGCTTCTTCCATAATTCCTTGTGCTAGCGGCCAACTTTTCTATGATCTCATTTGCCTCCGCCACGGAATAGTTGTCAACTCCACCACCCGTAGCGGAATTAACCATGATTTGGTATTGTACGGTAAGGCCATCACAAAAGTTGACCAAAAGGTCATCACCACTAAGGCCATGGTAAGGACATTGAGCAACTAGCTTCTTGAATCTCTCCCAATACTCATATAAGCTCTCACTTGCATCTTGCTCCGGAGAAGTGATGGCTTTCTTTGCATGGTTATGTCTTGAGTCGGGGTAGTATTTCTCAAGAAAAGCCGCCTTCATGTCCTTCCAAGTACGGATTGTACCCGGTTGAAGGTAAAACAACCAATCTTTTGCCGCATCTTGAAGTGAGAATGGGAAAGCTCTCAACTTAAATTGATCTTCCGTGACACCATTTGGAATTGCACCCTCACACATCATATGGAATTCGGAAAGATGGCGATTTGGGTCATCCCCCGCATGTCCATGAAACTTTGGGAGGTTGTGAATGAAATAGCCCTTCAATTCAAAGTTGGCATTAGCCCCCATGGGTGGGTAGGCTATGCAAAGAGGTTGAGTGTCATAATTTCTTGCCCGGAGCTCCCTAATAGTTCTAGTATCATTCGCCATTTGTGGGTATTCCACTTCAATTGGTTCTACTTCTATTGGTTCTTCTTCAATGGGGACTTCTAAAGGTGGTTCTTCTACTCTATGTTCTCTTGGTGGTCTTCGGTACCAAGGGTTAGTGAAAAGCCAAGAATATGCTCCAAACGCGTCTTCTTCCACGGGGGTTGATTCACCGTGTGGTGGAGAGCTAAACATAAACCTTCACACTAACCACACCAATTAGAACTTCCACGTATTTATCAAGGCAAAGAGAAGAGAAAAAACTACTAGCATGCAATTTAACAATCAATTTTCTACAAAGACTAACTATACTAATTAAAGACCAATAGTTCAATAACAAGCTTTAGCTATGTTGCCCTCCCCGGCAACGGCGCCAAAATTTGATATAGATAAAACTAGGTCGCTAAAATACTAGAATTAACTACCAAATTAACAATTTATAGCCTAAACTTTGACTCTACTAACTTTCAATAAAAACAATAGTAAAGCGGAAGTAAAGGGTCGAACCCAAGAGAAGGAAATAAGACTAAAGCTTGAAATGTAAACTAATGACTACTAAGTGGATCTCTACTACTAATTAAGGTCCTAATAACAAAATTAACTTAACAAAAGCAATAATCACAAACAATGGATATTAACAAAGGTCAACAAGTAGGGGACATAGATGGAAAGGGATTGGTTTTGAGAAACAAACATGGAAATAAGAGTAGAAATTGGAAATCTTCCTATTGAGACAATTCCACAAACAACTAGTATGCAAGATTCAATATAAAGGGAAAACTTGATGTAATTCTCTCTTAGTAACCCAACAATGATGATGCTTGACTCTTTTATTCCTCTCTTACAATTTTCTACCCAATACTTTCATCTCAAGATATTGATACATGTAAATTAAACCATCTACAAATACCCTTCAAACTTAAGCAACAATTCATTAAACCATGAAAGGAGACTAAGCATGAGCATTAAGAGTTTAACCAAGAGATGAAGCTAGGATCAATTCCTCATAAGATTAAACCATACAAATGAGTAAAAGACATGAACTTTTCTATTTGTTGCATGAATCCTTTAAACCAAATCAACAAACAACAAACTTGCTTCAACAATCCCAACTAAATTAAACCATTTCATTAGGATTTGCACTAATTAAGTGAATAACATGCAAGGATGGCCAACCCAAACATTCATCTACTCAACATAAGAAATAAAGCACAAGAAAAGAACATTAGATAAATTAAGAGAGGTTTAAGAGTCTTACAATCACCAAAGTTGGATACTTTGATTAAATTACATCAAGAATGGAAAGATTAGCCTCCCATAGTCTTCATAAAACCCAAAAACAAAGAAAGATTACAACTTGAAATGGAAAATAGCCTTCTTAATTACTACAAGATTAACCCTAAAAATGAGATTAAAAGAGATGAAATGATGGTAGGTGGTAATCCCAGGTCTTCAAACTCTCGGGTATTTATATGCCTTCACGAAAACCTAGAAAGATTTCCACTTAACAAGCCCACGAAGAAGATTAGAAAAACCCGTAAAGCAGGGATGCGCAGGCTGCGCAAGCACTGTTCTTCTTTTTCCCACGAGCTAAACCTCTACAATAGCCTTCATTTCTTCTAGTCTTCATTCTTACTTCTCCCAATTGATTTCCGAGTTACAAGTGATCCTTTTGTGCTTTGCCTTGACCTTTGAAAGGTGCTTTACTGCCACTCGGGTTCCATGCATAAGGATTGAGTGCCCGACCGAGTAAAAATGCACAAGTTACCACCATATCACCGATTGCCAATTGTTAGGAAAAGTGTACCAAAAGACCCATATTAAAAGACACGAGGGTGATAAAATCGCCCTCTTAGACCGACACAATACGTGACTATCATATACTATTAACCAACCTCTGAAAAACGATATACAATTCTCATAATTATCTATATAAAACAAATAAATCATGATTATCGTTATACTATGATATAAAAAACGACATACAATTCTTCCGCGTACCCATAACATGAAAATTCCTCCATGAATTAAACAACCAAGCCATCCCATTCACTTAATATTGTACCTGAAATTTCAAACTACATTGCACAGTTAGTAATAGATAAGAACGACTGTAATATAGCGTAATACGGAGCGGTAACCAATAAACAAACACGATATTAGCATAGCAATTAACGAATCGTAATATATATTATACACATCAATCAAATCTTATCTATATAAATTCAGAAGACAATACTCATTGTACAGCGCGCCACGTCATAAATGCAATTTTTTTTTTTTTTGGAAAATCTAGGTTATGGTGGGACCCATGAGTGTGCAACGTATTTAATTATTAAGATATCCGTCTTTTCAAACATGCGATAAATTCCGTCTCGCAACAAATTATATAAAATCATCTTATGGAATACTTCTTCGAATTAATATTATGATAAAATTTTATACGTTCCGTGTAAAGAAAATGCATAACATTTACGCAGAATTAATTACAAATGCGAGTAAATGTGATTAAATTACATAATTTTTAAAACAAAATTACACAATAAAATTACATAATTTCAGGAAGGAATTACAGTTATATACGGGATCGAACATACAACGGAAATGAATTACAAAAATGAATTACATGTATTTTTGTTAATATTATTGTACCACGAAATCATAACGTAATTTTTTAAAAGTACAGGGTACAATTTTTTTTTTTTTTTTTTTTTCAAAAAACAATAATAACGGCATATATACTTGGAATATAAAACTCGGCATCTGAACTATCAGCCGCGCACACCGAAATTGGTAGGTGACAATGATAGATACAATAGAAATGCAAAAAGAAATATACATAAAAAAAAACATTAATTCTGACCCAAATACATACCCGTGCAATTTTGCACGGGTTTAAAACTAGTAATCAAATAAACAAAGAACAATCCAACGAAAAAAATAGAAAAGCAAAAAAAAACCAAAGAAATTAGATGGGATTGACTTTAGTAGGAGTTTTCTTTTATAGGCCAAGATAAACAGAAGTTTGAATTCCTTAAAAACTCTTCTTATCGTGTAATTCCATTGATATAAAAACACACTTTTTTATATTATCTATTGATCGAAAGTAGTTTGTAAAATTTAGACTCTCTGTAATCGCTCGAAAAAAGCTTCCTTTAATAATATAGATAGATAGATAGATAGATATAGATTAGATTAAAACGAGTTTAAATAAAGCCCCATTTGAATAAACCACCTAAATTTTTTGATAATTCCAAGGTATTTTATTTTTGATTTAACAATTAGTCCACTATATTTAACCCACTTTAAATTTACCATTCCACCCAAGAGCCATCGTAATTCCACACATTGGCAGTTTGGCACCGCACGAACCACCTTTAGCAAATTAATTTACTCCAATTACAGTGCGTTTCCTTGATTCTTGATTGTCTACTTCACTTGTAAGTATTTGTGTCTTCCTTTATGAAATCCATTTTTTTTAAAGATTAAATTACTGAATTTTGTAGAATTGCAAGGCGGTGGGCGGTGGCTAACAGGGGGCCACCGTAGCCAGGTGGTATTAAAACTGAAAAGTGGAATTATTGAAGCTTTTAGTTGAAATTTCGATTTCGCCCCGCTGGAATTTTTGGCCCACTCCTAATTCGCCCTAATAGAACTTCTTCATTCAATCCTAATTTATCTTTTTGTATGACTTTGGTGTTTGACTACTCCATTTCTCAGTTAATACGTATTTGTTTAGCTATGATTAAAATATGAGGATAAACAAATGATGGAGACCGAAGGAGTATTAATTATTTCAATTACTCCGTAGTATGAGTTGATTTACTTGGCTAAATTCATGAATAAATAAGGCATGACTCTCCTGGGAACATTTTGAATGAGATGATGCATTAATAAGTCGGTTCTATAACTGTTACCGAAACT
This sequence comes from Silene latifolia, assembly GCF_048544455.1. NCBI lineage: Eukaryota > Viridiplantae > Streptophyta > Magnoliopsida > Caryophyllales > Caryophyllaceae > Silene > Silene latifolia. The sequence continues at coordinate 290,403,498 of NC_133537.1, forward strand.
GTAGTGTGGCGGTTCTAATGTCCGTGTTTTGCAAACTACCATGTATGTCTGGGATATTGCGAGAAAATAAACCGTTCAAGGTAGGACTTTTTTGAACGGGCAAAAGTGAAATTGAAATACAACAGTTGTCTTTTATAAGACGATTTTAGACTAATTTTGTGTGAAACGGATCCCACCAACATGAAAATGACACACCAAGTTGAAAGGTAGTAAATGTGTAGAGGGAAACAAATGTGATGCATGCCGATAAAGTATATTATGGGTAAGAAATAATCCACAAAATGCTTGCTGTTGACATAATTTTTTTTCCAACTATGTCACTGTGACTCCAATCTTTTAATATAATTTCCCGCCTCCTTAAATTTTGGTACAGACATATGTAGTGAATTACGTTAATGGAGTAGAGTACTGTACCTGCATTTGTTTTGACAGTGAATTCCCTGAAAATTATTTCGAACAAATTGAAAAATACACATTGGAGAGTCAGTCAAACATCCTGCAGCGATGGAGGTAGAAGTTTTAACAAAATATTCAGCGATGCAAGTCTTAGCAACGTTACCTGCGACTGTTCTTTTAAGGGAGGCACTATTTGCCATGTTACACACATGTATATTTCCATTCTCCTCTTGCCTGCTGTTCTTTAATGTCCTTGTATAAGGAACTCAGACTAGTGTTCTATGTCACATCCAAATATCTCATTCATGAATGTTTTATCGGTAACTTTTGGCAAACTGATTCTGTTTTCCTTGTTTGGATTTTTTTGTTCTGGTTACAGTCAGTTGAAAGGACTTAATCTTACAGGAGTTTTGCCTGAAGAATTCGGAAACCTTTGTCATTTGCAAGAAATGTAAGTAATTGAGCTTTCTATTAGCCGCTTAGCCTGGGCTTGTGAGTTGGGACTATCTGTACTCTTTTTACCGTCACTCAATGAGAACTGCGTGACACTGACAAGTTAGGTTCACCTTGTTCCCAGCGATCTCTCCGTAAACTATATTACTGGAAGAATTCCTGAAAGTTTGACAAAGATACCGCTTGTCATCTTGTAAGCATATTGCTCACTTGTCTTCATAATACGTGCTTTTAGATATGTTTTGAAAGGTTGTGTACAAGTTTACATGTGTTTTTGCTATGCATTACAGAACGCTGCAGGGGAATCTGAACACTGGTCCGATTCCTTATGAAATTGGGCGGATAACCTCTCTTGAACAATTGTAAGTGCCTTAACAGTTTTTAATTTCATCACTAGTATTGTCTTTAATCTTTATGTAGGATTTTTCAGAGTCTTGCAAGACAACGGATTTGAAGGACCTATTCCAAGGAGTCTCGGGAATTTAAAAAACTTGCAGAATTTGTGAGTTAAAATTTCAGCATGAGTTTAACTCACACACATTGTTCCTCTTATGGTAGGTTGGCAGCTTGAGAATTGACATCAATATTGCTTATTCCTAAATGCAGGGTTCTTGGTGCAAACTTCTTCAACGGAACTTTACCTGATACATTAGTCAATTTACAGAACTTGACAGAACTGTAAGTCACCCTTGTTTCAATGGGAATTTGATCGCTCCCATTCCTGCATCTAACTATTGTGTACTACTTACAGAAAGTTGAATGGAAACACGATATCTGGTAAAATACCAAGTTTCATTGGTAGTTTGACCAACCTTACGAAGCTGTGAGTTTTCTTAATTTGAGTGCACATGTAATAGTATGTTTGGATCTCATTTGAGCCTTTTGCTCATGACTTTGTCTCATTTTTTTGCTTTTGTTTACACTTTACACCTTACAGGGATATCCAAGGCACTTCTATGTATTAACAGTATATCACACAATATACCACCAAACTCTCAAAAATAGCAAGATATTATTGTGTAATCATCATCCCACTAATTCAGCAATCAGTTTTGTAAATATAGCAATAGATAATCCTGTCAATCAATTAGTATAATTGTATAGGCTCCTCTCCTAATTTAGGTCTACAATCTCATTATAAATAGTGTACCATATTTCAGAAATTAATCAAGAAAACATTCATCACAAACCTCTTGTTTTATATGGTATCAGAGCAACACAAAGCTCGCCTTGTTGCTAAGGGCTTCACTCAACGACCTGGAATTGACTATACGGAAACCTTTAGTCCTGTAGTCAAACCCACAACCGTCCGTTTAATTCTCTCTCTCGCCGTTGCCAAAAATTGGCCTCTTCGTCAACTTGACATTAATAATGCTTTTCTACAAGGTACTCTGACCGATAATGTGTTTATGACACAACCACCAGGTTTCGTCGACCAAACCAAACCAGATTTTGTCTGCAAATTACAAAAAGCAATTTATGGACTGAAACAGGCGCCTCGAGCTTGGTATACCGAACTCAAGTCGTATTTATTCACCCTTGGGTTTACTCAATCCATATCCGACCCCTCCTTATTTATCATGCAAAACAATACAACCTCCATTTACATGCTTATTTATGTAGACGATATAATTATTACAGGACCAAACTTAGTTCACTTACAAACCTTTATCACTAATTTATCAAATCGATTTTCTCTAAAAGATCTAGGCCCCCTATCCTACTTTCTTGGCATTGAAGTAACCCCCAATGCTCTTGGTCTTCATTTAAGTCAATCCAAGTATATCCATGATCTTCTCACCAAACACAACATGGCGGAAGCCAAGCCCAACACCACTCCAATGGCCACCTCACCTCCACTCCTACGCGAGGATGCCCACTCTATTCATGACCAATCCACTTATCGCGCTATAGTTGGGAGTCTACAATACCTGTCTCTCACTAGACCCGACATTGCCTTCACGGTGAATCGTCTTGCGCAATTTCTTCACCATCCTACTATAGCTCACTGGACAGCATTAAAACGGCTCCTTCGCTATCTTCAAGGAACTCAATTCCATGGTATTCAGCTTCATAAAAACAACCCTCTATGTCTTCATGCATTTTGTGACGCTGACTATGGCGGTGATAAAGATAACTACCTATCTACCACCGGCTACATTGTATATCTTGGCCGAAACCCGATTTCTTGGTCCTCCAAGAAACAAACCGGCATTGCCCTATCCACCACCGAAGCGGAGTTCCGCGCTGTAGCCTCGGTCACCACCGAGACACTATGGCTTCGTAACCTCCTGTCCGAGCTTCGCATCGCCGTCATTAAACCACCTGCCATCTTCTTTGACAACATGTCTGCAACGCTCTACGCTAAAAATCCCGTCTTCCACTCCAGAATGAAGCACATGGCTATTTCCTTCCACTTTGTCAAGCAACAACTTTAGGAAGGTCGCATCCGTCTCTCTCATATTGCTAGCAAAGATCAAATAGCCGACATCCTTACAAAGCCCCTACACAAGCATCAACATCAATCATTACAAGACAAGCTTGGCCTCATCCATAGATCGTCCAACTTGAGGGGGCGTATTAACAGTATATCACACAATATACCACCAAACTCTCAAAAATAGCAAGATATTATTGTGTAATCATCATCCCACTAATTCAGCAATCAGTTTTGTAAATATAGCAATAGATAATCCTGTCAATCAATTAGTATAATTGTATAGGCTCCTCTCCTAATTTAGGTCTACAATCTCATTATAAATAGTGTACCATATTTCAGAAATTAATCAAGAAAACATTCATCACAAACCTCTTGTTTTATACTATGGAGGGTCCGATTCCATCTACATTTTCTTCTCTGAGAAACTTGCAAACTTTGTAAGTGCAAAAATATCCTGTTTTTTCATCTGTTGTATCTGACTTTCTTCTTTATATTAGAAAGACCTGAATCTTGACGAATCTATTGTAAATAATGCTCAGGAGAATTTCAGATCTCGATGCAAATAGCATATCTTTTCCAAATGTGGCAGACATGAGAAGTTTAAATTATCTGCGAGTCCATGTTTTAATGATATTGGTACATTTCCCTTGTTTGGTTAGCAAACTGAATAGGACGGTTTTGGAGGAGAGGGAAATGGAGGGTACCATTTTCCGTTCTACAAGTTAAATAAAAAACCTCTACAACATAGGAATGATTTGGAAGAAAAATGGCATTGGTGCATTCGCCATTCGCTCTGCCCTTTCCCTCTCCTCCATCCTCTTTTCCTCCCCTTCTCGTCCCTCCTCAGTCCTTATTGTGAATCCAAACAAAGGGTTAGTTTTCAGTCCAGTTGACATACTGTAGTATGTGCTCAGAATATTAAGGAACTGCTCAATAACAGGACGAATCCCTGATTATGTACAGAGCTTAGTGGAGTTGAAGCTTCTGTAAGTAATACTTATGTCGCCTTTTAGATTATTGCCAACTTCTGTTGGAGTTAATCAGAATTTAAAATAAGAAATGCTTGCTGCTTTATATCTATATATTGCAGGGATTTGAGCTTCAATCGTTTAAGCGGTCCTATTCCCGAAAGATTGGGTAGATTCAAACATCTAGCGTATATGTAAGTTAATACTTAATATGCATATAAAATAGCCAAACCGACTTAACTAGTTACTATTAACAATATCTCACCAACCCATAATTCAAAATAATAGAATCAAATCAACCCTATTATTCTTGCTGTCAAATATTTGTAAAAATAGAAATAGCATTCAATTAGTATCAATTAGTTATTTTGTAAAAGGCTCCTATCCTAAATTAACTCTATAGCTTTAGTATATATATGTAATAGACACAGTTAATAATACACACAAATTCATTCTCACAAACCTCATTGTTTTATATGGTATCAACAAGATCCATTCGATCCAACCTACTCCGCCCTAAACAACGCAGCTTCAAACGCAGCCACACACCAAACTCGTCTTCCACCATGACAAACGAACTGACCAACACCGTCATTATCAAACCTCATAACGCCGACCAACCTCTCACCGGCATCAACCTTAACAACGTCATCAAGCTTAACCCGCTAAACTATGCTTCCTGGCGATTCCAACTTACCAACATTCTTTTTGGCTTAAGTCTATTCGGTTTTCTGGATGGTACAACCCCGATTCCGTCCGCAACCATCACCAACGAGGCGAACCAGGAGGTTCCCAACCCAGCCCACATGTCTTGGCTCAAGCAAGACGGGCTTATTCTCGGTGCCCTTATGGGTACGCTCACCACCGCCCTTCAAACCCTCATAATCCGGGCAAAAACGGCAAAAGAAGCGTGGGAAATCCTCGCACACACTTACGCGAATCCTTCGCGAATCCACATTCAACAGCTTAAAGATCGTCTCGACTCGATCGTTAAAACTACCGACCAGTCAATCAGTGATTACATACACTCAATCAAGGCCTGTGTTGATCAACTTGCTCTTATGGGCAAGCTGATTGATCCCGAGGACATCGTCTCAAAAGTTCTCAAAGGTCTTGATTACGACCTTTATAAACCAGTTATTGATACGGTTCGGGCTCGGGACACACCCATCAGTTTCGAGGCCCTTCATGAAAAACTGTTACAACACGAATTACTGATTAAAAATCAACCCCAATCAACCCACTTCAGCCCCTCGGCTAACCCTGCCCATCGAGGCCACTATCAAAACCGCGGACCATCTCGCTATGCAAATCAATCAACCAACAGTCAGTACGTCAACCACCAACAACTCGCTTCCAACCCACGTCCCTTCAAGGGTCGCTGTCAGTGGTGTCGCGAAATAGGGCACGTTATTGCCAATTGTCCTCTATTTCGCCGTCTTTTTCCCAATATTGTCTTCCCTGCACCATCCTTCAACCGCCAGCAACAACCCACCTCCGGTGTCCCTCAAGCGCACGCCGCCACCAACACTACCGGCGCAAACCCTAACCCTAATTTTCTGCTGGATAGTGGTGCGAGCCACCATGTTGCCTTTGACCTGGATACCCTTGCTTTCCATTCCCCTTACAATGGTATGGATGATCTTATAATCGGGGACGGTTCTCCGTTGCAAATTGCCAATACAGGTAACTTTAAATTACAATCACTCAATTTTAATAATGTCTTTCATGTTCCCCGAATTTCCCGGAATATCATTTCTATATCTAAATTATGTCGTGATAATAACGCAATTGTTGTTTTCTCACATGACTCTTTTATTATTAAGGCAATAGCAACGGGAACAACACTTCTCCGGGGCAAAGCTAAAGATGGCGTATACGAGTGGTGTCCCTCCAACCGAAAAGTCTACAGCTCAATTAAAGGCACACCCTCACTTTCGTGGCATCATCGTTTAGGTCATCCGTCGTATGATGTAATGAAAGAAATTAATAAAAGTTTACCATTTACTATTTCTGATTATTGTCATTGCGAATCGTGCAACTTAGCTAAAAGCAAGAAATTACCGTTCTCTAATTCAACGTTTAAAACCAATGCTGCACTAGACCTTATTTTCTCCGACCTTTGGACTAGTCCCGTACCATCATTTGACCATTACAAATATTATATTGTTTTTGTCGATCACTTTAGCAAATACGTATGGATGTATCCCTTAAAACATAAATCCGACACAACTACCTTATTTTTACAATTTAAGGCACTTGTAGAAAAATATCTTGACCGACCAATCAAACATTTCTTCTCCGATAACGGAGGCGAATATATAAAATTAAACACAACATTACTTAACAATGGCATTTCTCATTCAACATCTCCTCCGCATACCCCCGAACATAATGGATATGCTGAGCGCAGACACCGTCACATAGTTGAGACGGGCCTAGCCCTTCTTAATCATGCGCACCTCCCAACCAAATATTGGACTTTTGCTTTCAGTACTGCCACCTACCTAATCAACCGTTTACCTACTCGTTCTCTCAACGGACAATCTCCTTACTCTGTACTTCATAACAAAAAACCTGACTACACCGCTCTTCATAACTTCGGTTGCCTATGTTACCCTTGGCTTCGACCTTACACAAAACACAAATTAGAAAACCGTTCTATTCCATGTGTTTTTGTTGGATATTCAAACACGCAAAGTGCTTTTCATTGTCTTGACCCGAAAACTCATCGTATATACACCTCACGACATGTTAAATTTTATGATGACATCTACCCCTTCGCCCAAACATCGTCTGAACCATTGCCTTCTCCTTCACTTGATGAATGGACCACGCTCTCTATACCAATTATCCCGCTACTGGCCACTAATCAATCACCATCAGCTTCCCCTCCTTCTGATCAGCCCCGCACATCCAAACACCCCATAAGCATCGTCTACTCTCGTCGTCCTTCTTCTCAAATCGCTAACCAGCCCACCCCCAACGTCCATCGCCCCATCGACTCAACACACTAACCCACCACCTAATACATCCGCCACAACCAACCACGTTGGCACATTGTCGACACTCCTACTCCCGCTTCACGCCCCGTCTCCAAACGCGCGAAACCTATACCCCTGCCGCGAACAGTAAAAACCAGACTTGACCATAATATACGCAAACCAAATCCTAAATACACCAAAACCGCTAATATATCAACCTTAATCACAAGTCTTCCTAACACCGTCAAACAAGCACTTGTTCTCCCTCATTGGCGCCACGCCATGCAGGAAGAATTTAACGCTCTAGAACGTAACCAAACATGGACACTAGTTCCACGCTCGTCCGCACACAACATTGTCGGTTGTAAATGGGTGTATCGAAACAAATTCAATTCTGATGGTACACTCAAACAGCATAAAGCCCGTCTAGTTGCTAAAGGTTTCACACAGCAACCAGGCATAGACTACACTGAGACTTTCAATCCTGTTATTAAGCCAACCACCGTCCGTCTCATACTATCACTAGCTGTAACAAAAGCCTGGCCCATTCGCCAACTTGATGTAAACAATGCGTTCTTACAAGGTACTCTCACCGACACTGTTTTCATGACTCAACCACCTGGTTTCGTCGATCAAACTAAACCAAATTTTGTTTGTAAATTACACAAAGCTATTTATGGCCTAAAACAAGCTCCGCGAGCTTGGTACACTGAGCTCAAATCCTATGTTACCACTCTCGGTTTCTGTCAATCCATTTCCGACCCATCTTTATTTATATTACAAACCAAGACCAACCTCATATATATGCTCATTTATGTCGATGACATTATCATTACAGGACCCAATTTAACTCAATTACAAACTTTTATTACAAACCTATCTAACCGATTTTCACTAAAAGACCTTGGACCACTATCCTATTTTCTTGGTATTGAAGTTACTCCGAATAATCTCGGACTACACCTCAGTCAATCCAAATATATACATGACCTTCTAGTTAAATACAACATGGCCGACGCTAAATCCGTCACTACACCAATGGCCACATCACCCCCACTCCTCCGAGAAGACAGAATGCCCATCCATGAACAATCAATGTATCGTGCCATCGTTGGAAGCTTGCAATATCTGTCTCTCACTCGCCCTGATATTGCCTTTACTGTAAACCGTCTTGCTCAATTCCTTCATCACCCAACTGCTAACCATTGGACGGCTCTAAAACGTCTCCTCAGGTACCTCCAAGGCACCCAGCATCAAGGTCTACAACTATACAAAGTCACTCCTCTGTGTCTTCATGCCTTCTGTGATGCAGACTACGGAGGTGATAAAGATACATACTTCTCAACAACCGGCTACATCATCTATCTAGGACGCAATCCCATCTCCTGGTCCTCAAAAAAGCAAACTGGTGTTGCTCTCTCCACCACCGAAGCAGAATTTCGTGCAGTTGCCTCTGTCACAACAGAAACTCTCTGGTCGCGCAATCTCTCTCTCGAACTCCGCATATCTCGTCACCCAACCACCGCAATCTTCTCGTGACAACATCTCCGCCACACTCTATGCCAAAAATCCGATCTTCCACTCCCGAATGAAGCACATGGCCATCTCCTTTCATTTCGTCAAAGATCAGCTTCAACGACACAGCATCCGCATTGCCCATGTTGCCAGCAAAGACCAGATCGCAGATATCCTCACTAAGCCACTGCACAAACTACAATTTCAAGAGTTACGACACAAGCTTGGACTTATCACCCGAACGTCCAACTTGAGGTGGCGTATTAACAATATCTCACCAACCCATAATTCAAAATAATAGAATCAAATCAACCCCATTATTCTTGCTGTCAAATATTTGTAAAAATAGAAATAGCATTCAATTAGTATCAATTAGTTATTTTGTAAAAGGCTCCTATCCTAAATTAACTCTATAGCTTTAGTATATATATGTAATAGACACAGTTAATAATACACACAAATTCATTCTCACAAACCTCATTGTTTTATAGTTACTAATCTCTTAATAACTCCTGACAATCATAAGGATATTTTGATGCTGCTGATATAGGTTCCTTACAAACAACTCACTTTCTGGACCATTGCCAGATTGGATATTGGACGACAAATATTATATGTGAGTTTATATCTGTTCAGAAATAACTGCAAGTTTTTAAACAAATCAAATTTTACAGTACTTTTTCTTGGCTGTTGCAGTGATCTATCGTATAATAATTTTAATGGTTCATCTCCAGTCAATTGCCCGCAGGCAAATGTGTAAGAATAATTTTACAGTACTGTTGAGTTTATGGATTCAAGTACCTAAGAGGGGGAGGGGGTGAATTAGGTACTATTTAAAAAATTTAACTACAACTTTATTAATTAAAGTGAGTTAAGAGAACACAAGAGAAGAGAGAATACTTCGAGTAATATTGCGAGATTACACGAGTACTAAAATGAGTGCCTGCTGAAATATGAAAGTAACAACCGTTCGGACTGTATCTATTTGTCTCAGTTTATGGAATACAGACTGCAGACCAAATGTGACAGTATGATGAACTGTTACTTCGAAATGTAAGCAAAGCAAGACAAACAAAAATAAAAGAGCAGCGGAAATAAAGTAAGGTAAATGAACACGAGATTTTTGAATTGGTTCGGCAAGAAACTCAAGTGCCTACGTCCAATCTACTTTTTATTGATTTCTTTTAGTGATCTACTCCGACAACTAAAAGACCCATACAATAAAAACACCAACCTACTCCGGTTGTAAAGCTAGTCCAAGAACTACTCCGTTCTTATGACAAGCCAACTCGCAACCTACTCCGGTTGCCAAGAGTTGAAGACTACTCCGTCCTAAACTCTACTAACACACTTAGAATGTTATAGGATCAAGTTTCCACTAACATATTCTTAGCAAAGAATAGAGATGGACAACTTTTACAAGATCAACAATTCTTAAGCAAAAGAGTTTAGTATGTTAAAGTAACAGTAGCCACGACTGTAACAACTTGAAGACTCTTAGAAGATTTGCAAAGGACACACGGTTTTTAAAGCTTTGAAAAACAAATTTGCAAACTTGAAAATAATTTCAGAAAGAAGTCTTGGGATTTTATGAGGGAGATGGCTCGCCTTTTATAGAGAGAATGGGTGAGGAGGTTGCTAGGGTTTTGAAGGGTCAAAGACTACACATGTGAAGAGCCTTAGCAACCACTCAAAACTTTCACCAAAGAAGGTTCTTTTGCAAAGGCAAGAAAAGAGAAAGAGTGTTTGAAAGATATCCTTAAAAGCTCATGCAAATTCAGAAAACAAAGAGAGAAAAGACAAGTCACATGATGACAAGTTTACACAAAAATGGCAAAAATCATTTCTTGTTTTCTAAAGGACCAAAGGGTCAAATTTGCATAAAGAGGAAACATTTTGAAATTAATAATTATTCAAACCACTCTTTATTGAAGGCCAACTCCTAATAAAAATCTGAAGTTTATCTTTGAAAAATAAGAGACATGTGAAAGATTTTTGAAAGATAAAAAGGCTTCAAGTGTTACGAATTGTGGCAACAATCCAAGAAATATTGTTTTAATGAAAGTATCGTCTTGACTGTTTCTATTACTCTAAGATACTCTACTTTCTCACTTGTACATTAGATGACACTAAGACTCAATACAATGGGAAGATTAACAACTTCAACACTTCTTAATCCATGCTTGATTTAATCATTAATCCTGAAAAGGTAAACTAAGATAACACAAATCAAATGGGCATGTTATCATCAATTTAAGGAACCCAACAAGTACTATTTTCTTGTACTTTTTTCTCCCAAGATTTATCCAATGGTGTCTCTTCATGGATCTATTATTTCAATTTTTCTGACAGGAATTTGGTTGCTAGCTATTCACCTAAAAAGAGCAAATCGTATGTTGTTCTATTTTCATATGTATCATTGCTTGAAATGTCTTTGTTTTTTCCCCTTGTTCTGAAATGAAATTTATCTGCAGAGTAAATTGGTACATGATGAAGGACCTCCCTTGCTCCAAAAAACCCCAATGTAAGAACATAATTGATGTTATAGTTTGCGTACTCCTTCCGTCCATTTTTGCCAAAGTAAGGTCATGTGAATTAACCTTTCCTCATTTCCTGGACTGTTGTCTCTTAAAAGTGGTCCTAAAGAAACTGTAAACCTATTGGGACTGAGGGAGTATTTCGTTGCAATGTTGTCTCCTTTGTCACACTCCTAAAACACTTTTGGCAGATTATTCTTTATTCATTAATTGTGGCGGAAGCAATATGACTTTCGAACGGAACAAGTATGAAGCAGATGCAAGTCCTGGTGGCCCTTCTACTTTCTATGCATCCGGAGAACAATGGGCTTACAGTAGTACAGGATCTTTTGTTAATACTGTCACAGCCAACTTCTTTGCAGTGGACACATCTAATGCTAATGTAACTGGTATTTACCAAACAGCTCGTCTGTCACCTCTTTCACTCAAGTATTATGGCCTTTGTTTGTTACGAGGCAGTTACACAGTGAGGCTGCACTTTGCTGAAATAATGTATTTTAGTAGCCTTGGAAGACACTTCTTTGACGTGTCAATTCAGGTATTCCATGAACTTCTGTTCGAGACGTGTGGTAACTTCTTAAACATTGAAGTAACCTTTATAATTTTCTTTATGTTGGACAACAATCTCACTGTTTAAGCATGAGGGTAAGATTGTGTACTTTTGAACCCCCTTACCTTGCCCTGGACCTTTGAGACAGTGGGGTAATGTTATTGTAATATGTTTGAAGTTTGATTGAATTTCAAAACAATACGCTTAAATTATTGCGACAATTACAGGGGAATGTAGTGCTGAAGAATTTTGATATTGCTGCCGCTGCTGGAGGTCATCATAAGCCCATCATTAAGACGTTTAACGATATCTTTGTTAATGGAAGCACACTCGAGATCTCCTTATACTGGAGTGGACAAGGAACTACTACTGTTCCTATCAGAGGCGCATATGGACCTCTTATATCGGGGATCGCAGTGACACCCAGTTCGTCAACATTCCATGTCAAATCAATACTTAGTCTTATCATGCTGTCTTGCTTATGTTGTTTATGAATTTCCCTTCCGTCTTTTTGCAGACTTTAACATTCGCAAAGGACTCTCAGGTGTGGCCGTTGCTGGGATTGTGCTTGCTTTTTGTGCCATTCTTGTGTTAATTCTGGCCATTCTCAGAGTTACTGGTTTTGTAGGTGGAAGAAATGATGAAAACGAAGGTTAGTATTACATTTGGGAAAATTTATATATCAAAATATTTATTGAGCTGCCCAAAAAATTCTTAACACTCCCTCTTGAGATAGGAGAAGACACACTCAATTATGCTTATGCAGTGCGACTCCACGAGCAAAGTGAGCTGAAGTAGTACTAATCTAACGTCATTGAAGATTTTCAGTTACATTCAAATACAAGTTAACTTAACACTGCTAACTGGCTAACTTCATTTCTCAGAGCATCAGACCTAAATATCTTGTCATATGACAACTATAGTTTGGGTTAGTTATCTGCAAACAAAAAAAAAATTCTTTACTCCAAATTTGCGTGCTGAAATAGTTCAAGCAATGCAGAGTTTCGCAGACTAGGGACGGCTTACTTCTCCTTAAGGCGGATCAAAGCCGCGACAGAGAACTTCAGTTTCCGCAATAAAATAGGTGAAGGAGGTTTTGGGCCTGTTTACAGGGTACACTATTGATCCATTTTTATTCACTTTGTTCCTTGCTTAGCTAAAACTGTTGACATTGCAATCATGACCGTTTTTTTCATTATTGTGTGGGTTCAGGGTGTAGTGGCAGACGGCAAGGTTATCGCTGTCAAACAACTGTCCTCGAAATCAAAGCAAGGAAACCGTGAATTTGTGAATGAGATAGGCATGATTTCTGCCTTACAACACCCAAATCTTGTTAAATTATATGGATGTTGCATTGAAGGGAAAGAATTGCTGCTTGTATATGAATACATGGAAAACAACCCGCTTGCTCGTGCACTTTTTGGTAAGTACAGCTGTACAGTATGGAATACGGAGTATCTAATTACGCCTAACAGAAAATTACCTTGAATATTACTCCCCATCTTATTCATATATATTACCGAAGATGTCTTAGTCTAGTGGTTAAGACGGAGGTATTGTGGACAATAGGTCCCAGGTTCGAATCCCCCCTCCCAGAAGTTGGCCCTGGACTGGCGAACAAGAAGGAAAATATGCTTAGGAATTGCAAGGGGGTTAACTTATCTTCATGAGGAGTCGAGGCTGAAGATCGTTCACAGGGACATTAAGGCGACTAATGTATTACTCGATAAAGACCTGAATGCTAAGATATCCGACTTTGGTCTGGCTAAGCTTGATGAAGAAGAAAATACTCATATAAGTACTAGGATTGCGGGAACAATGTGAGTTTATCGTTGCTTCTTTTTTACCCACAAGATATCGCAAGCAGCCAAGCATATTTATTCACTCAAGTATTATGCTGAAAATGGAACTGTAGTTATATATTTGCCCCTCTATTAAACTCAATAACCTTTTAAAATTGATTTCTTTTTCAGAGGATACATGGCTCCCGAGTATGCGATGAGGGGTTACCTAACCGATAAGGCAGATGTTTACAGCTATGGAGTTGTCGTTCTTGAGATTGTGAGCGGGATGAGCAATACTAGCTATAAGCCAAAGGAAGAGTTTGTCTACCTTCTTGACTGGGTATTTTCCTGCTTTTATTGCCTTCTGCTTATATATATACCATAATGTCTCTTCATGTCCATGTTATTAAATGATGACATTGATCGCAATTGCGCTAACAATTGTGAACGTCGTGCCATACTGCTGCCATGTTCATTGTAAAGGTTTGCCCTTCCGTCGACTTGGAATACACACTTTTTGTGCCTAGTTAGATTGTTAGAAATTTAAAATTATAAAATGAGACTTGTTAAGAGTGGTCTCCGTAGCTTTTTCATCCCAAAGTCAAACCTGCTATTTTCATCCCTAAAACCATATTTTCTGTATCCACTTCAGCGTGCTGCCACGTTCAATGCCGCGTCTTGTTTTCATAATAGTATTGTGTCAATTGCGTTAGGGTATTGAGAAGCATCAAACGTACTGGTGGTTATTCTTACCATAATGTTATCTTCAAGCAAGTGTCGCAAATTTGTAATCTTGTTCTCTATCTGGTAAAGGCCTATGTCTTACACGAGAATGGAACCCTTCTGGAGCTTGTCGATCCAACTCTCGGCCAAAGTTACTCGGAAGAAGAGGCACTGAGGCTGCTGAATCTAGCATTGTTGTGTACCAACCCATCTCCATCTTTAAGGCCGTCTGTGTCTTCGGTTGTATGCATGATTGATGGCAAAATTCCTGTCCAAGCCTCGACTGTCAAGCTTAGTGGGACCAACGACCAACTTGTTAAGGATAATCAAACTAATGCTCAAGATATTGCTACACCAAGTCATACGTAATCCCTAGACTAGCTCCTATTTCTTTGTATATTGTTAGTCAAGTCAATATTGTTATTAGTCTTATTCTTCCCTAGATTGTAGCTTCTGTTATCTCATTCTTAGGAGTAGTTAGTTCTTGTAATTCTAGTATACTAGTATTGGTGCCCGGCTTCGCCCGGGCTACCTCTACTTACCATTAAATTTTTTTTTCATTAAATAAAATTACTTAAAAGTTGCATAACTCATAAATTTATCATTAATATATTTTTTATAACATATCCTAAAATTACGATAAAATAAATTTTGAGACAAATTCACTACTCGCGCTATTAATATTTTACTTTTATTAATGAAACAATAGTAATAACATTTCACTACTTGCCCGTAATCACTGTTACTTTCACTACTCCCGCCGTAATTATTGTTAGTGTCACTACTGCCGCATTAATATTGATAATTTCACTACTCCCGCCGTAATTATTGTTACATTCACTATTGCCGCATTAATATTGATTAGTTCACTACTCCCGTTGTTGTTTCTACCACTCTCACTAATCTCGCTGATAATATTGTTATTTTTACTATTCAAATGAGTGATTATTATCATATAACTATATCCAATGTTACTACAATTCTTCTCTTTATTGACGAAATTAGTTTTACTACTTAGGCATGCAATTTTAAGAGGATTATATATTTATAATTAATATATTACATATATGCATTAAATCAAATCGAAAGAATTATGCAATATTATATATTATGGAATCTAACTTGAATTATTTATAACCTACTTATATTATATTTTTGTATGTTAAATAATTAACATTTCTATACATCTAATAAACTATAAAGTTTAATAAAATTGCATAGATTTTAAATTTAATATATAATTTTATGATGATAATAATTAATACCGTAAGTGTGCATGTTTATACTAATTAATTATTTTATTTTAATGAAATTGACCATCTTCTAGTCTTCTATAAATATTTAGGAAAACTACCAAGCATCTTCTTTATTTTAGTCTTTTTGAAATTAACCATCTTAATTAATTATTTTATTTTAAGGAAATTGACCATCTTAATTAATTAATTTATTTTAAGAAAATTAACCATGTTTCAGTCTCTTACAAATGTTTAGGAAAATTACCAAGCTTCTATATAATTTAATTTTAACCCAAATTATATAATATTTGCATTGAAATCCCCTAATCGGGTCCATCACACGGTGTTAGTGATTTAAAACTATATAGTATAATTAATTTGTATAACTTTCTTTAATTACATTGAAGTCCCTTGATTTCTGGATTTAATATATAGTATTGATATATGCCTCATATGTAACCCTATTGTTTATCAATACAATTTACATATTCATCATATACTTTACATGGTATCACGAGTCTAGTACGATCCTCACGATCACTAAAACGATCCTCACGATCAAACCAAATCCGTGTCTCCGTCCTCACGTCAGCACATCGATCTCTCGACCCAACCACCATGTCGAACACTCAACTTCAACTAGCCAATAACGCTGAACCTACCCGTCCCCTAACACTTGTTACCTTCAACAATTGCATTCAACTCAAAGACACAATCACCTTCCGTCAATGGAGGTTTCAAGTTCGAGCTATCATGAAGGGCTTGAACTTTTTACCTACCTTGATGGCACTGTTGTCCCTCCTCCCAAAACCCTCACGGTTGACCCAACCCCACCCGAAACCATCACCAAGACCGTTGCCAATCCTGCCTATTCCACTTGGTATAGGCAAGACCAACTTATTCTCGGTGCACTTACGGGCACCTTGTCTCCTCCGATTGCTGCCCTAATCGTTAATGACACCACTTCCCGAGATGCTTGGTCCACCCTTAACCGCACCTTTGCCAATTCCTCTCGAGGCCATCGCCTCCAAATCAAAGATCGCCTCGAGAATATATCACATACCGATAACATGACAATCACCGAGTACATGACTGCTATCAAGGCATGTACTGACGACTTAGCCCAACTCAACCATCACATGGATGTAGACGATATAACCAACAAAATTCTCAATGGTCTCAATTATGACAAATATCGCTCCGTTATCGAAGCGGTGCGTACCCGAGATACTTCCATTTCTTTTGAGGCCTTACACGAAAAATTAATCCAGCAAGAGCTTCGTCTGAAAAACACCCCTTCTGCCTCCGAATCAACCGTCTTTACTCCCTCTGCCTATGCCGCAAATTATCGATCCAACAACAACAACAATCGTTCATTCTATCAAAACCGATACCCTAATAATCAAAATCGAAATTTCACGACTTCACCCAAATCCACTCAGCCCAATTCGCCTCAATCTGGGTACTCCAAACCATACCGAGGTCGTTGTCATTTTTGTGATGAGGTAGGTCACGTCGCATCTGACTGTCGTGATTTGCAAGCCAAATACCCCAACATCGTCTTTCCTACCCGACAGCGCCGTGGACCCGCCCCACAAGCCCACACCGCCACTCACCCGTCTGCCCAGCCTCCTCATTCCTGGACTGTTGATAGTGGTGCATCGCACCATATCACAGATGACCTCAATACTCTGTCTCTACACCAACCTTATGATGGTCCCGATGATCTTGTTATAGGCGATGGTTCTGCTCTGCCTATTACTCATTCCGGTTCATTCACTTTTCCTTCCTCTCCTTTCTCTCTTAAATTTACTAATGTTCTCGTCGTTCCTTCTATTTCTCGCAAATTATTATCCGTCTCACAATTTTGCACTGACAATAATGCTTATGCCGTCTTCTCACCCACTTCTTTTTGTATTAAGGCAAATCCGACGGGAGCGGTCCTTCTTCAAGGTCCTCTTATTGATGGCTCCTACGTGTGGCAGCCCAATCCGCCTCAAGCCAACTTAGTTGTAGCTCCGGGTCAAGCATCGTGGAATCACCGTCTTGGCCATCATTCAAATAAAATTTTTCAAGTTTTTAGGGCTAAATTTAATTTACGTACTTCCCATTTTGAACAATGTATTGCCTGCCAAATAAACAAAAGTCATAAACTCTCATTTGGCTCATCGTCACTCGTGTCCAAAGCTCCTCTCGACTTAATTTTTTCGGATGTCTGGTCTTCCCCTATTCCGTCTCACGATTCATTTAAATATTATCTTATATTTTTTGATCACTTTACCCACTATATTTGGTTTTACCCTATTAAACGTAAATCCGACACCAAATCAACATTTCTTAAATTCCGAGCTATTGTTGAAAATTTCTTTAATACTCCAATTAAACAATTTTATAGTGATAATGGTGGTGAGTTTCGAAAATTCACTTCTCATCTAAACCTTACGGGCATCACACACTTAACCTCGCCACCTCATACACCCGAACATAATGGTTTTGCTGAACGACGGCACCGCCATATTGTTGAAACTGGTATGTCCTTACTTACTTATGCTCAACTCCCTTCGACTCTATGGCTTCATGCTTTTTCCACAGCTGTTTATCTTATTAATCGAATGCCCACCCCGTCTCTCAATA
Source organism: Silene latifolia (assembly GCF_048544455.1). Lineage (NCBI taxonomy): Eukaryota > Viridiplantae > Streptophyta > Magnoliopsida > Caryophyllales > Caryophyllaceae > Silene > Silene latifolia. The sequence continues at coordinate 290,421,717 of NC_133537.1, forward strand.
ATGACTCTCCGTATTTAAAACTTTTTAATCAAAACCCGAACATCACAAAACTTCACAGCTTTGGTTGCATGTGCTTTCCTTGGCTACGGCCTTATACGACACACAAGCTCCAACCCCGTTCCGTCCAATATATCTTTATTGGTTATTCTACAACACAAAGTGCTTATTTATGCCTTGACCCACTTACTTCCCGTATTTACACTTTCCGTCACGTTCGATTTATTGACGATCAATTCCCTTATTCTGATATTCTTAAACTCAACTCTCCTCCATCACGTCCACTAAATGGTGCAATTTTACCATTCCTGTTTCTTCCTCCCCGACCCCCTCCCCTATTCCAGCCGCCACCACCACCCCTCGTTCTGCCAGCCCAACAACCACCTCGTCCACTCCTCGACCCGACACCACCCCTGTTTCACCTTCCCCTGCCTCCCCTTCCAATTCGACACCTTCTTCTACCTCGCCATCACCACCACCCCCCTCCTCCTCCTCCTCCACCACGGGTTGTTACTCGACTCTCGAACAATATCCGAAAACCCAATCCGAAGTATGCCAAGCTATTGACCCTTTCTACCCAATACATAACACCGTCTACTGTAAAGCAAGCTCTCGTTGATCCTTTGTGGCATGCTGCGATGCAGTCCGAGTTTGATGCTCTCTCTCGCAATGAAACATGGTCACTTGTCCCCCCTGATTCCGTTCCCAATATTATCGGCTGCAAATGGGTCTTTCGTATTAAGTATAACCCTGATGGCAGCCATAAGCAACACAAGGCTCGTCTCGTCGCTAAAGGTTTCATCAAAGGCCCGACCTTGACTACTCCGAGACATTTAGCCCTGTAATTAAACCAACTACCATCCGTCTCCTCCTATCCCTAGCTGTTATGCATGGTTGGTTGCTTCGTTAGATCGATGTAAATAATGCCTTTTTACAGGGTACGCTGACCGAGGACGTTTACATGGCACAACCTCCAGGTTTCGCTAATTCTGAATTTCCTAATTATATTTGTAAACTACGGAAAGCTATTTACGGCCTTAAACAAGCACCTCGTGCTTGGTTCACCGAACTTAAAAATTATTTCATTTCTTATGGGTTTCGAAGCTCATTATCCGATCCCTCTTTATTTATTTTTGACCGCTCTAATGTTCGCTTATACGCTCTTGTTTATGTTGACGATATAGTTGTCACAAGTTCTTCTCCACTTGTGGTTAATTCGTTTATTGCAGCTATATCCTCCCGATTTTCACTCAAAGACGTCGGCTGCTTATCGTATTTTCTTGGTATGGAGGTCACTCCGACTTCTACAGGTTTGCACCTCAATCAGTCCAAATATATTTCCGACTTACTTATCCGCTATGACATGCTCGACTGTAGTCCCTCTACCACTCCTATGCTCTCCTATCCGCCCCTCCAAAGAGAAGATAATGAGCCGGTTGTGGACGAGACTAAATATCGTGCCATTGTTGGGAGTCTCCAATATTTATCGCTTACTAGACCTGATATTGCGTTTCCAGTTAATAGACTTGCTCAATTTCTTACACATCCGACATCTATGCATTGGTCTGCTCTAAAGAGACTACTTCGTTTCCTCAAAGGCACAATTCATCACGGCATTCATTTACTAAAACATACTCCATTTAATCTACATGCCTTTTGTGACGCTGATTTAGGTGGTGACCAACATGACTATGTCTCGACCACCGGTTATGTGGTCTTTCTTGGTCAAAATCTCATTTCCTGGTCTAACAACAAACAACGTGCACTATCCAGGTCCTCTACTGAGGCGGAATTTAGAGCTGTCACTGACACTACATCTGAGCTTCTATAGTTGAAATCATTGTTTAGTGAACTGCGGCTTACTTTATCGTCAGTTCCAGTTATTTTTTTGTGACAACCTAGGTGCTACAAGCTATTACGCCAATCCTATTTTCCATTCCCGTATGAAGCATCTTGCGTTAGCCTTTCATTTTGTTCGGGAACAGGTACAATTGGGCACTATTCGAGTCCAACACATCAATGATGACGATCAAATCGCTGACACTCTTACTAAGCCATTGTCACGGTCGGGTTTTCTATTGCTTGCATCCAAGATTGGCCTTACTCTTCGACCGTCCATCTTGCGGGAGCGTGTTAAGGATAATCAAACTAATGCTCAAGATATTGCTACACCAAGTCATACGTAATCCCTAGACTAGCTCCTATTTCTTTGTATATTGTTAGTCAAGTCAATATTGTTATTAGTCTTATTCTTCCCTAGATTGTAGCTTCTGTTATCTCATTCTTAGGAGCAGTTAGTTCTTGTAATTCTAGTATATATATGCCTAATATATAACCCTATTATTTATCAATACAATTTACATATTCATCATATACTTTACACAACTAAGGTTCAAAGCTTTGGAGAGAATATCCAAGGAAGAGCATTCTCTTCACTCAACGAGTTTGTACTCTAGTCAAACCCAAGGGAGCACCAGGATAGATGGTTCGTGGATTACTGATTCTTCGGATTCCGTGCATAGCAATAACGAGATGAGAAATGATTTACATTCTGACTCCATCAAATTGCTTTCCGACATGGCTGAAACAAAGTTTTAGTGACATGAGAATTGAAAACATCACCAATATTATCCAGAAGTTTCTTTCTTATCCTTCATATATAGATTTTACATTTTTACTTCGTTTCCATGAAGGGCAGCGTGTGTAATACGAGGTATTAGTCATGAAACTCGCATTGTAAGACGGAGAGTCGGAGATAGTACATCCTTATTGTGTAGCTCAATGGTTAAGGAGCTCCTTATATGTATGAAATTTCTTATTTTTTTCACCATTGCTATTGCCTATTGCCCTAAGAGCAATTTTAATGTCAGCCCCGAGTATATGTTCAGCTAATTCCAAGCAAAAAAAAAGGCAAATTTAACAAAAATAATCCAACGTTCCACTCATCTTTTAATAATAACCCAACCTTGCAAGCTAAATGAAAATAAACCCATGTTGTAAAGTTTATCACAAAACACAAATATCCCCAGCCTAACCGTGGTTAAGTTTTAATAGTAGAAAACAATAACAAAGTATAAATAAGATTAAATAATAATAAATCCATTAAAATTTAAGACGACCTCTCCCAACAAACACTTCTGGCCGTCAACATACTACCACCATTAAACCTTATACTCAAAATCCAACCAAAAGTCAACAATAGCGGTTTAGAAGAAGGGACAAGAGGAAGGAGACGCTTTTTTTCGGAACGAATAAGAAGACAAGTAGCTAAGTAGGACTAAAATTGAAAGAATATAGCCAAAGAAAAACCCGTGATGGTTGTTGTGGTTGATGCGGAAGCGAGTTTCGGTGGTTGGGGAGCGTCTATCATGGTGTATGGTGATGTTCGTGTGGTCAACCTCTGATCTGGACGGTGTAAGTGTGGTGAATCTGGGTCGTATATTCCAATGGGATTGAGATTTCAAGTGATAATTTTTTTATGATTATAATTATTTTAATATAAGTAATAAACTAGGTTTGTGACCCGTGAAATTCACGGGTTTATCTGTTTTAATTTTGTTATTTTTTATCTTTTTATTTATACTTGTCTGAGCAATTAGTTAATCCATTTAAAAAATATAGTCTTGGAATACATAAAAGTTAGTCGGTTAGTGTCTTATTTCTTTGACAACTTTGGTTTATTTTCAAAACTATATATTCTAACAATTTTGTCTAGAGTCTCCTAGGGTTTCGCCGTCTAAGGGTCTTAGAGTCTTCCTCTCTCTCGAGGCTCTTCTCATGATTTCGATCGTGGGATATGTCTTCTTTGTTCGTTTCTGTGTGCTTTGTTTCTTTGTGCAGGTTCAGATGTCGAGTTCTACTGGGGGTCACAACCGGAATGGGAAAGAGCCTATGGGGCCTGAGAAGGGTTGGGAGGAGGCGTCTTTTGAATGGGAAGAAGCCATAGATGATACGGGTGACAAGGCTAAACTGATGTTGGTAGGGAAACTGTGGGCGTCTAGGGCGATTAATATTAGGGCAGCGATTGATTTTATGATCCGTCTATGGAATTCTTCGAAGACTATTGTTGGGAATATTGTTGATGCGAAGGATAAAACTTTCATCTTTCGCTTCGATCTGGAGCGGGACAAATCTAGGGTTTTGGAGGGACAACCATGGCATTTCGACAAATTTGTTTGGTGTTTCAACGAACCGAACCAAGCAGGTAAACTCACTGACGTACCGCTTTTTCACTTTCCGATATGGACTAGGGTTTATGATCTCCTTGTGACGGGGAGATCGAATTTATCAAATGTGAAAAGGATTGGGAGCTGCTTGGGTACTTTCATAGATGTCGAGGTAGGGCCGAATGCTGAGTTAGACAAGGCTATTCGTATTAGGGTTCTCCATGATATACGAAAGCCACTCCATGCCTTTGTACCTATTAAGATGAAGGAGGGAAAGACAGTGAAATTTGGAGTCAAGTATGAGAGGCTCCCGTTGTATTGTTATGGGTGCAGGCTTATTGGGCATGGGGAGAAAGATTGCGAAGACGGTCCTTATGAGGAGGAGGATTTGATGTTTGGAGAATGGCTTCGAGCTTCTCCATGGAAGATTGTGAAGACTGTTAAGGAGGGGCCAGGGAGAGCAGCAAGAGATCTTAGGGGAAGTTTTGATGCCGCTAAGGATGCAGATTCTGAGAGGGAGATCTCGTCCATGATTGAAAAATTACAAGCCATAGCATTAGACCTTCGACAGAAGAAAAAAGGGCAGGGGGAAGGGTTGATCACCAATGTGAGGGAGGGGCGTGATGTTACCTCTGTTGAAAAGGAGGTGAGTAGGGGCGTTAGGGAGGATGAGGTAGCGATGGAGGGGAGGAGACAAGAGGTTGGGAGGGATATGGAAGTGGCTGGGGGTGATGAGATATTTGGAGGGACGAATAATGATCTTATCGACAGAAGGAGGGAGAATGAGGAAAGTTGCTGGCAAGGAATGGGTGAGCAGGTGGGAGGTCTGGGGTTGGAGAGTGGAGGGCAGATGACCATGCAGAAGGGGGGAGGGGGAACGGGGAGGAGTTGGACAAGGTTGAATAGGGGGAGAAGAGTATTCCTTCGAAGACCACCGAGGGGCCGCGCGGGGAGAATGGGAAAAGAAACAGGGAGCATATGGTGGAGAGGGAGGAGGGGAAGAGGACAAAAATCTCTATTGACGGGGGCGTCTTAATACCTGTGGCGGAGGTTGGTGTCGACCAACCCCGCCAGACCCAATGAATATCTTGAGCATTAAGTGTCAGGGCTTTGGCAATCCCGACAGTATCCGAGCACTCCGTTCTACAATACGGAGGGAGGCCCCGGCCATGCTATTTTTATGCGAAACGAAATTGTGTGGTATTGAGATGAGGAGAGTTCGCGAAGGTTTGAATGGGTATTTTGGTATGGAGGTGGATAGTGTAGGGAGATCGGGAGGGCTCACTTTTATGTGGAAGAAGGATATAGATTGTGTCTTCATGTCTTCGTCAGTTCATCACATGGACTTTTCGGTTCGAGGTATGGACAAAGAATAGAGAATTACTGGGTTTTATGGTCGGCCAGCTGTGGCGGAGCGACATCTCTCATGGGAGCTATTAAGGCTACTCTGTCGACAGTCTTCGCTTCCTTGGGTATGTATAGGTGACTTCAACGAGATTCTATTTTCCACCGAAATGAAGGGGGGCAGTCGACCCCAGTGGCAAATGAACAACTTTAGACATGTTGTTGATGATTGCGGTCTTCGTGATATACCGTGGGAAGGCTACAACTTTTCGTGGGACAATGGGCAGGTTGGTGACGCTAATAGGCAATGCATGCTTGATAGGGCCATGTGTACGGGATCATGGATGGATATTTTCGCGTATGCCAAGGTCTTTTATATGGAGCGGGAATGGTCTGATCACGCCTCGATCAAACTGGTGCTAAACAAGCGAGATATGGTTGAGTATAGGAGGCGCCCGTTCAGGTTTGGGCAAGTTTGGGTGGGGGAGGCATGATGTAAGGAGGCGATTGCGAGGGGTGTTGACCGTGGATATGGGGAGCTGAGATAATCCAGGAGTGTGCGGAGGAATTGCAAAAATGGAAGAAGTTCAATATTCGAGAGGTTGAGAGAACTATGCAACGGAAGCGAAACCAATTGGCCAAGCTTAACTCAAGCGATCGTACTGAAGGGGCGGTGAAAAAGAGAAAGAAACTGGTGGCGGAAATTGCGGAGTCTAGCCCGTCATGAGGAACAATATTGACGGCAGCGGTCAAGGGCGCTCTGGTTAAAGGATGGGGATCATAATACGAGGTTCTTCCATACACGTGCGGGTGAAAGAAAGAGGAAAAATCATATTCGAAAATTAATTGATGATGATGGGGTTCTTCGAGAGGGAGATGCAGCGGTTGCTATGGTGGCGAATAATTACTTTCGTGAGCTGTTTACTTCCACAAATCCCATTAGAATTGATGAGGTAGTATCAGGGTTGGAGGGGCCAGTGACGTAGGCCATGAATGAGAATCTTAGACGGGACTATAGCAAGGAAGAGGTGGTCGAAGCGCTAAACCAAATGCACCCACTTAAAGCTCAGGGGCCGGATGGTATGAATGGGCTCTATTATCAGACTTATTGGGGTATTGTTGGGGCTGATGTAATCCGCACGGTCTTGGGAATTTTACGGGGTTATCGCTCACCGGAGGAGTTCAAAAAAACAAATATCGTCCTTATTCTTAAGAAGAAAGCGCCGGATAAGATTCGGGATATTCGACCCATTAGCCTATGCAATGTGGTTTATAAGCTTGTTTCGAAGGTCCTTGCTAATAGGCTGAAGCTGTTCCTTGGGAATATCGTCTCGAAAAATCAAAGTGCTTTCACTTCGGGGAGGGTCATCTCGATAATATTCTTATCGCTTTTGAAATGTTCCATCACATGAAGAATGCTAGACAACAAGAAGGTCACATGGCTATTAAACTTGATATGGCGAAAGCTTATGATAGGGTGGAATGAACTTTTATGAGACGCGTGTTGGATACTATGGGGTTCGATGCGGCCTGGTCGAATAGTGTCATGGCTTGCGTATCTTCGGTTTCGTTCGCAGTTCTAATTAATGGAAAACCATCTGATGAGTTTCGACCGTCACGGGGCTTACGACAAGGTGATCCTTTATCGCCGTATTTATTTATTCTCTGCGCGGAGGCTTTGTCAAATATGATGAGAAGAGCGGTTGAAGCTAGGGCACTATGTGGTATCCGTGTTTCTAATGCTGCGCTCGAAATTTCACATCTTTTATTCGCAGACGACTCCATCTCTTTTGTCAAAGCAACGATGCAGGAGGCGAATGTGGTCCGCGAGATTTTGTAGAAATACGAGGATGCTTCGGGTCAGCTGGTTAATTTGGAGAAGACGACTGTGTCGTTTAGCAGGGGTGTACCGAGTGGAAGACGTAGCGATATTGGGGATGGTGGAAGTGGCGGAGCAAGCACGCTATTTGGGGCTCCCTACGGTGGAAGGTTATCACGGATATCATTCGGGATAAAATAAGCAAAAGACTTCAAGGATGGCGCGGGAAAATTTTTTCTAGAGCGGGTAAGGAGGTTCTTCTAAAGGCAGTGGCCAATTCACTCCCTACCTATGTAATGAGTAGAAAAAGACCAATTCACATTTTGGTCTTTTACTCGTAGAATTAATAACAGTGTGGCACATGCTCTGGCGCATGTCGAACCTAGGATTGTTGGAAAATGCGTGTGGTCGAGGTTACTGCCTCCGACTGCAGATAATGATGTACGCTTTGATTCTTTATCTATATAGTTAATACCTTCGGGTGTTCTTCTCAAAAAAAAAAAAAAACTATATATTGTACTTTAGTTGTTTATTTTGATTAATATACTAATAATATGTGGTTTTTAAAAAAATAATTACCTTTAATAAGTCCAGTAATTCATGATAAATGCTTAAGATTACCTTGTAATTAGATTGTATAGATTATGTACTAAATTTTTTATGTGAAAGCTTGAATGTCCCATTGTCATTTAGGCCAATAAAGTTAGTATGTGAAGACGAAAGAGTAAATTAATTCATAATATTAAATTATTGATCCTTTTTTTTCTTCTTTTTTTTTGAGAATAATAAATCTCAAAATGTAAGGAGTTAAGAAGATATAGAATTATAGGACTTTTTATCTTCTCAATCTTTTAATTCTCATAAATCATATTTTCTAATAGTAGCATAATTATGAAGTTTAATAAATGATAATCTTAATATATCGTTTATATAAATTTATCAAAAATCCTAAATTTTAAAATTTTGCATAAAAGATAAAATGAGTTAAATGGTAGCCTACTACAAATTTCATTGCAATCTCATTTGGGTTATAAGACATACACACAAGATAATATGACATGTACCCATAAGTATTAGGCAATAATTTATATTTAGCTATTATCAATACCAAAAGAGATTTTTTTATCCAACTTGTTAATAAGATTGAGATCCTCGCAACTCCAACTTCATTCAATACCAAAAAGATTATGAACCTAAAAATAATTACTCATCTACATTCATGTTGTCAATCTTGTAGTTAGTTTATAACATAGTATTGAGTGTAATGGAGAGAGTATTTGTTTAAGCAATTATAATATTTCTCTTCTTCATATAGTCTTCTTTCTCCAATTAACTATCCATACAAAAAAAAATCCACTGAGTGATTAATAACAAATAAAATGGTGAAATTTGATTTATGTAATATCAACCTTATCACTATTAATTTAAGTTCTCTCTTAAATAAGGTAAGAAATAGGCATTGAATTATAAAAATATAAGTATATTTACCTTTGAATAGTTCAAATCCACAAATCTTGATAGCCTCTAAATGAAAATAAAATTACATATATATTAAAGTTAAAAATGTGAAGATTACTTTAAACCAATGGAACTTAAAAATAAATAAATAAATTATTAATTTCAAACCTTAATACACTTACATTGATGTTGATACAATTATAAGAAAGATTATTGACACATACATACAATTCTTTTGGCAATAGGGGTAAAAAAAATTGGCTTGAATTTTGGCTCACAAATGTTGCCTTCCATAAAATATTTATATAGCCAAATGAGGATGCATTTTATGACTTTTAGACTTTTTATTATTATTATTATTATTATTATTATTATTATTATTATTATTATTATTATTATTATTATTATTATTATTATTATTATTATTATTATTATTATTATTATTATTATTATTATTATTATTATTATTATTATTATTATTATTATTATTATTATTATTATTATTATTATTATTATTATTATTATTATTATTATTATTATTATTATTATTATTATTATTATTATTATTATTATTATTATTATTATTATTATTATTATTATTATTATTATTATTATTATTATTATTATTATTATTATTATTATTATTATTATTATTATTATTATTATTATTATTATTATTATTATTATTATTATTATTATTATTATTATTATTATTATTATTATTATTATTATTATTATTATTATTATTATTATTATTATTATTATTATTATTATTATTATTATTATTATTATTATTATTATTATTATTATTATTATTATTATTATTATTATTATTATTATTATTATTATTATTATTATTATTATTATTATTATTATTATTATTATTATTATTATTATTATTATTATTATTATTATTATTATTATTATTATTATTATTATTATTATTATTATTATTATTATTATTATTATTATTATTATTATTATTATTATTATTATTATTATTATTATTATTATTATTATTATTATTATTATTATTATTATTATTATTATTATTATTATTATTATTATTATTATTATTATTATTATTATTATTATTATTATTATTTATTATTATTATTATTATTATTATTATTATTATTATTATTATTATTATTATTATTATTATTATTATTATTATTATTATTATTATTATTATTATCAAAGTTAATATATACATAAATATGTAGAAAGGTTTCATGACTTTTGAGTATTCGTTTTCATTATTAGCATATTTATTATAGACATAAATATAGAGTAAATAGAAATGAAATGTAAAAGTTTTTTTTTTCTTTTTTCTTTTTTTTTTTTTTTTTTACAAAATTCACATTACATGAGAATTTTTTAGGGAGTTATCTTACGAAACTAAAAGAGGTGGGTATTTTGCCTTGCCTTTTGTTTATAAATTATATTTATATATTTATTTATTTATAAATAATTTAACAAAATTGAGCAAGTTTATTGCAATAATATTTAAGAGGGAGTTGCACATATAAACAGTTTAAAATTAGAGTGATGTAAATTTTTAATTTTTCGTTTAACCTATTCTAGTTTTTAAAAATTAAAATATTAGTGTTAATGTTAAGTATGTTATTATTTGCTCTTAATATTTAAAAATTATTTATTATTTTATAAATGGTTTAAAATTATAATTATGTGATATTTATTTATTGCTTAAAATATTCTAACAATAAACGTAAAAAAAATAAATTTAGTATGAATTTATTTTTAATGGTTGTTTAATTTATCTAAAAATTAAAAAAGCCAAAGTTAATGTTTGTTATGCTATTTGCATTTAATGGTTCAATTTTTTTTCTTTTTAAATAAGAAATAATGACGTGGCTTTCTATAATTGGTGACGTGGAATTTTGGTTATGCAAGGTGGCATTTAGTAATGCGAGGTGGCATTGTCTACGTGGCTTTTAAGGTTTACCCTTTAATAATATTTATAGATAAAGTATATTATAATTATTGATTTGAGGTTTTATTTAATAAAATAATTTAACTATGGTTATGGTGGGGGTATTTATGTGACAAAATGTAAAAGTTGAGATTATTTTTGTTTAACTTGCAATGTCGGGTTATTATTAGAAGATGGTTCAAACGTTTGGTTATTACCTATTTAACTAAGAATGTGGGAAAAGTACAGGAACTCTAAATCGAACATGTTGCGATCTCGTATTTCGATTCTAGTTGCCTTTGAATTGTTAAGCTCATTCAATTGGTAATTCCCTAATTTACTAAAAATATAGGAGATTTCTAAGTTTTTCCCGCCTAAATCACTTCATCTATAACTAGTATAGGCCCCGTGCAATGAATGCACGGTGTTTATAGAATTTTACCTTTTAGTATATTATATTTATAGAGTGTAAATTGACAATTCATTATTTTTTAACATTTTTCATCATTGTATTTTGATTTGAGAGAAAAAAAAATAATTTAAGTAATACTCATAACATGAAATGTGTATTTTAATGAAACAAAGTTTTTACACAGATTTAATGATATTGTTTTATAACTTTTTAATAGCATATCTTTTAGCTACAACTCATCTTACCGAGAACGAAATTTTTATCATCAAAAAACCTAGAAGCAAATCTTAAATAGGGAACTATATATATTGAAATAGGAAAGAAAATAAAAGATTATATCAAAATAGAGGAAATATTCTAGCCGGGAAAACTTTGAATTTTTCCTATTCATTTAGTATATAAGGGATTGGACAATTTTTGGCCCCATACACTAGGTAGGTATTTTATTTTAGTTTATTTAATTTTGAGAAAAACACTAAGTATTTTATATATGGAATATATTTTATACAAATGGAATCATATCATATATTATATTAAAACAACAACCGCAAGCCCCGTTGATCGCCACGTGTCACAACTCCTTCAAACGCCACGTGTCATTTTCTATTTAAAAGAAAAAAAGTAATTAGAATTTCAATCACGTTAACATATGAAAATTGCCTAAAAGGAAGTTGCTAATTTTGAAGTTTATTTGTGCGTAATTTTAGGAGTCATTTTCGGCAGAATATTTCAACAAGTCAACTTAAATAATATTTAGGAGATATTTTCAGTATCATTTTTCTAACATATTTTCGGTATAATTTTTTTTAGGAGATATTTGCGCAATTTTTAAGGAGATATTTTCGGTAGAAATTGCTAATTTTAAGTTGATTTAGGGTGAAATTTAGGAAAGAAACATATCATATATTATATTAAAGCAATAACCGGCTACCCCTTTATACGTCACGTGTCACAACACATTCAAAAGTCACGTGTCATACTCTCTAATTATAAGAAAAAAAAAGTTGCACATAAACAATTCAATTACAATTACAATTACAATGCTAAGTGTATTTAGACCCACTAAATAGCTATCATTCACGCACCATATGAGCATGTTTTTCAAATTTGGAAATATAACTTGATTTGCTAAAATCTTGCAGAGTTCGGAATTTAAATAGATAAGCCGCAATATTAGGAAATGATATGAAGTTAATTACGGAAATAATTTTATTATGGAATTTTTTAACTAAATAGTAAATCTTTTAATTATCATCATTGTTCCGGGTGTAATTCCGGAGCAGGATTATGACCACTTGAGCTTGTAGAATGATGTCGTTGTTTGTCTCTTCCTTTCACTCTCTCCTGTAAAGATGAACAAACTGAGGGCTCGGCTTGGTACCGAGCGTACTCACTCCGACGCTCAAGTCAGTAAACTTAGAGAGATAAGTTGTGTGTTAACTTGGCAAAGTATATTGTAGAGAGATAAGGGAGTTTATACCAGATTTTCAGTTAGTTTCTCAATGAGAGGTGATGAGTATTTATAGACTTTCACCTTTTGTCACGTAGTGGCCAAGTGGCTAGCAGATGAAAAGACTATCTTACCCTCGGCCGAGGGACCCATGCCGGGCCGGCAGGCCTGGTTGACTCCATGCCGAGGGGACTGGATGTGAGTACGCGGATATGCCTCTCGGCCGGCTAGTTGCCGAGCCGAGACCCAAGTGACAGGCCGACAGACTTGGTCGGTTAGGCTGTTAATATGTTGACTTGTCTTTTAGCTTTGACCTTGCTCAATATGTTGACTCGGTCAGCGGGTGCAGAATATGCCCCATCAATTTGCCCCCAGCGTAGTCTATGCCGTGGTATGGACCTTCGATGCGTGTTGAGCGTATTCTGCGCATGTTGAACTTCTTCCTCGGCTTGGTTCTGTTCAGGCCGTACCATATTCCCCCTCCACATGGTTGTGTAATGGACATCGAATGTGGAAAAGAGAATGGCGCTGGCCGAGACCAAGGTTGAGAGTGCCGTGCGCTTTTGATTGCCTCCGGCCGGTGCTGCCAAGCTTGGTTGATCAGCTGGCCGTTGGCAAGTAGATACCAAGGAGCGTGTTGAAGAAGATTGGTCACTGTATGTCGATTGACATTCCGTGGCTGCATGCTTGACACGTGGCCTGGTGCTGATTGGTGGACGCTTCATGGGCTTTGCTCTGATTGGTCCATTGAATGGGCTTTGCTCTATAAATAGAGCAGTATGCCCTTCATTTTGACCTGCAAACTTCTTTTTCTCAAAAAATTTCCTCTCTCTAGTTTTCGAAGCGTTTTCTCTTTCTAATTTTCGAAGCGTTACTCGGCGTAACACTTTCTTTCAAGGTAAACAAACAAATTCTTCCCCAACTTTTATTTATTAATTAATTGTTGCCACCATGTCTCTGCGATGCTCGCCTAGTACCTCAACTCCGGGGGGCGAACCGTCGCGTCCCGATGAACAGGAGCCACTGGTTGTCACCCCGATAGGGTTCGGGGGTCGCTTGTCGCCTTCTCCTGAAATTGATGAAAAATGTTTGGAGGATTTTGATGATGATGAGGAGGAAAAGACCCATTCTGATGTAGAGAGGCCGCATTTCTTGTGGCACGGCGAAGCCTGCTCGATTAAACCCGATCGTGTTTGGACGAACAAGTTCGCTAGTGTCTCCGAGCCTGAACTTTTTGAAGACCATTACTCCTTAGGCAGGGGGTATAGAATTATTGTCCCTGAGGGTGATCAGGCAGTCTGTTGCCCTCCCGAAGGTCAGATCGGCGTGTATATCGGACATCGGAGTATGGGCTCCGATTTCCTCTTAATGAACACGTCGCGGCCATAATCAAAGCCATGAATGTCTCCGTGGCACAACTGCATCCGTTGGCCATTAGGACGATTATTGGCTTCGTATGGCTATGTCTTTTTAAAGGGGAGGCCCCAACGGTGAACCTTTTCCGCCGGCTCCACCACCATCTTGGCGATCCACCCTAGGCGGCACGGGGTGGTACAAAGATGCGACCGAGCCGGGATACGTCACCGTCTCAAGCCGACATCTTGCAAGGACCGGAAGGGGCGGTGGGTATATGTCGAGGTTCCGGAGGACTATCCACTGCCCCGGTCCTTCCAGCGCCGCGTCAATTTGCGGTGTGAGAGTCAGGGGGAGCATGAAAGATATGTCTCCGGTAATAAGATTAAGATGGACGCCAAGAAGGTCTATCTTAAGGACGACAAAGTGCGGGCAATGAGCCTGTTTGAGGCTGAGAGGGATGGCACGCCGAAGGGATGGATGCCTCCGACGCAGATCGTTCTTCAGGACGAGCCGCTTTGCCACGTCGGCCTCATACCGGCCCTCAGCCAGGGTGAGTGGGGTCGGTATGAGGCCCTCCTTTGCTTTTATGCTTTTGTATTTGAGCCTTGGTTTACTTCTTTTGCTTAACTCCTGCTTTGTTTCTTGCAGATCGATTTGGTTGGGATCTGTCTATCTCCATCCTAAACAAGTTGGGACTTGACCAGGACGGGAGAGTTGTTGAGCTGCACCCTAAGGCCGCGCCGCGTGATCGCAGACAGGCCCCTCACGAACTCATGGAGCAGGCGTTGATGGATGTGGGGGCGACTCAAGCGGAGATTGGCGGTAACGTGCCGCGCCGGAGACCAAAAACAACGTCTACGGCGGCTACGACGTCAACTCCAACTCGATCTCCAATCCCCGCAGTCCAAAAGGATGAGGTGGTCGTCAATGTTGATGAGGACGTCACCGTTCTAGAGGGTCCTCCTCCTTCGAATAAGAGGAAGGAAACAACGCATGCTGCTGCTGTTACCGAGGCAGGGAAAGAGAAGGGGTCAGCCGGCCCTCTGTCCAAGAAGGCTAAGACTGGTACAGATCTAACCCATGGCTCGGATTTAGCAGGTTCTTTAGGCATTCCTGATGACAGGCTTTCTGATATGTCGATGAATGTTGACATGGACGCTTTGTCTGAGTTTTTTATAGATCAGCCGTCGCCAGCTGTTGTTCTCACCGAACGGCAATTGGAGAAGCAGCCTGTGCAGACGGGCGATCAAAATGTTGCCGCCGACTCCTCATCCGAGAAGGTTTCCCCCGTTCAGCTCAGGGCGGACGGCATAAGGTTGGCCAAGAGGCTGGTGAAGTGGGCTGAACTAGCCGGCACTCATCTTGTCGAGCAAGAAAAGCTCGTGGCTCAAACTACCCCTACGCTCGAGCGGCTTAGGCTTGAGCTTGCCGCTGCTAGGAAGGAGGCCGAGAGGACGAAGAAGGACTTTCTGGCCACCATGAAGGACTTCCTCGCTGAGCGAAAGCTTAAGGAGGACGCTGAGAAGGTGGTCCTGGCCGAGAGGGCTAAGGTTGAGTCTGCGTTGGCTGATGCCGCTAAGCTGCGGGAGGAGAGAAACAAATTTGAGGGCGGCTATAAGGCCATGGTTGAGCAGAGGGAAAGATGGAAGTCCCTGCATTCGGCCGAGGCGAAGGAGCACAAGGGCACAAAGGCTATTCTTGCTCAGAGGGAGAAGGATATTGAGATGCTGAAAACCGTCATCATCCCTGACATGTGTGCCCGGTACCGGGACCAAGCTGAAGATGCTACCAGGGATGCGATTAAAGAGCTCCTTCCTGAAGGCACCTTCCCGTGGCAAGATTTTGACAGGCTTCTGGATGAGAAGGCGGCTGCTGCGGAGGCCAAGGCCGCGGCCGAGGCGAAGGTGGCGAAGGTTGCTCAGGAAGCTGCGGCCAAGGCGGCCCATGATGATAAGGTGAAGGAGGCCAGGGAGGAGGCTGAGAGGGTAAAGGCAAGTGAAGCTGCCAAGCCATCCTCTGGGCCGCCCACCGTTGGTGATCTTGAGCATCTGCTAGGTGGCGGCGAGCAAAGAACAAGCATAGGGAGACGGGCGGTCGTCACCAGATTCACCGGCCCTTCAAACGACTTCACTGTTCGGGGCCAACTATTGAGCCTTTCCTCCCTGCCATCCTTTTGGCGCTTCAAGTCTTAATGTTGTAATCTTTTGTTGTTCCTTCTTTTTTGTTAAACTTTGGTAGGTTGTGTTTAGGCTATCCCTATGGGGACGACCGCCGACTTTGTTTTGCCTCACTTGTAAACATTTTTAATAAAGTGTTTATTTGCCCTCGGCTTGGCCGAGGCTTTGATCTCGTCCTCCATTTAGTTGTCTTCTTACGTTTTTAAACATATTGAGCGCTTTTTCGTTTTTACCTTCGGCTTGGCCGAGGCAATTAGATTGCGTATCTCAATCAGATTTTAAACGTTTTTAGCATATGGGTCGTGTCCTTTCTTCGCACCCGAACAGCCGAGGTAGCAAGGTTCACGTTTCCCAATTTGCTTAGCAACACGTTGGCATGTCGGTCGCTTCCTCCTCCACTCCCGGCTTTGGCCGAGGCGGTCAGATTTGCGCTTCCCAACTGCTGTTGTAAACATGTTAGCATATCGGTCGTTTCCCCGTCACTCCCGGCTTTGGCCGAGGCAATCGAGGTTACGGCTCGACTGCATTCGTATCTATAGACATATTGATCGCTTCCTCTGCCACTCCCGAATTGGTCGGGGCAGTCAGATTTGCGTTTCTCAACTGTACTTATACGTTCTTAAGCATGTTGGTCGCTTTCGCGAGTATCAACTGCATTTGTAGTGATCGCCGGCTTTGGCCGTGGCGTCTACTAGTGACTGCCCGGCTTTGGCCGTGGCGTCTACTTTGGTACGACTACGGAGGGGACAAGCATTTCGATGGAAAACTTAGATCACTCTTCATAAGATATAATCACGTGTTGGGGTGCCCACAACGGTCTCGGACACCTCCGCCGCTATACGAAATACTTCCTAAGGTTGTCTGTGTTCCAGTGGTTCATTAGAGGCACACCCTCCATGTCTGTCAGCCGGTATGTCCCCGGCCTCATTTCTTCAACCACCTTGTAGGGTCCTTTCCAGTTGGCCGTCATTTTACCATGGATGTTTCCTTTGTTTGTTGCGGCCGACTTTCTCAGGACTAGATCTCCTACTCTTAAGTCCCTTTTGTGGACCCTACGGTTGTATGCTCTTCTCATTCGGTTTTGATATACTGCTAAGTTGAGCCGTGCCGTATCTCGGCTTTCTTCGACCAGGTCTAGGGAGGCTCTCAGGCCTTCTTCATTTTCGACTGGGTTAAAGGTTTGCGTTCTGAATGTCGGCACCGCTGCTTCAATTGGCAGGACGGCCTCAGACCCATAGACTAGGTGGAATGGACTGTACCCTGTTGCTTCTTTCTCCGTGGTTCGAAGTGACCACAACACGCCGGGTAGTTCATCAGCCCATCTTCCCTTTAGATCTTCAACCTTCTTCTTCAACCCGTTCAGTATTGTTTTATTAGCTGCCTCCGCCTGCCCGTTGCTCTTTGGGTGGCAGACGGAGGAGTATGCAAATTTGATACCAAGCTCTTCCAACCAATTCATAACCATGTCGCTCCAAAAATCTCGGCCGTGGTCAAATACAATGACTTGGGGCAACCCAAAACGAGTTATGATGTTCTCCCAAATCACCTTTCTTACGGCCGCCGTGGTCTTGGCAGGTACCGCGACAGCCTCGACCCATTTGGTGAAGTAGTCAACGGCGACAATCAGGTACT
Organism: Silene latifolia; assembly: GCF_048544455.1. Lineage (NCBI taxonomy): Eukaryota > Viridiplantae > Streptophyta > Magnoliopsida > Caryophyllales > Caryophyllaceae > Silene > Silene latifolia. The sequence continues at coordinate 290,439,464 of NC_133537.1, forward strand.
TCCTTCCTCCGGAGGCCGTCGGAAATGGTCCTAATAAATCCATCCCCCACTATGCAAATGGTAGGGGACTAAGTACTGGTTGCAGGTCTCGGGAAGGTGCATGTATTACACGGAGCATGCATCGACAATTCTTGCACTTCTTAGTTTTTGCCCTGGAATCTTTCAAAGATGGTAGGCCGAAGTAGCCGGCTCGGAGAGCTTTGTGGGCTAGCGTTCTCGCCCCCATGTGATGTCCGCAGATGCCTTCGTGAATCTCTGTCAAGTATAAGCTCCCGCGTCGGCCGGGCCGACACATTTCAAGAGTGGTCTTATTACGGACCTTCTGTACAATTCTCCTTCGAACACTAAGTACCTTGCAACGATCCTTCTTATCTTCTCGAGACAGATGCGGTCCTCGGCAACTCTTTTGTCGCTTGTATTTCATTATCGGAGTCATCCACGTCGTCTCGGCTTCGATGTCGCCCACCATGCCGACGGTCTCAGTGATGCTTTTAGCATTCCTGATATCCACCAGCACGGTTCGACTGACATTTTTTATGCTTGAACTGACAAGTTTTGAGAGAGCGTCGGCTCGGTTGTTCTCAGACCTGGGGATGCACTGTATTTGGAAAGATTTCAATTTTGAGGTGTCAGCTTTTACCCTTTCTAGGTACCTTACCATCCCATCGTCTCGAGTCTCATCATACTCTCCTCGGATTTGATTGGTCACTAAGAGTGAGTCTGTTTTCAACACAATGTGCTCCGCCCCGGCAGCTCTAGCTAACTCGACTCCAGTTATCACCGCCTCATATTCGGATTCGTTGTTTGAGGCCGAGAAGGTAAACTTCAAGGCGTACTCAAACTCGTCTCCGTTAGGGCTGATGATAAGGATGCCGGCTCCTGAGGTGTTCGCCGTGGAGGACCCGTCGGTATACACTTCCCACACGCCGGGATGTGATTCTTCTTGATATGTGCACTCAGCCAGGAAATCTGCAAGCGCTTGCCCCTTTATCGAAGGCCTCGGCTTGTACTGAATGCCAAAGCCGGAGAGCTCCACCGCCCATTTGATAAGTCTGCCGGATTTTTCGAATTTTTCCAACGCTTTCTCCAATGGCTGGTCGGTTAAGACCGTCACGGGATGTGCGTCGAAGTAGGGTTTTAGCTTCCTTGCGGCAACGACGACGGCGAAGGCTGCTTTTTCGATCAGTGGGTAATTTCTTTCGGCGGCCAGCAGTGTATGGCTGATAAAGTAGATTGGGTGTTGCTGCTTATTTTCTTCCCTGACGATTACGGCACTGACCGTGGCCGAGGTAACTGCTAAGTATAGGTATAGCGTCTCCCCCAGCGTCGGCCTGGACAGGGTCGGTAGTGTCAGAAGGTGGGCTTTCAGCTGCCTGAAAGCCGTGCTCTGTTCCTCCCCCAGCTAAAGTCTTTATTCCCCTTTAGCATTTTAAAGAACGGAGTGCTCTTGTCGGCCGACCGAGAGATGAAGCAAGCGAGAGCCGCCATCCTTCCGGTCAGCATCATAACTTCTTTTCGATTTCTCGGCTCCGGTAGGTCTAGTATTGCTTGGACTTTCTCTGGATTGACATCAATTCCTCTGGCGCCGACAAGCACGCCGAGGAACTTGCTCACCAGGCCCGACACCGAAGTTGCACTTCTTTGGGTTAAGCTTCATTTTATATTTCCTTAGTGAACAAAATGTCTCGCTCAAATCGGCCAAGTGCTCGCTGTCAGACTTGCTTTTTACAATAGCATCGTCGACGTAAGCCTCGATGTTTCGCCCTTTTTGATTTTCGAACACTTTGTCCACCAACCTAGTGTAAGTTGCGCCAGCGTTCTTCAAACCGAACGGCATCATTTTATACATGTATGTGCCGTTATCGGTGATGAATGCGCACTTAGGCATGTCTTCCTCGGCCATAAATACCTGATGATACCCTGAGAAGGCGTCTAGCAGGCTTAGCATAGTGTAGCCTGCCGTGGCGTCAATTAAACTATCTATTCGAGGCAAGGGATAGCAATCTTTAGGGCACGCTTTATTAAGATTGGTAAAATCAACACACATCCTCCACGCCCCTGATGATTTCCTCACCATTACAACATTTTCTAGCCACTCAGGGTAAGTACAAGGCATGATAAAGCCCGCCGCTAATAATTTGTCTACTTCAGATTTGATGGCCTCATCCTTCTCGGCCGAGGAGTTCCTCATCTTCTGCTTGACAGGCCGAGCGGTGGAGAGTACGTTCAGCTTGTGAACGATCACCTCCCGGCTCACACCTTGCATCTCGGCAGCTGAGTATGCGAAGACATCTTTGTTCTTCCTCGGCGCAGTCTAGGAGATCGGCTCGAATTTTGGCCTGTGTCGACACCGATTCTACGGTGCGCTCTGGGTCAATTTCCACTTCCTCGGTCTCGGCTCCTTCGACCATGCCGACGTTAGTATTCATTGGGTCGCCCTCCTGCTGCAAGGATGGGCTCTTTTCTTTCTCCGACTTCTTCGCCACTTTGAGGGATTGCATGTTGCACCCCCTGGCCGACACTTGGATATTGACTATTTCATCTCTCTCGTCCTTTGAGACGAGCTTTTGTGCTTCCCCCCGGTCCGAGATGTACATCAATGTCAGGGCCCGGATGGACATCACTGCATCGGCCTCGCTCAAAGTGAATCGGCCTATGAGAACATTGTAGGCAGACGAACCGTCGATAACCACGAACTCAGATAAAACATTTTTAGCCGCATCCGCTTGACCGAACATCACCGGCAGTCTGATTGACCCTGGGGTACTAAAAGGTCGGCCCCGAGAAGTCCGTATAGCGGGTTAGTGCGAGGGCTCGGGTCTCCAATCTTGACCGAGATTAAGAAAGCACTCCTTGAACATGATGTTCGTGTAGGCGCCTGTGTCAATCAGGCACCTTTTGACCAAGTGGTTGGCTATATCCAGGTGGACTACAAGCGGGTCGCTGTGCGGGGCGACGACTCCCTCGTAGTCCTTCTTTCCAATGGTTATATCGGGGATGGTTGAAGCGGGGATCGCTGTTTTGGACACAAAGTTGATGGCTTGGTATAACTCATTCAGGTGTCGTTTGTGCCCATTAGCTGACCCATCGTTCTCGTTTCCCCCGATGACAACCTGGATCACTCCCATCCGTTGGAATACTGATTTTCTATTCGCCCCATCGGCGCTTGCTCCTGGGCCTCCAGCTACATACTTGCTGAGGCTCCCCTTTCGGATCGCTCTTCGATGGCGTTCCTCGATGTCGGCGGTTGTCGGTTTGTGGCCGGTGTGGCCGTGGTACTCGCAAATCGGCTTGCGCCACCGTCCCCCTCGCCTTGGGGGCCTTGCCCACTTCTGTCCATCATTCTTGCTTAGGGTGAAGACCTCGGCGGAGAGGCGACCGGGGGGTGAGACCACCGTACCGCTTCGGTTGTACGGTCCCGAACTCCCCGGCGCCCGCCGAGTCTTCGTTTCCTATTAAATCTCTCAAAGCCGTGACCTATTCCCGTCACGGCGGCTTTCATCTATGTTGTCCGGCGGCTCTTCTTCTCTCTCGGGTGCCCAGCACCGTGGCCTACCTGTGTTTTGTGATAGTCCTCCACCTTTACGGCTCGGTCGGCCATCTTTCTGGCGGAGTCTAGGTTGAGGTCTTCACACTTGATCGCCTCGTTTTTGAACTCGCCGGGGAGGCCTTTCATCGCTGCGAAGGCCGCGGTTCGGTGTTCACTCACGGATCCGCGAACCTTAGCGTCGAATCTCTTCACGTAGCTTCGGAGGGACTCGTCCTCCCCCTGTCGGATAGTTAGAAGATCCGATGTTTCCACGGCCCTTCTCTTGTTGCAAGCATACTGGGCTATGAAATTGTCTCTCAGGTCGGCATAACAGTATACCGAGCCATTAGGTAGTCCCTTGTACCAACTCTGAGCCATCCCATGCAGGGTCGTTAGGAAGACTCGGCACCACACCTCATCAGGCTGCTCCCATACCGACATGTACGACTCGAAAGCCTCGGCATGGTCGGTTGGATCGCTATCCCCTTTGTATGATAAGGGCGGCAGCTTCAGCTTAGTTGGCACAGGGATCTCTAGGACATAGGTACTGAGGGGCTGTCTGACCACGTATCGAATGACACGCGGCGATCGGCTCCTCGCAACCTTAGTCCGGCTTCTCTCCCTCTGGTGGGAAGGGCTTCTTGTTGTCCGACTTTGGTGAGTCGGACTTCTTTCATTCCTTCTGGGGTGGCCTCGTTGTTGCCGCGGCGACGCTGTCCTCCCGCGAGTGGGGGAAGGACTCAGGTCTGCCACTGGCACCACGAGCTCTGCTGGCGTTCTAGCATGCCCAGCTCCTTGTATCGCTCCGGTCAAGTTGTTCGGAGTCACTTTATGGGCCCTGGTCACCTGTGGATGCGCTGCCGTCACCGTCGTCGTGACAGGGGTGATCGGCGTACTACCCATCAGGTCCAGGAATAGCTTCAATTTGGCCGCATCGACCACATGTCCCATGACAGTGACATGGCCGGTAGGCAGCGGTGTTTTTGGCTCTTTTGGCATCCCGTACGCCGGTTCAGTGACTCGGCCGGTGGGGGACTGCCCGATCTCAGAATTACGGAACGTGTCATCCTGGAAGAATGCAGTTCCTTCACTCACAGTTTCTTGTTGCTTTGACATCTTCTTAGCTCGCTGAATGGTTTTTTTTTTTTTTTTTTGTAAGGTAGTTGACTAGCTTTTAGTATCTATTCCCCACAGACGGCGCCAATTGTTCCGGGTGTAATTCCGGAGCAGGATTATGACCACTTGAGCTTGTAGAATGATGTCGTTGCTTGTCTCTTCCTTTCACTCTCTCTTGTAAAGATGAACAAACTGAGGGCTCGGCTTGGTACCGAGCGTACTCACTCCGACGCTCAAGTCAGTAAACTTAGAGAAATAAGTTGTGTGTTAACTTGGCAAAGTATATTGTAGAGAGATAAGGGAGTTTATACCAGATTTTCAGTTAGTTTCTCAATGAGAGGTGATGAGTATTTATAGACTTTCACCTTTTGTCACGTAGTGGCCAAGTGGCCAAGTGGCTAGCAGATGAAAAGACTATCTTATCCTCGACCGAGGGACCCATGCCGGGCCGGCAGGCCTGGTTGACTCCATGCCGAGGGAACTGGATGTGAGTACGCGGATATGCCTCTCGGCCGGCTAGTTGCCGAGCCGAGACCCAAGTGACAGGCCGACAGACTTTGTCGGTTAGGCTGTTAATATGTTGACTTGCTGTCTTTTAGCTTTGACCTTGCTCAATATGTTGACTCGGTCAGCGAGTGCAGAATATGCCCCATCAATCATATCATATCATCATACACAAATTATATTAAAGCAGAAATTGGGTGCCTCTTTGATTACCACGTGTCACAGCAAGACAAAAATGATTACATTTTTTAATTAAGGTTAATTAAATGGTACATTTATGGTCAAAATATTACAATGAGATAACAAAGCATATATTTTCCTAAATTATTGGGCATTTACAAAAATAATTTGATTGATTTCCATAATTGTAGTCATAACATCGAGTAGGAATCACAAAGAAAACGGAAATTATAACTTTTTCTGGAAGATTATAGATTTATAGTAATATAGTAAAGTAATGTAGTAGTTATAAATGTACCAAAAAGTTAATTGTCTAATATATTACCGAGTATATAAATTGTCATATGTGATTCCATTCCCTCAAATTAAAACGTTAAAATCTTCTTTAAAATCACATACATACACATATGTTTGAAAACTTTTTAAAACAATTTTGTAACACATTTATTTCTTGATAATTCTTAATTGTATATGATGTAATTTAGTTAAGTAAAATATCATTGGGTACCCCAAATCATTGCGCTTTCCATGTTCTGTTTTTGTTTAAATCTAATTTGATTAATTAATAGTACCTTTTAGATGATATAGGATATGATACAATATGATGATTTTCGAAAAAATTTCCTACTTCGTACACTACAATCAATTTTGTAATATAATAATCTAAGTTATTTTTATAATTAAGGATGAGATTTTAGAATTTTGGTGTGTTATATTTGTATAATGTGACTCCTATAATTTTGCCTGAATTGTTATCAGATATAATTATGATAAACATAAACATAAGATGCCTTAATAAAATTGCCTCTATGCCTTAACATAAGATATAATTATGATAAACATAAACCTAAGATGCCTTAATATGAATGGAAAAGGTATTTAACTACTTTACTTAATTGTAAAATATTTATTTTAATAAGGATCTAATGTAACCTAAACAATTTACTTATTTTTACATATCACATATGAGTATGCTTCCAAGACACCAATATGCTACATGAAAGAATGCTATAAAAAAAAAGGTTTTTTATATGAAGTACCCCGTGTTTATTCGAATTTTACGATATATTTTCGGATTTTCAAAAACACATAAGATAGCCCTAAACTTTATAAAATATTCTAGAAATACCCTAAATGCCCAAACTTTACAATTTTATATATTATATTTGGTCGTTTTTAGTTGATTACTCATCCGAAATATGTTGAGCCATCAACATAATCAACAATAATGTGATTTGCGTTAAATTTGGCAGGTGTTATTTGAATATGAACCTCATTAACTTCAAACAACAACATCTCCCACAAAATTAAGAAAAAAAGGGATTTCTTTCCAATTAATATTCCAATTAGAAAATTAACATATTAATTTGGCCAAATTCATTCAAAATGATTTGGATTATTACTATTTCAATTATGATTATCCTCATTAACGTCAAAAGGGATTCATTTTCGATTAATATTTGTTTATTCCCTGTGTCACAATCATTTGTTTATCTTTAATATCCTTTGTGAGAGGTATTTTAATCAAAGGTACAGAAATAAATGAATTGGAAGAAAGTATCTTTCAAGAAATGTAACTAACACAAATTAATTGAACAATTTATTGGAGACGATAGAGGTTAATATTGGATTGTTATAAATTGATATGTTAAATAAATCATCCTTTGATTCATCTTTTTTTTTTGTGTGCTCTAATCTACTCTTCACAATACTTCTTTTAACTTGCAATTATTCTAATTAAGGTTGATTTAAAAATATATATATCTACCATATAATTTTATACAAGTGACAATACAACTACACTAACCAACGACGTAGAAATTCACAACGGCTATGGTTGTATTTACCACCATTTTGATATTTCACATTATAAATGTATAGTTGGTATTTTTTAAGATGGGTTTAAATAACACCGTACTTGGATATCAGACAAGCTTATTATTAATCCCTAGATATTATGCTTTTGTCCTATATAGGTATTTTATTTGATTCGTTTTAATTTTAAGACGAGTTATTAGAATTTAGAACGTAAACATTAATATGCCAACGGGGTAGGAAAACCATTTTATACATCTTTACTTAAATGCGTATTAGAACGTAAACATTGATATGTCAACGGGGTAGGAACATAACATGTGTCGCATTGCAATAGTTCCAGTTTGTGTAATAACAATTCGGTAAATAAAATATGAAGTTTCATACTCCTTCGAGTCCTTTCGTCCCGATCATTCGTTTGCCTTTGGTTTGGACACAAATGCCAAGAAAAGAGGAAGGGGTCAATTATTAAATAACAAGTGAATCAAATTAAGTGTGGAGTATCAAATTGTTTACGAAAGGCATTCCTAAAATATAAAGGCACCCAATTGATTGAGACACCCAAAAATGGAATAATCAAACAAATGTGTGGGACAAAGGGAGTTACATATAAGGATTTACTTATCCATTGTTTTAAACTATTGGGTTCAGATCAAGCTTGGGTCCTGAATTTGGGTGTCGGGTATAGGGTTATTTGGATCAGCTCAATTTTGACAAGTCTAAGTTACCTCAACCGCCTACTTCGACTATTTGCCAATAACTTATCAAAAGTCGAGAAAAAAAATCATAGTATTTCGAATAAAATTAAGCAACACAAACTTATCAAAAGTGTATGGGTAGTAAACAAAGTAAAATTTTCTAAAATTTAATAATTTACTAAATCCAAAAAATATGTAAGTTTTTACTTTCAATAATACTTTTTGTTTCCACCCGTGCAGTGCACGGGTTCAAAAACTAGTTTCAATATAATTGTGGACACAATCTTTGTCATAAATAAAATTTCCGGTATATGTAAAATAGGAAAATTTGTGGACTCCAAAATATATTTTATATAGATTATAATTATAATTAATACAAATGAAAATTTTCAAATATTATATAAGAGTATGACACCAACACCCTTTATATAATGTACAAAAATTAATTGTTAAATATATAGTAGAGTTTAAGCTTTAAATGTTAAACTAAATACCAGTAGTTAATTGTTAATTTCTCTTATATCCAATCTAGAAAACTGTGCATTAGCACGAGATCAAAACTAGTTAACAAATCACATAAACCAATAGTAAGAGTTTTTCTTTTCAACTTTTACTGTTCAACTTACAAAATTTTCAAATAAGCTGTAAATATGATGTAACATTATTTTATTGGCATCGCCATAGTATGAACTACACAAATTCTCATTATAAACGGACACTATAGTATGCACGTTATAGTAGAGTCCGAATTTATTGTTAGGGGGTGAAATTTTTCAGTATATATTATGTATGCAGTAGAAGATTTATGATTTACAGTTGGGGAGTGAAAGTAATGCCATAAGACAAAGTCGAAAAGAAAATCGAAAATTTAAACTAAAATATCTGAATTTTTCATTGCTCGGGTGAACGCTCCTATTAACCCCTATATATATATATATATATATATATATATATATATATATATATATATATATATATATATATATATATATATATATATATATATATATATATATATATATATATATAGAATTGGGATCCTATGAGAACCATTAAGATAATGAGAACCGTGAGAACTCCATCTTACGGAATTTTTTTAAAAACAATAATGACATATTTGGATTCGGCATTGAATTTTATGGCTAGAAAATATATTTCTTGGTCCAAACATTATAAATTATTGACGCAAATCGAGGCAAAATACATTTTATTAATTTTTATACACCGACTACCCATTTTCTCGTATCTAACAATTTTCATGAACCTAGAATTCGTTTTCGTGCATGTAGAGCCCGTTATTTTCATGCACCTAGTAATTAATTTCATGCATGTAAAAATTTTCATGCACCCAGTATTCGTTTTGGTGCATCTATAGTCGTTTTAGTATACCTAATTGTATTTTTGTACATTATGTTTATATTTTGTTAATAAAATCAATAAATTTTGTTTAGTTATACCAAATAATGTATTTGAACAAACTAAGTTAAGGCTAAATGATTCACCTAAACTTTCAAATCGAGATTTGGTAGAGATTTAATGATGGTTCTCACGGTTCTCATTATCTTAGTGGTTCTCACCGGATCCTGACCCTATATATATATATATATATATATATATATATGCGTGCGAATAAACAAATTAAACAAGTTACATGTGGTAAATTGCTTGCTTATACATGTAACTTATACTCCTTCGTTAAAATCCAAACAACACCCCACCTGCTTTTTGTATATGATATGGCAAATACAAGATTTGGATGAGTAGAATACCCGAGTGCTAGGTCAAGCAAGTCCATAGTCAGTTAGTCACCCATGACGACATAAGATAGGTGACAATGTAAAGTCAGTGGAGCCTGGAAGCAGTAAACATCCCATCTTGATGTCTATACTACATAATATCACATGTAACCACAATATAAGAGGATTAAGTAATCGGCTCAGAGTTGTACATCTTTGAATCCTTCTTAATTAATGACCTTCATTTCGTGATGGACACAATGGAGATTGTAAACCAACAACTATAAACCGAGTTTCGTTTCGTCCAACCACCAGCTTAATTTTCTCGGGAATCCTATTAATTACTCGTGTAAGAGTCAAGAGCAGTTCCATCAGTAGTGATTTTAGTCATACTTATGATTTATGAGTACCATAGTACCCCGTCTCGCTCCACAAGTGATTATCAGTCTATCACTGTAACGGTATCTGATCGATGGTTTAGAGGTCATCAACGAAACCCTTTAACCCGAAACATCTCATCAATTCTCATGCCGGAGACCTCTATGTCCATCTACTAAAAGATCGAGGTTCTGTCGTGCACGGTGTTTTGGTAAATTTCTACCAATTAGGGTTAAAGTGACCGCTCTTTTTAGCCTCGTATCGGGGGGGTTAAATTATATGTGATTTGTGACGGAATATGTATGTAATTAAGACGAAATAACGATGTAAGTAAAGTAAAGGACGAAATAAGGAAATAATGACACAAGAGATTTTGGTGACGCGGAAAACCCGATGTGGGAAACAACCGCGGGGGGAGTCGGAATCCCGCCAATAGTCCACTATGTAATAATCGGAGTACAAGTACAATATACAATGGACTGGATATGATGGCGAACAATCTGTCCGGGGCGTAAAAGAGACAGACGGAGTATTACCGGATGTCAGGGGGTATTTGTGGGTTTGTTCTGTTTGTACGTAGGTTACTTTGTAGCATGGTATTCATGGAGTAATGACTAGGTGATGATCACATAATGATGATGGTGATTATGTAGGTTAATCATTAGATAATGATGAGGGGATAGCTTTGGTTTTATACGTAGCCATGGTATTAGGACGCTGCTACTTGGTTGCTTACTTTCCCTTTCGTTGTATATGACGGTATAAGTTTGGTAGTATTTGTTGTAGGGTGAATGATGGATCCCTTCTCTTGTTTGTCTTCCTTGTATTTATAGTGAATAAACCCTAGTGGGTTTATTAGGGTTCCCTCACTTAATTTATTCAAGGTAGAGTTTGGCAACAACTTGGACTTTCCTTATTCAGAATATGGCAATAATTAGGATTTCCTTGTCTTACCCGAGATCTTATTAATATCTTAGTCCAAGTCGAACTCTTCTTCACCTGTTGTCCTTCTCCGAATTATTCTGCTTCCAGGCCTGCCTCCGATCCCTGGCTCGGTCCATGGGCCCGACTCCCCAAGTATGTCATGGGTCCATTACTCATTAATTACCCACTTATCTCGTGCCACGTAGCACAGGCAAAATACGGTAATTTTGGCCCTAACAGTTGCCCCCAATTTCGCTTCTCAGCTTTGTTGAGGAGGGAAATTGATTCTTCAAGCTCTGCCTACTATCGCTATTCTGCTACCGATAAACCGTTGCTATCCTTTTGGATTATGCTGCTATTCTGCTGGAAGGAGGTGCAACCAACCTACTATGACGGACCACTGGAACAGACTGCTAAAGCTCTGATGGAGAAGTCTGCTGGAATTCTGCTGGAGCAAGCTGCTGGCTGCTTGCCGGATCTTACTCCCGCTATATATACTTGAGATAATTCTGCATCCCTACTGCACCTGCACTCGGTACCCTGGCCCGCTTGATTCGTTGAATCGTACTCGTTGTCCTTGTAGGCGATTTCGGCTCTCCTTGGTTCCACGATCGGAAGTAGATGTAAGCTGATTTTTTACTGATGTACATTCGTGGACTCTTGTTAACAGACTTTTCAGCAAGCGGATTTCTGCTGGAGGATGCTCAGAACAACCGGTGGACTCTAGGATCCTGATCGCTGACGTTGGGGTCCTGGTGGCTATTGTGGGGAATCAGGCGGCGGTTCTGGAGTCTGGCAGATGGCTTTGGGAACCAGACGGCTGATGCTGGGAGCCCGATGGCTGAATTTGGGAACCAGACGGCTGACGATGGGGACCAGGTGGAGATCTTTGGGATTGACGACCCAGCTCTGGGAGGCGGACGACCCAGCTCTGGGAACCAGAAAGATGATGTTGGGAGCCAGACGACTGAGTCTGGAAACTGGACGGCTGACACTAGGGACCAGAAAGCTGATGCTGGGAGCCAGGCGGCTGAATCTTGGGAAGCACTTCTCACCTGTCCTTACCATTCTGTTATCTGGTCACCAAGGGTGAATCTGGTGGTTGGAGCATTCAGCATAAGTTTGCTATACAGTTGTTATGTAGGTGATACCTGCAAAATGTTAGTAGCAATGCATGTGCATGCATGGACTCTCTAATGTATGATGCAGACTATATGATGATTAGACATGCTGTAGACTATCATATGTCGTGAATGCAATGTTAACCATGACTATATGCTTTGTCTCTCTCATTTTGTTTGTCTTTGTCTAGAGTTTAGTTCCCACTTTTGATTTGCCAGAAGGCTGACCTGGTTCCAGGTGCACAACCTCTGCCTCTGGTGGCAGATATTTGATAACATATTTTACCCATGACGTAAAATATCTTATCACTAGGATTAGCTGATTAGAGCGTACCTTCATTGAATATTTCTGACTAACAAGGAATGTTGCGTTCCTTGTGGTTCCAAACGTTTGAAATTCCGTGCGTGCACCTTTTGCTCTACGTAATAGCTATGGAATTACTGAGATTAACGTTAAGGTATGGGTGGTCTTAGTATGCCGTACCCTGCGCGCTACCTCGGCGTATGCTCCCCATGTGGCTTGACTTAGTAAACGTCTCGCGGCCTCACATGGCAGGGGCTGGACCCTCAAAGTGTCCCTTGCCTGACAAGCAACCAACATTAGTGTTAAAGCCTTTCTTCCTAGAAGCGTAAATGATAACCAAATAGTACAAATACCTAGTGCTATCTCATGGTGTTCCAGGGCAACATCTGGATCCAGGAAGCCACAACGCGTACCACTTGGGTTTTTAGAAAATATTTTATTTTAAATAAAGAGGAATAAATAAAAAACACAAAAACAAATTTTGAAACTAAAAAAGGACTCGATAAAAAGATATTAGTAAAAAGGTTTTTGCTTCATGGATTGTTGAAAGGTACTCTGTACACTAAGGTTTTAGCATTTTGTCAAACAAAATCTTTGTCGGGATTATACAAGATTTGACCTTGCATGGCCATCAATCTGTACACCCTATTACCAGCGCTTTGACTGTCATTGTCGTTTCCGATTGTAAGCAAATTTTTCAGCCTTGTGATTTTTGGTATTTTCAAATACCCTTCATAGCACTAGGTCCTCTACTGCGAGAGTCCTGATTCTGACGTTTTTATCATATGCCTTTACTTCTGATTGCTTGTACGATGTCATGCGTATGTGAGCACTTCTTAGTTCATTTGTTGTGGCTCTTTCTTTTTGTTATCGTTTCAGGTTCTCAACATTGAGTTTGTTGTTTGACCAAGCTTGCTCGATGGACTGTTGGCTTCTGGCTGTCGCGTGAGGGATGTAGTCTCTGCCCCCTGCATGGCTTTCACGGCTTTGCTGTGGATGGCATGCAAAATAGTATGAGGCCCACACTTGCTTTTTACTTTCTTGCTGAGGGTAGTGTCATTTGTTTTTTCACGTTTTGGTGCCCAGGGAACCAGGCTGGTGGAAGCATGTGTTGTTGTGATTTTTCACTTTGGGAAGCTGATGTAAGGATGTGTTCTACAGCATTCTGGCTGCTGCCTGCCTCCCATATATTCAAGGTGCTAGGAGCTTTTATGTACCAATGGTACGTTGATTGAATTGCCCCCATGCCATTGATTCATGTCCTGCAAGCTGCTGGCGGAGCTACCTATTCTGCTGGCCCGACCTGTGTGCGGGGAGGCTGTTTCTGCAGGCCGGAAATTTGTTGCAGGAAGCACTCTGCTTTCTGCGTTCTGCGTCCTGCGTTTTGTGTCCTATATTCTGCGTCCTTCATTTTGGATACTGCGTCCTACATTCTGCGTTCTGTGTTCTATGTTCTACGCCATGCGCCCTGCATTCTGCATTCTGCGTCATATGCTGCAGGAGGAGCAATTTCATATGGAGAAGGAGTGGCAGGCTCTGGAGCCTGAGTAACCACTCCTGCTGGTAGGGAGATCTCCTGCAATAAATTATTCTGATAGGGTCAGCAGATGGCATAGCCAACGACCTTCCAATGCTCAAGACAGTAGTTATTCAAAATATAACAGGGGAAGCAATATTACGAAGTTTATGAATTACTTTAAGAGCGACATATGGACATGAATCTTCTGTCCTTTGTTTACCGATGGTTTTAGCGCATGAATGATAAACATAAGTGATAAGATACCTAGCTTGAATGCTACCCCCAGGTTGTAAGGACGTCTGCCTTCAGGTTCTGGGTTGTGGCTCCTGGCTGGGGACCTATCTGGTTTCAGATATTTTCAGGTGCCTGACTCTTAGGATCGCTACAAGCTCGGACTATCAGGTTCCCTGCTGGTCCCCTTGCGGGGACCTGGGTACCAGGCCTACTCTTGTCCCTCTTATTGGAAATTCTACTAGTGTTTTCATGTACAACTCTGGTTCCTATTTCCCTTCTAGGTTCCCGATGTTTTCATCCACCTAGGTCTGGGGTGCTGGACTAGAGTCAGGTGCAAAGTCTACCATGGTTTGTGACTTAACTGTCATTCGAGGTTCGAACTTCAGGGTGTGAGCACTTAGGCGTATGGTTCAGTTGGTCATTGTTCATTCATCCTAATAGCTCTAGTTTTCTCATATAGGCTTTCAGGGGATAGTCAATTACCACATGGATATGATGAAACTAAAATAAGAAAGCAATTTACAGAAAGCTATAACAAGTGCAAGAAACAATTTTTCAAGTGACGTGTACCTGGTCTCTGCAGGATGCAGAGACTTATTGAGATAATATTCTGGGTGTCAGTATGACGCTAACTGAAGCCTTGGTTACCGACAGGTATGAGGACCAGGTGCTGGGACCAGGCGCGATGAATCAGATACAGGGACCGGGTGTGGGATCCAGGTACTGCGACCAGGGCTCTTCTGGTTCCAGGCTGGATGATAGTGGTAGTACCAGGGTTCCTCTGGTTCTGCTTCCTTTGGATGATGCCTCCTACAAATGGGTTATGCAGAAGTCTGGCTCACTCTGGGTTATGCCCTCCATCTGGTCCGCTGCTAGATTCTGGTTGCCTGGGTTTCTGGCGAAAGGGTTGCTGTGACAACTAATCCTGGTTGTCGTTCTGGTGTCTGCTAACTGCTTTCTGCTTCACGTTTCCTGCCTCCTCGGGTTTCGCCTCTGCTTCCTCCTGTATCCTGCTTCCGACTTCCTGCTTCCTGGATTTACGTTTCTGGTTCCTCCTATTTCCTGCCTCCTGGAAGTTAAGAGGAGATAGGTGGTCGAGACTTCTTTATTCTACTAGATCTCAACGTCTTGGGGATCTAGTTCCGGGTGCTGATGAGGGCAGCTCCCCGAAAATGTTGCAGAGGCTACTACTTTCCTGAGCCAGAGCTAGTTCCTGTAAGAGAAGGTCAAACACAACAAGGTAGAAATACTGGTGTAGCTGCTGCCGAGGAGAGAATCATATTAGGAAGACCTCTCCTCCAGCCTGTTTGTACTCTCGTTTTTGAGTGCCTGGCGACTTGGCCCTTTGTATTTTGCTTTGTTTCTTTGCGAGCTCTAATAGTTCCCATGTTGACTGAGTTTATTGTATCCACCATGATTTTTCTTACGGTGTAGTTTCTACGAACGTTGTTGTGATGAGAGCATCACGGTGGTGTTTCTGAGTCTAGGCGATCTCTTTTTGTTTCTGTGGTCATGCCTTTTTCGCCTTTGAG
Source organism: Silene latifolia (assembly GCF_048544455.1). Lineage (NCBI taxonomy): Eukaryota > Viridiplantae > Streptophyta > Magnoliopsida > Caryophyllales > Caryophyllaceae > Silene > Silene latifolia. The sequence continues at coordinate 290,455,054 of NC_133537.1, forward strand.
TATTTTAGGCTGTAAATTTTTGATCCACCTGTTGTCACGTTAATTATTCTAGAACAAATAGGGGTGCAAAGGATAGAACCTGACTCGCGGAGCTTATTTCACTGGACCTGCCCCCACGTGATAACAGGTGGTCGCGGCGCCAGGCTTTACGATCTGCAGCAAGTGGGTTAGGGACAGGAAAAATAGTACCAAATATGTTACAACCTAACAACACTTTTGCAGAGGCATGCCCCCAGGGTCGCTGGCTAATGGAGTTGTAGGGACACTGGTTCAATTCGACATTCTGGTTCCTGCTGGCTGAAAGTTCCTGCAGCAGGGAGGAATTTAGCTCCAACAGAACAAAACTACGAGATACGGTGTTACCTGATGTTGTCTCCATTCTGGTCAGCATGGGAGAGTACTAGGATGTTAGGCATCCAGGGTATAGCCTGGTGTCCTCCGCTTACTACAAGCTCCAGATTGTCTCTCTGTAACTTGCTTCTGAGTTTCCATCTGGAGCACCAGCACGACGTCTAGGGATCTATGGTCCAGAGATTTTGGACGTCCTGATCTGCCCCCATCCTGGTACCTTCGAGTTTGCACCCCTGTACTGAACATTCCTGTTGGTCCATCTTCTGTTGGTACACTTGTTCCGGTACGCTTTGGTGGTTTCGGTGCACTGACCATTCTGCTCTGCGGTAGCTAGAGGTTGGAGGGATTCGGCGCCCGGATCTGCTATAGGACTCAGAGGAACTGCGGGGAGCGGTTCTCTAGGCATCTGGATGGTCGGGGACAGATCTGCTTTGGAGGACCCTGGTAAACTCCATATACCGGATCTGCTTTGGAGGACTCGGGAACAACGGGGACCAGATATTCGGCCGGGAGCGGATACGGCTCAGGATAGCAAATCTCTCTTTGGATTCGGAGGATTTGGGAACGGACTCTTTGTCGGACTCAAGCCTCTGAAGGAACCGAGGGCCGGTCTGGCTTTGCCGGACTTTGGGGCGGATCTGCCCGGACTTCGGAGGAACTCCGGAGCGAGATCTACTTGGCTCCGGGGAGGGTCCCGGGAAGCAAATCTACGGTGACACGGAGGAACTCGGAAGCATATCTGCTGCGGCCGGGAGGGTCGGGGAAGCGGATCTCTGCCGACTTCTAGCGGAGGATCCCAGGAAGCATATCTATTGCTGGCTCCCGGGGAGGGTCCCAGGAAGCAGATCTACGGTTGACACGGAGGAACTCGAAGCAGATCTCTTCGGCTCTCGGGTGGGTCCGGGAAGCGGTCTGCTGCCGACTTCAAGCGGAGGATCCCGGGAGCGGTCTGCTGCGGCTCCCGGGGAGGGTCCTCAGCGGATCTACGTCGACACGGGAGGAACTCGGGGCGCATCTCTTCTTGGATCCGGGAAGGGTCTAGGAAGCGAGATCTCGCGCGACTTCAAGCGGAGGATCCGGAAGCGGATCTCTTTCGGATTCGACGGAGGATCTAGGAAGCGGTCTGCTGCTTTGGCTTTCGGATGACTTCATGGATAATGATGAGATCTTGCTCGCTAGGAGACATGGCACCGGAGACTCACTTGATGACAACTTAGCTGTAGAGATCGATCACCATGCCCCACGGTGGTCGCCAAACTGTTTTGGTAAATTTCTACCAATTAGGGTTAAAGTGACCGCTCTTTTTAGCCTCGTATCGGGGGGTTAAATTATATGTGATTTGTGACGGAATATGTATGTAATTAAGACGAAATAACGATGTAAGTAAAGTAAAGGACGAAATAAGGAAATAATGACAGAAGAGATTTTGGTGACGCGGAAAACCCGATGGGGAAACAACGCGGGGAGTCGGAATCCCGCCAATAGTCCACTATGTAATAATCGAAGTACAAGTACAATATACAAATTTGGATATGATGGCGAACAATGTCCATCGGGCGTAAAAAGAGACAGACGGAGTATTTACCGGATGTCGGGGGTATTTGTGGGTTTGTTCTGTTTTGTACGTAGGTTACTTTGTAGCATGGTATTCATGGAGTAATGACTAGGTGATGATCACATAATGATGATGGTGATTATGTAGGTTAATCATTAGATAATGATGAGGGGATAGCTTTGGTTTTATACGTAGCCATGGTATTAGGACGCTGCTACTTGGTTGCTTACTTTCCCTTTCGTTGTATATGACGGTATAAGTTTGGTAGTATTTGTTGTAGGGTGAATGATGGATCCCTTCTCTTGTTTGTCTTCCTTGTATTTATAGTGAATAAACCCTAGTGGGTTTATTAGGGTTCCCTCACTTAATTTATTCAAGGTAGAGTTTGGCAACAACTTGGACTTTCCTTATTCAGAATATGGCAATAATTAGGATTTCCTTGTCTTACCCGGGATCTTATTAATATCTTAGTCCAAGTCGAACTCTTCTTCACCTGCTGTCCTTCTCCGAATTATTCTGCTTCCAGGCCTGCCTCCGATCCCTGGCTCGGTCCATGGGCCCGACTCCCCAAGTATGTCATGGGTCCATTACTCATTAATTACCCACTTATCTCATGCCACGTAGCACAGACAAAATACGGTAATTTTGGCCCTAACACATGGCAAAATTGCATCAGTTTCATTCTTATATAGTCCAAACTCCAAACATTTAAGGATAAATTACTAGTAAATGCAATTGAAAATGCCAACCTCCTTTGGACCGATTTACATTAATCGGGTAGACACACGTAGTTACACCGATCGGATGCTAAGTTACTGATCTAAAGGGCGTATTATATCGACCGAATTTGCACCATTATGTAGTTAGTCTTTTTCTAATGATCATCGACCCTAAATCCCCCCAATTAAGATTTAATATTCTTTGTGACTTGAACCCTAGACTTGTTTTATATTTAATTTCGTCTTATTTACTTTTATCTTGGTTAATTACTATCAAATTAATCAATATGTGACCCACTAGTTTAGAATCAATTCCATAGATAATAAGCATTTTAATTACGTTTCCTTGCGTGGTTCGACTCCTGACTTTATTATCTACATTACTTAGTGTCCATTAGGAATTACCTTGATTTGGGATACGACTTAGCCTATCAGGTATATAGTCTCTCATTTTACTACTCCCTCCCTTTAAAACCAATTGTCGCATTGGCTTTTTTTGGACATTATTTAAAGAAGAATCTTCAAAATTTCTTCTAATATATAAGAGAACATATATTCATGTGAAAACTTGTTTGATTAGACTTTAGAAGTATGTTAAAAGTATTATTTTTTTTATAATGTTTACAAATATGCAATGAAAAATATTAAGGATGTAAAATGAGCATTGTCAAACATGGAAAAGGTAGATGTGACAATCTAGGAAGCACAAACACTTCTAACATCTTACATGTGTATGTCTGATACCATATCAGCACAAATTCTTGTTTGTGACAGCACATATCCGTCACTCTTGAGTGACGGATACCATTTTACCTCACAAAGTACCCACTTTTTCTCTCTCTTCAACACTATTCATGTGGTCCCCTTTCTCCACTAACCCATTTTGTTACCATTTTAACTCACAAAATATCCGCCACAAATGGTAACCCGTCACAAGGGAGACCAATTGCCATATCAGACGCCAACACTGGCATGGCACTCAGAAATACATGTTAAACACTTAACAAGGGTGCATAATTTTTAATTAATATTTTAAAATTTTGGGTACTCCTTAGGGCTTAGACATTAGAGGGTACTTCAACGCAGCTTAATACAGATATCATATAATGTAATTTAAAGAGCTTTTATGTTAAAAAAAAACATTGTTCTTTGTTGCATACATGCCTGACATATTTTTTGTATATATTGGAATATGACTTTGGTTAATTCTCCACATTAAACTTAGCAAAAAAACTGAGAGAAAAGGATACTGGTAGTAAACAAAGTCAGTGAGTAGCTCAGAGACTTTGATAAAATACCCAAAAAAAAATTGCACTTAACATAAGTTGAGCAACTTTGCTTCACTTTAATTAAATCCTGAACCACTCGACGACTTTTTCAAACACTAGTAAAGGAATTGGTCATTGTGTATATGAGCGACTTCAATACCTGTTTGGGCCAAAAATCACTATTTAGCCTAAGCTACGTGGCACGAGACGAGTGGGCAATTAATTGAGCAAATGGACCCATGTCATACATGGGGGAATCGGGCCCATGGGCCAAAGGAAGAGAAATACGGATAGAAGACCGAATACAGCTGTTTGGGTCAATTTCTACATATCGGGCCAACACAGGATTAGCTCCATCAGAGCCGATTTGGTGAATTGGGCCAAGGAGACCAACGGCCAAGGGAGATTTCAGGGAGATCAGGGAGAATAGAACGTGAGACATCGTTTATGGAAAAAAGCATGGTAGGACCACGATTACTTGCCATACAAGGAGTAGGACAAGGCTAGGGTTTATTCACTATAAATACAGGGAAGCAAGGAAGAGAAGAAATCGATATTCAGACATAGACGACATACACGACCAAACTCCTCCTTCTGCGTATAATAAGACCTACGTGCAAAACATCAAAGGATTTCCACTAAGAGAGGATTACCATTATGGGTAATGATTATTTCATCATTACTAACCTAATTCCACCCACCATGACTACGTACAAATAAACCTAAATCATCATATACACCATATACCATACATCCATTATCATCCCATGTCACATAAACATAGCCGACATCTATCATAACCCAAATTACTGCAAATACGCCAATAACCTTGCTAAACCCACAAATAACCGTTAAAGCCCAACATGTGTGCCGTCTGTCTATTCTGTCCGTACGGATAAGCATCGAATTATTATCAAGCAAGGATCCGTCCGCAATATATTCTATATTGTATAATGTACTTGTACTCCGATTATCATATAGTGGATTATTGGTGGGATACCGACTCCCCTCGCGGTTGTTTTCTACATCGGGTTTTCCGCGTCACCAAAATATCTTGTGTCACTATTCTCTTATTTTGTTCTTTACATTATTTACATCATTATTCCGTCACAAGTCACATATTATTTAACCCCCCGATACGAGGCTAAAAAGAGTAGGTCACTTTAACCCCTAACGAGATAGAATATCGTGTTTTGACAGTTTTTTACCAAAACAGTTTTGGCGCCCACCGTGGGGCATGGTGATCGATTTCTATAGCCAAGTTGTCATCAAGTCAATCTCTGGTGCCATGTTTGCTAGCGAGCGAGATCTCATCGCTATTTATGGAGTCAGCAGTAGATCTGCTCCCCGGAAGTTATCCGGAAGCCAGCAGCAGATCAGCTTCCTGGGATCCTCCAGCAGTCTCGCAGCAGATATGCTTTCTGGGATCTTCCAGAAGTCGGCAGTAGATCTGCTACCCGGAATTTATCCGGAAGCCAACAGCTGATCAGCTTCCTGGGATCCTCCAGAAGCCTCGCAGAAGATCTGCTCCCTGAAGCCCTACCAAAGACCTGCAGCAGATCTGGCCCCCAAAATTCCTTCTGACGCCTGAGTCTGGTAGCAGACCTGGCAGCAGAATTTCCCTCATACGCCTGAGTCTGGCAGCAGATCTGGTTCCCAGAATTCCTTCAGACGCTTGAGTCTGGCAGCAGACCTGGTCCCCGACAGACGCCTGAATCCTGCAGCAGACCTGCTCCCAGAAATTGCTTCAGACGCTTGCAGCAGAACTACTCCCTAGAGTTCACTTGGAGTCCTACAGCAGATCTGGTTCCTAGAGTTCCACCAGCCTCTGTCAGAGCAGGAATGATCAATCCACCAGAAATCAGCAATAGTGTACTAGCAGTTAGTGTACAGACATCAGGTGGACTAACAGGCTGACAGGCAGATCAGGACCTCAAAAATCTATGGCCCAGATAGACACATCCCTGAGGAGCTAATCACCAGACTACAACTGTAGACACCTCGTTTCTGCACCCCTCGCAAACCACCCGGTGATGATTGGGCCGCATGTTTGATACGCGGAACGATTAGTGACAGTTCGTAAGATTATCGTCAAGTGATTGCTCAAACATTAATGTCAACCTCTTAGTTGTCATCTACGTGCCGATACGGTCGTTTTGGTAGTAATTAGAGTACATTCGGAGTCGGGTCAAAAACCGTCTCCATTTTTCGATATTTGTTAAATCCGAGTCGAATGTTGGAATGTTCCGGATATTTCTATTCCATATTTCTCAAATTTTATCTTTTGGCAAATAATATCCCGTAATATTCAAAAGATAATCGAATTATTTCCGTCCTACCATAACTCAAACGCGGAAATCTTTCTTAAGCAGGAGGAAACCTCCTGGGAATAGACGCAACAGCCAGTCTGCGCCTCTTCCAAGAGACGCAGTGGCTGCTGCGCCTCTTCCCAGGCCCTTCTTTGCATGATTTACGTATCTTTTTTATATCTTTCCGAGATTCACTTCCAAAGAGTCTCCGAAACCCTATTCCTTCACGTGATTAGTATAAATAGGAGCTTTCGTTCCTCATATTTCTCACGCGAGTGTCCGCCCTTCTCTTCTCCCTTTGCATTCTAGACTTCGTTCTTACTAATTGGCGCCTACGTGCTTGGACTTCCGACCACGTAAGTTCGGATCTTTCCGGGTACCAGCCTCTCCGTTGCATGACCGACCAATTTGACCACTACACTCAATCAATCTAATTAATCAACTTGTTAAATCGTTTTCCTCTTACGAGGGCACTCTTTCCTTGCATTCGCGTCGAGCATCACTAATCGATCTTCTTAGTTCTTCTCGTTCCGTCAACATGTAAGTCTGAGGGTGTATTAATCTCTCTTTTATTTATTGTATTTTAATTATTGTATCACAATTGTAAGGTTTACGTCGAAAATATCATTAAAACCGATTTCTAAAACCGTTTTTAAAACCTTTTTTGCGGGTTTCCAGTAGACAGACGTCGAGAAAAGACGCAGCAACCGCTGCGCCTCTTCGAAGGAGCGCAGCACCTGTTGCGCCTCTTCGTGAGGTTGCCGCAGTTCCTGCTTCTTTTCTTCTTCCTCCGTCCTCTGTAATTCGTATCAAATTAATTTCTTTTGTTTTGTTAGTCTGTTAATTCGTTCACAGGATAGTTTAATAATTCATATGTGTATTAACCATCATCATTAACATGTTTAAATCGTCATAAATCCGACTCAAATCCCAAATAATCAATATTTGCGGGTTTTCGTCATTAAATTCAATTCGAGTTTTAGGAATTCAATTCGTTCATATTGAGTTTCTGGGATTCATCGTTGATATATTTTCACCTGTTTAGTCATTAATCCGTCGTCGTTCATCATGTTTAGTCTAATTCGTTTAGTTAGTTAGTTTAATTAATCATTCATTAACATCGACCCTTCACATAATTAATCCGTCTTATCTCCGTCTCATCCATGTTTTACTGTTTTATGACCTCAATCATATGTAAATAATCTGCTAATAACTTTCATCCGAGTCTAAAA